>NC_064926.1:16422500-17672500 GCF_023897955.1 Schistocerca gregaria | reverse complement strand
TAGTCCACAGATTACAGATTGCCTCCAGATGTGCATCTGAAACTACTACTGGTCTTCCTGGGAACATTCAAAGCGTAGACTGTTTGAGACATTACTCCGATGGAGGAAAGTCCGCATGGCGACTGTTGTACTCAATCCCGATGCAATTTCTGTGTTTCAACAACACTCTGATAGTAAACAGATTACAGAATGCCTCCAGATGTGCATCGGAAACTACTACTGGTCTTCCAGGGAACGATAAAAGCGCAGACTGTTTGAGACATTACTCCCATGGAGGAAAGTGCGCATGGTGACTGTTGTATTCAATCCCGATGCAATTTCTGTGTTTCATCAACACTCTGGTTGTCCACAGATTACACATTGCCTCCAGATGTCCATCGGAAACTACTACTGGTCTTCCAGGCAGCGATCAAAGCGTCGACTGTTTGTGACATTACTCCCATGGAGGAAAGTGCGCATGGTGACTGTTGTATTTAATCCCGATGCAATTTCCGTGTTTCATCAACACTCTGATAGTCCACAGATTACAGAATGCCTCCAGATGTGCATCGGAAACTACTACTGGTCTTTCAGGGAACGATCAAAGCCTAGACTGTTTGAGACATTAATCCCGTGGAGAAAAGTGCGCTTGGTGACTGTTGTAATAAATCGCGATGCAATTTCTGTGTTTCATCAACAGTCGGATAGTCCACAGATTACAGAATGCCTCTAGATTTACATCGGAAACTACTACTGGTCCTCCAGGGAACGATCAAAGCGTAGACTGTTTGAGACATTACTCCCATGGAGGAAAGTGCGTATGGTGACTGTTGTATTCAATCCCGATGGAATTTTTGTGTTTTATGAACACTCTGATAGTCCACAATTACAGAATGCCTCCAGATGTGCATCGGAAACTACTACTGGCCTTCCAGGGAACGATCAAAGGGTAGACTGTTTGAGACATTACTCCCATGGAGGAGAGCGCGCATGGTGACTGTTGTATTCAATCCCTATGCAAATTCTTTGTTTCATCTACAACCTGGTAGTCCACAGATTACAGAATGCCTCCAGATGTGTATCGGAAACTACAGCTGGTATTTCAGGGAACGATCAAACCGTAGACTGTTTGAGACATTACTCCCATTGAGGAAAGTGCTTATGGTGACTGTTGTATTCAATCCCGATACAATTTCTGTGTTTCATCTACAGTCTGATAGTCCACAGATTACAGAATGCCTCCAGATGTGCATCGGAAACTACTACTGGTGTTCCTGGGAACGATCAAAGAGTAGACTGTTTGGGACACTACTCCCGTGGAGGAAACTGACCATGGTGGCTGTTGTATTCAATCCCGATGCAATTTCTGTGTTTCAACATCACTGTGATAATCCACAGATTACGGAATGCCACCAGATGTGCATCGGAAACTACTACTTGTCTTCCAGGGAACGATCAAAGCGTGGACTGTTTGAGACATTCCTCCCATGGAGGATAGTGCGCATGGTGACTGTTGTATTCAATCCCGATGCAATTTCTGTGTTTCATCAACAGTCTGATAGTCCACAGATTACAGAATACCACCAGATGTGCATCGGAAACTACTACTGGCCTTCCAGGGAACGATCAACGAGTGGAATGTTTCAGACATTACTCCCATGGAGGAAAGTGCGGATGGTGACTATTGTACTCAATCCCGATGCAATTTCTATGTTTCATCAACACTCTGATAGTCCACAGATTACAGAATGCCACCAGATGTGCATCGGAAACTACTACTGGTGTTCCTGGGAACGATCAAAGAGTAGACTGTTTGGGACACTACTCCCGTGGAGGAAACTGACCATGGTGGCTGTTGTATTCAATCCCGATGCAATTTCTGTGTTTCAACATCACTGTGATAATCCACAGATTACAGAATGCCTCCAGATGTGCATCTGAAACTACTACTGGTCTTCCAGGGAACGATCAAAGCGTAGACTGTTTGAGACATTACTCCCATGGAGGAAAGTGCGCATGATGACTGTTGTATTCAATCGAGATGCAATTTTTGTGTTTTATGAACACTCTGATAGTCCACAATTACAGAATGCCTCCAGATGTGCATCGGAAACTACTACTTGCCTTCCAGGGAACGATCAAAGCGTAGACTGTTTGAGACATTACTCCCATGGAGAGGAATGCGCATGGTGACTGTTGTATTCAATCCCTATGCAATTTCTTTGTTTCATTAACACCCTGAGAGTCCACAGATTACAGAATGCCTCCAGATGCGCATCGGAAACTACTACTGGTCTTCCAGGGAACGATCAATGCGTAGACTGTTTTAGAATATACTCCCATGGAGGAAAGTGCGCATGGTGACTGTTGTATTCAACCCGATGCAATTTCTGTGTCTCATCAACACTCTGATAGTCCACAGATTACAGATGGCCTCCAGAAGTGCATCGGAAACTACTTCTGGTCTTCCTGGGAACAATCAAGGCGTAGACTGTTTGAGACATTACTGGGATGGAGGAAAGTGCTCATAGTGACGGTTGTATTCAATCCCGATGCAATTTCTGTGTTTCAACAACACTCTGAGAGTCCACAGATTACAGAATGCCCCCAGATGTGCATCGGAAACTACTAATGGTCTTCCAGGGAACGATCAAAGCGTAGACTGTTTGAGGCATTACTCCCATGGAGGAAAGTGCGCATGGTCACTGTTGTATTCATTCCCGATGCAAATTCTGTGTTTCATCATCTTTCTGATAGTCAACTGATTACAGAATGCCACCAGATGTGCATCGGAAACTACTACTGGTATTCCAGGGAACGATCAAAGCGTAGCCTGTTTGGGATACTACTCCCGTGGAGGAAACTGTCCATGGTGGCTGTTGTATTCAATCCCGATGCAATTTCTGTGTTTCATCATCACTCTGATAATCCACAGATTACAGACTGCCTCCAGATGTGCATCGGGAACTACTACTGGTCTTTCAGGGAACGATCAAAGCCTAGAATGTTTGAGACATTACTCCCGTGGAGAAAAGTGCGCTTGGTGACTGTTGTATTCAATCCCGATGATATTTCTGTGTTTCATCAACACTCCGATAGTCCACAGATTACAGAATACCACCAGATGTGCATCGGAAACTACTACTGGTCTTCCAGGGAACGATCAAAGAGTGGAATGTTTCAGACATTACTCCCATGGAGGTAAGTGCGTATGGTGACTATTGTACTCAATCCCGATGCAATTTCTGTGTTTCATCAACAGTCGGATAGTCCACAGATTACAGAATGCCTCCAGATTTACATCGGAAACTACTACTGGTCTTCCAGGGAACGATCAAAGCGTAGACTGTTTGAGACATTACTCCTATGGAGGAAAGTGCGCATGGTGACTGTTGTATTCAATCCCGATGCAATTTCTGTGTTTCATCAACAGTCTGATGGTCCACAGGTTACAGAATGCCTCCAGATGTGCATCGGAAACTACTACTGGTCTTCGAGGGAACGATCAAAGCGTAGACTGTTTGAGACATTACTCCCATGGAGGAAAGTGCGCATGGTGACTGTTGTATTCAATCGCGATGCAATTTCTGTGTTTCATCAACACTCTGATAGTCCACAGATTACAGAATGCCTCCAGATGTCCATCGGAAACTACTACTGGTCTTCCAGGGAACGATAAAAGCGCAGACTGTTTGAGACATTACTCCCATGGAGGAAAGTGCGCATGGTGACTGTTGTATTCAATCCCGATGCAATTTCTGTGTTTCATCAACACTCTGGTTGTCCACAGATTACACATTGCCTCCAGATGTCCATCGGAAACTACAGCTGGTCTTTCAGGGAACGATCAAACCGTAGACTGTTTGAGACATTACTCCCATTGAGGAAAGTGTGCTTGGTGACTGTTGTAATAAATCGCGATGCAATTTCTGTGTTTCATCAACAGTCGGATAGTCCACAGATTACAGAATGCCTCTAGATTTACATCGGAAACAACTACTGGTCCTCCAGGGAACGATCAAAGCGTAGACTGTTTGAGACATTACTCCCATGGAGGAAAGTGCGCATGGTGACTGTTGTATTCAATCCCGATGCAATTTTTGTGTTTTATGAACACTCTGATAGTCCACAATTACAGAATGCCTCCAGATGTGCATCGGAAACTACTACTGGCCTTCCAGGGAACGATCAAAGCGTAGACTGTTTGAGACATTACTCCCATGGAGGAGAGCGCGCATGGTGACTGTTGTATTCAATCCCTATGCAAATTCTTTGTTTCATCAACACCCTGGTAGTCCGCAGATTACAGAATGCCTCCAGATGTGCATCGGAAACTACAGCTGGTCTTTCAGGGAACGATCAAACCGTAGACTGTTTGAGACATTACTACCATTGAGGAAAGTGCGCATGGTGACTGTTGTATTCAATCCCGAAGCAATTTCTGTGTTTCATCAACAGTCTGATAGTCCACAGATTACAGAATGCCTCCAGATGTGCATCGGAAACTACTACTGGTGTTCCTGGGAACGATCAAAGAGTAGACTGTTTGGGACACTACTCCCGTGGAGGAAACTGACCATGGTGGCTGTTGTATTCAATCCCGATGCAATTTCTGTGTTTCATCATCACTCTGATAATCCACAGATTACGGAATGCCACCAGATGTGCATCGGAAACTACTACTGGTCTTCCAGCGAACGATCAAAGCGTAAACTGTTTGAGACATTACTACCATGGAGGAAAGTGCTCATGGTGACTGTTGTATTCAATCCCGATCCAATTTCTGTGGTTCATCAACACTCTGATAGTCCACAGATTACAGATTGCCTCCAGATGTGCATCGGAAACTACTACTGGTGTTCCTGGGAACGATCAAAGAGTAGACTGTTTGGGACACTACACCCGTGGAGGAAACTGACCATGGTGGCTGTTGTATTCAATCCCGATGCAATTTCTGTGTTTCATCATCACTCTGATAATCCACAGATTACGGAATGCCACCAGATGTGCATCGGAAACTACTACTGGTCTTCCAGGGAACGATCAAAGCGTAAACTGTTTGAGAAATTACTACCATGGAGGAAAGTGCTCATGGTGACTGTTGTATTCAATCCCGATCCAATTTCTGTGGTTCATCAACACTCTGATAGTCCACAGATTACAGATTGCCTCCAGATGTGCATCGGAAACTACCACTGTTGTTCCTGGAAACGATCAAAGTGTAGACTGTTTGAGACATTACTCCCATTGAGGAAAGTCCGCATGGTGACTGTTGTATTCAATCCCGATGCAATTTCCGTGTTTCATCAACACTCTGATAGTCCACAGATTACAGAATACCACCAGATGTGCATCGGAAACTACTACTGGTCTTCCAGGGAACGATCAAAGAGTGGAATGTTTCAGACATTACTCCCATGGAGGAAAGTGCGGATGGTGACAATTGTACTCAATCCCGATGCAATTTCTATGTTTCATCAACACTCTGATAGTCCACAGATTACAGAATGCCACCAGATGTGCATCGGAAACTACTACTGGTCTTCCTGGGAACGATCAAAGGGTACACTGTTTGAGTCATTTCTCCCATGGACGAAAGTGAGCTTGGTGACTGTTGTATTAAATCGCGATGCAATTTCTGTGTTTCATCAGCAGTCGGATAGTCCACAATTACAGAATGCCTCCAGATGCGCATATGAAACTACTACTGGTCTTCCAGGGAACGATCAAAGCGTAGACTGTTTGAGACATTACTCCCATGGAGGAATGTGCGCATGATGACTGTTGTATTCAATCAAGATGCAATTTTTGTGTTTTATGAACACTCTGATAGTCTACAATTACAGAATGCCTCCAGATGTGAATCGCAAACTACTACTGGCCTTCCAGGGAACGATCAAAGCGTAGACTGTTTGAGACATTACTCCCATGGAGAGGAATGCGCATGGTGACTGTTGTATTCAATCCCTATGCAATTTCTGTGTCTCATCAACACTCTGATAGTCCACAGATTACAGATGGCCTCCAGAAGTGCATCGGAAACTACTACTGGTCTTCCTGGGAACAATCAAGGCGTAGACTGTTTGAGACATTACTCGGATGGAGGAAAGTGCTCATGGTGACGGTTGTATTCAATCCCGATGCAATTTCTGTGTTTCATCAACACTCTGAGAGTCCACAGATAACAGAATGCCCCCAGATGTGCATCGGAAACTACTAATGGTCTTCCAGGGAACGATCAAAGCGTAGACTGTTTGAGGCATTACTCCCATGGAGGAAAGTGCGCATGGTCACTGTTGCATTCATTCCCGATGCAAATTCTGTGTTTCATCATCTTTCTGATAGTCAACTGATTACAGAATGCCACCAGATGTGCATCGGAAACTACTACTGGTATTCCAGGGAACGATCAAAGCGTAGACTGTTTGGGACACTACTCCCGTGGAGGAAACTGTCCATGGTGGCTGTTGTATTCAATCCCGATGCAATTTCTGTGTTTCATCATCACTCTGATAATCCACAGATTACAGATTGCCTCCTGATGTGCATCGGGAACTACCACTGGCCGTCCAGGGAACAATCAATGCGTGGACTGTTTGAGACATTCCTCCCATGGAGGAAAGTGCGCATGGTGACTGTTGTATTCAATCCCTATGCAATTTCTTTGTTTCGTCAACACTCTGATAGTCCACAGATTACAGAATGCCTCCAGATGTGCATCGGGAACTACTACTGGTCTTTCAGAGAACGATCAAAGCCTAGACTGTTTGAGACATTACTCCCGAGGAGAAAAGTGCGCTTGGTGACTGTTGTATTCAATCCCGATGATATTTCTGTGTTTCATCAACACTCCGATAGTCCACAGATTACAGAATACCACCAGATGTGCATCGGAAACTACTACTGGTCTTCCAGGGAACGATCAAAGAGTGGAATGTTTCAGACATTACTCCCATGGAGGAAAGTGCGGATGGTGACTATTGTACTCAATCCCGATGCAATTTCTGTGTTTCATCAACACTCTGATAGTCCACAGATTACTGAATGCCACCAGGTGTGCATCGGAAACTACTACTGGTCTTCCTGGGAACGATCAAAGGGTACACTGTTTGAGTCATTACTCCCATGGACGAAACTGATCTTGGTGACTGTTGTATTAAATCGCGATGCAATTTCTGTGTTTCATCAACAGTCGGATAGTCCACAGATTACAGAATGCCTCCAGATTTACATCGGAAACTACTACTGGTCTTCCAGGGAACGATCAAAGCGTAGACTGTTTGAGACATTACTCCTATGGAGGAAAGTGCTCATGGTGACTGTTGTATTCAATCCCGATGCAATTTCTGTGTTTCATCAACAGTCTGATGGTCCAAAGGTTACAGAATGCCACCAGACGTGCATCGGAAACTACTACTGGTCTTCGAGGGAACGATCAAAGCGTAGACTGTTTGAGACATTACTTCCATGGAGGAAAGTGCGCATGGTGACTGTTGTATTCAATCGCGATGCAATTTCTGTGTTTCATCAACACTCTGATAGTCCACAGATTGCAGATTGCCTCCAGATGTGCATCTGAAACTACTACTGGTCTTCCTGGGAACGATCAAAGCGTAGACTGTTTGAGACATTACTCCGATGGAGGAAAGTCCGCATGTTGACTGTTGTCTTCAATCCCGATGCAATTTCTGTGTTTCAACAACACTCTGATAGTAAACAGATTACAGAATGCCTCCAGATGTGCATCGGAAACTACTACTGGTCTTCCAGGGAACGATAAAAGCGCAGACTGTTTGAGACATTACTCCCATGGGGGAAAGTGCGCATGGTGACTGTTGTATTCAATCCCGATGCAATTTCTGTGTTTCATCAACACTCTGGTTGTCCACAGATTACACATTGCCTCCAGATGTCCATCGGAAACTACTACTGGTCTTCCTGGGAGCGTCAAAGCGTCGACTGTTTGTGACATTACTCCCATGGAGGAAAGTGCGCATGGTGACTGTTGTATTTAATCCCGATGCAATTTCCGTGTTTCATCAACACTCTGATAGTCCACAGATTACAGAATGCCTCCAGATGTGCATCGGAAACTACTTCTGGTCTTTCAGGGAACGATCAAAGCCTAGACTGTTTGAGACATTACTCCCGTGGAGAAAAGTGCGCTTGGTGACTGTTGTAATAAATCGCGATGCAATTTCTGTGTTTCATCAAAAGTCGGATAGTCCACAGATTACAGAATGCCTCTAGATTTACATCGGAAACTACTACTTTTCCTCCAGGGAACGATCAAAGCGTAGACTGTTTGAGACATTACTCCCATATAGGAAAGTGCGCATGCTGACTG
Source organism: Schistocerca gregaria (assembly GCF_023897955.1). NCBI lineage: Eukaryota > Metazoa > Arthropoda > Insecta > Orthoptera > Acrididae > Schistocerca > Schistocerca gregaria. The sequence goes on along the minus strand of NC_064926.1, from coordinate 17,664,174 downwards.
TTGTGTTCAATCCCGATGCATTTTTTTGTGTTTTATGAACACTCTGATAGTCCACAATTATAGAATGCCTCCAGATGTGCATCGGAAACTACTACTGGTTTTCCAGGGAACGATCAAAGCGTAGACTGTTTGAGACATTACCCCCATGGAGGAGAGTGCGCATGGTAACTGTTGTATTCAATCCCTATGCAATTTTTTTGTTTCATCAACACCCTGATAGTCCACAGATTACAGAATGCCTCCAGATGTGCATCGGAAACTACAACTGGTCTTTCAGGGAACGATCAAAGCGTAGACTGTTTGAGACATTACTCCCATGGAGGAAAGTACGCATGGTGACTGTTGTATTCAATCCCGATGCAATTTCTGTGTTTCATCAAGAGTCTGATAGTCCACAGATTACAGAAGGCCTCCAGATGTGCATCGGAAACTACTACTGGTGTTCCTTTGAAAGATCAAAGAGTAAACTGTTTGGGACACTACTCCCGTGGAGGAAACTGACCATGGTGGCTGTTGTATTCAATCCCGATGCAATTTCTGTGTTTCATCATCACTCTGATAATCCACAGATTACGGAATGACACCAGATGTGCATCGGAAACTACTACTGGTCTTCCAGGGAACGATCAAAGCATAGACTGTTTGAGACATTACTACCATGGAGGAAAGTGCTCATGGTGACTGTTGTATTCAATCCCGATCCAATTTCTGTGGTTCATCAACACTCTGATAGTCCACAGATTACAGATTGCCTCCAGATGTGCATCGGAAACTACCACTGGTGTTCCTGGGAACGATCAAAGAGTGGAATGTTTCAGACATTACTCCCATGGAGGAAAGTGCGGATGGTGACTATTGTACTCAATCCCGACGCAATTTCTGTGTTTCATCAACACTCTGATAGTCCACAGATTACAGAATGCCACCAGATGTGCATCGGAAACTACTACTGGTCTTCCTGGGAACGATCAAAGCGTAGACTGTTTGAGACATTACTCCCATGGAGGAGAATGCGCATGGTGACTGTTGTATTCAATCCCGATGCAATTTCTTTGTTTCATCAACACGCTGATAGTCCACAGATTACAGAATGCCTCCAGGTGCGCATCGGAAACTACTACTGGTCTTCCAGGGAACGATCATTGCGTACTCTGTTTCAGAAATTACTCCCATGGAGGAAAGTGCGCATGGTGACTGTTGTATTCAATCCCGATGCAATTTCTGTGTTTCATCAACACTCTGAGAGTCCACAGATTACAGAATGCCCCCAGATGTGCATCGGAAACTACTAATGGTCTTCCAGGGAACGATCAAAGCGTAGACTGTTTGAGGCATTACTCCCATGGGGGAAAGTGCGCATGGTGACTGTTGTATTCATTCCCGATGCAAATTCTGTGTTTCATCAACTTTCTGATAGTAAACAGATTACAGAATGCCACCAGATGTGCATCGGAAACTACTACTGGTATTCCAGGGAACGATCAGAAGCGTAGACTGTTTGGGACACTACTCCCGTGGAGGAAACTGACCATGGTGGCTGTTGAATTCAATCCCGATGCAATTTCTGTGTTTCATCATCACTCTGATAATCCACAGATTACGGATTGCCACCAGATGTGCATCGGAAACTACTACTGGTCTTCCAGTTAACGATCAAAGCGTAGACTGTTTGAGACATTACTCCCATGGAGGAGAGTGCGCATGGTAACTGTTGTATTCAATCCCTATGAAATTTCTTTGTTTCATCAACACCCTGATAGTCCACAGATTACAGAATGCCTCCAGATGCGCATCGGAAACTACTACTGGTCTTCCAGGGAACGATGAATGCGTAGACTGTTTCAGAAATTACTCCCATTGAGGGAAGTCCGCATGGTGACTGTTGTATTCAATCCCGAAGCAATTTTTGTGTTTTATGAACACTCAGATAGTCCACAATTACAGAATGCCTCCAGATGTACATCGGAAACTACTACTGGCCTTCCAGGGAACGATCAAAGCGTAGACTGTTTGAGACATTACTCCCATGGAGGAGAGTGCGCATAGTGACTGTTGTATTCAATCCCTATGCAATTTCTATGTTTCATCAACACCCTGATAGTCCACAGATTACAGAATGCCTCCAGATGTGCATCGGAAACTATAACTGGTCTGCGAGGGAACGATCAAAGCGTAGACTGTTTGAGACATTACTCCCATGGAGGAAAGTGCGCATGGTGACTGTTGCATTCAATCGCGATGCGATTTCTGTGTTTCGTCAACACTCTGATAGTCCACAGATTACAGATTGCCTCCAGATGTGCATCTGAAACTACTACTGGTCTTCCTGGGAACGATCAAAGCGTAGACTGTTTGAGACATTACTCCCATGGAGGAAAGTGCGCATGGTGACTGTTGTATTCAATCCCTACGCAATTTCTTTGTTTCATCAACGCTCTGATAGTCCACAGATTACAGAATGCCTCCAGATGTGCATCGGAAACTACAACTGGTCGTCCAGCGATCGATCAAAGCGTGGACTGTTTGAGACATTCCTCCCATGGAGGAAAGTGCGCATGGTGACTGTTGTATTCGATCCGTATGCAATTTCTTTGTTTCATCAACACTCTGATAGTCCACAGATTACAGAATGCCTCCAGAAGTGCATGGGAAACGGAACGATCAAGGCGTAGACTGTTTGAGACATTACTCCCATGAAGGAAAGTGCTCATGTTGACTGTTGTATTCAATCCCGATGCAATTTCTGTGTTTTATCAACACTCTGATAGTCCACAGATTACAGATTGCTCCAGATGTGCATCGGAAACTACTACTGGTCTTCCTGGGAACGATCAAAGCGTTGACTGTTTGAGACAGTACTCACATGGAGGAAAGTGCGCATGGTGACTGTTGTATTCAATCCCGATGCAATTTCTGTGTCTCATCAACACTCTGATAGTCCACAGTTATCAGAATGAATCCAGGTGTGTATCGGAAAGTACAACTGGTCTTCGAGGGAACGATCAAAGCGTGGACTGTTTGAGACATTCCTCCCATGGAGGAATGTGTGCATGGTGACTTTTGTATTCAATCTCGATGCAATTTCTGTGTGTTATAAAGACTTTGAAGGTCCACAGATTACAGAATGCCTCCAGATGCGCATCGGAAACTACTACTGGTCTTCCAGGGAACGATCAATGCGTAGTCTGTTTCAGAAATTACTCCCATGGAGGAAAGTGCGCATGGTGACTGTTGTATTCAATCAAGATGCAATTTCAGTGTTTCATCAACACTCTGATAGTCCACCGATTACAGATGTCCTCCACATGTGCATCGGAAACTACTACTGGTCTTCCTGGGAACGATCAAGGCGTAGACTGTTTGAGACATTACTCCCATGGAGGAAAGTGCTCATGGTGACGGTTGTATTCAATCCCGATGCAATTTCTGTGTTTCATCAACACTCTGATAGTCCACAAATTACAGATTGCCTCCAGATGTGCATCGGAAACTACTACTGGTCTTCCTGGGAACGATCAAAGCGTAAACTGTTTGAGACATTACCCCCATGGTGGAAAGTCCGCATGGTGACTGTTGTATTCGATCCCGATGAAATTTCTGTGTTTCATCAACACTCTGATAGTCAATAGATTACAGATTGGCTCCAGATGTGCATCGGAAGCTACTACTGGTCTTCTTGGGAACGATCAAAACGTAGACTGTTTGAGACATTACTCCATTGGAGGAAAGTGCTCATGGTGACTTTTGTATTCAATCCCCATGCAATTTCTGTGTTTCGTCAACACTCTGATAGTCCACAGTTTACAGAATGAATCCAGGTGTGCATCGGAAACTACTAATGGTCTTCCAGGAAACGATCAAAGCGAAGACTGTTTGAGGCATTACTACTATGGAGGAAAGTGCGCATGGTGACTGTTGTATTCATCCCCGATGCAAATTCTGTGTTTCATCAACTTTCTGATAGTAAACAGATTACAGAATGCCACCAGATGTGCATCGGAAACTACTACTGGTATTCCAGGGAACGATCAAAGCGTAGACTGTTTGGGACACTACTCCCGTGGAGGAAACTGACCATGGTGGCTGTTGTATTCAATCCCGATGCAATTTCTGTGCTTCATAAACACTCTGATAATCCACAGATTACGGAATGCCACCAGATGTGCATCGGAAACTACTACTGGTCTTCCAGGGAACGATCAAAGCGTAGACTGTTTAAGACATTACTAAAATGGAGGGATGTGGGCATGGTGACTGTTGTATTCAATCCCGATGCAATTTTGTGTTTTATAAACACTCTGATAGTCCACAATTACAGAATGCCTCCAGATGTGCATCGGAAACTACTACTGGCCTTCCAGGGAACGATCTAAGCGTAGACTGTTTGAGACATTACTCCCATGGAGGAGAGTGCGCATGGTGACTGTTGTATTCAATCCCTATGCAATTTCTTTGTTTCATCAACACCCTGATAGTCCACAGATTACAGAATGCCTCCAGATGTGCATCGGAAACTACTACTGGTCTTTCAGGGAACGCTCAAAGCGTAGACTGTTTGAGACATTACTCCCATGGAGGGAAGTGCGCATCGTGACTGTTGTATTCAATCGCGATGCAATTTCTGTGTTTCATCAGCACTCAGATAAACCACAGATTACAGAATGCCTCCAGATGTGCATCTGAAACTACTACTGGTCTTCCTGGGAACGATCAAAGCGTAGACTGTTTGAGACATTACTCCCATGGAGGAAAGTGGGCATGGTGACTGTTGTATTCGATCCCTATGCAATTTCTTTGTTTCATCAACACTCTGATAGTCCACAGATTACAGGATGCCTCCAGAAGTGCATGGGAAACGGAACGATCAAGGCGTAGACTGTTTGTCACCTTACTCCCATGAAGGAAAGCGCTCATGGTGACTGTTGTATTCAATCCCGATGCAATTTCTGTGTATCATCAATACTCTGATAGTCCACAGATTACAGATTGCCTCCAGATGTGCATCGGAAACTACTACTGGTCTTCCTGGGAACGATCAAAGCGTAGACTGTTTGAGACAGTACTCACATGGAGGAAAGTGCACATGGTGACTGTTGTATTCAATCCCGATGCAATTTCTGTGTTTCATCAACACTCTGATAGTCCAAAGATTACAGAATGAATCCAGGTGTGTATCGGAAACTACTACTGGTCTTCCAGGGAACGATCAAAGCGTGGACTGTTTGAGACATTCCTCCCATGGAGGAATGTGTGCATGGTGACTTTTGTATTCAATCTCGATGCAATTTCTGTGTTTCATCAGCACTCTGATAGTCCACAGATTACAGAATGCCTCCAGATATGCATCTGAAACTACTACTGGTCTTCCTGCGAACGATCAAAGCGTAGACTGTTTGAGACATTACTCCCATGGAGGAAAGTCCGCATGGTGACTGTTGTATTCAATCCCGATGCAATTTCTGTGTTTCGACAACACTCTGATAGTAAACAGATTACAGAATGCTTCCAGATCTGCATCGGAAACTACTACTGGTCTTCCAGGGAACGATAAAAGCGCAGACTGTTTGAGACATTACTCTCATGGAGTTAAGTGCGCATGGTGTCTGTTGAATTCTATCCCGATGCAATTTCTGTGTTTCATCAACACTCTGGTTGTCCACAGATTACACAATGCCTGTAGATGTCAATCGGAAACTACTACTGGTCTTCCAGGGATCGATCAAAGCGTGGTCTGTTTGAGACATTCCTCCCATGGAGGAAAGTGGGCATGGTGACTGTTGTATTCGATCCCTATGCAATTTCTTTGTTTCATCAACACTCTGATAGTCCACAGATTACAGAATGCCTCCAGAAGTGCATGGGAAACGGAACGATCAAGGCGTAGACTGTTTGACACATTACTCCCATGAAGGAAAGTGCTCATGGTGACTGTTGTATTCAATCCCGATGCAATTTCTGTGTATCATCAATACTCTGATAGTCCACAGATTACAGAATGCCTCCAGATGCGCATCGGAAACTACTACTGGTCTTCCAGGGAACGATCAATGCGTAGACTGTTTCAGAAATTACTCCCATGGAGGGAAGTGCGCATGGTGACTGTTGTATTCAATCCCGATGCAATTTCTGTGTTTCATCAACACTCTGATAGTCCACAAATTACAGATTGCCTCCAGATGTGCATCGGAAACTACTACTGGTCTTCCTGGGAACGATCAAAGCGTAGACTGTTTCAGACATTACTCCCATGGAGTAAAGTCCACATGGTGACTGTTGTATTCAATCCCCATGCAATTTCTGTGTTTCATCAACACTTTGAAGGTCCACAGATTACAGAATGCCTCCAGAAGTGCATTGGAGACTACTACTGGTCTTCCAGGGAACGATCAAAACGTATTCGTTTTGAGACATTACTCCCATGGAGGAAAGTGCGCATGGTGACTCTTACATTCAATCCCGATGCAATTTCTGTGTTTCATCAACACTCGGGGAGTCAACAGATTACAGAATGCCCCCAGATGTGCATCGGAAACTACTAATGGTCTTCCAGGAAACGATCAAAGCGTAGACTGTTTGAGGCATTACTACCATGGAGGAAAGTGCGCATGGTGACTGTTGTATTCATCCCCGATGCAAATTCTGTGTTTCATCAACTCTCTGATAGTAAACAGATTACAGAATGCCACCAGATGTGCATCGGTAACTACTACTGGTATTCCAGGGAACGATCAAAGCGTAGACTGTTTGGGACACTACTCTCGTGGAGGAAACTGACCATGGTGACTGTTGTATTCGATCCGTATGCAATTTCTTTGTTTCATCAACACTCTGATAGTCCACAGATTACAGAATGCCTCCAGAAGTGCATGGGAAACGGAACGATCAAGGCGTAGACTGTTTGAGACATTACTCCCATGAAGGAAAATGCTCATGGTGAAAGTTGTATTCAATCCCGATGCAATTTCTGTGTTTCATCAACACTCTGATAGTCCACAGATTACAGATTGCCTCCAGATGTGCATCGGAAACTACTACTGGTCTTCCTGGGAACGATCAAAGCGTTGACTGTTTGGGACAGTACTCACATGGAGGAAAGTGCGCATGGTGACTGTTGTATTCAATCGCGATGCAATTTCTGTGTTTCATCAACACTCTGATAGTCCACAGATTGCAGATTGCCTCCAGATGTGCATCTGAAACTACTACTGGTCTTCCTGGGAACGATCAAAGCGTAGACTGTTTGAGACATTACTCCGATGGAGGAAAGTCCGCATGGTGACTGTTGTCTTCAATCCCGATGCAATTTCTGTGTTTCAACAACACTCTGATAGTAAACAGATTACAGAATGCCTCCAGATGTGCATCGGAAACTACTACTGGTCTTCCAGGGAACGATAAAAGCGCAGACTGTTTGAGACATTACTCCCATGGGGGAAAGTGCGCATGGTGACTGTTGTATTCAATCCCGATGCAATTTCTGTGTTTCATCAACACTCTGGTTGTCCACAGATTACACATTGCCTCCAGATGTCCATCGGAAACTACTACTGGTCTTCCTGGGAGCGATCAAAGCGTCGACTGTTTGTGACATTACTCCCATGGAGGAAAGTGCGCATGGTGACTGTTGTATTTAATCCCGATGCAATTTCCGTGTTTCATCAACACTCTGATAGTCCACAGATTACAGAATGCCTCCAGATGTGCATCGGAAACTACTACTGGTCTTTCAGGGAACGATCAAAGCCTAGACTGTTTGAGACATTACTCCCGTGGAGAAAAGTGCGCTTGGTGACTGTTGTAATAAATCTTGATGCAATTTCTGTGTTTCATCAAAAGCCGGATAGTCCACAGATTACAGAATGCCTCTAGATTTACATCGGAAACTACTACTGGTCCTCCAGGGAACGATCAAAGCGTAGACTGTTTGAGACATTACTCCCATATAGGAATGTGCGCATGGTGACTGTTGTATTCAATCCCGATGCATTTTTTGTGTTTCATGAACACTCTGATAGTCCACAATTACAGAATGCCTCCAGATGTGCATCGGAAACTACTACTGGTTTTCCAGGGAACGATCAAAGCGTAGACTGTTTGAGACATTACTCCCATGGAGGAGAGTGCGCATGGTAACTGTTGTATTCAATCCCTATGCAATTTCTTTGTTTCATCAACACCCTGATAGTCCACAGATTACAGAATGCCTCCAGATGTGCATCGGAAACTACAACTGGTCTTTCAGGGAACGATCAAAGCGTAGACTGTTTGAGACATTACTCCCATGGAGGAAAGTACGCATGGTGACTGTTGTATTCAATCCCGATGCAATTTCTGTGTTTCATCAACAGTCTGATAGTCCACAGATTACAGAATGCCTGCAGATGTGCATCGGAAACTACTACTGGTGTTCCTTTGAAAGATCAAAGAGTAAACTGTTTGGGACACTACTCCCGTGGAGGAAACTGACCATGGTGGCTGTTGTATTCAATCCCGATGCAATTTCTGTGTTTCATCATCACTCTGATAATCCACAGATTACGGAATGCCACCAGATGTGCATCGGAAACTACTACTGGTCTTCCAGGGAACGATCAAAGCATAGACTGTTTGAGACATTACTACCATGGAGGAAAGTGCTCACGGTGACTGTTGTATTCAATCCCGATCCAATTTCTGTGGTTCATCAACACTCTGATAGTCCACAGATTACAGATTGCCTCCAGATGTGCATCGGAAACCACCACTGGTGTTCCTGGGAACGATCAAAGAGTGGAATGTTTCAGACATTACTCCCATGGAGGAAAGTGCGGATGGTGACTATTGTACTCACTCCCGATGCAATTTCTGTGTTTCATCAACACTCTGATAGTCCACAGATTACAGAATGCCACCAGATGTGCATCGGAAACTACTACTGGTCTTCCTGGGAACGATCAAAGGGTAGACTGTTTGAGTCATTACTCCCATGGACGATAGTGAGCTTGGTGACAGTTGTATTAAATCGCGATGCAATTTCTGTGTTTCATCAACAGTCGGATAGTCCACAGATTACAGAATGCCTCCAGATTTACATCGGAAACTACCACTGGTCTTCCAGGGAACGATCAAAGCGTAGACTGTTTGAGACATTACTCCAATGGAGGAAAGTGCGCATGGTGACTGTTGTATTCAATCAAGATGCAATTTTTGTGTTTTATGAACACTCTGATAGTCCACAATTACAGAATGCCTCCAGATGTGCATCGGAAACTTCTACTGGCCTTCCAGGGAACGATCAAAGCGTAGACTGTTTGAGACATTACTCCCATGGAGGAGAATGCGCATGGTGACTGTTGTATTCAATCCCTATGCAATTTCTTTGTTTCATCAACACGCTGATAGTCCACAGATTACAGAATGCCTCCAGGTGCGCATCGGAAGCTACTACTGGTCTTCCAGGGAACGATCATTGCGTAGATGTTTCAGAAATTACTCCCATGGAGGAAAGTGCGCATGGTGACTGTTGTATTCAATCCCGATGCAATTTCTGTGTTTCATCAACACTCTGAGAGTCCACAGATTACAGAATGCCCCCAAATGTGCATCGGAAACTACTAATGGTCTTCCAGGGAACGATCAAAACGTAGACTGTTTGAGGCATTACTCCCATGGAGGAAAGTGCGCATGGTGACTGTTGCATTCATTCCCGATGCAAATTCTGTGTTTCATCAACTTTCTGATAGTAAACAGATTACAGAATGCCACCAGATGTGCATCGGAAACTACTACTGGTATTCCAGGGAACGATCAGAAGCGTAGACTGTTTGGGACACTACTCCCATGGAGGAAACTGACCATGGTGGCTGTTGAATTCAATCCCGATGCAATTTCTGTGTTTCATCATCACTCTGATAATCCACAGATTACGGATTGCCACCAGATGTGCATCGGAAACTACTACTGGTCTTCCAGTTAACGATCAAAGCGTAGACTGTTTGAGACATTACTCCCATGGAATAGAGTGCGCATGGTAACTGTTGTATTCAATCCCTATGCAATATCTTTGTTTCATCAACACCCTGATAGTCCACAGATTACAGAATGCCTCCAGATGCGCATCGGAAACTACTACTGGTCTTCCAGGGAGCGATGAATGCGTAGACTGTTTCAGAAATTACTCCCATTGAGGGAAGTCCGCATGGTGACTGTTGTATTCAATCCCGAAGCAATTTTTGTGTTTTATGAACACTCAGATAGTCCACGATTACAGAATGCCTCCAGATGTACATCGGAAACTACTACTGGCCTTCCAGGGAACGATCAAAGCGTAGACTGTTTGAGACATTACTCCCATGGAGAAGAGTGCGCATAGTGACTGTTGTATTCAATCCCTATGCAATTTCTATGTTTCATCAACACCCTGATAGTCCACAGATTACAGAATGCCTCCAGATGTGCATCAGAAACTATAACTGGTCTGCGAGGGAACGATCAAAGCGTAGACTGTTTGAGACATTACTCCCATGGAGGAAAGTGCGCATGGTGACTGTTGCATTCAATCGCGATGCAATTTCTGTGTTTCATCAACACTCTGATAGTCCACAGATTACAGATTGCCTCCAGATATGCATCTGAAACTACTACTGGTCTTCCTGGGAACGATCAAAGCGTAGACTGTTTGAGACATTACTCCCATGGAGGAAAGTGCGCATGGTGACTGTTGTATTCAATCCCTACGCAATTTCTTTGTTTCATCAACGCTCTGATAGTCCACAGATTACAGAATGCCTCCAGATGTGCATCGGAGACTACAACTGGTCGTCCAGCGATCGATCAAAGCGTGGACTGGTTGAGACATTCCTCCCATGGAGGAAAGTGCGCATGGTGACTGTTGTATTCGATCCGTATGCAATTTCTTTGTTTCATCAACACTCTGATAGTCCACAGATTACAGAATGCCTCCAGAAGTGCATGGGAAACGGAACGATCAAGGCGTAGACTGTTTGAGACATTACTCCCATGAAGGAAAGTGCTCACGTTGACTGTTGTATTCAATCCCGATGCAATTTCTGTGTTTTAGCAACACTCTGATAGTCCACAGATTACAGATTGCTCCAGATGTGCATCGGAAACTACTACTGGTCTTCCTGGGAACGATCAAAGCGTTGACTGTTTGAGACAGTACTCACATGGAGGAAAGTGCGCATGGTGACTGTTGTATTCAATCCCGATGCAATTTCTGTGTCTCATCAACACTCTGATAGTCCACAGTTATCAGAATGAATCCAGGTGTGTATCGGAAAGTACAACTGGTCTTCGAGGGAACGATCAAAGCTTGGACTGTTTGAGACATTCCTCCCATGGAGGAATGTGTGCATGGTGACTTTTGTATTCAATCTCGATGCAATTTATGTGTGTTATAAAGACTTTGAAGGTCCACAGATTACAGAATGCCTCCAGATGCGCATCGGAAACTACTACTGGTCTTCCAGGGAACGATCAATGCGTAGTCTGTTTCAGAAATTACTCCCATGGAGGAAAGTGCGCATGATGACTGTTGCATTCAATCAAGATGCAACTTCAGTGTTTCATCAACACTCTGATAGTCCACCGATTACAGATGTCCTCCACATGTGCATCGGAAACTACTACTGGTCTTCCTGGGAACGATCAAGGCGTAGACTGTTTGAGACATTACTCCCATGGAGGAAAGTGCTCATGGTGACGGTTGTATTCAATCCCGATGCAATTTCTGTGTTTCATCAACACTCTGATAGTCCACAAATTACAGATTGCCTCCAGATGTGCATCGGAAACTACTACTGGTCTTCCTGGGAACGATCAAAGCGTAAACTGTTTGAGACATTACCCCCATGGTGTAAAGTAAGCATGGTGACTGTTGTATTCGATCCCGATGAAATTTCTGTGTTTCATCAACACTCTGATAGTCAATAGATTACAGATTGGCTCCAGATGTGCATCGGAAGCTACTACTGGTCTTCTTGGGAACGATCAAAACGTAGACTGTTTGAGACATTACTCCATTGGAGGAAAGTGCTCATGGTGACTGTTGTATTCAATCCCCATGCAATTTCAGTGTTTCATCAACACTTTGAAGGTATACAGATTACAGAATGCCTCCAGATGTGCATTGGAGACTACTACTGGTTTTCCAGGGAACGATCAAAACGTAGACGTTTTGAGACATTACTCCCATGGAGGAAAGTGCGCATGGTGACTCTTATATTCAATCCCGATGCAATTTCTGTGTTTCATCAACTTTCTGATAGTAAACAGATTACAGAATGCCACCAGATGTGCATCGGAAACTACTACTGGTATTCCAGGGAACGATCAAAGCGTAGACTGTTTGGGACACTACTCCCGTGGAGGAAACTGACCATGGTGGCTGTTGTATTCAATCCCGATGCAATTTCTGTGCTTCATAAACACTCTGATAATCCACAGATTACGGAATGCCACCAGATGTGCATCGGAAACTACTACTGGTCTTCCAGGGAACGATCAAAGCGTAGACTGTTTGAGACATTACTAAAATGGAGGGATGTGCGCATGGTGACTGTTGTATTCAATCCCGATGCAATTTTTGTGTTTTATAAACACTCTGATAGTCCACAATTACAGAATGCCTCCAGATGTGCATCGGAAACTACTACTGGCCTTCCAGGGAACGATCTAAGCGTAGACTGTTTGAGACATTACTCCCATGGAGGAGAGTGCGCATGGTGACTGTTGTATTCAATCCCTATGCAATTTCTTTGTTTCATCAACACCCTGATAGTCCACAGATTACAGAATGCCTCCAGATGTGCATCGGAAACTACTACTGGTCTTTCAGGGAACGTTCAAAGCGTAGACTGTTTGAGACATTACTCCCATGGAGGGAAGTGCGCATCGTGACTGTTGTATTCAATCGCGATGCAATTTCTGTGTTTCATCAGCACTCAGATAAACCACAGATTACAGAATGCCTCCAGATATGCATCTGAAACTACTACTGGTCTTCCTGGGAACGATCAAAGCGTAGACTGTTTGAGACATTACTCCCATGGAGGAAAGTGGGCATGGTGACTGTTGTATTCGATCCCTATGCAATTTCTTTGTTTCATCAACACTCTGATAGTCCACAGATTACAGAATGCCTCCAGAAGTGCATAGGAAACGTAACGATCAAGGCGTAGACTGTTTGACACCTTACTCCCATGAAGGAAAGCGCTCATGGTGACTGTTGTATTCAATCCCGATGCAATTTCTGTGTATCATCAATACTCTGATAGTCCACAGATTACAGATTGCCTCCAGATGTGCATCGGAAACTACTACTGGTCCTCCTGGGAACGATCAAAGCGTAGACTGTTTGAGACAGTACTCACATGGAGGAAAGTGCACATGGTGACTGTTGTATTCAATCCCGATGCAATTTCTGTGTTTCATCAACACTCTGATAGTCCAAAGATTACAGAATGAATCCAGGTGTGTATCGGAAACTACTACTGGTCTTCCAGGGAACGATCAAAGCGTGGACTGTTTGAGACATTCCTCCCATGGAGGAATGTGTGCATGGTGACTTTTGTATTCAATCTCGATGCAATTTCTGTGTTTCATCAGCACTCTGATAGTCCACAGATTACAGAATGCCTCCAGATATGCATCTGAAACTACTACTGGTCTTCCTGCGAACGATCAAAGCGTAGACTGTTTGAGACATTACTCCCATGGAGGAAAGTCCGCATGGTGACTGTTGTATTCAATCCCGATGCAATTTCTGTGTTTCAACAACACTCTGATAGTAAACAGATTACAGAATTCTTCCAGATCTGCATCGGAATCTACTACTGGTCTTCCAGGGAACGATAAAAGCGCAGACTGTTTAAGACATTACTCTCATGGAGTTAAGTGCGCATGGTGTCTGTTGAATTCAATCCCGATGCAATTTCTGTGTTTCATCAACACTCTGGTTGTCCACAGATTACACAATGCATGTAGATGTCAATCGGAAACTACTACTGGTCTTCCAGGGATCGATCAAAGCGTCGTCTGTTTGAGACATTCCTCCCATGGAGGAAAGTGGGCATGGTGACTGTTGTATTCAATCCCGATGCAATTTCTGTGTTTCAACAACACTCTGATAGTAAACAGATTACAGAATTCTTCCAGATCTGCATCGGAATCTACTACTGGTCTTCCAGGGAACGGTCAAAACGTAGACTGTTTGAGACATTACTCCCATGGAGGAAAGTGCTCATGGTGACTGTTGTATTCAATCCCCATGCAATTTCTGTGTTTCATCAACACTTTGAAGGTATACAGATTACAGAATGCCTCCAGATGTGCATTGGAGACTACTACTGGTCTTCCAGGGAACGAACAAAACGTAGACGTTTTGAGACATTACTCCCATGGAGGAAAGTGCGCATGGTGACTCTTATATTCAATCCCGATGCAATTTCTGTGTCTCATCAACACTCTGATAGTCCACAGTTTACAGAATGAATCCAGGTGTGCATCGGAAACTACTAATGGTCTTCCAGGAAACGATCAAAGCGTAAACTGTTTGAGGCATTACTACCATGGAGGAAAGTGCGCATGGTGACTGTTGTATTCATCCCCGATGCAAATTCTGTGTTTCATCAACTTTCTGATAGTAAACAGATTACAGAATGCCACCAGATGTGCATCGGAAACTACTCCTGGTATTCCAGGGAAGGATCAAAGCGTAGACTGTTTGGGACACTACCCCCGTGGAGGAAACTGACCATGGTGGCTGTTGTATTCAATCCCGATGCAATTTCTGTGTTTCATAAACACTCTGTTAATCCACAGATTACGGAATGCCACCAGATGTGCATCGGATACTACTACTGGTCTTCCAGGGAACGATCAAAGCGTAGACTGTTTGAGACATTACTAAAATGGAGGGATGTGCGCATGGTGACTGTTGTATTCAATCCCGATGCAATTTTTGTGTTTTATGAACACTCTGATAGTCCACAATTACAGAATGCCTCCAGATGTGCATCGGAAACTACTACTGGCCTTCCAGGGAACGATCAAAGCGTAGACTGTTTGAGACATTACTCCCATGGAGGAGAGTGCGCATGGTGACTGTTGTATTCAATCACTATGCAATTTCTTTGTTTCATCAACACCCTGATAGTCCACAGATTACAGAATGCCTCCAGATGTGCATCGGAAACTACTACTGGTCTTTCAGGGAACGCTCAAAGCGTAGACTGTTTGAGACATTACTCGAATGGGGGGAAGTGCGGCTCGTGACTGTTGTATTCAATCGCGATGCAATTTCTGTGTTTCATCAGCACTCAGATAAACCACAGATTACAGAATGCCTCCAGATGTGCATCTGAAACTACTACTGGTCTTCCTGGCAACGATCAAATTGTAGACTGTTTGAGACATTACTCCCATGGAGGAAAGTCCGCATGGTGACTATTGTATTCAATCCCGATGCAATTTCTGTGTTTCATCAGCACTCTGATAGTCCACAGATACAGAATGCCTCCAGATATGCATCTGAAAATACTACTGGTCTTCCTGCGAACGATCAAAGCGTAGACTGTTTGAGACATTACTCCCATGGAGGAAAGTCCGCATGGTGACTGTTGTATGCAATCCCGATGCAATTTGTGTGTTTCAACAACACTCTGATAGTAAACAGATTACAGAATGCCTCCAGATCTGCATCGGAAACTACTACTGGTCTTCCAGGGAACAATAAAAGCGCAGACTGTTTGAGACATTACTCTCATGGAGTTAAGTGCGCATGGTGTCTGTTGAATTCAATCCCGATGCAATTTCTGTGTTTCATCAACACTCTGGTTGTCCACAGATTACACAATGCCTCTAGATGTCAATCGGAAACTACTACTGGTCTTCCAAGGATCGATCAAAGCGTGGTCTGTTTGAGACATTCCTCCCATGGAGGAAAGTGCGCATGGTGACTGTTGTATTCGATCCCTATGCAATTTCTTTGTTTCATCAACACTCTGATAGTCCACAGATTACAGAATGCCTCCAGAAGTGCATGGGAAACGGAACGATCAAGGCGTAGACTGTTTGACACATTACTCCCATGAAGGAAAGTGCTCATGGTGACTGTTGTATTCAATCCCGATGCAATTTCTGTGTATCATCAATACTCTGATAGTCCACAGATTACAGATTGCCTCCAGATGTGCATCGGAAACAACTACTGGTCTTCCTGGGAACGATCAAAGCATAGAATGTTTGAGACAGTACTCACATGGAGGAAAGTGCACATGGTGACTGTTGTATTCAATCCCGATGCAATTTCTGTGTTTCATCAACACTCTGATAGTCCAAAGATTACAGAATGAATCCAGGTGTGTATCGGAAACTACTACTGGTCTTCCAGGGAACGATCAAAGCGTGGACTGTTTGAGACATTCCTTCCATGGAGGAATGTGTGCATGGTGACTTTTGTACTCAATCTCGATGCAATTTCTGTGTGTCATAAAGACTTTGAAGGTCCACAGATTACAGAATGCCTCCAGATGCGCATCGGAAACTACTACTGGTCTTCCAGGGAACGATCAATGCGTAGACTGTTTCAGAAATTACTCCCATGGAGGGAAGTGCGCATGGTGACTGCTGTATTCAATCCCGATGCAATTTCTGTGATTCATCAACACTCTGATAGTCCACAGATTACAGATGGCCTCCACATGTGCATCGGAAACTACTACTGGTCTTCCTGGGAACGATCAAAGCGTAGACTGTTTGAGACATTACTCCCATGGAGTAATGCCCGCATGGTGACTGTTGTATTCAATCCCCATGCAATTTCTGTGTTTCATCAACACTTTGATGGTCCACAGATTACAGAATGCCTCCAGATGTGCATTGGAGACTACTACTGGTCTTCCAGGGAACGATCAAAACGTAGACGTTTTGAGACATTACTCCCATGGAGGAAAGTGCGCATGGTGACTCTTATATTCAATCCCGATGCAATTTCTGTGTTTCATCAACACTCGGGGAGTCAACAGATTACAGAATGCCCCCAGATGTGCATCGGAAACTACTAATGGTCTTCCAGGAAACGATCAAAGCGTAGACTGTTTGAGGCATTACTACCATGGAGGAAAGTGCGCATGGTGACTGTTGTATTCATCCCCGATGCAAATTCTGTGTTTCATCAACTCTCTGATAGTAAACAGATTACAGAATGCCACCAGATGTGCATCGGAAACTACTACTGGTATTCCAGGGAACGATCA
Organism: Schistocerca gregaria; assembly: GCF_023897955.1. NCBI lineage: Eukaryota > Metazoa > Arthropoda > Insecta > Orthoptera > Acrididae > Schistocerca > Schistocerca gregaria. Next base: position 17,646,916 of record NC_064926.1, on the reverse strand, counting down.
AAGCGAAGACTGTTTGGGACACTACTCTCGTGGAGGAAACTGACCATGGTGACTGTTGTATTCAATCCCGATGCAATTTCTGTGTTTCATAAACACTCTGATAATCCACAGATTACGGAATGCCACCAGATGTGCATCGGAAACTACTACTGGTCTTCCTGGGAACGATCAAAGCGTAGACTGTTTGAGACATTACTCCCATGGAGGAAAGTCCGCATGGTGACTGTTGTATTCAATCCCGATGCAATTTCTGTGTTTCTTCTACACTCTGATAGTCCACCGATTACAGATGGCCTCCACATGTGCATCGGAAACTACTACTGGTCTTCCTGGGAACGATCAAGGCGTAGACTGTTTGAGACATTACTCCCATGGAGGAAAGTGCTCATGGTGACGGTTGTATTCAATCCCGATGCAATTTCTGTGTTTCATCAACACTCTGATAGTCCACAAATTACAGATTGCATCCAGATGTGCATTGGAAACTACTACTGGTCTTCCTGGGAACGATCAAAGCGTAAACTGTTTGAGACATTACTCCCATGGTGGAAAGTCCGCATGGTGACTGTTGTATTCGATCCCGATGAAATTTCTGTGTATCATCAACACTCTGATAGTCAATAGATTACAGATTGGCTCCTGATGTGCATCGGAAACTACTACTGGTCTTCCTGGGAACGATCAAAACGTTGACTGTTTGAGACATTACTCCCATATAGGAAAGTGCTCATGGTGACTGTTGTATTCAATCCCCATGCAATTTCTGTGTTTCATCTACACTTTGAAGGTATACAGATTACAGAATGCCTCCAGATGTGCATTGGAGACTACTACTGGTCTTCCAGGGAACGATCAAAACGTAGACGTTTTGAGACATTACTCCCATGGAGGAAAGTTCGCATGGTGACTCTTATATTCAATCCCGATGCAATTTCTGTGTCTCATCAACACTCTGATAGTCCACAGTTTACAGAATGAATCCAGGTGTGCATCGGAAACTACTAATGGTCTTCCAGGAAACGATCAAAGCGTAGACTGTTTGAGGCATTACTACCATGGAGGAAAGTGCGCATGGTGATTGTTGTATTCATCCCCGATGCAAATTCTGTGTTTCATCAACTTTCTGATAGTAAACAGATTACAGAATGCCACCAGATGTGCATCGGAAACTACTACTGGTATTCCAGGGAACGATCAAAGCGAAGACTGTTTGGGACACTACTCTCGTGGAGGAAACTGACAATGGTGACTGTTGTATTCAATCCCGATGCAATTTCTGTGTTTCATAAACACTCTGATAATCCACAGATTACGGAATGCCACCAGATGTGCATCGGAAACTACTACTGGTCTTCCTGCGATCGATCAAGGCGTAGACTGTTTGACACATTACTCCCATGAAGGAAAGTGCTCATGGTGACTGTTGTATTCAATCCCGATGCAATTTCTGTGTATCATCAATACTCTGGTAGTCCACAGATTACAGATTGCCTACAGATGTGCATCGGAAACAACTACTGGTCTTCCAGGGAACGATCAAAGCGTGGACTGTTTGAGACATTCCTCCCATGGAGGAATGTGTGCATGGTGACTTTTGTATTCAATCTCGATGCAATTTCTGTGTGTCATAAAGACTTTGAAGGTCCACAGATTACAGAATGCCTCCAGATGCGCATCGGAAACTACTACTGGTCTTCCAGGGAACGATCAATGCGTAGACTGTTTCAGAATTTACTCCCATGGAGGAAAGTGCGCATGGTGACTGTTGTATTCAATCAAGATGCAATTTCTGTGTTTCATCAACACTCCGATAGTCCACCGATTACAGATGGCCTCCACATGTGCATCGGAAACTACTACTGGTCTTCCTGGGAGCGATCAAGGCGTAGACTGTTTGAGACATTACTCCCATGGAGGAAAGTGCTCATGGTGACGGTTGTATTCAATCCCGATGCAATTTCTTTGTTTCATCAACACTCTGATAGTCCACAAATTACAGATTGCCTCCAGATGTGCATCGGAAACTACTACTGGTCTTCCTGGGAACGATCAAAGCGTAAACTGTTTGAGACATTACTCCCATGGTGGAAAGTCCGCATGGTGACTGTTGTATTCGATCCCGATGAAATTTCTGTGTTTCATCAACACTCTGATAGTCAATAGATTACAGATTGGCTCCAGATGTGCATCGGAAACTACTACTGGTCTTCCTGGGAACGATCAAAACGTAGACTGTTTGAGACATTACTCCCATGGAGGAAAGTGCTCATGGTGACTGTTGTATTCAATCCCCATGCAATTTCTGTGTTTCATCAACACTTTGAAGGTATACAGATTACAGAATGCCTCCAGATGTGCATTGGAGACTACTACTGGTCTTCCAGGGAACGATCAAAACGTAGACGTTTTGAGACATTACTCCCATGGAGGAAAGTGCGCATGGTGACTGTTGTATTCATCCCCAATGCAAATTCTGTGTTTCATCAACTTTCTGATAGTAAACAGATTACAGAATGCCACCAGATGTGCATCGGAAACTACTACTGGTATTCCAGGGAACGATCAAAGCGTAGACTGTTTGGGACACTACTCCCGTGGAGGAAACTGACCATGGTGGCTGTTGTATTCAATCCCGATGCAATTTCTGTGTTTCATAAACACTCTGTTAATCCACAGATTACGGAATGCCACCAGATGTGCATCGGAAACTACTACTGGTCTTCCAGGGAACGATCAAAGAGTAGACTGTTTGAGACATTACTAAAATGGAGGGATGTGCGCATGGTGACTGTTGTATTCAATCCCGATGCAATTTTTGTGTTTTATGAACACTCTGATAGTCCACAATTACAGAATGCCTCCAGATGTGCATCGGAAACTACTACTGGCCTTCCAGGGAACGATCAAAGCGTAGACTGTTTGAGACATTACTCCCATGGAGGAGAGTTCGCATGGTGACTGTTGTATTCAATCCCTATGCAATTTCTTTGTTTTATCAACACCCTGATAGTCCACAGATTACAGAATGCCTCCAGATGTGCATCGGAATCTACTACTGGTCTTCCTGCGAACGATCAAAGCGTAGACTGTTTGAGACATTACTCCCATGGAGGAAAGTGCGCATGGTGACTGTTGTATTCGATCCCTATGCAATTTCTTTGTTTCATCAACACTCTGATAGTCCACAGATTACAGAATGCCTCCAGGAGTGCATGGGAAACGGAACGATCAAGGCGTAGACTGTTTGACACATTACTCCCATGAAGGAAAGTGCTCATGGTGACTGTTGTATTCAATCCCGATGCAATTTCTGTGTATCATCAATACTCTGATAGTCCACAGATTACAGATTGCCTCCAGATGTGCATCGGAAACAACTACTGGTCTTCCTGGGAACGATCAAAGCGTAGACTGTTTGAGACAGTACTCACATGGAGGAAAGTGCACATGGTGACTGTTGTATTCAATCCCGATGCAATTTCTGTGTTTCATCAACACTCTGATAGTCCAAAGATTACAGAATGAATCCAGGTGTGTATCGGAAACTACTACTGGTCTTTCAGGGAACGATCAAAGCGTGGACTGTTTGAGACATTCCTTCCATGGAGGAATGTGTGCATGGTGACTTTTGTATTCAATCTCGATGCAATTTCTGTGTGTCATAAAGACTTTGAAGGTCCACAGATTACAGAATGCCTCCAGATGCGCATCGGAAACTACTACTGGTCTTCCAGGGAACGATCAATGCGTAGACTGTTTCAGAAATTACTCCCATGGTGGGAAGTGCGCATGGTGACTGCTGTATTGAATCCCGATGCAATTTCTGTGATTCATCAACACTCTGATAGTCCACAGATTACAGATGGCCTCCACATGTGCATCGGAAACTACTACTGGTCTTCCTGGGAACGATCAAGGCGTAGACTGTTTGAGACATTACTCCCATGGAGGAAAGTGCTCATGGTGACGGTTGTATTCAATCCCGATGCAATTTCTGTGTTTCATCAACACTCTGATAGTCCACAAATTACAGATTGCCTCCAGATGTGCATCGGAAACTACTACTTGTCTTCCTGGGAACGATCAAAGGGTAGACTGTTTGAGACATTGCTCCCATGGAATAAAGTCCGCATGGTGACTGTTGTATTCAATCCCCATGCAATTTCTGTGTTTCATCAACACTTTGAAGGTCCACAGATTATAGAATGCCTCCAGATGTGCATTGGAGACTACTACTGGTCTTCCAGGGAACGATCAAAACGTAGACGTTTTGAGACATTACTCCCATGGAGGAAAGTGCGCATGGTGACTCTTATATTCAATCCCGATGCAATTTCTGTGTTTCATCAACACTCGGGGAGTCAACAGATTACAGAATGCCCCCAGATGTGCATCGGAAACTACTAATGGTCCTACAGGAAACGATCAAAGCGTAGACTGTTTGAGGCATTACTACCATGGAGGAAAGTGCGCATGGTGACTGTTGTATTCATCCCCGATGCAAATTCTGTGTTTCATCAACTCTCTGATAGTAAACAGATTACAGAATGCCACCAGATGTGCATCGGAAACTACTACTGGTATTCCAGGGAACGATCAAAGCGAAGACTGTTTGGGACACTACTCTCGTGGAGGAAACTGACCATGGTGACTGTTGTATTCAATCCCGATGCAATTTCTGTGTTTCATAAACACTCTGATAATCCACAGATTACGGAATGCCACCAGATGTGCATCGGAAACTACTACTGGTCTTCCTGGGAACGATCAAAGCGTAGACTGTTTGAGACATTACTCCCATGGAGGAAAGTCCGCATGGTGACTGTTGTATTCAATCCCGATGCAATTTCTGTGTTTCATCAACACTCTGATTGTCCACCGATTACAGATGGCCTCCACATGTGCATCGGAAACTACTACTGGTCTTCCTGGGAACGATCAAGGCGTAGACTGTTTGAGACATTACTCCCATGGAGGAAAGTGCTCATGGTGACGGTTGTATTCAATCCCGATGCAATTTCTGTGTTTCATCAACACTCTGATAGTCCACAAATTACAGATTGCCTCCAGATGTGCATCGGAAACTACTACTGGTCTTCCTGGGAACGATCAAAGCGTAGACTGTTTGAGACATTACTCCCATGGAGTAAAGTCCGCATGGTGACTGTTGTATTCAATCCCCATGCAATTTCTGTGTTTCATCAACACTTTGAAGGTCCACAGTTTACAGAATGCCTCCAGATGTGCATCTGAAACTACTACTGGTCTTCCTGGGAACGATCAAAGCGTAGACTGTTTGAGACATTACTCCCATGGAGGAAAGTCCGCATGGTGACTGTTGTATTCAATCCCGATGCAATTTCTGTGTTTCATCAGCACTCTGATAGTCCACAGATTACAGAATGCCTCCAGATATGCATCTGAAACTACTACTGGTCTTCCTGCGAACGATCAAAGCGTAGACTGTTTGAGACATTACTCCCATGGTGGAAAGTCCGCATGGTGACTGTTGTATTCATCCCCGATGCAAAATCTGTGTTTCATCAACTCTCTGATAGTAAACAGATTACAGAATGCCACCAGATGTGCATCGGAAACTACTACTGGTATTCCAGGGAACGATCAAAGCGTAGACTGTTTGGGACACTACTCCCGTGGAGGAAACTGACAATGGTGGCTGTTGCATTCAATCCCGATGCAATTTCTGTGTTTCATAAACACTCTGATAATCCACAGATTACGGAATGCCACCAGATGTGCAACGGAAACTACTACTGGTCTTCCAGAAAACGATCAAAGCGTAGACTGTTTGAGACATTACTAAAATGGAGGGATGTGCGCATGGTGACTGTTGTATTCAATCCCGATGCAATTTTTGTGTTTTATGAACACTCTGATAGTCCACAATTACAGTATGCCTCCAGATGTGCATCGGAAACTACTACTGGTCTTTCAGGGAACGCTCAAAGCGTAGACTGTTTGAGACATTACTCCCATGGAGGGAAGTGCGCATCGTGACTGTTGTATTCAATCGCGATGCAATTTCTGTGTTTCATCAGCACTCAGATAAACCACAGATTACAGAATGCCTCCAGATGTGCATCTGAAACTACTACTGGTTTTCCTGGGAACGATCAAAGCGTAGACTGTTTGAGACATTACTCCCATGGAGGAAAGTCCGCATGGTGACTGTTGTATTCAATCCCGATGCAATTTCTATGTTTCATCAGCACTCTGATAGTCCACAGATTACAGAATGCCTTCAGATATGCATCTGAAACTACTACTGGTCTTCCTGCGAACGATCAAAGCGTAGACTGTTTGAGACATTACTCCCATGGAGGAAAGTCCGCATGGTGACTGTTGTATTCAATCCCGATGCAATTTCTGTGTTTGAACAACACTCTGATAGTAAACAGATTACAAAATGCCTCCAGATCTGCATCGGAAACTACTACTGGTCTTCCAGGGAACGATAAAAGCGCAGACTGTTTGAGACATTACTCTCATGGAGTTAAGTGCGCATGGTGTCTGTTGAATTCAATCCCGATGCAATTTCTGTGTTTCATCAACACTCTGGTTGTCCACAGATTACACAATGCCTCTAGATGTCAATCGGAAACTACTACTGGTCTTCCAGGGATCGATCAAGGCTTGGTCTGTTTGAGACATTCCTCCCATGGAGGAATGTGTGCATGGTGACTTTTGTATTCAATCTCGATGCAATTTCTGTGTGTCATAAAGACTTTGAAGGTCCACAGATTACAGAATGCCTCCAGATGCGCATCGGAAACTACTACTGGTCTTCCAGGGAACGATCAATGCGTAGACTGTTTCAGAAGTTACTCCCATGGAGGGAAGTGCGCATGGTGACTTTTGTATTCAATCCCGATGCAATTTCTGTGATTCATCAACACTCTGATAGTCTACAGATTACAGATGGCCTCCACATGTGCATCGGAAACTACTACTGGTCTTCCTGGGAACGATCAAGGCGTAGACTGTTTGAGACATTACTCCCATTGAGGAAAGTGCTCATGGTGACGGTTGTATTCAATCCCGATGCAATTTCTGTGTTTCATCAACACTCAGATAGTCCACAAATTACAGATTGCCTCCAGATGTGCATCGGAAACTACTACTGGTCTTCCTGGGAACGATCAAAGCGTATTCTGTTTGAGACATTACTCCCATGGAGTAAAGTCCGCATGGTGACTGTTGTATTCAATCCCTATTCAATTTCTGTGTTTCATCAACACTTTGAAGGTCCACAGATTACAGAATGCCTCCAGATGTGCATTGGAGACTACTACTGGTCTTCCAGGGAACGATCAAAACGTAGTCGTTTTGAGACATTACTCCCATGGAGGAAAGTGCGCATGGTGACTCTTATATTCAATCCCGATGCAATTTCTGTGTTTCATCAACACTCGGGGAGTCAACAGATTACAGAATGCCCCCAGATGTGCATCGGAAACTACTAATGGTCTTCCAGGAAACGATCAAAGCGTAGACTGTTTGAGGCATTACTACCATGGAGGAAAGTGCGCATGGTGACTGTTGTATTCATCCCCGATGCAAATTCTGTGTTTCATCAACTCTCTGATAGTAAACATATTACAGAATGCCTCCAGATGTGCATCGGAAACTACTACTGGTATTCCAGGGAACGATCAAAGCGTAGATTGTTTGGGACACTACTCCCGTGGAGGAAACTGACCATGGTGACTGTTGTATTCAATCCCGATGCAATTTCTGTGTTTCATAAACACTCTGATAATCCACAGATTACGGAATGCCACCAGATGTGCATCGGAAACTACTACTGGTCTTCCTGGGAACGATCAAAGCGTAGACTGTTTGAGACATTACTCCCATGGAGGAAAGTCCGCATGGTGACTGTTGTATTCAATCCCGATGCAATTTCTGTGTTTCAACAACACTCTGATAGTAAACAGATTACAGAATGCCTCCAGATGTGCATCGGAAACTGCTACTGGTCTTCCAGGGAACGATAAAAGCGCAGACTGTTTGAGACATTACTCCCATGGAGGAAAGTGCTCATGGTGATTGTTGTATTCAATCCCGATGCAATTTCTGTGTTTCATCAACACCCTGATATTCCACAGATTACAGATTGCCTCCAGATGTGCATCGGAAACTACTACTGGTCTTCCTGGGAACGAACAAAGCGTGGACTGTTTGAGACATTACTCCCATGGAAGAAAGTGCGCATGGTGACTGTTGTATTCAAATCCCGATGCAATTTCTGTGTTTCATCAACACTTTGAATGTCCACAGATTACAGAATGCCTCCAGATGTGCATAGGAAACTACTACTGGTCTTCCAGGGAACGATCAAATCGTAGAATTTTTGAGACATTTCTCCCATGGAGGAAAGTGCCCATGGTGACACTTATATTCAATCCCGATGCAATTTCTGTGTTTCATCAACACTCAGATAGTCCACAGATTACGGAATGCCCCCAGATGTGCATCGGACACTACTAATGGTCTTCCAGGGAACGATCAAAGCGTAGACTGTTTGAGACATTACTCCCATGGAGGAAAGTGCGCATGGTGACTGTTGTATTCATTCCAGATTAAATTTCTGTGTTTCATCAACACTCTGATAGTAAACAGATTACAGAATGCAACCAGATGTGCATCAAAAACTACTACTGGTATTCCAGGGAACGATCAAATCGTAGACGTTTTGAGACATTACTCCCATGGAGGAAAGTGCGCTTGGTGACTGTTGTATTCAATCCCGATGCAATTTCTGTGTTTCATCAACAGTCTGATAGTCCACAGATTACAGAATGCCCCCAGATGTGCATCGGACACTACTAATGGTCTTCCAGGGAACGATCAAAGCGTAGACGGTTTGAGACATTACTCCCATGGAGGAAAGTCCGCATGGTGACTGTTGTATTCAATCCCGATGCAATTTCTATGTTTCATCAGCACTCTGATAGTCCACAGATTACAGAATGCCTTCAGATATGCATCTGAAACTACTACTGGTCTTCCTGCGAACGATCAAAGCGTAGACTGTTTGAGACATTACTCCCATGGAGGAAAGTCCGCATGGTGACTGTTGTATTCAATCCCGATGCAATTTCTGTGTTTCAACAACACTCCGATAGTAAACAGATTACAAAATGCCTCCAGATCTGCATCGGAAACTACTACTGGTCTTCCAGGGAACGATAAAAGCGCAGACTGTTTGAGAATTACTCTCATGGAGTTAAGTGCGCATGGTGTCTGTTGAATTCAATCCCGATGCAATTTCTGTGTTTCATCAACACTCTGGTTGTCCACAGATTACACAATGCCTCTAGATGTCAATCGGAAACTACTACTGGTCTTCCAGGGATCGATCAAGGCGTGGTCTGTTTGAGACATTCCTCCCATGGAGGAATGTGTGCATGGTGACTTTTGTATTCAATCTCGATGCAATTTCTGTGTGTCATAAAGACTTTGAAGGTCCACAGATTACAGAATGCCTCCAGATGCGCATCGGAAACTACTACTGGTCTTCCAGGGAACGATCAATGCGTAGACTGTTTCAGAAGTTACTCCCATGGAGGGAAGTGCGCATGGTGACTGTTGTATTCAATCCCGATGCAATTTCTGTGATTCATCAACACTCTGATAGTCTACAGATTACAGATGGCCTCCACATGTGCATCGGAAACTACTACTGGTCTTCCTGGGAACGATCAAGGCGTAGACTGTTTGAGACATTACTCCCATTGAGGAGAGCGCGCATGGTGACTGTTGTATTCAATCCCTATGCAAATTCTTTGTTTCATCAACACCCTGGTAGTCCACAGATTACAGAATGCCTCCAGATGTGCATCGGAAACTACAGCTGGTCTTTCAGAGAACGATCAAACCGTAGACTGTTTGAGACATTACTCCCATGGATGAAAGTGCGCATGGTGACGGTTGTATTCAATCCCGATGCAATTTCTGTGTTTCATCAACACTCTGATAGTCCACAAATTACAGATTGCCTCCAGATGTGCATCGGAAACTACTACTTGTCTTCCTGGGAACGATCAAAGGGTAGACTGTTTGAGACATTGCTCCCATGGAATAAAGTCCGCATGGTGACTGTTGTATTCAATCCCCATGCAATTTCTGTGTTTCATCAACACTTTGAAGGTCCACAGATTATAGAATGCCTCCAGATGTGCATTGGAGACTACTACTGGTCTTCCAGGGAACGATCAAAACGTAGACGTTTTGAGACATTACGCCCATGGAGGAAAGTGCGCATGGTGACTCTTATATTCAATCCCGATGCAATTTCTGTGTTTCATCAACACTCGGGGAGTCAACAGATTACAGAATGCCCCCAGATGTGCATCGGAAACTACTAATGGTCCTACAGGAAACGATCAAAGCGTAGACTGTTTGAGGCATTACTACCATGGAGGAAAGTGCGCATGGTGACTGTTGTATTCATCCCCGATGCAAATTCTGTGTTTCATCAACTCTCTGATAGTAAACAGATTACAGAATGCCACCAGATGTGCATCGGAAACTACTACTGGTATTCCAGGAAACGATCAAAGCGAAGACTGTTTGGGACACTACTCTCGTGGAGGAAACTGACCATGGTGACTGTTGTATTCAATCCCGATGCAATTTCTGTGTTTCATAAACACTCTGATAATCCACAGATTACGGAATGCCACCAGATGTGCATCGGAAACTGCTACTGGTCTTCCTGGGAACGATCAAAGCGTAGACTGTTTGAGACATTACTCCCATGGAGGAAAGTCCGCATGGTGACTGTTGTATTCAATCCCAATGCAATTTCTGTGTTTCATCAACACTCTGATTGTCCACCGATTACAGATGGCCTCCACATGTGCATCGGAAACTACTACTGGTCTTCCTGGGAACGATCAAGGCGTAGACTGTTTGAGACATTACTCCCATGGAGGAAAGTGCTCATGGTGACGGTTGTATTCAATCCCGATGCAATTTCTGTGTTTCATCAACACTCTGATAGTCCACAAATTACAGATTGCCTCCAGATGTGCATCGGAAACTACTACTGGTCTTCCTGGGAACGATCAAAGCGTAGACTCTTTGAGACATTACTCCCATGGAGTAAAGTCCGCATGGTGACTGTTGTATTCAATCCCCATGCAATTTCTGTGTTTCATCAACACTTTGAAGGTCCACAGATTACAGAATGCCTCCAGATGTGCATCTGAAACTACTACTGGTCTTCCTGGGAACGATCAAAGCGTAGACTGTTTGAGACATTACTCCCATGGAGGAAAGTCCGCATGGTGACTGTTGTATTCATTCCCGATGCAATTTCTGTGTTTCATCAGCACTCTGATAGTCCACAGATTACAGAATGCCTCCAGATATGCATCTGAAACTACTACTGGTCTTCCTGCGAACGATCAAAGCGTAGACTGTTTGAGACATTACTCCCATGGTGGATTGTCCGCATGGTGACTGTTGTATTCATCCCCGATGCAAAATCTGTGATTCATCAACACTCTGATAGTAAACAGATTACAGAATGCCACCAGATGTGCATCGGAAACTACTACTGGTATTCCAGGGAACGATCAAAGCGTAGACTGTTTGGGACACTACTCCCGTGGAGGAAACTGACAATGGTGGCTGTTGCATTCAATCCCGATGCAATTTCTGTGTTTCATAAACACTCTGATAATCCACAGATTACGGAATGCCACCAGATGTGCAACGGAAACTACTACTGGTCTTCCAGAAAACGATCAAAGCGTAGACTGTTTGAGACATTACTAAAATGGAGGGATGTGCGCATGGTGACTGTTGTATTCAATCCCGATGCAATTTTTGTGTTTTATGAACACTCTGATAGTCCACAATTACAGTATGCCTCCAGATGTGCATCGGAAACTACTACTGGTCTTTCAGGGAACGCTCAAAGCGTAGACTGTTTGAGACATTACTCCCATGGAGGGAAGTGCGCATCGTGACTGTTGTATTCAATCGCGATGCAATTTCTGTGTTTCATCAGCACTCAGATAAACCACAGATTACAGAATGCCTCCAGATGTGCATCTGAAACTACTACTGGTTTTCCTGGGAACGATCAAAGCGTAGACTGTTTGAGACATTACTCCCATGGAGGAAAGTCCGCATGGTGACTGTTGTATTCAATCCCGATGCAATTTCTATGTTTCATCAGCACTCTGATAGTCCACAGATTACAGAATGCCTTCAGATATGCATCTGAAACTACTACTGGTCTTCCTGCGAACGATCAAAGCGTAGACTGTTTGAGACATTACTCCCATGGAGGAAAGTCCGCATGGTGACTGTTGTATTCAATCCCGATGCAATTTCTGTGTTTGAACAACACTCTGATTGTAAACAGATTACAAAATGCCTCCAGATCTGCATCGGAAACTACTACTGGTCTTCCAGGGAACGATAAAAGCGCAGACTGTTTGAGACATAACTCTCATGGAGTTAAGTGCGCATGGTGTCTGTTGAATTCAATCCCGATGCAATTTCTGTGTTTCATCAACACTCTGGTTGTCCACAGATTACACAATGCCTCTAGATGTCAATCGGAAACTACTACTGGTCTTCCAGGGATCGATCAAGGCGTGGTCTGTTTGAGACATTCCTCCCATGGAGGAATGTGTGCATGGTGACTTTTGTATTCAATCTCGATGCAATTTCTGTGTGTCATAAAGACTTTGAAGGTCCACAGATTACAGAATGCCTCCAGATGCGCATCGGAAACTACTACTGGTCTTCCAGGGAACGATCAATGCGTAGACTGTTTCAGAAGTTACTCCCATGGAGGGAAGTGCGCATGGTGACTTTTGTATTCAATCCCGATGCAATTTCTGTGATTCATCAACACTCTGATAGTCTACAGATTACAGATGGCCTCCACATGTGCATCGGAAACTACTACTGGTCTTTCTGGGAACGATCAAGGCGTAGACTGTTTGAGACATTACTCCCATTGAGGAAAGTGCTCATGGTGACGGTTGTATTCAATCCCGATGCAATTTCTGTGTTTCATCAACACTCAGATAGTCCACAAATTACAGATTGCCTCCAGATGTGCATCGGAAACTACTACTGGTCTTCCTGGGAACGATCAAAGCGTAGGCTGTTTGAGACATTACTCCCATGGAGTAAAGTCCGCATGGTGACTGTTGTATTCAATCCCTATTCAATTTCTGTGTTTCATCAACACTTTGAAGGTCCACAGATTACAGAATGCCTCCAGATGTGCATTGGAGACTACTGCTGGTCTTCCAGGGAACGATCAAAACGTAGTCGTTTTGAGACATTACTCCCATGGAGGAAAGTCCGCATGGTGACTCTTATATTCAATCCCGATGCAATTTCTGTGTTTCATCAACACTCGGGGAGTCAACAGATTACAGAATGCCCCCAGATGTGCATCGGAAACTACTAATGGTCTTCCAGGAAACGATCAAAGCGTAGACTGTTTGAGGCATTACTACCATGGAGGAAAGTGCGCATGGTGACTGTTGTATTCATCCCCGATGCAAATTCTGTGTTTCATCAACTCCCTGATAGTAAACAGATTACAGAATGCCTCCAGATGTGCATCGGAAACTACTACTGGTATTCCAGGGAACGATCAAAGCGTAGATTGTTTGGGACACTACTCCCGTGGAGGAAACTGACCATGGTGACTGTTGTATTCAATCCCGATGCAATTTCTGTGTTTCATAAACACTCTGATAATCCACAGATTACGGAATGCCACCAGATGTGCATCGGAAACTACTACTGGTCTTCCTGGGAACGATCAAAGCGTAGACTGTTTGAGACATTACTCCCATGGAGGAAAGTCCGCATGGTGACTGTTGTATTCAATCCCGATGCAATTTCTGTGTTTCAACAACACTCTGATAGTAAACAGATTACAGAATGCCTCCAGATGTGCATCGGAAACTGCTACTGGTCTTCCAGGGAACGATAAAAGCGCAGACTGTTTGAGACATTACTCCCATGGAGGAAAGTGCTCATGGTGATTGTTGTATTCAATCCCGATGCAATTTCTGTGTTTCATCAACACCCTGATATTCCACAGATTACAGATTGCCTCCAGATGTGCATCGGAAACTACTACTGGTCTTCCTGGGAACGAACAAAGCGTGGACTGTTTGAGACATTACTCCCATGGAAGAAAGTGCGCATGGTGACCGCTGTATTCAAATCCCGATGCAATTTCTGTGTTTCATCAACACTTTGAATGTCCACAGATTACAGAATGCCTCCAGATGTGCATAGGAAACTACTACTGGTCTTCCAGGGAACGATCAAATCGTAGAATTTTTGAGACATTTCTCCCATGGAGGAAAGTGCCCATGGTGACACTTATATTCAATCCCGATGCAATTTCTGTGTTTCATCAACACTCAGATAGTCCACAGATTACGGAATGCCCCCAGATGTGCATCGGACACTACTAATGGTCTTCCAGGGAACGATCAAAGCGTAGACTGTTTGAGACATTACTCCCATGGAGGAAAGTGCGCATGGTGACTGTTGTATTCATTCCAGATTAAATTTCTGTGTTTCATCAACACTCTGATAGTAAACAGATTACAGAATGCCACCAGATGTGCATCAAAAACTACTACTGGTATTCCAGGGAACGATCAAATCGTAGACGTTTTGAGACATTACTCCCATGGAGGAAAGTGCGCTTGGTGACTGTTGTATTCAATCCCGATGCAATTTCTGTGTTTCATCAACAGTCTGATAGTCCACAGATTACAGAATGCCCCCAGATGTGCATCGGACACTACTAATGGTCTTCCAGGGAACGGTCAAAGCGTAGACGGTTTGAGACATTACTCCCATGGAGGAAAGTCCGCATGGTGACTGTTGTATTCAATCCCGATGCAATTTCTATGTTTCATCAGCACTCTGATAGTCCACAGATTACAGAATGCCTTCAGATATGCATCTGAAACTACTACTGGTCTTCCTGCGAACGATCAAAGCGTAGACTGTTTGAGACATTACTCCCATGGAGGAAAGTCCGCATGGTGACTGTTGTATTCAATCCCGATGCAATTTCTGTGTTTCAACAACACTCTGATAGTAAACAGATTACAAAATGCCTCCAGATCTGCATCGGAAACTACTACTGGTCTTCCAGGGAACGATAAAAGCGCAGACTGTTTGAGAATTACTCTCATGGAGTTAAGTGCGCATGGTGTCTGTTGAATTCAATCCCGATGCAATTTCTGTGTTTCATCAACACTCTGGTTGTCCACAGATTACACAATGCCTCTAGATGTCAATCGGAAACTACTACTGGTCTTCCAGGGATCGATCAAGGCGTGGTCTGTTTGAGACATTCCTCCCATGGAGGAATGTGTGCATGGTGACTTTTGTATTCAATCTCGATGCAATTTCTGTGTGTCATAAAGACTTTGAAGGTCCACAGATTACAGAATGCCTCCAGATGCGCATCGGAAACTACTACTGGTCTTCCAGGGAACGATTAATGCGTAGACTGTTTCAGAAGTTACTCCCATGGAGGGAAGTGCGCATGGTGACTGTTGTATTCAATCCCGATGCAATTTCTGTGATTCATCAACACTCTGATAGTCTACAGATTACAGATGGCCTCCACATGTGCATCGGAAACTACTACTGGTCTTCCTGGGAACGATCAAGGCGTAGACTGTTTGAGACATTACTCCCATTGAGGAAAGTGCTCATGGTGACGGTTGTATTCAATCCCGATGCAATTTCTGTGTTTCATCAACACTCAGATAGTCCACAAATTACAGATTGCCTGCAGATGTGCATCGGAAACTACTACTGGTCTTCCTGGGAACGATCAAAGCGTAGGCTGTTTGAGACATTACTCCCATGGAGTAAAGTCCGCATGGTGACTGTTGTATTCAATCCCTATGCAATTTCTGTGTTTCATCAACACTTTGAAGGTCCACAGATTACAGAATGCCTCCAGATGTGCATTGGAGACTACTACTGGTCTTCCAGGGAACGATTAAAACGTAGTCGTTTTGAGACATTACTCCCATGGAGGAAAGTGCGCATGGTGACTCTTATATTCAATCCCGATGCAATTTCTGTGTTTCATCAACACTCGGGGAGTCAACAGATTACAGAATGCCCCCAGATGTGCATCGGAAACTACTAATGGTCTTCCAGGAAACGATCAAAGCGTAGACTGTTTGAGGCATTACTACCATGGAGGAAAGTGCGCATGGTGACTGTTGTATTCATCCCCGATGCAAATTCTGTGTTTCATCAACTCTCTGATAGTAAACAGATTACAGAATGCCACCAGATGTGCATCGGAAACTACTACTGGTGTTCCTGGGAACGATCAAAGCGTAGACTGTTTGGGACACTACTCCCGTGGAGGAAACTGACCATGGTGACTGTTGTATTCAATCCCGATGCAATTTCTGTGTTTCATAAACACTCTGATAATCCACAGATTACGGAATGCCACCAGATGTGCATCGGAAACTACTACTGGTCTTCCTGGGAACGATCAAAGCGTAGACTGTTTGAGACATTACTCCCATGGAGGAAAGTCCGCATGGTGACTGTTGTATTC
Organism: Schistocerca gregaria; assembly: GCF_023897955.1. Lineage (NCBI taxonomy): Eukaryota > Metazoa > Arthropoda > Insecta > Orthoptera > Acrididae > Schistocerca > Schistocerca gregaria. Next base: position 17,630,286 of record NC_064926.1, on the reverse strand, counting down.
AATCCCGATGCAATTTCTGTGTTTCAACAACACTCTGATAGTAAACAGATTACAGAATGCCTCCAGATGTGCATCGGAAACTGCTACTGGTCTTCCAGGGAACGATAAAAGCGCAGACTGTTTGAGACATTACTCCCATGGAGGAAAGTGCGCATGGTGTCTGTTGAATTCAATCCCGATGCAATTTCTGTGTTTCATCAACACTCTGGTTGTCCACAGATTACACAATGCCTCCAGATGTGCATCGGAAACTACTACTGGTCTTCCAGGGAGCGATCAAGGCGTAGACTGTTAGAGACATTACTCCCATGGAGGAAAGTGTCCATGGTGGCTGTTGTATTCAATCCCGATGCAATTTCCGTGTTTCATCAACACTCTGATAGTCCACAGATTTCAGAATGCCCCCAGATGTGCATCGGACACTACTAATGGTCTTACAGGGAACGATCAAAGCGTAGACTGTTTGAGACATTCCTCCCATGGAGGAAAGTGCTCATGGTGATTGTTGTATTCAATCCCGATGCAATTTCTGTGTTTCATCAACACCCTGATATTCCACAGATTACAGATTGCCTCCAGATGTGCATCGGAAACTACTACTGGTCTTCCTGGGAACGAACAAAGCGTGGACTGTTTGAGACATTACTCCCATGGAAGAAAGTGCGCATGGTGACTGTTGTATTCAAATCCCGATGCAATTTCTGTGTTTCATCAACACTTTGAATGTCCACAGATTACAGAATGCCTCCAGATGTGCATAGGAAACTACTACTGGTCTTCCAGGGAACGATCAAATCGTAGAATTTTTGAGACATTTCTCCCATGGAGGAAAGTGCCCATGGTGACACTTATATTCAATCCCGATGCAATTTCTGTGTTTCATCAACACTCAGATAGTCCACAGATTACGGAATGCCCCCAGATGTGCATCGGATACTACTACTGGTCTTCCAGGGAACGATCAAAGCGTAGACTGTTTGAGACATTACTCCCATGGAGGAAAGTGCGCATGGTGACTGTTGTATTCATTCCAGATTAAATTTCTGTGTTTCATCAACACTCTGATAGTAAACAGATTACAGAATGCCACCAGATGTGCATCAAAAACTACTACAGGTATTCCAGGGAACGATCAAATCGTAGACGTTTGAGACATTACTCCCATGGAGGAAAGTGCGCTTGGTGATTGTTGTATTCAATCCCGATGCAATTTCTGTGTTTCATCAACACCCTGATATTCCACAGATTACAGATTGCCTCCAGATGTGCATCTGAAACTACTACTGGTCTTCCTGGGAACGATCAAAGCGTAGACTGTTTGAGACATTACTCCCATGGAGGAAAGTCCGCATGGTGACTGTTGTATTCAATCCCGATGCAATTTCTGTGTTTCATCAGCACTCTGATAGTCCACAGATTACAGAATGCCTCCAGATATGCATCTGAAACTACTACTGGTCTTCCTGCGAACGATCAAAGCGTAGACTGTTTGAGACATTACTCCCATGGTGGAAAGTCCGCATGGTGACTGTTGTATTCATCCCCGATGCAAAATCTGTGTTTCATCAACTCTCTGATAGTAAACAGATTACAGAATGCCACCAGATGTGCATCGGAAACTACTACTGGTATTCCAGGGAACGATCAAAGCGTAGACTGTTTGGGACACTACTCCCGTGGAGGAAACTGACAATGGTGGCTGTTGCATTCAATCCCGATGCAATTTCTGTGTTTCATAAACACTCTGATAATCCACAGATTACGGAATGCCACCAGATGTGCAACGGAAACTACTACTGGTCTTCCAGAAAACGATCAAAGCGTAGACTGTTTGAGACATTACTAAAATGGAGGGATGTGCGCATGGTGACTGTTGTATTCAATCCCGATGCAATTTTTGTGTTTTATGAACACTCTGATAGTCCACAATTACAGTATGCCTCCAGATGTGCATCGGAAACTACTACTGGTCTTTCAGGGAACGCTCAAAGCGTAGACTGTTTGAGACATTACTCCCATGGAGGGAAGTGCGCATCGTGACTGTTGTATTCAATCGCGATGCAATTTCTGTGTTTCATCAGCACTCAGATAAACCACAGATTACAGAATGCCTCCAGATGTGCATCTGAAACTACTACTGGTTTTCCTGGGAACGATCAAAGCGTAGACTGTTTGAGACATTACTCCCATGGAGGAAAGTCCGCATGGTGACTGTTGTATTCAATCCCGATGCAATTTCTATGTTTCATCAGCACTCTGATAGTCCACAGATTACAGAATGCCTTCAGATATGCATCTGAAACTACTACTGGTCTTCCTGCGAACGATCAAAGCGTAGACTGTTTGAGACATTACTCCCATGGAGGAAAGTCCGCATGGTGACTGTTGTATTCAATCCCGATGCAATTTCTGTGTTTCAACAACACTCTGATAGTAAACAGATTACAAAATGCCTCCAGATCTGCATCGGAAACTACTGCTGGTCTTCCAGGGAACGATAAAAGCGCAGACTGTTTGAGACATTACTCTCATGGAGTTAAGTGCGCATGGTGTCTGTTGAATTCAATCCCGATGCAATTTCTGTGTTTCATCAACACTCTGGTTGTCCACAGATTACACAATGCCTCTAGATGTCAATCGGAAACTACTACTGGTCTTCCAGGGATCGATCAAGGCGTGGTCTGTTTGAGACATTCCTCCCATGGAGGAATGTGTGCATGGTGACTTTTGTATTCAATCTCGATGCAATTTCTGTGTGTCATAAAGACTTTGAAGGTCCACAGATTACAGAATGCCTCCAGATGCGCATCGGAAACTACTACTGGTCTTCCAGGGAACGATCAATGCGTAGACTGTTTCAGAAGTTACTCCCATGGAGGGAAGTGCGCATGGTGACTTTTGTATTCAATCCCGATGCAATTTCTGTGATTCATCAACACTCTGATAGTCTACAGATTACAGATGGCCTCCACATGTGCATCGGAAACTACTACTGGTCTTCCTGGGAACGATCAAGGCGTAGACTGTTTGAGACATTACTCCCATTGAGGAAAGTGCTCATGGTGACGGTTGTATTCAATCCCGATGCAATTTCTGTGTTTCATCAACACTCAGATAGTCCACAAATTACAGATTGCCTCCAGATGTGCATCGGAAACTACTACTGGTCTTCCTGGGAACGATCAAAGCGTAGGCTGTTTGAGACATTACTCCCATGGAGTAAAGTCCGCATGGTGACTGTTGTATTCAATCCCTATTCAATTTCTGTGTTTCATCAACACTTTGAAGGTCCACAGATTACAGAATGCCTCCAGATGTGCATTGGAGACTACTGCTGGTCTTCCAGGGAACGATCAAAACGTAGTCGTTTTGAGACATTACTCCCATGGAGGAAAGTGCGCATGGTGACTGTTGTATTCATCCCCGATGCAAATTCTGTGTTTCATCAACTCTCTGATAGTAAACAGATTACAGAATGCCTCCAGATGTGCATCGGAAACTACTACTGGTATTCCAGGGAACGATCAAAGCGTAGATTGTTTGGGACACTACTCCCGTGGAGGAAACTGACCATGGTGACTGTTGTATTCAATCCCGATGCAATTCTGTGTTTCATAAACACTCTGATAATCCACAGATTACGGAATGCCACCAGATGTGCATCGGAAACTACTACTGGTCTTCCTGGGAACGATCAAAGCGTAGACTGTTTGAGACATTACTCCCATGGAGGAAAGTCCGCATGGTGACTGTTGTATTCAATCCCGATGCAATTTCTGTGTTTCAACAACACTCTGATAGTAAACAGATTACAGAATGCCTCCAGATGTGCATCGGAAACTGCTACTGGTCTTCCAGGGAACGATAAAAGCGCAGACTGTTTGAGACATTACTCCCATGGAGGAAAGTGCTCATGGTGATTGTTGTATTCAATCCCGATGCAATTTCTGTGTTTCATCAACACCCTGATATTCCACAGATTACAGATTGCCTCCAGATGTGCATAGGAAACTACTACTGGTCTTCCAGGGAACGATCAAATCGTAGAATTTTTGAGACATTTCTCCCATGGAGGAAAGTGCCCATGGTGACACTTATATTCAATCCCGATGCAATTTCTGTGTTTCATCAACACTCAGATAGTCCACAGATTACGGAATGCCCCCAGATGTGCATCGGACACTACTAATGGTCTTCCAGGGAACGATCAAAGCGTAGACTGTTTGAGACATTACTCCCATGGAGGAAAGTGCGCATGGTGACTGTTGTATTCATTCCAGATTAAATTTCTGTGTTTCATCAACACTCTGATAGTAAACAGATTACAGAATGCCACCAGATGTGCATCAAAAACTACTACTGGTATTCCAGGGAACGATCAAATCGTAGACGTTTTGAGACATTACTCCCATGGAGGAAAGTGCGCTTGGTGACTGTTGTATTCAATCCCGATGCAATTTCTGTGTTTCATCAACAGTCTGATAGTCCACAGATTACAGAATGCCCCCAGATGTGCATCGGACACTACTAATGGTCTTCCAGGGAACGATCAAAGCGTAGACGGTTTGAGACATTACTCCCATGGAGGAAAGTCCGCATGGTGACTGTTGTATTCAATCCCGATGCAATTTCTATGTTTCATCAGCACTCTGATAGTCCACAGATTACAGAATGCCTTCAGATATGCATCTGAAACTACTACTGGTCTTCCTGCGAACGGTCAAAGCGTAGACTGTTTGAGACATTACTCCCATGGAGGAAAGTCCGCATGGTGACTGTTGTATTCAATCCCGATGCAATTTCTGTGTTTCAACAACACTCTGATAGTAAACAGATTACAAAATGCCTCCAGATCTGCATCGGAAACTACTACTGGTCTTCCAGGGAACGATAAAAGCGCAGACTGTTTGAGAATTACTCTCATGGAGTTAAGTGCGCATGGTGTCTGTTGAATTCAATCCCGATGCAATTTCTGTGTTTCATCAACACTCTGGTTGTCCACAGATTACACAATGCCTCTAGATGTCAATCGGAAACTACTACTGGTCTTCCAGGGATCGATCAAGGCGTGGTCTGTTTGAGACATTCCTCCCATGGAGGAATGTGTGCATGGTGACTTTTGTATTCAATCTCGATGCAATTTCTGTGTGTCATAAAGACTTTGAAGGTCCACAGATTACAGAATGCCTCCAGATGCGCATCGGAAACTACTACTGGTCTTCCAGGGAACGATCAATGCGTAGACTGTTTCAGAAGTTACTCCCATGGAGGGAAGTGCGCATGGTGACTGTTGTATTCAATCCCGATGCAATTTCTGTGATTCATCAACACTCTGATAGTCTACAGATTACAGATGGCCTCCACATGTGCATCGGAAACTACTACTGGTCTTCCTGGGAACGATCAAGGCGTAGACTGTTTGAGACATTACTCCCATGGAGGAAAGTGCGCTTGGTGACTGTTGTATTCAATCCCGATGCAATTTCTGTGTTTCATCAACAGTCTGATAGTCCACAGATTACAGAATGCCCCCAGATGTGCATCGGACACTACTAATGGTCTTCCAGGGAACGATCAAAGCGTAGACGGTTTGAGACATTACTCCCATGGAGGAAAGTCCGCATGGTGACTGTTGTATTCAATCCCGATGCAATTTCTATGTTTCATCAGCACTCTGATAGTCCACAGATTACAGAATGCCTTCAGATATGCATCTGAAACTACTACTGGTCTTCCTGCGAACGGTCAAAGCGTAGACTGTTTGAGACATTACTCCCATGGAGGAAAGTCCGCATGGTGACTGTTGTATTCAATCCCGATGCAATTTCTGTGTTTCAACAACACTCTGATAGTAAACAGATTACAAAATGCCTCCAGATCTGCATCGGAAACTACTACTGGTCTTCCAGGGAACGATAAAAGCGCAGACTGTTTGAGAATTACTCTCATGGAGTTAAGTGCGCATGGTGTCTGTTGAATTCAATCCCGATGCAATTTCTGTGTTTCATCAACACTCTGGTTGTCCACAGATTACACAATGCCTCTAGATGTCAATCGGAAACTACTACTGGTCTTCCAGGGATCGATCAAGGCGTGGTCTGTTTGAGACATTCCTCCCATGGAGGAATGTGTGCATGGTGACTTTTGTATTCAATCTCGATGCAATTTCTGTGTGTCATAAAGACTTTGAAGGTCCACAGATTACAGAATGCCTCCAGATGCGCATCGGAAACTACTACTGGTCTTCCAGGGAACGATCAATGCGTAGACTGTTTCAGAAGTTACTCCCATGGAGGGAAGTGCGCATGGTGACTGTTGTATTCAATCCCGATGCAATTTCTGTGATTCATCAACACTCTGATAGTCTACAGATTACAGATGGCCTCCACATGTGCATCGGAAACTACTACTGGTCTTCCTGGGAACGATCAAGGCGTAGACTGTTTGAGACATTACTCCCATTGAGGAAAGTGCTCATGGTGACGGTTGTATTCAATCCCGATGCAATTTCTGTGTTTCATCAACACTCAGATAGTCCACAAATTACAGATTGCCTGCAGATGTGCATCGGAAACTACTACTGGTCTTCCTGGGAACGATCAAAGCGTAGGCTGTTTGAGACATTACTCCCATGGAGTAAAGTCCGCATGGTGACTGTTGTATTCAATCCCTATGCAATTTCTGTGTTTCATCAACACTTTGAAGGTCCACAGATTACAGAATGCCTCCAGATGTGCATTGGAGGCTACTACTGGTCTTCCAGGGAACGATTAAAACGTAGTCGTTTTGAGACATTACTCCCATGGAGGAAAGTGCGCATGGTGACTCTTATATTCAATCCCGATGCAATTTCTGTGTTTCATCAACACTCGGGGAGTCAACAGATTACAGAATGCCCCCAGATGTGCATCGGAAACTACTAATGGTCTTCCAGGAAACGATCAAAGCGTAGACTGTTTGAGGCATTACTACCATGGAGGAAAGTGCGCATGGTGACTGTTGTATTCATCCCCGATGCAAATTCTGTGTTTCATCAACTCTCTGATAGTAAACAGATTACAGAATGCCACCAGATGTGCATCGGAAACTACTACTGGTGTTCCTGGGAACGATCAAAGCGTAGACTGTTTGGGACACTACTCCCGTGGAGGAAACTGACCATGGTGACTGTTGTATTCAATCCCGATGCAATTTCTGTGTTTCATAAACACTCTGATAATCCACAGATTACGGAATGCCACCAGATGTGCATCGGAAACTACTACTGGTCTTCCTGGGAACGATCAAAGCGTAGACTGTTTGAGACATTACTCCCATGGAGGAAAGTCCGCATGGTGACTGTTGTATTCAATCCCGATGCAATTTCTGTGTTTCAACAACACTCTGATAGTAAACAGATTACAGAATGCCTCCAGATGTGCATCGGAAACTGCTACTGGTCTTCCAGGGAACGATAAAAGCGCAGACTGTTTGAGGCATTACTCCCATGGAGGAAAGTGCGCATGGTGTCTGTTGAATTCAATCCCGATGCAATTTCTGTGTTTCATCAACACTCTGGTTGTCCACAGATTACACAATGCCTCCAGATGTGCATCGGAAACTACTACTGGTCTTCCAGGGAGCGATCAAGGCGTAGACTGTTAGAGACATTACTCCCATGGAGGAAAGTGTCCATGGTGGCTGTTGTATTCAATCCCGATGCAATTTCCGTGTTTCATCAACACTCTGATAGTCCACAGATTACAGAATGCCCCCAGATGTGCATCGGACACTACTAATGGTCTTACAGGGAACGATCAAAGCGTAGACTGTTTGAGACATTCCTCCCATGGAGGAAAGTGCTCATGGTGATTGTTGTATTCAATCCCGATGCAATTTCTGTGTTTCATCAACACCCTGATATTCCACAGATTACAGATTGCCTCCAGATGTGCATCGGAAACTACTACTGGTCTTCCTGGGAACGAACAAAGCGTGGACTGTTTGAGACATTACTCCCATGGAAGAAAGTGCGCATGGTGACTGTTGTATTCAAACCCCGATGCAATTTCTGTGTTTCATCAACACTTTGAATGTCCACAGATTACAGAATGCCTCCAGATGTGCATAGGAAACTACTACTGGTCTTCCAGGGAACGATCAAATCGTAGAATTTTTGAGACAATTCTCCCATGGAGGAAAGTGCCCATGGTGACACTTATATTCAATCCCGATGCAATTTCTGTGTTTCATCAACACTCAGATAGTCCACAGATTACGGAATGCCCCCAGATGTGCATCGGATACTACTATTGGTCTTCCAGGGAACGATCAAAGCGTAGACTGTTTGAGACATTACTCCCATGGAGGAAAGTGCGCATGGTGACTGTTGTATTCATTCCAGATTAAATTTCTGTGTTTCATCAACACTCTGATAGTAAACAGATTACAGAATGCCACCAGATGTGCATCAAAAACTACTACTGGTATTCCAGGGAACGATCAAATCGTAGACGTTTGAGACATTACTCCCATGGAGGAAAGTGCGCTTGGTGACTGTTGTATTCAATCCCGATGCAATTTCTGTGTTTCATCAACAGTCTGATAGTCCACAGATTACAGAATGCCCCCAGATGTGCATCGGACACTACTAATGGTCTTCCAGGGAACGATCAAAGCGTAGACGGTTTGAGACATTACTCCCATGGAGGAAAGTGCGCATGGTGACTGTTGTATTCATTCCCGATGCAATTTCTGTGTTTCATCAACACTCTGATAGTAAACAGTTTACAGAATGCCACCAGATATGCATCGGAAACTACTACTGGTATTCCAGGGAACGATCAAAGCGTACACTGTTTGAGACATTACTCCCATGGAGGAAAGTGCGCTTGGTGACTGTTGTATTCAATCCCGATGCAATTTCTGTGTTTCATCAACTGTCTGATAGTCCACAGATTACAGAATGCCACCAGATGTGCATCGGACACTACTAATGGTCTTCCAGGGAACGATCAAAGCGTAGACTGTTTGAGACATTACTCCCATGGAGGAAAGTGCGCATGGTGACTGTTGTATTCATTCCCGATGCAATTTCAGTGTTTCATCAACACTCTGATACTAAACAGATTACAGAATGCCACCAGATGTGCATCGGAAACTACTACTGGTATTCCAGGGAACGATCAAAGCGTAGACTGTTTGAGACATTACTCCCATGGAGGAAAGTGCGCTTGGTGACTGTTGTATTCAATCCCGATGCAATTTCTGTGTTTCATCAACAGTCTGATAGTCCACAGATTAACGAATGCCTCCACATGTGCATCGGAAACTACTACTGGTCTTCCAGGGAACGATCAAAGTGTAGACTGTTTGAGACATTACTCCCATGGAGGAAAGTGCGCAAGGTGACTGTTGTATTCAATCGCGATGCAATTTCTGTGTTTCATCAGCACTCTGATAGTCCACAGATTACAGAATGCCTCCAGATGTGCATCTGAAACTACTACTGGTCTTCCTGGGAACGATCAAAGCGTAGACTGTTTGAGACATTACTCCCATGGAGGAAAGTCCGCATGGTGACTGTTGTATTCAATCCCGATGCAATTTCTGTGTTTCAACAACACTCCGATAGTAAACAGATTACAAAATGCCTCCAGATGTGCATCGGAAACTAGTACTGGTCTTCCAGGGAACGATAAAAGCGCAGACTGTTTGAGACACTACTCCCATGGAGGAAAGTGCGCATGGTGTCTGTTGAATTCAATCCCGATGAAATTTCTGTGATTCATCAACACTCTGGTTGTCCAGAGATTACACAATGCCTCCAGATGTCCATCGGAAACTACTACTGGTCTTCCAGGGAGCGATCAAAGCGTAGACTGTCAGTGACATTACTCCCGTGGAGGAAAGTGTGCATGGTGACTGTTGTATTCAATCCCGATGCAATTTTCGTGTTTCATCAACACTCTGATAGTCCACAGATTACAGAATGCCTCCAGATGTGCATCGGAAACTTTCACTGGTCGTCCAGGGATCGATCAAAGCGTGGTCTGTTTGAGACATTCCTCCCATGGAGGAAAGTGAGCATGGTGACTTTTGTATTCAATCCCTATGCAATTTCTTAGTTTCATCAACACTCTGACAGTCCACAGATTACAGAATGCCTCCAGATGTGCATCGGAAACTACTACTGGTCTTCCAGGGAACGATCAAAGCGTGGACTGTTTGAGACATTCCTCCCATGGAGGATTGTGTGCATGGTGACTGTTGTATTCAATCTCGATGCAATTTCTGTGTGTCACCAACACTTTGAAGTTCCACAGATTACAGAATGCCTCCAGATGTGCATCGGAAACTACTACTGGTCTTCCAGGGAACGATCAATGCGTAGACTGTTTCAGAAATTACTCCCATGGAGGAAAGTGCGCATGGTGACTGTTGTATTCAATCCCGATGCAATTTCTGTGTTTCATCAACACTCTGATAGTCCACAGATTATAGATGGCCTCCAGATGTGCATCGTAAACTATTACTGGTCTTCCTGGGAACGGTCAAGGCGTAGACTGTTTGAGACATTACTCCCATGCGGGAAAGTGCTCATGGTGACTGTTGTATTCAATCCCGATGCAATTTCTGTGTTTCATCAACACTCTGATAGTAAACAGATTACAGAATGCCACCAGATGTGCATCGCAAACTACTACTGGTATTGCAGGGAACGATCAAAGCGTAGACTGTTTGAGACATTACTCCCATGGAGGAAAGTGCGCTTGGTGACTGTTGTATTCAATCCCGATGCAATTTCTGTGTTTCATCAACAGTCTGATAGTCCACAGATTAACGAATGCCTCCACATGTGCATCGGAAACTACTACTGGTCTTCCAGGGAACGACCAAAGTGTAGACTGTTTGAGACATTACTCCCATGGGGGAAAGTGCGCATGGTGACTGTTGTATTCAATCGCGATGCAATTCCTGTGTTTCATCAGCAGTCTGATAGTCCACAGATTACAGAATGCCTCCAGATGTGCATCTGAAACTACTACTGGTCTTCCTGGGAACGATCAAAGCGTAGACTGTTTGAGACATTACTCCCATGGAGGAAAGTCCGCATGGTGACTGTTGTATTCAATCCCGATGCAATTTCTGTGTTTCAACAACACTCTGATAGTAAACAGATTACAGAATGCCTCCAGATGTGCATCGGAAACTACTACTGGTCGTCCAGGGATCGATCAAAGCGTGGTCTGTTTGAGACATTCCTCCCATGGAGGAAAGTGAGCATGGTGACTTTTGTATTCAATCCCTATGCAATTTCTTAGTTTCATCAACACTCTGACAGTCCACAGATTACACAATGCCTCCAGATGTGCATCGGAAACTACTACTGGTCTTCCAGGGAGCGATCAAGGCGTAGACTGTTAGAGACATTACTCCCATGGAGGAAAGTGTCCATGGTGGCTGTTGTATTCAATCCCGATGCAATTTCCGTGTTTCATCAACACTCTGATAGTCCACAGATTACAGAATGCCCCCAGATGTGCATCGGACACTACTAATGGTCTTACAGGGAACGATCAAAGCGTAGACTGTTTGAGACATTCCTCCCATGGAGGAAAGTGCTCATGGTGATTGTTGTATTCAATCCCGATGCAATTTCTGTGTTTCATCAACACCCTGATATTCCACAGATTACAGATTGCCTCCAGATGTGCATCGGAAACTACTACTGGTCTTCCTGGGAACGAACAAAGCGTGGACTGTTTGAGACATTACTCCCATGGAAGAAAGTGCGCATGGTGACTGTTGTATTCAAATCCCGATGCAATTTCTGTGTTTCATCAACACTTTGAATGTCCACAGATTACAGAATGCCTCCAGATGTGCATAGGAAACTACTACTGGTCTTCCAGGGAACGATCAAATCGTAGAATTTTTGAGACAATTCTCCCATGGAGGAAAGTGCCCATGGTGACACTTATATTCAATCCCGATGCAATTTCTGTGTTTCATCAACACTCTGATAGTCCACAGATTATAGATGGCCTCCAGATGTGCATCGTAAACTATTACTGGTCTTCCTGGGAACGGTCAAGGCGTAGACTGTTTGAGACATTCCTCCCATGGAGGAAAGTGCTCATGGTGACTGTTGTATTCAATCCCGATGCAATTTCTGTGTTTCATCAACACTCTGATAGTCCACGGATTACAGATTGCCTCCAGATGTGCATCGGAAACTACTACTGGTCTTCCTGGGAACGAAAAAAGCGTAGACTGTTTGAGACATTACTCCCATGGGGGAAAGTGCGCATGGTAACTGTTGTATTCAATCCCGATGCAATTTCTGTGTTTCATCAACACTCTGATAGTAAACAGATTACAGAATGCCACCAGATGTGCATCGCAAACTACTACTGGTATTGCAGGGAACGATCAAAGCGTAGACTGTTTGAGACATTACTCCCATGGAGGAAAGTGCGCTTGGTGACTGTTGTATTCAATCCCGATGCAATTTCTGTGTTTCATCAACAGTCTGATAGTCCACAGATTAACGAATGCCTCCACATGTGCATCGGAAACTACTACCGGTCTTCCAGGGAACGACCAAAGTGTAGACTGTTTGAGACATTACTCCCATGGGGAAAGTGCGCATGGTGACTGTTGTATTCAATCGCGATGCAATTCCTGTGTTTCATCAGCAGTCTGATAGTCCACAGATTACAGAATGCCTCCAGATGTGCATCTGAAACTACTACTGGTCTTCCTGGGAACGATCAAAGCGTAGACTGTTTGAGACATTACTCCCATGGAGGAAAGTCCGCATGGTGACTGTTGTATTCAATCCCGATGCAATTTCTGTGTTTCAACAACACTCTGATAGTAAACAGATTACAGAATGCCTCCAGATGTGCATCGGAAACTACTACTGGTCGTCCAGGGATCGATCAAAGCGTGGTCTGTTTGAGACATTCCTCCCATGGAGGAAAGTGAGCATGGTGACTTTTGTATTCAATCCCTATGCAATTTCTTAGTTTCATCAACACTCTGACAGTCCACAGATTACAGAATGCCTCCAGATGTGCATCGGAAACTACTACTGGTCTTCCAGGGAACGATCAAAGCGTGGACTGTTTTAGACATTCCTCCCATGGAGGATTGTGTGCATGGTGACTGTTGTATTCAATCTCGATGCAATTTCTGTGTGTCACCAACACTTTGAAGTTCCACAGATTACAGAATGCCTCCAGATGTGCATCGGAAACTACTACTGGTCTTCCAGGGAACGATCAATGCGTACACTGTTTCAGAATTTACTCCCATGGAGGAAAGTGCGCATGGTGACTGTTGTATTCAATCCCGATGCAATTTCTGTGTTTCATCAACACTCTGATAGTCCACAGATTATAGATGGCCTCCAGATGTGCATCGGAAACTATTACTGGTCTTCCTGGGAACAATCAAGGCGTAGACTGTTTGAGACATTTCTCCCATGGAGGAAAGTGTTCATGGTGACTGTTGTATTCAATCCCGATGCAATTTCTGTGTTTCATCAACACTCTGATAGTCCACGGATTACAGATTGCCTCCAGATGTGCATCGGAAACTACTACTGGTCTTCCTGGGAACGAACAAAGCGTAGACTGTTTGAGACATTACTCCCATGGGGGAAAGTGCGCATGGTAACTGTTGTATTCAATCCCGATGCAATTTCTGTGTTTCATCAACACTCTGATAGTCCACAGATTACAGATTGCCTCCAGATGTGCATAGGAAACTACTTCTGGTCATTCTGGGAACGATCAAAGCGTAGACTTTTTGAGACATTACTCCCATGGAGGAAAGTGCTTATGGTGACTGTTGTATTCAATCCCGATGCAATTTATGTGTTTCATCAACACTTTGAATGTCCACAGATTACAGAATGCCTCCAGATGTGCATAGGAAACTACTACTGGTCTTCCAGGGAACGATCAAATCGTAGACGTTTTGAGACATTTCTCCCATGGAGGAAAGTGCGCATGGTGACTCTTATATTCAATCCCGAGGCAGTTTCTGTGTTTCAACAACACTCTGATAGTAAACAGATTACAGAATGCCCCCAGATGTGCATCGGACACTACTGATGGTCTTCCAGGGAACGATCAAAGCGTAGACTGTTTGAGACATTACTCCCATGGAGGAGAGTGCGCATGGTGACTGTTGTATTCATTCCCGATGCAATTTCTGTGTTTCATCAACACTCTGATAGTAAACAGTTTACAGAATGCCACCAGATGTGCATCGGAAACTACTACTGGTATTCCAGGGAACGATGAAAGCGTAGACTGTTTGAGACATTACTCCTATGGAGGAAAGTGCGCTTGGTGACTGTTGTATTCAATCCCGATGCACTTTCCGTGTTTCATCAACACTCTGATAGTCCACTGATTACAGAATGCCCCCAGATGTGCATCGGACACTACTAATGGTCTTCCAGGGAACGATCAAAGCGTAGACTGTTTGAGACATTACTCCCATGGAGGAAAGTGGGCATTATGACTGTTGTATTCAATCCGGATGCAATTACTGTGTTTCATCAACAGTCTGATAGTCCACAGATTACAGAATGCCACCACATGTGCCTCGGAAACTACTACTGGACTTCCAGGGAACGATCAAAGCGTAGACTGTTTGACACATTACTCCCATGGAGGAATGTGCGCATGGTGACTGTTGTATTCATTCCCGATGCAATTTCTGTGTTTCATCAACACTCTGATAGTAAACAGATTACAGAATGCCACCAGATGTGCATTGGAAACTACTACTGGTATTCCAGGGAACGATCACAGAGTAGACTGTTTGAGACATTACTCCCATGGAGGAAAGTGCGCTTGGTGACTGTTGTATTAAATCTCGATGCAATTTCTGTGTTTCATCAACACTCGGACAGTCCACAGATTACAGATTGCCGCCAGATGTGCATCGGAAACTACTACTGGTCTTCCTGGGAACGATCAAAGCGTAGACTGTTTGAGACATTACTCCCATGGAGGAAAGTGCACATGGTGACCGTTGTATTCAATCCCGATGCACTTTCCGTGTTTCATCAACACTCTGATAGTCCACAGATTACAGAATGGCTCCAGATGTGCATCGGAAACTACCACTGGCCGTCCAGGGAACAATCAAAGCGTGGACTGTTTGAGACATTCCTCCCATGGAGGAAAGTGCGCATGGTGACTGTTGTATTTAATCCCTATGCAATTTCTTAGTTTCATCAACACCCTGATAGTCCACAGATTACAGAATGCTTCCAGAAGTGCATCGGAATCTACTACTGGTCTTTCAAGGAACGATCAAAGCGTAGACTGTTAGTGACATTACTCCCATGGAGTAAAGTGTGCATGGTGACTGTTGTATTCAATCCCGATGCAATTTCCGTGTTTCATCAACACTCTGATAGTCCACAGATTACAGATTGCCTCCAGATGTGCATCGGAAACTACTACTGGTGTTCCCGAGAACGATCAAAGAGTAGACTGTTTGAGACATTACTCCCATGGAGGAATGTGCGCATGGTGACTGTTGTATTCAATCCCGATGCAATTTTTGTGTTTTATGAACACTCTGATAGTCCACAATTACAGAATGCCTCCAGATGTGCATCGGAAACTACTACTGGCCTTCCAGGGAACGATCAAAGCGTAACTGTTTGAGACATTACTCCCATGGAGGAGAGTGCGCATGGTGACTGTTGTAATCAATCCCTATACAATTTCTTTGTTTCATCAACACCCTGATAGTCCACAGATTACAGAATGCCTCCAGATGTGCATCGGAAACTACTACTGGTCTTTCAGGGAACGATCAAAGCGTAGACTGTTTGAGACATTACTCCCATGGAGGGAAGTGCGCATGGTGACTCTTGTATTCAATCCCGATGCAATTTTTGTGTTTCATCAACAGTCTGATAGTCCACAGATTACAGAATGCCTCCAGATGTGCATCGGAAACTACTACTGGTCTACCTGGGAACGAAAAAAGCGTAGACTGTTTGAGACATTACTCCCATGGGGGAAAGTGCGCATGGTAAGTGTTGTATTCAATCCCGATGCAATTTCTGTGTTTCATCAACACTCTGATAGTCCACAGATTACAGAATGCCTCCAGATGTGCATAGGAAACTACTTCTGGTCATCCTATGAACGATCAAAGCGTAGACTTTTTGAGACATTACTCCATGGAGGAAAGTGTTCATGGTGACTGTTGTATTAAATTCCGATGCAATTTCTGTGTTTCATCAACACTCTGATAGTCCACAGATTACAGAATGCCCCCAGATGTGCATCGGAAACTACTACTGGTCTTCCAGGGAACGATCAAAGCGTGGACTGTTTGAGACATTCCTCCCATGGAGGAATGTGTGCATGGTGACTGTTGAACTCAATCTCGATTCAATTTCTGTGTGTCATCAACACTTTGAAGTTCCACAGATTACAGAATGCCTCCAGATGTGCATCGGAAACTACTACTGGTCTTCCAGGGAACAATCAATGTTTAGACAGTTTCAGAAATTACTCCCGTGGAGGAAAGTGCTGATGGTGACTGTTGTATTCAATCCCGATGCAATTTCTGTGTTTCATCAACACTCTGATAGTCCACAGATTACAGATAGCCTCCAGATGTGCATCGGAAACTACTACTGGTCTTCCTGGGAACGAACAAAGCTTAGACTGTTTGAGACATTACTTCCATGGGGGAAAGTGCGCATGGTGACTGTTGTATTCAATCCCGATGCAATTTCTGTGTTTCATTAACACTCTGATAGTCCACAGATTACAGATTGCCTCCAGATGTGCATAGGAAACTACTTCTGGTCTTCCTGGGAACGATCAAAGCGCAGACTGTTTGAGACATTACTCCCAAGGAGGAAAGTGCGCATGGTGACTGTTGTATTAAATTCCGATGCAATTTCTGTGTTTCGTCAACACTCTGATTGTCCACAGAATACACAATGCCTCCAGATGTGCATCGGAAACTACTACTGGTCTTCCAGGGAGCGATCAAAGCGTCGACTGTATGAGACATTATTCCCATGGAGGAAAGTCCGCATGGTGACTGATGTATTCAATCCCGATGCAATTTCTGTGTTTCAACAACACTCTGATAGTAAACAGAATACAGAATGCCTCCAGATGTGCATCGGAAACTACTACTGGTCTTCCAGGGAGCGATCAAAGTGTCGACTGTTTGTGACATTACTCCCATGGAGGAATGTGCGCATGGTGACTGATGTATTCAATCCCGATGCAATTTCCGTGTTTCATCAACACTCTGATAGTCCACAGATTACAGAATGCCTCCAGATGTGCATCGGAAACTACTACTGGTCTTTCAGGGAATGATCAAAGTCTAGCCTGTTAGTGACATTACTCCCATGGAGGAAAGTGTGCATGGCGACTGTTGTATTCAATCCCGATGCAATTTCCATGTTTCATCAACACTCTGATAGTCCACAGATTACAGAATGCCTCCAGATGTGCATCGGAAACTTCCACTGGTCGTCCAGGGATCGATCAAAGCGTGGACAGTTTGAGGCATTCCTCCCATGGAGGAAAGTGAGCATGGTGACTTTTGTATTCAATCCCTATGCAATTTCTTTGTTTCATCAACACTCTGATAGTCCACAGATTACAGAATGCCTCCAGATGTGCATCGGAAACTACTACTGGTCTTCCAGGGAACGATCAAAGCGTAGACTGTTTGAGACATTCCTCCCATGGAGGATTGTGTGCATGGCGACTGTTGTATTCAATCTCGATGCAATTTCTGTGTGTCATCAACACTTTGAAGTTCCACAGATTACAGAATGCCTCCAGATGTGCATCGGAAACTACTACTGGTCTTCCAGGGAACGATCAATGCGTAGACTGTTTCAGAAATTACTCCCATGGAGGAAAGTGCGCAAGGTGACTGTTGTATTCAATCCCGATGCAATTTCTGTGTTTCATCAACACTCTGATAGTCCACAGATTACAGATGGCCTCCAGATGTGCATCGGAAACTATTACTGGTCTTCCTGGGAACGATCAAGGCGTAGACTTTTTGAGACATTACTACATGGAGGCAAGTGCTCATGGTGACTGTTGTATTCAATCCCGATGCAATTTCTGTGTTTCATCAACACTTTGAATGTCCACAGATTACAGAATGCCTCCAGATGTGCATTGAAAACTACTACTGGTCTTCCAGTGAACGATCAAATCGTAGACGTTTTGAGACATTACTCCCATGGAGGAAAGTGCGCATGGTGACTCTTATATTCTATCCCGATGCAATTTCAGTGTTTCATCAACACTCTGATAGTCCACAGATTACAGAATGCCCCCAGATGTGCATCGGACACTACTAATGGTCTTCCAGGGAACGATCAAAGCGTAGACTGTTTGAGACATTACTTACATGGAGGAAAGTGCGCATGGTGACTGTTGTATTCATTCCCGATGCATTTTCTGTGTTTCATCAACACTCTGATAGTAAACAGATTACAGAATGCCACCAGATGTGCATCGGAAACTACTACTGGTATTCCAGGGAACGATCAAAGCGTAGACTGTTTGAGACATTACTTACATGGAGGAAAGTGCGCTTGGTGACTGTTGTATTCAATCCCGATGCAATTTCTGTGTTTCATCAACAGTCTGATAGTCCACAGATTACAGAATGCCTCCACATGTGCTTCGGAAACTTCTACTGGTCTTCCAGGGAACGATCAAAGCGTAGACTGTTTGAGACATTACTCCCATGGAGGAAAGTGCGCATGGTGACTGTTGTATTCAATCCCGATGCAATTTCTGTGTTTTATCAAAACTCTGACAGTCCACAGATTACAGATTTCCTCCAGATGTGCATCGGAAACTACTACTGGTCTTCCTGGGAACGATCAAAGCGTCGACTGTTTGAGACATTACTCCTATGGAGGAAAGTGCGCATGGTGACTGTTGTATTCAATCCCGATGCAATTTCCGTGTTTCATCAACACTCTGATAGTCCACAGATTACAGAATGCCTCCAGATGTGCATCGGAAACTACCACTGGCCGTCCAGGGAACGATCAAAGCATGGACTGTTTGAGACATTCCTCCCATTGAGGAAAGTGCGCATGGTGATTGTTGTATTCATTCCCTATGCAATTTCTTTGTTTCATCAAAACTCTGATAGTCATCAGATTACAGAATGCCTCCAGATGTGCATCGGAAACTACTACTGGTATTCCAGGGAACGATCAAAGCGTAGACTGTTTGGGACACTACTCCCGTGGAGGAAACTGACAATGGTGGCTGTTGCATTCAATCCCGATGCAATTTCTGTGTTTCATAAACACTCTGATAATCCACAGATTACGGAATGCCACCAGATGTGCAACGGAAACTACTACTGGTCTTCCAGAAAACGATCAAAGCGTAGACTGTTTGAGACATTACTAAAATGGAGGGATGTGCGCATGGCGACTGTTGTATTCAATCCCGATGCAATTTTTGTGTTTTATGAACACTCTGATAGTCCACAATTACAGTATGCCTCCAGATGTGCATCGGAAACTACTACTGGTCTTTCAGGGAACGCTCAAAGCGTAGACTGTTTGAGACATTACTCCCATGGAGGGAAGTGCGCATCGTGACTGTTGTATTCAATCGCGATGCAATTTCTGTGTTTCATCAGCACTCAGATAAACCACAGATTACAGAATGCCTCCAGATGTGCATCTGAAACTACTAATGGTCTTCCAGGAAACGATCAAAGCGTAGACTGTTTGAGACATTACTCCCATGGAGGAAAGTCCGCATGGTGACTGTTGTATTCAATCCCGATGCAATTTCTATGTTTCATCAGCACTCTGATAGTCCACAGATTACAGAATGCCTTCAGATATGCATCTGAAACTACTACTGGTCTTCCTGCGAACGATCAAAGCGTAGACTGTTTGAGACATTACTCCCATGGAGGAAAGTCCGCATGGTGACTGTTGTATTCAATCCCGATGCAATTTCTGTGTTTCAACAACACTCTGATAGTAAACAGATTACAAAATGCCTCCAGATCTGCATCGGAAACTACTACTGGTCTTCCAGGGAACGATAAAAGCGCAGACTGTTTGAGACATTACTCTCATGGAGTTAAGTGCGCATGGTGTCTGTTGAATTCAATCCCGATGCAATTTCTGTGTTTCATCAACACTCTGGTTGTCCACAGATTACACAATGCCTCTAGATGTCAATCGGAAACTACTACTGGTCTTCCAGGGATCGATCAAGGCGTGGTCTGTTTGAGACATTCCTCCCATGGAGGAATGTGTGCATGGTGACTTTTGTATTCAATCTCGATGCAATTTCTGTGTGTCATAAAGACTTTGAAGGTCCACAGATTACAGAATGCCTCCAGATGCGCATCGGAAACTACTACTGGTCTTCCAGGGAACGATCAATGCGTAGACTGTTTCAGAAGTTACTCCCATGGAGGGAAGTGCGCATGGTGACTTTTGTATTCAATCCCGATGCAATTTCTGTGATTCATCAACACTCTGATAGTCTACAGATTACAGATGGCCTCCACATGTGCATCGGAAACTACTACTGGTCTTCCTGGGAACGATCAAGGCGTAGACTGTTTGAGACATTACTCCCATTGAGGAAAGTGCTCATGGTGACGGTTGTATTCAATCCCGATGCAATTTCTGTGTTTCATCAACACTCAGATAGTCCACAAATTACAGATTGCCTCCAGATGTGCATCGGAAACTACTACTGGTCTTCCTGGGAACGATCAAAGCGTAGGCTGTTTGAGACATTACTCCCATGGAGTAAAGTCCGCATGGTGACTGTTGTATTCAATCCCTATTCAATTTCTGTGTTTCATCAACACTTTGAAGGTCCACAGATTACAGAATGCCTCCAGATGTGCATTGGAGACTACTGCTGGTCTTCCAGGGAACGATAAAAACGTAGTCGTTTTGAGACATTACTCCCATGGAGGAAAGTGCGCATGGTGACTCTTATATTCAATCCCGATGCAATTTCTGTGTTTCATCAACACTCGGGGAGTCAACAGATTACAGAATGCCCCCAGATGTGCATCGGAAACTACTAATGGTCTTCCAGGAAACGATCAAAGCGTAGACTGTTTGAGGCATTACTACCATGGAGGAAAGTGCGCATGGTGACTGTTGTATTCATCCCCGATGCAAATTCTGTGTTTCATCAACTCTCTGATAGTAAACAGATTACAGAATGCCTCCAGATGTGCATCGGAAACTACTACTGGTATTCCAGGGAACGATCAAAGCGTAGATTGTTTGGGACACTACTCCCGTGGAGGAAACTGACCATGGTGACTGTTGTATTCAATCCCGATGCAATTTCTGTGTTTCATAAACACTCTGATAATCCACAGATTACGGAATGCCACCAGATGTGCATCGGAAACTACTACTGGTCTTCCTGGGAACGATCAAAGCGTAGACTGTTTGAGACATTACTCCCATGGAGGAAAGTCCGCATGGTGACTGTTGTATTCAATCCCGATGCAATTTCTGTGTTTCAACAACACTCTGATAGTAAACAGATTACAGAATGCCTCCAGATGTGCATCGGAAACTGCTACTGGTCTTCCAGGGAACGATAAAAGCGCAGACTGTTTGAGACATTACTCCCATGGAGGAAAGTGCTCATGGTGATTGTTGTATTCAATCCCGATGCAATTTCTGTGTTTCATCAACACCCTGATATTCCACAGATTACAGATTGCCTCCAGATGTGCATCGGAAACTACTACTGGTCTTCCTGGGAACGAACAAAGCGTGGACTGTTTGAGACATTACTCCCATGGAAGAAAGTGCGCATGGTGACTGTTGTATTCAAATCCCGATGCAATTTCTGTGTTTCATCAACACTTTGAATGTCCACAGATTACAGAATGCCTCCAGATGTGCATAGGAAACTACTACTGGTCTTCCAGGGAACGATCAAATCGTAGAATTTTTGAGACATTTCTCCCATGGAGGAAAGTGCCCATGGTGACACTTATATTCAATCCCGATGCAATTTCTGTGTTTCATCAACACTCAGATAGTCCACAGATTACGGAATGCCCCCAGATGTGCATCGGACACTACTAATGGTCTTCCAGGGAACGATCAAAGCGTAGACTGTTTGAGACATTACTCCCATGGAGGAAAGTGCGCATGGTGACTGTTGTATTCATTCCAGATTAAATTTCTGTGTTTCATCAACACTCTGATAGTAAACAGATTACAGAATGCCACCAGATGTGCATCAAAAACTACTACTGGTATTCCATGGAACGATCAAATCGTAGACGTTTTGAGACATTACTCCCATGGAGGAAAGTGCGCTTGGTGACTGTTGTATTCAATCACGATGCAATTTCTGTGTTTCATCAACAGTCTGATAGTCCACAGATTACAGAATGCCCCCAGATGTGCATCGGACACTACTAATGGTCTTCCAGGGAACGATCAAAGCGTAGACGGTTTGAGACATTACTCCCATGGAGGAAAGTCCGCATGGTGACTGTTGTATTCAATCCCGATGCAATTTCTATGTTTCATCAGCACTCTGATAGTCCACAGATTACAGAATGCCTTCAGATATGCATCTGAAACTACTACTGGTCTTCCTGCGAACGGTCAAAGCGTAGACTGTTTGAGACATTACTCCCATGGAGGAAAGTCCGCATGGTGACTGTTGTATTCAATCCCGATGCAATTTCTGTGTTTCAACAACACTCTGATAGTAAACAGATTACAAAATGCCTCCAGATCTGCATCGGAAACTACTACTGGTCTTCCAGGGAACGATAAAAGCGCAGACTGTTTGAGAATTACTCTCATGGAGTTAAGTGCGCATGGTGTCTGTTGAATTCAATCCCGATGCAATTTCTGTGTTTCATCAACACTCTGGTTGTCCACAGATTACACAATGCCTCTAGATGTCAATCGGAAACTACTACTGGTCTTCCAGGGATCGATCAAGGCGTGGTCTGTTTGAGACATTCCTCCCATGGAGGAATGTGTGCATGGTGACTTTTGTATTCAATCTCGATGCAATTTCTGTGTGTCATAAAGACTTTGAAGGTCCACAGATTACAGAATGCCTCCAGATGCGCATCGGAAACTACTACTGGTCTTCCAGGGAACGATCAATGCGTAGACTGTTTCAGAAGTTACTCCCATGGAGGGAAGTGCGCATGGTGACTGTTGTATTCAATCCCGATGCAATTTCTGTGATTCATCAACACTCTGATAGTCTACAGATTACAGATGGCCTCCACATGTGCATCGGAAACTACTACTGGTCTTCCTGGGAACGATCAAGGCGTAGACTGTTTGAGACATTACTCCCATTGAGGAAAGTGCTCATGGTGACGGTTGTATTCAATCCCGATGCAATTTCTGTGTTTCATCAACACTCAGATAGTCCACAAATTACAGATTGCCTGCAGATGTGCATCGGAAACTACTACTGGTCTTCCTGGGAACGATCAAAGCGTAGGCTGTTTGAGACATTACTCCCATGGAGTAAAGTCCGCATGGTGACTGTTGTATTCAATCCCTATGCAATTTCTGTGTTTCATCAACACTTTGAAGGTCCACAGATTACAGAATGCCTCCAGATGTGCATTGGAGGCTACTACTGGTCTTCCAGGGAACGATTAAAACGTAGTCGTTTTGAGACATTACTCCCATGGAGGAAAGTGCGCATGGTGACTCTTATATTCAATCCCGATGCAATTTCTGTGTTTCATCAACACTCGGGGAGTCAACAGATTACAGAATGCCCCCAGATGTGCATCGGAAACTA
The DNA here is from genome assembly GCF_023897955.1 of Schistocerca gregaria. Lineage (NCBI taxonomy): Eukaryota > Metazoa > Arthropoda > Insecta > Orthoptera > Acrididae > Schistocerca > Schistocerca gregaria. Next base: position 17,606,443 of record NC_064926.1, on the reverse strand, counting down.
CTAATGGTCTTCCAGGAAACGATCAAAGCGTAGACTGTTTGAGGCATTACTACCATGGAGGAAAGTGCGCATGGTGACTGTTGTATTCATCCCCGATGCAAATTCTGTGTTTCATCAACTCTCTGATAGTAAACAGATTACAGAATGCCACCAGATGTGCATCGGAAACTACTACTGGTGTTCCTGGGAACGATCAAAGCGTAGACTGTTTGGGACACTACTCCCGTGGAGGAAACTGACCATGGTGACTGTTGTATTCAATCCCGATGCAATTTCTGTGTTTCATAAACACTCTGATAATCCACAGATTACGGAATGCCACCAGATGTGCATCGGAAACTACTACTGGTCTTCCTGGGAACGATCAAAGCGTAGACTGTTTGAGACATTACTCCCATGGAGGAAAGTCCGCATGGTGACTGTTGTATTCAATCCCGATGCAATTTCTGTGTTTCAACAACACTCTGATAGTAAACAGATTACAGAATGCCTCCAGATGTGCATCGGAAACTGCTACTGGTCTTCCAGGGAACGATAAAAGCGCAGACTGTTTGAGACATTACTCCCATGGAGGAAAGTGCGCATGGTGTCTGTTGAATTCAATCCCGATGCAATTTCTGTGTTTCATCAACACTCTGGTTGTCCACAGATTACACAATGCCTCCAGATGTGCATCGGAAACTACTACTGGTCTTCCAGGGAGCGATCAAGGCGTAGACTGTTAGAGACATTACTCCCATGGAGGAAAGTGTCCATGGTGGCTGTTGTATTCAATCCCGATGCAATTTCCGTGTTTCATCAACACTCTGATAGTCCACAGATTACAGAATGCCCCCAGATGTGCATCGGACACTACTAATGGTCTTACAGGGAACGATCAAAGCGTAGACTGTTTGAGACATTCCTCCCATATAGGAAAGTGCTCATGGTGATTGTTGTATTCAATCCCGATGCAATTTCTGTGTTTCATCAACACCCTGATATTCCACAGATTACAGATTGCCTCCAGATGTGCATCGGAAACTACTACTGGTCTTCCTGGGAACGAACAAAGCGTGGACTGTTTGAGACATTACTCCCAAGGAAGAAAGTGCGCATGGTGACTGTTGTATTCAAATCCCGATGCAATTTCTGTGTTTCATCAACACTTTGAATGTCCACAGATTACAGAATGCCTCCAGATGTGCATAGGAAACTACTACTGGTCTTCCAGGGAACGATCAAATCGTAGAATTTTTGAGACATTTCTCGCATGGAGGAAAGTGCCCATGGTGACACTTATATTCAATCCCGATGCAATTTCTGTGTTTCATCAACACTCAGATAGTCCACAGATTACGGAATGCCCCCAGATGTGCATCGGATACTACTATTGGTCTTCCAGGGAACGATCAAAGCGTAGACTGTTTGAGACATTACTCCCATGGAGGAAAGTGCGCATGGTGACTGTTGTATTCATTCCAGATTAAATTTCTGTGTTTCATCAACACTCTGATAGTAAACAGATTACAGAATGCCACCAGATGTGCATCAAAAACTACTACTGGTATTCCAGGGAACGATCAAATCGTAGACGTTTGAGACATTACTCCCATGGAGGAAAGTGCGCTTGGTGACTGTTGTATTCAATCCCGATGCAATTTCTGTGTTTCATCAACAGTCTGATAGTCCACAGATTACAGAATGCCCCCAGATGTGCATCGGACACTACTAATGGTCTTCCAGGGAACGATCAAAGCGTAGACGGTTTGAGACATTACTCCCATGGAGGAAAGTGCGCATGGTGACTGTTGTATTCATTCCCGATGCAATTTCTGTAATTCATCAACACTCTGATAGTAAACAGTTTACAGAATGCCACCAGATATGCATCGGAAACTACTACTGGTATTCCAGGGAACGATCAAAGCGTACACTGTTTGAGACATTACTCCCATGGAGGAAAGTGCGCTTGGTGACTGTTGTATTCAATCCCGATGCAATTTCTGTGTTTCATCAACTGTCTGATAGTCCACAGATTACAGAATGCCACCAGATGTGCATCGGACACTACTAATGGTCTTCCAGGGAACGATCAAAGCGTAGACTGTTTGAGACATTACTCCCATGGAGGAAAGTGCGCATGGTGACTGTTGTATTCATTCCCGATGCAATTTCAGTGTTTCATCAACACTCTGATAGTAAACAGATTACAGAATGCCACCAGATGTGCATCGGAAACTACTACTGGTATTCCAGGGAACGATCAAAGCGTAGACTGTTTGAGACATTACTCCCATGGAGGAAAGTGCGCTTGGTGACTGTTGTATTCAATCCCGATGCAATTTCTGTGTTTCATCAACAGTCTGATAGTCCACAGATTAACGAATGCCTCCACATGTGCATCGGAAACTACTACTGGTCTTCCAGGGAACGATCAAAGTGTAGACTGTTTGAGACATTACTCCCATGGAGGAAAGTGCGCAAGGTGACTGTTGTATTCAATCGCGATGCAATTTCTGTGTTTCATCAGCACTCTGATAGTCCACAGATTACAGAATGCCTCCAGATGTGCATCTGAAACTACTACTGGTCTTCCTGGGAACGATCAAAGCGTAGACTGTTTGAGACATTACTCCCATGGAGGAAAGTCCGCATGGTGACTGTTGTATTCAATCCCGATGCAATTTCTGTGTTTCAACAACACTCCGATAGTAAACAGATTACAAAATGCCTCCAGATGTGCATCGGAAACTAGTACTGGTCTTCCAGGGAACGATAAAAGCGCAGACTGTTTGAGACACTACTCCCATGGAGGAAAGTGCGCATGGTGTCTGTTGAATTCAATCCCGATGAAATTTCTGTGTTTCATCAACACTCTGGTTGTCCAGAGATTACACAATGCCTCCAGATGTCCATCGGAAACTACTACTGGTCTTCCAGGGAGCGATCAAAGCGTAGACTGTCAGTGACATTACTCCCGTGGAGGAAAGTGTGCATGGTGACTGTTGTATTCAATCCCGATGCAATTTTCGTGTTTCATCAACACTCTGTTAGTCCACAGATTACAGAATGCCTCCAGATGTGCATCGGAAACTTTCACTGGTCGTCCAGGGATCGATCAAAGCGTGGTCTGTTTGAGACATTCCTCCCATGGAGGAAAGTGAGCATGGTGACTTTTGTATTCAATCCCTATGCAATTTCTTAGTTTCATCAACACTCTGACAGTCCACAGATTACAGAATGCCTCCAGATGTGCATCGGAAACTACTACTGGTCTTCCAGGGAACGATCAAAGCGTGGACTGTTTGAGACATTCCTCCCATGGAGGATTGTGTGCATGGTGACTGTTGTATTCAATCTCGATGCAATTTCTGTGTGTCACCAACACTTTGAAGTTCCACAGATTACAGAATGCCTCCAGATGTGCATCGGAAACTACTACTGGTCTTCCAGGGAACGATCAATGCGTAGACTGTTTCAGAAATTACTCCCATGGAGGAAAGTGCGCATGGTGACTGTTGTATTCAATCCCGATGCAATTTCTGTGTTTCATCAACACTCTGATAGTCCACAGATTATAGATGGCCTCCAGATGTGCATCGTAAACTATTACTGGTCTTCCTGGGAACGGTCAAGGCGTAGACTGTTTGAGACATTCCTCCCATGGAGGAAAGTGCTCATGGTGACTGTTGTATTCAATCCCGATGCAATTTCTGTGTTTCATCAACACTCTGATAGTCCACGGATTACAGATTGCCTCCAGATGTGCATCGGAAACTACTACTGGTCTTCCTGGGAACGAAAAAAGCGTAGACTGTTTGAGACATTACTCCCATGGGGGAAAGTGCGCATGGTAACTGTTGTATTCAATCCCGATGCAATTTCTGTGTTTCATCAACACTCTGATAGTAAACAGATTACAGAATGCCACCAGATGTGCATCGCAAACTACTACTGGTATTGCAGGGAACGATCAAAGCGTAGACTGTTTGAGACATTACTCCCATGGAGGAAAGTGCGCTTGGTGACTGTTGTATTCAATCCCGATGCAATTTCTGTGTTTCATCAACAGTCTGATAGTCCACAGATTAACGAATGCCTCCACATGTGCATCGGAAACTACTACTGGTCTTCCAGGGAACGACCAAAGTGTAGACTGTTTGAGACATTACTCCCATGGGGGAAAGTGCGCATGGTGACTGTTGTATTCAATCGCGATGCAATTCCTGTGTTTCATCAGCAGTCTGATAGTCCACAGATTACAGAATGCCTCCAGATGTGCATCTGAAACTACTACTGGTCTTCCTGGGAACGATCAAAGCGTAGACTGTTTGAGACATTACTCCCATGGAGGAAAGTCCTCATGGTGACTGTTGTATTCAATCCCGATGCAATTTCTGTGTTTCAACAACACTCTGATAGTAAACAGATTACAGAATGCCTCCAGATGTGCATCTGAAACTACTACTGGTCTTCCTGGGAACGATCAAAGCGTAGACTGTTTGAGACATTACTCCCATGGAGGAAAGTCCTCATGGTGACTGTTGTATTCAATCCCGATGCAATTTCTGTGTTTCAACAACACTCTGATAGTAAACAGATTACAGAATGCCTCCAGATGTGCATCGGAAACTACTACTGGTCGTCCAGGGATCGATCAAAGCGTGGTCTGTTTGAGACATTCCTCCCATGGAGGAAAGTGAGCATGGTGACTTTTGTATTCAATCCCTATGCAATTTCTTAGTTTCATCAACACTCTGACAGTCCACAGATTACAGAATGCCTCCAGATGTGCATCGGAAACTACTACTGGTCTTCCAGGGAACGATCAAAGCGTGGACTGTTTGAGACATTCCTCCCATGGAGGATTGTGTGCATGGTGACTGTTGTATTCAATCTCGATGCAATTTCTGTGTGTCACCAACACTTTGAAGTTCCACAGATTACAGAATGCCTCCAGATGTGCATCGGAAACTACTACTGGTCTTCCAGGGAACGATCAATGCGTAGACTGCTTCAGAATTTACTCCCATGGAGGAAAGTGCGCATGGTGACTGTTGTATTCAATCCCGATGCAATTTCTGTGTTTCATCAACACTCTGATAGTCCACAGATTATAGATGGCCTCCAGATGTGCATCGGAAACTATTACTGGTCTTCCTGGGAACAATCAAGGCGTAGACTGTTTGAGACATTTCTCCCATGGAGGAAAGTGTTCATGGTGACTGTTGTATTCAATCCCGATGCAATTTCTGTGTTTCATCAACACTCTGATAGTCCACGGATTACAGATTGCCTCCAGATGTGCATCGGAAACTACTACTGGTCTTCCTGGGAACGAACAAAGCGTAGACTGTTTGAGACATTACTCCCATGGGGGAAAGTGCGCATGGTAACTGTTGTATTCAATCCCGATGCAATTTCTGTGTTTCATCAACACTCTGATAGTCCACAGATTACAGATTGCCTCCAGATGTGCATAGGAAACTACTTCTGGTCATTCTGGGAACGATCAAAGCGTAGACTTTTTGAGACATTACTCCCATGGAGGAAAGTGCTTATGGTGACTGTTGTATTCAATCCCGATGCAATTTATGTGTTTCATCAACACTTTGAATGTCCACAGATTACAGAATGCCTCCAGATGTGCATAGGAAACTACTACTGGTCTTCCAGGGAACGATCAAATCGTAGACGTTTTGAGACATTTCTCCCATGGAGGAAAGTGCGCATGGTGACTCTTATATTCAATCCCGAGGCAGTTTCTGTGTTTCAACAACACTCTGATAGTAAACAGATTACAGAATGCCCCCAGATGTGCATCGGACACTACTGATGGTCTTCCAGGGAACGATCAAAGCGTAGACTGTTTGAGACATTACTCCCATGGAGGAGAGTGCGCATGGTGACTGTTGTATTCATTCCCGATGCAATTTCTGTGTTTCATCAACACTCTGATAGTAAACAGTTTACAGAATGCCACCAGATGTGCATCGGAAACTACTACTGGTATTCCAGGGAACGATGAAAGCGTAGACTGTTTGAGACATTACTCCTATGGAGGAAAGTGCGCTTGGTGACTGTTGTATTCAATCCCGATGCAATTTCTGTGTTTCATCAACAGTCTGATAGTCCACCGATTACAGAATGCCACCAGATGTGCATCGGAAACTACTACTGGTATTCCAGGGAACGATCAAAGCGTAGACTGTTTGAGACATTACTCCCACGGAGGAAAGTGCGCTTGGTGACTGTTGTATTCAATCCCGATGCAATTTCTGTGTTTCATCAACAGTCTGATAGTCCACTGATTACAGAATGCCCCCAGATGTGCATCGGACACTACTAATGGTCTTCCAGGGAACGATCAAAGCGTAGACTGTTTGAGACATTACTCCCATGGAGGAATGTGGGCATTATGACTGTTGTATTCAATCCGGATGCAATTACTGTGTTTCATCAACAGTCTGATAGTCCACAGATTACAGAATGCCACCACATGTGCCTCGGAAACTACTACTGGACTTCCAGGGAACGATCAAAGCGTAGACTGTTTGACACATTACTCCCATGGAGGAAAGTGCGCATGGTGACTGTTGTATTCATTCCCGATGCAATTTCTGTGTTTCATCAACACTCTGATAGTAAACAGATTACAGAATGCCACCAGATGTGCATTGGAAACTACTACTGGTATTCCAGGGAACGATCACAGAGTAGACTGTTTGAGACATTACTCCCATGGAGGAAAGTGCGCTTGGTGACTGTTGTATTAAATCTCGATGCAATTTCTGTGTTTCATCAACACTCGGACAGTCCACAGATTACAGATTGCCGCCAGATGTGCATCGGAAACTACTACTGGTCTTCCTGGGAACGATCAAAGCGTAGACTGTTTGAGACATTACTCCCATGGAGGAAAGTGCGCATGGTGACCGTTGTATTCAATCCCGATGCACTTTCCGTGTTTCATCAACACTCTGATAGTCCACAGATTACAGAATGGCTCCAGATGTGCATCGGAAACTACCACTGGCCGTCCAGGGAACAATCAAAGCGTGGACTGTTTGAGACATTCCTCCCATGGAGGAAAGTGCGCATGGTGACTGTTGTATTTAATCCCTATGCAATTTCTTAGTTTCATCAACACCCTGATAGTCCACAGATTACAGAATGCTTCCAGAAGTGCATCGGAATCTACTACTGGTCTTTCAAGGAACGATCAAAGCGTAGACTGTTAGTGACATTACTCCCATTGAGTAAAGTGTGCATGGTGACTGTTGTATTCAATCCCGATGCAATTTCCGTGTTTCATCAACACTCTGATAGTCCACAGATTACAGATTGCCTCCAGATGTGCATCGGAAACTACTACTGGTGTTCCCGAGAACGATCAAAGAGTAGACTGTTTGAGACATTACTCCCATGGAGGAATGTGCGCATGGTGACTGTTGTATTCAATCCCGATGCAATTTTTGTGTTTTATGAACACTCTGATAGTCCACAATTACAGAATGCCTCCAGATGTGCATCGGAAACTACTACTGGCCTTCCAGGGAACGATCAAAGCGTAACTGTTTGAGACATTACTCCCATGGAGGAGAGTGCGCATGGTGACTGTTGTAATCAATCCCTATACAATTTCTTTGTTTCATCAACACCCTGATAGTCCACAGATTACAGAATGCCTCCAGATGTGCATCGGAAACTACTACTGGTCTTTCAGGGAACGATCAAAGCGTAGACTGTTTGAGACATTACTCCCATGGAGGGAAGTGCGCATGGTGACTCTTGTATTCAATCCCGATGCAATTTTTGTGTTTCATCAACAGTCTGATAGTCCACAGATTACAGAATGCCTCCAGATGTGCATCGGAAACTACTACTGGTCTACCTGGGAACGAAAAAAGCGTAGACTGTTTGAGACATTACTCCCATGGGGGAAAGTGCGCATGGTAAGTGTTGTATTCAATCCCGATGCAATTTCTGTGTTTCATCAACACTCTGATAGTCCACAGATTACAGAATGCCTCCAGATGTGCATAGGAAACTACTTCTGGTCATCCTATGAACGATCAAAGCGTAGACTTTTTGAGACATTACTCCATGGAGGAAAGTGTTCATGGTGACTGTTGTATTAAATTCCGATGCAATTTCTGTGTTTCATCAACACTCTGATAGTCCACAGATTACAGAATGCCCCCAGATGTGCATCGGAAACTACTACTGGTCTTCCAGGGAACGATCAAAGCGTGGACTGTTTGAGACATTCCTCCCATGGAGGAATGTGTGCATGGTGACTGTTGTACTCAATCTCGATTCAATTTCTGTGTGTCATCAACACTTTGAAGTTCCACAGATTACAGAATGCCTCCAGATGTGCATCGGAAACTACTACTGGTCTTCCAGGGAACAATCAATGTTTAGACTGTTTCAGAAATTACTCCCGTGGAGGAAAGTGCTGATGGTGACTGTTGTATTCAATCCCGATGCAATTTCTGTGTTTCATCAACACTCTGATAGTCCACAGATTACAGATAGCCTCCAGATGTGCATCGGAAACTACTACTGGTCTTCCTGGGAACGAACAAATCTTAGACTGTTTGAGACATTACTTCCATGGGGGAAAGTGCGCATGGTGACTGTTGTATTCAATCCCGATGCAATTTCTGTGTTTCATTAACACTCTGATAGTCCACAGATTACAGATTGCCACCAGATGTGCATAGGAAACTACTTCTGGTCTTCCTGGGAACGATCAAAGCGCAGACTGTTTGAGACATTACTCCCAAGGAGGAAAGTGCGCATGGTGATTGTTGTATTAAATTCCGATGCAATTTCTGTGTTTCGTCAACACTCTGATTGTCCACAGAATACACAATGCCTCCAGATGTGCATCGGAAACTACTACTGGTCTTCCAGGGAGCGATCAAAGCGTCGACTGTTTGAGACATTATTCCCATGGAGGAAAGTCCGCATGGTGACTGATGTATTCAATCCCGATGCAATTTCTGTGTTTCAACAACACTCTGATAGTAAACAGAATACAGAATGCCTCCAGATGTGCATCGGAAACTACTACTGGTCTTCCAGGGAGCGATCAAAGTGTCGACTGTTTGTGACATTACTCCCATGGAGGAATGTGCGCATGGTGACTGATGTATTCAATCCCGATGCAATTTCCGTGTTTCATCAACACTCTGATAGTCCACAGATTACAGAATGCCTCCAGATGTGCATCGGAAACTACTACTGGTCTTTCAGGGAATGATCAAAGTGTAGCCTGTTAGTGACATTACTCCCATGGAGGAAAGTGTGCATGGCGACTGTTGTATTCAATCCCGATGCAATTTCCATGTTTCATCAACACTCTGATAGTCCACAGATTACAGAATGCCTCCAGATGTGCATCGGAAACTTCCACTGGTCGTCCAGGGATCGATCAAAGCGTGGACTGTTTGAGGCATTCCTCCCATGGAGGAAAGTGAGCATGGTGACTTTTGTATTCAATCCCTATGCAATTTCTTTGTTTCATCAACACTCTGATATTCCACAGATTACAGAATGCCTCCAGATGTGCATCGGAAACTACTACTGGTCTTCCAGGGAACGATCAAAGCGTAGACTGTTTGAGACATTCCTCCCATGGAGGATTGTGTGCATGGCGACTGTTGTATTCAATCTCGATGCAATTTCTGTGTGTCATCAACACTTTGAAGTTCCACAGATTACAGAATGCCTCCAGATGTGCATCGGAAACTACTACTGGTCTTCCAGGGAACGATCAATGCGTAGACTGTTTCAGAAATTACTCCCATGGAGGAAAGTGCGCAAGGTGACTGTTGTATTCAATCCCGATGCAATTTCTGTGTTTCATCAACACTCTGATTGTCCACAGATTACAGATGGCCTCCAGATGTGCATCGGAAACTATTACTGGTCTTCCTGGGAACGATCAAGGCGTAGACTGTTTGAGACATTACTCCCATGGAGGAAAGTGCTCATGGTGACTGTTGTATTCAATCCCGATGCAATTTCTGTGTTGCATTAACACTCAGATAGTCCACAGATTACAGATTGCCTCCAGATGTGCATCGGAAACTACTACTGGTCTTCCTGGGAACGAACAAAGCGTAGACTGTTTGAGACATTACTCCCATGGGAGAAAGTGCGCATGGTAACTGTTGTATTCAATCCCGATGCAATTTCTGTGTTTCATCAACACTCTGATAGTCCACAGATTACAGATTGCCTCCAGATGTGCATAGGAAACTACTTCTGGTCATCCTGGGAACGATCAAAGCGTAGACTTTTTGAGACATTACTACATGGAGGCAAGTGCTCATGGTGACTGTTGTATTCAATCCCGATGCAATTTCTGTGTTTCATCAACACTTTGAATGTCCACAGATTACAGAATGCCTCCAGATGTGCATTGAAAACTACTACTGGTCTTCCAGTGAACGATCAAATCGTAGACGTTTTGAGACATTACTCCCATGGAGGAAAGTGCGCATGGTGACTCTTATATTCTATCCCGATGCAATTTCAGTGTTTCATCAACACTCTGATAGTCCACAGATTACAGAATGCCCCCAGATGTGCATCGGACACTACTAATGGTCTTCCAGGGAACGATCAAAGCGTAGACTGTTTGAGACATTACTTACATGGAGGAAAGTGCGCATGGTGACTGTTGTATTCATTCCCGATGCATTTTCTGTGTTTCATCAACACTCTGATAGTAAACAGATTACAGAATGCCACCAGATGTGCATCGGAAACTACTACTGGTATTCCAGGGAACGATCAAAGCGTAGACTGTTTGAGACATTACTTACATGGAGGAAAGTGCGCTTGGTGACTGTTGTATTCAATCCCGATGCAATTTCTGTGTTTCATCAACAGTCTGATAGTCCACAGATTACAGAATGCCTCCACATGTGCATCGGAAACTTCTACTGGTCTTCCAGGGAACGATCAAAGCGTAGACTGTTTGAGACATTACTCCCATGGAGGAAAGTGCGCATGGTGACTGTTGTATTCAATCCCGATGCAATTTCTGTGTTTTATCAAAACTCTGACAGTCCACAGATTACAGATTTCCTCCAGATGTGCATCGGAAACTACTACTGGTCTTCCTGGGAACGATCAAAGCGTCGACTGTTTGAGACATTACTCCTATGGAGGAAAGTGCGCATGGTGACTGTTGTATTCAATCCCGATGCAATTTCCGTGTTTCATCAACACTCTGATAGTCCACAGATTACAGAATGCCTCCAGATGTGCATCGGAAACTACCACTGGCCGTCCAGGGAACGATCAAAGCATGGACTGTTTGAGACATTCCTCCCATTGAGGAAAGTGCGCATGGTGATTGTTGTATTCATTCCCTATGCAATTTCTTTGTTTCATCAAAACTCTGATAGTCATCAGATTACAGAATGCCTCCAGATGTGCATCGGAAACTACTACTGGTCTTTCAGGGAACGATCAAATCGTAGACTGTTAGTGACATTACTCCCATGGAGTAAAGTGTGCATAGTGACAGTTGTATTCAATCCCGATGCAATTTCCGTGTTTCATCAACACTCTGATAGTCCACAGATTACAGAATGCCTCCAGATGTGCATCGGAAATTACTACTGGTCTTCCAGGGAACGATCAAAGCGTGGACTGATTAAGACATTCCTCCCATGGAGGAGTGTGTGCATGGTGACTGTTGTACTCAATCTCGATTCAATTTCTGTGTGTCATCAACACTTTGAAGGTCCACAGATTACAGAATGCCTCCAGATGTGCATCGGAAACTACTACTGGTCTTCCAGGGAACGATCAAGAGTAGACTGTTTCAAAAATTACTCCCATGGAGGAAAGTGCGCATGGTTACTGTTGTATTCAATCCCGATGCAATTTCTGTGTTTCATCAAAACTGTGATTGTTTACAGATTACACAATGCCTCCAGATGTGCATCGGAAACTACTACTGGTCTTACAGGGAGCGATCAAAGCGTCGACTGTTTGAGACATTCCTCCCATGGAGGAAATTGCGCATGGTGACTGTTGTATTCAATCCCTATGCAATTTCTTTGTTTCATCAACACTCTGATAGTCCACAGATTTCAGAATGAATCCAGATGTGCATCGGAAACTACTATTGGTCTTTCAGGGAACGACCAAAGCGTAGACTGTTAGTGACATAACTCCGATGGAGGAAAGTGTGCATGGTGACTGTTGTATTCAATCCCGATGCAATTTCCGTGTTTCATCAACACTCTGATAGTCCACAGATTACAGAATGCCTCCAGATGTGCATCGGAAACTACCACTGGTCGTCCAGGAAACGATCAAAGCGTGGACTGTTTGAGACATTCCTCCCATGGAGGAATGTGTGCATGCTGACTCTTGCATGCAATCACGATGCAATTTCTGTGTGTCATCTACACTTTGAAGGTGACAGATTACAGAATGCCTCCGGATGTGCATCGGAAATTACTACTGGTCTTCCTGGGGACGATCAAAGCGTAGACTGTTTGAGACATTACTCTCATGGACGAAAGTGCGCTTGGCGACTGTTGTATTAAATCGCGATGCAATTTCTGTGTTTCATCAACAGTCTGATAGTCCACAGATTACAGAATGCGTCCAGATGTGCATTGGAAACTACTACTGGTCTTCCAAGGAACGATCAAAGCGTAGCATGTTTGAGACATAACTCCCATGAAGGAAAGTGCGCATGGTGACTGTTGTATTCAATCCCGATGCAATTTCTGTGTTTTATGAACACTCTGATAGTCCACAGATTACAGAATGCCTCCAGATGTGCATCGGAAACTACTACTGGCCTTCCAGGGAACGATCAAAGCGTAGACTGTTTGAGACATTACTCCTATGGAGGAAAATGCGCTTGGTGACTGTTGTATTCAATCCCGATGCAATTTCTGTGTTTCATCAACAGTCTGATAGTCCACAGATTACAGAATGCCACCAGAGGTGCATCGGAAACTACTACTGGTATTCCAGGGACGATCAAAGCGTAGACTGTTTGAGACATTACTCCCATGGAGGAAAGTTCGCATGGTGACTGTTGTATTCATTCCCGATGCAATTTCTGTGTTTCATCAACACTCTGATAGTCCACAGATTACAGAATGAACCCAGATGTGCATCGGACACTACTAATGGTCTTCCAGGGAACGATCAAAGCGTAGACTGTTTGAGACATTACTCCCATGGAGGAAAGTGCTCATGGTGACTGTTGTATTAAATCCCGATGCAATTTCTGTGTTTCATCAACAGTCTGATAGTCCACAGATTACAGAATGCCTCCACATGTGCATCGGAGACTTCTACTGGTCTTCCAGGGAACGATCAAAGCGTAGACTGTTTGAGACATTACTCCCATGGAGGAAAGTGCGCATGGTGACTGTTGTACTCAATCTCGATTCAATTTCTATGTGTCATCGACACTTTGAAGGTCCACAGATTACAGAATGCCTCCAGATGTGCATCGGAAACTACTACTGGTCTTCCAGGGAACGATCAATGAGTAGACTGTTTCAGAAATTACTCCCATGGAGGAAAGTGCGCATGGTGATTGTTGTATTCAATCCCGATGCAATTTCTGTGTTTCATCAACACTCTGATAGTCCACAGATTACAGATGGCCTCCAGATGTGCATCGGAAACTACTACTGGTCTTCCTGGGAACGATCAAGGCATAGACTGTTTGAGACATTACTCCCATGGAGGAAAGTGCTCATGGTCACTGTTGTATTCAATCCCGATGCAATATCTGTGTTTCATCAACACTCTGATAGTCCACAGATTACAGATTGTGGCCAGATGTGAGTCAGAAACTACTACTGGTCTTACTGGGAACGATTAAAGCGTAGACTGTTTGAGACCTTACTCCCATGGAGGAAAGTGCGCATGGTGACTGCTGTATTCAATCCCGATGCAATTTCTGTGTTTCATCAACACTCTGATAGTCCACAGATTACAGATTGCCTCCAGATGTGCATCGGAAACTACTGCTGGTCTTCCTGGGAACGATCAAAGCGTAGTCTGTTTGAGACATTACTCCCATGGAGGAAAGTGCTCATGGTGACTGTTGTATTTACTCCCGATGCAATTTCTGTGTTTCATTAACACTCTGATAGTCCACAGATTACAGAATGCCACCAGATGTGCATCGGAAACTACTACTGGTCATCTTGGGAACGATCAAACCGTAGACTGTATGAGTCATTACTCCCATGGACGAAAGTGCGCTTGGTGACTATTGTATTAAATCGAGATGCAATTTCTGTGTTTCATCAACAGTCTGATATTCCACAGATTACAAAATGCCTCCAGATGTGCATCTGAAACTACTACTGGACTTCCAGGGAACGATCAAAGCGTAGACTGTTTGAGACATTACTCCCATGGAGGAAAGTGCGCATGGTGAGTGTTGTATTCAATCCCGATGCAATTTCTCTGTTTTATGAACACTCTGATAGTCCACAGATTACAGAATGCCTCCCATTGTGCATCGGAAACTACTACTGGCCTTCCAGGGAACGTTCAAAGCGTAGACTGTTGGAGACATTACTCACTTGGAGGAAAGTGCGCATGGTGACTGTTGTATTCAATCCCGATGCAATTTCTGTGTTTCATCAACAGTCTGATAGTCCCCAGATTACAGAATGCCTCCAGATGTGCATCGGAAACTACTACTGGTCTTCCAGGGAACGATCAAAGCGTAGACTGTTTGAGACAATACTCCCATGGATGAAAGTGCGCTTGGTGAATGTTGTATTCAATCCCGATGCAATTTCTGTGTTTCATCAACACTCTGATTGTCCACAGATTACAGATTGCCTCCAGTTGTGCATCGGAAACTACTACTGGTCTTCCTGGGAACGATCAAAGCGTAGACTGTTTGAGACATTACTCCCGTGGAGGAAAGTGCACATGGTGACTGTTGTATTCAATCTCGATGCAATTTCAGTTTTTCATCAACACTCTGATAGTCCACAGATTACAGATTGTCTCCAGATGCGCATTGGAAACTACTACTGGTCTTCCTGGGAACGATCAAAGCGAAGACTGTTTCAGACATTACTCCCATGGAGGAAAGTGCGCATGGTGACTGTAGTATTCAATCCCGATGCAATTTCTGTGTTTCATCAACACTGTGATTGTCCACAGATTACACAATGCCTCCAGATGTGCATCGGAAACTACTACTGGTCTTCCAGGGAGCGATCAAAGGGTCGACTGTTTGAGACATTACTCCCATGGAGGAAAGTGCGCATGGTGACTGTTGTATTCAATCTCGATGCAATTTCAGTTTTTCATCAACACTCTGATAGTCCACAGATTACAGAATGCCTACAGATGTGCATCGGAAACTACCACTGGCCGTCCAGGGAACGATCAAAGCGTGGACTGTTTGAGACATTCCTCCCATGGAGGAAAGTGCGCATGGTGACTGTTGTATTCAATCCCTATGCAATTTCTTTGTTTCATCAACACTCTGATAGTAAACAGATTTCAGAATGAATCCAGATGTGCATCGGAAACTACTATTGGTCTTTCAGGGAACGACCAAAGCGTAGACTGTTAGTGACATAACTCCCATGGAGGAAAGTGTGCATGGTGACTGTTGTATTCAATCCCGATGCAATTTCCGTGTTTCATCAACACTCTGATAGTCCACAGATTACAGAATGCCTACAGATGTGCATCGGAAACTACCACTGGACGTCCAGGAAACGATCAAAGCGTGGACTGTTTGAGACATTACTCCCATGAAGGAAAGTGCGCATGGTGACTGTTGTATTCAATCCCGATGCAATTTCTGTGTTTTATGAACACTCTGATAGTCCACAGATTACAGAATGCCACCAGATGTGCATCGGAAACTACTACTGGCCTTCCAGGGAACGATCAAAGCGTAGACTGTTTGAGACATTACTCCTATGGAGGAAAGTGCTCATGGTGACTGTTGTATTCAATCCCGATGCAGTTTCTGTGTTTCATCAACACTCTGATAGTCCACAGATTACAGAATGCCACCAGAGGTGCATCGGAAACTACTACTGGTATTCCAGGGACGATCAAAGCGTAGACTGTTTGAGACATTACTCCCATGGAGGAAAGTGCGCATGGTGACTGTTGTATTCAATCCCGATGCAATTTCTGTGTTTTATGAACACTCTGATAGTCCACAGATTACAGAATGCCTCCAGATGTATATCGGAAACTACTACTGGCCTTCCAGGGAACGATCAAAGCGTAGACTGTTTGAGACATTACTCCTATGTAGGAAAGTGCTCATGGTGACTGTTGTATTCAATCCCGATGCAATTTCTGTGTTTTATGAACACTCTGATAGTCCACAGATTACAGAATGCCACCAGATGTGCATCGGAAACTACTACTGGTATTCCAGGGACGATCAAAGCGTAGACTGTTTGAGACATTACTCCCATGGAGGAAAGTGCGCATGGTGACTGTTGTATTCAATCCCGGTGCAATTTCTGTGTTTTATGAACACTCTGATAGTCCACAGATTACAGAATGCCACCAGAGGTGCATCGGATACTACTACTGGTATTCCAGGGACGATCAAAGCGTAGACTGTTTGAGACATTACTCCCATGGAGGAAAGTGCGCATGGTGACTGTTGTAATCATTCCCGATGCAATTTCTGTGTTTCATCAACACTCTGATAGTAAACAGATTACAGAATGCCACCAGATGTGCATCGGACACTACTACTGGTATTCCAGGGAACGATCAAAGCGTAGACTGTTTGAGACATTACTCCCATGGAGGAAAGATCGCTTGGTGAGTGTTGTATTCAATCCCGATGCAATTTCTGTGTTTCATCAACACTCTGATAGTCCACAGATTACAGAATGCCACCAGAGGTGCATCGGAAACTACTACTGGTATTCCCGGGACGATCAAAGCGTAGACTGTTTGAGACATTACTCCCATGGAAGAAAGTGCGCATGGTGACTGTTGTATTCATTCCCGATGCAATTCCTGTGTTTCATCAACACTCTGATAGTAAACAGATTACAGAATGCCACCAGATGTGCATCGGACACTACTACTGGTACTCCAGGGAACGATCAAAGCGTAGACTGTTTGAAACATTACTCCCATGGAGGAAAGTGCGCTTGGTGAGTGTTGTATTCAATCCCGATGCAATTTCTGTGTTTCATCAACAGTCTGATAGTCCACAGATTACAGAATGCCACCAGAGGTGCATCGGAAACTACTACTGGTATTCCAGGGACGATCAAAGCGTAGACTCTTTGAGACATTACTCCCATGGAGGAAAGTGCGCATGGTGACTGTTGTATTCAATCCCGATGCAATTTCTGTGTTTTATGAACACTCTGATAGTCCACAGATTACAGAATGCCACCAGAGGTGCATCGGACACTACTACTGGTATTCCAGGGACGATCAAAGCATAGACTGTTTGAGACATTACTCCCATGGAGGAAAGTGCGCATGGTGACTGTTGTATTCATTCCCGATGCAATTTCTGTGTTTCATCAACACTCTGATAGTAAACAGATTACAGAATGCCACCAGAGGTGCATCGGAAACTACTACTGGTATTCCAGGGACGATCAAAGCGCAGACTGTTTGAGACATTACTCCCATGGAGGAAAGTGCGCATGGTGACTGTTGTATTCAATCCCGATGCAATTTCTGTGTATTATGAACACTCTGATAGTCCACAGATTACAGAATGCCACCAGAGGTGCATCGGAAACTACTACTGGTATTCCAGGGACGATCAAAGCGTAGACTCTTTGAGACATTACAGCCCATGGAGGAAAGTGCGCATGGTGACTGTTGTATTCAATCCCGATGCAATTTCTGTGTTTTATGAACACTCTGATAGTCCACAGATTACAGAATGCCACCAGATGTGCATCGGAAACTACTACTGGTATTCCAGGGACGATCAAAGCGTAGACTGTTTGAGACATTACTCCCATGGAGGAAAGTGCGCATGGTTACTGTTGTATTCAATCCCGATGCAATTTCTGTGTATTATGAACACTCTGATAGTCCACAGATTACAGAATGCCACCAGAGGTGCATCGGAAACTACTACTGGTATTCCAGGGACGATCAAAGCGTAGACTGTTTGAGACATTACTCCCATCAGGAAAGTGCGCATGGTGACTGTTGTATTCATTCCCGATGCAATTTCTGTGTTTCATCAACACTCTGATAGTAAACAGATTACAGAATGCCACCAGATGTGCATCGGACACTACTACTGGTATTCCAGGGAACGATCAAAGCGTAGACTGTTTGAGACATTACTCCCATGGAGGAAAGTGCGCTTGGTGAGTGTTGTATTCAATCCCGATGCAATTTCTGTGTTTCATCAACAGTCTGATAGTCCACAGATTACAGAATGAACCCAGATGTGCATCGGACACTACTAATGGTCTTCCAGGGAACGATCAAAGCGTAGACTGTTTGAGACATTACTCCCATGGAGGAAAGTGCGCATGGTGACTGTTGTACTCAATCCCGATGCAATTTCTGTGTTTTATGAACACTCTGATAGTCCACAGATTACAGAATTCCACCAGAGGTGCATCGGAAACTACTACTGGTATTCCAGGGACGATCAAAGCGTAGACTCTTTGAGACATTACTCCCATGGAGGAAAGTGCGCATGGTGACTGTTGTATTCAATCCCGATGCAATTTCTGTGTTTTATGAACACTCTGATAGTCCACAGATTACAGAATGCCACCAGATGTGCATCGGAAACTACTACTGGTATTCCAGGGACGATCAAAGCGTAGACTGTTTGAGACATTACTCCCATGGAGGAAAGTGCGCATGGTTACTGTTGTATTCAATCCCGATGCAATTTCTGTGTATTATGAACACTCTGATAGTCCACAGATTACAGAATGCCACCAGAGGTGCATCGGAAACTACTACTGGTATTCCAGGGACGATCAAAGCGTAGACTGTTTGAGACATTACTCCCATGGAGGAAAGTGCGCATGGTGACTGTTGTATTCATTCCCGATGGTATTTCTGTGTTTCATCAACACTCTGATAGTAAACAGATTACAGAATGCCACCAGATGTGCATCGGACACTACTACTGGTATTCCAGGGAACGATCAAAGGGTAGACTGTTTGAGACATTACTCCCATGGAGGAAAGTGCGCTTGGTGAGTGTTGTATTCAATCCCGAAGCAATTTCTGTGTTTCATCAACAGTCTGATAGTCCACAGATTACAGAATGAACCCAGATGTGCATCGGACACTACTAATGGTCTTCCAGGGAACGATCAAAGCGTAGACTGTTTGAGACATTACTCCCATGGAGGAAAGTGCGCATGGTGACTGTTGTATTCAATCCCGATGCAATTTCTGTGTTTTATGAACACTCTGATAGTCCACAGATTACAGAATGCCACCAGAGGTGCATCGGAAACTACTACTGGTATTCCAGGGACGATCAAAGCGTAGACTGTTTGAGACATTACTCCCATGGAGGAAGGTGAGCATGGTGACTGTTGTATTCATTCCCGATGCAATTTCTGTGTTTCATGAACACTCTGATAGTAAACAGATTACAGAATGCCACCAGATGTGCATCGGACACTACTACTGGTATTCCAGGGACGATCAAAGTGTAGACTGCTTGAGACATTACTCCCATGGAGGAAAGTGCGCTTGGTGAGTGTTGTATTCAATCCCGATGCAATTTCTGTGTTTCATCAACAGTCTGATAGTCCACAGATTACAGAATGAACCCAGATGTGCATCGGACACTACTAATGGTCTTCCAGGGAACGATCAAAGCGTAGACTGTTTGAGACATTACTCCCATGGAGGAAAGTGCGCATGGTGACTGTTGTATTCAATCCCAATGCAATTTCTGTGTTTTATGAACACTCTGATAGTCCACAGATTACAGAATGCCACCAGATGTGCATCGGAAACTAATACTGGTATTCCAGGGACGATCAAAGCGTAGACTGTTTGAGACATTACTCCCATGGAGGAAAGTGCGCATGGTGACTGTTGTATTCAATCCCGATGCAATTTCTGTGTTTTATGAACACTCTGATAGTCCACAGATTACAGAATGCCTCCAGATGTGCATCGGAAACTACTACTGGTATTCCAGGGACGATCAAAGCGTAGACTGTTTGAGACATTACTCCCATGGAGGAAAGTGCGCTTGGTGAGTGTTGTATTCAATCCCGATGCAATTTCTGTGTTTCATCAACAGTCTGATAGTCCACAGATTACAGAATGCCACCAGAGGTGCATCGGAAACAACTACTGGCATTCCAGGGACGATCAAAGCGTAGACTCTTTGAGACATTACTCCCATGGAGGAAAGTGCGCATGGTGACTGTTGTATTCCATCCCGATGCAATTTCTGTGTTTCATCAACAGTCTGATAGTCCACAGATTACAGAATGCCACCAGAGGTGCATCGGAAACTACTACTGGTACTCCAGGGACGATCAAAGCGTAGACTGTTGGAGACATTACTCCCATGGAGGAAAGTGCGCATGGTGACTGTTGTATTCAATCCCGATGCAATTTCTGTGTATTATGAACACTCTGATAGTCCACAGATTACAGAATGCCACCAGAGGTGCATCGGAAACTACTACTGGTATTCCAGGGACGATCAAAGCGTAGACTGTTTGAGACATTACTCCCATGGAGGAAAGTGCGCATGGTGACTGTTGTATTCAATCCCGATGCAATTTCTGTGTTTCATCAACAGTCTGATAGTCCACAGATTACAGAATGCCACCAGGGGTGCATCGGAAACTACTACTGGTATTCCAGGGACGATCAAAGCGTAGACTGTTTGAGACATTACTCCCATGGAGGAAAGTGCGCTTGGTGACTGTTGTAATCATTCCCGATGCAATTTCTGTGTTTCACCAACAGTCTGATAGTCCACAGAATACAGAATGAACCCAGATGTGCATCGGACACTACTAATGGTCTTCCAGGGAACGATCAAAGCGTAGACTGTTTGAGACATTACTCCCATGGAGGAAAGTGCGCTTGGTGAGTGTTGTACTCAATTCCGATGCAATTTCTGTGTTTCATCAACAGTCTGATAGTCCACAGATTACAGAATGCCACCAGAGGTGCATCGGAAACTACCACTGGTATTCCAGGGACGATCAAAGCGTAGACTCTTTGAGACATTACTCCCATGGAGGAAAGTGCGCATGGTGACTGTTGTATTCAATCCCGATGCAATTTCTGTGTTTCATCAACAGTCTGATAGTCCACAGATTACAGAATGCCACCAGATGTGCATCGGAAACTACTACTGGCCTTCCTGGGAACGATCAAAGCGTAGACTGTTTGAGACATTACTCCTATGGAGGAAAGTGCGCTTGGTGACTGTTGTATTCAATCCCGATGCAATTTCTGTGTTTCAAAAACAGTCTGATAGTCCACAGACTACAGAATGCCTCCACATGTGCATCGGAAACTACTACTGGTCTTCCAGGGAACGATCAAAGCGTAGACTGTTTGAGACATTACTCCCATGGTGGAAAGTGCGCATGGTGACTGTTGTATTCAATCCCGATGCAATTTCTGTGTTTCAAAAACAGTCTGATAGTCCACAGACTACAGAATGCCTCCACATGTGCATCGGAAACTACTACTGGTCTTCCAGGGAACGATCAAAGCGTAGACTGTTTGAGACATTACTCCCATGGAGGAAAGTGCGCTTGGTGACTGTTGTATTCAATCCCGATGCAATTTCTGTGTTTCAAAAACAGTCTGATAGTCCACAGACTACAGAATGCCTCCACCTGTGCATCGGAAACTACTACTGGTCTTCCAGGGAACGATCAAAGCGTAGACTGTTTGAGACATTACTCCCATGGAGGAAAGTGCGCATGGTGACTGTTGTATTCATTCCCGATGCAATTTCTGTGTTTCATCAACACTCTGATAGTAAACAGATTACAGAATGCCACCAGATGTGCATCGGAAACTATTACTGGTATTCCAGGGAACGATCAAAGCGTAGACTGTTTGAGACATTACTCCCATGGAGGAAAGTGCGCATGGTGACTGTTGTATTCAATCCCGATGCAATTTCTGTGTTTCAACAGCAGTCTGATAGTCCACGGATTACAGAATGCCTCCACATGTGCATCGGAAACTACTACTGGTCTTCCAGGGAACGATCAAAGCGTAGACTGTTTGATACATTACTCCCATGGAGGAAAGTGTGCATGGTAACTGTTGTATTAAATCTCGATGCAATTTCTGTGTTTCATCAACACTCTGATAGTCCACAGATTACAGAATGCCTCCAGATGTGCATCGGAAATTACCACTGGCCGTCCAGGGAACAATAAATGCGTGGACTGTTTGAGACATTCCTCCCATGGAGGAAAGTGCGCATGGTGACTGTTGTATTCAATCCCGATGCAATTTCTGTGTTTCATCAACACTCTGATAGTCCACAGATTACAGATTGCCGCCAGATGTGCATCGGAAACTACTACTGGTCTTCCTGGGAACGATCAAAGCGTAGAGTGTTTGAGACATTACTCCGATGGAGGAAAGTGCGCTTGGTGACTGTTGAATTCAATCCCGATGCAATTTCTGTGTTTCATCAACACTCTGATAGTCCACAGATTACAGATTGCCGCCAGATCTGCATCAGATACTACTACTGGTCTTCCTGGGAACGATCAAACGTAAACTGTTTGAGACATTACTCCCATGGAGGAAAGTGCGCATGGTGACTCTTGTATTCAATCACGATGCAATCTCCGTGTTTCATCAACACTCTGATAGTCCACAGATTACAGAATGCCTCCAGATGTGCATCGGAAATTACCACTGGCCGTCCAGGGAACAATCAAAGCGTGGACTGTTTGAGACATTCCTCCCATGGAGGAAAGTGCGCATGGTGACTGTTGTATTCAATCCCTATGCAATTTCTTTGTTTCATCTAAACTCTGATAGTCCACAGATTACAGAATGCGTCCAGGTGTGCATCGGATACTACTACTGGTCTTTCAGGGATCGATCAAAGCGTAGACTGTTAGTGACATTACTGCCATGGAGTAAAGTGTGCATGGTGACTGTTGTATTCAATCCCGATGCAATTTCCGTGTTTCATCAACACTCTGATAGTCCACAGATTACAGAATGCCTACAGATGTGCATCGGAAACTTCCACTGGTCGTCCAGGGATCGATCAAAGCGTGGACTGTTTGAGACATTCCTCCCATGGAGGAAAGTGAGCATGGTGACTTTTGTATTCAATCCCTATGCAATTTCTTTGTTTCATCAACACTCTGATTGTCCACAGATTACAGAATGCCTCCAGATGTGCATCGGAAACTACTACTGGTCTTCCAGGGAGCGATCAAAGGGTCGACTGTTTGAGACATTACTCCCATGGAGGAAAGTGCGCATGGTGACTGTTGTATTCAATCTCGATGCAATTTCAGTTTTTCATCAACACTCTGATAGTCCACAGATTACAGAATGCTTCCACATGTGCATCGGAAACTACCACTGGCCGTCCAGGGAACGATCAAAGCGTGGACTGTTTGAGACATTCCTCCCATGGAGGAAAGTGCGCATGGTGACTGTTGTATTCAATCCCTATGCAATTTCTTTGTTTCATCAACACTCTGATAGTAAACAGATTTCAGAATGAATCCAGATGTGCATCGGAAACTACTATTGGTCTTTCAGGGAACGACCAAAGCGTAGACTGTTAGTGACATAACTCCCATGGAGGAAAGTGTGCATGGTGACTGTTGTATTCAATCCCGATGCAATTTCTGTGTTTCATCAACACTCTGATAGTCCACAGATTACAGAATGCCTACAGATGTGCATCGGAAACTACCACTGGACGTCCAGGAAACGATCAAAGCGTGGACTGTTTGAGACATTACTCCCATGAAGGAAAGTGCGCATGGTGACTGTTGTATTCAGTCCCGATGCAATTTCTGTGTTTCATCAACAGTCTGATAGTCCACAGATTACAGAATGCCACCAGATGTGCATCGGAAACTACTACTGGCCTTCCAGGGAACGATCAAAGCGTAGACTGTTTGAGACATTACTCCTATGGAGGAAACTGCTCATGGTGACTGTTGTATTCAATCCCGATGCAATTTCTGTGTTTCATCAACACTCTGATAGTCCACAGATTACAGAATGCCACCAGAGGTGCATCGGAAACTACTACTGGTATTCCAGGGACGATCAAAGCGTAGACTGTTTGAGACATTACTCCCATGGAGGAAAGTGCGCATGGTGACTGTTGTATTCAATCCCGATGCAATTTCTGTGTTTTATGAACACTCTGATAGTCCACAGATTACAGAATGCCTCCAGATGTATATCGGAAACTACTACTGGCCTTCCAGGGAACGATCAAAGCGTAGACTGTTTGAGACATTACTCCTATGGAGGAAAGTGCTCATGGTGACTGTTGTATTCAATCCCGATGCAATTTCTGTGTTTCATCAACACTCTGATAGTCCACAGATTACAGAATGCCACCAGAGGTGCATCGGAAACTACTACTGGTATTCCAGGGACGATCAAAGCGTAGACTGTTTGAGACATTACTCCCATGGAGGAAAGTGCGCATGGTGACTGTTGTATTAAATCCCGATGCAATTTCTGTGTTTTATGAACACTCTGATAGTCCACAGATTACAGAATGCCACCAGAGGTGCATCGGAAACTACTACTGGTATTCCAGGGACGATCAAAGCGTAGACTGTTTGAGACATTACTCCCATGGAAGAAAGTGCGCATGGTGACTGTTGTATTCAATCCCGATGCAATTTCTGTGTTTCATCAACAGTCTGATAGTCCACAGATTACAGAATGCCACCAGAGGTGCATCGGAAACTACTACTGGTATTCCAGGGACGATCAAAGCGTAGACTGTTCGAGACATTACTCCCATGGAGGAAAGTGCGCATGGTGGCTGTTGTATTCAATCCCGATGCAATTTCTGTGTTTCATCAACAGTCTGATAGTCCACAGATTACAGAATGCCACCAGATGTGCATCGGAAACTACTACAGGCCTTCCAGTTAACGATCAAAGCGTAGATTGTTTGAGACATTACTCCTATGGAGGAAAGTGCGCTTGGTGACTGTTGTATTCAATCCCGATGCAATTTCTGTGTTTCATCAACAGTCTGATAGTTTACAGATTACAGAATGCCACCAGATGTGCATCGGAAACTACTACTGGTATTCCAGGGACGATCAAAGCGTAGACTGTTTGAGACATTACTCCCATGGAGGAAAGTGCGCATGGTGACTGTTGTATTCAATCCCGATGCAATTTCTGTGTTTTATGAACACTCTGATAGTCCACAGATTACAGAATGCCACCAGATGTGCATCGGAAACTACTACTGGTATTCCAGGGACGATCAAAGCGTAGACTGTTTGAGACATTACTCCCATGGAGGAAAGTGCGCATGGTGACTGTTGTATTCAATCCCGGTGCAATTTCTGTGTTTTATGAACACTCTGATAGTCCACAGATTACAGAATGCCACCAGAGGTGCATCGGAAACTACTACTTGTATTCCAGGGACGATCAAAGCGTAGACTGTTTGAGACATTACTCCCATGGAGGAAAGTGCGCATGGTGACTGTTGTAATCATTCCCGATGCAATTTCTGTGTTTCATCAACACTCTGATAGTAAACAGATTACAGAATGCCACCAGATGTGCATCGGACACTACTACTGGTATTCCAGGGAACGATCAAAGCGTAGACTGTTTGAGACATTACTCCCATGGAGGAAAGATCGCTTGGTGAGTGTTGTATTCAATCCCGATGCAATTTCTGTGTTTCATCAACACTCTGATAGTCCACAGATTACAGAATGCCACCAGAGGTGCATCGGAAACTACTACTGGTATTCCAGGGACGATGAAAGCGTAGACTGTTTGAGACATTACTCCCATGGAAGAAAGTGCGCATGGTGACTGTTGTATTCATTCCCGATGCAATTTCTGTGTTTCATCAACACTCTGATAGTAAACAGATTACAGAATGCCACCAGATGTGCATCGGACACTACTACTGGTACTCCAGGGAACGATCAAAGCGTAGACTGTTTGAAACATTACTCCCATGGAGGAAAGTGCGCTTGGTGAGTGTTGTATTCAATCCCGATGCAATTTCTGTGTTTCATCAACAGTCTGATAGTCCACAGATTACAGAATGCCACCAGAGGTGCATCGGAAACTACTACTGGTATTCCAGGGACGATCAAAGCGTAGACTCTTTGAGACATTACTCCCATGGAGGAAAGTGCGCATGGTGACTGTTGTATTCAATCCCGATGCAATTTCTGTGTTTTATGAACACTCTGATAGTCCACAGATTACAGAATGCCACCAGAGGTGCATCGGACACTACTACTGGTATTCCAGGGACGATCAAAGCATAGACTGTTTGAGACATTACTCCCATGGAGGAAAGTGCGCATGGTGACTGTTGTATTCATTCCCGATGCAATTTCTGTGTTTCATCAACACTCTGATAGTAAACAGATTACAGAATGCCACCAGAGGTGCATCGGAAACTACTACTGGTATTCCAGGGACGATCAAAGCGCAGACTGTTTGAGACATTACTCCCATGGAGGAAAGTGCGCATGGTGACTGTTGTATTCAATCCCGATGCAATTTCTGTGTATTATGAACACTCTGATAGTCCACAGATTACAGAATGCCACCAGAGGTGCATCGGAAACTACTACTGGTATTCCAGGGACGATCAAAGCGTAGACTCTTTGAGACATTACTCCCATGGAGGAAAGAGCGCATGGTGACTGTTGTATTCAATCCCGATGCAATTTCTTTGTTTTATGAACACTCTGATAGTCCACAGATTACAGAATGCCACCAGATGTGCATCGGAAACTACTACTGGTATTCCAGGGACGATCAAAGCGTAGACTGTTTGAGACATTACTCCCATGGAGGAAAGTGCGCATGGTTACTGTTGTATTCAATCCCGATGCAATTTCTGTGTATTATGAACACTCTGATAGTCCACAGATTACAGAATGCCACCAGAGGTGCATCGGAAACTACTACTGGTATTCCAGGGACGATCAAAGCGTAGACTGTTTGAGACATTACTCCCATCAGGAAAGTGCGCATGGTGACTGTTGTATTCATTCCCGATGCAATTTCTGTGTTTCATCAACACTCTGATAGTAAACAGATTACAGAATGCCACCAGATGTGCATCGGACACTACTACTGGTATTCCAGGGAACGATCAAAGCGTAGACTGTTTGAGACATTACTCCCATGGAGGAAAGTGCGCTTGGTGAGTGTTGTATTCAATCCCGATGCAATTTCTGTGTATTATGAACACTCTGATAGTCCACAGATTACAGAATGCCACCAGAGGTGCATCGGAAACTACTACTGGTATTCCAGGGACGATCAAAGCGTAGACTGTTTGAGACATTACTCCCATGGAGGAAAGTGCGCATGGTGACTGTTGTATTCATTCCCGATGGTATTTCTGTGTTTCATCAACACTCTGATAGTAAACAGATTACAGAATGCCACCAGATGTGCATCGGACACTACTACTGGTATTCCAGGGAACGATCAAAGCGTAGACTGTTTGAGACATTACTCCCATGGAGGAAAGTGCGCTTGGTGAGTGTTGTATTCAATCCCGAAGCAATTTCTGTGTTTCATCAACAGTCTGATAGTCCACAGATTACAGAATGAACCCAGATGTGCATCGGACACTACTAATGGTCTTCCAGGGAACGATCAAAGCGTAGACTGTTTGAGACATTACTCCCATGGAGGAAAGTGCGCATGGTGACTGTTGTATTCAATCCCGATGCAATTTCTGTGTTTTATGAACACTCTGATAGTCCACAGATTACAGAATGCCACCAGAGGTGCATCGGAAACTACTACTGGTATTCCAGGGACGATCAAAGCGTAGACTGTTTGAGACATTACTCCCATGGAGGAAGGTGAGCATGGTGACTGTTGTATTCATTCCCGATGCAATTTCTGTGTTTCATGAACACTCTGATAGTAAACAGATTACAGAATGCCACCAGATGTCCATCGGACACTACTACTGGTATTCCAGGGACGATCAAAGCGTAGACTGTTTGAGACATTACTCCCATGGAGGAAAGTGCGCTTGGTGAGTGTTGTATTCAATCCCGATGCAATTTCTGTGTTTCATCAACAGTCTGAAAGTCCACAGATTACAGAATGAACCCAGATGTGCATCGGACACTACTAATGGTCTTCCAGGGAACGATCAAAGCGTAGACTGTTTGAGACATTACTCCCATGGAGGAAAGTGCGCATGGTGACTGTTGTATTCAATCCCAATGCAATTTCTGTGTTTTATGAACACTCTGATAGTCCACAGATTACAGAATGCCACCAGATGTGCATCGGAAACTACTACTGGTATTCCAGGGACGATCAAAGCGTAGACTGTTTGAGACATTACTCCCATGGAGGAAAGTGCGCATGGTGACTGTTGTATTCAATCCCGATGCAATTTCTGTGTTTTATGAACACTCTGATAGTCCACAGATACAGAATGCCACCAGATGTGCATCGGAAACTACTACTGGTATTCCAGGGACGATCAAAGCGTAGACTGTTTGAGACATTACTCCCATGGAGGAAAGTGCGCATGGTGACTGTTGTATTCAATCCCGATGCAATTTCTGTGTTTTATGAACACTCTGATAGTCCACAGATTACAGAATGCCACCAGAGGTGCATCGGAAACTACTACTGGTATTCCAGGGACGATCAAAGCGTAGACTGTTTGAGACATTACTCCCATGGAGGAAAGTGCGCTTGGTGAGTGTTGTATTCAATCCCGATGCAATTTCTGTGTTTCATCAACAGTCTGATAGTCCACAGATTACAGAATGAACCCAGATGTGCATCGGACACTACTAATGGTCTTCCAGGGAACGATCAAAGCGTAGACTGTTTGAGACATTACTCCCATGGAGGAAAGTGCGCTTGGTGAGTGTTGTATTCAATCCCGATGCAATTTCTGTGTTTCATCAACAGACTGATAGTCCACAGATTACAGAATGCCACCAGAGGTGCATCGGAAACAACTACTGGTATTCCAGGGACGATCAAAGCGTAGACTCTTTGAGACATTACTCCCATGGAGGAAAGTGCGCATGGTGACTGTTGTATTCCATCCCGATGCAATTTCTGTGTTTCATCAACAGTCTGATAGTCCACAGATTACAGAATGCCACCAGAGGTGCATCGGAAACTACTACTGGTATTCCAGGGACGATCAAAGCGTAGACTGTTTGAGACATTACTCCCAAGGAGGAAAGTGCGCATGGTGACTGTTGTATTCAATCCCGATGCAATTTCTGTGTTTCATCAACAGTCTGATAGTCCACAGATTACAGAATGCCACCAGAGGTGCATCGGAAACTACTACTGGTATTCCAGGGACGATCAAAGCGTAGACTGTTTGAGACATTACTCCCATGGAGGAAAGTGCGCATGGTGACTGTTGTATTCAATCCCGATGCAATTTCTGTGTTTCATCAACAGTCTGATAGTCCACAGATTACAGAATGCCACCAGAGGTGCATCGGAAACTACTACTGGTATTCCAGGGACGATCAAAGCGTAGACTGTTTGAGACATTACTCCCATGGAGGAAAGTGCGCATGGTGGCTGTTGTATTCAATCCCGATGCAATTTCTGTGTTTCATCAACAGTCTGATAGTCCACAGAATACAGAATGAACCCAGATGTGCATCGGACACTACTAATGGTCTTCCAGGGAACGATCAAAGCGTAGACTGTTTGAGACATTACTCCCATGGAGGAAAGTGCGCTTGGTGAGTGTTGTACTCAATTCCGATGCAATTTCTGTGTTTCATCAACAGTCTGATAGTCCACAGATTACAGAATGCCACCAGAGGTGCATCGGAAACTACTACTGGTATTCCAGGGACGATCAAAGCGTAGACTCTTTGAGACATTACTCCCATGGAGGAAAGTGCGCATGGTGACTGTTGTATTCAATCCCGATGCAATTTCTGTGTTTCATCAACAGTCTGATAGTCCACAGATTACAGAATGCCACCAGATGTGCGTCGGAAACTACTACTGGCCTTCCAGGGAACGATCAAATCGTAGACTGTTTGAGACATTACTCCCATGGAGGAAAGTGCGCTTGGTGACTGTTGTATTCAATCCCGATGCAATTTCTGTGTTTCATCAACAGTCTGATAGTCCACAGATTACAGAATGCCACCAGAGGTGCATCGGAAACTACTACTGGTATTCCAGGGACGTTCAAAGCGTAGACTGTTTGAGACATTACTCCCATGGAGGAAAGTGCGCATGGTGACTGTTGTATTCATTCCCGATGCAATTTCTGTGTTTCATCAACACTCTGATAGTAAACAGATTACAGAATGCCACCAGATGTGCATCGGACACTACTACTGGTATTCCAGGGAACGATCAAAGCGTAGACTGTTTGAGACATTACTCCCATGGAGGAAAGTGCGCTTGGTGACTGTTGTATTCAATCTCGATGCAATTTCAGTTTTTCATCAACACTCTGATAGTCCACAGATTACAGAATGCTTCCACATGTGCATCGGAAACTACCACTGGCCGTCCAGGGAACGATCAAAGCGTGGACTGTTTGAGACATTCCTCCCATGGAGGAAAGTGCGCATGGTGACTGTTGTATTCAATCCCTATGCAATTTCTTTGTTTCATCAACACTCTGATAGTAAACAGATTTCAGAATGAATCCAGATGTGCATCGGAAACTACTATTGGTCTTTCAGGGAACGACCAAAGCGTAGACTGTTAGTGACATAACTCCCATGGAGGAAAGTGTGCATGGTGACTGTTGTATTCAATCCCGATGCAATTTCCGTGTTTCATCAACACTCTGATAGTCCACAGATTACAGAATGCCTACAGATGTGCATCGGAAACTACCACTGGACGTCCAGGAAACGATCAAAGCGTGGACTGTTTGAGACATTACTCCCATGAAGGAAAGTGCGCATGGTGACTGTTGTATTCAATCCCGATGCAATTTCTGTGTTTTATGAACACTCTGATAGTCCACAGATTACAGAATGCCACCAGATGTGCATCGGAAACTACTACTGGTATTCCAGGGACGATCAAAGCGTAGACTCTTTGAGACATTACTCCCATGGAGGAAAGTGCGCATGGTGACTGTTGTATTCAATCCCGATGCAATTTCTGTGTTTTATGAACACTCTGATAGTCCACAGATTACAGAATGCCACCAGATGTGCATCGGAAACTACTACTGGTATTCCAGGGACGATCAAAGCGTAGACTCTTTGAGACATTACTCCCATGGAGGAAAGTGCGCATGGTGACTGTTGTATTCAATCCCGATGCAATTTCTGTGTTTTATGAACACTCTGATAGTCCACAGATTACAGAATGCCACCAGATGTGCATCGGAAACTACTACTGGTATTCCAGGGACGATCAAAGCGTAGACTGTTTGAGACATTACTCCCATGGAGGAAAGTGCGCATGGTTACTGTTGTATTCAATCCCGATGCAATTTCTGTGTATTATGAACACTCTGATAGTCCACAGATTACAGAATGCCACCAGAGGTGCATCGGAAACTACTACTGGTATTCCAGGGACGATCAAAGCGTAGACTGTTTGAGACATTACTCCCATGGAGGAAAGTGCGCATGGTGACTGTTGTATTCATTCCCGATGGTATTTCTGTGTTTCATCAACACTCTGATAGTAAACAGATTACAGAATGCCACCAGATGTGCATCGGACACTACTACTGGTATTCCAGGGAACGATCAAAGCGTAGACTGTTTGAGACATTACTCCCATGGAGGAAAGTGCGCTTGGTGAGTGTTGTATTCAATCCCGAAGCAATTTCTGTGTTTCATCAACAGTCTGATAGTCCACAGATTACAGAATGAACCCAGATGTGCATCGGACACTACTAATGGTCTTCCAGGGAACGATCAAAGCGTAGACTGTTTGAGACATTACTCCCATGGAGGAAAGTGCGCATGGTGACTGTTGTATTCAATCCCGATGCAATTTCTGTGTTTTATGAACACTCTGATAGTCCACAGATTACAGAATGCCACCAGAGGTGCATCGGAAACTACTACTGGTATTCCAGGGACGATCAAAGCGTAGACTGTTTGAGACATTACTCCCATGGAGGAAGGTGAGCATGGTGACTGTTGTATTCATTCCCGATGCAATTTCTGTGTTTCATGAACACTCTGATAGTAAACAGATTACAGAATGCCACCAGATGTCCATCGGACACTACTACTGGTATTCCAGGGACGATCAAAGCGTAGACTGTTTGAGACATTACTCCCATGGAGGAAAGTGCGCTTGGTGAGTGTTGTATTCAATCCCGATGCAATTTCTGTGTTTCATCAACAGTCTGAAAGTCCACAGATTACAGAATGAACCCAGATGTGCATCGGACACTACTAATGGTCTTCCAGGGAACGATCAAAGCGTAGACTGTTTGAGACATTACTCCCATGGAGGAAAGTGCGCATGGTGACTGTTGTATTCAATCCCGATGCAATTTCTGTGTTTCATCAACAGTCTGATAGTCCACAGATTACAGAATGCCACCAGAGGTGCATCGGAAACAACTACTGGTATTCCAGGGACGATCAAAGCGAAGACTCTTTGAGACATTACTCCCATGGAGGAAAGTGCGCATGGTGACTGTTGTATTCCATCCCGATGCAATTTCTGTGTTTCATCAACAGTCTGATAGTCCACAGATTACAGAATGCCACCAGAGGTGCATCGGAAACTACTACAGGTATTCCAGGGACGATCAAAGCGTAGACTGTTTGAGACATTACTCCCATGGAGGAAAGTGCGCATGGTGACTGTTGTATTCAATCCCGATGCAATTTCTGTGTTTCATCAACAGTCTGATAGTCCACAGATTACAGAATGCCACCAGAGGTGCATCGGAAACTACTACTGGTATTCCAGGGACGATCAAAGCGTAGACTGTTTGAGACATTACTCCCATGGAGGAAAGTGCGCATGGTGACTGTTGTATTCAATCCCGATGCAATTTCTGTGTTTCATCAACAGTCTGATAGTCCACAGATTACAGAATGCCACCAGAGGTGCATCGGAAACTACTACTGGTATTCCAGGGACGATCAAAGCGTAGACTGTTTGAGACATTACTCCCATGGAGGAAAGTGCGCATGGTGGCTGTTGTATTCAATCCCGATGCAATTTCTGTGTTTCATCAACAGTCTGATAGTCCACAGAATACAGAATGAACCCAGATGTGCATCGGACACTACTAATGGTCTTCCAGGGAACGATCAAAGCGTAGACTGTTTGAGACATTACTCCCATGGAGGAAAGTGCGCTTGGTGAGTGTTGTACTCAATTCCGATGCAATTTCTGTGTTTCA
Organism: Schistocerca gregaria; assembly: GCF_023897955.1. Classification (NCBI taxonomy): domain Eukaryota; kingdom Metazoa; phylum Arthropoda; class Insecta; order Orthoptera; family Acrididae; genus Schistocerca; species Schistocerca gregaria. The sequence continues at coordinate 17,572,881 of NC_064926.1, read as the reverse complement.
TCAACAGTCTGATAGTCCACAGATTACAGAATGCCACCAGAGGTGCATCGGAAACTACTACTGGTATTCCAGGGACGATCAAAGCGTAGACTCTTTGAGACATTACTCCCATGGAGGAAAGTGCGCATGGTGACTGTTGTATTCAATCCCGATGCAATTTCTGTGTTTCATCAACAGTCTGATAGTCCACAGATTACAGAATGCCACCAGATGTGCGTCGGAAACTACTACTGGCCTTCCAGGGAACGATCAAAGCGTAGACTGTTTGAGACATTACTCCCATGGAGGAAAGTGCGCTTGGTGACTGTTGTATTCAATCCCGATGCAATTTCTGTGTTTCATCAACAGTCTGATAGTCCACAGATTACAGAATGCCACCAGAGGTGCATCGGAAACTACTACTGGTATTCCAGGGACGTTCAAAGCGTAGACTGTTTGAGACATTACTCCCATGGAGGAAAGTGCGCATGGTGACTGTTGTATTCATTCCCGATGCAATTTCTGTGTTTCATCAACACTCTGATAGTAAACAGATTACAGAATGCCACCAGATGTGCATCGGACACTACTACTGGTATTCCAGGGAACGATCAAAGCGTAGACTGTTTGAGACATTACTCCCATGGAGGAAAGTGCGCTTGGTGACTGTTGTATTCAATCTCGATGCAATTTCAGTTTTTCATCAACACTCTGATAGTCCACAGATTACAGAATGCTTCCACATGTGCATCGGAAACTACCACTGGCTGTCCAGGGAACGATCAAAGCGTGGACTGTTTGAGACATTCCTCCCATGGAGGAAAGTGCGCATGGTGACTGTTGTATTCAATCCCTATGCAATTTCTTTGTTTCATCAACAGACTGATAGTAAACAGATTTCAGAATGAATCCAGATGTGCATCGGAAACTACTATTGGTCTTTCAGGGAACGACCAAAGCGTAGACTGTTAGTGACATAACTCCCATGGAGGAAAGTGTGCATGGTGACTGTTGTATTCAATCCCGATGCAATTTCCGTGTTTCATCAACACTCTGATAGTCCACAGATTACAGAATGCCTACAGATGTGCATCGGAAACTACCACTGGACGTCCAGGAAACGATCAAAGCGTGGACTGTTTGAGACATTACTCCCATGAAGGAAAGTGCGCATGGTGACTGTTGTATTCAATCCCGATGCAATTTCTGTGTTTTATGAACACTCTGATAGTCCACAGATTACAGAATGCCACCAGATGTGCATCGGAAACTACTACTGGTATTCCAGGGACGATCAAAGCGTAGACTCTTTGAGACATTACTCCCATGGAGGAAAGTGCGCATGGTGACTGTTGTATTCAATCCCGATGCAATTTCTGTGTTTTATGAACACTCTGATAGTCCACAGATTACAGAATGCCACCAGATGTGCATCGGAAACTACTACTGGTATTCCAGGGACGATCAAAGCGTAGACTGTTTGAGACATTACTCCCATGGAGGAAAGTGCGCATGGTTACTGTTGTATTCAATCCCGATGCAATTTCTGTGTATTATGAACACTCTGATAGTCCACAGATTACAGAATGCCACCAGAGGTGCATCGGAAACTACTACTGGTATTCCAGGGACGATCAAAGCGTAGACTGTTTGAGACATTACTCCCATGGAGGAAAGTGCGCATGGTGACTGTTGTATTCATTCCCGATGGTATTTCTGTGTTTCATCAACACTCTGATAGTAAACAGATTACAGAATGCCACCAGATGTGCATCGGACACTACTACTGGTATTCCAGGGAACGATCAAAGCGTAGACTGTTTGAGACATTACTCCCATGGAGGAAAGTGCGCTTGGTGAGTGTTGTATTCAATCCCGAAGCAATTTCTGTGTTTCATCAACAGTCTGATAGTCCACAGATTACAGAATGAACCCAGATGTGCATCGGACACTACTAATGGTCTTCCAGGGAACGATCAAAGCGTAGACTGTTTGAGACATTACTCCCATGGAGGAAAGTGCGCATGGTGACTGTTGTATTCAATCCCGATGCAATTTCTGTGTTTTATGAACACTCTGATAGTCCACAGATTACAGAATGCCACCAGAGGTGCATCGGAAACTACTACTGGTATTGCAGGGACGATCAAAGCGTAGACTGTTTGAGACATTACTCCCATGGAGGAAGGTGAGCATGGTGACTGTTGTATTCATTCCCGATGCAATTTCTGTGTTTCATGAACACTCTGATAGTAAACAGATTACAGAATGCCACCAGATGTCCATCGGACACTACTACTGGTATTCCAGGGACGATCAAAGCGTAGACTGTTTGAGACATTACTCCCATGGAGGAAAGTGCGCTTGGTGAGTGTTGTATTCAATCCCGATGCAATTTCTGTGTTTCATCAACAGTCTGAAAGTCCACAGATTACAGAATGAACCCAGATGTGCATCGGACACTACTAATGGTCTTCCAGGGAACGATCAAAGCGTAGACTGTTTGAGACATTACTCCCATGGAGGAAAGTGCGCATGGTGACTGTTGTATTCAATCCCAATGCAATTTCTGTGTTTTATGAACACTCTGATAGTCCACAGATTACAGAATGCCACCAGATGTGCATCGGAAACTACTACTGGTATTCCAGGGACGATCAAAGCGTAGACTGTTTGAGACATTACTCCCATGGAGGAAAGTGCGCATGGTGACTGTTGTATTCAATCCCGATGCAATTTCTGTGTTTTATGAACACTCTGATAGTCCACAGATACAGAATGCCACCAGATGTGCATCGGAAACTACTACTGGTATTCCAGGGACGATCAAAGCGTAGACTGTTTGAGACATTACTCCCATGGAGGAAAGTGCGCATGGTGACTGTTGTATTCAATCCCGATGCAATTTCTGTGTTTTATGAACACTCTGATAGTCCACAGATTACAGACTGCCACCAGAGGTGCATCGGAAACTACTACTGGTATTCCAGGGACGATCAAAGCGTAGACTGTTTGAGACATTACTCCCATGGAGGAAAGTGCGCTTGGTGAGTGTTGTATTCAATCCCGATGCAATTTCTGTGTTTCATCAACAGTCTGATAGTCCACAGATTACAGAATGAACCCAGATGTGCATCGGACACTACTAATGGTCTTCCAGGGAACGATCAAAGCGTAGACTGTTTGAGACATTACTCCCATGGAGGAAAGTGCGCTTGGTGAGTGTTGTATTCAATCCCGATGCAATTTCTGTGTTTCATCAACAGTCTGATAGTCCACAGATTACAGAATGCCACCAGAGGTGCATCGGAAACAACTACTGGTATTCCAGGGACGATCAAAGCGTAGACTCTTTGAGACATTACTCCCATGGAGGAAAGTGCGCATGGTGACTGTTGTATTCCATCCCGATGCAATTTCTGTGTTTCATCAACAGTCTGATAGTCCACAGATTACAGAATGCCACCAGAGGTGCATCGGAAACTACTACTGGTATTCCAGGGACGATCAAAGCGTAGACTGTTTGAGACATTACTCCCATGGAGGAAAGTGCGCATGGTGACTGTTGTATTCAATCCCGATGCAATTTCTGTGTTTCATCAACAGTCTGATAGTCCACAGATTACAGAATGCCACCAGAGGTGCATCGGAAACTACTACTGGTATTCCAGGGACGATCAAAGCGTAGACTGTTTGAGACATTACTCCCATGGAGGAAAGTGCGCATGGTGACTGTTGTATTCAATCCCGATGCAATTTCTGTGTTTCATCAACAGTCTGATAGTCCACAGATTACAGAATGCCACCAGAGGTGCATCGGAAACTACTACTGGTATTCCAGGGACGATCAAAGCGTAGACTGTTTGAGACATTACTCCCATGGAGGAAAGTGCGCTTGGTGAGTGTTGTATTCAATCCCGATGCAATTTCTGTGTTTCATCAACAGTCTGATAGTCCACAGAATACAGAATGAACCCAGATGTGCATCGGACACTACTAATGGTCTTCCAGGGAACGATCAAAGCGTAGACTGTTTGAGACATTACTCCCATGGAGGAAAGTGCGCTTGGTGAGTGTTGTACTCAATTCCGATGCAATTTCTGTGTTTCATCAACAGTCTGATAGTCCACAGATTACAGAATGCCACCAGAGGTGCATCGGAAACTACTACTGGTATTCCAGGGACGATCAAAGCGTAGACTCTTTGAGACATTACTCCCATGGAGGAAAGTGCGCATGGTGACTGTTGTATTCAATCCCGATGCAATTTCTGTGTTTCATCAACAGTCTGATAGTCCACAGATTACAGAATGCCACCAGATGTGCGTCGGAAACTACTACTGGCCTTCCAGGGAACGATCAAAGCGTAGACTGTTTGAGACATTACTCCTATGGAGGAAAGTGCGCTTGGTGACTGTTGTATTCAATCCCGATGCAATATCTGTGTTTCATCAACAGTCTGATAGTCCACAGATTACAGAATGCCACCAGAGGTGCATCGGAAACTACTACTGGTATTCCAGGGACGTTCAAAGCGTAGACTGTTTGAGACATTACTCCCATGGAGGAAAGTGAGCATGGTGACTGTTGTATTCATTCCCGATGCAATTTCTGTGTTTCATCAACACTCTGATAGTAAACAGATTACAGAATGCCACCAGATGTGCATCGGACACTACTACTGGTATTCCAGGGAACGATCAAAGCGTAGACTGTTTGAGACATTACTCCCATGGAGGAAAGTGCGCTTGGTGACTGTTGTATTCAATCTCGATGCAATTTCAGTTTTTCATCAACACTCTGATAGTCCACAGATTACAGAATGCTTCCACATGTGCATCGGAAACTACCACTGGCCGTCCAGGGAACGATCAAAGCGTGGACTGTTTGAGACATTCCTCCCATGGAGGAAAGTGCGCATGGTGACTGTTGTATTCAATCCCTATGCAATTTCTTTGTTTCATCAACACTCTGATAGTAAACAGATTTCAGAATGAATCCAGATGTGCATCGGAAACTACTATTGGTCTTTCAGGGAACGACCAAAGCGTAGACTGTTAGTGACATAACTCCCATGGAGGAAAGTGTGCATGGTGACTGTTGTATTCAATCCCGATGCAATTTCCGTGTTTCATCAACACTGTGATAGTCCACAGATTACAGAATGCCTACAGATGTGCATCGGAAACTACCACTGGACGTCCAGGAAACGATCAAAGCGTGGACTGTTTGAGACATTACTCCCATGAAGGAAAGTGCGCATGGTGACTGTTGTATTCAATCCCGATGCAATTTCTGTGTTTTATGAACACTCTGATAGTCCACAGATTACAGAATGCCACCAGATGTGCATCGGAAACTACTACTGGCCTTCCAGGGAACGATCAAAGCGTAGACTGTTTGAGACATTACTCCTATGGAGGAAAGTGCTCATGGTGACTGTTGTATTCAATCCCGATGCAATTTCTGTGTTTCATCAACACTCTGATAGTCCACAGATTACAGAATGCCACCAGAGGTGCATCGGAAACTACTACTGGTATTCCAGGGACGATCAAAGCGTAGACTGTTTGAGACATTACTCCCATGGAGGAAAGTGCGCATGGTGACTGTTGTATTCAATCCCGATGCAATTTCTGTGTTTTATGAACACTCTGATAGTCCACAGATTACAGAATGCCTCCAGATGTATATCGGAAACTACTACTGGCCTTCCAGGGAACGATCAAAGCGTAGACTGTTTGAGACATTACTCCTATGGAAGAAAGTGCTCATGGTGACTGTTGTATTCAATCCCGATGCAATTTCTGTGTTTCATCAACACTCTGATAGTCCACAGATTACAGAATGCCACCAGAGGTGCATCGGAAACTACTGCTGGTATTCCAGGGACGATCAAAGCGTAGACTGTTTGAGACATTACTCCCATGGAGGAAAGTGCGCATGGTGACTGTTGTATTAAATCCCGATGCAATTTCTGTGTTTTATGAACACTCTGATAGTCCACAGATTACAGAATGCCACCAGAGGTGCATCGAAAACTACTACTGGTATTTCAGGGACGATCAAAGCGTAGACTGTTTGAGACATTACTCCCATGGAAGAAAGTGCGCATGGTGACTGTTGTATTCAATCCCGATGCAATTTCTGTGTTTCATCAACAGTCTCATAGTCCACAGATTACAGAATGCCACCAGTGGTGCATCGGAAACTACTACTGGTATTCCAGGGACGATCAAAGCGTAGACTGTTTGAGACATTACTCCCATCAGGAAAGTGCGCATGGTGGCTGTTGTATTCAATCCCGATGCAATTTCTGTGTTTCATCAACAGTCTGATAGTCCACAGATTACAGAATGCCACCAGATGTGCATCGGAAACTACTACTGGCCTTCCAGTTAACGATCAAAGCGTAGACTGTTTGAGACATTACTCCTATGGAGGAAAGTGCGCTTGGTGACTGTTGTATTCAATCCCGATGCAATTTCTGTGTTTCATCAACAGTCTGATAGTTTACAGATTACAGAATGCCACCAGATGTGCATCGGAAACTACTACTGGTATTCCAGGGACGATCAAAGCGTAGACTGTTTGAGACATTACTCCCATGGAGGAAAGTGCGCATGGTGACTGTTGTATTCAATCCCAATGCAATTTCTGTGTTTTATGAACACTCTGATAGTCCACAGATTACAGAATGCCACCAGATGTGCATCGGAAACTACTACTGGTATTCCAGGGACGATCAAAGCGTAGACTGTTTGAGACTTTACTCCCATGGAGGAAAGTGCGCATGGTGACTGTTGTATTCAATCCCGATGCAATTTCTGTGTTTTATGAACACTCTGATAGTCCACAGATTACAGAATGCCACCAGAGGTGCATCGGAAACTACTACTGGTATTCCAGGGACGATCAAAGCGTAGACTGTTTGAGACATTACTCCCATGGAGGAAAGTGCGCATGGTGACTGTTGTAATCATTCCCGATGCAATTTCTGTGTTTCATCAACACTCTGATAGTAAACAGATTACAGAATGCCACCAGATGTGCATCGGACACTACTACTGGTATTCCAGGGAACGATCAAAGCGTAGACTGTTTGAGACATTACTCCCATGGAGGAAAGATCGCTTGGTGAGTGTTGTATTCAATCCCGATGCATTTTCTGTGTTTCATCAACACTCTGATAGTCCACAGATTACAGAATGCCACCAGAGGTGCATCGGAAACTACTACTGGTATTCCAGGGACGATCAAAGCGTAGACTGTTTGAGACATTACTCCCATGGAAGAAAGTGCGCATGGTGACTGTTGTATTCATTCCCGATGCAATTTCTGTGTTTCATCAACACTCTGATAGTAAACAGATTACAGAATGCCACCAGATGTGCATCGGACACTACTACTGGTACTCCAGGGAACGATCAAAGCGTAGACTGTTTGAAACATTACTCCCATGGAGGAAAGTGCGCTTGGTGAGTGTTGTATTCAATCCCGATGCAATTTCTGTGTTTCATCAACAGTCTGATAGTCCACAGATTACAGAATGCCACCAGAGGTGCATCGGAAACTACTACTGGTATTCCAGGGACGATCAAAGCGTAGACTCTTTGAGACATTACTCCCATGGAGGAAAGTGCGCATGGTGACTGTTGTATTCAATCCCGATGCAATTTCTGTGTTTTATGAACACTCTGATAGTCCACAGATTACAGAATGCCACCAGAGGTGCATCGGACACTACTACTGGTATTCCAGGGACGATCAAAGCATAGACTGTTTGAGACATTACTCCCATGGAGGAAAGTGCGCATTTTTGACTGTTGTATTCATTCCCGATGCAATTTCTGTGTTTCATCAACACTCTGATAGTAAACAGATTACAGAATGCCACCAGAGGTGCATCGGAAACTACTACTGGTATTCCAGGGACGATCAAAGCGCAGACTGTTTGAGACATTACTCCCATGGAGGAAAGTGCGCATGGTGACTGTTGTATTCAATCCCGATGCAATTTCTGTGTATTATGAACACTCTGATAGTCCACAGATTACAGAATGCCACCAGAGGTGCATCGGAAACTACTACTGGTATTCCAGGGACGATCAAAGCGTAGACTCTTTGAGACATTACTCCCATGGAGGAAAGAGCGCATGGTGACTGTTGTATTCAATCCCGATGCAATTTCTTTGTTTTATGAACACTCTGATAGTCCACAGATTACAGAATGCCACCAGATGTGCATCGGAAACTACTACTGGTATTGCAGGGACGATCAAAGCGTAGACTGTTTGAGACATTACTCCCATGGAGGAAAGTGCGCATGGTTACTTTTGTATTCAATCCCGATGCAATTTCTGTGTATTATGAACACTCTGATAGTCCACAGATTACAGAATGCCACCAGAGGTGCATCGGAAACTACTACTGGTATTCCAGGGACGATCAAAGCGTAGACTGTTTGAGACATTACTCCCATCAGGAAAGTGCGCATGGTGACTGTTGTATTCATTCCCGATGCAATTTCTGTGTTTCATCAACACTCTGATAGTAAACAGATTACAGAATGCCACCAGATGTGCATCGGACACTACTACTGGTATTCCAGGGAACGATCAAAGCGTAGACTGTTTGAGACATTACTCCCTTGGAGGAAAGTGCGCTTGGTGAGTGTTGTATTCAATCCCGATGCAATTTCTGTGTTTCATCAACAGTCTGATAGTCCACAGATTACAGAATGAACCCAGATGTGCATCGGACACTACTAATGGTCTTCCAGGGAACGATCAAAGCGTAGACTGTTTGAGACATTACTCCCATGGAGGAAAGTGCGCATGGTGACTGTTGTACTAAATCCCGATGCAATTTCTGTGTTTTATGAACACTCTGATAGTCCACAGATTACAGAATGCCACCAGAGGTGCATCGGAAACTACTACTGGTATTCCAGGGACGATCAAAGCGTAGACTGTTTGAGACATTACTCCCATGGAGGAAAGTGCGCATGGTGACTGTTGTATTCAATCCCGATGCAATTTCTGTGTTTTATGAACACTCTGATAGTCCACAGATTACAGAATGCCACCAGATGTGCATCGGAAACTACTACTGGTATTCCAGGGACGATCAAAGCGTAGACTGTTTGAGACATTACTCCCATGGAGGAAAGTGCGCATGGTTACTGTTGTATTCAATCCCGATGCAATTTCTGTGTATTATGAACACTCTGATAGTCCACAGATTACAGAATGCCACCAGAGGTGCATCGGAAACTACTACTGGTATTCCAGGGACAATCAAAGCGTAGACTGTTTGAGACATTACTCCCATGGAGGAAAGTGCGCATGGTGACTGTTGTATTCATTCCCGATGGTATTTCTGTGTTTCATCAACACTCTGATAGTAAACAGATTACAGAATGCCACCAGATGTGCATCGGACACTACTACTGGTATTCCAGGGAACGATCAAAGCGTAGACTGTTTGAGACATTACTCCCATGGAGGAAAGTGCGCTTGGTGAGTGTTGTATTCAATCCCGAAGCAATTTCTGTGTTTTATCAACAGTCTGATAGTCCACAGATTACAGAATGAACCCAGATGTGCATCGGACACTACTAATGGTCTTCCAGGGAACGATCAAAGCGTAGACTGTTTAAGACATTACTCCCATGGAGGAAAGTGCGCATGGTGACTGTTGTATTCAATCCCGATGCAATTTCTGTGTTTTATGAACACTCTGATAGTCCACAGATTACAGAATGCCACCAGAGGTGCATCGGAAACTACTACTGGTATTCCAGGGACGATCAAAGCGTAGACTGTTTGAGACATTACTCCCATGGAGGAAGGTGAGCATGGTGACTGTTGTATTCATTCCCGATGCAATTTCTGAGTTTCATGAACACTCTGATAGTAAACAGATTACAGAATGCCACCAGATGTCCATCGGACACTACTACTGGTATTCCAGGGACGATCAAAGCGTACATTGTTTGAGACATTACTCCCATGGAGGAAAGTGCGCTTGGTGAGTGATGTATTCAATCCCGATGCAATTTCTGTGTTTCATCAACAGTCTGAAAGTCCACAGATTACAGAATGAACCCAGATGGGCATCGGACACTACTAATGGTCTTCCAGGGAACGATCAAAGCGTAGACTGTTTGAGACATTACTCCCATGGAGGAAAGTGCGCATGGTGACTGTTGTATTCAATCCCAATGCAATTTCTGTGTTTTATGAACACTCTGATAGTCCACAGATTACAGAATGCCACCAGATGTGCATCGGAAACTACTACTGGTATTCCAGGGACGATCAAAGCGTAGACTGTTTGAGACATTACTCCCATGGAGGAAAGTGCGCATGGTGACTGTTGTATTCAATCCCGATGCAATTTCTGTGTTTTATGAACACTCTGATAGTCCACAGATTACAGAATGCCACCAGATGTGCATCGGAAACTACTACTGGTATTCCAGGGACGATCAAAGCGTAGACTGTTTGAGACATTACTCCCATGGAGGAAAGTGCGCATGGTGACTGTTGTATTCAATCCCGATGCAATTTCTGTGTTTCATCAACAGTCTGATAGTCCACAGATTACAGAATGCCACCAGAGGTGCATCGGAAACTACTACTGGTATTCCAGGGACGATCAAAGCGTAGACTGTTTGAGACATTACTCCCATGGAGGAAAGTGCGCTTGGTGAGTGTTGTATTCAATCCCGATGCAATTTCTGTGTTTCATCAATAGTCTGATAGTCCACAGAATACAGAATGAACCCAGATGAGCATCGGACACTACTAATGGTCTTCCAGGGAACGATCAAAGCGTAGACTGTTTGAGACATTACTCCCATGGAGGAAAGTGCGCTTGGTGAGTGTTGTACTCAATTCCGATGCAATTTCTGTGTTTCCTCAACAGTCTGATAGTCCACAGGTTACAGAATGCCACCAGAGGTGCATCGGAAACTACTACTGGTATTCCAGGGACGATCAAAGCGTAGACTCTTTGAGACATTACTCCCATGGAGGAAAGTGCGCATGGTGACTGTTGTATTCAATCCCGATGCAATTTCTGTGTTTCATCAACAGTCTGATAGTCCACAGATTACAGAATGCCACCAGATGTGCGTCGGAAACTACTACTGGCCTTCCAGGGAACGATCAAAGCGTAGACTGTTTGAGACATTACTCCTATGGAGGAAAGTGCGCTTGGTGACTGTTGTATTCAATCCCGATGCAATTTCTGTGTTTCATCAACAGTCTGATAGTCCACAGATTACAGAATGCCACCAGAGGTGCATCGGAAACTACTACTGGTATTCCAGGGACGTTCAAAGCGTAGACTGTTTGAGACATTACTCCCATGGAGGAAAGTGCGCATGGTGACTGTTGTATTCATTCCCGATGCAATTTCTGTGTTTCATCAACACTCTGATAGTAAACAGATTACAGAATGCCACCAGATGTGCATCGGACACTACTACTGGTATTCCAGGGAACGATCAAAGCGTAGACTGTTTGAGACATTACTCCCATGGAGGAAAGTGCGCTTGGTGACTGTTGTATTCAATCCCGATGCAATTTCTGTGTTTCAAAAACAGTCTGATAGTCCACAGACTACAGAATGCCTCCACATGTGCATCGGAAACTACTACTGGTCTTCCAGGGAACGATCAAAGCGTAGACTGTTTGAGACATTACTCCCATGGTGGAAAGTGCGCATGGTGACTGTTGTATTCAATCCCGATGCAATTTCTGTGTTTCAAAAACAGTCTGATAGTCCACAGACTACAGAATGCCTCCACATGTGCATCGGAAACCACTACTGGTCTTCCAGGGAACGATCAAAGCGTAGACTGTTTGAGACATTACTCCCATGGAGGAAAGTGCGCTTGGTGACTGTTGTATTCAATCCCGATGCAATTTCTGTGTTTCAAAAACAGTCTGATAGTCCACAGACTACAGAATGCCTCCACCTGTGCATCGGAAACTACTACTGGTCTTCCAGGGAACGATCAAAGCGTAGACTGTTTGAGACATTACTCCCATGGAGGAAAGTGCGCATGGTGACTGTTGTATTCATTCCCGATGCAATTTCTGTGTTTCATCAACACTCTGATAGTAAACAGATTACAGAATGCCACCAGATGTGCATCGGAAACTATTACTGGTATTCCAGGGAACGATCAAAGCGTAGACTGTTTGAGACATTACTCCCATGGAGGAATGTGCGCATGGTGACTGTTGTATTCAATCCCGATGCAATTTCTGTGTTTCAACAACAGTCTGATAGTCCACAGATTACAGAATGCCTCCACATGTGCATCGGAAACTACTACTGGTCTTCCAGGGAACGATCAAAGCGTAGACTGTTTGATACATTACTCCCATGGAGGAAAGTGTGCATGGTAACTGTTGTATTAAATCTCGATGCAATTTCTGTGTTTCATCAACACTCTGATAGTCCACAGATTACAGAATGCCTCCAGATGTGCATCGGAAATTACCACTGGCCGTCCAGGGAACAATAAAAGCGTGGACTGTTTGAGACATTCCTCCCATGGAGGAAAGTGCGCATGGTGACTGTTGTATTCAATCCCGATGCAATTTCTGTGTTTCATCAACACTCTGATAGTCCACAGATTACAGATTGCCGCCAGATGTGCATCGGAAACTACTACTGGTCTTCCTGGGAACGATCAAAGCGTAGAGTGTTTGAGACATTACTCCGATGGAGGAAAGTGCGCTTGGTGACTGTTGTATTCAATCCCGATGCAATTTCTGTGTTTCATCAACACTCTGATAGTCCACAGATTACAGATTGCCGCCAGATCTGCATCAGATACTACTACTGGTCTTCCTGGGAACGATCAAACGTAGACTGTTTGAGACATTACTCCCATGGAGGAAAGTGCGCATGGTGACTCTTGTATTCAATCACGATGCAATCTCCGTGTTTCATCAACACTCTGATAGTCCACAGATTACAGAATGCCTCCAGATGTGCATCGGAAATTACCACTGGCCGTCCAGGGAACAATCAAAGCGTGGACTGTTTGAGACATTCCTCCCATGGAGGAAAGTGCGCATGGTGACTGTTGTATTCAATCCCTATGCAATTTCTTTGTTTCATCTAAACTCTGATAGTCCACAGATTACAGAATGCGTCCAGGTGTGCATCGGATACAACTACTGGTCTTTCAGGGATCGATCAAAGCGTAGACTGTTAGTGACATTACTGCCATGGAGTAAAGTGTGCATGGTGACTGTTGTATTCAATCCCGATGCAATTTCCGTGTTTCATCAACACTCTGATAGTCCACAGATTACAGAATGCCTACAGATGTGCATCGGAAACTTCCACTGGTCGTCCAGGGATCGATCAAAGCGTGGACTGTTTGAGACATTCCTCCCATGGAGGAAAGTGAGCATGGTGACTTTTGTATTCAATCCCTATGCAATATCTTTGTTTCATCAACACTCTGATAGTCCACAGATTACAGAATGCCTCCAGATGTGCATCGGAAACTACTACTGGTCTTCCAGGGAACGATCAAAGCGTAAACTGTTTGAGATATTCCTCCCATGGAGGATTGTGTGCATGGTGACTGTTGTATTCAATCTCGATGCAATTTCTGTGTGTCATCAACACTTTGAAGTTCCACAGATTACAGAATCCCTCCAGATGCTCATCGGAAACTACTACTGGTCTTCCAGGGAACGATCAATGCGTAGACCGTTTCAGAAATTACTCGCATGAAGGAAAGTGCGCATGGTGACTGTTGTATTCAATCCCGATGCAATTTCTGTGTTTCATCAACACCTTGATAGTCCACACATTACAGATGGCCTCCAGATGTGCATCGGAAACTATTACTGGTCTTCCTGGGAACGATCAAGGCGTAGATTGTTTGAGACATTACTCCCATGGAGGAAAGTGCTCATGGTGACTGTTGTATTCAATCCCGATGCAATTTCTGTGTTTCATCAACACTCTGATAGCCCACAGATTACAGATTGCCTTCAGATGCGCATCGGAAACTACTACTGGTCTTCCTGGGAACGAACAAAGCGTAGACTGTTTGAGACATTACTCCCATGGGGGAAAGTGCGCATGGTAACTGTTGTATTCAATCCCGATGCAATTTCTGTGTTTCATCAACACTTTGAAGTTCCACAGATTACAGAATCCCTCCAGATGCTCATCGGAAACTACTACTGGTCTTCCAGGGAACGATCAATGCGTAGACTGTTTCAGAAATTACTCGCATGAAGGAAAGTGCGCATGGTGACTGTTGTATTCAATCCCGATGCAATTTCTGTGTTTCATCAACACCTTGATAGTCCACAGATTACAGATGGCCTCCAGATGTGCATCGGAAACTATTACTGGTCTTCCTGGGAACGATCAAGGCGTAGACTGTTTGAGACATTACTCCCATGGAGGAAAGTGCTCATGGTGACTGTTGTATTCAATCCCGATGCAATTTCTGTGTTTCATCAACACTCTGATAGTCCACAGATTACAGATTGCCTTCAGATGCGCATCGGAAACTACTACTGGTCTTCCTGGGAACGAACAAAGCGTAGACTGTTTGAGACATTACTCCCATTGGGGAAAGTGCGCATGGTAACTGTTGTATTCAATCCCGATGCAATTTCTGTGTTTCATCAACACTCTGATAGTCCACAGATTACAGATTGACTCCAGATGTGCATAGGAAACTACTTCTGGTCATCCTGGGAACGATCATAGCGTAGAATTTTTGAGACATTACTCCATGGAGGAAAGTGCTCATGGTGACTGTTGTATTCAATCTCGATGCAATTTCTGTGTTTCATCAACACTTTGAATGTCCACAGATTACAGAATGCCTCCAGATGTGCATTGGAAACTACTACTGGTCTTCCAGGGAACGATCAAATCGTAGACGTTTTGAGACATTACTCCCATGGAGGAAAGTGCGCATGGTGACTGTTGTAATCATTCCCGATGCAATTTCTGTGTTTCATCAACACTCTGATAGTAAACAGATTACAGAATGCCACCAGATGTGCATCGGAAACTACTACTGGTATTCCAGGGAACGATCAAGGCGTAGACTGTTTGAGACATTACTCCCATGGAGGAAAGTGCGCTTGGTGACTGTTGTATTCAATCCCGATGCAATATCTGTGTTTCATAAACAGTCAGATAGTCCACAGATTACAGAATGCATCCTCATGTGCATCGGGAACTACTACTGGTCTTCCAGGGAACGATCAAAGCGTAGACTGTTTGAGACATTACTCCCATGGGGGAAAGTGCGCATGGTGACTGTTGTATTCAATCCCGATGCAATTTCTGCGTTTCATCAACACTCTGATAGTCCACAGATTACAGATTGCCTCCAGATGTGCATTGGAAACTACTTCTGGTCTTCCTGGGAACGATCAAAGCGCAGACTGTTTGAGATATTACTCCCATGGAGGGAAGTGCGCATGGTGACTGTTGTATTCAATCCCGATGCAATTTCCGTGTTTCATCAACACTCTGATAGTCCACAGATTACAGAATGCCTTCAGATGTGCATCGGAAACTTCCACTGGTCGTCCAGGGAACGATCAAATCGTGGACTGTTTGAGACATTCCTCCCATGGAGGAAAGTGAGCATGGTGACTTTTGTATTCAATCCCTATGCAATTTCTTTGTTTCATCAACACTCTGATAGTCCACAGATTACAGAATGCCTCCAGATGTGCATCGGAAACTACTACTGGTCTTCCAGGGAACGATCAAAGCGTAAACTGTTTGAGACATTCCTCCCATGGAGGATTGTGTGCATGGTGACTGTTGTATTCAATCTCGATGCAATTTCTGTGTGTCATCAACACTTTGAAGTTCCACAGATTACAGAATGCCTCCAGATGCGCATCGGAAACTACTACTGGTCTTCCAGGAAACGATCAATGCGTAGACTGTTTGAGACATTACTCCCATTGAGGAAAGTGCGCATGGTGACTGTTGTATTCATTCCAGATGCAATTTCTGTGTTTCATCAACACTCTGATAGTAAACAGATTACAGAATGCCACCAGATGTGCATCGGAAACTACTACTGGTATTCCAGGGAACGATCAAGGCGTAGACTGTTTGAGACATTACTCCCATGGAGGAAAGTGCGCTTGGTGACTGTTGTATTCAATCCCGAAGCAATATCTGTGTTTCATCAACAGTCAGATAGTCCACAGATTACTGAATGCATCCACATGTGCATCGGAAACTACTACTGGTCTTCCAGGGAACGATCAAAGCGTAGACTGTTTGATACATTACTCCCATGGAGGAAAGTGCGCATGGTGACTGTTGTATTAAATCCCGATGCAATTTCTGTGTTTCATCAACACTTTGAAGGTCCACAGATTACAGAATGCCTCCAGATGTGCATCGGAAACTACTACTGGTCTTCCAGGGAACGATAAATGCGTAGACTGTTTCAGAAATTACTCCCATGGAGGAAAGTGCGCATGGTGACTCTTGTATTCAAACCCGATGCAATTTCTGTGTTTCATCAACACACTGATAGTCCACAGATTACAGATGGCCTCCAGATGTGCATCGGAAACTATTACTGGTCTACCTGGGAACGATCAAGGCGTAGACTGTTTGAGACATTACTCCCATGGAGGAAAGTGCTCATGGTGAGTGTTGTATTCAATCCCGATGCAATTTCTGTGTTTCATCAACACTCTGATAGTCCACAGATTACTGATTGCCTCCAGATGTGCATCGGAAACTACTACTGGTCTTCCTGGGAACGAACAAAGCTTGGACTGTTTGAGATATTACTCCCATGGGGGAAAGTGCGCATGGTGACTGTTGTATTCAATCCCGATGCAATTTCTGCGTTTCATCAACACTCTGATAGTCCACAGATTACAGATTGCCTCCAGATGTGCATAGGAAACTACTTCTGGTCTTCCTGGGAACGATCAAAGCGCAGACTGTTTGAGACATTACTCCCATGGAGGAAAGTGCGCATGGTGACTGTTGTATTCAATTCTGATGCAATTTCTGTGTTTCGTCAACACTCTGATTGTCCACAGATTACACAATGCCTCCAGATGTGCATCGGAAACTACTACTGGTCTTCCAGGGAGCGATCAAAGCGTCGACTGTTTGAGACATTACTCCCATGGAGGAAAGTGAGCATGGTGACTGTTGTATTCAATCCCGATGCAATTTCTGTGTTTCATCAACACTCCGATAGTCCACAGATTGCAGAATGCCCCCAGATGTGCATCGGAAACTACTAATGGTCTTCCAGGGAACGATCAAAGCGTAGACTGTTTGAGACATTACTACCATGGAGGAAAGTGCGCATGGTGGCTGTTGTATTCATTCCCGATGCAATTTCTGAGTTTCATCAACACTCTGATAGTAAACAGATTACAGAATGCCACCAGATGTGCATCGGAAACTACTACTGGTATTAAAGGGAACGATCAAGGCGTAGACTGTTTGAGACATTACTCCCATGGAGGAAAGTGCGCTTGGTGACTGTTGTATTCAATCCCGATGCAATATCTGTGTTTCATCAACAGTCAGATAGTCCACAGATTACAGAATGCATCCACATGTGCATCGGAAACTACTACTGGTCTTCCAGGGAACGATTAAAGCGTAGACTGTTTGATACATTACTCCCATGGAGGAAAGTGCGCATGGTGACTGTTGTATTAAATCCCGATGCAATTTCTGTGTGTCATCAACACTTTGAAGGTCCACAGATTACAGAATGAATCCAGATGTGCATCGGAAACTACTACTGGTCTTCCAGGGAACGATAAATGCGTAGACTGTTTCAGAAATTACTCCCATGGAGGAAAGTGCGCATGGTGGCTGTTGTATTCATTCCCGATGGAATTTCTGTGTTTCATCAACACTCTGATAGTAAACAGATTACAGAATGCCACCAGATGTGCATCGGAAACTACTACTGGTATTCCAGGGAACGATCAAGGCGTAGACTGTTTGAGACATTACTCCCATGGAGGAAAGTGCGCTTGGTGACTGTTGTATTCAATCCCGATGCAATATCTGTGTTTCATCAACAGTCAGATAGTCCACAGATTACAGAATGCATCCACATGTGCATCGGAAACTACTACTGGTCTTCCAGGGAACGATCAAAGCCTAGACTGTTTGATACATTACTCCCATGGAGGAAAGTGCGCATGGTGACTGTTGTATTAAATCCCGATGCAATTTCTGTGTGTCATCAACACTTTGAAGGTCCACAGATTACAGAATGCCTCCAGATGTGCATCGGAAACTACTACTGGTCTTGCAGGGAACGATAAATGCGTAGACTGTTTCAGAAATTACTCCCATGGAGGAAAGTGCGCATGGTGACTCTTGTATTCAAACCCGATGCAATTTCTGTGTTTCATCAACACACTGATAGTCCAAAGATTACAGATGGCCTCCAGATGTGCATCGGAAACTATTACTGGTCTTCCTGGGAACGATCAAGGCGTAGACTGTTTGAGACATTACTCCCATGGAGGAAAGTGCTCATGGTGAGTGTTGTATTCAATCCCGATACAATTTCTGTGTTTTATCAACACTCTGATAGTCCACAGATTACAGATTGCCTCCAGATGTGCATCGGAAACTACTACTGGTCTTCCTGGGAACGAACAAAGCTTAGACTGTTTGAGACATTACTCCCATGGGGGAAAGTGCGCATGGTGACTGTTGTATTCAATCCCGATGCAATTTCTGCGTTTCATCAACACTCTGATAGTCCACAGATTACAGATTGCTTCCAGATGTGCATAGGAAACTACTTCTGGTCTTCCTGGGAACGATCAAAGCGCAGACTGTTTGAGACATTACTCCCATGGAGGAAAGTGCGCATGGTGACTGTTGTATTCATTCCAGATGCAATTTCTGTGTTTCATCAACACTCTGATAGTAAACAGATTACAGAATGCCACCAGATGTGCATCGGAATCTACTACTGGTATTCCAGGGAACGATCAAGGCGTAGACTGTTTGAGACATTACTCCCATGGAGGAAAGTGCGCTTGGTGACTGTTGTATTCAATCCCGATGCAATATCTGTGTTTCATCAACAGTCAGATAGTCCACAGATTACAGAATGCATCCACATGTGCATCGGAAACTACTACTGGTCTTCCAGGGAACGATCAAAGCGTAGACTGTTTGATACATTACTCCCATGGAGGAAAGTGCGCATGGTGACTGTTGTATTAAATCCCGATGCAATTTCTGTGTTTCATCAACACTTTGAAGGTCCACAGATTACAGAATGCCTCCAGATGTGCATCGGAAACTACTACTGGTCTTCCAGGGAACGATAAATGCGTAGACTGTTTCAGAAATTACTCCCATGGAGGAAAGTGCGCATGGTGACTCTTGTATTCAAACCCGATGCAATATCTGTGTTTCATCAACACACTGATAGTCCACAGATTACAGATGGCCTCCAGATGTGCATCGGAAACTATTACTGGTCTTCCTGGGAACGATCAAGGCGTAGACTGTTTGAGACATTACTCCCATGGAGGAAAGTGCTCATGGTGAGTGTTGTATTCAATCCCGATGCAATTTCTGTGTTTCATCAACACTCTGATAGTCCACAGATTACTGATTGCCTCCAGATGTGCATCGGAAACTACTACTGGTCTTCCTGGGAACGAACAAAGCTTAGACTGTTTGAGACATTACTCCCATGGGGGAAAGTGCGCATGGTGACTGTTGTATTCAATCCCGATGCAATTTCTGCGTTTCATCAACACTCTGATAGTCCACAGATTACAGATTGCCTCCAGATGTGCATAGGAAACTACTTCTGGTCTTCCTGGGAACGATCAAAGCGCAGACTGTTTGAGACATTACTCCCATGGAGGAAAGTGCGCATGGTGACTGTTGTATTCAATTCTGATGCAATTTCTGTGTTTCGTCAACACTCTGATTGTCCACAGATTACACAATGCTTCCAGATGTGCATCGGAAACTACTACTGGTCTTCCAGGGAGCGATCAAAGCGTCGACTGTTTGAGACATTACACCCATGGAGGAAAGTGCGCATGGTGACTGTTGTATTCAATCCCGATGCAATTTCTGTGTTTCATCAACACTCCGATAGTCCACAGATTGCAGAATGCCCCCAGATGTGCATCGGAAACTACTAATGGTCTTCCAGGGAACGATCAAAGCGTAGACTGTTTGAGACATTACTCCCATGGAGGAAAGTGCGCATGGTGGCTGTTGTATTCATTCCCGATGCAATTTCTGTGTTTCATCAACACTCTGATAGTAAACAGTTTACAGAATGTCACCAGATATGCATCGGAAACTACTACTGGTATTCCAGGGAACGATCAAAGCGTACACTGTTTGAGACATTACTCCTACGGAGGAAAGTGCGCATGGTGACTGTTGTATTCAATCCCGATGCAATTTCCGTGTTTCATCAAAACTCTGATAGTCCACAGATTACAGAATGCCTCCAGATGTGCATCGGAAACTACCACTGGCCGTCCAGGGAACGATCAAAGCGTGGACTGTTTGAGACATTACTCCCATGGAGGAAAGTGCGCATGGTGGCTGTTGTATTCATTCCCGATGCAATTTCTGTGTTTCATCAACACTCTGATAGTAAACAGATTACAGAATGCCACCAGATGTGCATCGGAAACTACTACTGGTATTCCAGGGAACGATCAAAGCGTACACTGTTTGAGACATTACTCCTACGGAGGAAAGTGCGCATGGTGACTGTTGTATTCAATCCCGATGCAATTTCCGTGTTTCATCAAAACTCTGATAGTCCACAGATTACAGATTGCCTCCTGATGTGCATCGGAAACTACTACTGGTCTTCCTGGGAACGATCAAAGCGTAGGCTGTTTGAGACATTACTCCTATGGAGGAAAGTGCGCATGGTGACTGTTGTATTCAATCCCTATGCAATTTCTTTGTTTCATCAAAACCCTGATAGTCCACAGATTACAGAATGCCTCCAGATGTGCATCAGAAACTACTACTGGTCTTTTAGGGAACGATCAAATCGTAGACTGTTAGTGACATTACTCCCATAGAGTAAAGTGTGCATGGTGACTGTTGTATTCAATCCCGATGCAATTTCCGTGTTTCATCAACACTCTGATAATCACAGATTACAGAATGCCTCCAGATGTGCATCGGAAATTACTACTGGTCTTCCAGGGAACGATCAAAGCGTGGACTGTTTGAGACATTCCTCCCATGGAGGAAAGTGCGCATGGTTACTGTTGTATTCAATCCCGATGCAATTTCTGTGTTTCATCAACACTCTGATAGTCCACAGATTACAGATGGCCTCCAGATGTGCATCGGAAACTATTACTGGTCTTCCTGGGAACGATCAAGGCGTAGACTGTTTGAGACATTACTCCCATGGAGGAAAGTGCTCATGGTGACTGTTGTATTCAATCCCGATGCAATTTCTGTGTTTCATCAACACTCTGATAGTCCACAGATTACAGATTGCCTCCAGATGTGCATCGGAAACTACTACTGGTCTTCCTGGGAACGAACAAAGCGTAGACTGTTTGAGACATTACTCCCATGGGGGAAAGTGCTCATGGTGACTGTTGTATTCAATCCCGATGCAATTTCTGTGTTTCATCAACACTCTGATAGTCCACAGATTACAGATTGACTCCAGATGTGCATAGGAAACTACTTCTGGTCATCCTGGGAACGATCAAAGCGTAGACTTTTTGAGACATTACTCCATGGAGGAAAGTGCTCATGGTGACAGTTGTATTCAATCTCGATGCAATTTCTGTGTTTCATCAACACTTTGAATGTCCACAGATTACAGAATGCCTCCAGATGTGCATCGGAAACTACTACTGGTCTTCCAGGGAACGTTCAAAGCGTGGATTGTTTGAGACATTCCTCCCATGGAGGAATGTGTGCATGGTGACTGTTGTACGCAATCTCGATTCAATTTCTGTGTGTCATCAACACTTTGAAGGTCCACAGATTACAGAATGCCTCCAGATGTGCATCGGAAACTACTACTGGTCTTCCAGGGAACGATCAATGCGTAGACTGTTTCAGAAATTACTCCCATGGAGGAAAGTGCGCATGGTGACTCTTGTATTCAAACCCGATGTAATTTCTGTGTTTCATCAACACTCTGATAGTCCACAGATTACAGATGGCCTCCAGATGTGCATCGGAAACTATTACTGGTCTTCCTGGGAACGATCAAGGCGTAGACTGTTTGAGACATTACTCCCATGGAATAAAGTGCTCATGGTGACTGTTGTATTCAATCCCGATGCAATTTCTATGTTTCATCAACACTCTGATAGTCCACAGATTACAGAATGCATCCACATGTGCATCGGAAACTACTACTGGTCTTCCAGGGAACGATCAATGCGTAGACTGTTTGAGACATTACTCCCATTGAGGAAAGTGCGCATGGTGACTGTTGTATTCAATCCCGATGCAATTTCTGTGTTTTATGAACACTCTGATAGTCCACAGATTACAGAATGCCACCAGAGGTGCATCGGAAACTACTACTGGTATTCCAGGGACGATCAAAGCGTAGACTGTTTGAGACATTACTCCCATGGACGAAAGTGCGCATGGTGACTGTTGTATTCATTCCCGATGCAATTTCTGTGTTTCATGAACACTCTGATAGTAAACAGATTACAGAATGCCACCAGATGTGCATCGGACACTACTACTGGTATTCCAGGGACGATCAAAGCGTAGACTGTTTGAGACATTACTCCCATGGAGGAAAGTGCGCTTGGTGAGTGTTGTATTCAATCCCGATGCAATTTCTGTGTTTCATCAACAGTCTGATAGTCCACAGATTACAGAATGAACCCAGATGTGCATCGGACACTACTAATGGTCTTCCAGGGAACGATCAAAGCGTAGACTGTTTGAGACATTACTCCCATGGAGGAAAGTGCGCATGGTGACTGTTGTATTCAATATCGATGCAATTTCTGTGTTTTATGAGCACTCTGATAGTCCACAGATTACAGAATGCCACCAGATGTGCATCGGAAACTACTACTGGTATTCCAGGGACGATCAAAGCGTAGACTGTTTGAGACATTACTCCCATGGAGGAAAGTGCGCATGGTGACTGTTGTATTCAATCCCGATGCAATTTCTGTGTTTTATGAACACTCTGATAGTCCACAGATTACAGAATGCCACCAGATGTGCATCGGAAACTACTACTGGTATTCCAGGGACGATCAAAGCATGGACTGTTTGAGACATTACTCCCATGGAGGAAAGTGCGCATGGTGACTGTTGTATTCAATCCCGATGCAATTTCTGTGTTTTATGAACACTCTGATAGTCCACAGATTACAGAATGCCACCAGAGGTGCATCGGAAACTACTACTGGTATTCCAGGGACGATCAAAGCGTAGACTGTTTGAGACATTACTCCCATGGAGGAAAGTGCGCATGGTGACTGTTGTATTCAATCCCGATGCAATTTCTGTGTTTCATCAAAAGTCTGATAGTCCACAGATTACAGAATGCCACCAGAGGTGCATCGGAAACTACTACTGATATTCCAGGGACGATCAAAGCGTAGACTGTTTGAGACATTACTCCCATGGAGGAAAGTGCGCTTGGTGAGTGTTGTATTCAATCCCGATGCAATTACTGTGTTTCATCAACAGTCTGATAGTCCACAGATTACAGAATGCCTCCAGATGTGCATAGGAAACTACTTCTGGTCTTCCTGGGAACGATCAAAGCGCAGACTGTTTGAGACATTACTCCCATGGAGGAAAGTGCGCATGGTGACTGTTGTATTCAATTCTGATGCAATTTCTGTGTTTCGTCAACACTCTGATTGTCCACAGATTACACAATGCTTCCAGATGTGCATCGGAAACTACTACTGGTCTTCCAGGGAGCGATCAAAGCGTCGACTGTTTGAGACATTACACCCATGGAGGAAAGTGCGCATGGTGACTGTTGTATTCAATCCCGATGCAATTTCTGTGTTTCATCAACACTCCGATAGTCCACAGATTGCAGAATGCCCCCAGATGTGCATCGGAAACTACTAATGGTCTTCCAGGGAACGATCAAAGCGTAGACTGTTTGAGACATTACTCCCATGGAGGAAAGTGCGCATGGTGGCTGTTGTATTCATTCCCGATGCAATTTCTGTGTTTCATCAACACTCTGATAGTAAACAGTTTACAGAATGTCACCAGATATGCATCGGAAACTACTACTGGTATTCCAGGGAACGATCAAAGCGTACACTGTTTGAGACATTACTCCTACGGAGGAAAGTGCGCATGGTGACTGTTGTATTCAATCCCGATGCAATTTCCGTGTTTCATCAAAACTCTGATAGTCCACAGATTACAGAATGCCTCCAGATGTGCATCGGAAACTACCACTGGCCGTCCAGGGAACGATCAAAGCGTGGACTGTTTGAGACATTACTCCCATGGAGGAAAGTGCGCATGGTGGCTGTTGTATTCATTCCCGATGCAATTTCTGTGTTTCATCAACACTCTGATAGTAAACAGATTACAGAATGCCACCAGATGTGCATCGGAAACTACTACTGGTATTCCAGGGAACGATCAAAGCGTAGACTGTTTGAGACATTACTCCCATGGAGGAAAGTGCGCTTGATGACTGTTGTATTCAATCCCGATGCAATATCTGTGTTTCATCAACAGTCTGATAGTCCACAGATTACAGATTGCCTCCTGATGTGCATCGGAAACTACTACTGGTCTTCCTGGGAACGATCAAAGCGTAGGCTGTTTGAGACATTACTCCTATGGAGGAAAGTGCGCATGGTGACTGTTGTATTCAATCCCTATGCAATTTCTTTGTTTCATCAAAACCCTGATAGTCCACAGATTACAGAATGCCTCCAGATGTGCATCAGAAACTACTACTGGTCTTTTAGGGAACGATCAAATCGTAGACTGTTAGTGACATTACTCCCATAGAGTAAAGTGTGCATGGTGACTGTTGTATTCAATCCCGATGCAATTTCCGTGTTTCATCAACACTCTGATAATCACAGATTACAGAATGCCTCCAGATGTGCATCGGAAATTACTACTGGTCTTCCAGGGAACGATCAAAGCGTGGACTGTTTGAGACATTCCTCCCATGGAGGAAAGTGCGCATGGTTACTGTTGTATTCAATCCCGATGCAATTTCTGTGTTTCATCAACACTCTGATAGTCCACAGATTACAGATGGCCTCCAGATGTGCATCGGAAACTATTACTGGTCTTCCTGGGAACGATCAAGGCGTAGACTGTTTGAGACATTACTCCCATGGAGGAAAGTGCTCATGGTGACTGTTGTATTCAATCCCGATGCAATTTCTGTGTTTCATCAACACTCTGATAGTCCACAGATTACAGATTGCCTCCAGATGTGCATCGGAAACTACTACTGGTCTTCCTGGGAACGAACAAAGCGTAGACTGTTTGAGACATTACTCCCATGGGGGAAAGTGCTCATGGTGACTGTTGTATTCAATCCCGATGCAATTTCTGTGTTTCATCAACACTCTGATAGTCCACAGATTACAGATTGACTCCAGATGTGCATAGGAAACTACTTCTGGTCATCCTGGGAACGATCAAAGCGTAGACTTTTTGAGACATTACTCCATGGAGGAAAGTGCTCATGGTGACAGTTGTATTCAATCTCGATGCAATTTCTGTGTTTCATCAACACTTTGAATGTCCACAGATTACAGAATGCCTCCAGATGTGCATCGGAAACTACTACTGGTCTTCCAGGGAACGTTCAAAGCGTGGATTGTTTGAGACATTCCTCCCATGGAGGAATGTGTGCATGGTGACTGTTGTACGCAATCTCGATTCAATTTCTGTGTGTCATCAACACTTTGAAGGTCCACAGATTACAGAATGCCTCCAGATGTGCATCGGAAACTACTACTGGTCTTCCAGGGAACGATCAATGCGTAGACTGTTTCAGAAATTACTCCCATGGAGGAAAGTGCGCATGGTGACTCTTGTATTCAAACCCGATGTAATTTCTGTGTTTCATCAACACTCTGATAGTCCACAGATTACAGATGGCCTCCAGATGTGCATCGGAAACTATTACTGGTCTTCCTGGGAACGATCAAGGCGTAGACTGTTTGAGACATTACTCCCATGGAATAAAGTGCTCATGGTGACTGTTGTATTCAATCCCGATGCAATTTCTATGTTTCATCAACACTCTGATAGTCCACAGATTACAGAATGCATCCACATGTGCATCGGAAACTACTACTGGTCTTCCAGGGAACGATCAATGCGTAGACTGTTTGAGACATTACTCCCATTGAGGAAAGTGCGCATGGTGACTGTTGTATTCAATCCCGATGCAATTTCTGTGTTTTATGAACACTCTGATAGTCCACAGATTACAGAATGCCACCAGAGGTGCATCGGAAACTACTACTGGTATTCCAGGGACGATCAAAGCGTAGACTGTTTGAGACATTACTCCCATGGACGAAAGTGCGCATGGTGACTGTTGTATTCATTCCCGATGCAATTTCTGTGTTTCATGAACACTCTGATAGTAAACAGATTACAGAATGCCACCAGATGTGCATCGGACACTACTACTGGTATTCCAGGGACGATCAAAGCGTAGACTGTTTGAGACATTACTCCCATGGAGGAAAGTGCGCTTGGTGAGTGTTGTATTCAATCCCGATGCAATTTCTGTGTTTCATCAACAGTCTGATAGTCCACAGATTACAGAATGAACCCAGATGTGCATCGGACACTACTAATGGTCTTCCAGGGAACGATCAAAGCGTAGACTGTTTGAGACATTACTCCCATGGAGGAAAGTGCGCATGGTGACTGTTGTATTCAATATCGATGCAATTTCTGTGTTTTATGAGCACTCTGATAGTCCACAGATTACAGAATGCCACCAGATGTGCATCGGAAACTACTACTGGTATTCCAGGGACGATCAAAGCGTAGACTGTTTGAGACATTACTCCCATGGAGGAAAGTGCGCATGGTGACTGTTGTATTCAATCCCGATGCAATTTCTGTGTTTTATGAACACTCTGATAGTCCACAGATTACAGAATGCCACCAGATGTGCATCGGAAACTACTACTGGTATTCCAGGGACGATCAAAGCATGGACTGTTTGAGACATTACTCCCATGGAGGAAAGTGCGCATGGTGACTGTTGTATTCAATCCCGATGCAATTTCTGTGTTTTATGAACACTCTGATAGTCCACAGATTACAGAATGCCACCAGAGGTGCATCGGAAACTACTACTGGTATTCCAGGGACGATCAAAGCGTAGACTGTTTGAGACATTACTCCCATGGAGGAAAGTGCGCATGGTGACTGTTGTATTCAATCCCGATGCAATTTCTGTGTTTCATCAAAAGTCTGATAGTCCACAGATTACAGAATGCCACCAGAGGTGCATCGGAAACTACTACTGATATTCCAGGGACGATCAAAGCGTAGACTGTTTGAGACATTACTCCCATGGAGGAAAGTGCGCTTGGTGAGTGTTGTATTCAATCCCGATGCAATTACTGTGTTTCATCAACAGTCTGATAGTCCACAGATTACAGAATGCCACCAGAGGTGCATCGGAAACTACTACTGGTATTCCAGGGACGATCAAAGCGTAGACTGTTTGAGACATTACTCCCATGGAGGAAAGTGCGCATGGTGACTGTTGTATTCAATCCCGATGCAATTTCTGTGTTTCATCAACAATCTGATAGTCCACAGGTTACAGAATGCCACCAGATGTGCATCGGAAACTACTGCTGGCCTTCCAGGGAACGATCAAAGCGTAGACTGTTTGAGACATTACTCCTATGGAGGAAAGTGCGCTTGGTGACTGTTGTATTCAATCCCGACGCAATTTCTGTGTTTCATCAACAGTCTGATAGTCCACAGATTACAGAATGCCACCAGAGGTGCATCGGAAACTACTACTGGTCTTCCAGGGAACGATCAAAGCGTAGACTGTTTGAGACATTACTCCCATGGTGAAAAGTGCGCATGGTAACTGTTGTATTCAATCCCGATGCAATTTCTGTGTTTCAAAAACAGTCTGATAGTCCACAGACTACAGAATGCCTCCACATGTGCATCGGAAACTACTACTGGTCTTCCAGGGAACGATCAAAGGGTAGACTGTTTGAGACATTACTCCCATGGAGGAAAGTGCGCTTGGTGACTGTTGTATTCAATCCCGATGCAATTTCTGTGTTTCAAAAACAGTCTGATAGTCCACAGACTACAGAATGCCTCCACATGTGCATCGGAAACTACTACTGGTCTTCCAGGGAACGATCAAAGCGTAGACTGTTTGAGACATTACTCCCATGGAGGAAAGTGCGCATGGTGACTGTTGTATTCAATCCCGATGCAATTTCTGTGTTTCATCAACAGTCTGATAGTCCACAGATTACAGAATGCCACCAGAGGTGCATCGGGAACTATTACTGGTATTCCAGAGACGATCAAAGCGTAGACTGTTTGAGACATTACTCCCATGGAGGAAAGTGCGCTTGGTGAGTGTTGTATTCAATCCCGATGCAATTTCTGTGTTTCATCAACAGTCTGATAGTCCACAGAATACAGAATGAACCCAGATGTGCATCGGACACTACTAATGGTCTTCCAGGGAACGATCAAAGCGTAGACTGTTTGAGACATTACTCCCATGGAGGAAAATGCGCATGGTGACTGTTGTATTCAATCCCGATGCAATTTCTGTGTTTTAAGACCACTCTGATAGTCCACAGATTACAGAATGCCACCAGAGGTGCATCGGAAACTACTACTGGTATTCCAGGGACGATCAAAGCGTAGACTGTTTGAGACATTACTCCCATGGAGGAAAGTGCGCATGGTGACTGTTGTATTCAATCCCGATGCAATTTCTGTGTTTCATCAACAGTCTGATAGTCCACAGATTACAGAATGCCACCAGATGTGCATCGGAAACTACTACTGGCCTTCCAGGGAACGATCAAAGCGTAGACTGTTTGAGACATTACTCCTATGGAGGAAAGTGCGCTTGGTGACTGTTGTATTCAATCCCGATGCAATTTCTGTGTTTCATCAACAGTCTGATAGTCCACAGAATACAGAATGAACCCAGATGTGCATCGGACACTACTAATGGTCTTCCAGGGAACGATCAAAGCGTAGACTGTTTGAGACATTACTCCCATGGAGGAAAATGCGCATGGTGACTGTTGTATTCAATCCCGATGCAATTTCTGTGTTTTAAGACCACTCTGATAGTCCACAGATTACAGAATGCCACCAGAGGTGCATCGGAAACTACTACTGGTATTCCAGGGACGATCAAAGCGTAGACTGTTTGAGACATTACTCCCATGGAGGAAAGTGCGCATGGTGACTGTTGTATTCAATCCCGATGCAATTTCTGTGTTTCATCAACAGTCTGATAGTCCACAGATTACAGAATGCCACCAGATGTGCATCGGAAACTACTACTGGCCTTCCAGGGAACGATCAAAGCGTAGACTGTTTGAGACATTACTCCTATGGAGGAAAGTGCGCTTGGTGACTGTTGTATTCAATCCCGATGCAATTTCTGTGTTTCATCAACAGTCTGATAGTCCACAGATTACAGAATGCCACCAGAGGTGCATCGGAAACTACTACTGGTCTTCCAGGGAACGATCAAAGCGTAGACTGTTTGAGACATTAATCCCATGGTGGAAAGTGCGCATGGTGACTGTTGTATTCAATCCCGATGCAATTTCTGTGTTTCAAAAACAGTCTGATAGTCCACAGACTACAGAATGCCTCCACATGTGCATCGGAAACTACTACTGGTCTTCCAGGGAACGATCAAAGGGTAGACTGTTTGAGACATTACTCCCATGGAGGAAAGTGCGCTTGGTGACTGTTGTATTCAATCCCGATGCAATTTCTGTGTTTCAAAAACAGTCTGATAGTCCACAGACTACAGAATGCCTCCACATGTGCATCGGAAACTACTACTGGTCTTCCAGGGAACGATCAAAGCGTAGACTGTTTGAGACATTACTCCCATGGAGGAAAGTGCGCATGGTGACTGTTGTATTCAATCCCGATGCAATTTCTGTGTTTCATCAACAGTCTGATAGTCCACAGATTACAGAATGCCACCAGAGGTGCATCGGAAACTACTACTGGTATTCCAGGGACGATCAAAGCGTAGACTGTTTGAGACATTACTCCCATGGAGGAAAGTGCGCATGGTGACTGTTGTATTCAATCCCGATGCAATTTCTGTGTTTCATCAACAGTCTGATAGTCCACAGATTACAGAATGCCACCAGAGGTGCATCGGGAACTACTACTGGTATTCCAGGGACGATCAAAGCGTAGACTGTTTGAGACATTACTCCCATGGAGGAAAGTGCGCTTGGTGAGTGTTGTATTCAATCCCGATGCAATTTCTGTGTTTCATCAACAGTCTGATAGTCCACAGAATACAGAATGAACCCAGATGTGCATCGGACACTACTAATGGTCGTCCAGGGAACGATCAAAGCGTAGACTGTTTGAGACATTACTCCCATGGAGGAAAGTGCGCTTGGTGAGTGTTGTATTCAATCCCGATGCAATTTCTGTGTTTCATCAACAGTCTGATAGTCCACAGATTACAGAATGCCACCAGAGGTGCATCGGAAACTACTACTGGTATTCCAGGGACGATCAAAGCGTAGACTCTTTGAGACATTACTCCCATGGAGGAAAGTGCGCATGGTGACTGTTGTATTCAATCCCGATGCAATTTCTGTGTTTCATCAACAGTCTGATAGTCCACAGATTACAGAATGCCACCAGATGTGCATCGGAAACTACTACTGGCCTTCCAGGGAACGATCAAAGCGTAGACTGTTTGAGACATTACTCCTATGGAGGAAAGTGCGCTTGGTGACTGTTGTATTCAATCCCGAAGCAATTTCTGTGTTTCATCAACAGTCTGATAGTCCACAGATTACAGAATGCCACCAGAGGTGCATCGGAAACTACTACTGGTATTCCAGGGACGTTCAAAGCGTAGATTGTTTGAGACATTACTCCCATGGAGGAAAGTGCGCATGGTGACTGTTGTATTCATTCCCGATGCAATTTCTGTGTTTCATCAACACTCTGATAGTAAACAGATTACAGAATGCCACCAGATGTGCATCGGACACTACTACTGGTATTCCAGGGAACGATCAAAGCGTAGACTGTTTGAGACATTACTCCCATGGAGGAAAGTGCGCTTGGTGACTGTTGTATTCAATCCCGATGCAATTTCTGTGTTTCAAAAACAGTCTGATAGTCCACAGACTACAGAATGCCTCCACATGTGCATCGGAAACTACTACTGGTCTTCCAGGGAACGATCAAAGCGTAGACTGTTTGAGACATTACTCCCATGGTGGAAAGTGCGCATGGTGACTGTTGTATTCAATCAGGATGCAACTTCTGTGTTTCAAAAACAGTCTGATAGTCCACAGACTACAGAATGCCTCCACATGTGCATCGGAAACTACTACTGGTCTTCCAGGGAACGATCAAAGGGTAGACTGTTTGAGACATTACTCCCATGGAGGAAAGTGCGCTTGGTGACTGTTGTATTCAATCCCGATGCAATTTCTGTGTTTCAAAAACAGTCTGATAGTCCACAGACTACAGAATGCCTCCAGATGTACATCGGAAACTACTACTGGCCGTCCAGGGAACGATCAAAGCGTAGACTGTTTGAGACATTACTCCCATTGAGGAAAGTGCGCATGGTGACTGTTGTATTCAATCCCGATGCAATTTCTGTGTTTCATCAACACTCTGCTAGTCCACAGATTACAGATTGCCGCCAGATGTGCATCGGAAACTACTACTGGTCTTCCTGGGAACGATCAAAGCGTAGAGTGTTTGAGACTTTACTCCGAAGGAGGAAAGTGCGCTTGGTGACTGTTGTATTCAATCCCGATGCAATTTCTGTGTTTCATCAACACTCTGATAGTCCACAGATTACAGATTGCCGCCAGATGTGCATCGGATACTACTACTGGTCTTCCTGGGAACGATCAAAGCGTAGACTGTTTGAGACATTACTCCCATGGAGGAAAGTGCTTATGGTGACTCTTGTATTCAATCACGATGCAATCTCCGTGTTTCATCAACACTCTGATAGTCCACAGATTACAGAATGCCTCCAGATGTGCATCGGAAATTACCACTGGCCGTCCAGGGAACAATCAAAGCGTGGACTGTTTGAGACATTCCTTCCATGGAGGAAAGTGCGCATGGGGACTGTTGTATTCAATCCCTATGCAATTTCTTTGTTTCATCTAAACTCTGATAGTCCACAGATTACAGAATGCCTCCAGGTGTGCATCGGATACTACTACTGGTCTTTCAGGGATCGATCAAAGCGTTGACTGTTAGTGACATTACTGCCATGGAGTAAAGTGTGCATGGTGACTGTTGTATTCAATCCCGATGCAATTTCCGTGTTTCATCAACACTCTGATAGTCCACAGATTACAGATTGCCTCCAGATGTGCATCGGAAACTACTACTGGTGTTCCTGAGAACGATCAAACAGTAGACTGTTTGAGACATTACTCCCATGGAGGAATGTGCGCATGGTGACTGTTGTATTCAATCCCGATGCAATTTTTGTGTTTTATGAACACTCTGATAGTCCACAATTACAGAATGCCTCCAGATGTGCATCGGAAACTACTACTGGCCTTCCAGGGAACGATCAAAGCGTAGACTATTTGAGACATTACTCCCATGGAGGGAAGTGCGCATGGTGACTGTTGTATTCAATCCCGATGCTATTTCTGTGTTTCATCAACAGTCTGATAGTCCACAGATTACAGAATGCCACCAGATGTGAATCTGAAACTATTACTGGTCTTCCTGGGAACGATCAAAGCGTAGACTGTTTGAGACATTATTCCCATGGAGGAAAGTCCGCATGGTGACTGTTGTATTCAATCCCGATGCAATTTCTTTGTTTCATCAACACTCTG
Organism: Schistocerca gregaria; assembly: GCF_023897955.1. NCBI lineage: Eukaryota > Metazoa > Arthropoda > Insecta > Orthoptera > Acrididae > Schistocerca > Schistocerca gregaria. Next base: position 17,539,765 of record NC_064926.1, on the reverse strand, counting down.
GTTGTCCACAGATTACACAATGCCTCCAGATGTCCATCGGAAACTACTACTGGTCTTCCAGGGAGCGATCACAGTGTCGACTGTTTGTGACATTACTCCCATAGAGGAAAGTGCGCATGGTGACTGTTGTATTCAATCCCGATGCAATTTCCGTGTTTCATCAACACTCTGATAGTCCACAGATTACAGAATGCCTCCAGATGTGCATCGGAAACTACCACTGGTCTTCCAGGGAACGATAAAAGCGCAGACTGTTTTAGACATTACTAGCATGGAGGAAAGTGCGCATGGTGTCTGTTGTATTCAATCCCGATGCAATTTCTGTGTTTCATCAACACTCTGGTTGTCCACAGATTACACAATGCCTCCAGATGTCCATCGGAAACTACTACTGGTCTTCCAGGGAGCAATCAAAGTGTCGACTGTTTGTGACATTACTCCCATGGAGGAAAGTGCGCATGGTGACTGTTGTATTCAATCTCGATGCAATTTCCTTGTTTCATCAACACTCTGATAGTCCAAAGATTACAAAAAACCTCCAGATGTGCATCGAAAACTACCACTGGCCGTCCAGGGAACGATCAAAACGTGGACTGTTTGAGACATTCCTCCCATGGAGGAAAGTGCGCATGGTGACTGTTGTATTCAATCCCTATGCAATTTCTTTGTTTTATCAACACTCTGATAGTCCACAGATTACAGAATGCCTCCAGATGTGCATCGGAAACTACTACTGGTCTTTAAGGGAATGATCAAAGAGTAGACTGTTAATGACATTACTCCCATGGAGGAAAGTGTGCATGGTGATTGTTGTATTCAATCCCGATGCAATTTCCGTGTTTCATCAACACTCTGATAGTCCACAGATTACAGAATGCCTACAGATGTGCATCGGAAACTTCCACTGGTCGTCCAGGGATCGATCAAAGCGTGGACTGTTTGAGACATTCCTCCCATGGAGGAAAGTGAGCATGGTGACTTTTGTATTCAATCCCTATGCAATTTCTTTGTTTCATCAACACTATGATAGTCCACAGATTACAGAATGCCTCCAGATGTGCATCGGAAACTACTACTGGTCTTCCAGGGAACGATCAAAGCGTAAACTGTTTGAGATATTCCTCCCATGGAGGATTGTGTGCATGGTGACTGTTGTATTCAATCTCGATGCAATTTCTGTGTGTCATCAACACTTTGAAGTTCCACTGATTACAGAATCCCTCCAGATGCTCATCGGAAACTACTACTGGTCTTCCAGGGAACGATCAATGCGTAGACTGTTTCAGAAATTACTCGCATGAAGGAAAGTGCGCATGGTGACTGTTGTATTCAATCCCGATGCAATTTCTGTGTTTCATCAACACCTTGATAGTCCACAGATTACAGATGGCCTCCAGATGTGCATCGGAAACTATTACTGGTCTTCCTGGGAACGATCAAGGCGTAGACTGTTTGAGACATTACTCCCATGGAGGAAAGTGCTCATGGTGACTGTTGTATTCAATCCCGATGCAATTTCTGTGTTTCATCAACACTCTGATAGTCCACAGATTACAGATTGCCTTCAGATGCGCATCGGAAACTACTACTGGTCTTCCTGGGAACGAACAAAGCGTAGACTGTTTGAGACATTACTCCCATGGGGGAAAGTGCGCATGGTAACTGTTGTATTCAATCCCGATGCAATTTCTGTGTTTCATCAACACTCTGATAGTCCACAGATTACAGATTGACTCCAGATGTGCATAGGAAACTACTTCTGGTCATCCTGGGAACGATCATAGCGTAGAATTTTTGAGACATTACTCCATGGAGGAAAGTGCTCATGGTGACTGTTGTATTCAATCTCGATGCAATTTCTGTGTTTCATCAACACTTTGAATGTCCACAGATTACAGAATGCCTCCAGATGTGCATTGGAAACTACTACTGGACTTTCAGGGAACGATCAAATCGTAGACGTTTTGAGACATTACTCCCATGGAGGAAAGTGCGCATGGTGACTGTTGTAATCATTCCCGATGCAATTTCTGTGTTTCATCAACACTCTGATAGTAAACAGATTACAGAATGCCACCAGATGTGCATCGGAAACTACTACTGGCATTCCAGGGAACGATCAAGGCGTAGACTGTTTGAGACATTACTCCCATGGAGGAAAGTGCGCTTGGTGACTGTTGTATTCAATCCCGATGCAATATCTGTGTTTCATCAACAGTCAGATAGTCCACAGATTACAGAATGCATCCACATGTGCATCGGAAACTACTACTGGTCTTCCAGGGAACGATCAAAGCGTAGACTGTTTGATACATTACTCCCATGGAGGAAAGTGCGCATGGTGACTGTTGTATTAAATCCCGATGCAATTTCTGTGTGTCATCAACACTTTGAAGGTCCACAGATTACAGAATGCATCCAGATGTGCATCGGAAACTACTACTGGTCTTCCAGGGAACGATAAATGCGTAGACTGTTTGAGACATTACTCCCATGGAGGAAAGTGCGCATGGTGACTCTTGTATTCAAACCCGATGCAATTTCTGTGTTTCATCAACACACTGATAGTCCACAGATTACAGATGGCCTCCAGATGTGCATCGGAAACTATTACTGGTCTTCCTGGGAACGATCAAGGCGTAGACTGTTTGAGACATTACTCCCATGGAGGAAAGTGCTCATGGTGAGTGTTGTATTCAATCCCGATACAATTTCTGTGTTTTATCAACACTCTGATAGTCCACAGATTACAGATTGCCTCCAGATGTGCATCGGAAACTACTACTGGTCTTCCTGGGAACGAACAAAGCTTAGACTGTTTGAGAAATTACTCCCATGGGGGAAAGTGCGCATGGTGACTGTTGTATTCAATCCCGATGCAATTTCTGCGTTTCATCAACACTCTGATAGTCCACAGATTACAGATTGCCTCCAGATGTGCATAGAAAACTACTTCTGGTCTTCCTGGGAACGATCAAAGCGCAGACTGTTTGAGACATTACTCCCATGGAGGAAAGTGCGCATGGTGACTGTTGTATTCAATCCCGATGCAATTTCCGTGTTTCATCAACACTCTGATAGTCCACAGATTACAGAATGCCTTCAGATGTGCATCGGAAACTTCCACTGGTCGTCCAGGGAACGATCAAATCGTGGACTGTTTGAGACATTCCTCCCATGGAGGAAAGTGAGCATGGTGACTTTTGTATTCAATCCCTATGCAATTTCTTTGTTTCATCAACACTCTGATAGTCCACAGATTACAGAATGCCTCCAGATGTGCATCGGAAATTACTACTGGTCTTCCAGGGAACGATCAAAGCGTAAACTGTTTGAGACATTCCTCCCATGGAGGATTGTGTGCATGGTGACTGTTGTATTCAATCTCGATGCAATTTCTGTGTGTCATCAACACTTTGAAGTTCCACAGATTACAGAATGCCTCCAGATGCGCATCGGAAACTACTACTGGTCTTCCAGGAAACGATCAATGCGTAGACTGTTTGAGACATTACTCCCATTGAGGAAAGTGCGCATGGTGATTGTTGTATTCATTCCAGATGCAATTTCCGTGTTTCATCAACACTCTGATAGTCCACAGATTACAGAATGCCTTCAGATGTGCATCGGAAACTTCCACTGGTCGTCCTGGGAACGATCAAATCGTGGACTGTTTGAGACATTCCTCCCATGGAGGAAAGTGAGCATGGTGACTTTTGTATTCAATCCCTATGCAATTTCTTTGTTTCATCAACACTCTGATAGTCCACAGATTACAGAATGCCTCCAGATGTGCATCGGAAATTACTACTGGTCTTCCAGGGAACGATCAAAGCGTAAACTGTTTGAGACATTCCTCCCATGGAGGATTGTGTGCATGGTGACTGTTGTATTCAATCTCGATGCAATTTCTGTGTGTCATCAACACTTTGAAGTTCCACAGATTACAGAATGCCTCCAGATGCGCATCGGAAACTACTACTGGTCTTCCAGGAAACGATCAATGCGTAGACTGTTTGAGACATTACTCCCATTGAGGAAAGTGCGCATGGTGATTGTTGTATTCATTCCAGATGCAATTTCTGTGTTTCATCAACACTCTGATAGTAAACAGATTACAGAATGCCACCAGATGTGCATCGGAAACTACTACTGGTATTCCAGGGAACGATCAAGGCGTAGACTGTTTGAGACATTACTCCCATGGAGGAAAGTGCGCTTGGTGACTGTTGTATTCAATCCCGGTGCAATATCTGTGTTTCATCAACAGTCAGATAGTCCACAGATTACAGAATGCCTCCAGATGTGCATCGGAAACTACTACTGGTCTTTCAGGGAATGATCAAAGAGTAGACTGTTAATGACATTACTCCCATGGAGGAAAGTGTGCATGGTGATTGTTGTATTCAATCCCGATGCAATTTCCGTGTTTCATCAACACTCTGATAGTCCACAGATTACAGAATGCCTACAGATGTGCATCGGAAACTTCCACTGGTCGTCCAGGGATCGATCAAAGCGTGGACTGTTTGAGACATTCCTCCCATGGAGGAAAGTGAACATGGTGACTTTCGTATTCAATCCCTATGCAATTTCTTTGTTTCATCAACACTCTGATAGTCCACAGATTACAGAATACCTCCAGATGTGCATCGGAAACTACTACTGGTCTTCCAGGGAACGATCAAAGCGTAAACTGTTTGAGATATTCCTCCCATGGAGGATTGTGTGCATGGTGACTGTTGTATTCAATCTCGATGCAATTTCTGTGTGTCATCAACACTTTGAAGTTCCACAGATTACAGAATCCCTCCAGATGCTCATCGGAAACTACTACTGGTCTTCCAGGGAACGATCAATGCGTAGACTGTTTCAGAAATTACTCGCATGAAGGAAAGTGCGCATGGTGACTGTTGTATTCAATCCCGATGCAATTTCTGTGTTTCATCAACACCTTGATAGTCCACAGATTACAGATGGCCTCCAGATGTGCATCGGAAACTATTACTGGTCTTCCTGGGAACGATCAAGGCGTAGACTGTTTGAGACATTACTCCCATGGAGGAAAGTGCTCATGGTGACTGTTGTATTCAATCCCGATGCAATTTCTGTGTTTCATCAACACTCTGATAGTCCACAGATTACAGATTGCCTTCAGATGCGCATCGGAAACTACTACTGGTCTTCCTGGGAACGAACAAAGCGTAGACTGTTTGAGACATTACTCCCATGGGGGAAAGTGCGCATGGTAACTGTTGTATTCAATCCCGATGCAATTTCTGTGTTTCATCAACACTCTGATAGTCCACAGATTACAGATTGACTCCAGATGTGCATAGGAAACTGCTTCTGGTCATCCTGGGAACGATCATAGCGTAGAATTTTTGAGACATTACTCCATGGAGGAAAGTGCTCATGGTGACTGTTGTATTCAATCTCGATGCAATTTCTGTGTTTCATCAACACTTTGAATGTCCACAGATTACAGAATGCCTCCAGATGTGCATTGGAAACTACTACTGGACTTTCAGGGAACGATCAAATCGTAGACGTTTTGAGTCATTACTCCCATGGAGGAAAGTGCGCATGGTGACTGTTGTAATCATTCCCGATGCAATTTCTGTGTTTCATCAACACTCTGATAGTAAACAGATTACAGAATGCCACCAGATGTGCATCGGAAACTACTACTGGCATTCCAGGGAACGATCAAGGCGTAGACTGTTTGAGACATTACTCCCATGGAGGAAAGTGCGCTTGGTGACTGTTGTATTCAATCCCGATGCAATATCTGTGTTTCATCAACAGTCAGATAGTCCACAGATTACAGAATGCATCCACATGTGCATCGGAAACTACTACTGGTCTTCCAGGGAACGATCAAAGCGTAGACTGTTTGATACATTACTCCCATGGAGGAAAGTGCGCATGGTGACTGTTGTATTAAATCCCGATGCAATTTCTGTGTGTCATCAACACTTTGAAGGTCCACAGATTACAGAATGCATCCAGATGTGCATCGGAAACTACTACTGGTCTTCCAGGGAACGATAAATGCGTAGACTGTTTCAGAAATTACTCCCATGGAGGAAAGTGCGCATGGTGACTCTTGTATTCAAACCCGATGCAATTTCTGTGTTTCATCAACACACTGATAGTCCACAGATTACAGATGGCCTCCAGATGTGCATCGGAAACTATTACTGGTCTTCCTGGGAACGATCAAGGCGTAGACTGTTTGAGACATTACTCCCATGGAGGAAAGTGCTCATGGTGAGTGTTGTATTCAATCCCGATACAATTTCTGTGTTTTATCAACACTCTGATAGTCCACAGATTACAGATTGCCTCCAGATGTGCATCGGAAACTACTACTGGTCTTCCTGGGAACGAACAAAGCTTAGACTGTTTGAGAAATTACTCCCATGGGGGAAAGTGCGCATGGTGACTGTTGTATTCAATCCCGATGCAATTTCTGCGTTTCATCAACACTCTGATAGTCCACAGATTACAGATTGCCTCCAGATGTGCATAGAAAACTACTTCTGGTCTTCCTGGGAACGATCAAAGCGCAGACTGTTTGAGACATTACTCCCATGGAGGAAAGTGCGCATGGTGACTGTTGTATTCAATCCCGATGCAATTTCCGTGTTTCATCAACACTCTGATAGTCCACAGATTACAGAATGCCTTCAGATGTGCATCGGAAACTTCCACTGGTCGTCCAGGGAACGATCAAATCGTGGACTGTTTGAGACATTCCTCCCATGGAGGAAAGTGAGCATGGTGACTTTTGTATTCAATCCCTATGCAATTTCTTTGTTTCATCAACACTCTGATAGTCCACAGATTACAGAATGCCTCCAGATGTGCATCGGAAACTACTACTGGTCTTCCAGGGAACGATCAAAGCGTAAACTGTTTGAGACATTCCTCCCATGGAGGATTGTGTGCATGGTGACTGTTGTATTCAATCTCGATGCAATTTCTGTGTGTCATCAACACTTTGAAGTTCCACAGATTACAGAATGCCTCCAGATGCGCATCGGAAACTACTACTGGTCTTCCAGGAAACGATCAATGCGTAGACTGTTTGAGACATTACTCCCATTGAGGAAAGTGCGCATGGTGATTGTTGTATTCATTCCAGATGCAATTTCTGTGTTTCATCAACACTCTGATAGTAAACAGATTACAGAATGCCACCAGATGTGCATCGGAAACTACTACTGGTATTCCAGGGAACGATCAAGGCGTAGACTGTTTGAGACATTACTCCCATGGAGGAAAGTGCGCTTGGTGACTGTTGTATTCAATCCCGGTGCAATATCTGTGTTTCATCAACAGTCAGATAGTCCACAGATTACAGAATGCCTCCAGATGTGCATCGGAAACTACTACTGGTCTTTCAGGGAATGATCAAAGAGTAGACTGTTAATGACATTACTCCCATGGAGGAAAGTGTGCATGGTGATTGTTGTATTCAATCCCGATGCAATTTCCGTGTTTCATCAACACTCTGATAGTCCACAGATTACAGAATGCCTACAGATGTGCATCGGAAACTTCCACTGGTCGTCCAGGGATCGATCAAAGCGTGGACTGTTTGAGACATTCCTCCCATGGAGGAAAGTGAACATGGTGACTTTCGTATTCAATCCCTATGCAATTTCTTTGTTTCATCAACACTCTGATAGTCCACAGATTACAGAATACCTCCAGATGTGCATCGGAAACTACTACTGGTCTTCCAGGGAACGATCAAAGCGTAAACTGTTTGAGATATTCCTCCCATGGAGGATTGTGTGCATGGTGACTGTTGTATTCAATCTCGATGCAATTTCTGTGTGTCATCAACACTTTGAAGTTCCACAGATTACAGAATCCCTCCAGATGCTCATCGGAAACTACTACTGGTCTTCCAGGGAACGATCAATGCGTAGACTGTTTCAGAAATTACTCGCATGAAGGAAAGTGCGCATGGTGACTGTTGTATTCAATCCCGATGCAATTTCTGTGTTTCATCAACACCTTGATAGTCCACAGATTACAGATGGCCTCCAGATGTGCATCGGAAACTATTACTGGTCTTCCTGGGAACGATCAAGGCGTAGACTGTTTGAGACATTACTCCCATGGAGGAAAGTGCTCATGGTGACTGTTGTATTCAATCCCGATGCAATTTCTGTGTTTCATCAACACTCTGATAGTCCACAGATTACAGATTGCCTTCAGATGCGCATCGGAAACTACTACTGGTCTTCCTGGGAACGAACAAAGCGTAGACTGTTTGAGACATTACTCCCATGGGGGAAAGTGCGCATGGTAACTGTTGTATTCAATCCCGATGCAATTTCTGTGTTTCATCAACACTCTGATAGTCCACAGATTACAGATTGACTCCAGATGTGCATAGGAAACTACTTCTGGTCATCCTGGGAACGATCATAGCGTAGAATTTTTGAGACATTACTCCATGGAGGAAAGTGCTCATGGTGACTGTTGTATTCAATCTCGATGCAATTTCTGTGTTTCATCAACACTTTGAATGTCCACAGATTACAGAATGCCTCCAGATGTGCATTGGAAACTACTACTGGACTTTCAGGGAACGATCAAATCGTAGACGTTTTGAGACATTACTCCCATGGAGGAAAGTGCGCATGGTGACTGTTGTAATCATTCCCGATGCAATTTCTGTGTTTCATCAACACTCTGATAGTAAACAGATTACAGAATGCCACCAGATGTGCATCGGAAACTACTACTGGCATTCCAGGGAACGATCAAGGCGTAGACTGTTTGAGACATTACTCCCATGGAGGAAAGTGCGCTTGGTGACTGTTGTATTCAATCCCGATGCAATATCTGTGTTTCATCAACAGTCAGATAGTCCACAGATTACAGAATGCATCCACATGTGCATCGGAAACTACTACTGGTCTTCCAGGGAACGATCAAAGCGTAGACTGTTTGATACATTACTCCCATGGAGGAAAGTGCGCATGGTGACTGTTGTATTAAATCCCGATGCAATTTCTGTGTGTCATCAACACTTTGAAGGTCCACAGATTACAGAATGCATCCAGATGTGCATCGGAAACTACTACTGGTCTTCCAGGGAACGATAAATGCGTAGACTGTTTCAGAAATTACTCCCATGGAGGAAAGTGCGCATGGTGACTCTTGTATTCAAACCCGATGCAATTTCTGTGTTTCATCAACACACTGATAGTCCACAGATTACAGATGGCCTCCAGATGTGCATCGGAAACTATTACTGGTCTTCCTGGGAACGATCAAGGCGTAGACTGTTTGAGACATTACTCCCATGGAGGAAAGTGCTCATGGTGAGTGTTGTATTCAATCCCGATACAATTTCTGTGTTTTATCAACACTCTGATAGTCCACAGATTACAGATTGCCTCCAGATGTGCATCGGAAACTACTACTGGTCTTCCTGGGAACGAACAAAGCTTAGACTGTTTGAGAAATTACTCCCATGGGGGAAAGTGCGCATGGTGACTGTTGTATTCAATCCCGATGCAATTTCTGCGTTTCATCAACACTCTGATAGTCCACAGATTACAGATTGCCTCCAGATGTGCATAGAAAACTACTTCTGGTCTTCCTGGGAACGATCAAAGCGCAGACTGTTTGAGACATTACTCCCATGGAGGAAAGTGCGCATGGTGACTGTTGTATTCAATCCCGATGCAATTTCCGTGTTTCATCAACACTCTGATAGTCCACAGATTACAGAATGCCTTCAGATGTGCATCGGAAACTTCCACTGGTCGTCCAGGGAACGATCAAATCGTGGACTGTTTGAGACATTCCTCCCATGGAGGAAAGTGAGCATGGTGACTTTTGTATTCAATCCCTATGCAATTTCTTTGTTTCATCAACACTCTGATAGTCCACAGATTACAGAATGCCTCCAGATGTGCATCGGAAACTACTACTGGTCTTCCAGGGAACGATCAAAGCGTAAACTGTTTGAGACATTCCTCCCATGGAGGATTGTGTGCATGGTGACTGTTGTATTCAATCTCGATGCAATTTCTGTGTGTCATCAGCACTTTGAAGTTCCACAGATTACAGAATGCCTCCAGATGCGCATCGGAAACTACTACTGGTCTTCCAGGAAACAATCAATGCGTAGACTGTTTGAGACATTACTCCCATTGAGGAAAGTGCGCATGGTGATTGTTGTATTCATTCCAGATGCAATTTCTGTGTTTCATCAACACTCTGATAGTAAACAGATTACAGAATGCCACCAGATGTGCATCGGAAACTACTACTGGTATTCCAGGGAACGATCAAGGCGTAGACTGTTTGAGACATTACTCCCATGGAGGAAAGTGCGCTTGGTGACTGTTGTATTCAATCCCGGTGCAATATCTGTGTTTCATCAACAGTCAGATAGTCCACAGATTACAGAATGCCTCCAGATGTGCATCGGAAACTACTACTGGTCTTTCAGGGAATGATCAAAGAGTAGACTGTTAATGACATTACTCCCATGGAGGAAAGTGTGCATGGTGATTGTTGTATTCAATCCCGATGCAATTTCCGTGTTTCATCAACACTCTGATAGTCCACAGATTACAGAATGCCTACAGATGTGCATCGGAAACTTCCACTGGTCGTCCAGGGATCGATCAAAGCGTGGAGTGTTTGAGACATTCCTCCCATGGAGGAAAGTGAACATGGTGACTTTCGTATTCAATCCCTATGCAATTTCTTTGTTTCATCAACACTCTGATAGTCCACAGATTACAGAATACCTCCAGATGTGCATCGGAAACTACTACTGGTCTTCCAGGGAACGATCAAAGCGTAAACTGTTTGAGATATTCCTCCCATGGAGGATTGTGTGCATGGTGACTGTTGTATTCAATCTCGATGCAATTTCTGTGTGTCATCAACACTTTGAAGTTCCACAGATTACAGAATCCCTCCAGATGCTCATCGGAAACTACTACTGGTCTTCCAGGGAACGATCAATGCGTAGACTGTTTCAGAAATTACTCGCATGAAGGAAAGTGCGCATGGTGACTGTTGTATTCAATCCCGATGCAATTTCTGTGTTTCATCAACACCTTGATAGTCCACAGATTACAGATGGCCTCCAGATGTGCATCGGAAACTATTACTGGTCTTCCTGGGAACGATCAAAGCGTAGACTGTTTGAGACATTACTCCCATGGAGGAAAGTGCTCATGGTGACTGTTGTATTCAATCCCGATGCAATTTCTGTGTTTCATCAACACTCTGATAGTCCACAGATTACAGATTGCCTTCAGATGCGCATCGGAAACTACTACTGGTCTTCCTGGGAACGAAGAAAGCGTAGACTGTTTGAGACATTACTCCCATGGAGGAAAGTGCGCATGGTAACTGTTGTATTCAATCCCGATGCAATTTCTGTGTTTCATCAACACTCTGATAGTCCACAGATTACAGATTGACTCCAGATGTGCATAGGAAACTACTTCTGGTCATCCTGGGAACGATCATAGCGTAGAATTTTTGAGACATTACTCCATGGAGGAAAGTGCTCATGGTGACTGTTGTATTCAATCCCGATGCAATTTCTGTGTGTCATCAACACTTTGAAGGTCCACAGATTACAGAATGCCTCCAGATGTGCATCGGAAACTACTACTGGTCTTCCAGGGAACGATAAATGCGTAGACTGTTTCAGAAATTACTCCCATGGAGGAAAGTGCGCATGGTGACTCTTGTATTCAAACCCGATGCAATTTCTGTGTTTCATCAACACACTGATAGTCCACAGATTACAGATGGCCTCCAGATGTGCATCGGAAACTATTACTGGTCTTCCTGGGAACGATCAAGGCGTAGACTGTTTGAGACATTACTCCCATGGAGGAAAGTGCTCATGGTGAGTGTTGTATTCAATCCCGATACAATTTCTGTGTTTTATCAACACTCTGATAGTCCACAGATTACAGATTGCCTCCAGATGTGCATCGGAAACTACTACTGGTCTTCCTGGGAACGAACAAAGCTTAGACTGTTTGAGACATTACTCCCATGGGGGAAAGTGCGCATGGTAACTGTTGTATTCAATCCCGATGCAATTTCTGTGTTTCATCAACACTCTGATAGTCCACAGATTACAGATTGACTCCAGATGTGCATAGGAAACTACTTCTGGTCATCCTGGGAACGATCATAGCGTAGAATTTTTGAGACATTACTCCATGGAGGAAAGTGCTCATGGTGACTGTTGTATTCAATCTCGATGCAATTTCTGTGTTTCATCAACACTTTGAATGTCCACAGATTACAGAATGCCTCCAGATGTGCATTGGAAACTACTACTGGACTTTCAGGGAACGATCAAATCGTAGACGTTTTGAGACATTACTCCCATGGAGGAAAGTGCGCATGGTGACTGTTGTAATCATTCCCGATGCAATTTCTGTGTTTCATCAACACTCTGATAGTAAACAGATTACAGAATGCCACCAGATGTGCATCGGAAACTACTACTGGCATTCCAGGGAACGATCAAGGCGTAGACTGTTTGAGACATTACTCCCATGGAGGAAAGTGCGCTTGGTGACTGTTGTATTCAATCCCGATGCAATATCTGTGTTTCATCAACAGTCAGATAGTCCACAGATTACAGAATGCATCCACATGTGCATCGGAAACTACTACTGGTCTTCCAGGGAACGATCAAAGCGTAGACTGTTTGATACATTACTCCCATGGAGGAAAGTGCGCATGGTGACTGTTGTATTAAATCCCGATGCAATTTCTGTGTGTCATCAACACTTTGAAGATCCACAGATTACAGAATGCATCCAGATGTGCATCGGAAACTACTACTGGTCTTCCAGGGAACGATAAATGCGTAGACTGTTTCAGAAATTACTCCCATGGAGGAAAGTGCGCATGGTGACTCTTGTATTCAAACCCGATGCAATTTCTGTGTTTCATCAACACACTGATAGTCCACAGATTACAGATGGCCTCCAGATGTGCATCGGAAACTATTACTGGTCTTCCTGGGAACGATCAAGGCGTAGACTGTTTGAGACATTACTCCCATGGAGGAAAGTGCTCATGGTGAGTGTTGTATTCAATCCCGATACAATTTCTGTGTTTTATCAACACTCTGATAGTCCACAGATTACAGATTGCCTCCAGATGTGCATCGGAAACTACTACTGGTCTTCCTGGGAACGAACAAAGCTTAGACTGTTTGAGAAATTACTCCCATGGGGGAAAGTGCGCATGGTGACTGTTGTATTCAATCCCGATGCAATTTCTGCGTTTCATCAACACTCTGATAGTCCACAGATTACAGATTGCCTCCAGATGTGCATAGAAAACTACTTCTGGTCTTCCTGGGAACGATCAAAGCGCAGACTGTTTGAGACATTACTCCCATGGAGGAAAGTGCGCATGGTGACTGTTGTATTCAATCCCGATGCAATTTCCGTGTTTCATCAACACTCTGATAGTCCACAGATTACAGAATGCCTTCAGATGTGCATCGGAAACTTCCACTGGTCGTCCAGGGAACGATCAAATCGTGGACTGTTTGAGACATTCCTCCCATGGAGGAAAGTGAGCATGGTGACTTTTGTATTCAATCCCTATGCAATTTCTTTGTTTCATCAACACTCTGATAGTCCACAGATTACAGAATGCCTCCAGATGTGCATCGGAAACTACTACTGGTCTTCCAGGGAACGATCAAAGCGTAAACTGTTTGAGACATTCCTCCCATGGAGGATTGTGTGCATGGTGACTGTTGTATTCAATCTCGATGCAATTTCTGTGTGTCATCAGCACTTTGAAGTTCCACAGATTACAGAATGCCTCCAGATGCGCATCGGAAACTACTACTGGTCTTCCAGGAAACAATCAATGCGTAGACTGTTTGAGACATTACTCCCATTGAGGAAAGTGCGCATGGTGATTGTTGTATTCATTCCAGATGCAATTTCTGTGTTTCATCAACACTCTGATAGTAAACAGATTACAGAATGCCACCAGATGTGCATCGGAAACTACTACTGGTATTCCAGGGAACGATCAAGGCGTAGACTGTTTGAGACATTACTCCCATGGAGGAAAGTGCGCTTGGTGACTGTTGTATTCAATCCCGGTGCAATATCTGTGTTTCATCAACAGTCAGATAGTCCACAGATTACAGAATGCCTCCAGATGTGCATCGGAAACTACTACTGGTCTTTCAGGGAATGATCAAAGAGTAGACTGTTAATGACATTACTCCCATGGAGGAAAGTGTGCATGGTGATTGTTGTATTCAATCCCGATGCAATTTCCGTGTTTCATCAACACTCTGATAGTCCACAGATTACAGAATGCCTACAGATGTGCATCGGAAACTTCCACTGGTCGTCCAGGGATCGATCAAAGCGTGGACTGTTTGAGACATTCCTCCCATGGAGGAAAGTGAACATGGTGACTTTCGTATTCAATCCCTATGCAATTTCTTTGTTTCATCAACACTCTGATAGTCCACAGATTACAGAATACCTCCAGATGTGCATCGGAAACTACTACTGGTCTTCCAGGGAACGATCAAAGCGTAAACTGTTTGAGATATTCCTCCCATGGAGGATTGTGTGCATGGTGACTGTTGTATTCAATCTCGATGCAATTTCTGTGTGTCATCAACACTTTGAAGTTCCACAGATTACAGAATCCCTCCAGATGCTCATCGGAAACTACTACTGGTCTTCCAGGGAACGATCAATGCGTAGACTGTTTCAGAAATTACTCGCATGAAGGAAAGTGCGCATGGTGACTGTTGTATTCAATCCCGATGCAATTTCTGTGTTTCATCAACACCTTGATAGTCCACAGATTACAGATGGCCTCCAGATGTGCATCGGAAACTATTACTGGTCTTCCTGGGAACGATCAAAGCGTAGACTGTTTGAGACATTACTCCCATGGAGGAAAGTGCTCATGGTGACTGTTGTATTCAATCCCGATGCAATTTCTGTGTTTCATCAACACTCTGATAGTCCACAGATTACAGATTGCCTTCAGATGCGCATCGGAAACTACTACTGGTCTTCCTGGGAACGAAGAAAGCGTAGACTGTTTGAGACATTACTCCCATGGAGGAAAGTGCGCATGGTAACTGTTGTATTCAATCCCGATGCAATTTCTGTGTTTCATCAACACTCTGATAGTCCACAGATTACAGATTGACTCCAGATGTGCATAGGAAACTACTTCTGGTCATCCTGGGAACGATCATAGCGTAGAATTTTTGAGACATTACTCCATGGAGGAAAGTGCTCATGGTGACTGTTGTATTCAATCCCGATGCAATTTCTGTGTGTCATCAACACTTTGAAGGTCCACAGATTACAGAATGCCTCCAGATGTGCATCGGAAACTACTACTGGTCTTCCAGGGAACGATAAATGCGTAGACTGTTTCAGAAATTACTCCCATGGAGGAAAGTGCGCATGGTGACTCTTGTATTCAAACCCGATGCAATTTCTGTGTTTCATCAACACACTGATAGTCCACAGATTACAGATGGCCTCCAGATGTGCATCGGAAACTATTACTGGTCTTCCTGGGAACGATCAAGGCGTAGACTGTTTGAGACATTACTCCCATGGAGGAAAGTGCTCATGGTGAGTGTTGTATTCAATCCCGATACAATTTCTGTGTTTTATCAACACTCTGATAGTCCACAGATTACAGATTGCCTCCAGATGTGCATCGGAAACTACTACTGGTCTTCCTGGGAACGAACAAAGCTTAGACTGTTTGAGACATTACTCCCATGGGGGAAAGTGCGCATGGTGACTGTTGTATTCAATCCCGATGCAATTTCTGCGTTTCATCAACACTCTGATAGTCCACAGATTACAGATTGCCTCCAGATGTGCATAGGAAACTACTTCTGGTCTTCCTGGGAACGATCAAAGCGCAGACTGTTTGAGACATTACTCCCATGTAGGAAAGTGCGCATGGTGACTGTTGTATTCAATCCCGATGCAATTTCCGTGTTTCATCAACACTCTGATAGTCCACAGATTACAGAATGCCTTCAGATGTGCATCGGAAACATCCACTGGTCGTCCAGGGAACGATCAAACCGTGGACTGTTTGAGACATTCCTCCCATGGAGGAAAGTGAGCATGGTGACTTTCGTATTCAATCCCTATGCAATTTCTTTGTTTCATCAACACTCTGATAGTCCACAGATTACAGAATACCTCCAGATGTGCATCGGAAACTACTACTGGTCTTCCAGGGAACGATCAAAGCGTAAACTGTTTGAGATATTCCTCCCATGGAGGATTGTGTGCATGGTGACTGTTGTATTCAATCTCGATGCAATTTCTGTGTGTCATCAACACTTTGAAGTTCCACAGATTACAGAATGCCTCCAGATGCGCATCGGAAACTACTACTGGTCTTCCAGGAAACGATCAATGCGTAGACTGTTTGAGACATTACTCCCATTGAGGAAAGTGCGCATGGTGACTGTTGTATTCATTCCAGATGCAATTTCTGTGTTTCATCAACACTCTGATAGTAAACAGATTACAGAATGCCACCAGATGTGCATCGGAAACTACTACTGGTATTCCAGGGAACGATCAAGGCGTAGACTGTTTGAGACATTACTCCCATGGAGGAAAGTGCGCTTGGTGACTGTTGTATTCAATCCCGATGCAATATCTGTGTTTCATCAACAGTCAGATAGTCCACAGATTACAGAATGCATCCACATGTGCATCGGAAACTACTACTGGTCTTCCAGGGAACGATCAAAGCGTAGACTGTTTGATACATTACTCCCATGGAGGAAAGTGCGCATGGTGACTGTTGTATTAAATCCCGATGCAATTTCTGTGTTTCATCAACACTTTGAAGGTCCAAAGATTACAGAATGCCTCCAGATGTGCATCGGAAACTACTACTGGTCTTCCAGGGAACGATAAATGCGTAGACTGTTTCAGAAATTACTCCCATGGAGGAAAGTGCGCATGGTGACTCTTGTATTCAAACCCGATGCAATTTCTGTGTTTCATCAACACACTGATAGTCCACAGATTACAGATGGCCTCCAGATGTGCATCGGAAACTATTACTGGTCTTCCTGGGAACGATCAAGGCGTAGACTGTTTGAGACATTACTCCCATGGAGGAAAGTGCTCATGGTGAGTGTTGTATTCAATCCCGATGCAATTTCTGTGTTTCATCAACACTCTGATAGTCCACAGATTACTGATTGCCTCCAGATGTGCATCGGAAACTACTACTGGTCTTCCTGGGAACGAACAAAGCTTAGACTGTTTGAGACATTACTCCCATGGGGGAAAGTGCGCATGGTGACTGTTGTATTCAATCCCGATGCAATTTCTGCGTTTCATCAACACTCTGATAGTCCACAGATTACAGATTGCCTCCAGATGTGCATAGGAAACTACTTCTGGTCTTCCTGGGAACGATCAAAGCGCAGACTGTTTGAGACATTACTCCCATGGAGGAAAGTGCGCATGGTGACTGTTGTATTCAATTCTGATGCAATTTCTGTGTTTCGTCAACACTCTTATTGTCCACAGATTACACAATGCCTCCAGATGTGCATCGGAAACTACTACTGGTCTTCCAGGGAGCGATCAAAGCGTCGACTGTTTGAGACATTACTCCCATGGAGGAAAGTACGCATGGTGACTGTTGTATTCAATCCCGATGCAATTTCTGTGTTTCATCAACACTCCGATAGTCCACAGATTGCAGAATGCCCCCAGATGTGCATCGGAAACTACTAATGGTCTTCCAGGGAACGATCAAAGCGTAGACTGTTTGAGACATTACTCTCATGGAGGAAAGTGCGCATGGTGGCTGTTGTATTCATTCCCGATGCAATTTCTGTGTTTCATCAACACTCTGATAGTAAACAGATTACAGAATGCCACCAGATGTGCATCGGAAACTACTACTGGTATTCCAGGGAACGATCAAAGCGTAGACTGTTTGAGACATTACTCCCATGGAGGAAAGTGCGCTTGATGACTGTTGTATTCAATCCCGATGCAATATCTGTGTTTCATCAACAGTCTGATAGTCCACAGATTACAGAATGCCTCCACATGTGCATCGGAAACTACTACTGGTCTTCCAGGGAACGATCAAAGCGTAGACTGTTTGAGACATTACTCCCATGGAGGAAAGTGCGCATGGTGACTGTTGTATTCAATCCCGATGCAATTTCTGTGTTTCATCAACACTCTGATAGTCCACAGATTACAGATTGCCTCCTGATGTGCATCGGAAACTACTACTGGTCTTCCTGGGAACGATCAAAGCGTAGGCTGTTTGAGACATTACTCCTATGGAGGAAAGTGCGCATGGTGACTGTTGTATTGAATCCCGATGCAATTTCCGTGTTTCATCAAAACTCTGATAGTCCAAAGATTACAGAATGCCTCCAGATGTGCATCGGAAACTACCACTGGCCGTCCAGGGAACGATCAAAGCGTGGACTGTTTGAGACATTCCTCCCATTGAGGAAAGTGCGCATGGTGACTGTTGTATTCAATCCCTATGCAATTTCTTTGTTTCATCAAAACCCTGATAGTCCACAGATTACAGAATGCCTCCAGATGTGCATCGGAAACTACTACTGGTCTTTCAGGGAACGATCAAATCGTAGACTGTTAGTGACATTACTCCCATAGAGTAAAGTGTGCATGGTGACTGTTGTATTCAATCCCGATGCAATTTCCGTGTTTCATCAACACTCTGATAGTCCACAGATTACAGATTGACTCCAGATGTGCATAGGAAACTACTTCTGGTCATCCTGGGAACGATCAAAGCGTAGACTTTTTGAGACATTACTCCATGGAGGAAAGTGCTCATGGTGACAGTTGTATTCAATCTCGATGCAATTTCTGTGTTTCATCAACACTTTGAATGTCCACAGATTACAGAATGCCTCCAGATGTGCATCGGAAACTACTACTGGTCTTCCAGGGAACGTTCAAAGCGTGGATTGTTTGAGACATTCCTCCCATGGAGGAATGTGTGCATGGTGACTGTTGTACGCAATCTCGATTCAATTTCTGTGTGTCATCAACACTTTGAAGGTCCACAGATTACAGAATGCCTCCAGATGTGCATCGGAAACTACTACTGGTCTTCCAGGGAACGATCAATGCCTAGACTGTTTCAGAAATTACTCCCATGGAGGAAAGTGCGCATGGTGACTCTTGTATTCAAACCCGATGCAATTTCTGTGTTTCATCAACACTCTGATAGTCCACAGATTACAGATGGCCTCCAGATGTGCATCGGAAACTATTACTGGTCTTCCTGGGAACGATCAAGGCGTAGACTGTTTGAGACATTACTCCCATGGAGGAAAGTGCTCATGGTGACTGTTGTATTCAATCCCGATGCAATTTCTATGTTTCATCAACACTCTGATAGTCCACAGATTACAGATTGCCTCCAGATGTGCATCGGAAACTACTACGGGTCTTCCTGGGAACGAACAAAGCTTAGACTGTTTGAGACATTACTCCCATTTGGGATAGTGCGCATGGTGACTGTTGTATTCAATCCCGATGCAATTTCTGTGTTTCGTCAACACTCTGATTGTCCACAGATTACAGATTGCCTCCAGATGTGCATAGGAAACTACTTCTGGTCTTCCTGGGAACGATCAAAGCGCAGACTGTTTGAGACATTACTCCCATGGAGGAAAGTGCGCATGGTGACTGTTGTATTCAATCCCGATGCAATTTCTGTGTTTCATCAACACTCTGATAGTCCACAGATTACAGAATCCACCAGATGTGCATCGGAAATTACTACTGGTATTCCAGGGAACGATCAAAGCGTAGACTGTTTGAGACATTACGCCCATGGAGGAAAGTGCGCTTGATGACTGTTGTATTCAATCCCGATGCAATTTCTGTGTTTCATCAACACTCTGATAGTCCACAGATTACAGATTGCCTCCAGATGTGCATCGGAAACTACTACTGGTCTTCCTTGGAACGATCAAATCGTAGACTGTTTGAGACATTACTCCTATGGAGGAAAGTGCGCATGGTGACTGTTGTATTCAATCCCGATGCAATTTCCGTGTTTCATCAACACTCTGATAGTCCACAGATTACAGAATGCAACCAGATGTGCATCGGAAACTACCACTGGCCGTCCAGGGAACGATCAAAGCGTGGACTGTTTGAGACATTCCTCCCATTGAGGAAAGTGCGCATGGTGACTGTTGTATTCATTCCCTATGCAATTTCTTTGTTTCATCAAAACTCTGATGGTCCACAGATTACAGAATACCTCCAGATGTGCATCGGAAACTACTACTGGTCTTCCAGGGAACGATCAAAGCGTGGACTGTTTGAGACATTCCTCCCATGGAGGAAAGTGCGCATGGTGACTCTTGTATTCAAACCCGATGCAATTTCTGTGTTTCATCAACACTCTGATAGTAAACAGATTACAGATGGCCTCCAGATGTGCATCGGAAACTACTACTGGTCTTCCTGGGAACGAACATAGCTTAGACTGTTTGAGACATTACTCCCATGGGGGAAAGTGCGCATGGTGACTGTTGTATTCAATCCCGATGCAATTTCTGTGTTTCATCAACACTCTGATAGTCCACAGATTACAGATTGCCTCCAGATGTGCATAGGAAACTACTTCTGGTCTTCCTGGGAACGATCAAAGCGCAGACTGTTTGAGACATTACTCCCATGGAGGAAAGTGCGCATGGTGACTGTTGTATTCAATTCTGATGCAACTTCTGTGTTTCGTCAACACTCTGATTGTCCACAGATTACACAATGCCTCCAGATGTGCATCTGAAACTACTACTGGTCTTCCAGGGAGCGATCAAAGCGTCGACTGTTTGAGACATTACTCCCATGGAGGAAAGTGCGCATGGTGACTGTTGTATTCAATCCCGATGCAATTTCTGTGTTTCATCAACACTCTGATAGTCCACAGATTACAGAATGCCCCCAGATGTGCATCGGAAACTACTAATGGTCTTCCAGGGAACGATCAAAGCGTAGACTGTTTGAGACATTACTCACATGGAGGAAAGTGCGCATGGTGACTGTTGTATTCATTCCCAATGCAATTTCTGTGTTTCATCAACACTCTGATAGTAAACAGATTACAGAATGCCACCAGATGTGCATCGGAAACTACTACTGGTATTCCAGGGAACGATCAAAGCGTAGACTGTTTGAGACATTACTCCCATGGAGGAAAGTGCGCTTGATTGCTGTTGTATTCAATCCCGATGCAATTTCTGTGTTTCATCAACAGTCTGATAGTCCACAGATTACAGAATGCCTCCACATGTGCATCGGAAACTACTACTGGTCTTCCAGGGAACGATGAAAGCGTAGACTGTTTGAGACATTACTCCCATGGAGGAAAGTGCGCATGGTGACTGTTGTATTCAATCCCGATGCAATTTCTGTGTTTCATCAACACTCTGATAGTCCAAAGATTACAGATTGCCTCCAGATGTGCATCGGAAACTACTACTGGTCTTCCTGGGATCGATCAAAGCGTAGACTGTTTGAGACATTACTCCTATGGAGGAAAGTGCGCATGGTGACTGTTGTATTCAATCCCGATGCAATTTCCGTGTTTCATCAACACTCTGATAGTCCACAGATTACAGAATGCCTCCAGATGTGCATCGGAAACTACCACTGGCCGTCCAGGGAACGATCAAAGCGTGGACTGTTTGAGACATTCCTCCCATTGAGGGAAGTGCGCATGGTGACTGTTGTATTCATTCCCTATGCAATTTCTTTGTTTCATCAAAACTCTGATAATCCACAGATTACAGAATGCCTCCAGATTTGCATCGGAACTTACTACTGGTCTTTCAGGGAACGATCAAATCGTAGACTGTTAGTGACATTACTCCCATGGAGTAAAGTGTGCATGGTGACTGTTGTATTCAATCCCGATGCAATTTCCGTGTTTCATCAACACTCTGATAGTCCACAGATTACAGAATGCCTCCAGATGTGCATCGGAAATTACTACTGGTGTTCCAGGGAACGATCAAAGCGTGGACTGTTTCAGACATTACTCCCTTGGAGGAATGTGCGGATGGTGACTATTGTATTTACTCCCGATGCAATTTCTGTTTTTCATCAACACTCTGATTGTCCACAGATTACAGATTGTTTCCAGTTGTGCATCGGGAACTACTACTGGTCTTCCAGGGAACAATCAAAGAGTGGACTGTTTCAGACATTACTCCCATGGAGGAATGTGCGGATGGTGACTTTTGTATTTACTCCCGATGCAATTTCTGTTTTTCATCAACACTCTGATTGTCCACAGATTACAGATTGTTTCCAGTTGTGCATCGGAAACTACTACTGGTCTTCCTGGAAACGATCAAAGCGTAGACTGTTTGAGACATTACTCCCATGAAGGAAAGAGCGCATGGTGACTGTTGTATTCAATCCCGATGCAATTTCTGTGTTTCATCAACACTCTGATGGTCCACAGATTACACAATGCCTCGAGATGTGCATCAGAAACTACTACTGGTCTTCCACGGAGCGATCAAAGCGTCGACTGTTTGAGACATTGCTCCCATGGAGGAAAGTGCGCATGGTGACTGTTGTATTCAATCCCGATGCAATTTCTGTGTTTCAACAACACTCTGACAGTAAACAGATTACAGAATGCCTCCAGATGGGCATCGGAAACTACTAATGGTCTTCCAGGGAACGATAAAAGCGCAGACTTTTCGAGACATTACTCTCATTGAGGAAAGTGCGCATGGTGACTGTTGTATTCAATCCCGATGCAATTTCTGTGTTTCATTAACACTCTGATAATCCACAGATTACAGAATGAAACCAGATGTGCATCGGAAACTACTACTGGTCTTCCAGGGAACGATCAAAGCGTAGACTGTTTGAGACATTACTCCCATATAGGAAAGTGCGCATGGTTACTGTTGTATTCAATCCCGATGCAATTTCTCTGTTTTATGAACACTCTGATAGTCCACAGATTACAGAATGCCTCCAGATGTGAATCGGAATCTACTACTGGCCTTCCAGGGAACGATCAAAGCGTAGACTGTTTGAGACATTACTCCCATGGAGGAAAGTGCGCATGGTGACTGTTGTATTCAATCCCTATGCAATTTCTTTGTTTCATCACACTCTGATAGTCCACAGATCACAGAATGCCTCGAGATGTGCATCGGAAACTACTACTGGTCTTTCAGGGAACGATTAAAGCGTAGACTGTTTGAGACATTACTTCCATGGAAGAAAGTGCGCATGGTGATGTTGTATTCAATACCGATGCAATTTCTGTGTTTCATCAACAGTCTGATAGTCCCCAGATTACAGAATGCCTCCAGATGTGCATCGGAAATTACTACTGGTCTTCCAGGGAACGATCAAAGCGTAGACTGTTTGAGACATTACTCTCATGGACGAAAGTGCGCTTGGTGGCTGTTGTATTAAGTCGCGATGCAATTTCTGTGTTTCATCAACAGTCTGACAGTCCACAGATTACACAATGCTTCAAGATGTGCATCGGAAACTACTACTGGTCTTCCACGGAGCGATCAAAGCGTCGACTGTTTGAGACATTGCTCCCATGGAGGAAAGTGCGCATGGTGACTGTTGTATTCAATCCCGATGCAATTTCTGTGTTTCAACAACACTCTGATAGTAAACAGATTACAGAATGCCTCCAGATGGCCACCGGAAACTACTAATGGTCTTCCAGGGAACGATAAAACGCAGACTGTTCGAGACATTACTCTCATTTAGGAAAGTGCGCATGGTGACTATTGTATTCAATCCTGATGCAATTTCTGTGTTTCATCAACACTGTGATTGTCCACAGATTACACAATGCCTCCAGATGTGCATCGGAAACTACTACTGGTCTTCCAGGGAGCGATGAAAGCGTCGACTGTTTGAGACATCTCTCCCATGGAGGAAAGTGCGCATGGTGACTGTTGTATTCAATCTCGATGCAATTTCAGTTTTTCATCAACACACTGATAGTCCACAGATTACAGAATGCTTATAGATGTGCATCGGAAACTACCACTGGCCGTCCAGGTAACGATCAAAGCGTGGACTGTTTGAGACATTCCTCCCATGGAGGAAAGTGCGCATGGTGACTGTTGTATTCAATGCCTATGCAATTTCCTTGTTTCATCAACACTCTGATAGTCCACAGATTACAGAATGAATCCAGATGTGCATTGGAAACTACTACTGGTCTTTCAGGGGACGACCAAAGCGTAGACTGTTAGTGACATTACTCCCATGGAGGAAAGTGTGCATGGTGACTGTTGTATTCAATCCCGATGCAATTTCCGTGTTTCATCAACACTCTGATAGTCCACAGATTACAGAATGCCTCCAGATGTGCATCGGAAACTACCACTGGTCGTCCAGGAAACGATCAAAGCGTGGACTGTTTGAGACATTCCTCCCATGGAGGAATGTGTGCATGCTGACTCTTGCATTCAATCTCGATGCAATTTCTGGGTGTCATCAACACTTTGAAGGTCCACAGATTACAGAAGGAATCCAGATGTGCATCGGAAATTACTACTGGTCTTCCTGGGAACGATCAAAGCGTAGACTGTTTGAGACATTACTCTCATGGACGAAAGTGAGCTTGGTGACTGTTGTATTAAGTCGCGATGCAATTTCTGTGTTTCATCAACAGTCTGATAATCCACAGATTACAGAATGCCTCCAGATGTGCATCGGAAACTACTACTGGTCTTCCAAGGAACGATCAGAGCGTAGACTGATTGAGACATTACTCCCATGAAGGAAAGTGCGCAATTTTGACTGTTGTATTCAATCCCGATGAAATTTCTGTGTTTTATGAACACTCTGATAGTCCACAGATTACAGAATGCCTCCAGATGTGCATCGGAAACTACTACTGGCCTTCCAGGGAACGATCAAAGCGTAGACTCTTTGAGACATTACTCCCATAGAGGAAAGTGCGCATGGTGACTGTTGTATTCAATCCCGATGCAATTTCTGTGTTTCAACAATACTCTAATGGTAAACAGATTACAGAATGCCTCCAGATGGGCATCGGAAACTACTAATGGTCTTCCAGGGAACGATAAAAGCGCAGACTGTTCGAGACATTACTCTCATGGAGGAAAGTGCGCATGGTGACTGTTGTATTCAATCCCGATGCAATTTCTGTGTTTCATTAACACTCTGATAGTCCACAGATTACAGAATGCCACCAGATGTGCATCGGAAACTACTACTGGTCTTCTTGGGAACGATCAAAACGTAGACTGTTTGATACAATTCTCCCATGGACGAAAGTGCGCTTGGTGAATGTTGTATTCAATCCCGATGCAATTTCTGTGTTTCATCAACACTCTGACTGTCCACAGATTACAGATTGCCTCCAGTTGTGCATCGGAAACTACTACTGGTCTTCTTGGGAACGATCAAAGCGTAGACTGTTTGAGACATTACTCCCATGGAGGAAAGTGCGCATGGTGACTGTTGTATTCAATCCCGATGCAATTTCTCTGTTTTATGAACACTCTGATAGTAAACAGATTACAGAATGCCTCCAAATGGGCATCGGAAACTACTAATGGTCTTCCAGGGAACGATAAATTCGCAGACTGTTCGAGACATTACTCTCATGTAGGAAAGTGCGCATGGTGACTGTTGTATTCAATCCCGATGGAATTTCTGTGTTTCATTAACACTCTGATAGTCCACAGATTACAGAATGAAACCAGATGTTCATCGGAAACTACTACTGGTCTTCCAGGGAAAGATCAAAGCGTAGACTGTTTGAGACATTACTCCCATATGGGAAAGTGCGCATGGTGACTCTTGTATTCATTCCCGATGCAATTTCTCTGTTTTATGAACACTCTGATAGTCCACAGATTACAGAATGCCTCCAGATGTGCATCGGAAACTACTACTGGCCTTCCAGGGAACGATCAAAGTGTAGACTGTTTGAGACATTACTCCCATTGAGGAAAGTACGCATGGTGACTGTTGTATTCAATCCCTACGCAATTTCTTTGTTTCATCACACTCTGATAGTCCACAGGTCACAGAATCCCTCCAGATGTGCATCGGAAACTACTACTGGTCTTTCAGGGAACGATTAATGCGTAGACTGTTTGAGACATTACTTCCATGGAGGAAAGTGCGCATGGTGACTGTTGTATTCAATCCCGATACGATTTCTGTGTTTCATCAACAGTCTGATAGTCCCCAGATTACAAAATGCCTCCAGATGTGCATCGGAAAATACTACTGGTCTTCCAGGGAACGATCAAAGCGTAGACTGTTTGAGACAATACTCCCATGGACGAAAGTGCGCTTGGTGAATGTTGTATTCAATCCCGATGCTATTTCTGTGTTTCATCAACACTCTGATAGTAAACAGATTACAGAATGCCTCCAGATGGGCACCGGAAACTACTAATGGTCTTCCAGGGAACGATAAAACGCAGACTGTTCGAGACATTACTCTCATGGTAGAAAGTGCTCATGGTGACTGTTGTATTCAATCCCGATGCAATTTCTGTATTTCATCAACACTGTGATTGTCCACAGATTACACAATGCCTCAAGATGTGCATCGGAAACTGCTACTGGTCTTCCAGGGAGCGATCAAAGCGTCGACTGTTTGAGACATTACTCCCATGGAGGAAAGTGCGCATGGTGACTGTTGTATTCAATCTCGATGCAATTTCAGTTTTTCATCAACACTCTGATAGTCCACAGATTACAGAATGCTTCCAGATATGCATCGGAAACTACCACTGGCCGTCCAGGGAACGATCAAAGCGTGGACTGTTTGAGACATACCTCCCATGGAGGAAAGTGCGCATGGTGACAGTTGTATTCAATCCCTATGCAATTTCTTTGTTTCATCAACACTCTGATAGTCCACAGATTACAGAATGAATCCAGATGTGCATCGGAAACTACTACTGATCTTTCAGGGAACGACCAAAGCGTAGACTGTTAGTGACATTACTCCCATGGAGGAAAGTGTGCATGGTGACTGTTGTATTCAATCCCGATGCAATTTCCGTGTTTCATCAACACTCTGATAGTCCACAGATTACAGAATGCCTCCAGATGTGCATCGGAAACTACCACTGGTCGTCCAGGAAACGATCAAAGCGTGGACTGTTTGAGACATTCCTCCCATGGAGGAATGTGTGCATGCTGACTCTTGCATTCAATCTCGATTCAATTTCTGTGTGTCATCAACACTTTGAAGGTCCACAGATTACAGAATGCCTCCAGATGTACATCGGAAATTACTACTTGTCTTCCTGGGAACGATCAAAGCGTAGACTGTTTGAGACATTACTCTCATGGACGAAAGTGCGCTTGGTGACTGTTGTATTCAATACCGATGCAATTTCTGTGTTTCATCAACTCTCTGGTAGTCCCCAGATTACAGATTGCCTCCAGATGTGCATCGGAAACTGCTAGTGGTCTTCCTGGGAACGATCAAAGCGTAGACTGTTTGAGACATTACTCCCATGGAGGAATGTGTGCATGGTGACTGTTGTATTCAATCTCGATGCAATTTCTGTGTGTTATCAACACTTTGAAGGTCCACAGATTACAGAATGCCTCAGATGTGCATCGGAAACTACTACTGGTCTTCCATTGAACGATCAATGCGTAGACTGTTTCAGACATTACTCCCATGGAGGAAAAATGTGCATGGTGACTATTGTATTCATCCCCGATGCAATTTCCGTGTTTCATCAACACTCTGATAGTCCACAGATTACAGAATGCCTCCAGATGTGCATTGGAAACTACCACTGGTCGTCCAGGGAACGATCAAAGCGTGGACTGTTTGAGACATTCCTCCCATGTAGGAAAGTGCGCATGGTGAATGTTGTATTCAATCCCGATGCAATTTCTTTGTTTCATCAACACTCTGATAGTCCACAGATTACAGAATGCCTCCAGATGTGCATCGTAAACTACTACTGGTCTGTCAGGGAATGATCAAAGCGTAGACTGTTAGTGACATTACTCCCATGGGGGAATGTGTGCATGGTGACTGTTGTATTCAATCTCGATGCAATTTGTGTGTGTCATCAACACTTTGTAGGTCCACAGATTACGGAATGCCTCCAGATGTGCATCGGAAACTACTACTGGTCTTCCAGGGAACGATCAATGCGTAGACTGTTTCAGACATTATTCCCATGGAGGAATGTGCGCATGGTGACTGGTGTATTCAATCCCGATGCAATTTCTGTGTTTTATCAACACTCTGATAGTAAACAGATTACAGAATGCCACCAGATGTGCATCAGAAACTACTACTGGTATTCCAGTTAACGTTCAAAGCGTAGACTGTTTGAGACACTACTCCCATGAATGTAACTGATCATGGTGGCTGTTGTATTCAATCCCGATGAAATTTCTGTGTTTCATCAACACTCTGATAATGCACAGATTACAGAATGCCACCAGATGTGCATCGGAAACCACTACTGGTCTTCCAGGGAACGATCAAAGCGTGGACTGTTTGAGACATTACTCCCTTGGATATAAGTGCGGATGGTGACTCTTGTATTAAATCCCGATGCAATTTCTGTGTATCATCAACACTCTGATAGTCCACAGTTTACAGAATGCCACCAGATGTGCATCGGAAACTACTACTGGTCTTCCAGGGAACGATCAAAGCGTAGACTGTTTGAGACATTACTCCCGTGGAGGAAAGTGCAATTGGTGACTGTTGTATTCAATCCCGAGGATATTTCTGTGTTTCATCAACACTCTGATAGTCCACAGATTACAGAATGCCACCAGATGTGCATCGGAAACTACTACTGGTCTTCCAGGGAACGACCAAAGAGTGGACTGTTTCAGACATTACTCCCATGGAGGAAAGTGCGGATGGTGACTATTGTATTCAATCCCGATGCAATTTCTGTATTTATGGACACTCTGATAGTCCACAGATTTCAGAATGCCTCCATATGTGCATCGGAAACTACTACTGGTCTTCCAGGGAACGATCAAAGCGCATACTTTTTGAGACATTACTCCCATAGAGGAAAGTGCGCATGGTGACTGTTGTATTCAACCCCGATGCAATTTCCGTGTTTCATCAACACTCTGACAGTCCACAGATTACAGAATGCCTCCAGATGTGCATCGGAAACTACCACTGGTCGTCCAGGGAACGATCAAAGCGTAGAATGTTTGAGACATTATTCCCATGGAGGAAAGTGCTAATGGTGACTGTTGTATTCAATCCCGATATATTTCTGTGTTTCATCAACACTATGAAGATCCACAGATTACAGAATGCCTCCAGATGTGCATCGGAAACTACTACTGGTCTTGCAGGGAACGATGAAATCGTAGACGTTTTGAGACATTACTCCCATGGAGGAAAGTTCGCATGGTGACTGTTGTATTCAATCCCGATGCAGTTTCTGTGTTTTATGGACACTCTGATAGTCCACAGATTACAGAATGCCTCCAGATGTGCATCGGAAACTACTACTGGTCCTCCAGGGATCGATCAAAGCGTAGACTGTTTGAGACATTACTCCCATAGAGGAAAGTGCGCATGGTGACTGTTGTATTCAATACCGATGCAACTTCCGCGTTTCATTAACACTCTGATAGTCCACAGATTACAGAATGCTTTCAGATGTGGATCGGAAACTACCACTGGTCGACCAGGGAACGATCAAATCGTAGACGTTTCGAGACATTAGTCCCATGGAGGAAAGTGCGCATGGTGACTCTTATATTCAATCCCGATGCAATTTCTGTGTTTCATCAACACTCTGATAGTCCACAGATTACAGAATGCCCCAGATGTGCATCGGAAACTCCTAATCGTCTTCCAGGGAACGATCAAAGCGTAGACTGTTTGAGACATTACTCCCATGGAGGAAAGTGCGCATGGTGACTGTAGTATTCATTCCCGATGAAATTTCTGTGTTTCATCAACACTCTGATAGTCCATAGATTACAGAATGCCTACAGATGTGCATCGGAAACTGCCACTGGTCGTCCAGGGAAGGATCTAATCGTGGACTGTTTGAGACATTCCTCCCATGGAGGAAAGTGCGCATGGTGACTGTTGTATTCAATCCCGATGCAATTTCTGTGTTTCATCAACTCTCTGGTTGTCCCCAGATTACAGATTGGCTCCAGATGTCCATCGGAAACTACTACCGGTCTTCCTGGGAACGATCAAAGCGTAGACTGTTTGAGACATTACTCCCATGGAGGAAAGTGCTCATGGTGACTGTTGTATTCAATCCCGATGCAATTTCTGTGTTTCATCAACACTCTGATAGTCTACAGATTACAGATTGCCTCCAGATGTGCATCGGAAACTACTACTGGTAATCCTGGGAACGTTCAAAGCGTAGACTGTTTGAGACATTACTCCCATGGAGGAAAGTGCTCATGGTGACTGTTGTATTCAGTCCCGATGTAATTTCTGTGTTTCATCAACACTTTGAAGGTCCACAGATTACAGAATGCCTCCAGATGTGCATCGGAAACTACCACTGGTCGTCCAGGGAACGATCAAAGCGTTGACTGTTTGAGACATTCCTCCCATGGAGGAATGTGTGCATGGTGACTCTTGTATTCAATCTCGATCCAATTTCTGTATGTCATCAACACTTTGAAGGTCCACAGATTAGAGAGTGCCTCCGGATGTGCATCGAAACTACTACTGGTGTTCCAGGGAACGATCAATGCGTAGACTGTTTCAGACATTACTCCCATGGAGGAAAGTGCTAATGGTGACTGTTGTATTCAATCCCGATATATTTCTGTGTTTCATCAACACTATGAAGATCCACAGATTACAGAATGCCTCCAGATGTGCATCGGAAACTGCTACTGGTTTTGCAGGGAACGATCAAATCGTAGACGTTTTGAGACATTAGTCCCATGGAGGAAAGTGCGCATGGTGACTCTTATATTCAATCCCGATGCAATTTCTGTGTTTCATCAACACTCTGATAGTCCACAGATTACAGAATGCCCCCAGATGTGCATCGGAAACTACTAATCGTCTTCCAGGGAACGATCAAAGCGTAGACAGCTTGAGACATTACTCCCATGGAGGAAAGTGTGCATGGTGACTGTTGTATTCAATCCCGATGCAATTTCTGTGTTTCATCAACTCTCTGGTTGTCCCCAGATTACAGATTGGCTCCAGATGTCCATCGGAAACTACTACCGGTATTCCAGGGAACGATCAAAGCGTAGACTGTTTGAGACACTACTCCCGTGGAGGAAACTGATCATGGTGGCTGTTGTATTCAATCCCGATGAAATTTCTGTGTTTCATCAACACTCTGATAATCCACAGATTACAGAATGCCACCAGATGTGCATCGGAAACCACTACTGGTCTTCCAGGGAACGATCAAAGCGTGGACTCTTTGAGACATTCCTCCCTTGGATATAAGTGCGGATGGTGACTGTTGTATTAAAACCCGATGCAATTTCTGTGTTTCATCAACACTCTGATAGTCCACAGATTACAGAATGCCATCAGATGTGCATCGGAAACTACTACTGGTCTTCCAGGGAACGATCAAAGCGTAGACTGTTTGAGACATTACTCCCGTGGAGGAAAGTGCAATTGGTGACTGTTGTATTCAATCCCGATGATATTTCTGTGTTTCTTCAACTCTCTGATAGTCCACAGATAACAGAATGCCACCAGATGTGCATCGGAAACTACTACTGATCTTCCAGGGAACGACCAAAGAGTGGACTGTTTCAGACATTACTCCCATGGAGGAAAGTGCGGATGGTGACTATTGTATTCAATCCCGATGCAATTTCTGTGTTTCATCAACACTTTGAAGGTCCACAGATTACAGAATGCCACCAGATGTGCATCGGAAACTACTACTGGTCTTCCTGGGAACGATCACAGCGTAGACTCTTTGAGTCATTACTCCCATGGACGAAAGTGCGCTTGGTGACTGGTGTATTAAATTGCGATGCAATTTCTGTGTTTCATCAACAGTCTGATAGTTCACAGATTACAGAAGGCCTCCAGATGTGCATCGGAAACTACTACTGGTCTTCCAGGGAACGATCCAAGCGTAGACTGTTTGAGACATTACTCCCA
The DNA here is from genome assembly GCF_023897955.1 of Schistocerca gregaria. Lineage (NCBI taxonomy): Eukaryota > Metazoa > Arthropoda > Insecta > Orthoptera > Acrididae > Schistocerca > Schistocerca gregaria. The sequence continues at coordinate 17,507,533 of NC_064926.1, read as the reverse complement.
TGGAGGAAAGTGCTAATGGTGACTGTTGTATTCAATCCCGATATATATCTGTGTTTCTTCAACACTATGAAGATCCACAGATTACAGAATGCCTCCAGATGTGCATCGGAAACTACTACTGGTCTTGCAGGGAACGATCAAATCGTAGACGTTTTGAGACATTAGTCCCATGGAGGAAAGTGTGCATGGTGACTTTAATATTCAATCACGATGCAATTTCTGTGTTTCATCAACACTCTGATAGTCCACAGATTACAGAATGCCACCAGATGTGCATCGGAAACTACTACTGGTCTTCCAGGGAACGACCAAGGAGTGGACTGTTTCAGACATTACTCCCATGGAGGAAAGTGCGGATGGTGACTATTGTATTCAATCCCGATGCAATTTCTGTGTTTCATCAACACTCTGATAGTCCACAGATTACAGAATGCCACCAGATGTGCATCGGAAACTACTACTGGTCTTCCTGGGAACGATCAAAGCCTAGACTCTTTGAGTCATTACTCCCATGGACGAATGTGCGCTTGGTGACTGGTGTATTAAATTGCGATGCAATTTCTGTGCTTCATCAACAGTCTGATAGTCCACAGATTACAGAAGGCCTCCAGATGTGCATCGGAAACTACTACTGGTCTTTCAGGGAACGATCCAAGCGTAGACTGTTTGAGACATTACTCCCATGGACGAAAGTGCGCATGGTGACTGTTGTATTCAATCCCGATGCAATTTCCGTGTTTTATGAACACTCTGATAGTCCACAGATTACAGAATGCCTCCAGATGTGCATCGGAAACTACTACTGGCCTTGCAGGGAACGATCAAAGCGTAGACTGCTTGAGACATTACTCCCATGGAGGAAAGTGCGCATGGTGACTGTTGTATTCAATCCGTATGCAATTTCTTTGTTTCATCAACACTCTGATATTCCACAGATTACAGAATGCCTCCAGATCTGCATCGGAAACTACCACTGGTCTTCCAGGGAAATATCAAAGCGTGGACTGTTTGAGACATTACTCCCATGGAGGAAAGTGCGCATGGTGACTGTTGTATTGAATCCCTATGCAATTTCTTTGTTTCATCAACACTCTGATAGTCCACAGATTACAGAATGCCTCCAGATGTGCATCGGAAACTACTACTGGTCTCTCAGGGAACGATAAAAGCGTAGACTGTTTGAGACATTACTCCCGTGGAGGAAAGTGCAATTGGTGACTGTTGTATTCAATCCCGATGATATTTCTGTGTTTCTTCAACACTCTGATAGTCCAAAGATTACAGAATGCTTCCAGATGTGCATCGGAAACTGCTACTGGTCCTCCACGGATCGATCAAAGCGTAGACTGTTTGAGACATTACTCCCAGAGAGGAAAGTGCGCATGGTGACTGTTGTATTCAATACCGATGCAATTTCCGTGTTTCGTCAACACTCTAATAGTCCACAGGTTACAGAATGCCTCCAGATGTGGATCGGAAGCTACCACTGGTCGTCCAGGGAACGATCAAAGCTTGGACTGTTTGAGACATTCCTCCCATGGAGGAAAGTGCGCATGGTTACTCTTGTATTTAATCCCTATGCAAAGTCTTTGTTTCATCAACACTCTGATAGTCCACAGATTACAGAATGCCTTAAGATGTGCATCGGAAACTACTACTGGTGTTTCAGGGAACGATCAAAGCGTAGACTGGTAGTGACATTACTCCCATGGAGGAAAGTGTGCATGGTGACTGTTGTATTCAATCCCGATCCAATTTCCATGTTTCATCAACACTCTGATAGTCCACAGATTACAGAATGCCTCCAGATGTGCATCGGAAACTACTACTGGTCTTCCATTGAACGATCAATGCGTAGACTGTTTCAGACATTACTCCCATGGAGGAAAAATGCGCATGGTGACTGTTGTATTCAATCCCGATGCAATTTCTGTGTTTTATGGACACTCTGATAGTCACAGATTCAAGAATGCCTCCAGATGTGCATCGGAAACTACTACTGGTCTTCCAGGGAACGATCAAAACGTAGACTGTTTGAGACATTACTCCCATAGAGGAAAGTGCTCATGGTGACTGTTGTATTCAATAGCGATGCAATTTCCATGTTTCATCAACACTCTGATATTCCACAGATGACAGAATCCCTCCAGATGTGCATCGGAAACTACTACTGGTCGTCCAGGGAACGATCAAAGCGTGGACTGTTTGAGACATTCCTCCCATGGAGGAAAGTGCTCATGGTGACTGTTGTATTCAATCCCGATGCAATATATGTGTTTTATGGACACTCTGATAGTCCACAGATTACAGAATGCAGCCAGATGTTCATCGGAAACTACTAATGGTCTTCCAGGGAACGGTCAAAGCGTAGACTGTTTGAGACAATGCTCCCATAGAGGAAAGTGCGCATGGTGACTGTTGTATTCAATCCCGATGCAATTTCCGTGTTTCATGAACACTCTGATAGTCCACAGATTACAGAATGCCTCCAGATGTGGATCGGAAACTACCACTGGTCGTCTAGTGAACGATCAAAACGTGGACTGTTTGAGACATTCCTCCCATGGAGGACAGTGCGCATGGTGACTGTTGTATTCAATCCCTATGCAATTTCTTTGTTTCATTAACACTCTGATAGTTCACAAATTACAGAATGCCTCCAGATGTGCATCGGAAACTACTACTGGTCTTTCAGGGAACGATCAAAGCGTAGACTGTTAGTGACATTACTCCCATGGAGGAAAGTGTGCATGGTGACTGTTGTATTCATTCCCGATGCAATTTACGTGTTTCATCAACACTCTGATAGTCCACAGATTACAGAATGCCTCCAGATGTGCATCGGAAACTACCAGTGGTCGTCCAGGGAACGATCAAAGCGTAGACTGTTTGAGACATTATTCCCATGGAGGAAAGTGCTAATGGTGATTGTTGTATTCAATTTCGATATATTTCTGTGTTTCATCAACACTATGAAGATCCACAGATTACAGAATGCCTCCAGATGTGCATCGGAAACTACTACTGGTCTTGCAGGGAACGATCAAATCGTAGACGTTTCGAGACATTAGTCCCATGGAGGAAAGTGCGCATGGTGACTCTTATATTCAATCCCGATGCAATTTCTGTGTTTCATCAACACTCTGATAGTCCACAGATTACAGAATGCCCCAGATGTGCATCGGAAACTCCTAATCGTCTTCCAGGGAACGATCAAAGCGTAGACTGTTTGAGACATTACTCCCATGGAGGAAAGTGCGCATGGTGACTGTAGTATTCATTCCCGATGAAATTTCTGTGTTTCATCAACACTCTGATAGTAAACAGATTACAGAATGCCACCAGATGTGCATCGGAAACTACTACTGGTATTCCAGGGAACGATCAAAGTGTAGACTGTTCGAGACACTACTCCCGTGGAGGAAACTGATCATGGTAGCTGTTGTATTCAATCCCGATGAAATTTCTGTGTTTCATCAACACTCTGATAATCCACAGATTACAGAATGCCACCAGATGTGCATCGGAAACCACTACTGGACTTCCAGGGACCGATCAAAACGTGGACTGTTTGAGACATTACTCCCTTGGATATAAGTGCGGATGGTGACTGTTGTATTAAATCCCGATGCAATTTCTGTGTTTCATCAACACTCTGATAGTCCACAGATTACAGAATACAGCCAGATGTTCATCGGAAACTACTACTGGTCTTCCAGGGAACGATCAAAGCGTAGACTGTATGAGACAATGCTCCCATAGAGGAAAGTGCGCATGGTGACTGTTGTATTCAAGCCTGATGCTATTTCCGTGTCTCATGAACACTCCGATAGTCCACAGATTACAGAATTCCTCCAGATGTGGATCGGAAACTACCACTGGTCGTCTAGGGAACGATCAAAGCGTGGACTGTTTGAGACATTCCTCCCATGGAGGACAGTGCGCATGGTGACTGTTGTATTCAATCCCTATGCAATTTCTTTGTTTCATTAACTCTCTGATAGTCCACAGATTACAGAATGCCTCCAGATGTGCATCGGAAACTACTACTGGCCTTGCAGGGAACGATCAAAGCGTAGACTGCTTGAGACATTACTCCCATGGAGGAAAGTGCGCATGGTGACTGTTGTATTCAATCCGTATGCAATTTCTTTGTTTCATCAACACTCTGATATTCCACAGATTACAGAATGCCTCCAGATCTGCATCGGAAACTACCACTGGTCTTCCAGGGAACGATCAAAGCGTGGACTGTTTGAGACATTACTCCCATGGAGGAAAGTGCGCATGGTGACTGTTGTATTGAATCCCTATGCAATTTCTTTGTTTTATCAACACTCTGATAGTCCACAGATTACAGAATGCCTCCAGATGTGCATCGGAAACTACTACTGGTCTTTCAGGGAACGATCAAAGCGTAGACTGTTTGAGACATTACTCCCGTGGAGGAAAGTGCAATTGGTGACTGTTGTATTCAATCCCGATGATATTTCTGTGTTTCTTCAACACTCTGATAGTCCACAGATTACAGAATGCCACCAGATGTGCATCGGAAACTACTACTGGTCTTCCAGGGAACGACCAAAGAGTGGACTGTTTCAGACATTACTCCCATGGAGGAAAGTGCGGATGGTGACTATTGTATTCAATCCCGATGCAATTTCTGTGTTTCATCAACACTCTGATAGTCCACGGATTACAGAATGCCACCAGATGTGCATCGGAAACTACTACTGGTCTACCTGGGAACGATCAAAGCGTAGACTCTTTGAGTCATTACTCCCATGGACGAATGTGCGCTTGGTGACTGGTGTATTAAATTGCGATGCAATTTCTGTGTTTCATCAACAGTCTGATAGCCCACAGATTACAGAATGCCTCCAGATGTGGATCGGAAACTACCACTGGTCGTCCAGGGAACGATCAAAGCGTGGACTGTTTGAGACATTTTTCCCATGGAGGAAAGAGCGCATGGTGACTGTTGTATTCAATCCCGATGCAATTTCTGTGTTTCATCAACTCTCTGGTAGTCCCCAGATTACAGATTGCCTAAAGATGTGCATCGGAAACTACTACCGGTCTTCTGGGAACGATCAAGGCGTAGACTGTTTGAGACATTACTCCCATTCAGGAAAGTGCCGTTGGTGACTGTTGTAATCAATCCCGATGCAATTTCTGTGTTTCATCAACACTGTGACAGTCCACAGATTACAGAATCCCTCCAGATGTGCATCGGAAACTACTACTGGTCGTCCAGGGAACGATCAAAGCGTGGACTGTTTGAGACATTCCTCCCATGGAGGAGAGTGCTCATGGTGACTGTTGTATTCAATAGCGATGCAATTTCCATGTTTCATCAACACTCTGATAGTCCACAGATTACAGACTGCCTCCAGATATGCATCGGAAACTACTACTGGTATTTCACGGAACGATCAAAGCGTAGACTGTTAGTGACATTCCTCCCATGGAGGAATGTGCATGGTGACTTTTGTAATCAATCCCGATGCAATTTCCGTGTTTCATCAACACTCTGATAGTCCACAGATTACAGAATGCCTCCAGATATGCATCGGAAACTACCACTGGTCTTCCATTGAACGATCAATGCGTAGACTGTTTCAGACATTACTCCCATGGAGGAAAAATGCGCATGGTGACTGTTGTATTCAATCCCGATGCAATATCTGTGTTTTATGGACACTCTGATAGTCACAGATTTCAGAATGCCTCCAGATGTGCATCGGAAACTACTACTGATCTTCCTGGGAACGATCAAAGCGTAGACTGTATGAGACATTCCTCCCATGGAGGTAAGGTAGCATGGTGACTGTTGTATTCAATCCCGATGAAATTTCTGTGTTTCATCAACACTCTGATAGTCCACAGATTACAGAATGCCTCCAGATGTGGATCGGAAACTACCACTGGTCGTCCAGGGAACGATCAAAGCGTTGACTGTTTGAGACATTCCCCCCATGGAGGAATGTGTGCATGGTGACTCTTGTATTCAATCTCGATCCAATTTCTGTATGTCATCAACACTTTGAAGGTCCACAGATTACAGAATGCCTCCGGATGTGCATCGGAAACTACTACTGGTGTTCCAGGGAACGATCAATGCGTAGACTGTTTCAGACATTACTCCCATGGAGGAAAGTGCTAATAGTCACTGTTGTATTCAATCCCGATATATTTCTGTGTTTCATCAACACTATGAAGATCCACAGATTACAGAATGCCTCCAGATGTGCATCGGAAACTACTACTGGTCTTGCAGGGAACGATCAAGTCGTAGACGTTTTGTTGCATTAGTCCCATGGAGGAAAGTGCGCATGGTGACTCTTGTATTCAATCCCGATGATATTTCTGTGTTTCATCAACACTCTGATAGTCCACAGATTACAGAATGCAGCCAGATGTTCATCGGAAACTACTACTGGTCTTCCAGGGAACGATCAAAGCGTAGACTGTTTGAGACAATACTCCCATGGAGGAAAGTGCTCATGGTGACTGTTGTATTCAATCCCGATGCAATATATGTGTTTTATGGACACTCTGATAGTCCACAGATTACAGAATGCAGCCAGATGTTCATCGGAAACTACTACTGGTCTTCCAGGGAACGATCAAAGCGTAGACTGTTTGAGACAATGCTCCCATAGAGGAAAGTGCGCATGGTGACTGTTGTATTCAATCCCGATGCAATTTCCGTGTTTCATGAACACTCTGATAGTCCACAGATTACAGAATGCCTCCAGATGTGGATCGGAAACTACCACTGGTCGTATAGGGAACGATCAAAGCGTGGACTGTTTGAGACATTCCTCCCATGGAGGACAGTGCGCATTGTGACTGTTGTATTCAATCCCTATGCAATTTCTTTGTTTCATTAACACTCTGATAGTCCACAAATTACTGAATGCCTCCAGATGTGCATCGGAAACTACTACTGGTCTTTCAGGGAACGATCAAAGCGTAGACTGTTAGTGACATTACTCCCATGGAGGAAAGTGTGCATGGTGACTGTTGTATTCATTCCCGATGCAATTTACGTGTTTCATCAACACTCTGATAGTCCACAGATTACAGAATGCCTCCAGATGTGCATCGGAAACTACCACTGGTCGTCCAGGGAACGATCAAAGCGTAGACTGTTTGAGACATTATTCCCATGGAGGAACGTGCTAATGGTGATTGTTGTATTCAATCCCGATATATTTCTGTGTTTCATCAACACTATGAAGATCCACAGATTACAGAATGCCTCCAGATGTGCATCGGAAACTACTATTGGTCTTGCAGGGAACGTTCAAATCGTAGACGTTTTGAGACATTAGACCCATGGAGGAAAGTGCGCATGGTGACTCTTATATTCAATCCCGATGCAATTTCTGTGTTTCATCAACACTCTGATAGTCCACAGATTACAGAATGCCCCCAGATGTGCATCGGAAACTACTAATCGTCTTCCAGGGAACGATCAAAGCGTAGACTGTTTGAGACATTACTCCCATGGAGAAAAGTGCGCATGGTGACTGTAGTATTCATTCCCGATGCAATTTCTGTGTTTCATCAACACTCTGATAGTTAACAGATTACAGAATGCCACCAGATGTGCATCGGAAACTACTACTGGTATTCCAGGGAACGATCAAAGTGTAGACTGTTCGAGACACTACTCCCGTGGAGGAAACTGATCATGGTGGCTGTTGTATTCAATCCCGATGAAATTTCTGTGTTTCATCAACACTCTGATAATCCACAGATTACAGACTGCCACCAGATGTGCATCGGAAACTACTACTGGACTTCCAGGGACCGATCAAAGCGTGGACTGTTTGAGACATTACTCCCTTGGATATAAGTGCGGATGGTGACTGTTGTATTAAATCCCGATGCAATTTCTGTGTTTCATCAAGACTCTGATAGTCCACAGACTACAGAATGCCACCAGTTGTGCATCGGAAACTACTACTGGTCTTCCTGGGCGGCGATCAAAACGTAGACTCTTTGAGTCATTACTAAGATGGACGAAAGTGCGCTTGGTGACTGTTGTATTAAATTGCGATGCAATATCTGTGTTTCATCAACAGTCTGATAGTCCACAGATTACAGAAGGCCTCCAGATGTGCATCGGAAACTACTACTGGTCTTCCAGGGAACGATCAAAGCGTAGCCTGTTTGAGACATTACTCCCATGGAAGAAAGTGCGCATGGTGACTGTTGTATTCAATCCCGATGCAATTTCCGTGTTTTATGAACACTCTGTTAGTCCACAGATTACAGAATGCCTCCAGATGTGGATCGGAAACTACCACTGGTCGTCCAGGGAACGATCAAAGCGTTGACTGTTTGAGACATTCCCCCCATGGAGGAATGTGTGCATGGTGACTCTTGTATTCAATCTCGATCCAATTTCTGTATGTCATCAACACTTTGAAGGTCCACAGATTACAGAATGCCTCCGGATGTGCATCGGAAACTACTACTGGTGTTCCAGGGAACGATCAATGCGTAGACTGTTTCAGACATTACTCCCATGGAGGAAAGTGCTAATAGTGACTGTTGTATTCAATCCCGATATATTTCTGTGTTTCATCAACACTATGAAGATCCACAGATTACAGAATGCCTCCAGATGTGCATCGGAAACTACTACTGGTCTTGCAGGGAACGATCAAGTCGTAGACGTTTTGTTGCATTAGTCCCATGGAGGAAAGTGCGCATGGTGACTCTTATATTCAATCCCGATGATATTTCTGTGTTTCATCAACACTCTGATAGTCCACAGATTACAGAATGCCCCCAGATGTGCATCGGAAACTACTAATCGTCTTCCAGGGAACGATCAAAGCGTAGACTGTTTGAAACATTACTCCCATGGAGAAAAGTGCGCATGGTGACTGTAGTATTCATTCCCGATGCAATTTCTGTGTTTCATCAACACTCTGATAGTAAACAGATTACATAATGCCACCAGATGTGCATCGGAAACTACTACTGGTCTTCCAGGGAACGATCCAAGCGTAGACTGTTTGAGACACTACTCCCGTGGAGGAAAATGATCATGGTGGCTGTTGTATTCAATCCCGATGAAATTTCTGTGTTTCATCAACACTCTGATAATCCACAGATTACAGAATGCCACCAGATGTGCATCGGAAACCACTACTGGTCTTCCAGGGAACGATCAAAGCGTGGACTGTTTGAGACATTCCTCCCTTGGATATAAGTGCGGATGGTGACTGTTGTATTAAAACCCGATGCAATTTCTGTGTTTCATCAACACTCTGATAGTCCACAGATTACAGAATGCCACCAGATGTGCATCGGAAACTACTACCGGCCTTCCAGGAACGATCAAAGCGTAGACTGTTTGATACATTACTCCCGTGGAGGAAAGTGCAATTGGTGACTGTTGTATTCAATCCCGATGATATTTCTGTGTTTCTTCAACACTCTTATAGTCCACAGATTACAGAATGCCACCAGATGTGCATCGGAAACTACTACTGATCTTCCAGGGAACGACCAAAGAGTGGACTCTTTCAGACATTACTCCCATGGAGGAAAGTGCGGATGGTGACTATTGTATTCAATCCCGATGCAATTTATGTGTTTCATCAACACTCTGATAGTCCACATATTACAGAATGCCACCAGATGTGGATCGGAAACTACCACTGGTCTTTCAGGGAACGATCAAAACGTGGACTGTCTGAGACATTCCAGCCATGGAGGAAAGTGCGCATGGTGACTGTTGTATTCAATCCCTATGCAATGTCTTTGTTTCATCAACACTCTGATAGTCCACAGATTACAGAAAGTCTCCAGATGTGCATCAGAAACTACTACTGGTCTTTCAGGGAACGATCAAAGCGTAGACTGTTAGTGACATTACTCCCATGGAGGAAAGTGTGCATGGTGATTGTTGTATTCAATCCCGATCCAATTTCCGTGTTTCATCAACACTCTGATAGTCCATAGATTACAGAATGCCTCCAGATGTCCATCGGAAACTACCACTGGTCGTTCAGGGAACGATCAAAGTGTAGACTGTTCGAGACACTACTCCCGTGGAGGAAACTGATCATGGTGGCTGTTGCATTCAATCCCGATGAAATTTCTGTGTTTCATCAACACTCCGATAATCCACAGATTACAGAATGCCACCAGATGTGCATCGGAAACTACTACTGGTCTTCCAGTGAACGATCAAATCGTAGACTGCTTCAGACATTACTCCCATGGAGGAAAGTGCGGATGGTGACTATTGTATTCAATCCCGATGCAATTTCTGTGTTTCATCAACACTCTGATAGCCCACAGATTACAGAATGCCACCAGATGTGCATCGGAAACTACTACTGGTCTTCCTGGGAGCGATCAAAACGTAGACTCTTTGAGTCATTACTAAGATGGACGAAAGTGCGCTTGGTGACTGTTGTATTAAATTGCGATGCAATTTCTGTGTTTCATCAACAGTCCGATAGTCCACAGATTACAGAAGGCCTCCAGATGTGCATCGGAAACTACTACTGGTCTTCCAGGGAACGATCAAAGCGTAGACTGTTTGAGACATTACTCCCATGGAAGAAAGTGCGCATGGTGACTGTTGTATTCAATCCCGATGCAATTTCCGTGTTTTATGAACACTCTGTTAGTCCACAGATTACAGAATGCCTCCAGATGTGCATCGGAAACTACTACTGGTCTTTCAGGGAACGATCAAAGCGTAGACTGTTTGAGACATTACTCCCATGGAGGAAAGTTCGCATGGTGACTGTTGTATTTATTCCCGATGCAGTTTCTGTGTTTTATGGACACTCTGATAGTCCACAGATTACAGAATGCCTCTAGATGTGCATCGGAAACTACTACTGGTCCTCCAGGGATCGATCAAAGCGTAGACTGTTTGAGACATTACTCCCATAGAGGAAAGGGCGCATGGTGACTGTTGTATTCAATACCGATGCAATTTCCGTGTTTCATCAACACTCTGATAGTCCACAGATTACAGAATGCCTCCAGATGTGGATCGAAAACTACCACTGGTCGTCCAGGGAACGATCAAAGCGTTGACTGTTTGAGACATTACTCCCATGGAGGAAAGTGCTCATGGTGACTGTTGTATTCAATCCCGATGTAATTTCTGTGTTTCTTTAACACTCTGATAGTCCACAGATTACAGAATGCCCCCAGATGTGCATCGGAAACTCCTAATCGTCTTCCAGGGAACGATCAAAGCGTAGACTGTTTGAGACATTACTCCCGTATAGGAAAGTGCACTTGGTGAATGTTGTATTCAATCCCGATGATATTTCTGTGTTTCATCAACACTCTGATAGTCCACAGATTACAGAATGCCACCAGATGTGCATCGGAAACTACTACTGGTCTTCCTGGGAACGATCAAAGCGTAGACTCTTTGAGTCATTACTCCCATGGACGAAAGTGCGCTTGGTGACTGGTGTATTAAATTGCGATGCAATTTCTGTGTTTCATCAACAGTGTGATAGTCCACAGATTACAGAAGGCCTCCAGATGTGCATCGGAAACTACTACTGGTCTTCCAGGGAACGTACCAAGCGTAGACTGTTTGAGACACTACTCCCGTGGAGGAAACTGATCATGGTGGCTGTTGTATTCAATCCAGATGAAATTTCTGTGTTTCATCAACACTCTGATAATCCACAGATTACAGAATGCCACCAGATGTGCATCGGAAGCGGCTACTGGTCTTCCAGGGAACGATCAAAGCGTGGACTGTTTGAGACATTCCTCCCTTGGATATAAGTGCGGATGGTGACTGTTGTATTAAAACCCGATGCAATTTCTGTGTTTCATCAACAGTCTGATAGTCCACAGATTACAGAAGGCCTCAAGTTGTGCATCGGAAACTACTACTGGTCTTCCAGGGAACGATCCAAGCGTAGACAGTTTGAGACGTTACTCCCATGGAGGAAAGTGCTAATGGTGACTGTTCTATTCAATCCCGATATATATCTGTGTTTCATCAACACTCTGATAGTCCACAGATTACAGAATGCCACCAGATGTGCATCGGAAACTACTACTGGTCTTCCAGGGAACGACCAAAGAGTGGACTGTTTCAGACATTACTCCCATGGAGGAAAGTGCGGATGGTGACTATTGTATTCAATCCCGATGCAATTTCTGTGTTTCATCAACACTCTGATAGTCCACAGATTACAGATTGCCTCCAGATGTGCATCGGAAACTACGACTGGTCTTCCTGGGAACGATCAAAGCGTAGACTGTTTGAGACATTACTCCCATGGAGGAAAGTGCTAATGGTGACTGTTGTATTCAATCCCAATATATTTCTGTGTTTAATCATCACTATGAAGGTCCACAGATTACAGAATGCCTCCAGATGTGCATCGGAAACTACTACTGGTCTTTCAGGGAACGATCAAAGCGTAGACTGTTAGTGACATTACTCCCATGGAGGAATGTGCATGGTGACTGTTGTATTCAATCCCGATATATTACTGTGTTTCATCAACACTATGAAGGACCACAGATTACAGAATGCCTCCAGATGTGCATCGGAAACTACTACTGGTCTTCCAGGGAACGATCAAAGCGTAGACTGTTTGAGACATTCCCCCCATGGAGGATAGTGCGCATGGTGGCTGTTGTATTTAATCCCTATGCAATTTCTTTGTTTCATCAACACTCTGATAGTACACAGAGTACAGAATACCTCCAGATGTGCATCGGAAACTATTACTGGTCTTTCAGGGAACAATCAAAACCGTAGACTGTTAGTGACATTACTCCCATGGAGGAAAGTGTGCATGGTGACTGTTGTATTCAATCCCGATGCAATTAACGTGTTTCATCAACACTCTGATAGTCCACAGATTACAGAATGCCTCCAGGTGTGCATCGGAAACTACCACTGGTCGTCCAGGGAACGATCAAAGCGTTGACTGTTTGAGACATTCCTCCCATGGGGTAAAGTGCGCATGGTGACTGTTGTATTCAATCCCGATGCAATTTCTGTGTTTCATCAACTCTCTGGTAGTCCCCTGCTTACAGATTGCCTCCAGATGTGCATCGGAAGCTACTACTGGTCTTCCTTGGAACGATCAAAGCGTAGACTCTTTGAGAGATTACTCCCATGGAGGTATGTGTGCATGGTGACTGTTGTATTCAATCCTGATGCAATTTCTGTGTGTCATCAGCAATTTGAAGGTCCACAGATTACAGAATGCCTCCAGATGTGCATCGGAAACTACTACTGGTCTTCCAGGGAACGATCAATGCGTAGACTGTTTCAGACATTACTCCCATGGAGGAAAGTGCGCATGGTGACTGGTGTATTCAATCCCGATGCAATATCTGTGTTTCAACACTCTGATAGTCCACAGATTAGAGATGGAATCCAGATGTGCATCGGAAACTACTACTGATCTTCCTGGGAACGATCAAAGCGTAGACTGATTGAGACATTACTCCCATGGAGGTAAGTGCGCATGGTGACTGTTGTGTTCAATCCCGATGCAATTTCTGTGTTTCATCAACACTCTGATAGTCCACAGATTACAGATTGCCTCCAGATGTGCATCGGAAACTACGACTGGTCTTCCTGGGAACGATCAAAGCGTAGACTGTTTGAAACATTACTCCCATGGAGGAAAGTGCTAATGGTGACTTTTGTATTCAATCCCAATATACTTCTGTGTTTCATCAACACTATGAAGGTCCACAGATTACAGAATGCCTCCAGATGTGCATCGGAAACTTCTACTGGTCTTTCAGGGAACGATCAAAGCGTAGACTGTTAGTGACATTACTCCCATGGAGGAATGTGCATGGTGACTGTTGTATTCAATCCCGATATATTACTGTGTTTCATCAACACTATGAAGGTCCACAGATTACAGAATGCCTCCAGATGTGCATCGGAAACTACTACTGGTCTTCCAGGGAACGATCAAAGCATAGACTGTTTGAGACATTCCTCCCATGGAGGAAAGTGCGCATGGTGGCTGTTGTATTCAATCCCTATGCAATTTCTTTGTTTCATTAACACTCTGATAGTACACAGAGTACAGAATACCTCCAGATGTGCATCGGAAACTATTACTGGTCTTTCAGGGAACAATCAAAGCGTAGACTGTTAGTGATTTACTCCCATGGAGGAAAGTGTGCATGGTGACTGTTGTATTCAATCCCGATGCAATTTACGTGTTTCATCAACACTCTGATAGTCCACAGATTACAGAATGCCTCCAGATGTGCATCGGAAACTACCACTGGTCGTCCATGGAACGATCAAAGCGTGGACTGTTTGAGATATTCTCCCATGGAGGAAAGCGCGCATGGTGACTGTTGTATACAATGCCGATGCAATTTCTGTGTTTCATCAACTCTCTGGTAGTCCCCATATTACAGAATGCCTCCAGATGTGCATCGGAACTACTACTGGTCTTCCAGGGAACGGACAAATCGCAGACGTTTTGAGACATTAGTCACATGGAGGAAAGTGCGCATGGTGACTCTTATATTCAATATCGATGCAATTTCTGTGTTTCATCAACACTCTGATAGTCCACAGATTACAGAATGCCCCTAGATGTGTATCCGAAACTACTAATGGTCTTCCAGGGAACGATCAAAGCGTAGACTGTTTGAGACATTACTCCCATGGAGGAAAGTGCGCATGGTGACTGTTGTATTCATTCCCGATGCAATTTCTGTGTTTTATGGACACTCTGATAGTCACAGATTTCAGAATGCCTCCAGATGTGCATCGGAAACTACTACTGGTCTTCCAGGGAACGATCAAAACGTAGACTGTTTGAGACATTACTCCCATAGAGGAAAGTGCTCATGGTGACTGTTGTATTCAATAGCGATGCAATTTCCATGTTTCATCAACACTCTGATATTCCACAGATTACAGAACGCCTCCAGATGTGCATCGGAAACTACTACAGGTCGTCCAGGGAACGATCAAAGCGTGGACTGTTTGAGACATTCCTCCCATGGAGGAAAGTGCGCATGGTGACTGTTGTATTCAATCTCTATGCAATTTCTTTGTTTCATCAACACTATGATAGTCCACAGATTACAGACTGGCTCCAGATGTGCATCGGAAACTACTACTGGTCTTTCACGGAACGATCAAAGCGTAGACTGTTAGTGACATTACTCCCATGGAGGAATGTGCATGGTGACTTTTGTATTCAATCCCGATGCAATTTCCGTGTTTCATCAACACTCTGATAGTCCACAGATTACAGAATGACTCCAGATGTGCTTCGGAAACTACCACTGGTCGTCCAGGGAACGATCAAACGTTGACTGTTTGAGACAATCCTCAGATGGAGGAAAGTGCGCATGGTGAATGGTGTATTCAATCCCGATGCAATTTCTGTGTTTCATCAACACTCTGATAGTCCACAGATCATAGAAGAACTCCAGATGTGCATCGGAAACTACTACTGATCTTCCTGCGAACGATCAAAGCGTAGACTGTTTGAGACATTCCTCCCATGGAGGTAAGGTAGCATGGTTACTGTTGTATTCAATTCCGATGCAATTTACGTGTTTCATCAACACTCTGATAGCCCACAGATTACAGAATGCCTCCAGATGTGCATCGGAAGCTACTACTGGTCTTCCTTGGAACGATCAAAGCGTAGACTCTTTGAGACATTACTTCCATGGAGGTATGTGTGCATGGTGACTGTTGTATTCAATCTCGATGCAATTTCTGTGTGTCATCAACAATTTGAAGGTCCACAGATTACAGAACGCCTCCAGATGTGCATCGGAAACTACTACTGGTCTTCCAGGGAACGATCAATGCGTAGACTGTTTCAGACATTACTCCCATGGAGAAAAGTGCGCATGGTGACTGGTGTATTCAATCCCGATGCAATTTCTGTGTTTCAACACTCTGATAGTCCACAGATTACAGATGGAATCCAGGTGTGCATCGGAATCTACTACTGATCTTCCTGCGAACGAACAAAGCGTAGACTGTTTGAGACATTACTCCCATGGAGGTAAGTGCGCATGGTGACTGTTGTACTCAATCCCGATGCAATTTCTGTGTTTCATCAACACTCTGATAGTCCACAGATTACAGATTGAATCCAGATGTGCATCGGAAACTACGACTGGTCTTCCTGGGAACGATCAAAGCGTAGACTGTTTGAGACATTACTCCCATGGAGGAAAGTGCTAATGGTGACTGTTGTATTCAATCCCAATATATTTCTGTGTTTCATCAACACTATGAAGGTCCACAGATTACAGAATGCCTCCAGATGTGCATTCGAAACTACTACTGGTCTTTCAGGGAACGATCAAAGCGTAGACTGTTAGTGACATTACTCCCATGGAGGAATGTGCATGGTGACTGTTGTATTCAATCCCGATATATTACTGTGTTTCATCAACACTATGAAGGTCCACAGATTACAGAATGCCTCCAGATGTGCATCGGAAACTACTACTGGTCTTCCAGGGAACGATCAAAGCGTAGACTGTTTGAGACATTCCTCCCATGGAGGAAAGTGCGCATGGTGGCTGTTGTATTTAATCCCTATGCAATTTCTTTGTTTCATTAACACTCTGATAGTACACAGAGTACAGAATACCTCCAGATGTGCATCGGAATCTATTACTGGTCTTTCAGGGAACAATCAAAGCGTAGACTGTTAGTGACATTACTCCCATGGAGGAAAGTGTGCATGGTGACTGTTGTATTCAATCCCGATGCAATTTACGTGTTTCATCAACACTCTGATAGTCCACAGATTACAGAATGCCTCCAGATGTGGATCGGAAACTACCACTGGTCGACGAGGGAACGATCAAAGCGTGGACTGTTTGAGACATTCCTACCATGGAGGACAGTGCGCATGGTGACTGTTGTATTCAATCCCTATGCAATTTCTTTGTTTCATTAACACTCTGATAGTCCACAGATTACAGAATGCCTCCAGATGTGCATCGGAAACTACTACTGGTCTTTTAGGGAACGATCAAAGCGTATAATGTTAGTGACATTAGTCCCATGGAGGAAAGTGCGCATGGTGACTCTCATATTCAATATCGATGAAATTTCAGTGTTTCATCAACACTCTGATAGTCCTCAGATTACAGAATGCCCCTCTATGTGCATCGGAAACTACAAATTGTCTTCCAGGGAACGATCAAAGCGTAGACTGTTTGAGACATTACTCCCATGGAGGAAAGTGCGCATGGTGACTGTTGTATTCATTCCCGATTCAATTTCTGTGTTTCATCAACACTCTGATAGTAAACAGATTACAGAATGCCACCAGATGGCCATCGGAAACTACTACTGGTATTCCTTGGAAGGATCAAAGCGTAGACTCTTTGAGACATTACTCCCAAGGAGGTATGTGTGCATGGTGACTGTTGTATTCAATCTCGATGCAATTTCTGTGTGTCATCAACAATTTGAAGGTCCACAGATTACAGAATGCCCCTCTATGTGCATCGAAAACTACTAATGGTCTTCCAGGGAACGATCAATGCGTAGACTGTTTCAGACATTACTCCCATGGAGGAAAGTGCGCATGGCTACTGGTGTATTCAATCCCGATGCAATTTCTGTGTTTCATCAACACTCTGATAGTCCACAGATTACAGATGGAATCCAGATGTGCATCGGAAACTACTACTGATCCTCCTGGGAACGATCAAAGCGTACACTGTTTGAGACATTACTCGCATGGAGGTAAGTGCGCATGGTGACTGTTGTATTCAATCCCGATGCAATTTCTGTGTTTCATCAACACTCTGATAGTCCACAGATTACAGATTGCCTCCAGATGTGCATCGGAAACTACGACTGGTCTTCCTGGGAACGATCAAAGCGTAGACTGTTTGAGACATTACTCCCATGGAGGACAGTGCGCATGGTGACTGTTGTATTCAATCCCTATGCAATTTCTTTGTTTCATTAACACTCTGATAGTCCACAGATTACAGAATGCCTCCAGATGTGCATCGGAAACTACTACTGGTCTTTCAGTGAACGATCAAAGCGTAGAGTGTTAGTGACATTACTCCCATGGAGGAAAGTGCGCATGGTGACTGTTGTATTCAATCCCGATATATTTCTGTGTTTCATCAACACTATTCAGGTCCACAGATTACAGAATGCCTCCAGATGTGCATCGGAAACTACTACTGGTCTTCCAGGGAACGATCAAATCGTAGACTGTTTGAGACATTCCTCCCATGGAGGAAAGTGCGCATGGTGACTGTTGTATTCAATCCCTATGCAATTTCTTTGTTTCATTTACACTCTGATAGTCCACAGATTACAGAACGCCTCCAGATGTGCATCGGAAACTATTACCTGTCTTTCAGGGAACGATCAAAGCGTAGACTGTTTGAGACATTACTCCCATGGAGGTAAGTGCGCATGGTGACTGTTGTATACAATCCCGATGCAATTTCTGTGTTTCATCAACTCTCTGGTAGTCCCCAGATTACAGATCGCCTCCAGATGTGCATCGGAACTACTACTGGTCTTCCTGCGAACGATCAAAGCGTAGACTGTTTGAGACATTACTCCCATGGAGGAAAGTGCTCATTGTGACTGTTGTATTCAATCCCGATGCAATTTCTGTGTTTCATCAACACTCTGATAGTCCACAGATTACAGATTGCCTCCAGATGTACATCGGAAACTACTACTGGTTTCCTGGGAACGATCAAATCGTAGATTGTTTGAGACATTACTTCCATGGAGGAAAGTGGTCATGGTGACTGTTGTATTCAATCCCGATGCAATTTCTGTGTTTCATCAACACTTTGAAGGTCCACAGATTACAGAATGGCTCCAGATGTGCATCGGAAACTACTACTGGTCTTCCAGGGAACGATCAAATCGCAGACGTTTTGAGACATTAGTCCCTTGGAGGAAAGTGCGCATGGTGACTCTCATATTCAATATCGATGCAATTTCTGTGTTTCATCAACACTCTGATAGTCCTCAGATTACAGAATGCCCCTCTATGTGCATCGGAAACTACAAATGGTCTTCCAGGGAACGATCAAAGCGTAGACTGTTTGAGACATTACTCCCATGGAGGAAAGTGCGCATGGTGACTGTTGTATTCATTCCCGATTCAATTTCTGTGTTTCATCAACACTCTGATAGTAAACAGATTACAGAATGCCACCAGATGTGCATCGGAAACTACTACTGGTATTCCTTGGAACGATCAAAGCGTAGACTCTTTGAGACATTACTCCCAAGGAGGTATGTGTGCATGGTGACTGTTGTATTCAATCTCGATGCAATTTCTGTGTGTCATCAACAATTTGAAGGTCCACAGATTACAGAATGCCCCTCTATGTGCATCGAAAACTACTAATGGTCTTCCAGGGAACGATCAATGCGTAGACTGTTTCAGACATTACTCCCATGGAGGAAATTGCGCATGGTGACTGTTGTATTCAATCCCGATGCAATTTCTGTGTTTCATCAACACTCTGATAGTCCACAGTTTACAGATGGAATCCAGATGTGCATCGGAAACTACTACTGATCTTCCTGGGAACGATCAAAGCGTAGACTGTTTGAGACATTACTCGCATGGAGGTAAGTGCGCATGGTGACTGTTGTATTCAATCCCGATGCAATTTCTGTGTTTCATCAACACTCTGATAGTCCACAGATTACAGATTGCCTCCAGATGTGCATCGGAAACTACGACTGGTCTTCCTGGGAACGATCAAAGCGTAGACTGTTTGAGACATTACTCCCATGGAGGAAAGTGCTCATGGTGACTGTTGTATTCAATCCCGATGCAATTTACGTGTTTCATCAACACTATGAAGGTCCACAGATTACAGAATGCCTCCAGATGTGCATCGGAAACTACTACTGGTCTTTCAGGGAACGATCAAAGCGTAGACTGTTAGTGACATTACTCCCATGGAGGAAAGTGCGCATGGTGACTGTTGTATTCAATCCCGATATATTTCTGTGTTTCATCAACACTATTCAGGTCCACAGATTACAGAATGCCTCCAGATGTGCATCGGAAACTACTACTGGTCTTCCAGGGAACGATCAAATCGTAGACTGTTTGAGACATTACTCCCATGGAGGAAAGTGCGCATGGTGACTGTTGTATTCAATCCCTATGCAATTTCTTTGTTTCATTTACACTCTGATAATCCACAGATTACAGAATGCCTCCAGATGTGCATCGGAAACTATTACTGGTCTTTCAGGGAACGATCAAAGCGTAGACTGTTTGAGACATTACTCCCATGGAGGTAAGTGCGCATGGTGACTGTTGTATACAATCCCGATGCAATTTCTGTGTTTCATCAACTCTCTGGTAGTCCCCAAATTACAGAATGCCTCCAGATGTGCATCGGAACTACTACTGGTCTTCCTGGGAACGATCAAAGCGTAGACTGTTTGAGACATTTCTTCCCATGGAGGAAAGTGCTCATGGTGACTGTTGTATTCAATCCCGATGCAATTTCTGTGTTTCATCAACACTCTGATAGTCCACAGATCATAGATGAACTCCAAATGTGCATCGGAAACTACTACTGATCTTCCTGCGAACGATCAAAGCGTAGAATGTTTGAGACATTCCTCCCATGGAGGAAAGTGCGCATGGTGGCTGTTGTATTTAATCCCTATGCAATTTCTTTGTTTCATTAACACTCTGATAGTACACAGAGTACAGAATACCTCCAGATGTGCATCGGAATCTATTACTGGTCTTTCAGGGAACAATCAAAGCGTAGACTGTTAGTGACATTACTCCCATGGAGGAAAGTGTGCATGGTGACTGTTGTATTCAATCCCGATGCAATTTACGTGTTTCATCAACACTCTGATAGTCCACAGATTACAGAATGCCTCCAGATGTGGATCGGAAACTACCACTGGTCGACTAGGGAACGATCAAAGCGTGGACTGTTTGAGACATTCCTACCATGGAGGACAGTGCGCATGGTGACTGTTGTATTCAATCCCTATGCAATTTCTTTGTTTCATTAACACTCTGATAGTCCACAGATTACAGAATGCCTCCAGATGTGCATCGGAAACTACTACTGGTCTTTTAGGGAACGATCAAAGCGTATAATGTTAGTGACATTAGTCCCATGGAGGAAAGAGCGCATGGTGACTCTCATATTCAATATCGATGAAATTTCTGTGTTTCATCAACACTCTGATAGTCCTCAGATTACAGAATGCCCCTCTATGTGCATCGGAAACTACAAATTGTCTTCCAGGGAACGATCAAAGCGTAGACTGTTTGAGACATTACTCCCATGGAGGAAAGTGCGCATGGTGACTGTTGTATTCATTCCCGATTCAATTTCTGTGTTTCATCAACACTCTGATAGTAAACAGATTACAGAATGCCACCAGATGTCCATCGGAAACTACTACTGGTATTCCTTGGAAGGATCAAAGCGTAGACTCTTTGAGACATTACTCCCAAGGAGGTATGTGTGCATGGTGACTGTTGTATTCAATCTCGATGCAATTTCTGTGTGTCATCAACAATTTGAAGGTCCACAGATTACAGAATGCCCCTCTATGTGCATCGAAAACTACTAATGGTCTTCCAGGGAACGATCAATGCGTAGACTGTTTCAGACATTACTCCCATGGAGGAAAGTGCGCATGGCTACTGGTGTATTCAATCCCGATGCAATTTCTGTGTTTCATCAACACTCTGATAGTCCACAGATTACAGATGGAATCCAGATGTGCATCGGAAACTACTACTGATCCTCCTGGGAACGATCAAAGCGTACACTGTTTGAGACATTACTCGCATGGAGGTAAGTGCGCATGGTGACTGTTGTATTCAATCCCGATGCAATTTCTGTGTTTCATCAACACTCTGATAGTCCACAGATTACAGATTGCCTCCAGATGTGCATCGGAAACTACGACTGGTCTTCCTGGGAACGATCAAAGCGTAGACTGTTTGAGACATTACTCCCATGGAGGACAGTGCGCATGGTGACTGTTGTATTCAATCCCTATGCAATTTCTTTGTTTCATTAACACTCTGATAGTCCACAGATTACAGAATGCCTCCAGATGTGCATCGGAAACTACTACTGGTCTTTCAGTGAACGATCAAAGCGTAGAGTGTTAGTGACATTACTCCCATGGAGGAAAGTGCGCATGGTGACTGTTGTATTCAATCCCGATATATTTCTGTGTTTGATCAACACTATTCAGGTCCACAGATTACAGAATGCCTCCAGATGTGCATCGGAAACTACTACTGGTCTTCCAGGGAACGATCAAATCGTAGACTGTTTGAGACATTCCTCCCATGGAGGAAAGTGCGCATGGTGACTGTTGTATTCAATCCCTATGCAATTTCTTTGTTTCATTTACACTCTGATAGTCCACAGATTACAGAACGCCTCCAGATGTGCATCGGAAACTATTACTGGTCTTTCAGGGAACGATCAAAGCGTAGACTGTTTGAGACATTACTCCCATGGAGGTAAGTGCGCATGGTGACTGTTGTATACAATCCCGATGCAATTTCTGTGTTTCATCAACTCTCTGGTAGTCCCCAGATTACAGATCGCCTCCAGATGTGCATCGGAACTACTACTGGTCTTCCTGCGAACGATCAAAGCGTAGACTGTTTGAGACATTACTCCCATGGAGGAAAGTGCTCATTGTGACTGTTGTATTCAATCCCGATGCAATTTCTGTGTTTCATCAACACTCTGATAGTCCACAGATTACAGATTGCCTCCAGATGTACATCGGAAACTACTACTGGTTTCCTGGGAACGATCAAATCGTAGATTGTTTGAGACATTACTTCCATGGAGGAAAGTGGTCATGGTGACTGTTGTATTCAATCCCGATGCAATTTCTGTGTTTCATCAACACTTTGAAGGTCCACAGATTACAGAATGGCTCCAGATGTGCATCGGAAACTACTACTGGTCTTCCAGGGAACGATCAAATCGCAGACGTTTTGAGACATTAGTCCCTTGGAGGAAAGTGCGCATGGTGACTCTCATATTCAATATCGATGCAATTTCTGTGTTTCATCAACACTCTGATAGTCCTCAGATTACAGAATGCCCCTCTATGTGCATCGGAAACTACAAATGGTCTTCCAGGGAACGATCAAAGCGTAGACTGTTTGAGACATTACTCCCATGGAGGAAAGTGCGCATGGTGACTGTTGTATTCATTCCCGATTCAATTTCTGTGTTTCATCAACACTCTGATAGTAAACAGATTACAGAATGCCACCAGATGTGCATCGGAAACTACTACTGGTATTCCTTGGAACGATCAAAGCGTAGACTCTTTGAGACATTACTCCCAAGGAGGTATGTGTGCATGGTGACTGTTGTATTCAATCTCGATGCAATTTCTGTGTGTCATCAACAATTTGAAGGTCCACAGATTACAGAATGCCCCTCTATGTGCATCGAAAACTACTAATGGTCTTCCAGGGAACGATCAATGCGTAGACTGTTTCAGACATTACTCCCATGGAGGAAATTGCGCATGGTGACTGTTGTATTCAATCCCGATGCAATTTCTGTGTTTCATCAACACTCTGATAGTCCACAGTTTACAGA
Organism: Schistocerca gregaria; assembly: GCF_023897955.1. NCBI lineage: Eukaryota > Metazoa > Arthropoda > Insecta > Orthoptera > Acrididae > Schistocerca > Schistocerca gregaria. The sequence goes on along the minus strand of NC_064926.1, from coordinate 17,483,887 downwards.
TGGAATCCAGATGTGCATCGGAAACTACTACTGATCTTCCTGGGAACGATCAAAGCGTAGACTGTTTGAGACATTACTCGCATGGAGGTAAGTGCGCATGGTGACTGTTGTATTCAATCCCGATGCAATTTCTGTGTTTCATCAACACTCTGATAGTCCACAGATTACAGATTGCCTCCAGATGTGCATCGGAAACTACGACTGGTCTTCCTGGGAACGATCAAAGCGTAGACTGTTTGAGACATTACTCCCATGGAGGAAAGTGCTCATGGTGACTGTTGTATTCAATCCCGATGCAATTTACGTGTTTCATCAACACTATGAAGGTCCACAGATTACAGAATGCCTCCAGATGTGCATCGGAAACTACTACTGGTCTTTCAGGGAACGATCAAAGCGTAGACTGTTAGTGACATTACTCCCATGGAGGAAAGTGCGCATGGTGACTGTTGTATTCAATCCCGATATATTTCTGTGTTTCATCAACACTATTCAGGTCCACAGATTACAGAATGCCTCCAGATGTGCATCGGAAACTACTACTGGTCTTCCAGGGAACGATCAAATCGTAGACTGTTTGAGACATTACTCCCATGGAGGAAAGTGCGCATGGTGACTGTTGTATTCAATCCCTATGCAATTTCTTTGTTTCATTTACACTCTGATAATCCACAGATTACAGAATGCCTCCAGATGTGCATCGGAAACTATTACTGGTCTTTCAGGGAACGATCAAAGCGTAGACTGTTTGAGACATTACTCCCATGGAGGTAAGTGCGCATGGTGACTGTTGTATACAATCCCGATGCAATTTCTGTGTTTCATCAACTCTCTGGTAGTCCCCAAATTACAGAATGCCTCCAGATGTGCATCGGAACTACTACTGGTCTTCCTGGGAACGATCAAAGCGTAGACTGTTTGAGACATTACTCCCATGGAGGAAAGTGCTCATGGTGACTGTTGTATTCAATCCCGATGCAATTTCTGTGTTTCATCAACACTCTGATAGTCCACAGATCATAGATGAACTCCAAATGTGCATCGGAAACTACTACTGATCTTCCTGCGAACGATCAAAGCGTAGACTGTTTGAGACATTCCTCCCATGGAGGTAAGGTAGCATGGTGACTGTTGTATTCAATTCCGATGCAATTTCCGTGTTTCATCAACACTCTGATAGTCCACAGATTACAGATTGCCTCCAGATGTGCATCGGAAACTACTACTGGTCTTCCAGACAACGATCAAAGCGTAGACTGTTTGAGACAATGCTCCCATAGAGGAAAGTGCGCATGGTGACTGTTGTATTCAATCCCGATGCAATTTCTGTGTTTCATCAACACTCTGATAGTCCACAGATTACAGATTGCCTCCAGATGTGCATCGGAAACTACTACTGGTCTTCCAGGGAACGATCAAAGCGTACACTGTTTGAGACAATGCTCCCATAGAGGAAAGTGCGCATGGTGACTGTTGTATTCAATCCCGATGCAATTTCCGTGTTTCATGAACACTCTGATAGTCCACAGATTACAGAATGCCTCCAGATGTGGATCGGAAACTACCACTGGTCGACTAGGGAACGATCAAAGCGTGGACTGTTTGAGACATTCCTACCATGGAGGACAGTGCGCATGGTGACTGTTGTATTCAATCCTATGCAATGTCTTTGTTTCATTAACACTCTGATAGTCCACAGATTACAGAATGCCTCCAGATGTGCATCGGAAACTACTACTGGTCTTCCAGGGAACGATCAAAGCGTATAATGTTAGTGACATTAGTCCCATGGAGGAAAGTGTGCATGGTGACTGTTGTATTCAATCCCGATGCAATTTACGTGTTTGATCAACACTCTGATAGTCCACAGATTACAGAATGCCTCCAGATGTGCATCGGAAACTACCACTGGTCGTCCATGGAACGATCAAATCGTGGACTGTTTGAGACATTCCTCAGATGGAGGAAAGTGCGCATGGTGAATGGTGTATTCAATCCCATTGCAATTTCTGTGTTTCATCAACACTCTGATAGTCCACAGATTACAGATGGCCTCCAGATGTGCATCGGAAACTACTACTGATCTTCCTGCGAACGATCAAAGCGTAGACTGTTTGAGACATTCCTCCCATGGAGGTAAGGTAGCATGGTGACTGTTGTATTCAATTCCGATGCAATTTACGTGTTTCATCAACACTCTGATAGTCCACAGATTACAGATTGCCTCCAGATGTGCATCAGAAACTACTACTGGTCTTCCTGGGAACGATCAAAGCGTAGACTGTTTGAGACATTACTCCCATGGAGGAAAGTGCTCATGGTGACTGTTGTACTCAATCCCGATGCAATTTTATGTTTCATCAACACTCTGATAGTCCACAGATTACAGATTGCCTCCAGATGTGCATCGGAAACTACTACTGGTCTTCCAGGGAACGATCAAAGCGTAGACTATTTGAGACAATGCTCCCATAGAGGAAAGTGCGCATGGTGACTGTTGTATTCAATCTCGGTGCAATTTCTGTGTGTCATCAACACTTTGAAGGTCCACAGATCACAGAATGCCTCCAGATGTGCATCGGAAACTACTACTGGTCTTGCAGGGAACGATCAAATCGTAGACGTTTTGAGACATTAGTCCCATGGAGGAAAGTGCGCATGGTGACTCTTATATTCAATCCCTATGCAATTTCTGTGTTTTATGGACACTCTGATAGTCCACAGATTACAGAATGCAGCCAGATGGTCATCGGAAACTACTACTGGTCCTCCAGGGAACGATCAAAGCGTAGACTGTTTGAGACAATGCTCCCATAGAGGAAAGTGCGTATGGTGACTGTTGTATTCAATCCCGATGCATCTTCCGTGTTTCATGAACACTCTGATAGTCCACAGATTACAGAATGCCTCCAGATGTGGATCGGAAACTACCACTGGTCGACTAGGGAACGATCAAAGCGTGGACTGTTTGAGACATTCCTACCATGGAGGACAGTGCGCATGGTGACTGTTGTATTCAATCCCTATGCAATTTCTTTGTTTCATTAACACTCTGATAGTCCACAGATTACAGAGTGCCTCCAGATGTGCATCGGAAACTACTACTGGTCTTTCAGGGAACGATCAAAGAATATAATGATAGTGATATTAGTCTCATGGAGGAAAGTGTGCATGGTGACTGTTGTATTCAATCCCGATGCAATTTACGTGTTTCATCAACACTCTGATAGTCCACAGATTACAGAATGCCTCCAGATGTGCATCGGAAACTACCACTGGTCGTCCATGGAACGATCAAATCGTGGACTGTTTGAGACATTCCTCCCATTGAGGAAATGCGCATGGTGACTGTTGTATACAATCACGATGCAATTTCTGTGTTTCATCAACTCTCTGGTAGTCCCCAGATTACAGATTGCCTCCAGATGTGCATCGGAACTACTACTGGTCTTCCTTGCGAACGATCAAAGCGTAGACTGTTAGTGACATTACTCCCATGGAGGAAAGTGTGCATGATGACTGTTGTATTCAATCCCGATGCAATTTACGTGTTTCATCAACACTCTGATAGTCCACAGATTACAGAATGCCTCCAGATGTGCATCGGAAACTACCACCGGTGGTCCAGGGAACGATCAAAGCGTTGACTGTTTGAGACATTCCTCCCATGGGGGAAAGTGCGCATGGTGACTGTTGTATTCAATCCCGATGCAATTTCTGTGTTTCATCAACTCTCTGGTAGACCCCAGCTTACAGATTGCGTCCAGATGTGCATCGGAAGCTACTACTGGTCTTCCTTGGAACGATCAAAGCGTAGACTGTTTGAGACATTACTCCCATGGAGGTAAGTGCGCATGGTGACTGTTGTATTCAATCCCGATGCAATTTCTGTGTTTGATCAACACTCTGATAGTCCACAGATTACAGATTGCCTCCAGATGTGCATCGGAAACGACGACTGGTCTTCCTGGGAACGATCAAAGCGTAGACTCTTTGAGACATTACTCCCATGGAGGAAAGTGCTAATGGTGACTGTTGTATTCAATCCCAATATATTTCTGTGTTTCATCAACACTATGAAGGTCCACAGATTACAGAATGCCTCCAGATGTGCATCGGAAACTACTACTGGTCTTTCAGGGAACGACCAAATCGTAGACTGTTAGTGACATTACTCCCATGGAGGAATGTGCATGGTTACTGTTGTATTCAATCCCGATATATTACTGTGTTTCGTCAACACTATGAAGGTCCACAGATAACAGAATGCCTCCAGATGTGCATCGGAAACTACTACTGGTCTTCCAGGGAACGATCAAAGCGTAGACTGTTTGAGACATTCCTCCCATGGAGGAAAGTGCGCATGGTGGCTGTTGTATTTAATCCCTATGCAATTTCTTTGTTTCATTAACACTCTGATAGTACACAGAGTACAGAATACCTCCAGATGTGCATCGGAAACTACTACTGGTCTTTCAGGGAACGATCAAAGCGTAGACTGTTAGTGACATTACGCCCATGGAGGAATGTGCATGGTGACCTTTGTATTCAATCCCGATGCAATTTCCGTGTTTCATCAACACTCTGATAGTCCACAGATTACAGAATGCCTCCAGATGTGCTTCGGAAACTACCACTGGTCGTCCAGGGAACGATCAAAGCGTTGACTGTTTGAGACAATCCTCAGATGGAGGAAAGTGCGCATGGTGAATGGTGTATTCAATCCCGATGCAATTTCTGTGTTTCATCAACACTCTGATAGTCCACAGATGATGTCCTCCAGATGTGCATCGGAAACTACTACTGATCCTCCTGCGAACGATCAAAGCGTAGACTGTTTGAGACATTCCTCCCATGGAGGTAAGGTAGCATGGTGACTGTTGTATTCAATTCCGATGCAATTTACGTGTTTCATCAACACTCTGATAGTCCACAGATTACAGATTGCCTCCAGATGTGCATCGGAAAATACTACTGTTCTTCCAGGGAACGATCAAAGCGTAGACTGTTTGAGACAATGCTCCCATAGAGGAAAGTGCGCATGGTGACTGTTGTATTCAATCTCGGTGCAATTTCTGTGTGTCATCAACACTTTGAAGGTCCACAGATCACAGCATGATTCCAGATGGTCATCGGAAACTACTAGTGGTCCTCCAGGGAACGATCAAAGCGTAGACTGTTTGAGACAATGCTCCCATAGAGGAAAGTGCGTATGGTGACTGTTGTATACAATCCCGATGCAATTTCCGTGTTTCATGAACACTCTGATAGTCCACAGATTACAGAATGCCTCCAGATGTGGATCGGAAACTACCACTGGTCGACTAGGGAACGATCAAAGCGTGGACTGTTTGAGACATTCCTACCATGGAGGACAGTGCGCATGGTGACTGTTGTATTCAATCCCTATGCAATTTCTTTGTTTCATTAACACTCTGATAGTCCACAGATTACAGAATGCCTTCAGATGTGCATCGGAAACTACTACTGGTCTTTCAGGGAACGATCAAAGCGAATAATGTTAGTGACATTAGTCCCATGGAGGAAAGTGTGCATGGTGACTGTTGTATTCAATCCCGATGCAATTTACGTGTTTCATCAACACTCTGATAGTCCACAGATTACAGAATGCCTCCAGATGTGCATTGGAAACTAACACTGGTCGTCCATGGAACGATCAAATCGTGGACTGTTTGAGACATTCCTCCCATTGAGGAAAAGCGCATGGTGACTGTTGTATACAATCCCGATGCAATTTCTGTGTTTCATCAACTCTCTGGTAGTCCCCAGATTACAGATTGCCTCCAGATGTGCATCGGAACTACTACTGGTCTTCCTGCGAACGATCAAAGCGTAGACTGTTTGAGACATTACTCCCATGGAGGAAAGTGCTCATTGTGACTGTTGTATTCAATCCCGATGCAATATCTGTGTTTCATCAACACTCTGATAGTCCACAGAATACAGATTGCCTCCAGATGTACATCGGAAACTACTACTGGTCTTCCTGGGAACGATCAAATCGTAGATTGTTTGAGACATTACTTCCATGGAGGAAAGTGCTCATGGTGACTGTTGTATTCAATCGCGATGCAATTTCTGTGTTTCATCAACACTTTGAAGGTCCACAGATTACAGAATGGCTCCAGATGTGCATCGGAAACTACTACTGGTCTTCCAGGGAACGATCAAATCGCAGACGTTTTGAGACACTAGTCCCTTGGAGGAAAGTGCGCATGGTGACTCTCATATTCAATATCGATGCAATTTCTGTGTTTCATCAACACTCTGATAGTCCTCAGATTACAGAATGCCCCTGTATGTGCATCGGAAACTACAAATGGTCTTCCAGGGAACGATCAAAGCGTAGACTGTTTGAGACATTACTCCCATGGAGGAAAGTGCTCATTTTGACTGTTGTATTCAATCCCGATGCAATTTCTGTGTTTCATCAACACTCTGATAGTCCACAGAATACAGATTGCCTCCAGATGTACATCGGAAACTACTACTGGTCTTCCTGGGAACGATCAAATCGTAGATTGTTTGAGACATTACTTCCATGGAGGAAAGTGCTCATGGTGACTGTTGTATTCAATTCCGATGCAATTTACGTGTTTCATCAACACTCTGATAGTCCACAGATTACAGATTGCCTCCAGATGTGCATCGGAAACTACGACTGGTCTTCCTGGGAACGATCAAAGCGTAGACTGTTTGAGACATTACTCCCATGGAGGAAAGTGCTCATGGTGACTGTTGTATTCAATCCCGATGCAATTTACGTGTTTCATCAACACTATGAACGTCCACAGATTACAGAATGCCTCCAGATGTGCATCGGAAACTACTACTGGTCTTTCAGGGAACGATCAAAGCGTAGACTGTTAGTGACATTACGCCCATGGAGGAAAGTGCGCATGGTGACTGTTGTATTCAATCCCGATATATTTCTGTGTTTCATCAACACTATTCAGGTCCACAGATTACAGAATGCCTCCAGATGTGCATCGGAAACTACTACTGGTCTTCCAGGGAACGATCAAATCGTAGACTGTTTGAGACATTCCTCCCATGGAGGAAAGTGCGCATGGTGACTGTTGTATTCAATCCCTATGCAATTTCTTTGTTTCATTTACACTCTGATAGTTCACAGATTACAGAATGCCTCCAGATGTGCATCGGAAACTATTACTGGTCTTTCAGGGAACGATCAAAGCGTAGACTGTTTGAGACATTACTCCCATGGAGGTAAGTGCACATGGTGACTGTTGTATACAATCCCGATGCAATTTCTGTGTTTCATCAACTCTCTGGTAGTCCCCAAATTACAGAATGCCTCCAGATGTGCATCGGAACTACTACTGGTCTTCCTGGGAACGATCAAAGCGTAGACTGTTTGAGACATTACTCCCATGGAGGAAAGTGCTCATGGTGACTGTTGTATTCAATCCCGATGCAATTTCTGTGTTTCATCAACACTCTGATAGTAAACAGATTACAGAATGCCACCAGATGTGCATCGGAAACTACTACTGGTAGTCCAGGGAACGACCAAAGCGTAGACTGTTTGAGTCACTACTCCCATGGAGGAATGTGCATGGTGACTGTTGTATTATATCCCGATGCAATTTCCGTGTTTCATCAACACTCTGATAGTACACAGATTACAGAATGCCTCCAGATGTGCATCGGAAACTACCACTGGTCGTCCAGGGAACGATCAAAGCGTTGACAGTTTGAGACATTCCTCCCATGGAGGAAAGTGCGCTTGGTGACTGTTGTATTCAATATCGATGCAATTTCTGTGTTTCATCAACCCTCTGGTAGTCTCCAGCTTACAGATTGCCTCCAGATGTGCATCGGAAACTACTACTGGTCTTCCTTGGAACGATCGAAGCGTAGACTCTTTGAGACATTACTCCCATGGAGGAATGTGTGCATGGTGACTTTTGTATTCAATCCCGATGCAAGTTCTGTGTTTCATCAACACTCTGATAGTCCACAGATTACAGATTGCCTCCAGATGTGCATCTGAAACTACGACTGGTCTTCCTGGGAACGATCAAGGCGTAGACTGTTTGAGACATTACTCCCATGGAGGAAAGTGCTCATTGTGACTGTTGTATTCAATCCCGATGCAATTTACGTGTTTCATCAACACTATGAAGGTCCACAGATTACAGAATGCTTCCAGATGTGCATCGGAAACTACTACTGGTCTTTCAGGGAACGATCAAAGCGTAGACTGTTAGTGACATTACGCCCATGGAGGAAAGTGCGCATGGTGACTGTTGTATTCAATCCCGATATATTTCTGTGTTTCATCAACACTATTCAGGTCCACAGATTACAGAATGCCTCCAGATGTGCATCGGAAACTATTACTGGTCTTTCAGGGAACGATCAAAGCGTAGACTGTTTGAGACATTACTCCCATGGAGGTAAGTGCGCATGGTGACTGTTGTATACAATCCCGATGCAATTTCTGTGTTTCATCAACTCTCGAGTAGTCCCCAAATTACAGAATGCCTCCAAATGTGCATCGGAACTACTATTGGTCTTCCTGGGAACGATCAAAGCGTAGACTGTTTGAGACATTACTCCCATGGAGGAAAGTGCTCATGGTGACTGTTGTATTCAATCCCGATGCAATTTCTGTGTTTCATCAACACTCTGATAGTAAACAGATTACGGAATGCCACCAGATGTGCATCGGAAACTACTACTGGTAGTCCAGGGAACGACCAAAGCGTAGACTGTTTGAGACACTACTCCCATGGAGGAATGTGCATGGTGACTGTTGTATTCAATCCCGATGCAATTTCCGTTTTTCATCAACACTCTGATAGTACACAGATTACAGAATGCCTCCAGATGTGCATCGGAAACTACCACTGGTCGTCCAGGGAACGATCAAAGCGTTGACTGTTTGAGACATTCCTCCCATGGAGGAAAGTGCGCATGGTGACTGTTGTATTCAATATCGATGCAATTTCTGTGTTTCATCAACCCTCTGGTAGTCTCCAGCTTACAGATTGCCTCCAGATGTGCATCGGAAACTACTACTGGTCTTCCTTGGAACGATCAAAGCGTAGACTCTTTGAGACATTACTCCCATGGAGGAATGTGTGCATGGTGACTTTTGTATTCAATCTCGATGCAATTTCTGTGTGTCATCAACAATTTAAAAGTCCACAGATTACAGAATGCCTCCAGATGTGCATCGGAAACTACTACTGGTCTTCCAGGGAACGATCAATGCGTAGACTGTTTCAGACATTACTCCCATGGAGGAAAGTGCGCATGGTGACTGGTGTATTCAATCCCGATGCAATTTCTGTGTTTCATCAACACTCTGATATTCCACAGATTACAGATGGAATCCAGATGTGCATCGGAAACTACTACTGATCTTCCTGGGAACGATCAAAACGTAGACTGTTTGAGACATTACTCGCATGGAGGTAAGTGCGCTTGGTGACTGTTGTATTCAATCCCGATGCAATTTCTGTGTTTCATCAACACTCTGATAGTCCACAGATTACAGATTGCCTCCAGATGTGCATCGGAAACTACGACTGGTCTTCCTGGGAACGATCAAAGCGTAGACTGTTTGAGACATTACTCCCATGGAGGAATGTGCTCATGGTGACTGTTGTATTCAATCCCGATATATTTCTGTGTTTCATCAACACTATGAAGGTCCACAGATTACAGAATGCCTCCAGATGTGCATCGGAAACTACTACTGGTCTTTCAGGGAACGATCAAAGCGTAGACTGTTAGTGACATTACGCCCATGGAGGAAAGTGCGCATGGTGACTGTTGTATTCAATCCCGATATATTTCTGTGTTTCATCAACACTATTCAGGTCCACAGATTACAGAATGCCTCCAGATGTGCATCGGAAACTACTACTGGTCTTCCAGGGAACGTTCAAAGCGTAGACTGTTTGAGACATTCCTCCCATGGAGGAAAGTGCACATGGTGACTGTTGTATTCAACCCCTATGCAATTTCTTTGTTTCATTTACACTCTGATAGTCCACAGATTACAGAATGCCTCCAGATGTGCATCGGAAACTATTACTGGTCTTTCAGGGAACGATCAAAGCGTAGACTGTTTGAGACATTACTCCCATGGAGGTAAGTGCGCATGGTGACTGTTGTATACAATCCCGATGCAATTTCTGTGTTTCATCAACTCTCGAGTAGTCCCCAAATTACAGAATGCCTCCAAATGTGCATCGGAACTACTACTGGTCTTCCTGGGAACGATCAAAGCGTAGACTGTTTGAGACATTACTCCCATGGAGGAAAGTGCTCATGGTGACTGTTGTATTCAATCCCGATGCAATTTCTGTGTTTCATCAACACTCTGATAGTAAACAGATTACGGAATGCCACCAGATGTGCATCGGAAACTACTACTGGTAGTCCAGGGAACGACCAAAGCGTAGACTGTTTGAGACACTACTCCCATGGAGGAATGTGCCTGGTGACTGTTGTATTCAATCCCGATGCAATTTCCGTGTTTCATCAACACTCTGATAGTACACAGATTACAGAATGCCTCCAGATGTGCATCGGAAACTACCACTGGTCGTCCAGGGAACGATCAAAGCGTTGACTGTTTGAGACATTCCTCCCATGGAGGAAAGTGCGCATGGTGACTGTTGTATTCAATATCGATGCAATTTCTGTGTTTCATCAACCCTCTGGTAGTCTCCAGCTTACAGATTGCCTCCAGATGTGCATCGGAAACTACTACTGGTCTTCCTTGGAACGATCAAAGCGTAGACTCTTTGAGACATTACTCCCATGGAGGAATGTGTGCATGGTGACTTTTGTATTCAATCTCGATGCAATTTCTGTGTGTCATCAACAATTTAAAAGTCCACAGATTACAGAATGCCTCCAGATGTGCATCGGAAACTACTACTGGTCTTCCAGGGAACGATCAATGCGTAGACTGTTTCAGACATTACTCCCATGGAGGAATGTGCTCATGGTGACTGTTGTATTCAATCCCGATATATTTCTGTGTTTCATCAACACTATGAAGGTCCACAGATTACAGAATGCCTCCAGATGTGCATCGGAAACTACTACTGGTCTTTCAGGGAACGATCAAAGCGTAGACTGTTAGTGACATTACGCCCATGGAGGAAAATTCGGATGGTGACTGTTGTATTCAATCCCGATATATTTCTGTGTTTCATCAACACTATTCAGGTCCACAGATTACAGAATGCCTCCAGATGTGCATCGGAAACTACTACTGGTCTTCCAGGGAACGATCAAAGCGTAGACTGTTTGAGACATTCCTCCCATGGAGGAAAGTGCGCATGGTGACTGTTGTATTCAACCCCTATGCAATTTCTTTGTTTCATTTACACTCTGATAGTCCACAGATTACAGAATGCCTCCAGATGTGCATCGGATACTATTACTGGTCTCTCAGGGAACGATCAAAGCGTAGACTGTTTGAGACATTACTCTCATGGAGGTAAGTGCGCATGGTGACTGTTGTATACAATCCCGATGCAATTTTTTGTTTCATCAACTCTCTGATAGTCCCCAAATTACAGAATGCCTCCAGATGTGCATCGGAACTACTACTGGTCTTCCTGGGAACGATCAAAGCGTAGACTGATTGAGACATTACTCCCATGGAGGAAAGTGCTCATGGTGACTGTTGTATTCAATCCCGATGCAATTTCTGTGTTTCATCAACACTCTGATAGTCCACAGATTACAGATGGAATCCAGATGTGCATCGGAAAGTACTACTGATCTTCCTGGGAACGATCAAAGCGTTGACTGTTTGAGACATTACTCCCATGGAGGTAAGTGGGCATGGTGACTGTTGTATTCAATCCCGATGCAATTTCTGTGTTTCATCAACACTCTGATAGTCCACAGATTACAGATTGCCTCCAGATGTGCATCGGAAACTACGACTGGTCTTCCTGGGAACGATCAAAGCGTAGACTGTTTGAGACATTACTCCCATGGAGGAAAGTCCTCACGGTGACTGTTGTATTCAATCCCGATTTATTTCTGTGATTCATCAACACTATGAAGGTGGACAGATTACAGAATGCCTCCAGATGAGCATCGGAAACTACTACTGGTCTTTCAGGGAACGATCAAAGCGTAGACTGTTAGTGACATTACTCCCATGGTGGAATGTGCATGGTGACTGTTGTATTCAATCCCGATATATTTCTGTGTTTCATCAACACTATTAAGGTCCACAGATAACAGAAAGCCTCCAGATGTGCATCGAAAACTACTACTGGTCTCCCAGGGAACGATCAAAGCGTAGACTGTTTGAGACATTCCTCCCATGGAGGAAAGTGCGCATGGTGACTGTTGTATTCAATCCCTATGCAATTTCTTTGTTTCATTTACACTCTGATAGTCCACAGATTACAGAATGCCTCCAGATGTACATCAGAAACTATTACTGGTCTTTCAGGGAACGATCAAAACGTAGACTGTTTGAGACACTACTCCCATGGAGGAAAGTGCTCATGGTGACTGTTGTATTCAATCCCGATATATTTCTGTGTTTCATCAACACTATGAAGGTCCACAGATTACAGAATGCCTCCAGATGTGCATCGGAAACTACTACTGGTCTTCCAGGGAACGATCAAAGCGTAGACTGTTTGAGACATTACTCCCATGGAGGAAAGTGTGCATGGTACTGTTGTATTCAATCCCGATGCAATTTCCGTGTTTCATCAACACTCTGATAGTCCACAGATTACAGAATACCTCCAGATATGCATCGGAAACTACCACTGGTCGTCCAGGGAACGATCAGAGCGTGGACTGTTTGAGACATTACTCCCATGGCGGAAAGTGCGAATGGTGTCTGTTGTTTTCAATCCCGATGCAATTTCTGTGTTTCATCAATTCCCTGTTAGCCCCAGATTACAAATTCCTCCAGATGTGCACCGGAAACTACTACTGGTCATCCTGGGAACGATCAAAGCGTAGACTGTTTGAGACATTACCCCCATGGAGGAAAGTGCTCATGGTGACTGTTGTATTCAATCCCGATATATTTCTGTTTTTCATCAACACTATGAAGGTGGACAGATTACAGAATGCCTCCAGATGTGCATCGGAAACTACTACTGGTCTTTCAGGGAACGATCAAAGCGTAGACTGTTAGTGACATTACTCCCATGGAGGAATGTGCATGGTGACTGTTGTATTCAATCCCGATATATTTCTGTGTTTCATCAACACTATTAAGGTCCACAGATTACTGAATGCCTCCAGATGTGCATCGGAAACTACTACTGGTCTTCCAGGGAACGATGAAAGCGTAGACTGTTTGAGACATTCCTCCCATGGAGGAAAGTGCTCATGGTGACTATTTTATTCAATCCCGATGCAATTTCTGTGTTTCATCAACACTTTGAAGGTCCACAGATTACAGAATGCCTCCAGATGTGCATCGGAAACATACTACTGGTCTTCCAGGGAACGATCAAGGCGTAGACTGTTTGAGACATTACTCCCATGGAGGAAAGTGCGCATGATGACGGTTGTTATCAATCCCAATGCAATTTCTGAGTTTCATCAACACTTAGAAGGTCCACAGATTACAGAATTCCTCCAGATGTGCATCGCAAATTACTACTGGTCTTCCAGGGAACGATCTAATCGTAGACTGTTTGAGACATTACTCCCATGGAGGAAAGTCCGCATGGTGACAGTTGTATGCAATAGCGATGCAATTTCTGTGTTTCAACAACAGTCTGATAGTAAACAGATAACAGAATGCCTCCAGATGTGCATCGGAAACTACTACTGGTCTTCCTGGGAACGATCAAAGCGTAGACTGTTTGAGACATTACTCCCATGGAGGAAAGTGCGCATGGTGACTGTTGTATTCAATCCCTATGCAATTTCTTTTTTTCATCAACACTCTGATAGACCACAGATTACAGAATGCCTCCAGATGTGCATCGGAAACTACTATTGGTCTTTCAGGGAACGATCAAAGCGTAGACTGTTAGTGACATTACTCCCATGGAGGAAAGTGTGCATGGTGACTGCTTTATTCAATCCCGATGCAATTCCCGTGTTTCATCAACACTCTGATAGTCCACAGTTTACAGAATGCCTCCAGATGTGCATCGGAAACTACCACTGGTCTTCCAGGGAACGATCAAAGCGTGGACTGTTTGAGACATTACTCCCATGGCGGAAAGTGCGCATGGTGTCTGTTGTTTTCAATCCCGATGCAATTTCTGTGTTTCATCAATTCCCTGGTAGCCCCAGATTACAGATTGCCTCCATATGTGCACCGGAAACTACTACTGGTCTTCTTGGGAACGACCAAAGCGTAGACTGTTTGAGACATTACTCCCATGGAGGAAGGTGTGCATGGTGACTGTTGTATTTAATCTCGATGCAATTTCTGTGTGTCATCAACACTTTGAAGGTCGACAAATTACAGAATGCCTCCAGCTGTGCATCGGAAACTAGTACTGGTCTTCCTGGGGACGAGCAAGCGTAGACTCTTTGAGCCATTACTCCCATGGAGGGAAGTGCGCTTGGTGACTGTTGTATTAAATCGCGATGCAATTTCTCTGTTTCAACAACACTCTGATAGTCTACAGACTATAGAATGCCTCCAGATGTGCATCGGAAACTACTACTGGTCTTTAAGGGAACGATCAATGCGTAGACTGTTTCAGACATTACTCCCATGCAGGAAAGTGGGCATGGTCACTGTTGTATTCAATCCCGAAGCAATTTCTGTATGTCATCAACACTCTGATAGTCCACAGATTACAGACCGCCTCCAGATGTGCATCGGAAACTACTGACGTTCTTCCTGGGAACGATCAATGCGTAGACTGTTTGAGACATTACTCCGATGGAGGAAAGTGCTCATGGTGACTGTTGTATTCAATACCGATGCAATTTCCGTGTTTCATCAACACTTTGAAGGTCCCCAGATTACAGAATGGCCCAGATGTGCATCGGAAACCACTAATGGTCTTCCAGTGAACGATCAAAGCGTAGACTGTTTGAGACATTACTAACATGGAGGAAAGTGCGCATGGTGACTGTTGTATTCATTCCCGATGCAATTTCTGTGTTTCATCAACACTCTGATAGTAAACAGATTACAGAATGCCACCAGATGTGCATCGGAAACTACAACTGGTCTTGCAGGGAACGATCAAAGCGTAGACTGTTTGAGCCATTACTGCCGTGGAGGAAAGTGCGCATGGTGGCTGTTGTAATCAATCCCGACGCAATTTCTGTGTTTCATCAACACTCTGATAGTGCACAGATTACAGAATGATACCAGATGTGCAACGGAAACTACTACTGCCCTTCCTGGGAACGATCAAAGCGTAAACTGTTTGAGTCATTACTCCCATGGACGAAAGTGCGCATGGTGACTGTTGTATTCAATCCCTATGCAATTTCTTTGTTTCATCAACACTCTGATAGTGCACAGATTACAGAATGCCTCCAGATGTGCATCGGAAACTACTACTGGTCTTTCAGGGAACGATCAAAGCGTAGACTGTTAGTGACATTACTCCCATGGAGGAAAGTGTGCATGGTGACTGCTTTATTCAATCCCGATGCTATTCCCGTGATTCATCAACACTCTGATAGTCCACAGATTACAGAATGCCTCCAGATGTGCATCGGAAACTACTACTGGTCTTTCAGGGAACGATCAAAGCGTAGACTGTTAGTGACATTACTCCCATGAGGAAAGTGTGCATGGTGACTGCTTTATTCAATCCCGATGCTATTCCCGTGTTTCATCAACGCTCTGATAGTCCACAGTTTACAGAATGCCTCCAGATGTGCATCGGAAACTACCACTGGCCTTCCAGGGAACGATCAAAGCGTGCACTGTTTGAGACATTACTCCCATGGCGGATAGTGCGCATGGTGTCTGTTGTTTTCAATCCCGATACAATTTCTGTGTTTCATCAACTCCCTGGTAGCCCCAGATTACAGATTGCCTCCAGATGTTCACCGGAAACTACTACTGGTCTTCTTGGGAACGATCAAAGCGTAGACTGTTTGAGACATTACTCCCCTGGAGGAAAGTGTGCATGGTGACTGTTGTATTTAATCTCGATGCAATTTCTGTGTGTCATCAACATTTTGAAGGTCGACAAATTACAGAATGCCTCCAAATGTGTATCGGAAACTACTACTGGTCTTTCAGGGAACGATCAAAGCGTAGACTGCTTCAGACGTTACTCCCATGAGGAATGTGCGGATGGTGACTGTTGTATTCAATCCCGATGCAATTTCTGTGTTTCATCAACACTCTGATAGTACACAGATTACAGTCTCCAGCTGTGCATCGGAAACTACTACTGGTCTTCCTGGGAACGATCAAAGCGTGGACTGTTTCAGACATTACTCCCATGGCGGAAAGTGCGCATGGTGTCTGTTGTTTTCAATCCCGATACAATTTCTGTGTTTCATCAATTCCCTGGTAGCCCCAGACTACAGATTGCCTCCAGATGTGCACCGGAAACTACTACTGGCCTTCCTGGGAACGATCAAAGCGTAGACTGTTTGAGTCATTACTCCCATGGACGAAAGTGCGCTTGCTGACTGTTGTATTAAATCGCGATGCAATTTCTGTGTTTCATCAACAGTCTGATAGTCCACAGATTACAGAATGCCTACCGATGTCCATCGGAAACTATTACTCGTCTTCCAGGGAACGATCAAAGCGTAGACTGTTTGAGACATTACTCCCATGGAGGAAAGTGCGCATGGTGACTTGTATTCAATCCCTATGCAATTTCTTTGTTTCATCAACACTCTGATAGTCCACAGATTACAGAATGCCTCCAGATGTGTATCGGAAACTACTACTGGCCTTTCAGGGAACGATCAAAGCGTAGACTGTTAGTGACATTACTTCCATGGAGGAAAGTGCGCATGGTGACTGTTGTATTCAATCCCGATGCAATTTCCGTGTTTCATCAAAACTCTGATACTCCACAGATTACAGAATGCCTCCAGATGTGCATTGGAAACTACCACTGGTCTTCCAGGGAACGATCAAAGAGTGGGCTGTTTGAGACTTTACTCCCATGGAGGAATGTGAGCATGGTGACTGTTGTATTCAATCCCGATGCAATTTCTGTGTTTCATCAATTCTCTGGTAGTCCCCAGATTACCGATTGCATCCAGATGTGCATGGGAAACTACTACTGGTTTTCCTCGGAACGATCAAAGCGTAGACTTTTTGAGTCATTACTCCCTAGGACGAAAGTGCGCTTGGTGACTGTTGTATTAAATCGCGATGCAATTTCTGTGTTCATCAACAGTCTGATAGTCCACAGATCACAGAAGTCCTCCAGATGTGCATCGGAAACTACCACTGGTCTTCCAGGGAACGTTCAAAGCGTGGGCTGTTTGAGACATTACTCCCATGGAGGAAAGTGCGCATGGTGACTGTTTTATTTGATCCCGACGCAATTTCTGTGTTTCATCAATTCTCTGGTAGTCCCCAGATTACAGATTGCATCCAGATGTGCATCGGAAACTACTACTGGTCTTCCTGGGAAGGATCAAAGCGTAGACTGTTTGAGACATTACTCCCATGGAGGAAAGTGTGCATGGTGACTGTTGTATTCAATCTCGACGCAATTTCTGTGTGTCATCAACACTTTGAAGGTCCACAGATTACAGAATGACTCCAGATGTGCATCGGAAACTACTACTGGTCTTCCCGGGAACGATCAAAGCGTAGACTGTTTCAGACGTTACTCCCATGGAGGAAAGTGCGGAAGGTGAATGTTGTATTCAATCCCGATGCAATTTCTGTGTTTCATCAACACTCTGATAGTACACAGATTACATACTGTCTCCAGATGTGCATCGGAAACTACTACTGGTCTTCCTGCGAACGATCAAAGCGTAGACTGTTTGAGTCATTACTCCCATGGACGAAAGTGCGCTTGCTGACTGTTGTATTAAATAGCGATGCAATTTCTGTGTTTCATCAACAGTCTGATAGTATACAGATTACAGAATACCTACCGATTTCCATCGGAAACTACTACTCGTCTTCCAGGGAACGATCAAAGCGTAGACTGTTTGATACATTACTCCCATGGAGGAAAGTGCGCATGGTGACTGTTGTATTCAATCCCTATGCAATTTCTTTGTTTCATCAACACTCTGATAGTCCACAGATTACAGAATGCCTCCAGATGTTTATCGGATACTACTACTGGTCTTTCAGGGATTGATCAAAGCGTAGATTGTTAGTGACATTACTCCCGTGGAGGAAAGTGCGCATGGTGACTGTCGTATTCAATCCCGATGCAATTTCCGTGTTTCATCAAAACTCTGATACTCCACAGATTACAGAATGCCTCCAGATGTACATCGGAAACTGCTACTAGTCTTCCAGGGAACGATCAAAGCGTAGACTGCTTCAGACGTTACTCCCATGAGGAAAGTACGGATGGTGACTGTTGTATTCAATCCCGATGCAATTTCTGTGTTTCATCAACACTCTGATAGTACACAGATTACAGACTGTCTCCAGCTGTGCATCAGAAACTACTACTGGTCTTCCTGGGAACGTCCAAAGCGTAGACTCTTTGAGCCATTACTCCCATGGAGGAAAGTGTTTATGCTGACTGTTGTATTAAATCGAGATGCAATTTCTGTGTTTCATCAACAGTCTGATAGTCCACAGACTACAGAATGCCTCCCGATGTGCATCGGAAACTACTACTGGTCTTTCAGGGAACGATCAAAGCGTAGACTGTTAGTGACATTACTCCCATGGAGGAAAGTGCGCATGGTGACTGTTGTATTCAATCCCGATGCAATATCTGTGTTTCATCAATTCTCTGGCAGTCCCCAGATTACTAATTGACTTCAGATGTGCATCGGACACTACTACTGGTATTCTTGGGAACGATCAAAGCGTAGACTGTTTGAGACATTACTCCCATGGAGGAAAGTGTGCAAGGTGACTGTTGTAATCAATCCCGATGCAATCTCTGTGTGTCATCAACACTTTGAAGGTCCACAGATTACAGAATGCCTTCAGATGTGCATCGGAAACTACTACTGGCCTTCCTGGGAACGATCAAAGCGTAGACTGTTTGAGTCATTACTCCCATGGACGAAAGTGCGCTTGCTGACTGTTGTATTAAATCGCGATGCAATTTCTGTGTTTCATCAACAGTCTGATAGTCCACAGATTACAGAATGCCTACCGATGTCCATCGGAAACTATTACTCGTCTTCCAGGGAACGATCAAAGCGTAGACTGTTTGAGACATTACTCCCATGGAGGAAAGTGCGCATGGTGACTGTTGTATTCAATCCCGATGCAATTTCTGTTTTTTATGAACACTCTGATAGTCCATAGATTACAGAATGCCTCCAGATGTGCATCGGAAACTACTACTGGTCTTCCTTGGAACGATCAAAGCGTAGACTGTTTGAGACATTACTCCCATGGAGGAAAGTGCGCATGGTGACTGTTGTATTCAATCCCTATGCAATTTCTTTGTTTCATCAACACTCTGATAGTCCACAGCTTACAGAATGCCCCCAGATGTGCATCGGAAACTACTACTGGTCTTTCAGGGAACAATCAAAGCGTAGACTGTTAGTGACATTACTCCCATGGAGGAAAGTGTGCATGGTGACTGTTGTATTGAATCGCGATGCAATTTCCGTGTTTCATCAACACTCTGATAGTCCATATATTACAGAATGCCTCCAGATGTGCATCGGAAACTACCACTGGTCTTCCAGGGAACGATCAAATCGTGGGCTGTTTGAGACATTACTCCCATGGAGGAAAGTGCGCATGGTGACTGTTGTATTTGATCCCGACGCAATTTTTGTGTTTCATCAATTCTCTGGTAGTCCCCAGATTACAGATTGCATCCAGATGTGCATCGGAAACTACTACTGGTCTTCCTGGGAACGATCAAAGCGTAGACTGTTTGAGACATTACTCCCATGGAGGAAAGTGTGCATGGTGACTGTTGTATTCAGTCTCGACGCAATTTCTGTGTGTCATCAACACTTTGAAGGTCCACAGATTACAGAATGCCTCCAGATGTGCATCGGAAACTACTACTGGTCTTCCCGGGAACGATCAAAGCGTAGACTGTTTTAGACGTTACTCCCATGGAGGAAAGTGCGGACGGTGAATGTTGTATTCAATCCCGATGCAATTTCTGTGTTTCATCAACACTCTGATAGTCCATATATTACAGAATGCCTCTAGATGTGCATCGGAAACTACCACTGGTCTTCCAGGGAACGATCAAATCGAGGGGCTGTTTGAGACATTAATCCCATGGAGGAAAGTGCGCATGGTGACTGTTGTATTTGATCCCGACGCAATTTCTGTGTTTCATCAATTCTCTGGTAGTCCCCAGATTACAGATTGCCTCCAGATGTGCATCGGAAACTACTACTGGCCTTCCAGGGAACGATCAATGCGTAGACTGTTTCAGACATAACTCCCATGGAGGAAAGTGCGCATTGTCACTGCTGTATTCAATCCCGATGCAATTTCTGTGTTTCATCAACACTCTGATAGTAAACAGATTACAGACGGCCTCCAGATGTGCATCGGAAACTACTAATGGTCTTCCTGGGAACGATCAATGCGTAGACTGTATGAGACATTACTCCTATTTAGGAAAGTGCGCATGGTGACTCTTATATTTAATCCCGATGCATTTTCTGTGTTTCATCGACACTCTGAAAGTCCACACATTACAGAATGCCCCCAGATGTGCATCGGAAACTACTAATGGTCTTCCAGGGTACGATCAAAGCGTAGACTATTTGAGACATTACTCCCATGGAGTAAAGTGGGCATGGTGACTGTTGGATTCATTCCCGATGCAATTTCTGTGTTTCATCAACACTCTGATATTAAACAGACTACAGAATGCTAACAGATGTGCATCGGAAACTACTACTGGTATTCCAGGGAACGATCAAAGCGTAGACTGTTTGAGACACTACTCCCGTGGAGGAAACTGCCCATGTTGGCTGTTGTATTCAATCCCGATGCAATTTCTGTGTTTCATCAACACTCTGATAATCAACAGATTACAGAATGCCACCAGATGTGCATCGGAAACTACTACTGGTCTTCCAGGGAACGATCAAAGCGTAGACTGTTTCAGACATTACTCCCATGGAGGAATGTGCGCATGGTGACTGTTGTTTTCAATCCCGATGGAATTTCTGTGTTTCATCAACACTCTGAAAGTCCACAGATTACAGAATGCCTCCAGATGTGCATCGGAAAGTACTACTGCTCTTCCAGGGAACGATCAAAGCGTATACAGTTTGAGACATTACACCCATGGAGGAAAGTGCGAATATTGACTGTTGTATTCAATCCCTATGCAACTTCTTTGTTTCATCAACACTCTGATAGTCCACAGATTACAGAATGCCTGCAGATGTGCATCGGAAACTACTACTGGTCTTTCAGTGAACGATCAAAGCGTAGACTGTTAGTGACATTACTCCCATGGAGGAAAGTGTGCATGGTGACTGTTGTATTCAATCGCGATGCAATTTCCGGGTTTCATCAACACTCTGATAGTCCATAGATTACAGAATGCCTCCAGATGTGCATCGGAAACTACCACTGGTCTTCCAGGGAACGATCAAATCGTGGGCTGTTTGAGACATTACTCCCATGGAGGAAAGTGCGCATGGTGACTGTTATATCTGATCCCGACGCAATTTCTGTGTTTCATCAATTCTCTGGTAGTCCCCAGATTACAGATTGCATCCAGATGTGCATCGGAAACTACTAATGGTCTTCCTGGGAACGATCAATGCGTAGACTGTATGAGACATTACTCCCATTTAGGAAAGTGCGCATGGTGACTCTTATATTCAATCCCGATGCATTTTCTGTGTTTCATCGACACTCTGAAAGTCCACACATTACAGAGTGCCCCAGATGTGCATCGGAAACTACTAATGGTCTTCCAGGGAACGATCAAAGCGTAGACTATTTGAGACATTACTCCCATGGACGAATGTGCGCATGGTGACTGTTGTTTTCAATCCCGATGCAATTTCTGTTTTCATCAACACTCTGAAAGTCCACAGATTACAGAATGCCTCCAGATGTGTATCGGAAACTACTACTGCTCTTCCAGGGAACGATCAAAGCGTATACAGTTTGAAACATTACACCCATGGAGGAAAGTGCGAATATTGACTGTTGTATTCAATCCCGATGCAACCTTTGTGTTTCATCAACAGTCTGATAGTCCACAGATTACACAATGCCTCCAGAAGTGCATCGGAAACTACTACTGGTCTTTCAGGGAACGATCAAAGCGTAGACTGTTAGTGACACTACTCCCATGGAGGAAAGTGTGAATTGTGACTGTTGTATTCAATCCCGATGCAATTTCCGTGTTTCATCAACACTCTGATAGTCCTCAGATTACAGAATGCCTCCAGATGTGAATCGGAAACTACTACTGGTCTTCCTGGGAACGATCAAAGCGTGGACTGTTTCAGACATTACTCCCATGGAGGAAAGTGCGAATGGTGACTATTGTATTCAATCCCGATGCAATTTCTGTGTTTCATCAACAGTCTGATAGTGCACAGATGACAGAATGATACCAGATGTGCACCGGAAACTACTAAAGGTCTTCCAGGGAACGATCAAAGCGTGGACTGTTTCAGACATTACTCCCATGGAGGAAAGTGCGAATGGTGACTGTTGTATCCACTCCCGATTCACTTTCTGTGTTTCATCAACTCTTTTAAGGTCCACAGATTACAGAATGCCTCCAGATGTGCATTGGAAACTACTACTGGTCTTCCAGGGAACGATCAAAGCGTAGTCTGTTTGAGACATTACTCCCATGGAGGAAAGTGCGGATGGTGACTGTTGTATTCAATCCCGATGCAATTTCTGTGTTTCATCAAAACTCTGATAGTCCACAGATTACAGATTGTCTCCAGATGTGCTTCGGAAACTACTACTGGTCTTCTAGGGAACGATCAAACCGTAGACTGTTTGAGACATTACTCACGTGGAGGAAAGTGCTTATGGTGACTGTTGTTATCTATCCCCATGCCATTTCTGTGTTTCATCAACACTCTTATGGTCCACAGATTACAGAATGCCTCCAGATGTGCATCCGAAACTACTACTGGTCTTGAGGTAACGATAAAAGCGTAGGATGTTTGAGACATTACTCCCATGGAGGAAAATTCGGATGGTGACTGTTGTATTCAATCCCGTTGCAACCTTTGTGTTTCATCAACAGTCTGATAGTCCACAAATTACACAATGCCTCCAGATGTGCATCGGGAACTACTACTGGTCATTCAGGGAACGATCAAAGCGTAGACTGTTAGTGACACTACTCCCATGGAGGAAAGTTTGAATGGTGACTGTTGTATTCAATCCCGATGCAATTTCCGTGTTTCATCAACATTCTGATAGTCCTCAGATTACAGAATGCCTCCAGATGTGAATCGGAAACTACTACTGGTCTTCCTGAGAAAGATCAAGGCGTAGACTGTTTGAGACGTTACTCCCATGGAGGAAAGTGCTCATGGTGATTATTGTATTCAATCCCCATGCGATTTCTGTGTTTCATCAATACTTTGAAGGTCCACAGATTACAGAATGCCACCAGATGTGCATCGGAAACTACTACTGGTCTTCCTTGGAACGATCAAAGGGTAGACTGTTTGAGACATTACTCCCATGGAGGAAAGTGCGCATGGTGACTGTTGTATTCAATCCCTATGCAATTTCTTTGTTTCATCAACACTCTGATAGTCCACAGATTACAGAATGCCTCCAGATGTGCATCGGAAACTACTACTGGTCTTTAAGGGAACGATCAATGCGTAGACTGTTTCAGACATTACTCCCATGCAGGAAAGTGGGCATGGTCACTGTTGTATTCAATCCCGAAGCAATTTCTGTATGTCATCAACACTCTGATAGTCCATAGATTACAGACCGCCTCCAGATGTGCATCGGAAACTACTGACGTTCTTCCTGGGAACGATCAATGCGTAGACTGTTTGAGACATTACTCCGATGGAGGAAAGTGCTCATGGTGACTGTTGTATTCAATACCGATGCAATTTCCGTGTTTCATCAACACTTTGAAGGTCCCCAGATTACAGAATGGCCCAGATGTGCATCGGAAACCACTAATGGTCTTCCAGTGAACGATCAAAGCGTAGACTGTTTGAGACATTACTAACATGGAGGAAAGTGCGCATGGTGACTGTTGTATTCATTCCCGATGCAATTTCTGTGTTTCATCAACACTCTGATAGTAAACAGATTACAGAATGCCACCAGATGTGCATCGGAAACTACAACTGGTCTTGCAGGGAACGATCAAAGCGTAGACTGTTTGAGCCATTACTGCCGTGGAGGAAAGTGCGCATGGTGGCTGTTGTAATCAATCCCGACGCAATTTCTGTGTTTCATCAACACTCTGATAGTGCACAGATTACAGAATGATACCAGATGTGCAACGGAAACTACTACTGCCCTTCCTGGGAACGATCAAAGCGTAAACTGTTTGAGTCATTACTCCCATGGACGAAAGTGCGCATGGTGACTGTTGTATTCAATCCCTATGCAATTTCTTTGTTTCATCAACACTCTGATAGTGCACAGATTACAGAATGCCTCCAGATGTGCATCGGAAACTACTACTGGTCTTTCAGGGAACGATCAAAGCGTAGACTGTTAGTGACATTACTCCCATGGAGGAAAGTGTGCATGGTGACTGCTTTATTCAATCCCGATGCTATTCCCGTGATTCATCAACACTCTGATAGTCCACAGATTACAGAATGCCTCCAGATGTGCATCGGAAACTACTACTGGTCTTTCAGGGAACGATCAAAGCGTAGACTGTTAGTGACATTACTCCCATGAGGAAAGTGTGCATGGTGACTGCTTTATTCAATCCCGATGCTATTCCCGTGTTTCATCAACGCTCTGATAGTCCACAGTTTACAGAATGCCTCCAGATGTGCATCGGAAACTACCACTGGCCTTCCAGGGAACGATCAAAGCGTGCACTGTTTGAGACATTACTCCCATGGCGGATAGTGCGCATGGTGTCTGTTGTTTTCAATCCCGATACAATTTCTGTGTTTCATCAACTCCCTGGTAGCCCCAGATTACAGATTGCCTCCAGATGTTCACCGGAAACTACTACTGGTCTTCTTGGGAACGATCAAAGCGTAGACTGTTTGAGACATTACTCCCCTGGAGGAAAGTGTGCATGGTGACTGTTGTATTTAATCTCGATGCAATTTCTGTGTGTCATCAACATTTTGAAGGTCGACAAATTACAGAATGCCTCCAAATGTGTATCGGAAACTACTACTGGTCTTTCAGGGAACGATCAAAGCGTAGACTGCTTCAGACGTTACTCCCATGAGGAATGTGCGGATGGTGACTGTTGTATTCAATCCCGATGCAATTTCTGTGTTTCATCAACACTCTGATAGTACACAGATTACAGTCTCCAGCTGTGCATCGGAAACTACTACTGGTCTTCCTGGGAACGATCAAAGCGTGGACTGTTTCAGACATTACTCCCATGGCGGAAAGTGCGCATGGTGTCTGTTGTTTTCAATCCCGATACAATTTCTGTGTTTCATCAATTCCCTGGTAGCCCCAGACTACAGATTGCCTCCAGATGTGCACCGGAAACTACTACTGGCCTTCCTGGGAACGATCAAAGCGTAGACTGTTTGAGTCATTACTCCCATGGACGAAAGTGCGCTTGCTGACTGTTGTATTAAATCGCGATGCAATTTCTGTGTTTCATCAACAGTCTGATAGTCCACAGATTACAGAATGCCTACCGATGTCCATCGGAAACTATTACTCGTCTTCCAGGGAACGATCAAAGCGTAGACTGTTTGAGACATTACTCCCATGGAGGAAGGTGCGCATGGTGACTTGTATTCAATCCCTATGCAATTTCTTTGTTTCATCAACACTCTGATAGTCCACAGATTACAGAATGCCTCCAGATGTGTATCGGAAACTACTACTGGCCTTTCAGGGAACGATCAAAGCGTAGACTGTTAGTGACATTACTTCCATGGAGGAAAGTGCGCATGGTGACTGTTGTATTCAATCCCGATGCAATTTCCGTGTTTCATCAAAACTCTGATACTCCACAGATTACAGAATGCCTCCAGATGTGCATTGGAAACTACCACTGGTCTTCCAGGGAACGATCAAAGAGTGGGCTGTTTGAGACTTTACTCCCATGGAGGAATGTGAGCATGGTGACTGTTGTATTCAATCCCGATGCAATATCTGTGTTTCATCAATTCTCTGGTAGTCCCCAGATTACCGATTGCATCCAGATGTGCATGGGAAACTACTACTGGTTTTCCTCGGAACGATCAAAGCGTAGACTTTTTGAGTCATTACTCCCTAGGACGAAAGTGCGCTTGGTGACTGTTGTATTAAATCGCGATGCAATTTCTGTGTTCATCAACAGTCTGATAGTCCACAGATCACAGAAGTCCTCCAGATGTGCATCGGAAACTACCACTGGTCTTCCAGGGAACGTTCAAAGCGTGGGCTGTTTGAGACATTACTCCCATGGAGGAAAGTGCGCATGGTGACTGTTTTATTTGATCCCGACGCAATTTCTGTGTTTCATCAATTCTCTGGTAGTCCCCAGATTACAGATTGCATCCAGATGTGCATCGGAAACTACTACTGGTCTTCCTGGGAAGGATCAAAGCGTAGACTGTTTGAGACATTACTCCCATGGAGGAAAGTGTGCATGGTGACTGTTGTATTCAATCTCGACGCAATTTCTGTGTGTCATCAACACTTTGAAGGTCCACAGATTACAGAATGACTCCAGATGTGCATCGGAAACTACTACTGGTCTTCCCGGGAACGATCAAAGCGTAGACTGTTTCAGACGTTACTCCCATGGAGGAAAGTGCGGAAGGTGAATGTTGTATTCAATCCCGATGCAATTTCTGTGTTTCATCAACACTCTGATAGTACACAGATTACATACTGTCTCCAGATGTGCATCGGAAACTACTACTGGTCTTCCTGCGAACGATCAAAGCGTAGACTGTTTGAGTCATTACTCCCATGGACGAAAGTGCGCTTGCTGACTGTTGTATTAAATAGCGATGCAATTTCTGTGTTTCATCAACAGTCTGATAGTATACAGATTACAGAATACCTACCGATTTCCATCGGAAACTACTACTCGTCTTCCAGGGAACGATCAAAGCGTAGACTGTTTGATACATTACTCCCATGGAGGAAAGTGCGCATGGTGACTGTTGTATTCAATCCCTATGCAATTTCTTTGTTTCATCAACACTCTGATAGTCCACAGATTACAGAATGCCTCCAGATGTTTATCGGATACTACTACTGGTCTTTCAGGGATTGATCAAAGCGTAGATTGTTAGTGACATTACTCCCGTGGAGGAAAGTGCGCATGGTGACTGTCGTATTCAATCCCGATGCAATTTCCGTGTTTCATCAAAACTCTGATACTCCACAGATTACAGAATGCCTCCAGATGTACATCGGAAACTGCTACTAGTCTTCCAGGGAACGATCAAAGCGTAGACTGCTTCAGACGTTACTCCCATGAGGAAAGTACGGATGGTGACTGTTGTATTCAATCCCGATGCAATTTCTGTGTTTCATCAACACTCTGATAGTACACAGATTACAGACTGTCTCCAGCTGTGCATCAGAAACTACTACTGGTCTTCCTGGGAACGTCCAAAGCGTAGACTCTTTGAGCCATTACTCCCATGGAGGAAAGTGTTTATGCTGACTGTTGTATTAAATCGAGATGCAATTTCTGTGTTTCATCAACAGTCTGATAGTCCACAGACTACAGAATGCCTCCCGATGTGCATCGGAAACTACTACTGGTCTTTCAGGGAACGATCAAAGCGTAGACTGTTAGTGACATTACTCCCATGGAGGAAAGTGCGCATGGTGACTGTTGTATTCAATCCCGATGCAATATCTGTGTTTCATCAATTCTCTGGCAGTCCCCAGATTACTAATTGACTTCAGATGTGCATCGGACACTACTACTGGTATTCTTGGGAACGATCAAAGCGTAGACTGTTTGAGACATTACTCCCATGGAGGAAAGTGTGCAAGGTGACTGTTGTAATCAATCCCGATGCAATCTCTGTGTGTCATCAACACTTTGAAGGTCCACAGATTACAGAATGCCTTCAGATGTGCATCGGAAACTACTACTGGCCTTCCTGGGAACGATCAAAGCGTAGACTGTTTGAGTCATTACTCCCATGGACGAAAGTGCGCTTGCTGACTGTTGTATTAAATCGCGATGCAATTTCTGTGTTTCATCAACAGTCTGATAGTCCACAGATTACAGAATGCCTACCGATGTCCATCGGAAACTATTACTCGTCTTCCAGGGAACGATCAAAGCGTAGACTGTTTGAGACATTACTCCCATGGAGGAAAGTGCGCATGGTGACTGTTGTATTCAATCCCGATGCAATTTCTGTTTTTTATGAACACTCTGATAGTCCATAGATTACAGAATGCCTCCAGATGTGCATCGGAAACTACTACTGGTCTTCCTTGGAACGATCAAAGCGTAGACTGTTTGAGACATTACTCCCATGGAGGAAAGTGCGCATGGTGACTGTTGTATTCAATCCCTATGCAATTTCTTTGTTTCATCAACACTCTGATAGTCCACAGCTTACAGAATGCCCCCAGATGTGCATCGGAAACTACTACTGGTCTTTCAGGGAACAATCAAAGCGTAGACTGTTTGAGACATTACTCCCATGGAGGAAAGTGCGCATGGTGACTGTTGTATTCAATCCCGATGCAATTTCTGTTTTTTATGAACACTCTGATAGTCCATAGATTACAGAATGCCTCCAGATGTGCATCGGAAACTACCACTGGTCTTCCAGGGAACGATCAAATCGTGGGCTGTTTGAGACATTACTCCCATGGAGGAAAGTGCGCATGGTGACTGTTGTATTTGATCCCGACGCAATTTTTGTGTTTCATCAATTCTCTGGTAGTCCCCAGATTACAGATTGCATCCAGATGTGCATCGGAAACTACTACTGGTCTTCCTGGGAACGATCAAAGCGTAGACTGTTTGAGACATTACTCCCATGGAGGAAAGTGTGCATGGTGACTGTTGTATTCAGTCTCGACGCAATTTCTGTGTGTCATCAACACTTTGAAGGTCCACAGATTACAGAATGCCTCCAGATGTGCATCGGAAACTACTACTGGTCTTCCCGGGAACGATCAAAGCGTAGACTGTTTTAGACGTTACTCCCATGGAGGAAAGTGCGGACGGTGAATGTTGTATTCAATCCCGATGCAATTTCTGTGTTTCATCAACACTCTGATAGTCCATATATTACAGAATGCCTCTAGATGTGCATCGGAAACTACCACTGGTCTTCCAGGGAACGATCAAATCGAGGGGCTGTTTGAGACATTACTCCCATGGAGGAAAGTGCGCATGGTGACTGTTGTATTTGATCCCGACGCAATTTCTGTGTTTCATCAATTCTCTGGTAGTCCCCAGATTACAGATTGCCTCCAGATGTGCATCGGAAACTACTACTGGCCTTCCAGGGAACGATCAATGCGTAGACTGTTTCAGACATAACTCCCATGGAGGAAAGTGCGCATTGTCACTGCTGTATTCAATCCCGATGCAATTTCTGTGTTTCATCAACACTCTGATAGTAAACAGATTACAGACGGCCTCCAGATGTGCATCGGAAACTACTAATGGTCTTCCTGGGAACGATCAATGCGTAGACTGTATGAGACATTACTCCTATTTAGGAAAGTGCGCATGGTGACTCTTATATTTAATCCCGATGCATTTTCTGTGTTTCATCGACACTCTGAAAGTCCACACATTACAGAATGCCCCCAGATGTGCATCGGAAACTACTAATGGTCTTCCAGGGTACGATCAAAGCGTAGACTATTTGAGACATTACTCCCATGGAGTAAAGTGGGCATGGTGACTGTTGGATTCATTCCCGATGCAATTTCTGTGTTTCATCAACACTCTGATATTAAACAGACTACAGAATGCTAACAGATGTGCATCGGAAACTACTACTGGTATTCCAGGGAACGATCAAAGCGTAGACTGTTTGAGACACTACTCCCGTGGAGGAAACTGCCCATGTTGGCTGTTGTATTCAATCCCGATGCAATTTCTGTGTTTCATCAACACTCTGATAATCAACAGATTACAGAATGCCACCAGATGTGCATCGGAAACTACTACTGGTCTTCCAGGGAACGATCAAAGCGTAGACTGTTTCAGACATTACTCCCATGGAGGAATGTGCGCATGGTGACTGTTGTTTTCAATCCCGATGGAATTTCTGTGTTTCATCAACACTCTGAAAGTCCACAGATTACAGAATGCCTCCAGATGTGCATCGGAAAGTACTACTGCTCTTCCAGGGAACGATCAAAGCGTATACAGTTTGAGACATTACACCCATGGAGGAAAGTGCGAATATTGACTGTTGTATTCAATCCCTATGCAACTTCTTTGTTTCATCAACACTCTGATAGTCCACAGATTACAGAATGCCTGCAGATGTGCATCGGAAACTACTACTGGTCTTTCAGTGAACGATCAAAGCGTAGACTGTTAGTGACATTACTCCCATGGAGGAAAGTGTGCATGGTGACTGTTGTGTTCAATCGCGATGCAATTTCCGGGTTTCATCAACACTCTGATAGTCCATAGATTACAGAATGCCTCCAGATGTGCATCGGAAACTACCACTGGTCTTCCAGGGAACGATCAAATCGTGGGCTGTTTGAGACATTACTCCCATGGAGGAAAGTGCGCATGGTGACTGTTATATCTGATCCCGACGCAATTTCTGTGTTTCATCAATTCTCTGGTAGTCCCCAGATTACAGATTGCATCCAGATGTGCATCGGAAACTACTAATGGTCTTCCTGGGAACGATCAATGCGTAGACTGTATGAGACATTACTCCCATTTAGGAAAGTGCGCATGGTGACTCTTATATTCAATCCCGATGCATTTTCTGTGTTTCATCGACACTCTGAAAGTCCACACATTACAGAGTGCCCCAGATGTGCATCGGAAACTACTAATGGTCTTCCAGGGAACGATCAAAGCGTAGACTATTTGAGACATTACTCCCATGGACGAATGTGCGCATGGTGACTGTTGTTTTCAATCCCGATGCAATTTCTGTTTTCATCAACACTCTGAAAGTCCACAGATTACAGAATGCCTCCAGATGTGTATCGGAAACTACTACTGCTCTTCCAGGGAACGATCAAAGCGTATACAGTTTGAAACATTACACCCATGGAGGAAAGTGCGAATATTGACTGTTGTATTCAATCCCGATGCAACCTTTGTGTTTCATCAACAGTCTGATAGTCCACAGATTACACAATGCCTCCAGAAGTGCATCGGAAACTACTACTGGTCTTTCAGGGAACGATCAAAGCGTAGACTGTTAGTGACACTACTCCCATGGAGGAAAGTGTGAATTGTGACTGTTGTATTCAATCCCGATGCAATTTCCGTGTTTCATCAACACTCTGATAGTCCTCAGATTACAGAATGCCTCCAGATGTGAATCGGAAACTACTACTGGTCTTCCTGGGAACGATCAAAGCGTGGACTGTTTCAGACATTACTCCCATGGAGGAAAGTGCGAATGGTGACTATTGTATTCAATCCCGATGCAATTTCTGTGTTTCATCAACAGTCTGATAGTGCACAGATGACAGAATGATACCAGATGTGCACCGGAAACTACTAAAGGTCTTCCAGGGAACGATCAAAGCGTGGACTGTTTCAGACATTACTCCCATGGAGGAAAGTGCGAATGGTGACTGTTGTATCCACTCCCGATTCACTTTCTGTGTTTCATCAACTCTTTTAAGGTCCACAGATTACAGAATGCCTCCAGATGTGCATTGGAAACTACTACTGGTCTTCCAGGGAACGATCAAACCGTAGACTGTTTGAGACATTACTCACGTGGAGGAAAGTGCTTATGGTGACTGTTGTTATCTATCCCCATGCCATTTCTGTGTTTCATCAACACTCTTATGGTCCACAGATTACAGATTGTCTCCAGATGTGCTTCGGAAACTACTACTGGTCTTCTAGGGAACGATCAAACCGTAGACTGTTTGAGACATTACTCACGTGGAGGAAAGTGCTTATGGTGACTGTTGTTATCTATCCCCATGCCATTTCTGTGTTTCATCAACACTCTTATGGTCCACAGATTACAGAATGCCTCCAGATGTGCATCCGAAACTACTACTGGTCTTGAGGTAACGATAAAAGCGTAGGATGTTTGAGACATTACTCCCATGGAGGAAAATTCGGATGGTGACTGTTGTATTCAATCCCGTTGCAACCTTTGTGTTTCATCAACAGTCTGATAGTCCACAAATTACACAATGCCTCCAGATGTGCATCGGGAACTACTACTGGTCATTCAGGGAACGATCAAAGCGTAGACTGTTAGTGACACTACTCCCATGGAGGAAAGTTTGAATGGTGACTGTTGTATTCAATCCCGATGCAATTTCCGTGTTTCATCAACATTCTGATAGTCCTCAGATTACAGAATGCCTCCAGATGTGAATCGGAAACTACTACTGGTCTTCCTGAGAAAGATCAAGGCGTAGACTGTTTGAGACGTTACTCCCATGGAGGAAAGTGCTCATGGTGATTATTGTATTCAATCCCCATGCGATTTCTGTGTTTCATCAATACTTTGAAGGTCCACAGATTACAGAATGCCACCAGATGTGCATCGGAAACTACTACTGGTCTTCCTTGGAACGATCAAAGGGTAGACTGTTTGAGACATTACTCCCATGGAGGAAAGTGCGCATGGTGACTGTTGTATTCAATCCCTATGCAATTTCTTTGTTTCATCAACACTCTGATAGTCCACAGATTACAGAATGCCTCCAGATGTGCATCGGAAACTACTACTGGTCTTTCAGGGAACGATCAAAGCGTAGACTGTTAGTGACATTACTCCCATGGAGGAAAGTGTGCATGGTGACTGTTATATCTGATCCCGACGCAATTTCTGTGTTTCATCAATTCTCTGGTAGTCCCCAGATTACAGATTGCATCCAGATGTAAATCGGAAACTACTACTGGTCTTCCTGGGAACGATCAAAGCGTAGACTGTTTGAGACATTACTCCCATGGAGGAAAGTGTGCATGGTGACTGTTGTATTCAATCTCGACGCAATTTCTGTGTGTCATCAACACTTTGAAGGTCCACAGATTACAGAATGCCTCCAGATGTGCATCGGAAACTACTACTGGTCTTCCTGGGAACGATCAAAGCGTATACTGTTTCAGACGTTACTCCCATGGAGGAAAGTGCGGATGGTGAATGTTGTATTCAATCCCGTTGCAATTTCTGTGTTTCATCAACACTCTGATAGAACACAAATTACAGACTGTCTCCAGATGTGCATGGGAAACTACTACTGGTCTTCCTGCGAACGATCAAATCGTAGACTGTTTGAGCCGTTACTCCCATTGAGGAAAGTGCGCTTGGTGACTGTTGTATTAAATCGCGATGCAATTTCTGTGTTTCAACAACACTCTGATAGTCCACTGATTACAGATTGCCTCCAGATGTGCATCGGAAACTACTACTGGCCTTCCAGGGAACGATCAATGCGTAGACTGTTTCAGACATAACTCCCATGGAGGAAAGGGCGCATTGTCACTGCTGTATTCAATCGCGATGCAATTTCTGTGTTTCATCAACACTCTGATAGTCCACAGATTACAGACGGCCTCCAGATGTGCATCGGAAATTACTAATGGTCTTCCTGGGAACGATCAATGCGTAGACTGTATGAGACATTAGTCCCATTTAGGAAAGTGCGCATGGTGACTCTTACATTCAATCCCGATGCATTTTCTGTGTTTCATCGACACTCTGAAAGTCCACACATTACAGAATGCCCCCTGATGTGCATCGGAAACTACTAATGGTCTTCCAGGGAACGATCAAAGCGTAGACTATTTGAGACATTACTCCCATGGAGGAAAGTGGGCATGGTGACTGTTGGATTCATTCCCGATGCAATTTCTGTGTTTCATCAACACTCTAATATTAAACAGATTACAGAATGCCAACAGATGTGCATCGGAAACTACTACTGGTATTCCAGGGAACGATCAAAGCGTAGACTGTTTGAGACACTACTCCCGTGGAGGAAACTGCCCATGGTGGCTGTTGTATTCAATCCCGATGCAATTTCTGTGTTACATCAACAGTCCGATAGTGCACAGGTGACAGAATGATACCAGATGTGCATCGGAAACTACTAAAGGTCTTCCAGGGAACGATCAAAGCGTGGGCTGTTTCAGACATTACTCCCATGGAGGAAAGTGCGGATGGTGACTGTTGTATTCACTCCCGATTCAATTTCTGTGTTTCATCAACACTTTGAAGGTCCACAGATTACAGAATGCCTCCAGATTTGCATCGGAAACTACTACTGGTCTTCCAGGGAACGATCAAGGCGTAGACTGTTTCAGACATTACTCCCATGGAGGAATGTGCGCATGGTGACTGTTGTTTTCAATCCCGATGCAATATCTGTGTTTCATCAACACTCTGATAGTCCACAGATTACAGAATGCCTCCAGATGTGCATCGGAAACTACTACTGCTCTTCCAGGGAACGATCAAAGCGTGTACAGTTTGAAACATTACACCCATGGAGGAAAGTGCGAATATTGACTGTTGTATTCAATCCCGATGCAACCTTTGTGTTTCATCAACACTCTGATAAACTACAGATTACAGAATGCCTCCAGATGTGCATCGGAAACTACAACTGGCCTTCCAAGGAGCGATTAAAGCCTAAACTGTTCGAGACATTACTCCCATGTACGGAAGAGCGCATGGTGACTGTTGAATTCAATCCCGATGCAACCTTTGTGTTACTTCAACAGTCTGATAGTCCACAGATTACACAATGCCTCCAGATGTGAATCGGAAACTACTACTGGTCTTCCTGGGAAAGATCAAGGCGTAGACTGTTTGAGCCATTACTCCCGTGGAGGAAAGTGCTCATGGTGACTGTTGTATTCAATCCCGATGCAATTTCTGTGTTTCATCAACACTCTGATAGTACACAAATTACAGACTGTCTCCAGATGTGCATCGGAAACTACTACTGGTCTTCCTGCGAACGATCAAATCGTAGACTGTTTGAGCCGTTACTCCCATTGAGGAAAGTGCGCTTGGTGAATGTTGTATTAAATCGCGATGCAATTTCTGTGCTTCAACAACACTCTGAAATTCCACTGATTACAGATTGCCTCCAGATGGGCATCGGAAACTACTACTGGCCTTCCAGGGAACGATCAATGCGTAGACTGTTTCAGACATAACTCCCATGGAGGAATGTGCGCATGGTGACTGTTGTTTTCAATCCCGATGCAATATCTGTGTTTCATCAACACTCTGATAGTCCACAGATTACAGAATGCCTCCAGGAGTGCATCGGAAACTACTACTGCTCTTCCAGGGAACGATCAAAGCGTATACAGTTTGAAACATTACACCCATGGAGGAAAGTGCGAATATTGACTGTTGTATTCAATCCCGATGCAACCTTTGTGTTTCATCAACAGTCTGATAGTCCACAGATCACACAATGCCTCCAGATGTGCATCGGAAACTACTACTGGTCTTTCAGGGAACTATCAAAGCGTAGACTGTTAGTGACACTACTCCCATGGAGTAAAGTGTCAATGGTGACTGTTGTATTCAATCCCGATGCAATTTCCGTGTTTCATCAACACTCTGATAGTCCTCAGATTACAGAATGCCTCCAGATGTGAATCGGAAACTACTACTGGTCTTCCTGGGAAAGATCAAGGCGTAGACTGTTTGAGCCATTACTCCCGTGGAGGAAAGTGCTCATGGTGACTGTTGTATTCAATCCCGATGCAATTTCTGTGTTTCATCAACAGTCTGATAGTGCACAGATGACAGAATGATACCAGATGTGCATCGGAAACTACTAAAGGTCTTCCAGGGAACGATCAAAGCGTGGACTGTTTCAGACATTACTCCCATGGAGGAAAGTCGGATGGTGACTGTTGTATTCACTCCCGATTCAATTTCTGTGTTTCATCAACTCTTTAAAGGTCCACAGATTACAGAATGCCTCCAGATGTGCATCGGAAACTACTACTGGTCTTCCAGGGAACGATCAAAGCGTAGACTGTTTGAGAATTTCTACCATGGAGGGAAGTGCGCATGGTGACTGTTGTATTCAATCCCGATGCAATATCTGTGTTTCATCAACACTCTGATTGTCCACAGAATACAGAATGCCTCCAGATTTGCATCGTAAACTACTACTGGTCTTCCAGGGAACGATCAAAGCGTAGACTGTTTCAGACATTACTCCCATGGAGGAATGTGCGCATGGCGACTGTTGTTTTCAATCCCGATGCAATTTCTGTGTTCCATCAACACTCTGAAAGTCCACAGATTACAGAATGCCTCCAGATGTGCATCCGAAACTACTACTGGTCTTGAGGTAACGATCAAAGCGTAGGATGTTTGAGACATTACTCCCATCTAATAAAGTGCTGATGGTGACTGTTGTATTCAATCCCGATGCAATTTCTATGTTCATCAACACTCTGGTAGACTACAGATTACAGAATGCCTCCAGATGTGCATCGGAAACTACAACTGGCCTTCCAAGGAGCGATTAAAGCCTAAACTGTTTGAGACATTACTCCCATGGAGGAATGTGCGCATGGTGACTGTTGTATTCAATCCCGATGCAATATCTGTGTTTCATCAACACTCTGATTGTCCACAGATTACAGAATGCCTCCAGATTTGCATCGGAAACTACTACTGGTCTTCCAGGGAACGATCAAAGCGTAGACTGTTTCAGACATTACTCCCATGGAGGAATGTGCGCATGGTGACTGTTGTTTTCAATCCCGATGCAATATCTGTGTTTCATCAACAATCTGATAGTCCACAGAATACAGAATGCCTCCAGATTTGCATCGTAAACTACTACTGGTCTTCCAGGGAACGATCAAAGCGTAGACTGTTTCAGACATTACTCCCATGGAGGAATGTGCGCATGGTGACTGTTGTTTTCAATCCCGATGCAATTTCTGTGTTTCATCAACACTCTGAAAGTCCACAGATTACGGAATGCCTCCAGATGTGCATCCGAATCTACTACTGGTCTTGAGGTAACGATCAAAGCGTAGGATGTTTGAGACATTACACCCATGGAGGAAAGTGCGGATGGTGACTGTTGTATTCAATCCCGATGCAATTTCTGTGTTCATCAACACTCTGATAGACTACAGATTACACAATGCCTCCAGATGTGCATCGGAAACTACTACTGGTCTTTCAGCGAACGATCAAAGCGTAGACTGTTAGTGACACTACTCCCATGGGGGAAAGTGTGAATGGTGACTGTTGTATTCAATCCCGATGCAATTTCCGTGTTTCATCAACACTCAGATAGTCCTCAGATTACAGAATGCCTCCAGATGTGAATCGGAAACTACTACTGGTTTTCCTGGGAAAGATCAAGGCGTAGACTGTTTGAGACGATACTCCCATGGAGGAAAGTGCTCATGGTGATTGTTGTATTCAATCCCCATGCAATTTCTGTGTTTCATCAACACTTTGAAGGTCTACAGATTACAGAATGCCACCAGATGTGCATCGGAAACTACTACTGGTCTTTCAGTGAACGATCAAAAGTAGACTGTTTGAGCCATTACTCCCGTGGTGGAAAGTGCGCATGCTGACTGTTGTATTCAATCCCGATGCAATTTCTGTGTTTCATCAACAGTCTGATAGTGCACAGATGACAGAATGATACCAGATGTGCATCGGAAACTACTAAAGGTCTTCCAGGGAACGATCAAAGCGTGGACTGTTTCAGACATTACTCCCATGGAGGAAAGTGCGGATGGTGACTGTTGTATTCACTCCCGATTCAATTTCTGTGTTTCATCAAGTCTTTGAAGGTCCACAGATTACAGAATGCCTCCAGATGTGCATCGGAAACTACTACTGGTCTTCCAGGGAACGATCAAATCGTAGACTGTTTGAGACATTACTCCCATGGAGGAAAGTGCGGATGATGACTGTTGTATTCAATCCCGATGCAATTTCTGTGTTTCATCAACACTCTGATAGTCCACAGATTACAGATTGTCTCCAGATGTGCATCGGAAACTACTACTTGTCTTTCAGGGAACGATCAAAGCGTAGACTGTTAGTGACATTACTCCCATGGAGGAAAGTGCGCATGGTGACTGTGGTATTCAATCCCGATGCAATTTCTCTGTTTTATGAACACTCTGATAGTCCACAGATTACAGAATGACTCCAGATGTGCATCGGAAACTACTACTGGCCTTCCAGGGAACGATCAAAGCGTAGACTGTTTGAGACATTACTCAAATGGAGGAAAGTGCGAATGGTGACTGTTGTATTCAATCCCGATGCAATTTTTGTGTTTCATCAACTCTCTGGTAGTCCCCAGATTACAGATTGCCTCCAGATGTGCATCGGAAACTACTACTGGCCTTCCTGGGAACGAAAAAAGCGTAGACTGTTTGAGACATTACTCCCATGGACGAAAGTGTGCATGGCGACTTCTGTATTCAATCTCGATGCAATTTCTGTGTGTCATCAACACTTTGAAGGTCCACAGATACAGAATGCCTCCAGATGTATATCCGAAACTACTACTGGTCTTCCAGTGAACGAGCAAAGCGTAGACTGTTTCAGTCATTACTCCCATGGAAGAAAGTGCGGATGGAGACTGTTGTATTCAATCCCGATGCTATTTCTGTGTTTCATCAACACTATGATAGTCCACAGATTACAGATTGTCTCCAGATGTGCATCGGAAACTACTACTAGTCTTCCTGGGAACGATCAAAGCGTAGACTGTTTCAGACATTACTCCCATGGAGGAAAGTGCGGATGGTGACTGTTGTATTCAATCCCGATGGAATTTCTGTGTTTCATCAACACTCTAATAGTCCACAGATTACAGAATGATACCAGATGTGCATCTGAAACTACTACTGGTCTTCCAGGCAACGATCAAAGCGTAGACTGTCTGAGAATTTCTCCCATGGAGGGAAGTGCGCATGGTGACTGTTGTATTCAGTCCCGATGCAATATCTGTGTTTCATCAACACTCTGATAGTCCACAGACTACAGAATGCCTCCAGATTTGCATCGGAAACTACTACTGGTCTTCCAGGGAACGATCAAAGTGTAGACTGTTCAGTCATTACTGCCATGGAGGAATGTGCGCATGGTGACTGTTGTTTGCAATCCCGATGCAATTTCTGTGTTTCATCAACACTCTGATAATCCACAGATTACAGAATGCCACCAGATGTGCATCGGAAACAACTACTGGTCTTCCAGGGAACGATCAAAGCGTAGACTGTTTGAGACATTACACCCATGGGGATAAGTGCGGATGGTGACTGTTGTATTCAATCCCGATGCTATTTCTGTGTTTCATCAACACTCTGATAGTCCACAGATTACAGAATGCCACCAGATGTGCATCGGAAACTACTACTGCTCTTTCAGGGAACGATCAAAGCGTAGACTGTTAGTGACACTACTCCCATGGAGGAAAGTGTGAATGGTGACTGTTGTATTCAATCCCAATGCAATTTCCTTGTTTCATCAACACTCTGATAGTCCTCAGATTACAGAATGCCTCCATATGTGAATCGGAAACTACTACTGGTCTTCCTGGGAAAGATCAAGGCGTAGACTGTTTGAGCCATTACTCCCGTGGAGGAAAGTGCTCATGGTGACTGTTGTATTCAATCCCGATGCAATTTCTGTGTTTCATCAACTGTCTGATAGTGCACAGGTGACAGAATGATACCAGATGTGCATCGGAAACTACTAAAGGTCTTCCAGGGAACGATCAAAGCGTGGACTGTTTCAGACATTACTCCCATGGAGGAAAGTGCGGATGGTGACTGTTGTATTCACTCCCGATTCAATTTCTGTGTTTCATCAACTCTTTTAAGGTCCACAGATTACAGAATGCCTCCAGATGTGCATCGGAAACTACTACTGGTCTTCCAGGGAACGATCAAAGCGTAGACTGTTTGAGACATTACTCCCATGGAGGAAAGTGCGGATGGTGACTGTTGTATTCAATCCCGATGCAATTTCTGTGTTTCATCAACACTCTGATAGTCCACAGGTTACAGATTGTCTCCAGATGTGCTACGGAAACTACTACTGGTCTTCCAGGGAACGATCAAACCGTAGACTGTTTGAGACATTACTCACGTGGAGGAAAGTGCGCATGGTGACTGTTGTTATCTATCCCCATGCCATTTCTGTGTTTCATCAACACTCTTATGGTCCACAGATTACAGAATGCCACCAGATGTGCATCGGAAACTACTACTGGTCTTCCAGGGAACGATCAAAGCGTAGACTGTTTGAGAATTTCTCCCATGGAGGGAAGTGCGCATTGTGACTGTTGTATTCAATCCCGATGCAATATCTGTGTTTCATCAACACTCTGATAGTCCACAGATTACAGATCGCCTCCACATTTGCATCGGAAACTACTACTGGTCTTCCAGGGAACGATCAAAGCGTAGACTGTTTCAGACATTACTCCCATGGAGGAATGTGCGCATGGTGACTGTTATTTTCAATCCCGATGCAATATCTGTGTTTCATCAACAATCTGATAGTCCACAGAATACAGAATGCCTCCAGATTTGCATCGTAAACTACTACTGGTCTTCCAGGGAACGATCAAAGCGTAGACTGTTTCAGACATTACTCCCATGGAGGAATGTGCGCATGGTGACTGTTATTTTCAATCCCGATGCAATTTCTGTGTTCATCAACACTCTGATAAACTACAGATTACAGAATGCCTCCAGATGTGCATCGGAAACTACAACTGGCCTTCCAAGGAGCGATTAAAGCCTAAACTGTTTGAGACATTACTCCTATGTACGGAAGAGCGCATGGTGACTGTTGTATTCAATCCCGATGCAACCATTGTGTTTCTTCAACAGTCTGATAGTCCACAGATTACACAATGCCTCCAGATGTGCATCGGAAACTACTACTGGTCTTTCAGGGAACGATCAAACCGTAGACTGTTTGAGACATTACTCCCATGGAGGAAAGTGCGGATGGTGACTGTTGTATTCAATCCCGATGCAATTTCTGTGTTTCATCAACACTCTGATAGTCCACAGATTACAGATTGTCTCCAGATGTGCATCGGAAACTACTACTTGTCTTTCAGGGAACGATCAAAGCGTAGACTGTTAGTGACATTACTCCCATGGAGGAAAGTGCGCATGGTGACTGTGGTATTCAATCCCGATGCAATTTCTCTGTTTTATGAACACTCTGATAGTCCACAGATTACAGAATGCCTCCAGATGTGCATCGGAAACTACTACTGGCCTTCCAGGATACGATCAAAGCGTAGACTGTTTGAGACATTACTCAAATGGAGGAACGTGCGAATGGTGACTGTTGTATTCAATCCCGATGCAATTTCTGTGTTTCATCAACTATCTGGTAGTCCCCAGATTACAGATTGCCTCCAGATGTGCACCGGAAATTACTACTGGCCTTCCTGGGAACGAAAAAAGCGTAGACTGTTTGAGACATTACTCCCATGGACGAAAGTGTGCCTGGTGACTGTTGTATTCAATATCGATGCAATTTCTGTGTGTCATCAACACTTTGAAGGTCCACAGATACAGAATGCCTCCAGATGTATATCGGAAACTACTACTGGTCTTCCAGTGAACGAGCAAAGCGTAGACTGTTTCAGTCGTTACTCCCATGGAGGAAAGTGCGGATGGTGACTGTTGTATTCAATCCCGATGCTATTTCTGTGTTTCATCAACACTCTGATAGTCCACAGATTACAGATTGTCTTCAGATGTGCATCGGAAACTACTACTGGTCTTCCTGGGAACGATCAAAGCGTAGACTGTTTCAGACATTACTCCCATGGAGGAAAGTGCGGATGGTGACTGTTGTATTCAATCCCGATGCAATTTCTGTGTTTCATCAACACTCTGAAAGTCCACAGATTACAGATTGTCTCCAGATGTGCTTCGGAAGCTACTACTGGTCTTCCAGGAAAAGGTCAAAGCGTAGACTGTTTGAGACATTTCTCCCATGGAGGAAAGTGCGGATGGTGACTGTTGTATTCAATCCCGATGCAATTTCTGTGTTTCATCAACTCTCTGAAAGTCCACAGATTACAGATTGTCTCCAGATGTGCTTCGGAAGCTACTACTGGTCTTCCAGGAAACGGTCAAAGCGTAGACTGTTTGAGACATTTCTCCCATGGAGGAAAGTGCGCATGGTGACTGTTGTATTCAATCCCGATGCTATTTCTGTGTTTCATCAACACTCTGATATTCCACAGATTACAGAATGCCACCAGATGTGCATCGGAAACTACTACTGGTTTTCCAGGGAACGATCAAAGCGTTGACTGTTTGAGCCATTACTCCCGTGGAGGAAAGTGCGCATGGTGACTATTGTATTCAATCCCGATGCAATTTCTGTGTTTCATCAACAGTCTGATAGTGCACAGATGACAGAATGATACCAGATGTGCATCGGAAACTACTAAAGGTCTTCCAGGGAACGATCATTGCGTGGACTATTTCAGACATTACTCCCATGGAGGAAAGTGCGGATGGTGACTGTTGTATTCACTCCCGATTCAATTTCTGTGTTTCATCAACTCTTTGCAGGTCCACAGATTACAGAATGCCTCCACATGTGCATCGGAAACTACTACTGGTCTTCCAGGGAACGATCAAAGCGTAGACTGTTTGAGACATTACTCCCATGGAGGAAAGTGCGGATGGTGACTCTTGTATTCAATCCCGATGCAATTTCTGTGTTTCATCAACACTCTGATAGTCCACAGATTACAGATTGTCTCCAGATGTGCTTCGGAAACTACTACTGGTCTTCCAGGGAACGATCAAAGCGTGTGCTGCTTGAGACATTACTCCCATGGAGGAAAGTGCGCATGGTGACTATTGTATTCAATCCCGATGCAATTTCTGTGTTTCATCAACACTCTGGTAGTCCCCAGATTACAGATTGCCTCCAGATGTGCATCGGAAACTACTATTGGTCTTCCTGGGTACGATCAAAACGTAGACTGTTTGAGACATTACTCCCATGGACGAAAGTGTGCATGGTGACTGTTGTATTCAATCTCGATGCAATTTCTGTGTGTCATCAACACTTTGAAGGTCCACAGATTACAGAATGCCTCCAGATGTGCATCGGAAACTACTACTGGTCTTCCAGTGAACGTGCAAAGCGTAGACTGTTTCAGTCGTTACTCACATGGAGGAAAGTGCGGATGGTGACTGTTGTATTCAATCCCGATGCTATTTCTGTTTGTCATTAACACTATGATAGTCCACAGATTACAGATTGTCTCCAGATGTGCATCGGAAACTACTACTGGTCTTCCAGGGAACGATCAAATCGTAGACTGTTTGAGACATTACTCCCATGGAGGAAAGTGTGCATGGTGACTGTTGTATTCAATCCAGATGGAATTTCTGTGCTTCATCAACACTCTAATAGTCAACAGATTACAGAATGCCACCAGATGTGCATCGGAAACTACTACTGGTCTTCCAGGGAACGATCAAAGTGTAGACTGTTTGAGAATTTCTCCCATGGAGGGAAGTGCGCATGGTGACTGTTGTATTCAATCCCGATGCAATTTCTGTGTTTCATCAACACTCTGATAGTCCACAGATTACAGATTGTCTCCAGATGTGCTTGGGAAGCTACTACTGGTCTTTCAGGAAACGATCAAAGCGTAGACTGTTTGAGACATTACTCCCATGGAGGAAAGTGCGCATGGTGACTGTTGTATTCAATCCAGATGGAATTTCTGTGTTTCATCAACAATCTAATAGTCCACAGATTACAGAATTCCACCAGATGTGCATCTGAAACTACTACTGGTCTTCCAGGGAACGATCAAAGCGTAGACTGTTTGAGACATTACCCCCATGGAGGGAAGTGCGCATGGTGACTGTTGTATTCAATCCCGATGCAATTTCTGTGTTTCATCAACACTCTGATAGTCCACAGATTACAGAATGCCTCCAGATTTGCATCGGAAACTACTACTGGTCTTCCAGGGAACGATCAAAGCGTAGGCTGTTTCAGTCATTACTGCCATGGAGGAATGCGCGCATGGTGACTGTTGTTTTCAATCCCGATGCAATTTCTGTGTTTCATCAACACTCTGATAATCCACAGATTACAGAATGCCACAAGATGTGCATCGGAAACCACTACTGGTCTTCCAGGGAACGATCAAAGCGTAGACTGTTTGAGACATTACACCCATGGGGATAAGTGCGGATGGTGACTGTTGTATACAATCCCGATGCAATTTCTGTGTTTCATCAACACTCTGATAGTCCACAGATTACGGAATGCCACCAGATGTGCATCGGAAACTACTACTGGTCTTCCAGGGAACGATCAAAGCGTTGACTGTTTGAGCCATTACTCCCGTGGAGGAAAGTGCGCATGGTGACTATTGTATTCA
Organism: Schistocerca gregaria; assembly: GCF_023897955.1. Lineage (NCBI taxonomy): Eukaryota > Metazoa > Arthropoda > Insecta > Orthoptera > Acrididae > Schistocerca > Schistocerca gregaria. The sequence goes on along the minus strand of NC_064926.1, from coordinate 17,439,060 downwards.
ATCCCGATGCAATTTCTGTGTTTCATCAACAGTCTGATAGTGCACAGATGACAGAATGATACCAGATGTGCATCTGAAACTACTAAAGGTCTTCCAGGGAACGATCAAAGCGTAGACTGTTTGAGACGTTACTCACGTGGAGGAAAGTGCGCATGGTGACTGTTATATTCACTCCCGATTCAATTTCTGTGTTTCATCAACTCTTTGAAGGTCCACAGATTACAAAATGCCTCCAGATGTGCATCGGAAACTACTAATGGTCTTCCAGGGAACGATCAAAGCGTAGACTGTTTGAGACATTACTCCCATGGAGGAAAGTGCGGATGGTGACTATTGTATTCAATCCCGATGCAATTTCTGTGTTTCATCAACACTCTGATAGTCCACAGATTACAGATTGTCTAAAGACGTGCTTCGGAAACTACCACTGGTCTTCCAGGGAATGACCAAAACGTGGACTCTTTGAGACATTACTCTCATGGAGGAAAGTGCGCATGGTGACTATTGTATTCAATCCCGATACAATTTCTGTGTTTCATCAACTCTCTGGTAGTCCCCAGATTACAGATTGCCTCCAGATGTGCATCGGAAACTACTATTGGTCTTCCTGGGAACGATCAAAGCGTAGACTGTTTGTGACATTACTCCCATGGAGGAAAGTGTGATTGGTGACTGTTGTATTCAATCTCGATGCAATTTCTGTGTGTCATCAACACTTTGAAGGTCCACAGATTACAGAATGCCTCAAGATGTGCATCGGAAACTACTACTGGTCTTCCAGTGAACGAGAAAAGCGTAGACTGTTTCAGTCATTACTCACATGGAGGAAAGTGCGGATGGTGACTTTTGTATTCAATTCCGATGCTATTTCTGTTTTTCATTAACACTCTGAGAGTCCACAGATTACAGATTGTCTCCATATGTGCATCGGAAACTACTACTGGCCTTCCTGGGAACGATCAAAGCGTAGACTGTTTCAGACATTACTCCCATAGAGGAAAGTGCGTTTATTGACTGTTGTATTCAATCCCGATGCAACCTGTGTGTTTCATTAACAGTCTGAGAGTCCACAGATTACAGAATGCCTCCAGATGTGCATCGGAAACTACAACTGGTCTTTCAGGGAACGGTCAAAGCGTAGACTGTTAGTGACATTACTCCCATGGAGGAATGTGCGCATGGTGACTGTTGTTTTCAATCCCGATGAAATTTCTGTGTTTCATCAACACTCTGAAAGTCCACAGATTACAGAATGCCTCCAGATGTGCATCGGAAACTACTACTGGTCTTCCTGGGAACGATCAAAGCGTATACAGTTTGAGACATTACACCCATGGAGGAAAGTGCGAATATTGACTGTTGTATTCAATCCCGATGCAACCTTTGTGTTTCATCAACAGTCTGATAGTCCACAGATTACACAATGCCTCCAGATGTGCATCGGAAACTACTACTGGTCTTTCAGGGAACGATCAAAGCGTAGACTGTTTGAGACATTACTCCCATGGAGGAAAGTGCGGATGGTGACTGTTGTATTCAATCCCGGTGCAATTTCTGTGTTTCATCAACACTCTGATAGTCCACAGATTACAGATTGTCTCCAGATGTGCTTCGGAAACTACTACTGGTCTTCCAGGGAACGATCAAACCGCAGACTGATTGAGACATTACTCACGTGGAGGAAAGTGCGCATGGTGACTGTTGTTATCAATCCCTATGCCATTTCTGTGTTTCATCAACACTCTTATGGTCCACAGATTACAGAATGCCTCCAGATGTGCATCGGAAACTACTACTGCTCTTCCAGGGAACGATCAAAGCGTATACAGTTTGAGACATTACACCCATGGAGGAAAGTGCGAATATTGACTCTTGTATTCAATCCCGATGCAACCTTTGTGTTTCATCAACAGTCCGATAGTCCACAGATTACACAATGCCTCCAGATGTGCATCGGAAACTACCACTGGTCTTCCAGGGAACGATCATAGCGTGGACTCTCTGAGACATTACTCCCATGGAGGAAATTGCGCATGGTGACTATTGTATTCAATCCCGATGCAATTTCTGTGTTTCATCAGCTCTCTGGTAGTCCACAGATTACAGATTGCCTCCAGATGTGCATCGGAAACTACTACTGGTCTTCCAGTGAACGAGCAAAGCGTAGACTGTTTCAGTCGTTACTCACATGGAGGAAAGTGCGGATGGTGACTTTTGTATTCAATCCCGATGCTATTTCTGTTTTTCATTAACACTCTAATAGTCCACTGATTACACATTGTATCCAAATGTGCGTCGGAAACTACTACTGGTCTTTCAGGGAACGATCAAAGCGTAGACTGTTAGTGACACTACTCCCATGGAGGAAAGTGTGAATGGTGACTGTTGTATTCAATCCCGATGCAATCTCCGTGTTTCACCAACACTCTGATAGTCCACAGATTACAGATTGTCTCCAGATGTGCTTCGGAAACTACTACTGGTCTTCCAGGAAACGATCAAAGCGTAGACTGTTTTAGACATTACTCCCATGGAGGAAAGTGCGCATGGTGACTGTTGTATTCAATCCCGATGCAATATCTGTGTTTCATCAACACTCTGATAGTCCACAGATTACAGATTGCTCCAGATTTGCATCGGAAACTACTACTGGTCTTCCAGGGAACGATCAAAGCGTAGACTGTTCAGTCATTACTGCCATGGAGGAACGTGCGCATGGTGACTGTTGTTTTCAATCCCGATGCAATTTCTGTGTTTCATCAACACTCTGATAGTCGACAGATTACAGAATGCCACCAGATGTGCATCGGAAACTACTAATGGTCTTCCAGGGAACGATCAAAGCGTTGACTGTTTGAGCCATTACTCCCGTGGAGGAAAGTGCGCATGGTGACTATTGTATTCAATCCCGATGCAATTTCTGTGTTTCATCAACAGTCTGATAGGGCACAGATGACAGAATGATACCAGATGTGCATCCGAAACTACTAAAGGTCTTCCAGGGAACGATCAAAGCGTGGACTATTTCAGACATTACTCCCATCTAGGAAAGTGCGGATGGTGACTGTTGTATTCACACCCGATTCAATTTCTGTGTTTCATCCACCCTTTGAAGGTCCACAGATTACAGAATGCCTCCAGATGTGCATCTGAAACTACTACTGGTCTTCCAGGGAACGATCAAAGCTTAGACTGTTTGAGACATTACTCCCATGGAGGAAAGTGCGGATGGTGACTGTTGTATTCAATCCCGATGCAATTTCTGTGTTTCATCAACACTCTGATAGTCCACAGATTACAGATTGTCTCCAGATGTGCTTCGGAAACTACTACTGGTCTTCCAGGGAACGATCAAAGTGTAGACTGTTTGAGACATTACTCACGTGGAGGAAAGTGCGCATGGTGACTGTTGTTATCAATCCCCATGCCATTTCTGTGTTTCATCAACACTCTTATGGTCCACAGATTACAGAATGCCACCAGATGTGCATCGGAAACTACTACTGGTCTTCCAGGGTTCGATCAAAGCGTAGACTGTTTGAGAATTCCTCCCATGGAGGGAAGTGCGCATGGTGACTGTTGTATTCAATCCCGATGCAATATCTGTGTTTCATCAACACTCTGATAGTCCACAGATTACAGAATGCCTCCAGATTTGCATCGGAAACTACTACTGGTCTTCCAGGGAACGATCAAAGCGTAGACTGTTTCAGACATTACTCCCATGGAGGAATGTGCGCATGGTGACTGTTGTTTTCAATCCCGATGCAATTGTTGTGTTTCATCAACACTCTGAAAGTCCACAGATTACAGAATGCCTCCCGATGTGCATCGGAAACTACTACTGCTCTTCCAGCTAACGATCAAAGCTTATACAGTTTGAGACATTACACCCATGGAGGAAAGTGCGAATATTGACTCTTGTATTCAATCACGATGCAAGCTTTGCGTTTCATCAACAGTCTGATAGTCCACAGATTACACAATGCCTCCAGATGTGCATCGGAAACTACCACTGGTCTTCCAGGGAACGATCAAAGCGTGGACTGTTTGAGACATTACTCCCATGGAGGAAAGTGCGCATGGTGCCTATTGTATTCAATCCCGATGCAATTTCTGTGTTTCATCAACTCTCTGGTAGTCCCCAGATTACAGATTGCCTCCAGATGTGCATCGGAAACTACTATTGGTCTTCCTGGGAACGATCAAAGCGTAGACTGTTTGAGACATTACTCCCATGGAGGAAAGTGTGCATGGTGACTGTTGTATTCAATCTCGATGCAATTTCTGTGTGTCATCAACACTTTGAAGGGCCACAGATTACAGAATGTCTCCAGATGTGCATCGGAAACTACTACTGGTCTTCCAGTGAACGAGCAAAGCGTAGACTGTTTCAGTCGTTACCCACATGGAGGAAAGTAAGGATGGTGACTGTTGTATTCAATCCCGATGCAATTTCTGTGTTTCATCAACACTCTGATAGTCCACAGATTACAGATTGTCTCCAGATGTGCTTCGGAAACTACTACTGGTCTTCCAGGGAACGATCAAAGCGTAGACTGTTTGAGACATTACTCTCATGGAGGAAAGTGCTCATGGTGACTGTTGTATTCAATCCTGATGGAATTTCTGTGCTTCATCAACACTCTAATAGTCCACAGATTACAGAATGCCACCAGATGTGCATCGGAAACTACTACTGGTCTTCCAGGGAACGATCAAAGGGTAGACTGTTTGAGAATTTCTCATATGGAGGGAAGTGCGGATGGTGACTGTTGTATTCAATCCCGATCCAATTTCTGTGTTTCATCAACACTCTGATAGTCCATAGATTACAGATTGTCTCCAGATGTGCTTCGGAAGCTACTACTGGTCTTCCAGGAAACGATCAAAGCGTAGACTGTTTGAGACATTACTCCCATGGAGGAAAGTGCGCATGGTGACTGTTGTATTCAATCCCGATGGAATTTCTGTGTTTCATCAACACTCTAATAGTCCACAGATTACAGAATGCCACCAGATGTGCATCTGAAACTACTACTGGTCTTCCAGGGAGCGATCAAAGCGTAGACTGTTTGAGAATTTCTCAAATTGAGGGAAGTGCGCATGGCGACTTTTGTATTCAATCCCAATGCAATATCTGTGTTTCATCAACACTCTGATAGTCCACAGATTACAGAATGCCTCCAGATTTGCATCGGAAACTACTACTGGTCTTCCAGGGAACGATCAAAGCGTAGACTGTTTCAGTCATTACTGCCATGGAGGAATGTGCGCATGGTGACTGTTGTTTTCAATCCCGATGCAATTTCTGTGTTTCATCAACACTCTGATAATCCACAGATTACAGAATGCCACCAGATGTGCATCGGAAACCACTACTGGTCTTCCAGGGAGCGATCAAAGCGTAGGCTGTTTGAGACATTACACCCATGGGGATAAGTGCGGATGGTGACTGTTGTATTCAATCCCGATGCTATTTCTGTGTTTCATCAACACTCTGATAGTCCACAGATTACAGAATGCCACCAGATGTGCATCGGAAACTACTACTGGTCTTCCAGGGAACGATCAAAGCGTTGACTGTTTGAGCCATTACTCCTGTGGAGGAAAGTGCGGATGGTGACTGTTGTATTTAATCCCGATGCAATTTCTGTGTTTCATCAACACTCTGATAGTCCACAGATTACAGATTGTCTCCAGATGTGCATCGGAAACTACTACTTGTCTTTCAGGGAACGATCAAAGCGTATACTGTTAGTGACATTACTCCCATGGAGGAAAGTGCGCATGGAGACTCTTGTATTCAATCCCGATGCAGTTTCTGTGTTTCTTCAACTCTCTGGTAGTCCCCAGATTACAGATTGCCTCCAGATGATCATCGGAAACTACTACTGGTCTTCCTGAGAATGATCAAAGCGTAGACTGTTTGAGACATTACTCCCATGGACGAAAGTGTGCATGGTGACTGTTGTATTCAATCTCGATGCAATTTCTGTGTGTCATCAACACTTTGAAGGTCCACAGATACAGAATGCCTCCAGATGTATATCGGAAACTACTACTGGTCTTCCAGTGAACGAGCAAAGCGTAGACTGTTTCAGTCGTTACTCTCATGGAGGAAAGTGCGGATGGTGACTGTTGTATTCAATCCCGATACTATTTCTGTGTTTCATCAACACTCTGATAGTCCTCAGATTACAGATTGTCTCCAGATGTGCATCGGAAACTACTACTGGTCTTCCTGGGAACGATCAAAGCGTAGACTGTTTCAGACATTATTCCCATGGAGGAAAGAGCGGATGGTGACTGTTGTATTCAATCCCGATGCAATTTCTGTGTTTCATCAACACTCTGATAGTCCACAGATTACAGATTGTCTCCAGATGTGCTTCGGAAACTACTACTGGTCTTCCAGGAAACGATCAAAGCGTAGACTGTTTTAGACATTACTCCCATGGAGGAAAGTGCGCATGGTGACTGTTGTATTCAATCCCGATGCAATATCTGTGTTTCATCAACACTTTGATAGTCCACAGATTACAGATTGCCTCCAGATTTGCATCGGAAACTACTACTGGTCTTCCAGGGAACGATCAAAGCGTAGACTGTTCAGTCATTACTGCCATGGAGGAATGTGCGCATGGTGACTGTTGTTTTCAATCCCGATGCAATTTCTGTGTTTCATCAACATTCTGATAATCCACAGATTACAGAATGCCACCAGATGTGCATCGGAAACCACTACTGGTCTTCCAGGGAACGGTCAAAGCGTAGACTGTTTGAGACATTACACCCATGGGGATAAGTGCGGATGGTGAATGTTGTATTCAATCCCGATGCTATTTCTGTGTTTCATCAACACTCTGATAGTCGACAGATTACAGAATGCCACCAGATGTGCATCGGAAACTACTACTGGTCTTCCAGGGAACGTTAAAAGCGTTGACTGTTTGAGCCATTACTCCTGTGGAGGAAAGTGCGCATGGTGACTATTGTATTCAATCCCGATGCAATTTCTGTGTTTCATCAACAGTCTGATAGTGCACAGATGACAGAATGATACCAGATGTGCATCGGAAACTACTAAAAATCATCCAGGGAACGATCAAAGCGTGGACTATTTCAGACATTACTCCCATCTAGGAAAGTGCGGATGGTGACTGTTGTATTCACTCCCGATTCAATTTCTGTGTTTCATCCACTCTTTGAAGGTCCACAGATTACAGAATGCCTCCAGATGTGCATCGGAAACTACTACTGGTGTTCCAGGGAACGATCAAAGCGTAGACTGTTTGAGACATTACTCCCATGGAGAAAAGTGCGGATGGTGACTGTTGTATTCAATCCCGATGTAATTTCTGTGTTTCATCAACACTCTGATAGTCCACAGATTACAGATTGTCTCCAGATGTGCTTCGGAAACTACTACTGGTCTTCCAGGGAACGATCAAAGCGTAGACTGTTTGAGACATTACTCACGTGGAGGAAAGTGCGCATGGTGACTGTTGTTATCAATCCCCATGCCATTTCTGTGTTTCATCAACACTCTTATGGTCCACAGATTACAAAATGCCACCAGATGTGCATCGGAAACTACTACTGGTAATCCAGGGAACGATCAAAGCGTAGACTGTTTGAGAATTTCTCCCATGGAGGGAAGTCCGCATGGTGACTGTTGTATTCAATCCCGATGCAATTTTTGTGTTTCATCAACACTCTGAAAGTCCACAGATTACAGAATGCCTCCTGATGTGCATCGGGAACTACTACTTCTCTTCCAGGGAACGATCAAAACGTAAACAGTTTGAGACATTACACCCATGGAGGAAAGTGCGAATATTGACTCTTGTATTCAATCCCGATGCAACCTTTGTGTTTTATCAACAGTCTGATAGTCCACAGATTACACAATGCCTCCAGATGTGCATCGGAAACTACCACTGGTCTTCCAGGGAACGATCAAAGCGTGGACTGTTTGAGACATTACTCCCATGGAGGAAAGTGCGCATGGTGACTATTGTATTCAATCCCGATGCAATTTCTGTGTTTCATCAACTCTCTGGTAGTCCCCAGATTACAGATTGATTCCAGATGTGCATCGGAAACTACTATTGGTCTTCCTGGGAACGATCAAAGCGTAGACTGTTTGAGACATTACTCCCATCGAGGAAAGTGTGCATGATGACTGTTGTATTCAATCTCGATGCAATTTCTGTGTGTCATCAACACTTTGAAGGTCCGCAGATTACAGAATGTCACCAGATGTGCATCGGAAACTACTACTGGTCTTCCAGTGAACGAGCAAAGCGTAGACTGTTTCAGTCGTTACTCACATGGAGGAAAGTGCGGATGGTGACTGTTGTATTCAATCCCGATGCTATATCTGTTTTTCATTAACACTATGATAGTCCACAGATTACAGATTGTCTCCAGATGCGCATCGGAAACTACTACTGGTCTTCCTGCGAACGATCAAAGCGTAGACTGTTTCAGACATTACCCCCATGGAGGAAAGTGCGGATGGTGACTGTTGTATTCAATCCCGATGCAATTTCTGTGTTTCATCAGCACTCTGATAGTCCACAGATTACAGATTGTCTCCAGATGTGCTTCGGAAACTACTACTGGTCTTCCAGGGAACGATAAAAGCGTAGACTGTTTGAGACATTACTCCCATGGAGGAAAGTGCTCATGGTGACTGTTGTATTCAATCCTGATGGAATTTCTGTGCTTCATCAACACTGTAATAATCCACAGATTACAGAATGCCACCAGATGTGCATCGGAAACTACTACTGGTCTTCCAGGGAACGATCAAAGGGTAGAATGTTTGAGAATTTCTCCCATGGAGGGAAGTGCGAATGGTGACTGTTGTATTCAATCCCGACCCAATTTCTGTGTTTCATCAACACTCTGATAGTCCACAGATTACAGATTGTCTCCAGATGTGCTTCGGAAGCTACTACTGGTCTTCCAGGAAACGATCAAAGCGTAGACTGTTTGAGACATTACTCCCATGGAGGAAAGTGCGCATGGTGACTGTTGTATTCAATCCCGATGGAATTTCTGTATTTCATCAACACTCTGATGGTTCACAGATTACAGAATGCCACCAGATGTGCATCTGAAACTACTACTGGTCTTCCAGGGAGCGATCAAAGCGTAGACTGTTTGAGAATTTCTTCCATTGAGGGAAGTGCGCATGGCGACTGTTGTATTCAATCCCGATGCAATATCTGTGTTTCATCAACACTCTGATAGTCCTCAGATTACAGATTGTCTCCAGATGTGCATCGGAAACTACTACTGGTCTTCCAGGGAACGATCAAAGCGTAGACTGTTCAGTCATTACTGCCATGGAGGAACGTGCGCATGGTGACTGTTGTTTTCAATCCCGATGCAATTTCTGTGTTTCATCAACATTCTGATAATCCACAGATTACAGAATGCCACCAGATGTGCATCGGAAACCACTACTGGTCTTCCAGGGAACGGTCAAAGCGTAGACTGTTTGAGACATTACACCCATGGGGATAAGTGCGGATGGTGAATGTTGTATTCAATCCCGATGCTATTTCTGTGTTTCATCAACACTCTGATAGTCGACAGATTACAGAATGCCACCAGATGTGCATCGGAAACTACTACTGGTCTTCCAGGGAACGATCAAAGCGTTGACTGTTTGAGCCATTACTCCCGTGGAGGAAAGTGCGCATGGTGACTATTGTATTCAATCCCGATGCAATTTCTGTGTTTCATCAACAGTCTGATAGTGCACAGATGACAGAATGATACCAGATGTGCATCGGAAACTACTAAAGGTCTTCCAGGGAACGATCAAAGCGTGGACTATTTCAGACATTACTCCCATCTAGGAAAGTGCGGATGGTGACTGTTGTATTCACTCCCGATTCAATTTCTGAGTTTCATGCACTCTTTGAAGGTCCACAGATTACAGAATGCCTCCAGATGTGCATCGGAAACTACTACTGGTCTTCCAGGGAACGATCAAAGCGTAGACTGTTTGAGACATTACTCCCATGGAGAAAAGTGCGGATGGTGACTGTTGTATTCAATCCCGATGTAATTTCTGTGTTTCATCAACACTCTGATAGTCCACAGATTACAGATTGTCTCCAGATGTGCTTCGGAAACTACTACTGGTCTTCCAGGGAACGATCAAAGCGTAGACTGTTTGAGACATTACTCACGTGGAGGAAAGTGCGCATGGTGACTGTTGTTATCAATCCCCATGCCATTTCTGTGTTTCATCAACACTCTTATGGTCCACAGATTACAGAATGCCACCAGATGTGCATCGGAAACTACTACTGGTAATCCAGGGAACGATCAAAGCGTAGACTGTTTGAGAATTTCTCCCATGGAGGGAAGTGCGCATGGTGACTGTTGTATTCAATCCCGATGCAATATCTGTGTTTCATCAACACTCTGATAGTCCACAGATTACAGAATGCCTCCAGATTTGCATCGAAAACTACAACTGGTCTTCCAGGGAACGATCAAAGCGTAGACTGTTTTAGACATTACTCCCATGGATGAATGTGCGCATGGTGACTGTTGTTTTCAATCCCGATGCAATTTTTGTGTTTCATCAACACTCTGAAAGTCCACAGATTACAGAATGCCTCCTGATGTGCATCGGGAACTACTACTGCTCTTCCAGGGAACGATCAAAGCGTAAACAGTTTGAGACATTACACCCATGGAGGAAAGTGCGAATATTGACTCTTGTATTCAATCCCGATGCAACCTTTGTGTTTCATCAACAGTCTGATAGTCCACAGATTACACAATGCCTCCAGATGTGCATCGGAAACTACCACTGGTCTTCCAGGGAACGATCAAAGCGTGGACTGTTTGAGACATTACTCCCATGGAGGAAAGTGCGCATGGTGACTATTGTATTCAATCCCGATGCAATTTCTGTGTTTCATCAACTCTCTGGTAGTCCCCAGATTACAGATTGATTCCAGATGTGCATCGGAAACTACAATTGGTCTTCCTGGGAACGATCAAAGCGTAGACTGTTTGAGACATTACTCCCATCGAGGAAAGTGTGCATAATGACTGTTGTATTCAATCTCGATGCAATTTCTGTTTTTCATTAACACTATGATAGTCCACAGATTACAGATTGTCTCCAGGTTTGCATCGGAAACTACTACTGGTCTTCCTGCGAACGATCAAAGCGTAGACTGTTTCAGACATTACTCCCATGGAGGAAAGTGCGGATGGTGACTGTTGTATTCAATCCCGATGCAATTTCTGTGTTTCATCAACACTCTGATAGTCCACAGATTACAGATTGTCTCCAGATGTGCTTCGGAAACTACTACTGGTCTTCCAGGGAACGATCAAAGCGTAGACTGTTTGAGACATTACTCCCATAGAGGAAAGTGCTCATGGTGACTGTTGTATTCAATCCTGATGGAATTTCTGTGCTTCATCAACACTCTAATAATCCACAGATTACAGAATGCCACCAGATGTGCATCGGAAACTACTACTGGTCTTCCAGGGAACGATCAATGGGTAGAATGTTTGAGAATTTCTCCCATGGAGGGAAGTGCGCATGGTGACTGTTGTATTCAATCCCGATCCAATTTCTGTGTTTCATCAACACTCTGATAGTCCACAGATTACAGATTGTCTCCAGATGTGCTTCGGAAGCTACTACTGGTCTTCCAGGAAACGATCAAAGCGTAGACTGTTTGAGACATTACTCCCATGGAGGAAAGTGCGCATGGTGACTGTTGTATTCAATCCCGATGGAATTTCTGTGTTTCATCAACACTCTAATAGTCCACAGATTACAGAATGCCACCAGATGTGCATCTGAAACTACTACTGGTCTTCTAGGGAGCGATCAAAGCGTAGACTGTTTGAGAATTTCTCCCATTGAGGGAAGTGCGCATGGCGACTGTTGTTTTCAATCCCGATGCAATTTCTGTGTTTCATCAACACTCTGATAGTCCACAGATTACAGAATGCCTCCAGATTTTCATCGGACACTACTACTGGTATTCCAGGGAACGATCAAAGCGTAGACTGTTTTAGACATTACTCCCATGGAGGAAAGTGCGAATATTGACTCTTGTATTCAATCCCGATGCAACCTTTGTGTTTCATCAACAGTCTGATAGTCCACAGATTACACAATGACTCCAGATGTGCATCGGAAACTACCACTGGTCTTCCAGGGAACGATCAAAGCGTGGACTGTTTGAGACATTACTCCCATGGAGGAAAGTGCGCATGGTGACTATTGTATTCAATCCCGATGCAATTTCTGTGTTTCATCAACTCTCTGGTAGTCCCCAGATTACAGATTGATTCCAGATGTGCATCGGAAACTACAATTGGTCTTCCTGGGAACGATCAAAGCGTAGACTGTTTGAGACATTACTCCCATCGAGGAAAGTGTGCATAATGACTGTTGTATTCAATCTCGATGCAATTTCTGTTTTTCATTAACACTATGATAGTCCACAGATTACAGATTGTCTCCAGGTTTGCATCGGAAACTACTACTGGTCTTCCTGCGAACGATCAAAGCGTAGACTGTTTCAGACATTACTCCCATGGAGGAAAGTGCGGATGGTGACTGTTGTATTCAATCCCGATGCAATTTCTGTGTTTCATCAACACTCTGATAGTCCACAGATTACAGATTGTCTCCAGATGTGCTTCGGAAACTACTACTGGTCTTCCAGGGAACGATCAAAGCGTAGACTGTTTGAGACATTACTCCCATAGAGGAAAGTGCTCATGGTGACTGTTGTATTCAATCCTGATGGAATTTCTGTGCTTCATCAACTTTCTAATAATCCACAGATTACAGAATGCCACCAGATGTGCATCGGAAACTACTACTGGTCTTCCAGGGAACGATCAATGGGTAGAATGTTTGAGAATTACTCCCATGGAGGGAAGTGCGCATGGTGACTGTTGTATTCAATCCCGATCCAATTTCTGTGTTTCATCAACACTCTGATAGTCCACAGATTACAGATTGTCTCCAGATGTGCTTCGGAAGCTACTACTGGTCTTCCAGGAAACGATCAAAGCGTAGACTGTTTGAGACATTACTCCCATGGAGGAAAGTGCGCATGGTGACTGTTGTATTCAATCCCGATGGAATTTCTGTGTTTCATCAACACTCTAATAGTCCACAGATTACAGAATGCCACCAGATGTGGATCTGAAACTACTACTGGTCTTCCAGGGAGCGATCAAAGCGTAGACTGTTTGAGAATTTCTCCCATTGAGGGAAGTGCGCATGGCGACTGTTGTATTCAATCCCGATGCAATATCTGTGTTTCATCAACACTCTGATAGTCCACAGATTACAGAATGCCTCCAGATTTTCATCGGAAACTACTACTGGTCTTCCAGGGAACGATCAAAGCGTTGACTGTTTCAGTCATTACTGCCATGGAGGAATGTGCGCATGGTGACTGTTGTTTTCAATCCCGATGCAATTTCTGTGTTTCATCAACACTCTGATAATCCACAGATTACAGAATGCCACCAGATGTGCATCGGAAACCACTACTGGTCGTCCAGGGAACGATCAAAGCGTAGACTGTTTTAGACATTACTCCCATGGAGGAAAGTGCGCATGGTGACTGTTGTATTCAATCCCGATGCAATATCTGTGTTTCATCAACACTCTGATAGTCCACAGATTACAGATTGCCTCCAGATTTGCAACGGAAACTACTACTGGTCTTCCAGGGAACGATCAAATCGTAGACTGTTCAGTCATTACTGCCATGGAGGAACGTGCGCATGGTGACTGTTGTTTTCAATCCCGATGCAATTTCTTGTTTCATCAACACTCTGATAATCCACAGATTACAGAATGCCACCAGATGTGCATCGGAAACCACTACTGGTCTTCCAGGGAACGATCAAAGCGTATTCTGTTTGAGACATTACACCCATGGGGATAAGTGCGGATGGTGACTGTTGTATTCAATCCCGATGCTATTTCTGTGTTTCATCAACACTCTGATAGTCGACAGATTACAGAATGCCACCAGATGTGCATCGGAAACTACTACTGGTCTTCCAGGGAACGATCAAAGCGTTGACTGTTTGAGCCAATACTCCCGTGGAGGAAAGTGCGCATGGTGACTATTTTTATTCAATCCCGATGCAATTTCTGTGTTTCATCAACAGTCTGATAGTGCACAGATGACAGAATGATACCAGATGTGCATCGGAAACTACTAAAGGTCTTCCAGGGAACGATCAAAGCGTGGACTATTTCAGACATTACTCCCATCTAGGAAAGTGCGGATGGTGACTGTTGTATACACTCCCGATTCAATTTCTGTGTTTCATCCACTCTTTGAAGGTCCACAGATTACAGAATGCCTCCAGATGTGCATCGGAAACTACTACTGGTCTTCCAGGGAACGATCAAAGCGTAGACTGTTTGAGACATTACTCCCATGGAGGATAGTGCGGATGGTGACTGTAGTATTCCATCCCGATGCAATTTCGGTGTTTCATCAGCACTCTGATAGTCCACAGATTACAGATTGTCTCCAGATGTGCTTCGGAAACTACTACTGGTCTTCCAGGGAACGATCAAAGCGTAGCCTGTTTGAGACATTACTCACGTGGAGGAAAGTGCGCATGGTGACTGTTGTTATCAATCCCCATGCCATTTCTGTGTTTCATCAACACTCTTATGGTCCACAGATTACAGAATGCCACCAGATGTGCATCGGAAACTACTACTGCTCTTCCAGGGAACGATCAAAGCGTAGACTGTTTGAGAATTTCTCCCATGGAGGGAAGTGCGCATGGTGACTGTTGTATTCAATCCCGATGCAATATCTGTGTTTCATCAACACTCTGATAGTCCACAGATTACAGAATGCCTCCAGATTTGCATCGGAAACTACTACTGGTCTTCCAGGGAACGATCAAAGCGTAGACTGTTTCAGACATTACTCCCATGGAGGAATGTGCGCATGGTGACTGTTGTTTTCAATCCCGATGAAATATTTGTGTTTCATCAACACTCTGAAAGTCCACAGATTACAGAATGCCTCCTGATGTGCATCGGAAACTACTACTGCTCTCCCAGGGAACGATCAAAGCGTATACAGTTTGAGACATTACACCCATGGAGGAAAGTGCGAATATTGACTCTTGTATTCAATCCCGATGCAACCTTTGTGTTTCATCAACAGTCTGATAGTCCACAGATTACACAATGCCTCCAGATGTGCATCGGAAACTACCACTGGTCTTCCAGGGAACGATCAAAGCGTGGACTGTTTGAGACATTACTCCCATGGAGGAAAGTGCGCATGGTGACTATTGTATTCAATCCCGATGCAATTTCTGTGTTTCATCAACTCTCTGGTAGACCCCAGCTTACAGATTGCCTCCAGATGTGCATCGGAAGCTACTATTGGTCTTCCTGGGAACGATCAAAGCGTAGACTGTTTGAGACATTACTCCCATGGAGGAAAGTGTGCATGGTGACTGTTGTATTCAATCTCGATGCAATTTCTGTGTGTCATCAACACTTTGAAGGTCCACAGATTACAGAATGTCTCCAGATGTGCATCGGAAACTACTACTGGTCTTCCAGTGAACGAGCAAAGCGTAGACTGTTTCAGTCGTTACTCACATGGAGGAAAGTGCGGATGGTGATTGTTGTATTCAATCCCGATGCTATTTCTGTTTTTCATTAACACTATGATAGTCCACAGATTACAGATTGTCTCCAGATGTGCATCGGAAACTACTACTGGTCTTCCTGGGAACGATCAAAGCGTAGACTGTTTCAGACATTACTCCCATGGAGGAAAGTGCGGATGGTGACTGTTGTATTCAATCCTGATGCAATTTCTGTGTTTCATCAACACTCTGATAGTCCACAGATTACAGATTGTCTCCAGATGTGCATCGGAAACTACTACTTGTCTTTCAGGGAACGATCAAAGCGTAGACTGTTAGTGACATTACTCCCATGGAGGAAAGTGCGCATGGTGACTCTTGTATTCAATCCCGATGCAATTTCTGTGTTTCTTCAACCCTCTGGTAGTCCCCAGATTACAGATTGCCTCCAGATGTGCATCGGAAACTACTACTGGTCTTCCAGGAAACGATCAAAGCGTAGACTGTTTTAGACATTACTCCCATGGAGGAAAGTGCGCATGGTGACTGTTGTATTCAATCCCGATGCAATATCTGTGTTTCATCAACACTCTGATAGTCCACAGATTACAGATTGCCTCCAGATTTGCATCGGAAACTACTACTGGTCTTCCAGGGAACGATCAAAGCGTAGACTGTTTCAGTCATTACTGCCATGGAGGAATGTGCGCATGGTGACTGTTGTTTTCAATCCCGATGCAATTTCTGTGTTTCATCAACACTCTGATAATCCACAGATTACAGAATGCCACCAGATGTGCATCGGAAACCACTACTGGTCGTCCAGGGAACGATCAAAGCGTAGACTGTTTTAGACATTACTCCCATGGAGGAAAGTGCGCATGGTGACTGTTGTATTCAATCCCGATGCAATATCTGTGTTTCATCAACACTCTGATAGTCCACAGATTACAGATTGCCTCCAGATTTGCAACGGAAACTACTACTGGTCTTCCAGGGAACGATCAAATCGTAGACTGTTCAGTTATTACTGCCATGGAGGAACGTGCGCATGGTGACTGTTGTTTTCAATCCCGATGCAATTTCTTGTTTCATCAACACTCTGATAATCCACAGATTACAGAATGCCACCAGATGTGCATCGGAAACCACTACTGGTCTTCCAGGGAACGATCAAAGCGTAGACTGTTTGAGACATTACACCCATGGGGATAAGTGCGGATGGTGACTGTTGTATTCAATCCCGATGCTATTTCTGTGTTTCATCAACACTCTGATAGTCGACAGATTACAGAATGCCACCAGATGTACATCGGAAACTACTACTGGTCTTCCAGGGAACGATCAAAGCGTTGACTGTTTGAGCCAATACTCCCCCGGGGCGAAAGTGCGCATGGTGACTATTGTATACAATCCCGATGCAATTTCTGTGTTTCATCAACAGTCTGATAGTGCACAGATGACAGAATGATACCAGATGTGCATCGGAAACTACTAAAGGTCTTCCAGGGAACGATCAAAGCGTGGACTATTTCAGACATTACTCCCATCTAGGAAAGTGCGGATGGTGACTGTTGTATTCACTCCCGATTCAATTACTTTGTTTCATCCACTCTTTGAAGGTCCACAGATTACAGAATGCCTCCAGATGTGCATGGGAAACTACTACTGGTGTTCCAGGGAACGATCAAAGCGTAGACTGTTTGAGACATTACTCCCATGGAGGAAAGTGCGGATGGTGACTGTAGTATTCAATCCCGATGCAATTTCTGTGTTTCATCAACACTCTGATAGTCCACAGATTACAGATTGTCTCCAGATGTGCTTCGGAAACTACTACTGTTCTTCCAGGGAACGATCAAAGCGTAGACTGTTTAAGACATTACTCACGTGGAGGAAAGTGCGCATGGTGACTGTTGTTATCAATCCCCATGCCATTTCTGTGTTTCATCAACACTCTTATGGTCCACAGATTACAGAATGCCACCAGATGTGCATCGGAAACTACTACTGCTCTTCCAGGGAACGATCAAAGCGTAGACTGTTTGAGAATTTCTCCCATGGAGGGAAGTGCGCATGGTGACTGTTGTATTCAATCCTGATGCAATATCTGAGTTTCATCAACACTCTGATAGTCCACAGATTACAGAATGCCTCCAGATTTGCATCGGAAACTACTACTGGTCTTCCAGGGAACGATCAAAGCGTAGACTGTTTCAGACATTACTCCCATGGAGGAATGTGCGCATGGTGACTGTTGTTTTCAATCCCGATGCAATATTTGTGTCTCATCAACACTCTGAAAGTCCACAGATTACAGAATGCCTCCTGATGTGCATCGGAAACTACTACTGCTCTTCCAGGGAGCGATCAAAGCGTAGACTGTTTGAGAATTTCTCCCATTGAGGGAAGTGCGCATGGCGACTGTTGTTTTCAATCCCGATGCAATTTCTGTGTTTCATCAACACTCTGATAGTCCACAGATTACAGAATGCCTCCAGATTTTCATCGGACACTACTACTGGTATTCCAGGGAACGATCAAAGCGTAGACTGTTTTAGACATTACTCCCATGGAGGAAAGTGCGAATATTGACTCTTGTATTCAATCCCGATGCAACCTTTGTGTTTCATCAACAGTCTGATAGTCCACAGATTACACAATGACTCCAGATGTGCATCGGAAACTACCACTGGTCTTCCAGGGAACGATCAAAGAGTGGACTGTTTGAGACATTACTCCCATGGAGGAAAGTGCGCATGGTGACTATTGTATTCAATCCCGATGCAATTTCTGTGTTTCATCAACTCTCTGGTAGTCCCCAGATTACAGATTGATTCCAGATGTGCATCGGAAACTACAATTGGTCTTCCTGGGAACGATCAAAGCGTAGACTGTTTGAGACATTACTCCCATCGAGGAAAGTGTGCATAATGACTGTTGTATTCAATCTCGATGCAATTTCTGTTTTTCATTAACACTATGATAGTCCACAGATTACAGATTGTCTCCAGGTTTGCATCGGAAACTACTACTGGTCTTCCTGCGAACGATCAAAGCGTAGACTGTTTCAGACATTACTCCCATGGAGGAAAGTGCGGATGGTGACTGTTGTATTCAATCCCGATGCAATTTCTGTGTTTCATCAACACTCTGATAGTCCACAGATTACAGATTGTCTCCAGATGTGCTTCGGAAACTACTACTGGTCTTCCAGGGAACGATCAAAGCGTAGACTGTTTGAGACATTACTCCCATAGAGGAAAGTGCTCATGGTGACTGTTGTATTCAATCCTGATGGAATTTCTGTGCTTCATCAACTTTCTAATAATCCACAGATTACAGAATGCCACCAGATGTGCATCGGAAACTACTACTGGTCTTCCAGGGAACGATCAATGGGTAGAATGTTTGAGAATTACTCCCATGGAGGGAAGTGCGCATGGTGACTGTTGTATTCAATCCCGATCCAATTTCTGTGTTTCATCAACACTCTGATAGTCCACAGATTACAGATTGTCTCCAGATGTGCTTCGGAAGCTACTACTGGTCTTCCAGGAAACGATCAAAGCGTAGACTGTTTGAGACATTACTCCCATGGAGGAAAGTGCGCATGGTGACTGTTGTATTCAATCCCGATGGAATTTCTGTGTTTCATCAACACTCTAATAGTCCACAGATTACAGAATGCCACCAGATGTGCATCTGAAACTACTACTGGTCTTCCAGGGAGCGATCAAAGCGTAGACTGTTTGAGAATTTCTCCCATTGAGGGAAGTGCGCATGGCGACTGTTGTATTCAATCCCGATGCAATATCTGTGTTTCATCAACACTCTGATAGTCCACAGATTACAGAATGCCTCCAGATTTTCATCGGAAACTACTACTGGTCTTCCAGGGAACGATCAAAGCGTTGACTGTTTCAGTCATTACTGCCATGGAGGAATGTGCGCATGGTGACTGTTGTTTTCAATCCCGATGCAATTTCTTGTTTCATCAACACTCTGATAATCCACAGATTACAGAATGCCACCAGATGTGCATCGGAAACCACTACTGGTCGTCCAGGGAACGATCAAAGCGTAGACTGTTTTAGACATTACTCCCATGGAGGAAAGTGCGCATGGTGACTGTTGTATTCAATCCCGATGCAATATCTGTGTTTCATCAACACTCTGATAGTCCACAGATTACAGATTGCCTCCAGATTTGCAACGGAAACTACTACTGGTCTTCCAGGGAACGATCAAATCGTAGACTGTTCAGTCATTACTGCCATGGAGGAACGTGCGCATGGTGACTGTTGTTTTCAATCCCGATGCAATTTCTTGTTTCATCAACACTCTGATAATCCACAGATTACAGAATGCCACCAGATGTGCATCGGAAACCACTACTGGTCTTCCAGGGAACGATCAAAGCGTAGACTGTTTGAGACATTACACCCATGGGGATAAGTGCGGATGGTGACTGTTGTATTCAATCCCGATGCTATTTCTGTGTTTCATCAACAGTCTGATAGTGCACAGATGACAGAATGATACCAGATGTGCATCGGAAACTACTAAAGGTCTTCCAGGGAACGATCAAAGCGTTGACTGTTTGAGCCAATACTCCCGTGGAGGAAAGTGCGCATGGTGACTATTGTATTCAATCCCGATGCAATTTCTGTGTTTCATCAACAGTCTGATAGTGCACAGATGACAGAATGATACCAGATGTGCATCGGAAACTACTAAAGGTCTTCCAGGGAACGATCAAAGCGTGGACTATTTCAGACATTACTCCCATCTAGGAAAGTGCGGATGGTGACTGTTGTATACACTCCCGATTCAATTTCTGTGTTTCATCCACTCTTTGAAGGTCCACAGATTACAGAATGCCTCCAGATGTGCATCGGAAACTACTACTGGTCTTCCAGGGAACGATCAAAGCGTAGACTGTTTGAGACATTACTCCCATGGAGGATAGTGCGGATGGTGACTGTAGTATTCCATCCCGATGCAATTTCGGTGTTTCATCAGCACTCTGATAGTCCACAGATTACAGATTGTCTCCAGATGTGCTTCGGAAACTACTACTGGTCTTCCAGGGAACGATCAAAGCGTAGCCTGTTTGAGACATTACTCACGTGGAGGAAAGTGCGCATGGTGACTGTTGTTATCAATCCCCATGCCATTTCTGTGTTTCATCAACACTCTTATGGTCCACAGATTACAGAATGCCACCAGATGTGCATCGGAAACTACTACTGCTCTTCCAGGGAACGATCAAAGCGTAGACTGTTTGAGAATTTCTCCCATGGAGGGAAGTGCGCATGGTGACTGTTGTATTCAATCCCGATGCAATATCTGTGTTTCATCAACACTCTGATAGTCCACAGATTACAGAATGCCTCCAGATTTGCATCGGAAACTACTACTGGTCTTCCAGGGAACGATCAAAGCGTAGACTGTTTCAGACATTACTCCCATGGAGGAATGTGCGCATGGTGACTGTTGTTTTCAATCCCGATGAAATATTTGTGTTTCATCAACACTCTGAAAGTCCACAGATTACAGAATGCCTCCTGATGTGCATCGGAAACTACTACTGCTCTCCCAGGGAACGATCAAAGCGTATACAGTTTGAGACATTACACCCATGGAGGAAAGTGCGAATATTGACTCTTGTATTCAATCCCGATGCAACCTTTGTGTTTCATCAACAGTCTGATAGTCCACAGATTACACAATGCCTCCAGATGTGCATCGGAAACTACCACTGGTCTTCCAGGGAACGATCAAAGCGTGGACTGTTTGAGACATTACTCCCATGGAGGAAAGTGCGCATGGTGACTATTGTATTCAATCCCGATGCAATTTCTGTGTTTCATCAACTCTCTGGTAGTCCCCAGCTTACAGATTGCCTCCAGATGTGCATCGGAAGCTACTATTGGTCTTCCTGGGAACGATCAAAGCGTAGACTGTTTGAGACATTACTCCCATGGAGGAAAGTGTGCATGGTGACTGTTGTATTCAATCTCGATGCAATTTCTGTGTGTCATCAACACTTTGAAGGTCCACAGATTACAGAATGTCTCCAGATGTGCATCGGAAACTACTACTGGTCTTCCAGTGAACGAGCAAAGCGTAGACTGTTTCAGTCGTTACTCACATGGAGGAAAGTGCGGATGGTGATTGTTGTATTCAATCCCGATGCTATTTCTGTTTTTCATTAACACTATGATAGTCCACAGATTACAGATTGTCTCCAGATGTGCATCGGAAACTACTACTGGTCTTCCTGGGAACGATCAAAGCGTAGACTGTTTCAGACATTACTCCCATGGAGGAAAGTGCGGATGGTGACTGTTGTATTCAATCCTGATGCAATTTCTGTGTTTCATCAACACTCTGATAGTCCACAGATTACAGATTGTCTCCAGATGTGCATCGGAAACTACTACTTGTCTTTCAGGGAACGATCAAAGCGTAGACTGTTAGTGACATTACTCCCATGGAGGAAAGTGCGCATGGTGACTCTTGTATTCAATCCCGATGCAATTTCTGTGTTTCTTCAACCCTCTGGTAGTCCCCAGATTACAGATTGCCTCCAGATGTGCATCGGAAACTACTACTGGTCTTCCAGGAAACGATCAAAGCGTAGACTGTTTTAGACATTACTCCCATGGAGGAAAGTGCGCATGGTGACTGTTGTATTCAATCCCGATGCAATATCTGTGTTTCATCAACACTCTGATAGTCCACAGATTACAGATTGCCTCCAGATTTGCATCGGAAACTACTACTGGTCTTCCAGGGAACGATCAAAGCGTAGACTGTTTCAGTCATTACTGCCATGGAGGAATGTGCGCATGGTGACTGTTGTTTTCAATCCCGATGCAATTTCTGTGTTTCATCAACACTCTGATAATCCACAGATTACAGAATGCCACCAGATGTGCATCGGAAACCACTACTGGTCGTCCAGGGAACGATCAAAGCGTAGACTGTTTTAGACATTACTCCCATGGAGGAAAGTGCGCATGGTGACTGTTGTATTCAATCCCGATGCAATATCTGTGTTTCATCAACACTCTGATAGTCCACAGATTACAGATTGCCTCCAGATTTGCAACGGAAACTACTACTGGTCTTCCAGGGAACGATCAAATCGTAGACTGTTCAGTCATTACTGCCATGGAGGAACGTGCGCATGGTGACTGTTGTTTTCAATCCCGATGCAATTTCTTGTTTCATCAACACTCTGATAATCCACAGATTACAGAATGCCACCAGATGTGCATCGGAAACCACTACTGGTCTTCCAGGGAACGATCAAAGCGTAGACTGTTTGAGACATTACACCCATGGGGATAAGTGCGGATGGTGACTGTTGTATTCAATCCCGATGCTATTTCTGTGTTTCATCAACACTCTGATAGTCGACAGATTACAGAATGCCACCAGATGTACATCGGAAACTACTACTGGTCTTCCAGGGAACGATCAAAGCGTTGACTGTTTGAGCCAATACTCCCGTGGAGGAAAGTGCGCATGGTGACTATTGTATACAATCCCGATGCAATTTCTGTGTTTCATCAACAGTCTGATAGTGCACAGATGACAGAATGATACCAGATGTGCATCGGAAACTACTAAAGGTCTTCCAGGGAACGATCAAAGCGTGGACTATTTCAGACATTACTCCCATCTAGGAAAGTGCGGATGGTGACTGTTGTATTCACTCCCGATTCAATTACTTTGTTTCATCCACTCTTTGAAGGTCCACAGATTACAGAATGCCTCCAGATGTGCATCGGAAACTACTACTGGTGTTCCAGGGAACGATCAAAGCGTAGACTGTTTGAGACATTACTCCCATGGAGGAAAGTGCGGATGGTGACTGTAGTATTCAATCCCGATGCAATTTCTGTGTTTCATCAACACTCTGATAGTCCACAGATTACAGATTGTCTCCAGATGTGCTTCGGAAACTACTACTGTTCTTCCAGGGAACGATCAAAGCGTAGACTGTTTGAGACATTACTCACGTGGAGGAAAGTGCGCATGGTGACTGTTGTTATCAATCCCCATGCCATTTCTGTGTTTCATCAACACTCTTATGGTCCACAGATTACAGAATGCCACCAGATGTGAATCGGAAACTACTACTGCTCTTCCAGGGAACGATCAAAGCGTAGACTGTTTGAGAATTTCTCCCATGGAGGGAAGTGCGCATGGTGACTGTTGTATTCAATCCTGATGCAATATCTGAGTTTCATCAACACTCTGATAGTCCACAGATTACAGAATGCCTCCAGATTTGCATCGGAAACTACTACTGGTCTTCCAGGGAACGATCAAAGCGTAGACTGTTTCAGACATTACTCCCATGGAGGAATGTGCGCATGGTGACTGTTGTTTTCAATCCCGATGCAATATTTGTGTTTCATCAACACTCTGAAAGTCCACAGATTACAGAATGCCTCCTGATGTGCATCGGAAACTACTACTGCTCTTCCAGGGAACGATCAAAGCGTATACAGTTTGAGACATTACACCCATGGAGGAAAGTGCGAATATTGACTCTTGTATTCAATCCCGATGCAACCTTTGTGTTTCATCAACAGTCTGATAGTCCACAGATTACACAATGCCTCCAGATGTGCATCGGAAACTACCACTGGTCTTCCAGGGAACGATCAAAGCGTGGACTGTTTGAGACATTACTCCCATGGAGGAAAGTGCGCATGGTGACTATTGTATTCAATCCCGATGCAATTTCTGTGTTTCATCAACTCTCTGGTAGTCCCCAGATTACAGATTGCCTCCAGATGTGCATCGAAAACTACTATTGGTCTTCCTGGGAACGATCAAAGCGTAGACTGTTTGAGACATTACTCCCATGTAGGAAAGTGTGCATGGTGACTGTTGTATTCAATCTCGATGCAATTTCTGTGTGTCATCAACACTTTGAAGGTCCACAGATTACAGAATGTCTCCAGATGTGCATAGGAAACTACTACTGGTCTTCCAGGGAAAGATCAAAGCGTAGACTGTTTGAGAATTTCTCCCATTGAGGGAAGTGCGCATGGCGACTGTTGTATTCAATCCCGATGCAATATCTGTGTTTCATCAACACTCTGATAGTCCACAGATTACAGAATGCCTCCGGATTTGCATCGGAAACTACTACTGGCCTTCCAGGGAACGATCAAAGCGTAGACTGTTTCAGTCATTACTGCCATGGAGGAATGTGCGCATGGTGACTGTTGTTTTCAATCCCGATGCAATTTCTGTGTTTCATCAAAACTCTGATAATCCACAGATTACAGAATGCCACCAGATGTGCATCGGAAACCACTACTGGTCTTCCAGGGAACGATCAAAGCGTAGGCTGTTTGAGACATTACACCCATGGGGATAAGTGTGGATGGTGACTGTTGTATTCAATCCCGATGCTATTTCTGTGTTTCATCAACACTCTGATAGTCCACAGATTACAGAATGCCACTTGATGTGCATCGGAAACTACTACTGGTCTTCCAGGGAACGATCAAAGCGTTGACTGTTTGAGCCATTACTCCCGTGGAGGAAAGTGCGCATGGTGACTATTGTATTCAATCCCGATGCAATTTCTGTGTTTCATCAACAGTCTGATAGTGCACAGATGACAGAATGATAAAAGATGTGCATCGGAAACTACTAAAGGTCTTCCAGGGAACGATCAAAGCGTAGACTGTTTGAGACATTACTCACGTGGAGGAAAGTGCGCATGGTGACTGTTGTATTCACTCCCGATTCAATTTCTGTGTTTCATCAACTCTTTGAAGGTCCACAGATTACAGATTGCCTCCAGATGTGCATCGGAAACTACTACTGGTCTTCCAGGGAACGATCAAATCGTAGATTGTTTGAGTCATTACTCCTATGGAGGAAAGTGCCGATGGTGACTTTTGTATTCAATCCCGATGCAATTTCTGTGTTTCATCAACACTCTGATAGTCCACAGATTACAGATTGTCTCCAGATGTGCTTCGGAAACTACTACTGTTCTTCCAGGGAACGATCAAAGCGTATACTGTTTGAGACATTACTCACGTGGAGGAAAGTGCGCATGGTGACTGTTGTTATCAATCCCCATGCCATTACTGTGTTTCATCAAGACTCTTATGGTCCACAGATTACAGAATGCCACCAGATGTGCATCGGAAACTACTACTGGTCTTCCAGGGAACGATCAAAGCGTAGACTGTTTGAGAATTTCTCCCATGGAGGGAAGTGCGCATGGTGACTGTTGTATTCAATCCCGATGCAATATCTGTGTTTCATCAACACTCTGATAGTCCACAGATTACAGAATGCCTCCAGATTTGCATCGGAAACTACTACTGGTCTTCCAGGGAACGATCAAAGCGTAGACTGTTTCAGACATTACTCCCATGGAGGAATGTGTGCATGGTGACTGTTGTTTTCAATCCCGATGCAATTTTATTGTTTCATCAACACTCTGAAAGTCCACAGATTACAGAATGCCTCCAGATATGCATCGGAAACTACTACTGCTCTTCCAGGGAACGATCAAAGCGTATACAGTTTGAGACATTACACCCATGGAGGAAAGTGCGAATATTGACTCTTGTATTGAATCCCGATGCAACCTTTGTGTTTCATCAACAGTCTGATAGTCCACAGATTACAGATTGTCTCCAGATGTGCATCGGAAACTACTACTGGTCTTCCTGTTAACGATCAAAGCGTAGACTCTTTCAGACATTACTCCCATGGGGGAAAGTGCGCATGGTGACTGTTGTATTCAATCCCGATGCAATTTCTGTGTTTCATCAACACTCTGATAGTCCACAGATTACAGATTGTCTCCAGATGTGCTTCGGAAACTACTACTGGTCTTCCAGGGAACGATCAAAGCGTAGACTGTTTAAGACATTACTCCCATGGAGGAAAGTGCTCATGGTGACTGTTGTATTCAATCCTGATGGAATTTCTGTGCTTCATCAACACTCTAATAGTCCACAGATTACAGAATGCCACCAGATGTGCATCTGAAACTACTACTGGTCTTCCAGGGAGCGATCAAAGCGTAGACTGTTTGAGAATTTCTCCCATTGAGGGAAGTGCGCATGGCGACTGTTGTTTTCAATCCAGATGCAATTTTTGTGTTTCATCAACACTCTGAAAGTCCACAGATTACAGAATGCGTCCAGATATGCATCGGAAACTACTACTGCTCTTCCAGGGAACGATCAAAGCGTATACAGTTTGAGACATTACACCCATGGAGGAAAGTGCGAATATTGACTGTTGTTTTCAATCCCGATGCAACCTCTGTGTTTCATCAACAGTCTGAGAGTCCACAGATTACACAATGCCTCCAGATGTGCATCGGAAACTACTACTGGTCTTTCAGGGAACAATCAAAGCGTAGACTGTTAGTGACATTACTCCCATGGAGGAAAGTGTGAATGTTGACTGTTGTATTCAATACCGATGCAATTTCCGTGTTTCATCAACACTCTGATAGTCCTCAGATTACAGAATGCCTCCAGATGTGCATCGGAAACTACTACTGGTCTTCCAGTGAACGAGCAAAGCGTACACTGTTTCAGTCGTTACTCCCATGGAGGAAAGTGCGGATGGTGACTGTTGTATTCAATCCCGATGCAATTTCTGTGTTTCATCAACACTCTGACAGTCCACAGATTACAGATTGTCTCCAGATGTGCTTCGGAAACTACTACTGGTCTTCCAGTGAACGAGCAAAGCGTAGATTGTTTCAGTCGTTACTCACATGGAGGAAAGTGCGGATGGTGACTTTTGTATTCAATCCCAATGCTATTTCTGTTTTTCATTAACACTCTGATAGTCCACAGATTACAGATTGCTCCAAATGTGCATCGGAAACTACTACTGGTCTTCCAGGGAACGATCAAAGCGTAGACTGTTTGAGACATTACTCCCATGGAGGAAAGTGCGCATGATGACTGTTGTATTCAATCCTGATGGAATTTCTGTGCTTCATCAACACTCAAATGGTCCACAGATTACAGAATGCCACCAGATGTGCATCGGAAACTACTACTGGTCTTCCAGGGAACGATCAAAGGGTAGACTGTTTGAGAATTTCTCCCATGGAGGGAAGTGCGCATGGTGATTTTTGTATTCAATCCCGATGCGATATCTGTGGTTCATCAACACTCTGATAGTCCAAAGATTACAGAATGCCTCCAGATTTGCATCGGAAACTACTACTGATCTTCCAGGGAACGATCAAAGCGTTGACTGTTTCAGACATTACACCCATGGAGGAATGTGCGCATGGTGACTGTTGTTTTCAATCCCGATGCAATTTCTGTGTTTCATCAACGCTCTGAAAGTCCACAGATTACAGAATGCCTCCAGATGTGCATCGGAAACTACTACTGCTCTTCCAGGGAACGATCAAAGCGTATACCGTTTGAGACATTACACCCATGGAGGAAAGTGCGAATATTGACTGTTGTTTTCAATCCCGATGCAACCTCTGTGTTTCATTAACAGTCTGAGAGTCCACAGATTACACAATGCCTCCAGATGTGCATCGGAAACCACTACTGGTCTTTCAGGGAACGATCAAAGCGTAGACTGTTAGTGACATTACTCCCATGGAGGAATGTGCGCATGGTTACTGTTGTTTTCAATCCCGATGAAATTTCTGTGTTTCATCAACTCTCTGGTAGTCCCCAGATTACAGATTGCCTCCAGATGTGCATCGGAATCTACTATTGGTCTTCCTGGGAACGATCAAAGCGTAGACTGTTTGAGACATTACTCTCATGGAGGAAAGTGCGAATATTGACTGTTGTATTCAATCCCGATGCAACCTTTGTGTTTCATCAACCGTCTGATAGTCCACAGATTACACAATGCCTCCAGATGTGCATCGGAAACTACTACTGGTCTTTCAGGGAACGATCAAAGCGTAGACTGTTAGTGACATTACTCCCATGGAGGAAAGTGTGAATGGTGACTGTTGTATTCAATACCGATGCAATTTCCGTGTTTCATCAACACTCTGATAGTCCTCAGATTACAGAATGCCTCCAGATGTGCATCTGAAACTACCACTGGTCTTCCAGGGACCGATCAAAGCGTGGACTATTTGAGACATTACTCCCATGGAGGAAAGTGCGCATGGTGACTGTTGTATTCAATCCCGATGCAATTTCTGTGTTTCATCAACTCTCTGGTAGTCCTCAGATTACAGATTGCCTCCAGATGTGCATCGGAATCTACTATTGGTCTTCCTGGGAACGATCAAAGCGTAGACTGTTTGAGACATTACTCCCATGGAGGAAAGTGTGCATGGTGACTGTTGTATTCAATCGCGATGCAATTTATGTGTGTCATCAACTCTTTGAAGGTCCACAGATTACAGAATGCCTCCAGATGTGCATCGGAAACTAATACTGGTCTTCCAGTGAACGAGCAAAGCGTAGACTGTTTCAGTCGTTACTCCCATGGAGGAAAGTGCGGATGGTGACTGTTGTATTCAATCCCGATGCTATTTCTGTGTTTCATCAACACTCTGATAGTCCACAGATTACAGATTGTCTGCAGATGTGCATCGGAAACTACTACTGGTCTTCCTGGGAACGATCAAAGCGTAGACTGTTTCAGACATTACTCCCATGGAGGAAAGTGCGGATGGTGACTGTTGTATTCAATCCCGATGCAATTTCTGTGTTTCATCAACACTCTGACAGTCCACAGATTACAGATTGTCTCCAGATGTGCTTCGGAAACTACTACTGGTCTTCCAGGGAACGATCAAAGCGTAGACTGCTTGAGACATTACTCCCATGGAGGAAAGTGCGCATAGTGACTGTTGTATTGAATCCTTATGGAATTTCTGTGTTTCATCAACACTCTAATAGTCCACAGATTACAGAATGCCACCAGATGTGCATCGGAAACTACTACTGGTCTTCCAGGGAACGATCAAAGGGAAGAATGTTTGAGAATTTATCCCATGGAGGGAAGTGCGCATGGTGACTGTTGCATTCAATCCCGATGCAATATCTGTGTTTCATCAACACTCTGATAGTCCACAGATTACAGATTGTCTCCAGATGTGCATCGGAAACTACTACTGGTCTTCCTGGGAACGATCAAACCGTAGACTGTTTCAGACATTACTCCCATGGAGGAAAGTGCGGATGGTGACTGTTGTATTCAATCCCGATGCAATTTCTGTGTTTCATCCACACTCTGAAAGTCCACAGATTACAGAATGCCTCCAGATGTGCATCGGAAACTACTACTGCTCTTCCAGGGAACGATCAAAGCGTATACAATTTGAGACATTACACCCATGGAGGAAAGTGCGAATATTGGCTGTTGTATTCAAACCCGATGCAATATCCGTGTTTCATCAACACTCCGATAGTCCTCAGATTACAGAATGCCTCCAGATGTGCATCGGAAACTACCACTGGTCTTCCAGGGAACGATCAAAGCGTGGACTGTTTGAGACATTACTCGCATGGAGGAAAGTGCGCATGGTGACTGTTGTATTCATTCCCTATGCAATTTCTGTGTTTCATCAATACTCTGATAGTAAACAGATTACAGAATGCCACCTGATGTGCATCGGAAGCTACTACTGGTATTCCAGGGAACGATCAAAGCGTAGACTGTTAGTGACATTACTCCCATGAAGGAAAGTGTGAATAGTGACTGTTGTAATCAATCCCGATGCAATTTCCGTAATTCATCAACACTCTGATAGTCCACACATTACAGAATGCACCCAGATGTGCATCGGAAACTACTACTGGTCTTCCAGGGAATGATCAAAGCGTACACTACTTGAGACATTACTCCCATGGAGGAAAGTGCGCAGGGTGACTCTTATATTCAATCCACATGCAATATCTGTGTTTCATCAACACTCTGATAGTCCACACATTACAGAATGCACCCAGATGTGCATCGGAAACTACTAATGGTCTTCCAGGGAACTATCAAAGTGTATACTGTTTGAGATATTACTCCCATGGAGGAAAGTGCGCATGGTGACTGTTGTATTCATTCCCGATGCAATTTCTGTGTTTCATCAACACTCTGATAGTAAACAGATTACAGAATGAAACCTGATGTGCATCAGAAACTACTACTGGTATCCCAGGGAACGATCAAAGCGTAGACTCTTAGTAACATTACTCCCATGGGGATAAGTGTGGATGGTGACTGTTGTATTCAATCCCGATGCTATTTCTGTGTTTCATCAACACTCTGATAGTCCACAGATTACAGAATGCCACTTGATGTGCATCGGAAACTACTACTGGTCTTCCAGGGAACGATCAAAGCGTTGACTGTTTGAGCCATTACTCCCGTGGAGGAAAGTGCGCATGGTGACTATTGTATTCAATCCCGATGCAATTTCTGTGTTTCATCAACAGTCTGATAGTGCACAGATGACAGAATGATAAAAGATGTGCATCGGAAACTACTAAAGGTCTTCCAGGGAACGATCAAAGCGTAGACTGTTTGAGACATTACTCACGTGGAGGAAAGTGCGCATGGTGACTGTTGTATTCACTCCCGATTCAATTTCTGTGTTTCATCAACTCTTTGAAGGTCCACAGATTACAGATTGCCTCCAGATGTGCATCGGAAACTACTACTGGTCTTCCAGGGAACGATCAAAGCGTAGATTGTTTGAGTCATTACTCCTATGGAGGAAAGTGCCGATGGTGACTTTTGTATTCAATCCCGATGCAATTTCTGTGTTTCATCAACACTCTGATAGTCCACAGATTACAGATTGTCTCCAGATGTGCTTCGGAAACTACTACTGTTCTTCCAGGGAACGATCAAAGCGTATACTGTTTGAGACATTACTCACGTGGAGGAAAGTGCGCATGGTGACTGTTGTTATCAATCCCCATGCCATTACTGTGTTTCATCAAGACTCTTATGGTCCACAGATTACAGAATGCCACCAGATGTGCATCGGAAACTACTACTGGTCTTCCAGGGAACGATCAAAGCGTAGACTGTTTGAGAATTTCTCCCATGGAGGGAAGTGCGCATGGTGACTGTTGTATTCAATCCCGATGCAATATCTGTGTTTCATCAACACTCTGATAGTCCACAGATTACAGAATGCCTCCAGATTTGCATCGGAAACTACTACTGGTCTTCCAGGGAACGATCAAAGCGTAGACTGTTTCAGACATTACTCCCATGGAGGAATGTGTGCATGGTGACTGTTGTTTTCAATCCCGATGCAATTTTATTGTTTCATCAACACTCTGAAAGTCCACAGATTACAGAATGCCTCCAGATATGCATCGGAAACTACTACTGCTCTTCCAGGGAACGATCAAAGCGTATACAGTTTGAGACATTACACCCATGGAGGAAAGTGCGAATATTGACTCTTGTATTGAATCCCGATGCAACCTTTGTGTTTCATCAACAGTCTGATAGTCCACAGATTACAGATTGTCTCCAGATGTGCATCGGAAACTACTACTGGTCTTCCTGTTAACGATCAAAGCGTAGACTCTTTCAGACATTACTCCCATGGGGGAAAGTGCGGATGGTGACTGTTGTATTCAATCCCGATGCAATTTCTGTGTTTCATCAACACTCTGATAGTCCACAGATTACAGATTGTCTCCAGATGTGCTTCGGAAACTACTACTGGTCTTCCAGGGAACGATCAAAGCGTAGACTGTTTAAGACATTACTCCCATGGAGGAAAGTGCTCATGGTGACTGTTGTATTCAATCCTGATGGAATTTCTGTGCTTCATCAACACTCTAATAGTCCACAGATTACAGAATGCCACCAGATGTGCATCTGAAACTACTACTGGTCTTCCAGGGAGCGATCAAAGCGTAGACTGTTTGAGAATTTCTCCCGTTGAGGGAAGTGCGCATGGCGACTGTTATATTCAATCCCGATGCAATATCTGTGTTTCATCAACACTCTGATAGTCCACAGATCACAGAATGCCTCCAGATTTGCATCGGAATCTACTACTGGCCTTCCAGGGAACGATCAAAGCGTAGACTGTTTCAGTCATTACTGCCATGGAGGAATGTGCGCATGGTGACTGTTGTTTTCAATCCCGATGCAATTTCTGTGTTTCATCAACACTCTGATAATCCAAAGATTACAGAATGCCACCAGATGTGCATCGGAAACCACTACTGGTCTTCCAGGGAAAGATCAAAGCGTAGGCTGTTTGAGACATTACACCCATGGGGATAAGTGCGGATGGAGACTGTTGTATTCAATCCCGATGCTATTTCTGTGTTTCATCAACACACTGATAGTCCACAGATTACAGAATGCCACCAGATGTGCATCGGAAACTACTACTGGTCTTCCAGGGAACGATCAAAGCGTTGACTGTTTGAGTCATTACTCCCGTGGAGGAAAGTGCGCATGGTGACTATTGTATTCAATCCCGATGCAATTTCTGTGTTTCATCAACAGTCTGATTGTGCACAGATGACAGAATGATAAAAGATGTGCATCGGAAACTACTAAAGGTCTTCCAGGGAACGATCAAAGCGTAGACTGTTTGAGACATTACTCACGTGGAGGAAAGTGCGCATGGTGACTGTTGTTTTCAATCCAGATGCAATTTTTGTGTTTCATCAACACTCTGAAAGTCCACAGATTACAGAATGCGTCCAGATATGCATCGGAAACTACTACTGCTCTTCCAGGGAACGATCAAAGCGTATACAGTTTGAGACATTACACCCATGGAGGAAAGTGCGAATATTGACTGTTGTTTTCAATCCCGATGCAACCTCTGTGTTTCATCAACAGTCTGAGAGTCCACAATTTACACAATGCCTCCAGATGTGCATCGGAAACTACTACTGGTCTTTCAGGGAACAATCAAAGCGTAGACTGTTAGTGACATTACTCCCATGGAGGAAAGTGTGAATGTTGACTGTTGTATTCAATACCGATGCAATTTCCGTGTTTCATCAACACTCTGATAGTCCTCAGATTACAGAATGCCTCCAGATGTGCATCGGAAACTACTACTGGTCTTCCAGTGAACGAGCAAAGCGTACACTGTTTCAGTCGTTACTCCCATGGAGGAAAGTGCGGATGGTGACTGTTGTATTCAATCCCGATGCTATTTCTGTGTTTCATCAATACTCTGATAGTCCACAGATTACAGATTGTCTCCAGATGTGCATCGGAAACAACTACTGGTCTTCCTGGGAACGATCAAAGCGTAGACTGTTTCAGACATTACTCCCATGGAGGAAAGTGCGGATGGTGACTGTTGTATTCAATCCCGATGCAATTTCTGTGTTTCATCAACACTCTGACAGTCCACAGATTACAGATTGTCTCCAGATGTGCTTCGGAAACTACTACTGGTCTTCCAGTGAACGAGCAAAGCGTAGATTGTTTCAGTCGTTACTCACATGGAGGAAAGTGCGGATGGTGACTTTTGTATTCAATCCCAATGCTATTTCTGTTTTTCATTAACACTCTGATAGTCCACAGATTACAGATTGCTCCAAATGTGCATCGGAAACTACTACTGGTCTTCCAGGGAACGATCAAAGCGTAGACTGTTTGAGACATTACTCCCATGGAGGAAAGTGCGCATGATGACTGTTGTATTCAATCCTGATGGAATTTCTGTGCTTCATCAACACTCAAATGGTCCACAGATTACAGAATGCCACCAGATGTGCATCGGAAACTACTACTGGTCTTCCAGGGAACGATCAAAGGGTAGACTGTTTGAGAATTTCTCCCATGGAGGGAAGTGCGCATGGTGATTTTTGTATTCAATCCCGATGCGATATCTGTGGTTCATCAACACTCTGATAGTCCAAAGATTACAGAATGCCTCCAGATTTGCATCGGAAACTACTACTGATCTTCCAGGGAACGATCAAAGCGTTGACTGTTTCAGACATTACTCCCATGGAGGAATGTGCGCATGGTGACTGTTGTTTTCAATCCCGATGCAATTTCTGTGTTTCATCAACGCTCTGAAAGTCCACAGATTACAGAATGCCTCCAGATGTGCATCGGAAACTACTACTGCTCTTCCAGGGAACGATCAAAGCGTATACCGTTTGAGACATTACACCCATGGAGGAAAGTGCGAATATTGACTGTTGTTTTCAATCCCGATGCAACCTCTGTGTTTCATCAACAGTCTGAGAGTCCACAGATTACACAATGCCTCCAGATGTGCATCGGAAACCACTACTGGTCTTTCAGGGAACGATCAAAGCGTAGACTGTTAGTGACATTACTCCCATGGAGGAATGTGCGCATGGTTACTGTTGTTTTCAATCCCGATGAAATTTCTGTGTTTCATCAACTCTCTGGTAGTCCCCAGATTACAGATTGCCTCCAGATGTGCATCGGAATCTACTATTGGTCTTCCTGGGAACGATCAAAGCGTAGACTGTTTGAGACATTACTCTCATGGAGGAAAGTGCGAATATTGACTGTTGTATTCAATCCCGATGCAACCTTTGTGTTTCATCAACCGTCTGATAGTCCACAGATTACACAATGCCTCCAGATGTGCATCGGAAACTACTACTGGTCTTTCAGGGAACGATCAAAGCGTAGACTGTTAGTGACATTACTCCCATGGAGGAAAGTGTGAATGGTGACTGTTGTATTCAATACCGATGCAATTTCCGTGTTTCATCAACACTCTGATAGTCCTCAGATTACAGAATGCCTCCAGATGTGCATCTGAAACTACCACTGGTCTTCCAGGGACCGATCAAAGCGTGGACTATTTGAGACATTACTCCCATGGAGGAAAGTGCGCATGGTGACTGTTGTATTCAATCCCGATGCAATTTCTGTGTTTCATCAACTCTCTGGTAGTCCTCAGATTACAGATTGCCTCCAGATGTGCATCGGAATCTACTATTGGTCTTCCTGGGAACGATCAAAGCGTAGACTGTTTGAGACATTACTCCCATGGAGGAAAGTGTGCATGGTGACTGTTGTATTCAATCGCGATGCAATTTATGTGTGTCATCAACTCTTTGAAGGTCCACAGATTACAGAATGCCTCCAGATGTGCATCGGAAACTAATACTGGTCTTCCAGTGAACGAGCAAAGCGTAGACTGTTTCAGTCGTTACTCCCATGGAGGAAAGTGCGGATGGTGACTGTTGTATTCAATCCCGATGCTATTTCTGTGTTTCATCAACACTCTGATAGTCCACAGATTACAGATTGTCTGCAGATGTGCATCGGAAACTACTACTGGTCTTCCTGGGAACGATCAAAGCGTAGACTGTTTCAGACATTACTCCCATGGAGGAAAGTGCGGATGGTGACTGTTGTATTCAATCCCGATGCAATTTCTGTGTTTCATCCACACTCTGAAAGTCCACAGATTACAGAATGCCTCCAGATGTGCATCGGAAACTACTACTGCTCTTCCAGGGAACGATCAAAGCGTATACAATTTGAGACATTACACCCATGTAGGAAAGTGCGAATATTGGCTGTTGTATTCAATCCCGATGCAATATCCGTGTTTCATCAACACTCCGATAGTCCTCAGATTACAGAATGCCTCCAGATGTGCATCGGAAACTACCACTGGTCTTCCAGGGAACGATCAAAGCGTGGACTGTTTGAGACATTACTCGCATGGAGGAAAGTGCGCATGGTGACTGTTGTATTCATTCCCTATGCAATTTCTGTGTTTCATCAATACTCTGATAGTAAACAGATTACAGAATGCCACCTGATGTGCATCGGAAGCTACTACTGGTATTCCAGGGAACGATCAAAGCGTAGACTGTTAGTGACATTACTCCCATGAAGGAAAGTGTGAATAGTGACTGTTGTAATCAATCCCGATGCAATTTCCGTAATTCATCAACACTCTGATAGTCCACACATTACAGAATGCACCCAGATGTGCATCGGAAACTACTACTGGTCTTCCAGGGAATGATCAAAGCGTACACTACTTGAGACATTACTCCCATGGAGGAAAGTGCGCAGGGTGACTCTTATATTCAATCCACATGCAATATCTGTGTTTCATCAACACTCTGATAGTCCACACATTACAGAATGCACCCAGATGTGCATCGGAAACTACTAATGGTCTTCCAGGGAACTATCAAAGTGTATACTGTTTGAGATATTACTCCCATGGAGGAAAGTGCGCATGGTGACTGTTGTATTCATTCCCGATGCAATTTCTGTGTTTCATCAACACTCTGATAGTAAACAGATTACAGAATGAAACCTGATGTGCATCAGAAACTACTACTGGTATCCCAGGGAACGATCAAAGCGTAGACTCTTAGTAACATTACTCCCATGGAGGAAAGTGTGAATGGTGACTGTTGTAATCAATCCCGATGCAATTTCCGTAATTCATCAACACTCCGATAGTCCACAGATTACAGATTGTCTCCAGATCTGCATCGGAAACTACTGCTGGCCTTACTGGGAACGATCAATGCGTGGACTGTTTCAGACATTACTCCCATGGAGGAAAGTGCTCATGGTGACTGTTGTATTCAATCTCGACGCAACTTCTGTGTGTCATCAACAATTTGACGGTCCACAGATTACAGAATGCCTCCAGATGTGCATCGGAAACTACTACTGGTCTTCCAGTGAACGAGCAAAGCGTAGACTGTTTCAGTCGTTACTCCCATAGAGGAAAGTGCGGATGGTGACTGTTGTATTCAATCCCGATTCTATTTCTGTGTTTCATCAACAATCTGATAGTCCACAGATTACAGATTGTCTCCAGATGTGCATCGGAAACTACTACTGGTCTTACTGGGAACGATCAATGCCTAGACTGTTTCAGACATTACCCCCATGGAGGAAAGTGATCATGGTGACTGTTGTATTCAATCCCGATGCAATTTCGGTGTTTCATCAACACTTTGAAGGTCCACAGATTACAGAATGTTTCCACATGTGCATCGGAAACTACTACTGGTCTTCCAGGGAATGATCAAAGGGTACACTATTTGAGACATTACTCCCATGGAGGAAAGTGCGCAGGGTGACTCTTATATTCAGTCCAGATGCAATTTCTGTGTTTCATCAACACTCTGATAGTCCACACATTAAAGAATGCCTCCAGATGTGCATCGGAAACTACTACTGGTCTTCCAGGGAACGATCAGAGCGTAGACTGTTCGAGACATTACTCCCATGGAGATAAGTGCGGATGGTGACTGTTGTATTCAATCTCGATGCAATTTCTGTGTTTAATCAACACTCTGATAGTCCACAGATTACAGAATGCCACCAGATGTGCATCGGAAACTACAACTGGTCTTCCAGGGAACGATCAAATCGTAGACCGTTTGAGCCATTACTCCCATGATGGAAAGTGCGGATGGTGAATGTTCTATTCAATCCCGATGCAATTTCTGTGTTTCAACAACACTCTGATAGTGCACAGATTACAAAATGATACCAGATGTGCATCGGAAACTACTACTGGTCTTCCAGGGAACGATCAAAGCATAGACTGTTTGAGACATTACTCCCGTGTAGGAAATTGCGCTAGGTGACAGTTGTAAACAATCCCGATTCAATTTCTGTGTTTCATCAACACTTTGAAGGTCCACAGATTACAGAATGTCTCCAGATGTGCATCGGAAAATACTACTGGTCTTCCAGGGAATGATCAAAGCGTAGACTGTTTGAGACATTACTCCCATGGAGGAAAGTGCGCAGGGTGACTCTTATATTCAATCCAGACGCAATTTCTGTGTTTCATCAACTCTCTGATAGTCCACACATTACAGAATGACCCCAGATGTGCATCAGAAACTACTAATGGCCTTCCAGGGAACGATCAAAGCGTAGACTGTTTGAGACATTACTCCCATGGAGGAAGGTGTGCATGGTGACTGTTGTATTCATTCCCGATGCAATTTCTGTGTTTCATCAACACTCTGATAGTAAACAGATTACAGAATGCCACCTGATGAGCATCGGAAACTACTACTGGTATTCCAGGGAACGATCAAAGCGTAGACTGTTAGTGACATTACTCCCATGGAGGAAAGTGTGCATGGTGACTGTTGCATTCTATCTCGATGCAATTTCTGTGTGTCATCAACATTTTGAAGGTCCACAGATTACAGAATGCCTCCAGATGTGCATCGGAAACTACTACTTGTCTTCCAGGGAACGATCAAAGCGTAGACTGTTTGAGACATTACTCTCATGGAGGAAAGTGCGGATGGTTACTGTTGTTTTCAATCCCGATGGAATTTCTGTGTTTCATCAACACTCTAATAGTCCACAGTTTACAGAATGCCACCAGATGTGCATCGGAAACTACTGCTGGTCTTCCAGGGAACAATCAAATCGTAGACTGTTTGAGACATTACACCCATAGAAGAATGTGCGCATGGTGACTGTTGTATTCAATCTCGACGCAACTTCTGTGTGTCATCAACAATTTGAAGGTCCACAGATTACAGAATGCCTCCAGATGTGCATCGGAAACTACTACTGGTCTTCCAGTGAACGAGCAAAGCGTAGACTGTTTCAGTCGTTACTCCCATAGAGGAAAGTGCGGATGGTGACTGTTGTATTCAATCCCGATGCTATTTCTGTGTTTCATCAACAATCTGATAGCCACAGATTACAGATTGTCTCCAGATGTGCATCGGAAACTAATACTGGTCTTACTGGGAACGATCAATGCGTAGACTGTTTCAGACATTACCCCCATGGAGGAAAGAGATCATGGTGACTGTTGTATTGAATCCCGATGCAATTTCTGTGTTTCATCAACACTCTGATAATCCACAGATTACAGAATGCCACCGGATGTGCATCGGAAACCACTACTGGTCTTCCAGGGAACGATCAGAGCGTAGACTGTTTGAGACATTACTCCCATGGAGATAAGTGCGGATTGTGACTGTTGTATTCAATCCCGATGCAATTTCTGTGTTTCATCAACACTTTGATAGTCCACAGATTACAGAATGCCACCAGATGTGCATCGGAAACTACTACTGGTCTTCCAGGGAACGATCAAATCGTAGACCGTTTGAGCCATTACTCCCATGGAGGAAAGTGCGGATGGTAAATGTTGTATTCAATCCCGATGCAATTTCTGTGTTTCAACAACACTCTGATAGTGCACAGATTACAGAATGATACCAGATGTGCATCGGAAACTACTACTGGTCTTCCAGGGAACGGTCAAAGCGTAGACTGTTTGAGACATTACTCCCGTGGAGGAAATTGCGCTTAGTGACAGTTGTAATCAATCCCGATGCAATTTATGTGCTTCATCAACAATTTGAAGGTCCACAGATTACAGAATGGCCCCAGATGTGCATCGGAAACTACTACTGGTCTTCCAGGGAATGATCAAAGCGTAGACCGTTTGAGACATTACTCCCATGGAGGAAAGTGCGCAGGGTGAGTCTTATATTCAATCCAGAACCAATTTCTATGTTTCATCAACACTCTGATAGTCCACACATTACAGAATGGCCCCAGATGTGCATCGGAAACTACTAATTGTCTTCCAGGGAACGATCAAAGCGTAGACTGTTTGAGACATTACTCCCGTGGAGGAAAGTGCGCTTGGTGACAGTTGTATTCAATCCAGATGCAAATTCTGTGCTTCATCAACACGCTGATAGTTCACAGATTACAGAATGCCACCAGATGTGCATCGGAAACTACTACTGGTCTTCCAGGAAACGATTAAAGCGTGGACTGTTTCAGACTTTACTACCATGCAGGAGAGTGCGGATGGTGACTGTTGTATTAAATTCCGATGCAATTTCTGTGTTTCAATAGCACTCGGTTAGTCCACAGATTACAGAATGCCTCCAGATGTGCATCGGAAACTACTACTGGTCTTCCAGGGAACGATCAAAGCGTAGAATTTTTGAGACATTACTCCCATGGAGGAAAGTGCGCATGGTGACTGTTGTATTCAATCCCGATGCAATTTCAGTGTTTCATTAGCACTCGGATAGTCCACAGATTACAGAATGCATCCAGGTTTGCATCGGAAACTACTACTGGTCTTGAGGGAACGATCAAAGCGATGACAATTTGAGACATTACTCCCATGGAGGAATGTCCGCATGGTGACTGTTGTATTCAATCCCGATGCAATTTCTGTGTTTCAACAACAATCTGATAGTCCACAGATTACAAAATGCTTCCAGATGTGTATCGGAAACTACTACTGGTCATCCAGGGAACGATCAAAGCGCAAACTGTTTGAGACATTACTCCCATGGAAGAAAGTGCTCCTGGTGACTGTTGTATTCAATCCTGATGCAATTTCTGTGCTTCATCAACACTTTGAAGGTCCACAGATTACAGAATGCCTCCAGATGTGCATCGGAAACTACTACTGGTCTTCCAGGGAATGATCAAAGCGTAGACCGTTTGAGACATTACTCCCATGGAGGAAAGTGCGCAGGGTGAGTCTTATATTCAATCCAGAACCAATTTCTATGTTTCATCAACACTCTGATAGTCCACACATTACAGAATGGCCCCAGATGTGCATCGGAAACTACTAATTGTCTTCCAGGGAACGATCAAAGCGTAGACTGTTTGAGACATTACTCCCATGGAGGAATGTGCGCATGGTGACTGTTGTATTCATTCCCGATGCAATTTCTGTGTTTCATCAACACTCTGATAGTAAACAGATTACAGAATGCCACCTGATGTGCATCGGAAACTACTACTGGTATTCCAGGGAACGATCAAATCGTAGACTGTTTGAGACATTACTCCCTTGGAGGAAACTGCCCATGGTGGCAGTTGTATTCAATCCCGATGCAATTTCTGTGTTTCATCAACACTCTGATAATCCACAGATTACAGAATGCCAACACATGTGCATCGGAAACCACTACTGGTCTTCCAGGGAACGATCAAAGCGTAGACTGTTTGAGACATTACTTCCATGGACATAAGTGCGGATGGTGACTGTTGTATTCAAGCCCGATGCAATTTCTGGTTTTCATCAACACTCTGATTGTCTACAGATTACACAATGCCTCCAGATGTGCATCGGAAACTACTACTGGTCTTCCAGGGTGCGATCAAAGCGTCGACTGTTTGAGACATTACTCCAATGGAGGAAAGTGCGCATGGTGACTGTTGTATTCAATCCAGATGCAATTTCTGTGTTTATCAACAATCTGATAGTCCACAGATTACAGAATGCCTCCAGATGTGCATCGGAAACTACTACTGGTCTTCCAGGGAACGATCAAAGCGTAAACTGTTTGAGACATTACTCCAATGGAAGAAAGTGCGCATGGTGACTGTTGTATTCAATCCAGATGCAATTTCTGTGTTTCATCAACACTCTGTTAGTCCACAGATTACAGAATGCTTCCAGATGTGCATCGGAAACTACTACTGGTCTTCCAGGGAACGATCAAAGCGTAGACTGTTTGAGACACTACTCCTATGTAGCAAAGTACGCAGGGTGACTTTGTATTCAATCCCGATGTAATTTCTGTGTTATATCAACACTCTTATAGTCCACAGATTACAGAATGCCGCCAGATGTGCATTGGAACCTACTACTGGTCTTCCAGGGAACGATCAAAGCGTAGACTGTTTGAGACATTACTCCCATGTAGGAGAATTCGAATGGTGACTGTTGTATTCAATCCCGATGCAATTTCTGTGTTTCAACAACACTCTGATAGTAAACAGATAACAGAATGCCTCCAGATGTGCATCGGAAACTACTACTGGTCTTCCAGGGAACGATCAAAGCGTAGGCTGTTTGAGACATTACTCCCATGGAAGAAAGTGCGCATGGTGACTGTTGTATTCAATCCCGATGCAATTTCTGTGTTTCAACAACACTCTGATAGTGCACAGATTACAGAATAATACCAGATGTGCTTCGGAAACTACTACTGGTCTTCCAGGGAACGATCAAAGCGCAGACTGTTTGAGACATTACTCCCGTGGAGGAAATTGCGCTTAGTGACAGTTGTAATCAATCCCGATGCAATTTCTGTGCTTCATCAACACTTTGAAAGTCCACAGATTACAGAATGCCTCCAGATGTGCATCGGAAACTACTACTGGTCTTCCAGGGAATGATGAAAGCGTAGACTGTTTGAGACATTACTCCCATGGAGGAAAGTGCGCAGGGTGAGTCTTATATTCAATCCAGCACCAATTTCTATGTTTCATCAACACTCTGATAGTCCACACATTACAGAATGGCCCCAGATGTGCATCGGACACTACCAATGGTCTTCCAGGGAACGATCAAAGCGTAGACTGTTTGAGACATTACTCCCATGGAAGAAAGTGCGCATGGTGACTGTTGTATTCAATCCCGATACAATTTCTATGTTTCATCAACACTCTGTTAGTCCACAGATTAGAGAATGCTTC
Source organism: Schistocerca gregaria (assembly GCF_023897955.1). Taxonomy (NCBI): domain Eukaryota; kingdom Metazoa; phylum Arthropoda; class Insecta; order Orthoptera; family Acrididae; genus Schistocerca; species Schistocerca gregaria. The sequence goes on along the minus strand of NC_064926.1, from coordinate 17,395,950 downwards.
CAGATGTGCATCGGAAACTACTACTGGTCTTCCAGGGAACGATCAAAGCGTAGACAGTTTGAGACGTTACTCCCATGGATGAAAGTGCGCATGGTGACTGTTGTATTCAATCCCGATGCAATTTCAGTGTTTCATCAACAGTCTGATAGTCCACACATTACAGAAGGCCTCCAGATGTGCATCGGAAACATACTACTGGTCTTCCAGGGAACGATGAAAGCGTAGACTGTTTGAGACATTACTCCCATGGAGGAAAGTGCGCATGGTGACGGTTGTTTCAAGCCCAATGCAATTTCAGTGTTTCAACAACACTCTAATAGACCACAGATTACAGAATGCACCCAGATGTGCATCGGAAACATACTACTGGTCTTCCAGGGAACGATCAAAGCGTAGACTGTTTGAGACATTACTCCCATGGAGGAATGTCCGCATGGTGACAGTTGTATTCATTCCCGATGCAATTTCTGTGTATCAACTACACTCTGATAGTAAACAGATTACAGAATACCTTCAGATGTGCATCGGAAACTACTACTGGTCTTCCAGGGAATGATGAAAGCGTAGACTGTTTGAGACATTACACCCATGGAGGAAAGTGAGCATGGTGACTGTTGTATTCAATCACGATGCAATTTCTGTGTTTCATCAACACTCTGATTGTCTACAGGTTACACAATGCCTCCAGATGTGCATCGGAAACTACTACTGGTCTTCCAGGGTGCGATCAAAGCGTCGACTCTTTGAGTCATTACTCCAATGGAGGAAAGTGCGCATGGTGACTGTTGTATTTAATCCAGATGCAATTTCTGTGTTTATCAACACTCTGATAGTCCACAGATTACAGAATGCCTCCAGATGTGCATCGGAAACTACTACTGGTCTTCCAGGGAACGATCAAAGCGTAAACTGTTTGAGACATTACTCCCATGGAAGAAAGTGTGCATGGTGACTGTTGTATTCAATCCCGATGCAATTTCTGTGTTTCATCAACACTCTGTTAGTCCACAGATTACAGAATGCTTCCAGATGTGCATCGGAAACTACTACTGGTCTTCCAGGGAACGATCAAAGCGTAGACTGTTTGAGACATTACTCCCATGTAGGAGAATCCGAATGGTGACTGATGTATTCAATCCCGATGCAATTTCGGTGTTTCAACAACACTCTGATAGTAAAGAGATTACAGAATGCCTCCAGATGTGCATCGGAAACTACTACTGGTCTTCCAAGGAACGATCAAAGAGTAGGCTGTTTGAGACATTACTCCCATGGAAGAAAGTGATCATGGTGACAGTTGTATTCAATCCCGATGCAATTTTTGTGTTTCATTAGCACTCGGAGAGTCCACAGATTACAGAATGCCTCCAGATGCACATCGGAAAATACTACTGGTCTTGAGGGAACGATCAAAGCGATGACAGTTTGAGACATTACTCCAATGGAGATATGTACGCATGGTGCCTGTTGTATTCAATCCCGATGCTTTTTCTGTGTTTCATCAGCACTTAGAAGGTCCACAGATTACAGAATGCCTCCAGATGTGCATCGGAAACTACTACTGGTCATCCAGGGAACGATCAAAGCGTAGACTGTTTGAGACATTACTCCCATGGAGGAAAGTCCGCATGGTGACTGTTGTATTCAATACCGATGCAATATCTGTGTTTCAACAACACTATGATAGTAAACAGATAACAGAATGCCTCCAGATGTGCATCGGAAACTACTACTGGTCTTCCAGGGAACGATCAAAGCGTAGAATTTTTGAGACATTACTCCCATGGAGGAAAGTGCGCATGGTGACTGTTGTATCCAATCCCGATGCAATTTCAGGGTTTCATTAGCACTCGGATAGTCCACAGATTACAGAATGCCTCCAGGTTTGCATCGGAAACTACTACTGGTCTTGAGGGAACGATCAGAGCGATGACAATTTGAGACATTACTCCCATGGAGGAAAGTGCGCATGGTGACTGTTGTATTCAATCCCGATGCACTTTCTGTGTTTCATCAACACTCTGATGGTCCTCAGATTACAGAATGCCTCCAGATGTGCCTCGGAAACTACTACTGTTCTTCCAGGGAACGACAAAGCGTAGACTGTTTGAGACATTACTCCCATGGTTGAAAGTGCGCATGGTGACAGTTGTATTCAATCCCGATGCAATTTCTGTGTTTCAACTACACTCTGATAGTAAACAGATTACAGAATACCTTCAGATGTGCATCGGAAACTACTACTGGTCTTCCAGGGAACGACCAAAGCGTAGACTGTTTGAGACATTACACCCATGGAGGAAAGTGAGCATGGTGACTGTTGTATTCAATCCCGTTGCAATTTCTGTGTTTCATCAACACTCTGATTGTCTACAGATTACACAATGGCTCCAGATGTGCATCGGAAACTACTACTGGTCTTCCTGGGTGCGATCAAAGCGTCGACTCTTTGAGACATTACTCCAATGGAGGAAAGTGCGCATGGTGACTGTTGTATTTAATCCAGATGCAATTTCTGTGTTTATCAACATTCTGATAGTCCACAGATTACAGAATGCCTCCAGATGTGCATCGGAAACTACTACTGGTCTTCCAGGGAACGATCAAAGCGTAAACTGTTTGAGACATTACTCCCATGGAAGAAAGTGCGCATGGTGACTGTTGTATTCAATCCCGATGCAATTTCTGTGTTTCATCAACACTCTGTTAGTCCACAGATTACAGAATGCTTCCAGATGTGCATCGGAAACTACTACTGGTCTTCCGGGGAACGATCAAAGCGTAGACTGTTTGAGACATTACTCCTATGTAGCAAAGTACGCAGGGTGACTTTGTATTCAATCCCGATGTAATTTCTGTGTTATATCAACACTCTTATAGTCCACAGATTACAGAATGCCTCCAGATGTGCATTGGAACCTACTACTGGTCTTCCAGGGAACGATCAAAGCGTAGACTGTTTGAGACATTACTCCCATGTAGGAGAATACGAGTGGTGACTGCTGTATTGAATCCCGATGCAATTTCTGTGTTTCAACAACACTCTGATAGTAAACAGATTACAGAATGCCTCCAGATGTGCATCGGAAACTACTACTGGTCTTCCAAGGAACGATCAAAGAGTAGGCTGTTTGAGACATTACTCCCATGGAAGAAAGTGATCATGGTGACTGTTGTATTCAATCCCGATGCAATTATTGTGTTTCATTAGCACTCGGATAGTCCACAGATTACATAATGCCTCCAGATGTGCATTGGAAACTACTACTGGTCTTGAGGGAACGATCAAAGCGATGACAGTTTGAGTCATTACTCCAATGGAGAAATGTACGCATGGTACCTGTTGTATTCAATCCCGATGCTTTTTCTGTGTTTCATCAGCATTTAGAAGGTCCACAGATTACAGAATGCCTCCAGATGTGCATCGGAAACTACTACTGGTCTTCCAGGGAACGATCAAAGCGTAGACTGTTTGAGACATTACTCCCATGGAGGAAAGTCCGCATGGTGACTGTTGTATTCAATACCGATGCAATTTCTGTGTTTCAACAACACTCTGATAGTAAACAGATAACAGAATGCCTCCAGATGTGCATCGGAAACTACTACTGGTCTTCCAGGGAACGATCAAAGCGTAGAATTTTTGAGACATTACTCCCATTGAGGAAAGTGCGCATGGTGACTGTTGTATTCAATCCCGATGCAATTTCAGTGTTTCATTAGCACTCGGATAGTCCACAGATTACAGAATGCCTCCAGGTTTGCATCGGAAACTACTACTGGTCCTGAGGGAACGATCAAAGCGATGATAATTTGAGACATTACTCCCATGGAGGAAAGTGCGCATGGTGACTGTTGTATTCAATCGCGATGCACTTTCTGTGTTTCATCAACACTCTGATGGTCCTCAGATTACAGAATGAATCCAGATGTGCCTCGGAAACTACTGCTGTTCTTCCAGGGAACGATCAAAGCGTAGACTGTTTGAGACATTACCCCCATGGAAGAAAGTGATCATGGTGACTGTTGTATTCAATCCCGATGCAATTTCTGTGTTTCATTAGCACTCGGATAGTCCACAGATAACAGAATGCCTCCAGATGTGCATCGGAAACTACTACTGGTCTTGAGGGAACGATCAAAGCGATGACAGTTTGAGACATTACTCCAATGGAGAAATGTACGCATGGTGCCTGTTGTATTCAATCCCGATGCAATTTCTGTGTTTCATCAACACTTAGAAGGTCCACAGATTACAGAAGGCCTCCAGATGTGCATCGGAAACTACTACTGGTCTTCCAGGGAACGATCAGAGCGTAGACTGTTTGAGACATTACTCCCATGGAGGAAAGTCCGCATGGTGACTGTTGTATTCAATACCGATGCAATTTCTGTGTTTCAACAACACTCTGATAGTAAACAGATAACAGAATGCCTCCATATGTGCATCGGAAACTACTACTGGTCTTCCAGGGAACGATCAAAGCGTAGGCTGTTTGAGACATTACCCCCATGGAAGAAAGTGATCATGGTGACTGTTGTATTCAATCCCGATGCAATTTCTGTGTTTCATTAGCACTCGGATAGTCCACAGATAACAGAATGCCTCCAGATGTGCATCGAAAACTACTACTGGTCTTGAGGGAACGATCAAAGCGATGACAGTTTGAGACATTACTCCAATATAGAAATGTACGCATGGTGCCTGTTGTATTCAATCCCGATGCAATTTCTGTGTTTCATCAACACTTAGAAGGTCCACAGATTACAGAAGGCCTCCAGATGTGCATCGGAAACTACTACTGGTCTTCCAGGGAACGATCAGAGCGTAGACTGTTTGAGACATTACTCCCATGGAGGAAAGTCCGCATGGTGACTGTTGTATTCAATACCGATGCAATTTCTGTGTTTCAACAACACTCTGATAGTAAACAGATAACAGAATGCCTCCAGATGTGCATCGGAAACTACTACTGGTCTTGCAGGGAACGATCAAAGCGTAGAATTTTTGAGACATTACTCCCATGGAGGAAAGTGCGCATCGTGACTGTTGTATTCAATCCCGATGCAATTTCAGTGTTTCATTAGCACTCGGATAGTCCACAGATTACAGAATGCCTCCAGGTTTGCATCGGAAACTACTACTGGTCTTGAGGGAACGATCAAAGCGATGACAATTTGAGACATTACTCCCACGGAGGAAAGTGCGCATGGTGACAGTTGTATTCAATCCCGATGCACTTTCTGTGTTTCATCAACACTCTGATGGTCCACAGATTACAGAATGCCTCCAGATGTGCCTCGGCAACTACTACTGGTCTTCCAGGGAACGATCAAAGCGTAGACTGTTTGAGACTTTAATCCCATGGAGGAAAGGGCGCATGGTGACGGTTGTATTCAATCCCGATGCAACTTCTGTGTTTCATCAACACTTAGAAGGTCCACAGATTACAGAATGCCTCCAGATGTGCATCGGAAATTACTACTGGTCTTCCAGGGAACGATCAAAGCGTAGCCTGTTTGAGACATTACTCCCATGGAGGAAAGTACGCATGGTGACTGTTGTATTCAATCCCGATGCAATTTCAGTGTTTCATCAACAGTCTGATAGTCCACAGATTACAGAAGGCCTCCAGATGTGCATCGGAAACATACTACTGGTCTTCCAGGGAACGATCAAAGCGTAGACTGTTTTAGACATTACTCCTTTGTAGCAAAGTACGCAGGGTGACTTTGTATTCAATCCCGATGTAATTTCTGTGTTATATCAACACTCTTATAGTCCACAGATTACAGAATGCCTCCAGATGTGCATTGTAACCTACTACTGGTCTTCCAGGGAACGATCAAAGCGTAGACTGTTTGAGACATTAATCCCATGTAGGTGAATCCGAATGGTGACTGCTGTATTGAATCCCGATGCAATTTCTGTGTTTCAACAACACTCTGATAGTAAACAGATTACAGAATGCCTCCAGATGTGCATCGGAAACTACTACTGGTCTTCCAGGGAACGATCAAAGCGTAGAATGTTTGAGACATTACTCCCATGGAAGAAAGTGCGCATGGTGACTGTTGTATTCAATCCCGATGCAATTTCAGTGTTTCATTAGCACTCGGATAGTCCACAGATTACAGAATGCCTCCAGGTTTGCATCGGAAACTACTACTGGTCTTGAGGGAACGATCAAAGCGATGACAATTTGAGACATTACTCCCACGGAGGAAAGTGCGCATGGTGACAGTTGTATTCAATCCCGATGCACTTTCTGTGTTTCATCAACACTCTGATGGTCCACAGATTACAGAATGCCTCCAGATGTGCATCGGAAACTACTACTGGTCTTCCAGGGAACGATCAAAGCGTAGACTGTTTGAGACATTACTCCCATGGATGAAAGTGCGCATGGTGACTGTTGTATTCAATCCCGATGCAATTTCAGTGTTTCATCAACTGTCTGATAGTCCACAGATTACAGAAGGCCTCCAGATGTGCATCGGAAACATACTACTGGTCTTCCAGGGAACGATCAAAGCGTAGACAGTTTGAGACATTACTCCCATGGAGGAAAGTGCGCATGGTGACGGTTGTATTCAATCCCGATGCAATTTCTGTGTTTCATCAACACTTAGAAGGTCCACAGATTACAGAATGCCTCCAGATTTCCATCGGAAATTACTACTGGTCTTCCAGGGAACGATCAAAGCGTAGACTGTTTGAGACATTACTCTGATGGAGGAAAGCCCGCATGGTGACTGTTGTATTCAATTCCGATGCAATTTCTGTGTTTCAACAACACTCTGATAGTAAACAGATAACAGAATGCATCCAGATGTGCATCGGAAACTACTACTGGTCTTCCAGGGAACGATCAAAGCGTAGAATGTTTGAGACATTACTCCCAAGGAAGAAAGTGCGCATGGTGACTGTTGTATTCAATCCCGATGCAATTTCAGTGTTTCATTAGCACTCGGATAGTCCACAGATTACAGAACGCCTCCAGGTTTGCATCGGAAACTACAACTGGTCTTGAGGGAACGATCAAAGCGATGACAATTTGAGACATTACTTCCATGGAGGAAAGTGCGCATGGTGACTGTTGTATTCAATCCCGATGCAATTTCTGTGTTTCAACAACACTCTGATAGTAAATAGATTACAGAATGCCTCCAGATGTGCATCGAAAACTACTACTGGTCTTCCAGGGAAGGATCAAAGCGTAGGCTGTTTGAGACATTACTCCCATGGAGGAAAGTGGTCATGGTGACTGTTGGATTCATCCCAGATGCAATTTTAGTGTTTCATTAGCACTCGGATAGTCCACAGATTACAGAATGCCTCCTGGTTTGCATCGGTAACTACTACTGCTCTTGAGGGAACGATCAAAGCGATGACAATTTGAGACACTACTCCCATGGAGGAAAGTGCGCGTGGTGACTGTTGTATTCAATACCCATGCACCATCTGTGTTTCATCAACACTCTGATAGTCCACAGATTACAGAATGCCTCCAGATGTGCCTCGGCAACTGCTACTGGTCTTCCAGGGAACGATCAAAGCGTAGACTGTTTGAGACATTAATCCCATGGAGGAAAGGGCGCATGGTGACGGTTGTATTCAATCCCGATGCAACTTCTGTGTTTCATCAACACTTAGAAGGTCCACAGATTACAGAATGCCTCCAAATGTGCATCGGAAATTACTACTGGTCTTCCAGGGAACGATCAAAGCGTAGCCTGTTTGAGACATTACTCCCATGGAGGAAAGTACGCATGGTGACTGTTGTATTCAATACCGATGCAATTTCTGTGTTTCAACAACACTCTGATAGTAAATAGATTACAGAATGCCTCCAGATGTGCATCGGAAACTACTACTGGTCTTCCAGGGAACGATCAAAGCGTAGAATGTTTGAGACATTACTCCCATGGAAGAAAGTGCGCATGGTGACTGTTGTATTCAATCCCGATGCAATTTCAGTGTTTCATTAGCACTCGGATAGTCACAGATTACAGAACGCCTCCAGATTTGTATCGAAACCTACTACTGGTCTTGAGGGAACGATCAAAGCGATGACAATTTGAGACATTACTCCCATGGAGGGAAGTGCGCATGGTGACTGTTGTATTCAATTCCGATGCAATTTCTGTGTTTCATCAACAGTCTGATAGTCCACAGATTACAGAATGCCTCCAGATGTGCATCGGAAACATACTACTGTTCTTCCAGGGAACGTTCAAAGCGTAGACTGTTTGAGACACTACTCCCATGGAGGAAAGTCCGCATGGTGACTGTTGTATTCAATCCCGATGCACCTTCTGTGTTTCATCAACACTCTGATAGTCCACAGATTACACAATGCCTCCAGATGTGCATCGGAAACTACTACTGGTCTTCCAGGGTCCGATCAAAGCGTCGACTGTTTGAGACATTACTCCCATGGAGGAAAGTGCGCATGGTGACTGTTGTATTCAATCCCGATGCAATTTCTGTGTTTCATCAACACACTGTTAGTCCACAGATTACAGAATGCATCCAGATGTGCATCGGAAACTACTACTGGTCTTCCAGGGAACGATCAAAGCGTAGGCTGTTTGAGACATTACTCCCATGGAGGAAAGTGCGCATTTTGACAGTTGTATTCAATCCCGATGCAATTTCAGTGTTTCAACAACAGTCTGATAGTCCACAGATTACAGAATGCCTACAGATGTGCATCGGAAACTACTACTGGTCTTCCAGGGAACGATCAAAGCGTAGGCAGTTTGAGATATTACTCAAATGGAGGAAAGTGCGCATGGTGACTGTTGTATTCAATCCCGATGCAATTTCAGTGTTTCAACAACACTCTGATAGTCCACAGATTACAGAATGCCTCCAGATGTGCATGGGAAACTACTACTGCTCTTCCAGGGAACGATCAAAGCGTACACTATTTGAGACGTTACTCCTATGGATGAAAGTGCGCATGGCGACTGTTGTATTCAATCCCGATGCAATTTCTGTGTTTCAACAACATTCTGATAGTCCACGGATTACAGAATGCCTCCACATGTGCATCGGAAACTACTACTGGTCTTCCAGGGAGCGATCAAATCCCAAACTGTTTGAGACATTACTCCCATGGAGGAAAGTGCGCATGGTGACTGTTGTATTCAATCCCGATGCAATTTCTGTGTTTCATCAACACACTATTAGTCCACAGATTACAGAGTGCTTCCAGATGTGCATCGGAAACTACTACTGGTCTTCCATCGAACGATCAAAGCGTAGACTGTTTGAGATATTACTCCTATGTAGCAAAGTGCGCAGAGTGACTTTGTATTCAATACCGATGTAATTTCTGTGTTATATCAACACTCTTATAGTCCACAGATTACAGAATGCCTCCAGATGTACATCGGAAAATATTACTGGTCTTCCAGGGAACGATCAAAGCGTAGACTGTTTGAGATATTACTCCCATGGAGGAGAGGACGAATGGTGACTGTTGTATTCAGTCCGGATGCAATTTCTGTGTTTCAACATCACTCTGATAGTAAACAGATTACAGTATGCCTCCAGATGTGCATCGGAAACTACTACTGGTCTTCCAGGGAACGATCAAAGCGTAAGCTGTTTGAGACATTACTCCCATGGAGGAAAGTGGTCATGGTGACTGTTGTATTCAATCCCGATGCAATTTCTGTGTTTCATTAGCACTCCGATAGTCCACAGACTACAGAATGCCTCCATATGTGCATCGGAAACTACTACTGGTCTTGAGGGAACGATCAAAGCGATGACAGTTCGAGACATTACTCCAATGGAGAAATGTACGCATGGTGCTTGTTGTATTCAATCCCGATGCAATTTCTGTGTTTCATCAACACTTAGAAGGTCCACAGATTACAGAATGCCTCCAGATGTGCATCGGAAACTACTACTGGTCTTCCAGGGAGCGATCAAATCCCAAACTGTTTGAGACATTACTCCCATGGAGGAAAGTGCGCATGATGACTGTGGTATTCAATCCCGATACAATTTGTGTGTTTCATCAACACTCTGATAGTCCACAGATTACAGAATGCCTCCAGATGTGCATCGGAAACTACTACTGGTCTTCCAGGGAACGACCAAAGCGTACACTGTTTGAGATATTACTCTTATGTAGGAATGTGCGCATGGTGACTGTTGTATTCAATCCCGATGCAATTTCTGTGTTTCATCGACACTCTGATAGTGCACAGATTGCACAATGCCTCCAGATTTTCATCGGAAACTACTACTGGTCTTACAGGGTGCGATCAAAGCGTCGACTGTTTGAGACATTACTCCCATGGATGAAAATACGCATGGTGACTGTTGTATTCAATCCCGATGCAATTTCAGTGTTTCATCAACACTCTGATAATCCACAGATTACAGATTGCCTCCAGATGTGCATCGGAAACATACTACTGTTCTTCCAGGGAACGATCAAAGCGTAGACTGTTTGAGACATTACTCCCATGGAGGAAAGTCCGCATGGTGACTGTTGTATTCAATCCCGATGCAATTTCTGTGTTTAAACAACACTCTGATTGTAAACAGATTACAGAATGCCTCCAGATGTGCATCGGAAACTACTACTGGTCTTCCAGGGAACGATCAAAGCGTAGGCTGTTTGAGACATTACTCCCATGGAGGAAAGTTGTCATGGTGACTGTTGTATTCAATCCCGATACAATTTGTGTGTTTCATCAACACTCTGATAGTCCACAGATTACAGAATGCCTCCAGATGTGCATCGGAAACTACTACTGGTCTTCCAGGGAACGACCAAAGCGTACACTGTTTGAGATATTACTCTTATGTAGGAATGTGCGCATGGTGACTGTTGTATTCAATCCCGATGCAATTTCTGTGTTTCATCAACACTTAGAAAATCCACAGATTACAGAATGCCTCAAGATGTGCATCGGAAACTACTACTGGTCTTCCAGGGAACGATCAAAGCGTAGACTGTTTGACACATTACTCCCATGTAGGAAAGTGCGCATTTTGACTGTTGTATTCAATCCCGATGCAATTTCAGTGTTTCAACAACACTCTGATAGTCCACAGATTACAGAATGCCTCCAGATGTGCATGGGAAACTACTACTGGTCTTCCAGGGAACGATCAAAGCGTACACTATTTGAGACGTTACTCCTATGGATGAAAGTGCGCATGGTGACTGTTGTATTCAATCCCGATGCAATTTCTGTGTTTCAACAACATTCTGATAGTCCACGGATTACAGAATGCCTCCACATGTGCATCGGAAACTACTACTGGTCTTCCAGGGAGCGATCAAGTCCCAAACTGTTTGAGACATTACTCCCATGGAGGAAAGTGCGCATGGTGACTGTTGTATTCAATCCCGATGCAATTTCTGTGTTTCATTAGCACTCGGATAGTCCACAGATTACAGAATGCCTCCATATGTGCATCGGAAACTACTACTGGTCTTGAGGGAACGATCAAAGCGATGACAGTTTGAGACATTACTCCAATGGAGAAATGTACGCATGGTGCTTGTTGTATTCAATCCCGATGCAATTTCTGTGTTTCATCAACACTTAGAAGGTCCACAGATTACAGAATGCCTCCAGATGTACATCGGAAACTACTACTGGTCTTCCAGGGAGCGATCAAATCCCAAACTGTTTGAGACATTACTCCCATGGAGGAAAGTGCGCATGATGACAGTGGTATTCAATCCCGATGCAATTTGTGTGTTTCATCAACATTCTGATAGTCCACAGATTACAGAATGCCTCCAGATGTGCATCGGAAACTACTACTGGTCTTCCAGGGAACGACCAAAGCGTACACTGTTTGAGATATTACTCTTATGTAGGAATGTGCGCATGGTGACTGTTGTATTCAATCCCGATGCAATTTCTGTGTTTCATTAGCACTCGGATAGTCCACAGATTACAGAATGCCTCCAGATGTGCATCGGAAACTACTACTGGTCCTGAGGGAACGATCAAAGCGATGACAGTTTGAGACATTACTCCAATGGAGAAATGTACGCATGGTGCCTGTTGTATTCAATCCCGATGCAATTTCTGTGTTTCATCAACACTTAGAAAATCCACAGATTACAGAATGCCTCAAGATGTGCATCGGAAACTACTACTGGTCTTCCAGGGAACGATCAAAGCGTAGACTGTTTGACACATTACTCCCATGGAGGAAAGTGCGCATTTTGACTGTTGTATTCAATCCCGATGCAATTTCAGTGTTTCAGCAACACTCTGATTGTCCACAGATTACAGAATGCCTCCAGATGTGCATCGGAAACTACTACTGGTCTTCCAGGGAGCGATCAAATCCAAAAGTGTTTGAGACATTACTCCCATGGAGGAAGGTGCGCATGGTGACTGTTGTATTTAATCCCGATGCAATTTGTGTGTTTCATCAACACTCTGATAGTCCACAGATCACAGAATGCCTCCAGATGTTCATGGGAAACTACTACTGGTCTTCCAGGGAACGATCAAAGCGTAGACTATTTGAGAAATTACTCCCATGGATGAAAGTGCTCATGGTGACTGTTGTATTCGATCCCGATGCAATTTCTGTGTTTCAACAACATTCTGATAGTCCATAGATTACAGAATGCCTCCAGATGTGCATCGGAAACTACCACTGGTCTTCCAGGGAGCGATCAAATCCCAAACTGTTTGTGACATTACTCCCATGAAGAAAGTGTGCATGGTGACTGTTGTATTCAATCCCGATGCAATTTGTGTGTTTCATCAACACTCTGTTAGTCCACAGATTACAGAATGCTTCCAGATGTGCATCGGAAACAATTACTGGTCTTCCAGGGAACGATCAAAGCGTAGACTGTTTGAGACATTACTCCCATGGAGGAAAGTGCGCATTTTGACTGTTGCATTCAATCCTGATGCAATTTCAGTGTTTCAACAACACTCTGATACTCCACAGATTACAGAATGCCTCCAGATGTGCATCGGAAACTACTACTGGTCTTCCAGGGAACGATCAAATCGTAGGCAGTTTGAGACATTACTCATATGGAGGAAAGTGCGCATGGTGACTGTTGTATTTAATCCCGATGCAATTTGTGTGTTTCATCAACACTCTGATAGTCCACAGACTACAGAATGCCTCCAGATGTGCATGGGAAACTACTACTGGTCTTCCGGGGAACGATCATAGCGTAGACTATTTGAGACATTACTCCCATGGAGGAAAGTGCGCATGGTGACTGTTGTATTTAATCCCGATGCAATTTGTGTGTTTCATCAACACTCTGATAGTCCACAGACTACAGAATGCCTCCAGATGTGCATGGGAAACTACTACTGGTCTTCCGGGGAACGATCATAGCGTAGACTATTTGAGACATTACTCACATGGATGAAAGTGCGCATGGTGACTGTTGTATTCAATCCCGATGCAATTTCTGTGTTTCAACAACAATCTGATAGTCCACAGAATACAGAATGCCTCCAGATGTGCATCGGAAACTACCACTGGTCTTCCAGGGAGCGATCAAATCCCAAACTGTTTGTGACATTACTCCCATGGAGGAAAGTGCGCATGGTGACTGTTGTATTCAATCCCGATGCTATTTGTGTGTTTCATCAACACTCTGTTAGTCCACAGATTACAGAATGCTTCCAGATGTGCATCGGAAACAACTACTGGTCTTCCAGGGAACGATCAAAGCGTAGACTGTTTGAGACATTACTCCTATGTAGTTAAGTGCGCAGAGTGACTTTGTATTCAATCCCGATGTAATTTCTGTGTTATATCAACACTCTTATAGTCCACAGATTACAGAATGCCTCCAGATGTGCATCGGAATCTACTACTGGTCTTCCAGTGAACGATCAAAGCGTAGACTGTTTGAGACATTACTCCCACGGAGGAGAAAGCGATTGGTGACTGTTGTATTCAATCGAGATGCAATTTCTGTGTTTCAACAACACTCTGATAGTAAACAGATAACAGAATGCCTCCAGATGTGCATCGGAAACTACTACTGGTCTTCCAGGGAACGATCAAAGAGTAGAATGTTTGAGACATTACTCCCATGGAAGAAAGTGCGCATGGTGACTGTTGTATTCAATCCCGATGCAATTTCTGTGTTTCAACAACACTCTGATAGTAAACAGATTACAGAATGCCTCCAGATGTTCATCGGAAACTACTACTGGTCTTCCAGGGAACGATCAAAGCGTAAACTGTTTGAGACATTACTCCCATGGATGGAAGTGCGCATGGTGACTGTTGTATTCAATCCCGATGCAATTTCTGTGTTTCATCAACACTCTGATAATCCACAGATTACAGAATGCCTCCAGATGTGCATCGGAAACATACTACTGTTCTTCCAGGGAACGATCAAAGCGTAGACTATTTGAGACATTACTCCTATGGATGAAAGTGCGCATGGCGACTGTTGTATTCAATCCCGATGCAATTTCTGTGTTTCAACAACATTCTGATAGTCCACGGATTACAGATTGCCTCCACATGTGCATCGGAAACTACTACTGGTCTTCCAGGGAGCGATCAAATCCCAAACTGTTTGAGACATTACTCTCATGGAGGAAAGTGCGCATGGTGACTGTTGTATTCAATCCCGATGCAATTTGTGTGTTTCATCAACACACTGTTAGTCCACAGATTACAGAATGCTTCCAGATGTGCATCGGAAACTACTACTGGTCTTCCAGGGAACGATCAAAGCGTAGACTGTTTGAGATATTACTCCTATGTAGCAAAGTGCGCAGGGTGACTTTGTATTCAATCCCGATGTAATTTCTGTGTTATATCAACACTCTTATAGTCCACAGATTACAGAATGCCTCCAGATGTGCATCGGAACCTATTACTGGTCTTCCAGGGAACGATCAAAGCGTAGACTGTTTGAGATATTACTCAAATGGAGGAGAGCACGAATGGTGACTGTTTTATTCAGACCCGATGCAATTTCTGTGTTTCAACAACACTCTGATAGTAAACAGATTACAGTATGCCTCCAGATGTGCATCGGAAACTACTACTGGTCTTCCAGGGAACGATCAAAGCGTAAGCTGTTGGAGACATTACTCCCATGGAGGAAAGTGGTCATGGTGACTGTTGTATTCAATCCCGATGCAATTTCTGTGTTTCATTAGCACTTGGATAGTCCATAGATTACAGAATGCCTCCAAATGTGCGTCGGAAACTACTACTGGTCTTGAGGGAACGATCAAAGCGATGACAGTTTGAGACATTACTCCAATGGAGAAATGTACGCATGGTGCCTCTTGTATTCAATCCCGATGCAATTTCTGTGTTTCATCAACACTTAGAAGGTCCACAGATTACAGAATGCCTCCAGATGTGCATCGGAAACTACTACTGGTCTTCGAGGGAGCGATCAAATCCCAAACTGTTTGAGACATTACTCCCATGGAGGAAAGTGCGAATGGTGACTGTTGTATTCAATCCCGATGCAATTTGTGTGTTTCATCAACACTCTGGTAGTCCACAGATTACAGAATGCCTCCAGATGTGCATCGGAAACTGCTACTGGTCTTCCAGGGAACGACCAAATCGTAGACTGTTTGAGATATTACTCTTATGTAGGAATGTGCGCATGGTGACTGTTGTATTCAATCCCGATGCAATTTCTGTGTTTCATCGACACTCTGATAGTGCACAGATTGCACAATGCCTCCAGATGTGCATCGGAAACTACTACTGGTCTTCTAGGGAACGATTAAAGCGTAGGCTCTTTGAGACCTTACTCCCATGCAGGAAAGTGGTCATGGTGACTGTTGTATTCAATCCCGATGCAATTTCTGTGTTTCATTAGCACTCGGATAGTCCACAGATTACAGAATGCCTCCAGATGTGCATCGGAAACTACTACTGGTCTTGAGGGAACGATCAAAGCGATGACAGTTTGAGACATTACTCCAATGGAGAAATGTACGCATGGTGCCTGTTGTATTCAATCCCGATGCAATTTCTGTGTTTCATCAACACTTACAAGGTCAACAGATTACAGAATGCCTCCAGATGTGCATCGGAAACTACTACTGGTCTTCCAGGGAACGATCAAAGCGTAAGCTGTTTGAGACATTACTCCCATGGAGGAAAGTGGTCATGGTGACTGTTGTAATCAATCCCGATGCAATTTCTGTGTTTCATTAGCACTCGGATAGTCCACAGATTACAGAATGCCTCCAAATGTGCATCGGAAACTACTACTGGTCTTGAGGGAACGATCAAAGCGATGACGGTTTGAGACATTACTCCAATGGAGAAATGTACGCATGGTGCCTCTTGTATTCAATCCCGATGCAATTTCTGTGTTTCATCAACACTTAGAAGGACCACAGATTACAGAATGCCTCCAGATGTGCATCGGAAACTACTACTGGTCTTCCAGGCAGCGATCAAATCCCAAACTGTTTGAGACATTACTCCCATGGAGGAAAGTGCGAATGGTGACTGTTGTATTCAATCCCGATGCAATTTGTGTGTTTCATCAACACTCTGATAGTCTACAGATTACAGAAAGCCTCCAGATGTGCATCGGAAACTACTACTGGTCTTCCAGGGAACGACCAAAGCGTAGACTGTCTGAGATATTACTCTCATGTAGGAATGTGCGCATGGTAACTGTTGTATTCAATCCCGATGCAATTTCTGTGTTTCATCGACACTCTGATAGTGCACAGATTGCACAATGCCTCCAGATGTGCATCCTAAACTACTACTGGTCTTCCAGGGAACGATCAAAGCGTCGACTGTTTGAGACATTACTCCCATGGATGAAAGTGCGCATGGTGACTGTTGTATTCAATCCCGATGCAATTTCAGTGTTTCATCAACACTCTGATAATCCACAGATTACAGATTGCCTCCAGATGTGCATCGGAAACATACTACTGTTCTTCCAGGGAACGATCAAAGCGTAGACTGTTTGAGACATTACTCCCATGGAGGAAAGTCAGCATGGCGACTGTTGTATTCAATCCCGATGCAATTTCTGTGTTTCAACAACATTCTGATAGTCCACGGATTACAGAATGCCTCCACATGTGCATCGGAAACTACTACTGGTCTTCCAGGGAGCGATCAAATCCCAAACTGTTTGAGACATTACTCTCATGGAGGAAAGTGCGCATGGTGACTGTTGTATTCAATCCCGATGCAATTTCTGTGTTTCATCAACACACCGTTAGTCCACAGATGTGCATCGGAAACTACTACTGGTCTTCCAGGGAACGATCAAAGCGTAGACTGTTTGAGATATTACTCCTATGTAGCAAAGTGCGCAGGGTGACTTTGTATTCAATCCCGATGTAATTTCTGTGTTATATCAACACTCTTATAGTCCACAGATTACAGAATGCCTCCAGATGTGCATCGGAACCTATTACTGGTCTTCCAGGGAACGATCAAAGCGTAGACTGTTTGAGATATTACTCCCATGGAGGAGAGCACGAATGGTGACTGTTGTATTCAGTCCCGTTGCAATTTCTGTGTTTCAACAACACTCTGATAGTAAACAGATTACAGTATGCCTCCAGATGTGCATCGGAAACTACTACTGGTCTTCCAGGGAACGATCAAAGCGTAAGCTGTTTGAGACATTACTCCCATGGAGGAAAGTGGTCATGGTGACTGTTGTATTCAATCCCGATGCAATTTCTGTGTTTCATTAGCACTCGGATAGTCCACAGATTACAGAATGCCTCCAAATGTGCATCGGAAACTACTACTGGTCTTGAGGGAACGATCAAAGCGATGACAGTTTGAGACATTACTCCAATGGAGAAATGTACGCATGGTGCCTCTTGTATTCAATCCCGATGCAATTTCTGTGTTTCATCAACACTTAGAAGGTCCACAGATTACAGAATGACTCCAGATGTGCATCGGAAACTACTACTGGTCTTCCAGGGAGCGATCAAATCCCAAACTGTTTGAGACATTACTCCCATGGAGGAAAGTGCGAATGGTGACTGTTGTATTCAATCCCGATGCAATTTGTGTGTTTCATCAACACTCTGATAGTCCACAGAATACAGAATGCCTCCAGATGTGCATCGGAAACTACTACTGGTCTTCCAGGGAACGACCAAAGCGTAGACTGTTTGAGATATTACTCTTATGTAGGAATGTGCGCATGGTGACTGTTGTATTCAATCCCGATGCAATTTCTGTGTTTCATCGACACTCTGATAGTGCACAGATTGCACAATGCCTCCAGATGTGCATCGGAAACTACTACTGGTCTTCCAGGGTGCGATCAAAGCGTCGACTGTTTGAGACATTACTCCCATGGATGAAAGTGCGCATGGTGACTGTTGTATTCAATCCCGATGCAATTTCAGTGTTTCATCAACACTCTGATAATCCACAGATTACAGAATGCCTCCAGATGTGCATCGGAAACATACTACTGTTCTTCCAGGGAACGATCAAAGCGTAGACTGTTTGAGACATTACTCCCATGGAGGAAAGTCCGCATGGTGACTGTTGTATTCAATCCCGATGCAATTTTTGTGTTTCAACAACACTCTGATAGTAAACAGATTACAGAATGCCTCCAGATGTGCATCGGAAACTACTACTGGTATTCCAGGGAACGATCAAAGCGTAGACTGTTTGAGACATTACTCCCATGGAGGAAAGTGGTCATGGTGACTGTTGTATTCAATCCCGATGCAATTTCTGTGTTTCATTAGCACTCGGATAGTCCACAGATTACAGAATGCCTCCAGATGTGCATCGGAAACTACTACTGGTCTTGAGGGAACGATCAAAGCGATGACAGTTTGAGACATTACTCCAATGGAGAAATGTACGCATGGTGCCTGTTGTAATCAATCCCGATGCAATTTCTGTGTTTCATCAACACTTAGAAGGTCAACAGATTACAGAATGCCTCCAGATGGGCATCGGAAACTACTACTGGTCTTCCAGGGAACGATCAAAGCGTAGACTGTTTGACACATTACTCCCATGGAGGAAAGTGCGCATTTTGACTGTTGTATTCAATCCCGATGCAATTTCAGTGTTTCAGCAACACTCTGATAGTCCACAGATTACAGAATGCCTCCAGATGTGCATCGGAAACTACTACTGGTCTTCCAGGGAACGACCAAAGCGTAGACAGTTTGAGATATTACTCTTATGTAGGAATGTGCGCAGGGTGACATTGTATTCAATCCCGATGTAATTTCTGTGTTATATCAACACTCTGATAGTCCACAGATTACAGAATGCCTCCAGATATGCATCGGAAACTACTACTGGTCTTCCAGGGAACGATCAAAGCGTAGACTGTTAGAGACATTACTCCCATGGAGGAAAGTGCGCATTTTGACTGTTGTATTCAATCCTGATGCAATTTCAGTGTTTCAACAACACTCTGATAGTCCACAGATTACAGAATGCCTCCAGATGTGCATCGGAAACTACTACTGGTCTTCCAGGGAACGATCAAAACGTAGGCAGTTTGAGACATTACTCAAATGGAGGAAAGTGCGCATGGTGACTGTTGTATTCAATCCCGATGCAATTTCTGTGTTTCAACAACATTCTGATAGTCCACAGATTACAGAATGCCTCCAGATGTGCATCGGAAACTACTACTGGTCTTCCAGGGAGCGATCAAATCCTAAACTGTTTTGGACATTACTCCCATGGAGGAAGGTGCGCATGGTGACTGTTGTATTCAATCCCGATGTAATTTCTGTGTTATATCAACACTCTGATAGTCCACAGATTACAGAATGCCTCCAATTGTGCATTGGAAACTACTACATGTCTTCCACGGAACGATTAATGCGTAGACTGTTTGAGACATTACTCCCATGGATGAAAGGGCGCATGGTGACTGTTGTATTCAATGCCGATGCAATTTCTGTGTTTCATCAACAATCTGTTAGTCCACAGATTACAGATTGCTTCCAGATGTGCATCGGACACTACTACTGGTCTTCCAGGGAACGATCAAAGCGTAGACTGTTTGAGACATTACTCCGATGTAGGAAATTGCGCAGGTTGACTTTGTATTAAATCCCGATGTAATTTCTGTGTTATATCAACACTCTGATAGTCCACAGATTACAGAATGCCTCCAGATGTGCATCGGAACCTACTACTGGTCTTCCAGATAACGATCAAAGCGTAGACTGTTTGAGACATTACTCCTATGGAGGAAAGTGCGGATGGTGACTGTTGTATTCAATACCGATGCAATTTCTGTGTTTCAACAACACTGTGATAGTCCACAGATTGCAAAATGCCTCCAGATTTGCATCAGAAACTACTACTGGTCTTCCAGGGAACGATCAAAGCGTAGACTGTTTGAGACATTACTCCCATGGAGGAAATTGCGCATTTTGACTGTTGTATTCAATCCCGATGCAATTTCAGTGTTTCAACAACACTCTGATAGTCCACAGATTACAGAATGCCTCCAGATGTGCATCGGAAACTACTACTGGTCATCCAGGGAACGATCAAAGCGTAGGCAATTTGAGACATTACTCAAATGGAGGAAAGTGCGCATGGTGACTGTTGTATTCAATCCCGAAGCAATTTCTGTGTTTCATTAGCACTCGGGTAGTCCACAGATTACAGAATGCCTCCAGATGTGCATCGGAAACTACTACTGGTCTTCCATTGAGCGATCAAATTCTAAACTGCTTGAAACATTACTCCCATGGAGGAAAGAGCGCATGGTGACTGTTGTATTTAATCCCGATGCAATTTGTGTGTTTCATCAACACTCTGATAGTCCACAGATTACAGAATGCCTCCAATTGTGCATTGGAAACTACTACATGTCTTCCAGGGAACGATTAATGCGTAGACTGTTTGAGACATTACTCCCATGGAGAAAAGTGGTCATGGTGACTGTTGTATTCAATCCCGATGCAATGTCTGTGTTTCATTAGCACTCGGATAGTCCACAGATTAAAGAATGAATCCAGATGTGCACCGGAAACTACTACTGGTCTTCCAGGGAACGATCAAAGCGTTGACTGTTTGAGACATTACTCCGATGTAGGAAAGTGCGCAGTGTGACTTTGTATTAAATCCCGATGTAATATCTGTGTTATATCAACACTCTGATAGTCCACAGATTACAGAATGGCTCAGATGTTCATCGGAACCTACTACTGGTCTTCCAGGGAACGATCAAAGCGTAGACTGTTTGAGACATTACTCCTATGGAGGAAAGTGTGGATGGTGACTGTTGTATTCAATCCCGATGCAATTTCTGTGTTTAAACAACACTGTGATAGTCCACAGATTGCAAAATGGCTCCAGATGTGCATCGGAAACTACTACTGGTCTTGAGGGAACGATCAAAGCGTAGACAGTTTGAGACATTACTCCAATGGAGAAATGTACGCATGGTGCCTGTTGTATTCAATCCGGATGCAATTTCTGTGTTTCATCGACACTTAGAAGGTCCACAGAATACAGAATGCCTCCAGATGTGCAACGGAAACTACTACTGGTCTTCCAGGGAGCAATCAAATCCCAAACTGTTTGTGACATTACTCCCATGGAGGAAAGTGCGCATGGTGACTGTTGTATTCAATCCCGATGCTATTTGTGTGTTTCATCAACACTCTGTTAGTCCACAGATTACAGAATGCTTCCAGATGCGCATCGGAAACAACTACTGGTCTTCCAGGGAACGATCAAAGCGTAGACTGTTTGAGACATTACTCCTATGTAGCAAAGTGCGCAGGGTGACTTTGTATTCAATCCCGATGTAATTTCTGTGTTATATCAACACTCTTATAGTAAACAGATTACAGAATGATTCCAGATGTGCATCGGAACCTACTACTGGTCTTCCAGGGAACGATCAAAGCGTAGACTGTTTGAGACATTACTCCCACGGAGGAGAATCCGAATGGTGACTGTTGTATTCAATCGAGATGCAATTTCTGTGTTTCAACAACACTCTGATAGTAAACAGATTACAGAATGATTCCAGATGTGCATCGGAAACTACGACTGGTCTTCCAGGGAACGATCAAAGCGTAGGTTGTTTGAGACATTACTCCCATGGAGGAAAGTGATCATGGTGACTGTTGTATTCAATCCCGATGCAATTTCTGTGTTTCATTAGCACTCGGATAGTCCACAGATTACAGAATGCCTCCAGATGTGCATCGCAAACTACTACTGGTCTTGAGGGAACGATCAAAGCGATGACAGTTTGAGACATTACTCCATTGGAGAAATGTACCCATGGTGCCTGTTGTATTCAATCCCGATGCAATTTGTGTGTTTCATCAACACTTAGAAGCTCCACAGATTACAGAATGCCTCCAGATGTGCATCGGAAACTACTACTGGTCTTCCAGGGAACGATCAAAGCGTTGGCTGTTTGAGACATTACTCAAATGGAGGGAAGTCCGCATGGTTAATGTTGTATTCAATCCCGAAGCAATTTCTGTGTTTCAACAACACTCTGATAGTAAACAGATTACAGAATGGCTCCAGATGTGCATCGGAAACTACTACTGGTCTTGAGGGAACGATCAAAGCGATGACAGTTTGAGACATTACTCCAATGGAGAAATGTATGCATGGTGCCTGTAGTATTCAATCCCGATGCAATTTGTGTGTTTCATCAACACTCTGATAGTCCACAGATTACAGAATGCCACCAGACGTGCATCGGAAACTACTACTGGTCTTCCAGGTAACGACCAAAGCGTAGACCGTTTGAGACATCACTCTTACGTAGTAATGTGCGCATGGTGTCTGTTGTATTCAATCCCGATGCAATTTCTGTGTTTCATCGACACTCTGATAGTCCACAGATTACAGATAGCCTCCAGATGTGCATCGGAAACTACTACTGGTCTTCCAGGGAACGGTTAAAGCGTAGACTGTTTGAGACATTACTCCGATGTAGGAAATTGCGCAGCTTGACTTTGTATTCAATCCCGATGTAATTTCTGTGTTATATCAACACTCTGATAGTCCACAGATTACAGAATGCCTCCAGATGTGCATCGGAACCTACTACTGGTCTTCCAGGGAACGATCAAAGCGTAGACTGTTTGAGACATTACTCCTATGGGGGAAAGTGGGGATGGTGACTGTTGTATTCAATACCGATGCAATTTCTGTGTTTCAACAACACTGTGATAGTCAACAGATTGCAAAATGCCTCCAGATTTGCATCAGTAACTACTACTGGTCATCCAGGGAACGATCAAAGCGTAGACTGTTTGAGACATTACTCCCATGGAGAAAAGTCCGCATAGTGACTGTTGTATTCAATCCCGATGCAATTTCTGTGTTTCAACAACACTCTGATAGTAAACAGATTACAGAATGGCTCCAGATGTGCATCGGAAACTACTACTGGTCTTGAGGGAACGTTCAAAGCGTAGACAGTTTGAGACATTACTCCAATGGAGAAATGTACGCATTGTGCCTGTGTATTCAATCCCGATGCAATTTCTGTGTTTCATCAACACTTAGAAGGTCAACAGATTACAGAATGCCTCCAGATGTGCATCGGAAACTACTACTGGTCTTCCAGGGAACGATCTAAGCGTAGACTGTTTGAGACATTACTCCCATGGAGGAAATTGCGCATTTTGACTGTTGTATTCAATCCCGATGCAATTTCAGTGTTTCAACAACACTCTGATAGTCCACAGATTACAGAATGCCTCCAGATGTGCATCGGAAACTACTACTGGTCATCCAGGGAACGATCAAAGCGTAGGCAGTTTGAGACATTACTCAAATGGAGGAAAGTCCGCATGGTGACTGTTGTATTCAATCCCGAAGCTATTTCTGTGTTTCATTAGCACTCGGATAGTCCACAGATTACAGAATGCCTCCAGATGTGCATCGGAAACTACTACTGGTCTTCCATAGAGCGATCAAATCCTAAACTGTTTGAGACATTACTCCCATGGAGGAAAGAGCGCATGGTGACTGTTGTATTTAATCCCGATGCAATTTGTGTGTTTCATCAACACTCTGATAGTCCACAGATTACAGAATGCCTCCAGATGTGCATGGGAAACTACTACTGGTCTTCCAGGGAACGATCAAATAGTAGACTATTTGAGACATTACTCCCATGGATGAAAGTGCGCATGGTGACTGTTGTATTCAATCCCGATGCAATTTCTGTGTTTCAACAACATTCTGATAGTCCACAGAATACAGAATGCCTCCAGATGTGCCTCGGAAAGTACTACTGGTCTTCCAGGGAACGATCAAAGCGTAGACTGTTTGAGACATTACTCCTATGTAGCAAAGTGCGCAGGGTGACTTTGTATTCCATCCCGATGTAATTTCTGTGTTATATCAACACTCTTATAGTCCACAGATTACAGAATGCCTCCAGATGTGCATCGGAACCTACTACTGGTCTTCCAGGGAACGATCAAAGCGTAGGCTGTTTGAGACATTACTCCCATGGAGGAAAGTGATCATGGTGACTGTTGTATTCAATCCCGATGCAATTTCTGTGTTTCATTAGCACTCGGATAGTCCACAGGTTACAGAATGCCTCCAGATGTGCATCGGAAACTACTACTGGTCTTGAGGGAACGATCAAAGCGATGACAGTTTGAGACATTACTCCAATGGAGAAATGTACGCATGGTGCCTGTTGTATTCAATCCCGATGCAATTTCTGTGTTTCATCAACACTTAGAAGCTCCACAGATTACAGAATGCCTCCAGATGTGGATCGGAAACTACTACTGGTCTTCCAGGGAACGATCAAAGCGTAAACTGTTTGAGACATTACTCCCATGGAAGAAAGTGCGCATGGTGACT
The DNA here is from genome assembly GCF_023897955.1 of Schistocerca gregaria. Taxonomy (NCBI): domain Eukaryota; kingdom Metazoa; phylum Arthropoda; class Insecta; order Orthoptera; family Acrididae; genus Schistocerca; species Schistocerca gregaria. The sequence goes on along the minus strand of NC_064926.1, from coordinate 17,371,109 downwards.
GTTGTATTCAATACCGATGCAATTTCTGTGTTTCATCAACAATCTGTTAGTCCACAGATTACAAAATGCTTCTAGATGTGCATCGGAAACTACTACTGGTCTTCCAAGGAACGATCAAAGCGTAGACTGTTTGAGACATTACTCCGATGTAGGAAAGTGCGCAGGGTGACTTTGTATACAATCCCGATGTAATTTCTGAGTTATATCAACACTCTGATAGTCCACAGATTAAAGAATGGGTCAGATGTTCATCGGAACATACTACTGGTCTTCCAGGGAACGATCAAAGCGTAGACTGTTTGAGACATTACTCCTATGGAGGAAAGTGTGGATGGTGCCTGTTGTATTCAATCCCGATGCAATTTCTGTGTTTCAACAACACTGTGATGGTCCACAGATTGCAAAATGCCTCCAGATTTGCATCGGAAACTACTACTGGTCTTCCAGGGAACGATCAAAGCGTAGACTGTTTGAGACATTACTCCCATTGAGGAAAGTCCGCATGGTGACTGTTGTATTCAATCCCGATGCAATTTCTGTGTTTCAACAACACTCTGTTAGTAAACAGATTACAGAATGGCTCCAGATGTGCATCGGAAACTACTACTGGTCTTGAGGGAACGATCAAAGCGATGACAGTTTGAGACATTACTCCAATGGAGAAATGTACGCATGGTGCCTGTTGTATTCAATCCCGATGCAATTTCTGTGTTTCAACAACAATCTGATAGTCTACAGAATACAGAATGCCTCCAGATGTGCATCGGAAACTACTACTGGTCTTCCAGGGAGCAATCAAATCCCAAACTGTTTGTGACATTACTCCCATGGAGGAAAGTGCGCATGGTGACTGTTGTATTCAATCCCGATGCTATTTGTGTGTTTCGTCAACACTCTGTTAGTCCACAGATTACAGAATGCTTCCAGATGTGCATCGGAAATAACTACTGGTCTTCCAGGGAACGATCAAAGCGTAGACTGTTTGAGACATTACTCCTATGTAGCAAAGTGCGCAGGGTGACTTTGTATTCAATCCCGATGTAATTTCTGTGTTATATCAACACTCTTGTAGTAAACAGTTTACAGAATGATTCCAGATGTGCATCGGAACCTACTACTGGTCTTCCAGGGAACGATCAAAGCGTAGACTGTTTGAGACATTACTCCCACGGAGGAGAATCCGAATGGTGACTGTTGTAATCAATCGAGATGCAATTTCTGTGTTTCAACAACACTCTGATAGTAAACAGATTACAGAATGCCTCCAGATGTGCATCGGAAACTACGACTGGTCTTCCAGGGAACGATCAAAGCGTAGGTTGTTTGAGACATTACTCCCATGGAGGAAAGTGATCATGGTGCCTGTTGTATTCAATCCCGATGCAATTTCTGTGTTTCATTAGCACTCGGATAGTCCACAGATTACAGAATGCCTCCAGATGTGCATCGCAAACTACTACTGGTCTTGAGGGAACGATCAAAGCGATGACAGTTTGAGACATTACTCCAATGGAGAAATGTGCGCATGGTGCCTGTTGTATTCAATCCCGATGCAATTTCTGTGTTTCATCAACACTTAGAAGCTCCACAGATTACAGAATGCCTCCAGATGTGCATCGGAAACTACTACTGGTCTTCCAGGGAACGATCAAAGCGTAGGCTGTTTGAGACATTACTCAAATGGAGGGAAGTCCGCATGGTGAATGTTGTATTCAATCCCGATGCAATTTCTGTGTTTCAACAACACTCTGATAGTAAACAGATTACAGAATGGCTCCAGATGTGCATCGGAAACTACTACTGGTCTTGAGGGAACGATCAAAGCGATGACAGTTTGAGACATTACTCCAATGGAGAAATGTATGCATGGTGCCTGTTGTATTCAATCCCGATGCAATTTGTGTGTTTCATCAACACTCTGATAGTCCACAGATTACAGAATGCCACCAGATGTGCATCGGAAACAACTACTGGTCTTCCAGGTAACTACCAAAGCGTCGACTGTTTGAGACATCACTCTTATGTAGTAATGTGCCCATGGTGTCTGTCGCATTCAATCCCGATGCAATTTCTGTGTTTCATCGACACTCTGATAGTCCACAGATTACAGATAGCCTCCAGATGTGCATCGGAAACTACTACTGGTCTTCCAGGGAACGGTCAAAGCATAGACTGTTTGAGACATTACTCCGATGTAGGAAATTGCGCAGGGTGACTTTGTATTCAATCCCGATGTAATTTCTGTGTTATATCGACACTCTGATAGTCCACAGATTACAGAATGCCTCCAGATGTGCATCGGAACCTACTACTGGTCTTCCAGGGAACGATCAAAGCGTAGACTGTTTGAGACATTACTCCTATGGGGGAAAGTGCGGATGGTGACTGTTGTATTCAATACCGATGCAATTTCTGTGTTTCAACAACACTGTGATAGTCCACAGATTGCAAAATGCCTCCAGATTTGCATCAGAAACTACTACTGGTCTTCCAGGGAACGATCAAAGCGTAGACTCTTTGAGACATTACTCCCATGGAGGAAAGTCCGCATGGTGACTGTTGTATTCAATCCCGATGCAATTTCTGTGTTTGAACAACACTCTGATAGTAAACAGATTACAGAATGGCTCCAGATGTGCATCGGAAACTACTACTGGTCTTGAGGGAACGATCAAAGCGTAGACAGTTTGAGACATTACTCCAATGGAGAAATGTACGCTTTGTGCCTGTGTATTCAATCCCGATGCAATTTCTGTGTTTCATCAACACTTAGAAGGTCCACAGATTACAGAATGCCTCCAGATGTGCATCGGAAACTACTACTGGTCTTCCAGGGAACGATCTAAGCGTAGACTGTTTGAGACATTACTCCCATGGAGGAAACTGCGCATTTTGACTGTTGTATTCAATCCCGATGCAATTTCTGTGTTTCAACAACACTCTGATAGTCCACAGATTACAGAATGCCTCCAGATGTGCATCGGAAACTACTACTGGTCATCCAGGGAACGATCAAAGCGTAGGCAGTTTGAGACAATACTCAAATGGAGGAAAGTGCGCATTGTGACTGTTGTATTCAATCCCGAAGCTATTTCTGTGTTTCAATAGCACTCGGATAGTCCACAGATTACAGAATGCCTCCAGATGTGCATCGGAAACTACTACTGGTCTTCCATAGAGCGATCAAATCCTAAACTGTTTGAGACATTACTCCCATGGAGGGAAGAGCGCATGGTGACTGTTGTATTTAATCCCGATGCAATTTGTGTGTTTCATCAACACTCTGATAGTCCACAGATTACAGAATGCCTCCAGATGTGCATCGGAACCTACTACTGGTCTTCCAGGGAACGATCAAAGCGTAGGCTGTTTGAGACATTACTCCCATGGAGGAAAGTGTGGATGGTGACTGTTGTATTCAATCCCGATGCAATTTCTGTGTTTCAACAACACTGTGATGGTCCACAGATTGCAAAATGCCTCCAGATTTGCATCGGAAACTACTACTGGTCTTCCAGGGAACGATCAAAGCGTAGACTGTTTGAGACATTACTCCCATTGAGGAAAGTCCGCATGGTGACTGTTGTATTCAATCCAGATGCAATTTCTGTGTTTCAACAACACTCTGTTAGTAAGCAGATTACAGAATGGCTCCAGATGTGCATCGGAAACTACTACTGGTCCTGAGGGAACGATCAAAGCGATGACAGTTTGAGACATTACTCCAATGGAGAAATGTACGCATGGTGCCTGTTGTATTCAATCCCGATGCAATTTCTGTGTTTCATCGACACTTAGAAGGTCCATAGATTACAGAATGCCTCCAGATGTGCAACGGAAACTACTACTGGTCTTCCAGGGAACGATCAAAGCGTAGACTGTTTGAGACATTACTCCCATGGAGGAAAGTGCGCATTTTGACTGTTGCATTCAATCCCGATGCAATATCTGTGTTTCAACAACATTCTGATAGTCCACAGAATACAGAATGGCTCCAGATGTGCATCGGAAACTACTACTGGTCTTCCAGGGAGCGATCAAATCCCAAACTGTTTGTGACATTAGTCTCATGGAGGAAAGTGTGCATGGTGACTGTTGTATTCAATCCCGATGCAATTTGTGTGTTTCATCAACACTCTGTTAGTCCACAGATTACAGAATGCTTCCAGATGTGCATCGGAAACAACTACTGGTCTTCCAGGGAACGATCAAAGCGTAGACTGTTTGAGACATTACTCCTATGTAGGAAAGTGCGCAGGGTGAATTTGTATTCAATCCCGATGTAATTTCTGTGTTATATCAACACTCTTGTAGTCCACAGATTACAGAATGAGTCCAGATGTGCATCGGAACCTACTAGTGGTCTTCCAGAGAACGATCAAAACGTAGACTGTTTGAGATATTACTCCCATTTAGGAAAGTCCGCATGGTGACTGTTGTATTCAATCCCGCTGCAGTTTCTGTGTTTAAACAACACTCTGATAGTAAACAGATTACAGAATGCTTCCAGATGTGCATCGGAAACTACTACTGGTCTTCCAGGGAACGATCAAAGCGTAGGCTGTTTCAGACATTACTCCCATGGAGGAAAGTGGTCATGGTGACTGTTGTATTCAAACCCGATGCAATTTCTGTGTTTCATTAGCACTCGGATAGTCCACAGATTACAGAATTCCTCCAGATGTGCATCGGAAACTACTACTGGTCTTGAGGGAACGATCAAAGCGATGACAGTTTGAGACATTACTCCAATGGAGAAATGTACGGATGGTGCCTGTTGTATTCAATCCCGATGCAATATCTGTGTTTCATCGACACTTAGAAGGTCCACAGATTACAGAACGCCTCCAGATGTGCAACGGAAACTACTACTGGTGTTCCAGGGAACGATCAAAGCGTAGACTGTTTGAGACATTACTCCCATGAAGGAAAGTGCGCATTTTGACTGTTGCATTCAATCCAGATGCAATATCTGTGTTTCAACAACATTCTGATAGTCCACAGAATACAGAATGCCTCCAGATGTGTATCGGAAACTACTACTGGTCTTCCAGGGAGCGATCAAATCCCAAACTGTTTGTGACATTACTCCCATGGAGGAAAGTGTGCATGGTGGCTGTTGTATTCAATGCCGATGCAATTTGTGTGTTTCATCAACACTCTGTTAGTCCACAGATTACAGAATGCTTCCAGATGTGCATCGGAAACAACTACTGGTCTTCCAGGGAACGATCAAAGCGTAGACTGTTTGAGACATTACTCCTATGTAGGAAAGTGCGCAGGGTGAATTTGTATTCAATCCCGATGTAAATTCTGTGTTATATCAACACTCTTGTAGTCCACAGATTACAGAATGCCTCCAGATGTGCATCGGAACCTACTAGTGGTCTTCCAGAGAACGATCAAAACGTAGACTGTTTGAGATATTACTCCCATGGAGGAAAGGCCGCATGGTGACTGTTGTTTTCAATCCCGCTGCAATTTCTGTGTTTCAACAACACTCTGATAGTAAACAGATTACAGAATGCCTCCAGATGTGCATCGGAAACTACTACTGGTCTTCCAGGGAACGATCAAAGCGTAGAATGTTTGAGACATTACTCCCATGGAAGAAAGTGCGCATGGTGACTGTTGTATTCAATCCCGATGCAATTTCAGTGTTTCATTAGCACTCGGATAGTCCACAGATTACAGAATGCCTCCAGGTTTGCATCGGAAACTACTACTGGTCTTGAGGGAACGATCAAAGCGATGACAATTTGAGACATTACTCCCACGGAGGAAAGTGCGCATGGTGACAGTTGTATTCAATCCCGATGCACTTTCTGTGTTTCATCAACACTCTGATGGTCCACAGATTACAGAATGCCTCCAGATGTGCATCGGAAACTACTACTGGTCTTCCAGGGAACGATCAAAGCGTAGACTGTTTGAGACATTACTCCCATGGATGAAAGTGCGCATGGTGACTGTTGTATTCAATCCCGATGCAATTTCAGTGTTTCATCAACTGTCTGATAGTCCACAGATTACAGAAGGCCTCCAGATGTGCATCGGAAACCTACTACTGGTCTTCCAGGGAACGATCAAAGCGTAGACAGTTTGAGACATTACTCCCATGGAGGAAAGTGCGCATGGTGACGGTTGTATTCAATCCCGATGCAATTTCTGTGTTTCATCAACACTTAGAAGGTCCACAGATTACAGAATGCCTCCAGATTTCCATCGGAAATTACTACTGGTCTTCCAGGGAACGATCAAAGCGTAGACTGTTTGAGACATTACTCCGATGGAGGAAAGCCCGCATGGTGACTGTTGTATTCAATTCCGATGCAATTTCTGTGTTTCAACAACACTCTGATAGTAAACAGATAACAGAATGCATCCAGATGTGCATCGGAAACTACTACTGGTCTTCCAGGGAACGATCAAAGCGTAGAATGTTTGAGACATTACTCCCAAGGAAGAAAGTGCGCATGGTGACTGTTGTATTCAATCCCGATGCAATTTCAGTGTTTCATTAGCACTCGGATAGTCCACAGATTACAGAACGCCTCCAGGTTTGCATCGGAAACTACAACTGGTCTTGAGGGAACGATCAAAGCGATGACAATTTGAGACATTACTTCCATGGAGGAAAGTGCGCATGGTGACTGTTGTATTCAATCCCGATGCAATTTCTGTGTTTCAACAACACTCTGATAGTAAATAGATTACAGAATGCCTCCAGATGTGCATCGGAAACTACTACTGGTCTTCCAGGGAAGGATCAAAGCGTAGGCTGTTTGAGACATTACTCCCATGGAGGAAAGTGGTCATGGTGACTGTTGGATTCATCCCCGATGCAATTTTAGTGTTTCATTAGCACTCGGATAGTCCACAGATTACAGAATGCCTCCTGGTTTGCATCGGTAACTACTACTGCTCTTGAGGGAACGATCAAAGCGATGACAATTTGAGACACTACTCCCATGGAGGAAAGTGCGCGTGGTGACTGTTGTATTCAATACCCATGCACCATCTGTGTTTCATCAACACTCTGATAGTCCACAGATTACACAATGCCTCCAGATGTGCATCGGAAACTACTACTGGTCTTCCAGGGTCCGATCAAAGCGTCGACTGTTTGAGACATTACTCCCATGGAGGAAAGTGCGCATGGTGACTGTTGTATTCAATCCCGATGCAATTTCTGTGTTTCATCAACACACTGTTAGTCCACAGATTACAGAATGCATCCAGATGTGCATCGGAAACTACTACTGGTCTTCCAGGGAACGATCAAAGCGTAGACTGTTTGAGACATTACTCCCATGGATGAAAGTGCGCATGGTGACTGTTGTATTCAATCCCGATGCAATTTCAGTGTTTCATCAACTGTCTGATAGTCCACAGATTACAGAAGGCCTCCAGATGTGCATCGGAAACATACTACTGGTCTTCCAGGGAACGATCAAAGCGTAGACAGTTTGAGACATTACTCCCATGGAGGAAAGTGCGCATGGTGACGGTTGTATTCAATCCCGATGCAATTTCTGTGTTTCATCAACACTTAGAAGGTCCACAGATTACAGAATGCCTCCAGATTTCCATCGGAAATTACTACTGGTCTTCCAGGGAACGATCAAAGCGTAGACTGTTTGAGACATTACTCCGATGGAGGAAAGCCCGCATGGTGACTGTTGTATTCAATTCCGATGCAATTTCTGTGTTTCAACAACACTCTGATAGTAAACAGATAACAGAATGCATCCAGATGTGCATCGGAAACTACTACTGGTCTTCCAGGGAACGATCAAAGCGTAGAATGTTTGAGACATTACTCCCAAGGAAGAAAGTGCGCATGGTGACTGTTGTATTCAATCCCGATGCAATTTCAGTGTTTCATTAGCACTCGGATAGTCCACAGATTACAGAACGCCTCCAGGTTTGCATCGGAAACTACAACTGGTCTTGAGGGAACGATCAAAGCGATGACAATTTGAGACATTACTTCCATGGAGGAAAGTGCGCATGGTGACTGTTGTATTCAATCCCGATGCAATTTCTGTGTTTCAACAACACTCTGATAGTAAATAGATTACAGAATGCCTCCAGATGTGCATCGGAAACTACTACTGGTCTTCCAGGGAAGGATCAAAGCGTAGGCTGTTTGAGACATTACTCCCATGGAGGAAAGTGGTCATGGTGACTGTTGGATTCATCCCCGATGCAATTTTAGTGTTTCATTAGCACTCGGATAGTCCACAGATTACAGAATGCCTCCTGGTTTGCATCGGTAACTACTACTGCTCTTGAGGGAACGATCAAAGCGATGACAATTTGAGACACTACTCCCATGGAGGAAAGTGCGCGTGGTGACTGTTGTATTCAATACCCATGCACCATCTGTGTTTCATCAACACTCTGATAGTCCACAGATTACACAATGCCTCCAGATGTGCATCGGAAACTACTACTGGTCTTCCAGGGTCCGATCAAAGCGTCGACTGTTTGAGACATTACTCCCATGGAGGAAAGTGCGCATGGTGACTGTTGTATTCAATCCCGATGCAATTTCTGTGTTTCATCAACACTTAGAAGCTCCACAGATTACAGAATGCCTCCAGATGTGGAACGGAAACTACTACTGGTCTTCCAGGGAACGATCAAAGCGTAAACTGTTTGAGACATTACTCCCATGGAAGAAAGTGCGCATGGTGACTGTTGTATTCAATACCGATGCAATTTCTGTGTTTCATCAACAATCTGTTAGTCCACAGATTACAAAATGCTTCTAGATGTGCATCGGAAACTACTACTGGTCTTCCAAGGAACGATCAAAGCGTAGACTGTTTGAGACATTACTCCGATGTAGGAAAGTGCGCAGGGTGACTTTGTATACAATCCCGATGTAATTTCTGTGTTATATCAACACTCTGATAGTCCACAGATTAAAGAATGGGTCAGATGTTCATCGGAACATACTACTGGTCTTCCAGGGAACGATCAAAGCGTAGACTGTTTGAGACATTACTCCTATGGAGGAAAGTGTGGATGGTGCCTGTTGTATTCAATCCCGATGCAATTTCTGTGTTTCAACAACACTGTGATGGTCCACAGATTGCAAAATGCCTCCAGATTTGCATCGGAAACTACTACTGGTCTTCCAGGGAACGATCAAAGCGTAGACTGTTTGAGACATTACTCCCATTGAGGAAAGTCCGCATGGTGACTGTTGTATTCAATCCCGATGCAATTTCTGTGTTTCAACAACACTCTGTTAGTAAACAGATTACAGAATGGCTCCAGATGTGCATCGGAAACTACTACTGGTCTTGAGGGAACGATCAAAGCGATGACAGTTTGAGACATTACTCCAATGGAGAAATGTACGCATGGTGCCTGTTGTATTCAATCCCGATGCAATTTCTGTGTTTCAACAACAATCTGATAGTCTACAGAATACAGAATGCCTCCAGATGTGCATCGGAAACTACTACTGGTCTTCCAGGGAGCAATCAAATCCCAAACTGTTTGTGACATTACTCCCATGGAGGAAAGTGCGCATGGTGACTGTTGTATTCAATCCCGATGCTATTTGTGTGTTTCGTCAACACTCTGTTAGTCCACAGATTACAGAATGCTTCCAGATGTGCATCGGAAATAACTACTGGTCTTCCAGGGAACGATCAAAGCGTAGACTGTTTGAGACATTACTCCTATGTAGCAAAGTGCGCAGGGTGACTTTGTATTCAATCCCGATGTAATTTCTGTGTTATATCAACACTCTTGTAGTAAACAGTTTACAGAATGATTCCAGATGTGCATCGGAACCTACTACTGGTCTTCCAGGGAACGATCAAAGCGTAGACTGTTTGAGACATTACTCCCACGGAGGAGAATCCGAATGGTGACTGTTGTAATCAATCGAGATGCAATTTCTGTGTTTCAACAACACTCTGATAGTAAACAGATTACAGAATGCCTCCAGATGTGCATCGGAAACTACGACTGGTCTTCCAGGGAACGATCAAAGCGTAGGTTGTTTGAGACATTACTCCCATGGAGGAAAGTGATCATGGTGCCTGTTGTATTCAATCCCGATGCAATTTCTGTGTTTCATTAGCACTCGGATAGTCCACAGATTACAGAATGCCTCCAGATGTGCATCGCAAACTACTACTGGTCTTGAGGGAACGATCAAAGCGATGACAGTTTGAGACATTACTCCAATGGAGAAATGTGCGCATGGTGCCTGTTGTATTCAATCCCGATGCAATTTCTGTGTTTCATCAACACTTAGAAGCTCCACAGATTACAGAATGCCTCCAGATGTGCATCGGAAACTACTACTGGTCTTCCAGGGAACGATCAAAGCGTAGGCTGTTTGAGACATTACTCAAATGGAGGGAAGTCCGCATGGTGAATGTTGTATTCAATCCCGATGCAATTTCTGTGTTTCAACAACACTCTGATAGTAAACAGATTACAGAATGGCTCCAGATGTGCATCGGAAACTACTACTGGTCTTGAGGGAACGATCAAAGCGATGACAGTTTGAGACATTACTCCAATGGAGAAATGTATGCATGGTGCCTGTTGTATTCAATCCCGATGCAATTTGTGTGTTTCATCAACACTCTGATAGTCCACAGATTACAGAATGCCACCAGATGTGCATCGGAAACAACTACTGGTCTTCCAGGTAACTACCAAAGCGTCGACTGTTTGAGACATCACTCTTATGTAGTAATGTGCCCATGGTGTCTGTCGCATTCAATCCCGATGCAATTTCTGTGTTTCATCGACACTCTGATAGTCCACAGATTACAGATAGCCTCCAGATGTGCATCGGAAACTACTACTGGTCTTCCAGGGAACGGTCAAAGCATAGACTGTTTGAGACATTACTCCGATGTAGGAAATTGCGCAGGGTGACTTTGTATTCAATCCCGATGTAATTTCTGTGTTATATCGACACTCTGATAGTCCACAGATTACAGAATGCCTCCAGATGTGCATCGGAACCTACTACTGGTCTTCCAGGGAACGATCAAAGCGTAGACTGTTTGAGACATTACTCCTATGGGGGAAAGTGCGGATGGTGACTGTTGTATTCAATACCGATGCAATTTCTGTGTTTCAACAACACTGTGATAGTCCACAGATTGCAAAATGCCTCCAGATTTGCATCAGAAACTACTACTGGTCTTCCAGGGAACGATCAAAGCGTAGACTCTTTGAGACATTACTCCCATGGAGGAAAGTCCGCATGGTGACTGTTGTATTCAATCCCGATGCAATTTCTGTGTTTGAACAACACTCTGATAGTAAACAGATTACAGAATGGCTCCAGATGTGCATCGGAAACTACTACTGGTCTTGAGGGAACGATCAAAGCGTAGACAGTTTGAGACATTACTCCAATGGAGAAATGTACGCATTGTGCCTGTGTATTCAATCCCGATGCAATTTCTGTGTTTCATCAACACTTAGAAGGTCCACAGATTACAGAATGCCTCCAGATGTGCATCGGAAACTACTACTGGTCTTCCAGGGAACGATCTAAGCGTAGACTGTTTGAGACATTACTCCCATGGAGGAAACTGCGCATTTTGACTGTTGTATTCAATCCCGATGCAATTTCTGTGTTTCAACAACACTCTGATAGTCCACAGATTACAGAATGCCTCCAGATGTGCATCGGAAACTACTACTGGTCATCCAGGGAACGATCAAAGCGTAGGCAGTTTGAGACAATACTCAAATGGAGGAAAGTGCGCATTGTGACTGTTGTATTCAATCCCGAAGCTATTTCTGTGTTTCAATAGCACTCGGATAGTCCACAGATTACAGAATGCCTCCAGATGTGCATCGGAAACTACTACTGGTCTTCCATAGAGCGATCAAATCCTAAACTGTTTGAGACATTACTCCCATGGAGGGAAGAGCGCATGGTGACTGTTGTATTTAATCCCGATGCAATTTGTGTGTTTCATCAACACTCTGATAGTCCACAGATTACAGAATGCCTCCAGATGTGCATCGGAACCTACTACTGGTCTTCCAGGGAACGATCAAAGCGTAGGCTGTTTGAGACATTACTCCCATGGAGGAAAGTGTGGATGGTGACTGTTGTATTCAATCCCGATGCAATTTCTGTGTTTCAACAACACTGTGATGGTCCACAGATTGCAAAATGCCTCCAGATTTGCATCGGAAACTACTACTGGTCTTCCAGGGAACGATCAAAGCGTAGACTGTTTGAGACATTACTCCCATTGAGGAAAGTCCGCATGGTGACTGTTGTATTCAATCCAGATGCAATTTCTGTGTTTCAACAACACTCTGTTAGTAAGCAGATTACAGAATGGCTCCAGATGTGCATCGGAAACTACTACTGGTCCTGAGGGAACGATCAAAGCGATGACAGTTTGAGACATTACTCCAATGGAGAAATGTACGCATGGTGCCTGTTGTATTCAATCCCGATGCAATTTCTGTGTTTCATCGACACTTAGAAGGTCCATAGATTACAGAATGCCTCCAGATGTGCAACGGAAACTACTACTGGTCTTCCAGGGAACGATCAAAGCGTAGACTGTTTGAGACATTACTCCCATGGAGGAAAGTGCGCATTTTGACTGTTGCATTCAATCCCGATGCAATATCTGTGTTTCAACAACATTCTGATAGTCCACAGAATACAGAATGGCTCCAGATGTGCATCGGAAACTACTACTGGTCTTCCAGGGAGCGATCAAATCCCAAACTGTTTGTGACATTAGTCTCATGGAGGAAAGTGTGCATGGTGACTGTTGTATTCAATCCCGATGCAATTTGTGTGTTTCATCAACACTCTGTTAGTCCACAGATTACAGAATGCTTCCAGATGTGCATCGGAAACAACTACTGGTCTTCCAGGGAACGATCAAAGCGTAGACTGTTTGAGACATTACTCCTATGTAGGAAAGTGCGCAGGGTGAATTTGTATTCAATCCCGATGTAATTTCTGTGTTATATCAACACTCTTGTAGTCCACAGATTACAGAATGAGTCCAGATGTGCATCGGAACCTACTAGTGGTCTTCCAGAGAACGATCAAAACGTAGACTGTTTGAGATATTACTCCCATTTAGGAAAGTCCGCATGGTGACTGTTGTATTCAATCCCGCTGCAGTTTCTGTGTTTAAACAACACTCTGATAGTAAACAGATTACAGAATGCTTCCAGATGTGCATCGGAAACTACTACTGGTCTTCCAGGGAACGATCAAAGCGTAGGCTGTTTCAGACATTACTCCCATGGAGGAAAGTGGTCATGGTGACTGTTGTATTCAAACCCGATGCAATTTCTGTGTTTCATTAGCACTCGGATAGTCCACAGATTACAGAATTCCTCCAGATGTGCATCGGAAACTACTACTGGTCTTGAGGGAACGATCAAAGCGATGACAGTTTGAGACATTACTCCAATGGAGAAATGTACGGATGGTGCCTGTTGTATTCAATCCCGATGCAATATCTGTGTTTCATCGACACTTAGAAGGTCCACAGATTACAGAACGCCTCCAGATGTGCAACGGAAACTACTACTGGTGTTCCAGGGAACGATCAAAGCGTAGACTGTTTGAGACATTACTCCCATGAAGGAAAGTGCGCATTTTGACTGTTGCATTCAATCCAGATGCAATATCTGTGTTTCAACAACATTCTGATAGTCCACAGAATACAGAATGCCTCCAGATGTGTATCGGAAACTACTACTGGTCTTCCAGGGAGCGATCAAATCCCAAACTGTTTGTGACATTACTCCCATGGAGGAAAGTGTGCATGGTGGCTGTTGTATTCAATGCCGATGCAATTTGTGTGTTTCATCAACACTCTGTTAGTCCACAGATTACAGAATGCTTCCAGATGTGCATCGGAAACAACTACTGGTCTTCCAGGGAACGATCAAAGCGTAGACTGTTTGAGACATTACTCCTATGTAGGAAAGTGCGCAGGGTGAATTTGTATTCAATCCCGATGTAAATTCTGTGTTATATCAACACTCTTGTAGTCCACAGATTACAGAATGCCTCCAGATGTGCATCGGAACCTACTAGTGGTCTTCCAGAGAACGATCAAAACGTAGACTGTTTGAGATATTACTCCCATGGAGGAAAGGCCGCATGGTGACTGTTGTTTTCAATCCCGCTGCAATTTCTGTGTTTCAACAACACTCTGATAGTAAACAGATTACAGAATGCCTCCAGATGTGCATCGGAAACTACTACTGGTCTTCCAGGGAACGATCAAAGCGTAGAATGTTTGAGACATTACTCCCATGGAAGAAAGTGCGCATGGTGACTGTTGTATTCAATCCCGATGCAATTTCAGTGTTTCATTAGCACTCGGATAGTCCACAGATTACAGAATGCCTCCAGGTTTGCATCGGAAACTACTACTGGTCTTGAGGGAACGATCAAAGCGATGACAATTTGAGACATTACTCCCACGGAGGAAAGTGCGCATGGTGACAGTTGTATTCAATCCCGATGCACTTTCTGTGTTTCATCAACACTCTGATGGTCCACAGATTACAGAATGCCTCCAGATGTGCATCGGAAACTACTACTGGTCTTCCAGGGAACGATCAAAGCGTAGACTGTTTGAGACATTACTCCCATGGATGAAAGTGCGCATGGTGACTGTTGTATTCAATCCCGATGCAATTTCAGTGTTTCATCAACTGTCTGATAGTCCACAGATTACAGAAGGCCTCCAGATGTGCATCGGAAACCTACTACTGGTCTTCCAGGGAACGATCAAAGCGTAGACAGTTTGAGACATTACTCCCATGGAGGAAAGTGCGCATGGTGACGGTTGTATTCAATCCCGATGCAATTTCTGTGTTTCATCAACACTTAGAAGGTCCACAGATTACAGAATGCCTCCAGATTTCCATCGGAAATTACTACTGGTCTTCCAGGGAACGATCAAAGCGTAGACTGTTTGAGACATTACTCCGATGGAGGAAAGCCCGCATGGTGACTGTTGTATTCAATTCCGATGCAATTTCTGTGTTTCAACAACACTCTGATAGTAAACAGATAACAGAATGCATCCAGATGTGCATCGGAAACTACTACTGGTCTTCCAGGGAACGATCAAAGCGTAGAATGTTTGAGACATTACTCCCAAGGAAGAAAGTGCGCATGGTGACTGTTGTATTCAATCCCGATGCAATTTCAGTGTTTCATTAGCACTCGGATAGTCCACAGATTACAGAACGCCTCCAGGTTTGCATCGGAAACTACAACTGGTCTTGAGGGAACGATCAAAGCGATGACAATTTGAGACATTACTTCCATGGAGGAAAGTGCGCATGGTGACTGTTGTATTCAATCCCGATGCAATTTCTGTGTTTCAACAACACTCTGATAGTAAATAGATTACAGAATGCCTCCAGATGTGCATCGGAAACTACTACTGGTCTTCCAGGGAAGGATCAAAGCGTAGGCTGTTTGAGACATTACTCCCATGGAGGAAAGTGGTCATGGTGACTGTTGGATTCATCCCCGATGCAATTTTAGTGTTTCATTAGCACTCGGATAGTCCACAGATTACAGAATGCCTCCTGGTTTGCATCGGTAACTACTACTGCTCTTGAGGGAACGATCAAAGCGATGACAATTTGAGACACTACTCCCATGGAGGAAAGTGCGCGTGGTGACTGTTGTATTCAATACCCATGCACCATCTGTGTTTCATCAACACTCTGATAGTCCACAGATTACACAATGCCTCCAGATGTGCATCGGAAACTACTACTGGTCTTCCAGGGTCCGATCAAAGCGTCGACTGTTTGAGACATTACTCCCATGGAGGAAAGTGCGCATGGTGACTGTTGTATTCAATCCCGATGCAATTTCTGTGTTTCATCAACACACTGTTAGTCCACAGATTACAGAATGCATCCAGATGTGCATCGGAAACTACTACTGGTCTTCCAGGGAACGATCAAAGCGTAGACTGTTTGAGACATTACTCCCATGGATGAAAGTGCGCATGGTGACTGTTGTATTCAATCCCGATGCAATTTCAGTGTTTCATCAACTGTCTGATAGTCCACAGATTACAGAAGGCCTCCAGATGTGCATCGGAAACATACTACTGGTCTTCCAGGGAACGATCAAAGCGTAGACAGTTTGAGACATTACTCCCATGGAGGAAAGTGCGCATGGTGACGGTTGTATTCAATCCCGATGCAATTTCTGTGTTTCATCAACACTTAGAAGGTCCACAGATTACAGAATGCCTCCAGATTTCCATCGGAAATTACTACTGGTCTTCCAGGGAACGATCAAAGCGTAGACTGTTTGAGACATTACTCCGATGGAGGAAAGCCCGCATGGTGACTGTTGTATTCAATTCCGATGCAATTTCTGTGTTTCAACAACACTCTGATAGTAAACAGATAACAGAATGCATCCAGATGTGCATCGGAAACTACTACTGGTCTTCCAGGGAACGATCAAAGCGTAGAATGTTTGAGACATTACTCCCAAGGAAGAAAGTGCGCATGGTGACTGTTGTATTCAATCCCGATGCAATTTCAGTGTTTCATTAGCACTCGGATAGTCCACAGATTACAGAACGCCTCCAGGTTTGCATCGGAAACTACAACTGGTCTTGAGGGAACGATCAAAGCGATGACAATTTGAGACATTACTTCCATGGAGGAAAGTGCGCATGGTGACTGTTGTATTCAATCCCGATGCAATTTCTGTGTTTCAACAACACTCTGATAGTAAATAGATTACAGAATGCCTCCAGATGTGCATCGGAAACTACTACTGGTCTTCCAGGGAAGGATCAAAGCGTAGGCTGTTTGAGACATTACTCCCATGGAGGAAAGTGGTCATGGTGACTGTTGGATTCATCCCCGATGCAATTTTAGTGTTTCATTAGCACTCGGATAGTCCACAGATTACAGAATGCCTCCTGGTTTGCATCGGTAACTACTACTGCTCTTGAGGGAACGATCAAAGCGATGACAATTTGAGACACTACTCCCATGGAGGAAAGTGCGCGTGGTGACTGTTGTATTCAATACCCATGCACCATCTGTGTTTCATCAACACTCTGATAGTCCACAGATTACACAATGCCTCCAGATGTGCATCGGAAACTACTACTGGTCTTCCAGGGTCCGATCAAAGCGTCGACTGTTTGAGACATTACTCCCATGGAGGAAAGTGCGCATGGTGACTGTTGTATTCAATCCCGATGCAATTTCTGTGTTTCATCAACACACTGTTAGTCCACAGATTACAGAATGCATCCAGATGTGCATCGGAAACTACTACTGGTCTTCCAGGGAACGATCAAAGCGTAGGCTGTTTGAGACATTACTCCCATGGAGGAAAGTGCGCATTTTGACAGTTGTATTCAATCCCGATGCAATTTCAGAGTTTCAACAACAGTCTGATAGTCCACAGATTACAGAATGCCTACAGATGTGCATCGGAAACTACTACTGGTCTTCCAGGGAACGATCAAAGCGTAGGCAGTTTGAGACATTACTCAAATGGAGGAAAGTGCGCATGGTGACTGTTGTATTCAATCCCGATGCAATTTCAGTGTTTCAACAACACTCTGATAGTCCACAGATTACAGAATGCCTCCAGATGTGCATGGGAAACTACTACTGGTCTTCCAGGGAACGATCAAAGCGTACACTATTTGAGACGTTACTCCTATGGATGAAAGTGCGCATGGCGACTGTTGTATTCAATCCCGATGCAATTTCTGTGTTTCAACAACATTCTGATAGTCCACGGATTACAGAATGCCTCCACATGTGCATCGGAAACTACTACTGGTCTTCCAGGGAGCGATCAAATCCCAAACTGTTTGAGACATTACTCCCATGGAGGAAAGTGCGCATGGTGACTGTTGTATTCAATCCCGATGCAATTTCTGTGTTTCATCAACAAACTATTAGTCCACAGATTACAGAGTGCTTCCAGATGTGCATCGGAAACTACTACTGGTCTTCCATCGAACGATCAAAGCGTAGACTGTTTGAGATATTACTCCTATGTAGCAAAGTGCGCAGAGTGACTTTGTATTCAATCCCGATGTAATTTCTGTGTAATATCAACACTCTTATAGTCCACAGATTACAGAATGCCTCCAGATGTACATCGGAAAATATTACTGGTCTTCCAGGGAACGATCAAAGCGTAGACTGTTTGAGATATTACTCCCATGGAGGAGAGGACGAATGGTGACTGTTGTATTCAGTCCGGATGCAATTTCTGTGTTTCAACATCACTCTGATAGTAAACAGATTACAGTATGCCTCCAGATGTGCATCGGAAACTACTACTGGTCTTCCAGGGAACGATCAAAGCGTAAGCTGTTTGAGACATTACTCCCATGGAGGAAAGTGGTCATGGTGACTGTTGTATTCAATCCCGATGCAATTTCTGTGTTTCATTAGCACTCGGATAGTCCACAGACTACAGAATGCCTCCATATGTGCATCGGAAACTACTACTGGTCTTGAGGGAACGATCAAAGCGATGACAGTTCGAGACATTACTCCAATGGAGAAATGTACGCATGGTGCTTGTTGTATTCAATCCCGATGCAATTTCTGTGTTTCATCAACACTTAGAAGGTCCACAGATTACAGAATGCCTCCAGATGTGCATCGGAAACTACTACTGGTCTTCCAGGGAGCGATCAAATCCCAAACTGTTTGAGACATTACTCCCATGGAGGAAAGTGCGCATGATGACTGTGGTATTCAATCCCGATGCAATTTGTGTGTTTCATCAACACTCTGGTAGTCCACAGATTACAGAATGCCTCCAGATGTGCATCGGAAACTACTACTGGTCTTCCAGGGAACGACCAAAGCGTACACTGTTTGAGATATTACTCTTATGTAGGAATGTGCGCATGGTGACTGTTGTATTCAATCCCGATGCAATTACTGTGTTTCATCGACACTCTGATAGTGCACAGATTGCACAATGCCTCCAGATTTTCATCGGAAACTACTACTGGTCTTCCAGGGTGCGATCAAAGCGTCGACTGTTTGAGACATTACTCCCATGGATGAAAATGCGCATGGTGACTGTTGTATTCAATCCCGATGCAATTTCAGTGTTTCATCAACACTCTGATAATCCACAGATTACAGATTGCCTCCAGATGTGCATCGGAAACATACTACTGTTCTTCCAGGGAACGATCAAAGCGTAGACTGTTTGAGACATTACTCCCATGGAGGAAAGTCCGCATGGTGACTGTTGTATTCAATCCCGATGCAATTTCTGTGTTTAAACAACACTCTGATTGTAAACAGATTACAGAATGCCTCCAGATGTGCATCGGAAACTACTACTGGTCTTCCAGGGAACGATCAAAGCGTAGGCTGTTTGAGACATTACTCCCATGGAGGAAAGTTGTCATGGTGACTGTTGTATTCAATCCCGATGCAATTTCTGTGTTTCATTAGCACTCGGATAGTCCACAGATTACAGAATGCCTCCAGATGTGCATCGGAAACTACTACTGGTCCTGAGGGAACGATCAAAGCGATGACAGTTTGAGACATTACTCCAATGGAGAAATGTACGCATGGTGCCTGTTGTATTCAATCCCGATGCAATTTCTGTGTTTCATCAACACTTAGAAAATCCACAGATTACAGAATGCCTCAAGATGTGCATCGGAAACTACTACTGGTCTTCCAGGGAACGATCAAAGCGTAGACTGTTTGACACATTACTCCCATGGAGGAAAGTGCGCATTTTGACTGTTGTATTCAATCCCGATGCAATTTCAGTGTTTCAGCAACACTCTGATTGTCCACAGATTACTGAATGCCTCCAGATGTGCATCGGAAACTACTACTGGTCTTACTGGGAGCGATCAAATCCAAAAGTGTTTGAGACATTACTCCCATGGAGGAAGGTGCGCATGGTGACTGTTGTATTTAATCCCGATGCAATTTGTGTGTTTCATCAACACTCTGATAGTCCACAGATCACAGAATGCCTCCAGATGTTCATGGGAAACTACTACTGGTCTTCCAGGGAACGATCAAAGCGTAGACTATTTGAGAAATTACTCCCATGGATGAAAGTGCTCATGGTGACTGTTGTATTCGATCCCGATGCAATTTCTGTGTTTCAACAACATTCTGATAGTCCATAGATTACAGAATGCCTCCAGATGTGCATCGGAAACTACCACTGGTCTTCCAGGGAGCGATCAAATCCCAAACTGTTTGTGACATTACTCCCATGAAGAAAGTGTGCATGGTGACTGTTGTATTCAATCCCGATGCAATTTGTGTGTTTCATCAACACTCTGTTAGTCCACAGATTACAGAATGCTTCCAGATGTGCATCGGAAACAATTACTGGTCTTCCAGGGAACGATCAAAGCGTAGACTGTTTGAGACATTACTCCCATGGAGGAAAGTGCGCATTTTGACTGTTGCATTCAATCCTGATGCAATTTCAGTGTTTCAACAACACTCTGATACTCCACAGACTACAGAATGCCTCCAGATGTGCATGGGAAACTACTACTGGTCTTCCGGGGAACGATCATAGCGTAGACTATTTGAGACATTACTCCCATGGATGAAAGTGCGCATGGTGACTGTTGTATTCAATCCCGATGCAATTTCTGTGTTTCAACAACAATCTGATAGTCCACAGAATACAGAATGCCTCCAGATGTGCATCGGAAACTACCACTGGTCTTCCAGGGAGCGATCAAATCCCAAACTGTTTGTGACATTACTCCCATGGAGGAAAGTGCGCATGGTGACTGTTGTATTCAATCCCGATGCTATTTGTGTGTTTCATCAACACTCTGTTAGTCCACAGATTACAGAATGCTTCCAGATGTGCATCGGAAACAACTACTGGTCTTCCAGGGAACGATCAAAGCGTAGACTGTTTGAGACATTACTCCTATGTAGTAAAGTGCGCAGGGTGACTTTGTATTCAATCCCGATGTAATTTCTGTGTTATATCAACACTCTTATAGTCCACAGATTACAGAATGCCTGCAGATGTGCATCGGAATCTACTACTGGTCTTCCAGTGAACGATCAAAGCGTAGACTGTTTGAGACATTACTCCCACGGAGGAGAAAGCGATTGGTGACTGTTGTATTCAATCGAGATGCAATTTCTGTGTTTCAACAACACTCTGATAGTAAACAGATAACAGAATGCCTCCAGATGTGCATCGGAAACTACTACTGGTCTTCCAGGGAACGATCAAAGAGTAGAATGTTTGAGACATTACTCCCATGGAAGAAAGTGCGCATGGTGACTGTTGTATTCAATCCCGATGCAATTTTTGTGTTTCAACAACACTCTGATAGTAAACAGATTACAGAATGCCTCCAGATGTTCATCGGAAACTACTACTGGTCTTCCAGGGAACGATCAAAGCGTAAACTGTTTGAGACATTACTCCCATGGAGGGAAGTGCGCATGGTGACTGTTGTATTCAATCCCGATGCAATTTCTGTGTTTCATCAACACTCTGATAATCCACAGATTACAGAATGCCTCCAGATGTGCATCGGAAACATACTACTGTTCTTCCAGGGAACGATCAAAGCGTAGACTATTTGAGACATTACTCCTATGGATGAAAGTGCGCATGGCGACTGTTGTATTCAATCCCGATGCAATTTCTGTGTTTCAACAACATTCTGATAGTCCACGGATTACAGATTGCCTCCACATGTGCATCGGAAACTACTACTGGTCTTCCAGGGAGCGATCAAATCCCAAACTGTTTGAGACATTACTCTCATGGAGGAAAGTGCGCATGGTGACTGTTGTATTCAATCCCGATGCAATTTGTGTGTTTCATCAACACACTGTTAGTCCACAGATTACAGAATGCTTCCAGATGTGCATCGGAAACTACTACTGGTCTTCCAGGGAACGATCAAAGCGTAGACTGTTTGAGATATTACTCCTATGTAGCAAAGTGCGCAGGGTGACTTTGTATTCAATCCCGATGTAATTTCTGTGTTATATCAACACTCTTATAGTCCACAGATTACAGAATGCCTCCAGATGTGCATCGGAACCTATTACTGGTCTTCCAGGGAACGATCAAAGCGTAGACTGTTTGAGATATTACTCAAATGGAGGAGAGCACGAATGGTGACTGTTTTATTCAGACCCGATGCAATTTCTGTGTTTCAACAACACTCTGATAGTAAACAGATTACAGTATGCCTCCAGATGTGCATCGGAAACTACTACTGGTCTTCCAGGGAACGATCAAAGCGTAAGCTGTTGGAGACATTACTCCCATGGAGGAAAGTGGTCATGGTGACTGTTGTATTCAATCCCGATGCAATTTCTGTGTTTCATTAGCACTCGGATAGTCCACAGATTACAGAATGCCTCCAAATGTGCATCGGAAACTACTACTGGTCTTGAGGGAACGATCAAAGCGATGACAGTTTGAGACATTACTCCAATGGAGAAATGTACGCATGGTGCCCATTGAATTCAATCCCGGTGCAATTTCTGTGTTTCATCAACACTTACAAGGTCAACAGATTACAGAATGCCTCCAGATGTGCATCGGAAACTACTACTGGTCTTCCAGGGAACGATCAAAGCGTAGACTGTTTGAGATATTACTCCTATGTAGCAAAGTGCGCAGGGTGACTTTGTATTCAATCCCGATGTAATTTCTGTGTTATATCAACACTCTTATAGTCCACAGATTACAGAATGCCTCCAGATGTGCATCGGAACCTATTACTGGTCTTCCAGGGAACGATCAAAGCGTAGACTGTTTGAGATATTACTCAAATGGAGGAGAGCACGAATGGTGACTGTTTTATTCAGACCCGATGCAATTTCTGTGTTTCAACAACACTCTGATAGTAAACAGATTACAGTATGCCTCCAGATGTGCATCGGAAACTACTACTGGTCTTCCAGGGAACGATCAAAGCGTAAGCCGTTGGAGACATTACTCCCATGGAGGAAAGTGGTCATGGTGACTGTTGTATTCAATCCCGATGCAATTTCTGTGTTTCATTAGCACTCGGATAGTCCACAGATTACAGAATGCCTCCAAATGTGCATCGGAAACTACTACTGGTCTTGAGGGAACGATCAAAGCGATGACAGTTTGAGACATTACTCCAATGGAGAAATGTACGCACGGTGCCTCTTGTATTCAATCCCGATGCAATTTCTGTGTTTCATCAACACTTAGAAGGTCCACAGATTACAGAATGCCTCCAGATGTGCATCGGAAACTACTACTGGTCTTCGAGGGAGCGATCAAATCCCAAACTGTTTGAGACATTACTCCCATGGAGGAAAGTGCGAATGGTGACTGTTGTATTCAATCCCGATGCAATTTGTGTGTTTCATCAACACTCTGATAGTCCACAGATTACAGAATGCCTCCAGATGTGCATCGGAAACTGCTACTGGTCTTCCAGGGAACGACCAAATCGTAGACTGTTTGAGATATTACTCTTATGTAGGAATGTGCGCATGGTGACTGTTGTATTCAATCCCGATGCAATTTCTGTGTTTCATCGACACTCTGATAGTGCACAGATTGCACAATGCCTCCAGATGTGCATCGGAAACTACTACTGGTCTTCTAGGGAACGATTAAAGCGTAGGCTGTTTGAGACCTTACTCCCATGCAGGAAAGTGGTCATGGTGACTGTTGTATTCAATCCCGATGCAATTTCTGTGTTTCATTAGCACTCGGATAGTCCACAGATTACAGAATGCCTCCAGATGTGCATCGGAAACTACTACTGGTCTTGAGGGAACGATCAAAGCGATGACAGTTTGAGACATTACTCCAATGGAGAAATGTACGCATGGTGCCTGTTGTATTCAATCCCGATGCAATTTCTGTGTTTCATCAACACTTACAAGGTCAACAGATTACAGAATGCCTCCAGATGTGCATCGGAAACTACTACTGGTCTTCCAGGGAACGATCAAAGCGTAAGCTGTTTGAGACATTACTCCCATGGAGGAAAGTGGTCATGGTGACTGTTGTAATCAATCCCGATGCAATTTCTGTGTTTCATTAGCACTCGGATAGTCCACAGATTACAGAATGCCTCCAAATGTGCATCGGAAACTACTACTGGTCTTGAGGGAACGATCAAAGCGATGACAGTTTGAGACATTACTCCAATGGAGAAATGTACGCATGGTGCCTCTTGTATTCAATCCCGATGCAATTTCTGTGTTTCATCAACACTTAGAAGGACCACAGATTACAGAATGCCTCCAGATGTGCATCGGAAACTACTACTGGTCTTCCAGGCAGCGATCAAATCCTAAACTGTTTGAGACATTACTCCCATGGAGGAAAGTGCGAATGGTGACTGTTGTATTCAATCCCGATGCAATTTGTGTGTTTCATCAACACTCTGATAGTCTACAGATTACAGAATGCCTCCAGATGTGCATCGGAAACTACTACTGGTCTTCCAGGGAACGACCAAAGCGTAGACTGTCCGAGATATTACTCTCATGTAGGAATGTGCGCATGGTAACTGTTGTATTCAATCCCGATGCAATTTCTGTGTTTCATCGACACTCTGATAGTGCACAGATTGCACAATGCCTCCAGATGTGCATCGGAAACTACTACTGGTCTTCCAGGGAACGATCAAAGCGTCGACTGTTTGAGACATTACTCCCATGGATGAAAGTGCGCATGGTGACTGTTGTATTCAATCCCGATGCAATTTCAGTGTTTCATCAACACTCTGATAATCCACAGATTACAGAATGCCTCCAGATGTGCATCGGAAACATACTACTGTTCTTCCAGGGAACGATCAAAGCGTAGACTGTTTGAGACATTACTCCCATGGAGGAAAGTCCGCATGGCGACTGTTGTATTCAATCCCGATGCAATTTCTGTGTTTCAACAACATTCTGATAGTCCACGGATTACAGAATGCCTCCACATGTGCATCGGAAACTACTACTGGTCTTCCAGGGAGCGATCAAATCCCAAACTGTTTGAGACATTACTCTCATGGAGGAAAGTGCGCATGGTGACTGTTGTATTCAATCCCGATGCAATTTCTGTGTTTCATCAACACACCGTTAGTCCACAGATGTGCATCGGAAACTACTACTGGTCTTCCAGGGAACGATCAAAGCGTAGACTGTTTGAGATATTACTCCTATGTAGCAAAGTGCGCAGGGTGACTTTGTATTCAATCCCGATGTAATTTCTGTGTTATATCAACACTCATATAGTCCACAGATTACAGAATGCCTCCAGATGTGCATCGGAACCTATTACTGGTCTTCCAGGGAACGATCAAAGCGTAGACTGTTTGAGATATTACTCCCATGGAGGAGAGCACGAATGGTGACTGTTGTATTCAGTCCCGTTGCAATTTCTGTGTTACAACAACACTCTGATAGTAAACAGATTACAGTATGCCTCCAGATGTGCATCGGAAACTACTACTGGTCTTCCAGGGAACGATCAAAGCGTAAGCTGTTTGAGACATTACTCCCATGGAGGAAAGTGGTCATGGTGACTGTTGTATTCAATCCCGATGCAATTTCTGTGTTTCATTAGCACTCGGATAGTCCACAGATTACAGAATGCCTCCAAATGTGCATCGGAAACTACTACTGGTCTTGAGGGAACCATCAAAGCGATGACAGTTTGAGACATTACTCCAATGGAGAAATGTACGCATGGTGCCTCTTGTATTCAATCCCGATGCAATTTCTGTGTTTCATCAACACTTAGAAGGTCCACAGATTACAGAATGCCTCCAGATGTGCATCGGAAACTACTACTGGTCTTCCAGGGAGCGATCAAATCCCAAACTGTTTGAGACATTACTCCCATGGAGGAAAGTGCGAATGGTGACTGTTGTATTCAATCCCGATGCAATTTGTGTGTTTCATCAACACTCTGATAGTCCACAGAATACAGAATGCCTCCAGATGTGCATCGGAAAATACTACTGGTCTTCCAGGGAACGACCAAAGCGTAGACTGTTTGAGATATTACTCTTATGTAGGAATGTGCGCATGGTGACTGTTGTATTCAATCCCGATGCAATTTCTGTGTTTCATCGACACTCTGATAGTGCACAGATTGCACAATGCCTCCAGATGTGCATCGGAAACTACTACTGGTCTTCCAGGGTGCGATCAAAGCGTCGACTGTTTGAGACATTACTCCCATGGATGAAAGTGCGCATGGTGACTGTTGTATTCAATCCCGATCCTATTTCAGTGTTTCATCAACACTCTGATAATCCACAGATTACAGAATGCCTCCAGATGTGCATCGGAAACATACTACTGTTCTTCCAGGGAACGATCAAAGCGTAGACTGTTTGAGACATTACTCCCATGGAGGAAAGTCCGCATGGTGACTGTTGTATTCAATCCCGATGCAATTTCTGTGTTTCAACAACATTCTGATAGTCCACGGATTACAGATTGCCTCCACATGTGCATCGGAAACTACTACTGGTCTTCCAGGGAGCGATCAAATCCCAAACTGTTTGAGACATTACTCTCATGGAGGAAAGTGCGCATGGTGACTGTTGTATTCAATCCCGATGCAATTTGTGTGTTTCATCAACACACTGTTAGTCCACAGATTACAGAATGCTTCCAGATGTGCATCGGAAACTACTACTGGTCTTCCAGGGAACGATCAAAGCGTAGACTGTTTGAGATATTACTCCTATGTAGCAAAGTGCGCAGGGTGACTTTGTATTCAATCCCGATGTAATTTCTGTGTTATATCAACACTCTTATAGTCCACAGATTACAGAATGCCTCCAGATGTGCATCGGAACCTATTACTGGTCTTCCAGGGAACGATCAAAGCGTAGACTGTTTGAGATATTACTCAAATGGAGGAGAGCACGAATGGTGACTGTTTTATTCAGACCCGATGCAATTTCTGTGTTTCAACAACACTCTGATAGTAAACAGATTACAGTATGCCTCCAGATGTGCATCGGAAACTACTACTGGTCTTCCAGGGAACGATCAAAGCGTAAGCTGTTGGAGACATTACTCCCATGGAGGAAAGTGGTCATGGTGACTGTTGTATTCAATCCCGATGCAATTTCTGTGTTTCATTAGCACTCGGATAGTCCACAGATTACAGAATGCCTCCAAATGTGCATCGGAAACTACTACTGGTCTTGAGGGAACGATCAAAGCGATGACAGTTTGAGACATTACTCCAATGGAGAAATGTACGCATGGTGCCCATTGAATTCAATCCCGGTGCAATTTCTGTGTTTCATCAACACTTACAAGGTCAACAGATTACAGAATGCCTCCAGATGTGCATCGGAAACTACTACTGGTCTTCCAGGGAACGATCAAAGCGTAGACTGTTTGAGATATTACTCCTATGTAGCAAAGTGCGCAGGGTGACTTTGTATTCAATCCCGATGTAATTTCTGTGTTATATCAACACTCTTATAGTCCACAGATTACAGAATGCCTCCAGATGTGCATCGGAACCTATTACTGGTCTTCCAGGGAACGATCAAAGCGTAGACTGTTTGAGATATTACTCAAATGGAGGAGAGCACGAATGGTGACTGTTTTATTCAGACCCGATGCAATTTCTGTGTTTCAACAACACTCTGATAGTAAACAGATTACAGTATGCCTCCAGATGTGCATCGGAAACTACTACTGGTCTTCCAGGGAACGATCAAAGCGTAAGCCGTTGGAGACATTACTCCCATGGAGGAAAGTGGTCATGGTGACTGTTGTATTCAATCCCGATGCAATTTCTGTGTTTCATTAGCACTCGGATAGTCCACAGATTACAGAATGCCTCCAAATGTGCATCGGAAACTACTACTGGTCTTGAGGGAACGATCAAAGCGATGACAGTTTGAGACATTACTCCAATGGAGAAATGTACGCACGGTGCCTCTTGTATTCAATCCCGATGCAATTTCTGTGTTTCATCAACACTTAGAAGGTCCACAGATTACAGAATGCCTCCAGATGTGCATCGGAAACTACTACTGGTCTTCGAGGGAGCGATCAAATCCCAAACTGTTTGAGACATTACTCCCATGGAGGAAAGTGCGAATGGTGACTGTTGTATTCAATCCCGATGCAATTTGTGTGTTTCATCAACACTCTGATAGTCCACAGATTACAGAATGCCTCCAGATGTGCATCGGAAACTGCTACTGGTCTTCCAGGGAACGACCAAATCGTAGACTGTTTGAGATATTACTCTTATGTAGGAATGTGCGCATGGTGACTGTTGTATTCAATCCCGATGCAATTTCTGTGTTTCATCGACACTCTGATAGTGCACAGATTGCACAATGCCTCCAGATGTGCATCGGAAACTACTACTGGTCTTCTAGGGAACGATTAAAGCGTAGGCTGTTTGAGACCTTACTCCCATGCAGGAAAGTGGTCATGGTGACTGTTGTATTCAATCCCGATGCAATTTCTGTGTTTCATTAGCACTCGGATAGTCCACAGATTACAGAATGCCTCCAGATGTGCATCGGAAACTACTACTGGTCTTGAGGGAACGATCAAAGCGATGACAGTTTGAGACATTACTCCAATGGAGAAATGTACGCATGGTGCCTGTTGTATTCAATCCCGATGCAATTTCTGTGTTTCATCAACACTTACAAGGTCAACAGATTACAGAATGCCTCCAGATGTGCATCGGAAACTACTACTGGTCTTCCAGGGAACGATCAAAGCGTAAGCTGTTTGAGACATTACTCCCATGGAGGAAAGTGGTCATGGTGACTGTTGTAATCAATCCCGATGCAATTTCTGTGTTTCATTAGCACTCGGATAGTCCACAGATTACAGAATGCCTCCAAATGTGCATCGGAAACTACTACTGGTCTTGAGGGAACGATCAAAGCGATGACAGTTTGAGACATTACTCCAATGGAGAAATGTACGCATGGTGCCTCTTGTATTCAATCCCGATGCAATTTCTGTGTTTCATCAACACTTAGAAGGACCACAGATTACAGAATGCCTCCAGATGTGCATCGGAAACTACTACTGGTCTTCCAGGCAGCGATCAAATCCTAAACTGTTTGAGACATTACTCCCATGGAGGAAAGTGCGAATGGTGACTGTTGTATTCAATCCCGATGCAATTTGTGTGTTTCATCAACACTCTGATAGTCTACAGATTACAGAATGCCTCCAGATGTGCATCGGAAACTACTACTGGTCTTCCAGGGAACGACCAAAGCGTAGACTGTCCGAGATATTACTCTCATGTAGGAATGTGCGCATGGTAACTGTTGTATTCAATCCCGATGCAATTTCTGTGTTTCATCGACACTCTGATAGTGCACAGATTGCACAATGCCTCCAGATGTGCATCGGAAACTACTACTGGTCTTCCAGGGAACGATCAAAGCGTCGACTGTTTGAGACATTACTCCCATGGATGAAAGTGCGCATGGTGACTGTTGTATTCAATCCCGATGCAATTTCAGTGTTTCATCAACACTCTGATAATCCACAGATTACAGAATGCCTCCAGATGTGCATCGGAAACATACTACTGTTCTTCCAGGGAACGATCAAAGCGTAGACTGTTTGAGACATTACTCCCATGGAGGAAAGTCCGCATGGCGACTGTTGTATTCAATCCCGATGCAATTTCTGTGTTTCAACAACATTCTGATAGTCCACGGATTACAGAATGCCTCCACATGTGCATCGGAAACTACTACTGGTCTTCCAGGGAGCGATCAAATCCCAAACTGTTTGAGACATTACTCTCATGGAGGAAAGTGCGCATGGTGACTGTTGTATTCAATCCCGATGCAATTTCTGTGTTTCATCAACACACCGTTAGTCCACAGATGTGCATCGGAAACTACTACTGGTCTTCCAGGGAACGATCAAAGCGTAGACTGTTTGAGATATTACTCCTATGTAGCAAAGTGCGCAGGGTGACTTTGTATTCAATCCCGATGTAATTTCTGTGTTATATCAACACTCATATAGTCCACAGATTACAGAATGCCTCCAGATGTGCATCGGAACCTATTACTGGTCTTCCAGGGAACGATCAAAGCGTAGACTGTTTGAGATATTACTCCCATGGAGGAGAGCACGAATGGTGACTGTTGTATTCAGTCCCGTTGCAATTTCTGTGTTACAACAACACTCTGATAGTAAACAGATTACAGTATGCCTCCAGATGTGCATCGGAAACTACTACTGGTCTTCCAGGGAACGATCAAAGCGTAAGCTGTTTGAGACATTACTCCCATGGAGGAAAGTGGTCATGGTGACTGTTGTATTCAATCCCGATGCAATTTCTGTGTTTCATTAGCACTCGGATAGTCCACAGATTACAGAATGCCTCCAAATGTGCATCGGAAACTACTACTGGTCTTGAGGGAACCATCAAAGCGATGACAGTTTGAGACATTACTCCAATGGAGAAATGTACGCATGGTGCCTCTTGTATTCAATCCCGATGCAATTTCTGTGTTTCATCAACACTTAGAAGGTCCACAGATTACAGAATGCCTCCAGATGTGCATCGGAAACTACTACTGGTCTTCCAGGGAGCGATCAAATCCCAAACTGTTTGAGACATTACTCCCATGGAGGAAAGTGCGAATGGTGACTGTTGTATTCAATCCCGATGCAATTTGTGTGTTTCATCAACACTCTGATAGTCCACAGAATACAGAATGCCTCCAGATGTGCATCGGAAAATACTACTGGTCTTCCAGGGAACGACCAAAGCGTAGACTGTTTGAGATATTACTCTTATGTAGGAATGTGCGCATGGTGACTGTTGTATTCAATCCCGATGCAATTTCTGTGTTTCATCGACACTCTGATAGTGCACAGATTGCACAATGCCTCCAGATGTGCATCGGAAACTACTACTGGTCTTCCAGGGTGCGATCAAAGCGTCGACTGTTTGAGACATTACTCCCATGGATGAAAGTGCGCATGGTGACTGTTGTATTCAATCCCGATCCTATTTCAGTGTTTCATCAACACTCTGATAATCCACAGATTACAGAATGCCTCCAGATGTGCATCGGAAACATACTACTGTTCTTCCAGGGAACGATCAAAGCGTAGACTGTTTGAGACATTACTCCCATGGAGGAAAGTCCGCATGGTGACTGTTGTATTCAATCCCGATGCAATTTTTGTGTTTCAACAACAGTCTGATAGTAACCAGATTACAGAATGCCTCCAGATGTGCATCGGAAACTACTACTGGTATTCCAGGGAACGATCAAAGCGTAGACTGTTTGAGACATTACTCCCATGGAGGAAAGTGGTCATGGTGACTGTTGTATTCAATCCCGATGCAATTTCTGTGTTTCATTAGCACTCGGATAGTCCACAGATTACAGAATGCCTCCAGATGTGCATCGGAAACTACTACTGGTCTTCCATAGAGCGATCAAATTCTAAACTGCTTGAGACATTACTCCCATGGAGGAAAGAGCGCATGGTGACTGTTGTATTTAATCCCGATGCAATTTGTGTGTTTCATCAACACTCTGATAGTCCACAGATTACAGAATGCCTCCAATTGTGCATTGGAAACTACTACATGTCTTCCAGGGAACGATTAATGCGTAGACTGTTTGAGACATTACTCCCATGGATGAAAGTGCGCATGGTGACTGTTGTATTCAATCCAGATGCAATTTCAGTGATTCAACAATACTCCGATAGTCCGCAGATTACAGAATGCCTCCCGATGTGCATCGGAAACTACTACTGGTCTTCCAGGGAACGATCAAAGCGTAGACTGTTTGAGACATTACTCCCATAGAGGAAAGTCCGCATGGTGACTGTTGTATTGAATCCCTATGCAATATCTGTGTTTCAACAACACTCTGATAGTAAACAGATTACAGAATGCCTCCAGATGAGCATCTGAAACTACTACTGGTCTTCCTGGGAACGATCAAAGCGTAGACTGTTTGAGACATTACTCCCATGGAGAAAAGTGGTCATGGTGACTGTTGTATTCAATCCCGATGCAATGTCTGTGTTTCATTAGCACTCGGATAGTCCACAGATTAAAGAATGAATCCAGATGTGCATCGGAAACTACTACTGGTCTTGAGGGAACGAACAGAGCGTTGACAGTTTGAGACATTACTCCAATGGAGAAATGCACAATTGGTGCCTGTTGTATTCAATCACGATGCAATTTCTGTGTTTCATCAACACTTAGAAGCTCCACAGATTACAGAATGCCTCCAGATGTGGATCGGAAACTACTACTGGTCTTCCAGGGAACGATCAAAGCGTAGACTGTTTGAGACATTACTCCGATGTAGGAAACTGCGCAGTGTGACTTTGTATTAAATCCCGATGTAATATCTGTGTTATATCAACACTCTGATAGTCCACAGATTACAGAATGGCTCAGATGTTCATCGGAACCTACTACTGGTCTTCCAGGGAACGATCAAAGCGTAGACTGTTTGAGACATTACTCCTATGGAGGAAAGTGTGGATGGTGACTGTTGTATTCAATCCCGATGCAATTTCTGTGTTTCAACAACACTGTGATAGTCCACAGATTGCAAAATGGCTCCAGATGTGCATCGGAAACTACTACTGGTCTTGAGGGAACGATCAAAGCGTGGACAGTTTGAGACATTACTCCAATGGAGAAATGTACGCATGGTGCCTGTTGTATTCAATCCGGATGCAATTTCTGTGTTTCATCGACACTTAGAAGGTCCACAGATTACAGAATGCCTCCAGATGTGCAACGGAAACTACTACTGGTCTTCCAGGGAGCAATCAAATCTCAAACTGTTTGTGACATTACTCCCATGGAGGAAAGTGCGCATGGTGACTGTTGTATTCAATCCCGATGCTATTTGTGTGTTTCATCAACACTCTGTTAGTCCACAGATTACAGAATGCTTCCAGATGTGCATCGGAAACAACTACTGGTCTTCCAGGGAACGATCAAAGCGTACACTGTTTGAGACATTACTCCTATGTAGCAAAGTGCGCAGGGTGACTTTGTATTCAATCCCGATGTAATTTCTGTGTTATATCAACACTCTTATAGTAAACAGATTGCAGAATGATTCCAGATGTGCATCGGAACCTACTACTGGTCTTCCAGGGAACGATCAAAGCGTAGACTGTTTGAGACATTACTCCCACGGAGGAGAATCCGAATGGTGACTGTTGTATTCAATCGAGATGCAATTTCTGTGTTTCAACAACACTCTGATAGTAAACAGATTACAGAATGCCTCCAGATGTGCATCGGAAACTACGACTGGTCTTCCAGGGAACGATCAAAGCGTAGGTTGTTTGAGACATTACTCCCATGGAGGAAAGTGATCATGGTGACTGTTGTATTCAATCCCGATGCAATTTCTGTGTTTCATTAGCACTCGGATAGTCCACAGATTACAGAATGCCTCCAGATGTGCATCGCAAACTACTACTGGTCTTGAGGGAACGATCAAAGCGATGACAGTTTGAGACATTACTCCATTGGAGAAATGTACCCATGGTGCCTGTTGTATTCAATCCCGATGCAATTTGTGTGTTTCATCAACACTTAGAAGCTCCACAGATTACAGAATGCCTCCAGATGTGCATCGGAAACTACTACTGGTCTTCCAGGGAACGATCAAAGCGTTGACTGTTTGAGACATTACTCAAATGGAGGGAAGTCCGCATGGTTAATGTTGTATTCAATCCCGATGCAATTTCTGTGTTTCAACAACACTCTGATAGTAAACAGATTACAGAATGGCTCCAGATGTGCATCGGAAACTACTACTGGTCTTGAGGGAACGATCAAAGCGATGACAGTTTGAGACATTACTCCAATGGAGAAATGTATGCATGGTGCCTGTTGTATTCAATCCCGATGCAATTTGTGTGTTTCATCAACACTCTGATAGTCCACAGATTACAGAATGCCACCAGATGTGCATCGGAAACTACTACTGGTCTTCCAGGTAACGACCAAAGCGTAGACCGTTTGAGACATCACTCTTACTTAGTAATGTGAGCATGGTGTCTGTTGTATTCAATCCCGATGCAATTTCTGTGTTTCATCGACACTCTGATAGTCCACAGATTACAGATAGCCTCCAGATGTGCATCGGAAACTACTACTGGTCTTCCAGGGAACGGTTAAAGCGTAGACTGTTTGAGACATTACTCCGATGTAGAAAATTGCGCAGCTTGACTTTGTATTCAATCCCGATGTAATTTCTGTGTTATGTCAACACTCTGATAGTCCACAGATTACAGAATGCCTCCAGATGTGCATCGGAACCTACTACTGGTCTTCCAGGGAACGATCAAAGCGTAGACTGTTTGAGACATTACTCCTATGGGGGAAAGTGCGGATGGTGACTGTTGTATTCAATACCGATGCAATTTCTGTGTTTCAACAACACTGTGATAGTCCACAGATTGCAAAATGCCTCCAGATTTGCATCAGTAACTACTACTGGTCATCCAGGGAACGATCAAAGCGTAGACTGTTTGAGACATTACTCCCATGGAGGAAAGTCCGCATAGTGACTGTTGTATCCAATCCCGATGCAATTTCTGTGTTTCAACAACACTCTGATAGTAAACAGATTACAGAATGGCTCCAGATGTGCATCGGAAACTACTACTGGTCTTGAGGGAACCTTCAAAGCGTAGACAGTTTGAGACATTACTCCAATGGATGAAAGTGCGCATGGTGACTGTTGTATTCATTCCCGATGCAATTTCTGTGTTTCAACAACATTCTGATATTCCACAGAATACAGAATGCCTCCAGATGTGCCTCGGAAAGTACTACTGGTCTTCCAGGGAACGATCAAAGCGTAGACTGTTTGAGACATTACTCCTATGTAGCAAAGTGCGCAGGGTGACTTTGTATTCCATCCCGATGTAATTTCTGTGTTATATCAACACTCTTATAGTCCACAGATTACAGAATGCCTCCAGATGTGCATCGGAACCTACTACTGGTCTTCCAGGGAACGATCAAAGCGTAGGCTGTTTGAGACATTACTCCCATGGAGGAAAGTGATCATGGTGACTGTTGTATTCAATCCCGATGCAATTTCTGTGTTTCATTAGCACTCGGATAGTCCACAGATTACAGAATGCCTCCAGATGTGCATCGGAAACTACTACTGGTCTTCCATAGAGCGATCAAATCCTAAATTGTTTGAGACATTACTCCCATGGAGGAAAGAGCGCATGGTGACTGTTGTATTTAATCCCGATGCAATTTGTGTGTTTCATCAACACTCTGATAGTCCACAGATTACAGAATGCCTCCAGATGTGCATGGGAAACAACTACTGGTCTTCCAGGGAACGATCAAATAGTAGACTATTTGAGACATTACTCCC
This sequence comes from Schistocerca gregaria, assembly GCF_023897955.1. NCBI lineage: Eukaryota > Metazoa > Arthropoda > Insecta > Orthoptera > Acrididae > Schistocerca > Schistocerca gregaria. Next base: position 17,335,659 of record NC_064926.1, on the reverse strand, counting down.
ATGGATGAAAGTGCGCATGGTGACTGTTGTATTCAATCCCGATGCAATTTCTGTGTTTCAACAACATTCTGATAGTCCACAGAATACAGAATGACTCCAGATGTGCCTCGGAAAGTACTACTGGTCTTCCAGGGAACGATCAAAGCGTAGACTGTTTGAGACATTACTCCTATGTAGCAAAGTGCGCAGGGTGACTTTGTATTCCATCCCGATGTAATTTCTGTGTTATATCAACACTCTTATAGTCCACAGATTACAGAATGCCTCCAGATGTGCATCGGAACCTACTACTGGTCTTCCAGGGAACGATCAAAGCGTAGGCTGTTTGAGACATTACTCCCATGGAGGAAAGTGATCATGGTGACTGTTGTATTCAATCCCGATGCAATTTCTGTGTTTCATTAGCACTCGGATAGTCCACAGGTTACAGAATGCCTCCAGATGTGCATCGGATACTACTACTGGTCTTGAGGGAACGATCAAAGCGATGACAGTTTGAGACATTACTCCAATGGAGAAATGTACGCATGGTGCCTGTTGTATTCAATCCCGATGCAATTTCTGTGTTTCATCAACACTTAGAAGCTCCACAGATTACAGAATGCCTCCAGATGTGGATCGGAAACTACTACTGGTCTTCCAGGGAACGATCAAAGCGTAAACTGTTTGAGACATTACTCCCATGGAAGAAAGTGCGCATGGTGACTGTTGTATTCAATACCGATGAAATTTCTGTGTTTCATCAACAATCTGTTAGTCCACAGATTACAGAATGCTTCTAGATGTGCATCGGAAACTACTACTGGTCTTCCAGGGAACGATCAAAGCGTAGACTGTTTGAGACATTACTCCGATGTAGGAAAGTGCGCAGGGTGACTTTGTATACAATCCCGATGTAATTTCTGTGTTATATCAACACTCTGATAGTCCACAGATTAAAGAATGGGTCAGATGTTCATCGGAACATACTACTGGTCTTCCAGGGAACGATCAAAGCGTAGACTGTTTGAGACATTACTCCTATGGAGGAAAGTGTGGATGGTGCCTGTTGTATTCAATCCCGATGCAATTTCTGTGTTTCAACAACACTGTGATGGTCCACAGATTGCAAAATGCCTCCAGATTTGCATCGGAAACTACTACTGGTCTTCCAGGGAACGATCAAAGCGTAGACTGTTTGAGACATTACTCCCATTGAGGAAAGTCCGCATGGTGACTGTTGTATTCAATCCCGATGCAATTTGTGTGTTTCAACAACACTCTGTTAGTAAACAGATTACAGAATGGCTCCAGATGTGCATCGGAAACTACTACTGGTATTGAGGGAACGATCAAAGCGATGACAGTTTGAGACATTACTCCAATGGAGAAATGTACGCATGGTGCCTGTTGTATTCAATCCCGATGCAATTTCTGTGTTTCAACAACAATCTGATAGTCTACAGAATACAGAATGCCTCCAGATGTGCATCGGAAACTACTACTGGTCTTCCAGGGAGCAATCAAATCCCAAACTGTTTGTGACATTACTCCCATGGAGGAAAGTGCGCATGGTGACTGTTGTATTCAATCCCGATGCTATTTGTGTGTTTCGTCAACACTCTGTTAGTCCACAGATTACAGAATGCTTCCAGATGTGCATCGGAAATAACTACTGGTCTTCCAGGGAACGATCAAAGCGTAGACTGTTTGAGACATTACTCCTATGTAGCAAAGTGCGCAGGGTGACTTTGTATTCAATCCCGATGTAATTTCTGTGTTATATCAACACTCTTGTAGTAAACAGATTACAGAATGATTCCAGATGTGCATCGGAAACTACTACTGGTCTTCCAGGGAACGATCAAAGCGTAGACTGTTTGAGACATTACTCCCACGGAGGAGAATCCGAATGGTGACTGTTGTAATCAATCGAGATGCAATTTCTGTGTTTCAACAACACTCTGATAGTAAACAGATTACAGAATGCCTCCAGATGTGCATCGGAAACTACGACTGGTCTTCCAGGGAACGATCAAAGCGTAGGTTGTTTGAGACATTACTCCCATGGAGGAAAGTGATCATGGTACCTGTTGTATTCAATCCCGATGCAATTTCTGTGTTTCATTAGCACTCGGATAGTCCACAGATTACAGAATGCCACCAGATGTGCATCGGAAACTACTACTGGTCTTCCAGGTAACGACCAAAGCGTAGACCGTTTGAGACATCACTCTTACTTAGTAATGTGAGCATGGTGTCTGTTGTATTCAATCCCGATGCAATTTCTGTGTTTCATCGACACTCTGATAGTCCACAGATTACAGATAGCCTCCAGATGTGCATCGGAAACTACTACTGGTCTTCCAGGGAACGGTTAAAGCGTAGACTGTTTGAGACATTACTCCGATGTAGAAAATTGCGCAGCTTGACTTTGTATTCAATCCCGATGTAATTTCTGTGTTATGTCAACACTCTGATAGTCCACAGATTACAGAATGTCTCCAGATGTGCATCGGAACCTACTACTGGTCTTCCAGGGAACGATCAAAGCGTAGACTGTTTGAGACATTACTCCTATGGGGGAAAGTGCGGATGGTGACTGTTGTATTCAATACCGATGCAATTTCTGTGTTTCAACAACACTGTGATAGTCCACAGATTGCAAAATGCCTCCAGATTTGCATCAGTAACTACTACTGGTCATCCAGGGAACGATCAAAGCGTAGACTGTTTGAGACATTACTCCCATGGAGGAAAGTCCGCATAGTGACTGTTGTATCCAATCCCGATGCAATTTCTGTGTTTCAACAACACTCTGATAGTAAACAGATTACAGAATGGCTCCAGATGTGCATCGGAAACTACTACTGGTCTTGAGGGAACCTTCAAAGCGTAGACAGTTTGAGACATTACTCCAATGGATGAAAGTGCGCATGGTGACTGTTGTATTCATTCCCGATGCAATTTCTGTGTTTCAACAACATTCTGATATTCCACAGAATACAGAATGCCTCCAGATGTGCCTCGGAAAGTACTACTGGTCTTCCAGGGAACGATCAAAGCGTAGACTGTTTGAGACATTACTCCTATGTAGCAAAGTGCGCAGGGTGACTTTGTATTCCATCCCGATGTAATTTCTGTGTTATATCAACACTCTTATAGTCCACAGATTACAGAATGCCTCCAGATGTGCATCGGAACCTACTACTGGTCTTCCAGGGAACGATCAAAGCGTAGGCTGTTTGAGACATTACTCCCATGGAGGAAAGTGATCATGGTGACTGTTGTATTCAATCCCGATGCAATTTCTGTGTTTCATTAGCACTCGGATAGTCCACAGATTACAGAATGCCTCCAGATGTGCATCGGAAACTACTACTGGTCTTCCATAGAGCGATCATATCCTAAACTGTTTGAGACATTACTCCCATGGAGGAAAGAGCGCATGGTGACTGTTGTATTTAATCCCGATGCAATTTGTGTGTTTCATCAACACTCTGATAGTCCACAGATTACAGAATGCCTCCAGATGTGCATGGGAAACAACTACTGGTCTTCCAGGGAACGATCAAATAGTAGACTATTTGAGACATTACTCCCATGGATGAAAGTGCGCATGGTGACTGTTGTATTCAATCCCGATGCAATTTCTGTGTTTCAACAACATTCTGATAGTCCACAGAATACAGAATGACTCCAGATGTGCCTCGGAAAGTACTACTGGTCTTCCAGGGAACGATCAAAGCGTAGACTGTTTGAGACATTACTCCTATGTAGCAAAGTGCGCAGGGTGACTTTGTATTCCATCCCGATGTAATTTCTGTGTTATATCAACACTCTTATAGTCCACAGATTACAGAATGCCTCCAGATGTGCATCGGAACCTACTACTGGTCTTCCAGGGAACGATCAAAGCGTAGGCTGTTTGAGACATTACTCCCATGGAGGAAAGTGATCATGGTGACTGTTGTATTCAATCCCGATGCAATTTCTGTGTTTCATTAGCACTCGGATAGTCCACAGGTTACAGAATGCCTCCAGATGTGCATCGGATACTACTACTGGTCTTGAGGGAACGATCAAAGCGATGACAGTTTGAGACATTACTCCAATGGAGAAATGTACGCATGGTGCCTGTTGTATTCAATCCCGATGCAATTTCTGTGTTTCATCAACACTTAGAAGCTCCACAGATTACAGAATGCCTCCAGATGTGGATCGGAAACTACTACTGGTCTTCCAGGGAACGATCAAAGCGTAAACTGTTTGAGACATTACTCCCATGGAAGAAAGTGCGCATGGTGACTGTTGTATTCAATACCGATGAAATTTCTGTGTTTCATCAGCAATATGTTAGTCCACAGATTACAGAATGCTTCTAGATGTGCATCGGAAACTACTACTGGTCTTCCAGGGAACGATCAAAGCGTAGACTGTTTGAGACATTACTCCGATGTAGGAAAGTGCGCAGGGTGACTTTGTATACAATCCCGATGTAATTTCTGTGTTATATCAACACTCTGATAGTCCACAGATTAAAGAATGGGTCAGATGTTCATCGGAACATACTACTGGTCTTCCAGGGAACGATCAAAGCGTAGACTGTTTGAGACATTACTCCTATGGAGGAAAGTGTGGATGGTGCCTGTTGTATTCAATCCCGATGCAATTTCTGTGTTTCAACAACACTGTGATGGTCCACAGATTGCAAAATGCCTCCAGATTTGCATCGGAAACTACTACTGGTCTTCCAGGGAACGATCAAAGCGTAGACTGTTTGAGACATTACTCCCATTGAGGAAAGTCCGCATGGTGACTGTTGTATTCAATCCCGATGCAATTTGTGTGTTTCAACAACACTCTGTTAGTAAACAGATTACAGAATGGCTCCAGATGTGCATCGGAAACTACTACTGGTATTGAGGGAACGATCAAAGCGATGACAGTTTGAGACATTACTCCAATGGAGAAATGTACGCATGGTGCCTGTTGTATTCAATCCCGATGCAATTTCTGTGTTTCAACAACAATCTGATAGTCTACAGAATACAGAATGCCTCCAGATGTGCATCGGAAACTACTACTGGTCTTCCAGGGAGCAATCAAATCCCAAACTGTTTGTGACATTACTCCCATGGAGGAAAGTGCGCATGGTGACTGTTGTATTCAATCCCGATGCTATTTGTGTGTTTCGTCAACACTCTGTTAGTCCACAGATTACAGAATGCTTCCAGATGTGCATCGGAAATAACTACTGGTCTTCCAGGGAACGATCAAAGCGTAGACTGTTTGAGACATTACTCCTATGTAGCAAAGTGCGCAGGGTGACTTTGTATTCAATCCCGATGTAATTTCTGTGTTATATCAACACTCTTGTAGTAAACAGATTACAGAATGATTCCAGATGTGCATCGGAAACTACTACTGGTCTTCCAGGGAACGATCAAAGCGTAGACTGTTTGAGACATTACTCCCACGGAGGAGAATCCGAATGGTGACTGTTGTAATCAATCGAGATGCAATTTCTGTGTTTCAACAACACTCTGATAGTAAACAGATTACAGAATGCCTCCAGATGTGCATCGGAAACTACGACTGGTCTTCCAGGGAACGATCAAAGCGTAGGTTGTTTGAGACATTACTCCCATGGAGGAAAGTGATCATGGTACCTGTTGTATTCAATCCCGATGCAATTTCTGTGTTTCATTAGCACTCGGATAGTCCACAGATTACAGAATGCCTCCAGATGTGCATCGCAAACTACTACTGGTCTTGAGGGTACGATCAAAGCGATGACAGTTTGAGACATTACTCCAATGGAGAAATGTGCGCATGGTGCCTGTTGTATTCAATCCCGATGCAATTTCTGTGTTTCATCAACACTTAGAAGCTCCACAGATTACAGAATGCCTCCAGATGTGCATCGGAAACTACTACTGGTCTTCCAGGGAACGATCAAAGCGTAGGCTGTTTGAGACATTACTCAAATGGAGGGAAGTCCGCATGGTGAATGTTGTATTCAATCCCGATGCAATTTCTGTGTTTCAACAACACTCTGATAGTAAACAGATTACAGAATGGCTCCAGATGTGCATCGGAAACTACTACTGGTCTTGAGGGAACGATCAAAGCGATGACAGTTTGAGACATTACTCCAATGGAGAAATGTATGCATGGTGCCTGTTGTATTCAATCCCGATGCAATTTGTGTGTTTCATCAACACTCTGATAGTCCACACATTACAGAATGCCACCAGATGTGCATCGGAAACTACTACTGGTCTTCCAGGTAACGACCAAAGCGTCGACTGTTTGAGACATCACTCTTATGTAGTAATGTGCGCATGGTGTCTGTCGCATTCAATCCCGATGCAATTTCTGTGTTTCATCGACACTCTGATAGTCCACAGATTACAGATAGCCTCCAGATGTGCATCGGAAACTACTACTGGTCTTCCAGGGAACGGTCAAAGCGTAGACTGTTTGAGACATTACTCCGATGTAGGAAATTGCGCAGGGTGACTTTGTATTCAATCCCGATGTAATTTCTGTGTTATATCGACACTCTGATAGTCCACAGATTACAGAATGCCTCCAGATGTGCATCGGAACCTACTACTGGTCTTCCAGGGAACGATCAAAGCGTAGACTGTTTGAGACATTACTCCTATGTGGGAAAGTGCGGATGGTGACTGTTGTATTCAATACCGATGCAATTTCTGTGTTTCAACAACACTGTGATAGTCCACAGATTGCAAAATGCCTCCAGATTTGCATCAGAAACTACTACTGGTCTTCCAGGGAACGATCAAAGCGTAGACTGTTTGAGACATTACTCCCATGGAGGAAAGTCCGCATGGTGACTGTTGTATTCAATCCCGATGCAATTTCTGTGTTTGAACAACACTCTGATAGTAAACAGATTACAGAATGGCTCCAGATGTGCATCGGAAACTACTACTGGTCTTGAGGGAACGATCAAAGCGTAGACAGTTTGAGACATTACTCCAATGGAGAAATGTACGCATTGTGCCTGTGTATTCAATCCCGATGCAATTTCTGTGTTTCATCAACACTTGGAAGGTCCACAGATTACAGAATGCCTCCAGATGTGCATCGGAAACTACTACTGGTCTTCCAGGGAACGATCTAAGCGTAGACTGTTTGAGACATTACTCCCATGGAGGAAATTGCGCATTTTGACTGTTGTATTCAATCCCGATGCAATTTCTGTGTTTCAACAACACTCTGATAGTCCACAGATTACAGAATGCCTCCAGATGTGCATCGGAAACTACTACTGGTCATCCAGGGAACGATCAAAGCGTAGGCAGTTTGAGACAATACTCAAATGGAGGAAAGTGCGCATTGTGACTGTTGTATTCAATCCCGAAGCTATTTCTGTGTTTCAATAGCACTCGGATAGTCCAAAGATTACAGAATGCCTCCAGATGTGCATCGGAAACTACTACTGGTCTTCCATAGAGCGATCAAATCCTGAACTGTTTGAGACATTACTCCCATGGAGGAAAGAGCGCATGGTGACTGTTGTATTTAATCCCGATGCAATTTGTGTGTTTCATCAACACTCTGATAGTCCACAGATTACAGAATGCCTCCAGATGTGCATCGGAACCTACTACTGGTCTTCCAGGGAACGATCAAAGCGTAGGCTGTTTGAGACATTACTCCCATGGAGGAAAGTGTGGATGGTGACTGTTGTATTCAATCCCGATGCAATTTCTGTGTTTCAACAACACTGTGATGGTCCACAGATTGCAAAATGCCTCCAGATTTGCATCGGAAACTACTACTGGTCTTCCAGGGAACGATCAAAGCGTAGACTGTTTGAGACATTACTCCCATTGAGGAAAGTCCGCATGGTGACTGTTGTATTCAATCCAGATGCAATTTCCGTGTTTCAACAACACTCTGTTAGTAAGCAGATTACAGAATGGCTCCAGATGTGCATCGGAAACTACTACTGGTCTTGAGGGAACGATCAAAGCGATGACAGTTTGAGACATTACTCCAATGGAGAAATGTACGCATGGTGCCTGTTGTATTCAATCCCGATGCAATTTCTGTGTTTCATCGACACTTAGAAGGTCCATAGATTACAGAATGCCTCCAGATGTGCAACGGAAACTACTACTGGTCTTCCAGGGAACGATCAAAGCGTAGACTGTTTGAGACATTACTCCCATGGAGGAAAGTGCGCATTTTGACTGTTGCATTCAATCCCGATGCAATATCTGTGTTTCAACAACATTCTGATAGTCCACAGAATACAGAATGGCTCCAGATGTGCATCGGAAACTACTACTGGTCTTCCAGGGAGCGATCAAATCCCAAACTGTTTGTGACATTAGTCCCATGGAGGAAAGTGTGCATGGTGACTGTTGTATTCAATCCCGATGCAATTTGTGTGTTTCATCAACACTCTGTTAGTCCACAGATTACAGAATGCTTCCAAATGTGCATCGGAAACAACTACTGGTCTTCCAGGGAACGATCAAAGCGTAGACTGTTTGAGACATTACTCCTATGTAGGAAAGTGCGCAGGGTGAATTTGTATTCAATCCCGATGTAATTTCTGTGTTATATCAACACTCTTGTAGTCCACAGATTACAGAATGAGTCCAGATGTGCATCGGAACCTACTAGTGGTCTTCCAGAGAACGATCAAAACGTAGACTGTTTGAGATATTACTCCCATTTAGGAAAGTCCGCATGGTGACTGTTGTATTCAATCCCGCTGCAGTTTCTGTGTTTAAACAACACTCTGATAGTAAACAGATTACAGAATGCTTCCAGATGTGCATCGGAAACTACTACTGGTCTTCCAGGGAACGATCAAAGCGTAGGCTGTTTCAGACATTACTCCCATGGAGGAAAGTGGTCATGGTGACTGTTGTATTCAAACCCGATGCAATTTCTGTGTTTCATTAGCACTCGGATAGTCCACAGATTACAGAATTCCTCCAGATGTGCATCGGAAACTACTACTGGTCTTGAGGGAACGATCAAAGCGATGACAGTATGAGACATTACTCCAATGGAGAAATGTACGCATGGTGCCTGTTGTATTCAATCCCGATGCAATTTCTGTGTTTCATCGACACTTAGAAGGTCCACAGATTACAGAACGCCTCCAGATGTGCAACGGAAACTACTACTGGTGTTCCAGGGAACGATCAAAGCGTAGACTGTTTGAGACATTACTCCCATGAAGGAAAGTGCGCATTTTGACTGTTGCATTCAATCCAGATGCAATATCTGTGTTTCAACAACATTCTGATAGTCCACAGAATACAGAATGCCTCCAGATGTGTATCGGAAACTACTACTGGTCTTCCAGGGAGCGATCAAATCCCAAACTGTTTGTGACATTACTCCCATGGAGGAAAGTGTGCATGGTGGCTGTTGTATTCAATGCCGATGCAATTTGTGTGTTTCATCAACACTCTGTTAGTCCACAGATTACAGAATGCCTCCAGATGTGCATCGGAACCTACTAGTGGTCTTCCAGAGAACGATCAAAACGTAGACTGTTTGAGATATTACTCCCATGGAGGAAAGTCCGCATGGTGACTGTTGTTTTCAATCCCGCTGCAGTTTCTGTGTTTAAACAACACTCTGATAGTAAACAGATTACAGAATGCTTCCAGATGTGCATCGGAATCTACTACTGGTCTTCCAGGGAACGATCAAAGCGTAGGCTGTTTGAGACATTACTCCCATGGAGGAAAGTGGTCATGGTGACTGTTGTATTCAATCCCGATGCAATTTCTGTGTTTCATTAGCACTCGGATAGTCTACAGATTACAGAATTCCCCCAGATGTGCATCGGAAACTACTACTGGTCTTGAGGGAACGATCAAAGCGATGACAGTTTGAGACATTATTCCAATGGAGAAATGTACGCATGGTGAATGTTGTATTCAATCCCGATGCAACTTCTGTGTTTCATCAACACTTTGAAGGTCCACAGATTACAGAATGCCTCCAGACGTGCATCGGAACCTACCACTGGTCTTCCAGGGAACGATCCAAGCGTAGACTGTTTGAGACATTACTCCTATGGAGGAAAGTGCGGATGGCGACTGTTGTAATTAATCCCGATGCAATTTCTGTGTTTCAACAACACTGTGATAGTGCACAGATTGCAAAATGCCTCCAGATTTGCATCGGAAACTACTACTGGTCTTCCAGGGGACGATCAAAGCGTAGACTGTTTGAGACATTACTCCCGTAGATGAAAGTGCGCATGGTGACTGTTGTATTCAATCCCGATGCAATTTCTGTGTTTAACAACACTCTGATACTAAACAGATTACAGAATGGCTCCAGATGTGCATCGGAAACTACTACTGGTCTTGAGGGAGCGATCAAAGCGATGACAGTTTGAGACATTACTCCAATGGAGAAATGTACGCGTGGTGCCTGTTGTATTCAATCCCGGTGCAATTTCTGTGTTTCATCAACACTTAGAAGGTCCACAGATTACAGAATGCCTCCAGATGTGCATCGGAAACTACTACTGGTCTTCCAGGGAACGATCAAAGCGTAGACTGTTTGAGACATTACTCCCATGGAGGTAAGTGCGCATGGTGACTTTTGTATTCAATCCAGATGCAATTTCAGTGTTTCAACAACACTCTGATGGTCCACAGATTACAGAATGCCTCCAGATGTGCATCGGAACCTACTAGTGGTCTTCCAGAGAACGATCAAAACGTAGACTGTTTGAGATATTACTCCCATGGAGGAAAGTCCCCATGGTGCCTGTTGTGTTCAATCCCGATGCAATTTCTGTGTTTCAACAACACTCTGATAGTCCACAGATTACAGAATGCCTCCAGATGTGCATGGGAAACTACTACTGGTCTTCAAGGGAACGATCAAAGCGTAGACTATTTGAGACATTACTCCCATGGATGAAAGTGCGCATGGTGACTGTTGTATTCAATCCCGATGCAATTTGTGTGTTTCATCAACACTCTGTTAGTCCACAGATTACAGAATGCTTCCAGATGTGGATCGGAAACAACTACTGGTCTTCCAAGTAACGATCAAAGCGTAGACTGTTTGAGACACTACTCCTATGTAGGAAAGAGCGCATGGTGACTGTTGTATTCAATCCCGATGCAATTTCTGTGTTTCATCGACACTCTGATAGTCCACAGATTACAGATAGCCTCCAGGTGTGCATCGGAAACTACTACAGGTCTTCCAGGTAACGATCAAAGCGTAGACTGTTTGAGACATTACACCCATAGAGGAAAGTCCGCATGGTGACTGTTGTATTCAAACCCGATGCAATTTCTGTGTTTCAACAACACTCTGATAGTAAACTGAGTACAGAATGCCTCCAGATGCGCATCGGAAACTACTACTGGTCTTCCAGGGAACGATCAAAGCGTAGGCTGTTTGAGACATTACTCCCATGGAGGAAAGTGCGCATGGTGACTGTTGTATTCAATCCCGATGCAATTTCTGTATTTCATCAACACTCTGTTAGTCCACAGATTACAGAATGCTTCCAGATGTGCATCGGAAACTACTACTGGTCTTCCAGGGAACGATCAAAGCGTAGACTGTTTGAGACATTACTCCCATGGAGGAAAGTGCGGACTGTTGTATTCAATCCCGATGCAATTTCAGTGTTTCATCAACACTCTTATAGTCCACAGATTACAGAATGCCTCCAGATGTGCATCGGACCCTACTACTGGTCTTCCAGACAACGATCAGAGCGTAGACTGTTTGAGACATTACTCCCATGGAGGAAAGTCCGCATGGTGACTGTTGTATTCAATCCCGATGTAATTTCTGTGTTATATCAACACTCTGATAGTCGACAGATTACAGAATGCCTCCAGATGTGCATCGGAAACTACTACTGGTCTTGAGGGAGCGATCAAAGCGATGACAGTTTGAGACATTACTCCAATGGAGAAATGTACGCGTGGTGCCTGTTGTATTCAATCCCGGAGCAATTTCTGTGTTTCATCAACACTTAGAAGGTCCACAGATTACAGAATGCCTCCAGATGTGCATCGGAAACTACTACTGGTCTTCCAGGGAACGATCAAAGCGTAGACTGTTTGAGACATTACTCCCATGGAGGTAAGTGCGCATGGTGACTGTTGTATTCAATCCAGATGCAATTTCAGTGTTTCAACAACACTCTGATGGTCCACAGATTACAGAATGCCTCCAGATGTGCATCGGAACCTACTAGTGGTCTTCCAGAGAACGATCAAAACGTAGACTGTTTGAGATATTACTCCCATGGAGGAAAGTCCGCATGGTGCCTGTTGTATTCAATCCCGATGCAATTTCTGTGTTTCAACAACACTCTGATAGTCCACAGATTACAGAATGCCTCCAGATGTGCATGGGAAACTACTACTGGTCTTCAAGGGAACGATCAAAGCGTAGACTATTTGAGACATTACTCCCATGGATGAAAGTGCGCATGGTGACTGTTGTATTCAATCCCGATGCAATTTGTGTGTTTCATCAACACTCTGTTAGTCCACAGATTACAGAATGCTTCCAGATGTGGATCGGAAACAACTACTGGTCTTCCAGGTAACGATCAAAGCGTAGACTGTTTGAGACATTACTCCTATGTAGGAAAGAGCGCATGGTGACTGTTGTATTCAATCCCGATGCAATTTCTGTGTTTCATCGACACTCTGATAGTCCACAGATTACAGATAGCCTCCAGGTGTGCATCGGAAACTACTACAGGTCTTCCAGGTAACGATCAAAGCGTAGACTGTTTGAGACATTACACCCATAGAGGAAAGTCCGCATGGTGACTGTTGTATTCAAACCGATGCAATTTCTGTGTTTCAACAACACTCTGATAGTAAACTGAGTACAGAATGCCACTAAATGCGCATCGAAAACTACTACTGGTCTTCCAGGGAACGATGAAAGCGTAGGCTGTTTGAGACATTACTCCCATGGAGGAAAGTGCGCATGGTGACTGTTGTATTCAATCCCGATGCAATTTCTGTATTTCATCAACACTCTGTTAGTCCACAGATTACAGAATGCTTCCAGATGTGCATCGGAAACTACTACTGGTCTTCCAGGGAACGATCAAAGCGTAGACTGTTTGAGACATTACTCCCATGGAGGAAAGTGCGGACTGTTGTATTCAATCCCGATGCAATTTCAGTGTTTCATCAACACTCTTATAGTCCACAGATTACAGAATGCCTCCAGATGTGCATCGGACCCTACTACTGGTCTTCCAGACAACGATCAGAGCGTAGACTGTTTGAGACATTACTCCCATGGAGGAAAGTCCGCATGGTGACTGTTGTATTCAAACCCGATGTAATTTCTGTGTTATATCAACACTCTGATAGTCCACAGATTACAGAATGCCTCCAGATGTGCATCGGAAACAACTACTGGTCTTCCAGGGAACGATCAAAGCGTAGACTGTTTGAGAAATTACTCCTATGTAGGAAAGTGCGCAGGGTGAATTTGTATTCAATCCCGATGTAATTTCTGTGTTATATCAACACTCTTGTAGTCCACAGATTACAGAATGCCTCCAGATGTGCATCGGAACCTACTAGTGGTCTTCCAGAGAACGATCAAAACGTAGACTGTTTGAGATATTACTCCCATGGAGGAAAGTCCGCATGGTGACTGTTGTATTCAATCCCGCTGCAGTTTCTGTGTTTAAACAACACTCTGATAGTAAACAGATTACAGAATGCTTCCAGATGTGCATCGAAAACTACTACTGGTCTTCCAGGGAACGATCAAAGCGTAGGCTGTTTGAGACATTACTCCCATGGAGGAAAGTGGTCATGGTGACTGTTGTATTCAATCCCGATGCAATTTCTGTGTTTCATTAGCACTCGGATAGTCCACAGATTACAGAATTCCTCCAGATGTGCATCGGAAACTACTACTGGTCTTGAGGGAACGATCAAAGCGATGACAGTTTGAGACATTACTCCAATGGAGATATGTACGCATGGTGAATGTTGTATTCAATCCCGATGCAACTTCTGTGTTTCATCAACACTTTGAAGGTCCACAGATTACAGAATGCCTCCAGATGTGCATCGCAACCTACCACTGGGCTTCCAGGGAACGATCCAAGCGTAGACTGTTTGAGACATTACTCCTATGGAGGAAAGTGCGGATGGCGACTGTTGTATTCAATCCCGATGCAATTTCTGTGTTTCAAGAACACTGTGATAGTGCACAGATTGCAAAATGCCTCCAGATTTGCATCGGAAACTACTACTGGTCTTCCAGGGGACGATCAAAGCGTAGACTGTTTGAGACATTACTCCCGTAGATGAAAGTGCGCATGGTGACTGTTGTATTCAATCCCGATGCAATTTCTGTGTTTAACAACACTCTGATAGTAAACAGATTACAGAATGGCTCCAGATGTGCATCGGAAACTACTACTGGTCTTGAGGGAGCGATCAATGCGATGACAGTTTGAGACATTACTCCAATGGAGAAATGTACGCGTGGTGCCTGTTGTATTCAATCCCGGTGCAATTTCTGTGTTTCATCAACACTTAGAAGGTCCACAGATTACAGAATGCCTACAGATGTGCATCGGAAACTACCACTGGTCTTCCAGGGAACAATCAAAGCGTAGGCTGTTTGAGACATTACTCAAATGGTGGAAAGTGCGCATGGTGAATGTTGTATTCAATCCCGATGCAATTTCTGTGTTTCAACAACATTCTGATAGTCCACAGATTTCAGAATGCCTCCAGATGTGCATCGGAAACTACTACTGGTCTTCCAGGGAGCGATCAAATCCTAAACTGTTTGGGACATTACTCCCATGGAGAAAAGTGCGCATGGTGACTGTTGTATTTAATCCCGATGCAATTTGTGTGTTTCAGCAGCACTCTGATTGTCCACAGATTACTGAATGCCTCCAGATGTGCATCCGAAACTACTACTGTTCTTAAAGGGAACGATCAAAGCGTAGGCTGTTTGAGACATTACTCCCATGGAGGAAAGTGCGCATGGTGACTGTTGTATTGAATCCCGGTGCAATTTCTGTGTTTCATTGCACTCGGATAGTCCACAGATTACAGAATGCCTCCAGATGTACATCGGAAACTAGTACTGGTCTTGAGGGAACGATCAAAGCGAAGACAGTATGAGACATTATTCCAATGGAGAAATGTACGCATGGTGCCTGTTGTATTCAATCCCGATGCAATTTCTGTGTTTCATCAACACTTAGAAGGTCCACAGATTACAGAATGAGTCCAGATGTGCATCGGAAACTACTACTGGTCTTCCAGGGAACGATCAAAGCGTAGACTGTTTGAGACATTACTCCCATGGAGGAAAGTCCGCATGGTGACTGCTGTATTCAAACCCGATGCAATTTCTGTGTTTCAACAACACTCTGATAGTAAACTGAGTACACATTGCCTCCAGATGTGCATCGGAAACTACTACTGGTCTTCCAGGGAGCGATCAAATCCTAAACTGTTTGGGACATTACTCTCATGGAGGAAAGTGCGCATGGTGACTGTTGTATTCAATCCCGATGCAATTTCTGTGTTTCATCAACACTCTGTTAGTCCACAGATTACAGAATGCTTCCAGATGTGCATCGGAAACTACTACTGGTATTCCACGGAACGGTCAAAGCGTAGACTGTTTGAGACATTACTCCGATGTAGGAAAGTGCGCAGGGTGACTTTGTATTCAATCCCGATGTAGTTTCTGTGTTATATCAACACTCTGATAGTCCACAGATTACAGAATGCCTCCAGATGTGCATCGGAACCTACTACTGGTCTTCCAGAGAACGATCAAAGCGTAGACTGTTTGAGACATTACTCCCATGGAGGAAAGACCGCATGGTGACTGTTGTATTCAATCCCGATGCAATTTCTGTGTTTCAACAACACTCTGATAGTAAACAGACTACATAATGCCTCCAGATGTGCATCGGAAGCTACTACTGGTCTTCCAGGGAACGAACAAAGCGTAGGCTGTTTGAGACATTACTCAAATGGAGGAAATTGGTCATGGTGACTGTTGTATTCAATCGCGATGCAATTTCTGTGTTTCATTAGCAGTCGGATAGTCCACAGATTACAGAATGCCTCCAGATGTGCATCGGAAACTCTACTGGTCTTGTGGGAACGATCAAAGCAATGACAGTTTGAGACATTACTCCAATGGAGAAATGTACGCATGGTGCCTGTATTATTCAATCCCGATGCAATTTCTGTGTTTCATCAACACTTTGAAGGTCCACAGATTACAGATAGCCTCCAGATGTGCATCGGAAACTACTACTGGTCTTCCAGGGAGCGATCAAATCACAAACTGTTTGAGACATTACTCCCATGGAGGAAAGTGCGCATGGTGACTGTTGTATTCAATCCCGATGCAATTTGTTTGTTTCATCAACACTCTGATAGTCCACAGATTACAGATAGCCACCAGATGTGCATCGGAAACTACTACTGGTCATCCAGGGAACGATCAAAGCGTAGACTGTTTGAGACATTACTCCCATGGAGGAAAGTCCGCATGGTGACTGTTGTATTCAATCCCGATGCAATTTCTGTGTTTCAACAACACTCTGATAGTAAACAGATTACATAAAGCCTCCAGATGTGCATCGGAAACAAACTACTGGTCCTTCAGAGAACGATCAAAGCGTAGACAGTTTGAGACATTACTCCCTTGGAGGAAAGTCCGCATGGTGACTGTTGTATTCAATCCCGATGCAATTTCTGTGTTTCAACAACACTCTGATAGTAAACAGATTACATAATGCCTCCAGAAGTGCATCGGAAACTACTACTGGTCATCCAGGGAACGATCAAAGCGTA
Source organism: Schistocerca gregaria (assembly GCF_023897955.1). NCBI lineage: Eukaryota > Metazoa > Arthropoda > Insecta > Orthoptera > Acrididae > Schistocerca > Schistocerca gregaria. The sequence continues at coordinate 17,318,800 of NC_064926.1, read as the reverse complement.
GACTGTTTGAGACATTACTCCCATGGAGGAAAGTGCGCATGGTGACTGTTGTATTCAATCCCGATGCAATTTCAGTGTTTCAACAACACTCTGATAGTCCACAGATTACACAATGCCTCCAGATGTGCATCGGAAACTACTACTGGTCTTCCAGGGAACGATCAAAGCGTAGGCTGTTTGAGACATTACTCAAATGGAGGATAGTGCGCATGGTGAATGTTGTATTCAATCTTGATGCAATTTCTGTGTTTCAACAACATCTGATAGTCCACAGATTACAGAATGCCTCCAGATGTGCATCGGAAACTACTACTGGTCTTTCAGGGAGCGATCAAATCCCAAACTTTTTGAGACATTACTCCCATGGAGGAAAGTGCGCATGGTGACTGTTGTATTCAATCCCGATGCAATTTGTGTGTTTCATCAACACTCTGATAGTCCACAGATTACAGAATGCCTCCAGATGTGCATCGGAAACTACTACCGGTCTTCCAGGGAACGACCAAGACGTAGACTGTTTGAGACATTACTCTTATGTAGGAATGTGCGCATGGTGACTGTTGAATTCAATCCCGATGCAATTTCTGTGTTTCATCGACACTCTGATAGTCAACAGATTACAGATAGCCTCCAGATGTGCATCGGAAACTACTACTGGTCATCCAGGGAACGATCAAAGCGTAGACTGTATGAGACATTACTCCCATGGAGGAAAGTGCGCATGGTGACTGTTGAATTCAATCCCAATGCAATTTCAGTGTTTCAACAACACTCTGATAGTCCACAGATTACAGAATGCCTATAGATGTGCATCGGAAACTACTACTGGTCTTCCAGGGAGCGATCAAATCCCAAACTGTTTGAGACATTACTCCCATGGAGGAAAGTGCGCATGGTGACTGTTGTATTCACTTCCGATGCAATTTGTGTGTTTCATCAACACTCTGATAGTCCACAGATTACAGAATGCCTCCAGATGTGCATCGGAAACTACTATTGGTCTTCTAGGGAACGACCAAAGCGTAGACTGTTTGAGACATTACTCTTATGTAGGAATGTGCGCATGGTGACTGTTGTATTCAATCCCAAATCAATTTCTGTGTTTCATCGACACTCTGATAGTCCACAGATTACAGATAGCCTCCAGATGTGCATCGGAAACTACTACTGGTCTTCCAGGGAACGATCAAATCGTAGACTGTTTGAGACATTACTCCCATGGAGGAAAGTCCGCATGGTGACTGTTGTATTCAATCCCGATGCAATTTCTGTGTTTCAACAACACTCTGATAGTAAACAGATTACATAAAGCCTCCAGATGTGCATCGGAAACAAACTACTGGTCCTTCAGAGAACGATCAAAGCGTAGACAGTTTGAGACATTACTCCCTTGGAGGAAAGTCCGCATGGTGACTGTTGTATTCAATCCCGATGCAATTTCTGTGTTTCAACAACACTCTGATAGTAAACAGATTACATAATGCCTCCAGAAGTGCATCGGAAACTACTACTGGTCATCCAGGGAACGATCAAAGCGTAGACTGTTTGAGACATTACTCCCATGGAGGAAAGTGCGCATGGTGACTGTTGTATTCAATCCCGATGCAATTTCAGTGTTTCAACAACACTCTGATAGTCCACAGATTACACAATGCCTCCAGATGTGCATCGGAAACTACTACTGGTCTTCCAGGGAACGATCAAAGCGTAGGCTGTTTGAGACATTACTCAAATGGAGGATAGTGCGCATGGTGAATGTTGTATTCAATCTTGATGCAATTTCTGTGTTTCAACAACATCTGATAGTCCACAGATTACAGAATGTCTCCAGATGTGCATCGGAAACTACTACTGGTCTTTCAGGGAGCGATCAAATCGCAAACTTTTTGAGAGATTACTCCCATGGAGGAAAGTGCGCATGGTGACTGTTGTATTCAATCCCGATGCAATTTGTGTGTTTCATCAACACTCTGATAGTCCACAGATTACAGAATGCCTCCAGATGTGCATCGGAAACTACTACCGGTCTTCCAGGGAACGACCAAGACGTAGACTGTTTGAGACATTACTCTTATGTAGGAATGTGCGCATGGTGACTGTTGAATTCAATCCCGATGCAATTTCTGTGTTTCATCGACACTCTGATAGTCAACAGATTACAGATAGCCTCCAGATGTGCATCGGAAACTACTACTGGTCATCCAGGGAACGATCAAAGCGTAGACTGTTTGAGACATTACTCCCATGGAGGAAAGTGCGCATGGTGACTGTTGAATTCAATCCCAATGCAATTTCAGTGTTTCAACAACACTCTGATAGTCCACAGATTACAGAATGCCTATAGATGTGCATCGGAAACTACTACTGGTCTTCCAGGGAGCGATCAAATCCCAAACTGTTTGAGACATTACTCCCATGGAGGAAAGTGCGCATGGTGACTGTTGTATTCACTCCCGATGCAATTTGTGTGTTTCATCAACACTCTGATAGTCCACAGATTACAGAATGCCTCCAGATGTGCATCGGAAACTACTATTGGTCTTCTAGGGAACGACCAAAGCGTAGACTGTTTGAGACATTACTCTTATGTAGGAATGTGCGCATGGTGACTGTTGTATTCAATCCCAAATCAATTTCTGTGTTTCATCGACACTCTGATAGTCCACAGATTACAGATAGCCTCTAGATGTGCATCGGAAACTACTACTGGTCTTCCAGGGAACGATCAAATCGTAGACTGTTTGAGACATTACTCCCATGGAGGAAAGTCCGCATGGTGACTGTTGTATTCAAACCCGATGCAATTTCTGTGTTTCAACAACACTCTGATAGTAAACAGATTACAGAAAGCCTCCAGATGTGCATCGGAAACTACTACTCGTCTTCCAGGGAACGATCAAAGCGTAGGCTGTTTGAGACATTACTCCCATGGAGGAAAGTGGTCATGGTGACTGTTGTATTCAATCCCGATGCAATTTCTGTGTTTAATCAACACTCTGTTAGTCCACAGATTACAGAATGCTTCCAGATGTCCATCGGACACTACTACTGGTCTTCCAGGGAACGATCAAAGCGTAGACTGTTTGAGACATTACTCCGATGTAGGAAAGTGCGCAGGGTGACTTTGTATTCAATCCCGATGTAATTTCTGTGTTATATCAACACTTTGATAGTCCACAGATTACAGAATGCCTCCAGATGTGCATCGGAAACTACTACTGGTCTTCCAGGGAACGATCAAAGCGTAAACTGTTTGAGACATTACTCCCATGGAAGAAAGTGCGCATGGTGACTGTTGTATTCAATCCCGATGCAATTTCTGTCTTTCATCAACACTCTGTTAGTCCACAGATTACAGAATGCTTCCAGATGTGCATCGGAAACTACTACTGGTCTTCCAGGGAACGATCAAAGCATAGACTGTTTGAGACATTACTCCGATGTAGGAAAGTGCGCAGGGTGACTTTGTATTCAATCCCGATGTAATTTCTGTGTTATATCAACACTCTGATAGTCCATAGATTACAGAATGAATCCAGATGTGCATCGGAACCTACTACTGGTCTTCCAGGGAACGATCAAAGCGTAGACTGTTTGAGACATTACTCCTATTGAGGAAAGTGCGGATGGTGACTGTTGTATTCAATCCCGATGCAATTTCTGTGTTTCAACAACACTCTGATAGTCCACAGATTACAGATAGCCTCCAGATGTGCTTCAGAAACTACTACTGGTCTTCCAGGGAACGATCAAAGCGTAGACTGTTTGAGACATTACTCCTATGTAGGAAAGTGCGCAGGGTGACTTTGTACTCAATCCGGATGTAATTTCTGTGTTATATCAACACTCTTATAGTCCACAGGTTACAGAATGCCTCCAGATGTGCATCGAAACCTACTACTGGTCTTCCAGTCAACGATCAAAGCGTAGACTGTTTGAGACATTACTCCCATGGATGTATGTCCGCATGGTGACTGTTGTATTCATCCCGATGCAATTTCTGTGTTTCAACCACACTCTGATAGTAAACAGATTACAGAATGCCTCCAGATGTGGATCGAAAAATACTACTGGTCTTCCAGGGAACGATCAAAGCGTAGGCTGTTTGAGACATTACTCCCATGGAGGAAAGTGGTCATGGTGACTGTTGTATTCAATCCCGATGAAATTTCTGTGTTTCATTAGCACTCGGATAGTCCACAGATTACAGAATGCCTCCAGATGTGCATCGGAAACTACTACTGGTCTTGAGGGAACGATCAAAGCGATGACAGTTTGAGACATTACTCCAATGGAGAAATATACGCATGGTGCCTGTTGTATTCAATCCCTATGCAATTTCTGTGTTTCATCAACACTAAGAAGGTCCACAGATTACAGAATGCCTCCAGATGTGCATAGGAAACTACTACTGGTCTCCCAGGGAACGATCAATGCGTAGACTGTTTGAGACGTTACTCCCATGGAGGAAAGTGCGCATTTTGACTGCTGTATTCAATCCCGATGCAATTTCAGTGTTTCAACGACACTCTGATAGTCCACAGATTACAGAATGCCTCAAGATGTGCATCGGAATCTACTACTAGTCTTCCTGGGAACGATCAAAGCGTAGGCAGTTTGAGACATTACTCAAATGGAGTAAAGTGCGCATGGTGAGTGTTGTATTCAATCCCGATGCAATTTCTGTGTTTCATTAGCACTCGGATAGTCCACATATTACAGAATGCCTCCAGATGTGCATCGGAAACTCTACTGGTCTTGAGGGAACGATCAAAGCGATGACAGTTTGAGACATTACTCCAATGGAGAAATGTACGTATGGTGCCTGTTGTATTCAATCCCGATGCAATTTCTGTGTTTCATCAACACTTAGAAGGTCCACAAATTACAGAATGCCTCCAGATGTGCATAGGAAACTACTACTGGTCTCCCAGGGAACGATCAATGCGTAGACTGTTTGAGACGTTACTCCCATGGAGGAAAGTGCGCATTTTTTTGACTGCTGTATTCAATCCTGATGCAATTTCAGTGTTTCAACAACATTCTGATAGTCCACAGATTACAGAATGCCTCCAGATGTGCATCGGAAACTACTACTGGTCTTCCAGGGAGCGATCAAATCCTAAACTGTTTGGGACATTACTCCCATGCAGGAAAGTGCGCATGGTGCCTGTTGTATTTAATCCCGATGCAATTTGTGTGTTTCATCAGCACTCTGATAGTCCACAGATTACAGAATGCCTCCAGATGTGCGTGGGAAACTACTACTGGTCTTCCAGGGAACGATCAATGCGTAAACTATTTGAGACATTACTCCCTTGGATGAAAGTGCGCATGGTGACTGTTGTATTCAATCCAGATGCAACTTCTGGGTTCATCAACACTCTGATAGTCCACAGATTACAGAATGCCTCCAGATGTGCATCGGAAACTACTACTGGTCTTCCAGGGAACGATCAAAGCGTAAACAGTTTGAGACATTACTCCAATGGAAGAAAGTGCGCATGGTGACTGTTGTATTCAATCCCGATGCAATTTCTGTGTTTCATCAATCACTCTGTTAGTCCACAGATTACAGAATGCATCCAGATGTGCATCGGAAACTACTACTGGTCCTCCAGGGAACGATCAACGCGTAGACTGTTTGAGACATTACTCCGATGTAGGAAAGTTTGCAGGGTGACTTTGTATTCAATCCCGATGTAATTTCTGTGTTATATCAACACTCTGATAGTCCACAGATTACAGAATGCCTCCAGATGTGCATCGGAAACTACTACTGGTCTTCCAGAGAACGATCAAAGCGTAGACTGTTTGAGACATTACTCCCATGGAGGAAAGTCCGCATGGTGACTGTTGTATTCAATCCCGATGCAATTTCTGTGTTTCAACAACACTCTGATAGTAAACAGATTACATAATGCCTCCAGATGTGCATCGGAAACTACTACTGGTCTTCCAGGGAACGATCAAAGCGTAGGCTGTTTGAGACATTACTCCCATGGAGGAAAGTGGTCATGGTGACTGTTGTATTCAATCCCGATGCAATTTCTGTGTTTCATTAGCACTCGGATAGTCCACAGATTACTGAATGCCTCCAGATGTGCATCGGAAACTACTACTGGTCTTCCAGGGAATGATCAAAGCGTAGGCTGTTTGAGACATTACTCAAATGGAGGAAAGTGCGCATGGTGGATGTCGTATTCAATCCCGATGCAATTTCTTTGTTTCAACAACATTCTGATAGTCCACAGATTACAGAATGCCTCCAGATGCGCATCGGATACTACTACTGGTCTTCCAGGGAGCGATCAAATCCCAAACTGTTTGAGACATTACTCCCACGGAGGAAAGTGCGCATGGTGACTGTTGTATTCAATCCCGATGCAATTTGTGTGTTTCATCAACACTCTGATAGTCCACAGATTACAGAATGCCTCCAGATGTGCATCGGAAACTACTACTGGTCTTCCAGGGAACGATCAATGCGTAGACTGTTTGAGACATTACTCCCATGGAGGAAAGTGCGCACGGTGACTGTTGTATTCAATCCCGATGCAATATCTGTGTTCAACAACATTCTGATAGTCCACAGATTACAGAATGCCTCCAGATGTGCATCGGATACTACTACTGGTCTTCCAGGGAGCGATCAAATCCCAAACTGTTTGAGACATTACTCCCACGGAGGAGAGTGCGCATGGTGACTGTTGTATTCATTCCCGATGCAATTTGTGTGTTTCATCAACACTCTGATAGTCCACTGATTACAGAATGCCTCCAGATGTGCATCGGAAACTACTACTGGTCTTCCAGGGAACGACCAAAGCGTAGACTGTTTGAGACATTACTCCCATGGAGGAATGTGCGCACGGTGACTGTTGTATTCAATCCCGATGGAATTTCAGTGTTTCAACAACACTCTGATAGTCCACAGATTACAGAATGCCTCCAGATGTGCATCGGAAACTACTACTGGTCTTCCAGGGAGCGATCAAATCCCAAACTGTTTGAGACATTACTCCCATGGAGGAAAGTGCGAATGGTGACTGTTGTATTCAATCCCGATGCAATTTGTGTGTTTCATCAACACTCTGATAGTCCACAGATTACAGAATGCCTCCAGATACGCGTCGGAAACTACTACTGGTCTCCAGGGAACGACCAAAGTGTAGACTGTTTGAGACATTACTCTTATGTAGGAATGTGCGCATGGTGACTGTTGTATTCAATCCCGATGCAATTTCTGTGTTTCATCGACACTCTGATAATCCACAGATTACAGATAGGCACCAGATGTGCATCGGAAACTACTACTGGTCTTCTATGGAACGATCAGAGCGTAGACTGTTTTAGACATTACTCCCATGAAGGAAAGTGCGCATAGTGACAGTTGTATACAAACCCGATGCAATTTCTGTGTTTCAACAACATTCTGATAGTAAACTGAGTACAGAATGCCTCCAGATGTGCATCGGAAACTACTACTGGTCTTCCAGGGAACGATCAAAGCGTAGGCTGTTTGAGACATTTTTCCCATGGAGGAAAGTGCGCATGGTGACTTTTGTATTCAATCCAGATGCAATTTCTGGGTTCATCAATACTCTGATAGTCCACAGATTACAGAATGCCTCCAGATGTGCAACGGAAACTACTACTGGTCTTCCATAGAACGATCAAAGCGTAGACTGTTTTAGACATTACTCCCATGAAGGAAAGTGCGCATAGTGACAGTTGTATTCAAACCCGATGCAATTTCTGTGTTTCAACAACATTCGGATAGTAAACTGAGTACAGAATGCCTCCAGATGTGCATCGGAAACTACTACTGGTCTTCCAGGGAACGATCAAAGCGTAGGCTGTTTGAGACATTTTTCCCATGGAGGAAAGTGCGCATGGTGACTTTTGTATTCAATCCAGATGCAATTTCTGGGTTCATCAATACTCTGATAGTCCACAGATTACAGAATGCCTCCAGATGTGCAACGGAAACTACTACTGGTCTTCCAGGGAACGATCAGAGCGGAAACTGTTTGAGACATTACTCCCAAGGAAGAAAGTACGCATGGTGACTGTTGTATTCAATCCCGATGTAATTTCTGTGTTTCATCAACACTCTGTTAGTACACACATTACAGAATGCTTATAGATGTGCATCGGAAACTACTACTGGTCTTCCAGGGAACGATCAAAGCGTAGACTGTTTGAGACATTACTCCGATGTAGGAAAGTGCGCAGGGTGACTTTGTATTCAATCCCGATGTAATTTCTGTGATATATCAACACTCTGATAGTCCACAGATTACAGAATGCCTCCAGATGTGCATCGGAACCTACTAGTGGTCTTCCAGGGAACGATCAAAGCGTAGACTGTTTGAGACATTACTCCTATGGAGGAAAGTGCGGATGGTGACTGTTGTATTCAATCCCGATGCAATTTCTGTGTTTCAACAACACTGTGATAGTCCACAGATTGCAAAATGCCTCCAGATTTGCATCGGAAACTACTACTGGTCTTCCAGAGAACGATCAAAGCGTAGGCTGTTTGAGACATTACTCCCATGGAGGAAAATCCGCATGGTGACTGTTGTATTCAATCCCGATGCAATTTCTGTGTTTCAACAACACTCTGATAGTAAACAGATTACAGAATGCCTTCAGATGTGCATCGGAAACTACTACTGGTCTTCCAGGGAACGATCAAAGCGTAGGCTGTTTGAGACATTACTCCCATGGAGGAAAGTGGCCATGGTGACTGTTGCATTCAATCCCGATGGAATTTCTGTGTTTCATTAGCACTCGGATGGTCCACAGATTACAGAATGCCTCCAGATGTGCATCGGAAACTACTACTTGTCTTGAGGGAACGATCAAATCGATGACAGTTTGAGACATTACTCCAATCGAGAAATGTACGCATGGTGCCTGTTGTATTCAATCCCGATGCAATTTCTGTGTTTCATCAACACTTTGAAGGTCCACAGATTACAGAATGCCTCCAGATGTGCATGGGAAACTACTACTGGTCTTCCAGGGAACGATCAAAGCGTAGACTATTTGAGACATTACTCCCATGGATGAAAGTGCGCATGGTAACTGTTGTATTCAATCCCGACGCAATTTCTGTGTTTCAACAACATTATGATAGTCCACAGATTACAGAATGCCTCCAGATGTGCATCGGAAACTACTACTGGTCTTCCAGGGAGCGATCAAATCCCAAACTGTTTGAGACATTACTCCCATGGAGGAAAGTGCGCATGGTGACTGTTGTATTCAATCCCGATGCAATTTGTGTGTTTCATCAACCCTCTGTTAGTCCACAGATTACAGTATGGTTCCAGATGTGCATCGGAAACTACTACTGGTCTTCCAGGGAACGACCAAAGTGTAGACTGTTTGAGACATTACTCTTATGTAGGAATGTGCGCATGGTGACTGTTGTATTCAATCCCGATGCAATTTCTGTGTTTCATCGACACTCTGATAGTCCACAGATTACAGATAGCCTCCAGATGTGCATCGGAAACTACTACTGGTCTTCCAGGGAACGATCAAAGCGTAGACTGTTTGAGACATTACTTCCATGGAGGAAAGGGGTCAAGGTGACTGTTGTATTCAATCCCGATGCAATTTCTGTGATTCATTAGCTCTCGGATAGTCCACGGATTACAGAATGCCTCCAGATGTGCATCGGAAACTACCACTGGTCTTCCAGGGAGCGATCAAATCCCAAACTGTTTGAGACATTACTCCCTTGGAGGAAAGTGCGCATGGTGACTGTTGTATTCAATCCCGATGCAATTTATGTGTTTCATCAACACTCTGATAGTCCACAGATTACAGAATGCCTCCAGATGTGCATCGGAAACTACTACTGGTCTGCCAGGGAACGATCAAAGCGTAGACTGTTTGAGACATTACTCCCATGGAGGAAAGTGCGCACGGTGACTGTTGTATTCAATCCCGATGCAATTTCTGTGTTTCAACAACATTCTGATAGTCCACAGATTACAGAATGCCTCCAGATGTGCATCGGATACTACTACTGGTCTTCCAGGGAGCGATCAAATCCCAAACTGTTTGAGACATTACTCCCACTGAGGAAAGTGCGCATGGTGACTGTTGTATTCAATCCCGATGCAATTTGTGTGTTTTATCAACACTCTGATAGTCCACTAATTACAGAATGCCTCCAGACGTGCATCGGAAACTACTACTGGTCTTCCAGGGAACGATCAAAGCGTAGACTGTTTGAGACATTACTCCCATGGAGGAAAGTGCGCACGGTGACTGTTGTATTCAATCCCGATGGAATTTCAGTGTTTCAACAACACTCTGATAGTCCACAGATTACAGAATGCCTTTAGATGTGCATGGGAAACTACTACTGGTCTTCCAGGGAGCGATCAAATCCCAAACTGTTTGAGACATTACTCCCATGGAGGAAAGTGCGAATGGTGACTGTTGTATTCAATCCCGATGCAATTTGTGTGTTTCATCAACACTCTGATAGTCCACAGATTACAGAATGCCTCCAGATGTGCATCGGAAACTACTACTGGTCTTCCACGGAACGACCAAAGCGTAGACTGTTTGAGACATTACTCTTATGTAGGAATGTGCGCATGGTGACTGTTGTATTCAATCCCGATGCAATTTCTGTGTTTCATCGACACTCTGATAGTCCACAGATTACAGATAGGCTCCAGATGTGCATCGGAAACTACTACTGGTCTTCCATGGAACGATCAAAGCGTAGACTGTTTGAGACATTACTCCCACGAAGGAAAGTGCGCATAGTGACAGTTGTATTCAAACCCGATGCAATTTCTGTGTTTCAACAACACTCTGATAGTAAACTGAGTACAGAATGCCTCCAGATGTGCATCGGAAACTACTACTGGTCTTCCAGTGAACGATCAAAGCGTAGGCTGTTTGAGACATTACTCCCATGGAGGAAAGTGCGCATGGTGACTTTTGTATTCAATCCAGATGCAATTTCTGGGTTCATCAACACTCTGATAGTCGACAGATTACAGAATGCCTCCAGATGTGCATCGGAAACTACTACTGGTCTTCAAGGGAACGATCAAAGCGAAAACTGTTTGAACATTACTCCCAAGGAAGAAAGTGCGCATGGTGACTGTTGTATTCAATCCCGATGTAATTTCTGTGTTTCATCAACACTCTGTTAGTCCACACATTACAGAATGCTTATAGATGTGCATCGGAAACTACTACTGGTCTTCCAGGGAACGATCAAAGCGTAGACTGTTTGAGACATTACTCCGATGCAGGAAAGTGCGCAGGGTGACTTTGTATTCAATCCCGATGTAATTTCTGTGTTATATCAACACTCTGATAGTCCACAGATTACAGAATGCCTCCAGATGTGCATCGGAACCTACTACTGGTCTTCCAGGGAACGATCAAAGCGTAGACTGTTTGAGACATTACTCCTATGGAGGAAAGTGCGGATGGTGACTGTTGTATTCAATCCCGATGCAATTTCTGTGTTTCAACAACACTGTGATAGTCCACAGATTGCAAAATGCCTCCAGATTTGCATCGGAAACTACTACTGGTCTTCCAGGGAACGATCAAAGCGTAGACTGTTTGAGACATTACTCCCATGGAGGAAAGTCCACATGGTGACTGTTGTATTCAATCCCGATGCAATTTCTGTGTTTCAACAACATTCTGATAGTCCACAGATTACAGAATGCATCCAGATGTGCATCGGAAACTACTACTGGTCTTCCAGGGAGCGATCAAATCCTAAACTGTTTGAGACATTACTCCCATGGAGGAAACTGCGCATGGTGACTGTTCTATTTAATCCCGATGCAATTTGTGTGTTTCATCAACACTCTGATAGTCCACAGATTACAGAATGCCTCCAGATGTGCATGGGAAACTACTACTGGTCTTCCAGGGAACGATCAAAGCGTAGACTATTTGAGAGATTACTCCCATGGATGAAAGTGCGCATGGTGACTGTTGTATTCAATCCCGATGCAATTTCTGTGTTTCAACAACATTCTGATAGTCCACAGAATACAGAATGCCTCCAGATGTGCATCGGAAACTACTACTGGTCTTCCAGGGAGCGATCAAATCCCAAACTCTTTGTGACACACTCCCATGGAGGAAAGTGCGCATTGTGACTGTTGTATTCAATCCCGATGCAATTTGTGTGTTTCATCAACACTCTGTTAGTCCACAGATTACAGAATGATTCCAGATGTGCATCGGAAACAACTACTGGTCTTCCAGGGAACGATCAAAGCGTAGAATGTTTGAGACATTACTCCTATGTAGGAGAGTGCGCAGGGTGACTTTGTATTCAATCCCGATGTAATTTCAGTGTTATATCAACACTCTTATAGTCCACAGATTACAGAATGCCTCCAGGTGTGCATCGGAACCTACTACTGGTCTTCCAGAGAACGATCAAAGCGTAGACTGTTTGAGACATTACTCCCATGGAGGAAAATCCGCATGGTGACTGTTGTATTCAATCCCGATGCAATTTCTGTGTTTCAACAACACTCTGATAGTAAACAAATTACAGAATGCCTTCAGATGTGCATCGGAAACTACTACTGGTCTTCCAGGGAACGATCAAAGCGTAGGCTGTTTGAGACATTACTCCCATGGAGGAAAGTGGTCATGGTGACTGTTGCATTCAATCCCGATGCAATTTCTGTGTTTCATTAGCACTCGGATAGTCCACAGATTACAGAATGCCTCCAGATGTGCATCGGAACCACTACTTCTGGTCTTGAGGGAACGATCAAAGCGATGACAGTTTGAGACATTACTCCAATGGAGAAATGTACGCATTGTGCCTGTTGTATTCAATCCCGATGCAATTTCTGTGTTTCATCAACACTTTGAAGGTCCACAGATTACAGAATGCCTCCAGATGTGCATCGGAAACTACTACTGGTCTTCCAGGGAACGATCAAAGCGTAGACTGTTTGAGACATTGCTCCCATGGAGGAAAGTGCTCATGGTGACTGTTGTATTCAATCTCGATGCAATTTCAGTGTTTCAACAACACTCTGATAGACCACAGATTACAGAATGCCTCCTATTGTGCATCGGAAACTACTACTGGTCTTCCAGGGAACGATCATAGCGTAGACTGTTTGAGACATTACTCCCATGGAGGAAAGGGGTCATGGTGACTGTTGTATTCAATCCCGATGCAATTTCTGTGATTCATTAGCTCTCGGATAGTCCACGGATTACAGAATGCCTCCAGATGTGCATCGGAAACTACCACTGGTCTTGAGGGAACGATCAAAGCCATGACAGTTTGAGACATTACTCCAATGGAGAAATGTACGCATGGAGCCTGTTGTATTCAATCCCGATGCAATTTCTGTGTTTCATCAACACTTTGAAGGTCCACAGATTACAGAATGCCTCCACATGTGCATCGGAAACTACTACTGGTCTTCCAGGGAACGATCAAAGCGTAGGCTGTTTGAGACATTACTCAAATGGAGGAAAGTGCGCAAAGTGAATGTTGTATTCAATCCCGATGCAATTTATGTGTTTCAACAACATTGTGATAGTCCACAGATTACAGAATGCCTCCAGAGGTGCATTGGAAACTACTACTGGTCTTCCAAGGAGCGATAAAATCCTAAACTGTTTGGGATATTACTCCCATGGAGGAAAGTGCGCATGGTGACTGCTGTATTTAATCCCGATGCAATTAGTGTGTTTCATCAACATTCTGATAGTCCACAGATTACAGAATGCCTCCAGATGTGCATCGGAAACTACTACTTGTCTTCCAGGGAACGATCATAGCGTAGACTGTTTGAGACATTACTCCCATGGAGGAAAGTGGGCATGGTGACTGTTGTAATCAATTCCGATGCAATTTCAGTGTTTCAACAACACTCTGATAGTCCACAGATTACAGAATGTCCCCAGATGTGCATCAGAAACTACTACTGGTCTTCCAGGGAACGATCAAAGTGTAGACTGTTTGAGACATTACTGCCATGGAGGAAAGTCCACATGGTTACTGTTGTATTCAATCCCGATGCAATTTCTGTGTTTCAACAACATTCTGATAGTCCACAGATTACAGAATGCCTCCAGATGTGCATCGGAAACTACTACTGGTCTTCCAGGGAACGATCAAAGCGAAAACTGTTTGAACATTACTCCCAAGGAAGAAAGTGCGCATGGTGACTGTTGTATTCAATCCCGATGCAATTTCTGTGTTTCAACAACATTCTGATAGTCCACAGATTACAGAATGCCTCCAGGTGTGCATCGGAACCTACTACTGGTCTTCCAGAGAACGATCAAAGCGTAGACTGTTTGAGACATTACTCCCATGGAGGAAAATCCGCATGGTGACTGTTGTATACAATCCCGATGCAATTTCTGTGTTTCAACAATACTCTGATAGTAAACAGATTACAGAATGCCTTCAGATGTGCATCGGAAACTACTACTGGTCTTCCAGGGAACGATCAAAGCGTAGGCTGTTTGAGACATTACTCCCATGGAGGAAAGTGGCCATGGTGACTGTTGCATTCAATCCCGATGCAATTTCTGTGTTTCATTAGCACTCGGATAGTCCACAGATTACAGAATGCCTCCAGATGTGCATCGGAAACTACTACTTGTCTTGAGGGAACGATCAAATCGATGACAGTTTGAGACATTACTCCAATGGAGAAATGTACGCATGGTGCCTGTTGTATTCAATCCCGATGCAATTTCTGTGTTTCATCAACACTTTGAAGGTCCACAGATTACAGAATGCCTCCAGATGTGCATGGGAAACTACTACTGGTCTTCCAGGGAACGATCAAAGCGTAGACTATTTGAGACATTACTCCCATGGATGAAAGTGCGCATGGTAACTGTTGTATTCAATCCCGACGCAATTTCTGTGTTTCAACAACATTATGATAGTCCACAGATTACAGAATGCCTCCAGATGTGCATCGGAAACTACTACTGGTCTTCCAGGGAGCGATCAAATCCCAAACTGTTTGAGACATTACTCCCATGGAGGAAAGTGCGCATGGTGACTGTTGTATTCAATCCCGATGCAATTTGTGTGTTTCATCAACCCTCTGTTAGTCCACAGATTACAGTATGGTTCCAGATGTGCATCGGAAACTACTACTGGTCTTCCAGGGAACGACCAAAGCGTAGACTGTTTGAGACATTACTCTTATGTAGGAATGTGCGCATGGTGACTGTTGTATTCAATCCCGATGCAATTTCTGTGTTTCATCGACACTCTGATAGTCCACAGATTACAGATAGCCTCCAGATGTGCATCGGAAACTACTACTGGTCTTCCAGGGAACGATCAAAGCGTAGACTGTTTGAGACATTACTTCCATGGAGGAAAGGGGTCAAGGTGACTGTTGTATTCAATCCCGATGCAATTTCTGTGATTCATTAGCTCTCGGATAGTCCACGGATTACAGAATGCCTCCAGATGTGCATCGGAAACTACCACTGGTCTTCCAGGGAGCGATCAAATCCCAAACTGTTTGAGACATTACTCCCTTGGAGGAAAGTGCGCATGGTGACTGTTGTATTCAATCCCGATGCAATTTATGTGTTTCATCAACACTCAGATAGTCCACAGATTACAGAATGCCTCCAGATGTGCATCGGAAACTACTACTGGTCTTCCAGGGAACGATCAAAGCGTAGACTGTTTGAGACATTACTCCCATGGAGGAAAGTGCGCACGGTGACTGTTGTATTCAATCCCGATGCAATTTCTGTGTTTCAACAACATTCTGATAGTCCACAGATTACAGAATGCCTCCAGATGTGCATCGGATACTACTACTGGTCTTCCAGGGAGCGATCAAATCCCAAACTGTTTGAGACATTACTCCCACTGAGGAAAGTGCGCATGGTGACTGTTGTATTCAATCCCGATGCAGTTTGTGTGTTTTATCAACACTCTGATAGTCCACTAATTACAGAATGCCTCCAGACGTGCATCGGAAACTACTACTGGTCTTCCAGGGAACGATCAAAGCGTAGACTGTTTGAGACATTACTCCCATGGAGGAAAGTGCGCACGGTGACTGTTGTATTCAATCCCGATGGTATTTCAGTGTTTCAACAACACTCTGATAGTCCACAGATTACAGAATGCCTCCAGATGTGCATGGGAAACTACTACTGGTCTTCCAGGGAGCGATCAAATCCCAAACTGTTTGAGACATTACTCCCATGGAGGAAAGTGCGAATGGTGACTGTTGTATTCAATCCCGATGCAATTTGTGTGTTTCATCAACACTCTGATAGTCCACAGATTACAGAATGCCTCCAGATGTGCATCGGAAACTACTACTGGTCTTTCACGGAACGACCAAAGCGTAGACTGTTTGAGACATTACTCTTATGTAGGAATGTGCGCATGGTGACTGTTGTATTCAATCCCGATGCAATTTCTGTGTTTCATCGACACTCTGATAGTCCACAGATTACAGATAGGCTCCAGATGTGCATCGGAAACTACTACTGGTCTTCCATGGAACGATCAAAGCGTAGACTGTTTGAGACATTACTCCCATGAAGGAAAGTGCGCATAGTGACAGTTGTATTCAAACCCGATGCAATTTCTGTGTTTCAACAACACTCTGATAGTAAACTGAGTACAGAATGCCTCCAGATGTGCATCGGAAACTACTACTGGTCTTCCAGTGAACGTTTAAAGCGTAGGCTGTTTGAGACATTACTCCCATGGATGAAAGTGCGCATGGTGACTTTTGTATTCAATCCAGATGCAATTTCTGGGTTCATCAACACTCTGATAGTCCACAGATTACAGAATGCCTCCAGATGTGCATCGGAAACTACTACTGGTCTTCAAGGGAACGATCAAAGCGAAAACTGTTTGAACATTACTCCCAAGGAAGAAAGTGCGCATGGTGACTGTTGTATTCAATCCCGATGTAATTTCTGTGTTTCATCAACACTCTGTTAGTCCACACATTACAGAATGCTTATAGATGTGCATCGGAAACTACTACTGGTCTTCCAGGGAACGATCAAAGCGTAGACTGTTTGAGACATTACTCCGATGCAGGAAAGTGCGCAGGGTGACTTTGTATTCAATCCCGATGTAATTTCTGTGTTATATCAACACTCTGATAGTCCACAGATTACAGAATGCCTCCAGATGTGCATCGGAACCTACTACTGGTCTTCCAGGGAACGATCAAAGCGTAGACTGTTTGAGACATTACTCCTATGGAGGAAATTGCGGATGGTGACTGTTGTATTCAATCCCGATGCAATTTCTGTGTTTCAACAACACTGTGATAGTCCACAGATTGCAAAATGCCTCCAGATTTGCATCGGAAACTACTACTGGTCTTCCAGGGAACGATCAAAGCGTAGACTGTTTGAGACATTACTCCCATGGAGGAAAGTCCACATGGTGACTGTTGTATTCAATCCCGATGCAATTTCTGTGTTTCAACAACATTCTGATAGTCCACAGATTACAGAATGCATCCAGATGTGCATCGGAAACTACTACTGGTCTTCCAGGGAGCGATCAAATCCTAAACTGTTTGAGACATTACTCCCATGGAGGAAACTGCGCATGGTGACTGTTCTATTTAATCCCGATGCAATTTGTGTGTTTCATCAACACTCTGATAGTCCACAGATTACAGAATGCCTCCAGATGTGCATGGGAAACTACTACTGGTCTTCCAGGGAACGATCAAAGCGTAGACTATTTGAGAGATTACTCCCATGGATGAAAGTGCGCATGGTGACTGTTGTATTCAATCCCGATGCAATTTCTGTGTTTCAACAACATTCTGATAGTCCACAGAATACAGAGTGCCTCCAGATGTGCATCGGAAACTACTACTGGTCTTCCAGGGAGCGATCAAATCCCAAACTCTTTGTGACACACTCCCATGGAGGAAAGTGCGCATTGTGACTGTTGTATTCAATCCCGATGCAATTTGTGTGTTTCATCAACACTCTGTTAGTCCACAGATTACAGAATGATTCCAGATGTGCATCGGAAACAACTACTGGTCTTCCAGGGAACGATCAAAGCGTAGAATGTTTGAGACATTACTCCTATGTAGGAGAGTGCGCAGGGTGACTTTGTATTCAATCCCGATGTAGTTTCTGTGTTATATCAACACTCTTATAGTCCACAGATTACAGAATGCCTCCAGGTGTGCATCGGAACCTACTACTGGTCTTCCAGAGAACGATCAAAGCGTAGACTGTTTGAGACATTACTCCCATGGAGGAAAATCCGCATGGTGACTGTTGTATTCAATCCCGATGCAATTTCTGTGTTTCAACAACACTCTGATAGTAAACAAATTACAGAATGCCTTCAGATGTGCATCGGAAACTACTACTGGTCTTCCAGGGAACGGTCAAAGCGTAGGCTGTTTGAGACATTACTCCCATGGAGGAAAGAGGTCATGGTGACTGTTGCATTCAATCCCGATGCAATTTCTGTGTTTCATTAGCACTCGGATAGTCCACAGATTACAGAATGCCTCCAGATGTGCATCGGAACCACTACTACTGGTCTTGAGGGAGCGATCAAAGCGATGACAGTTTGAGACATTACTCCAATGGAGAAATGTACGCATTGTGCCTGTTGTATTCAATCCCGATGCAATTTCTGTGTTTCATCAACACTTTGAAGGTCCACAGATTACAGAATGCCTCCAGATGTGCTTCGGAAACTACTACTGGTCTTCCAGGGAACGATCAAAGCGTAGACTGTTTGAGACATTGCTCCCATGGAGGAAAGTGCTCATGGTGACTGTTGTATTCAATCTCGATGCAATTTCAGTGTTTCAACAACACTCTGATAGACCACAGATTACAGAATGCCTCCTATTGTGCATCGGAAACTACTACTGGTCTTCCAGGGAACGATCAAAGCGTAGGCTGTTTAAGACGTTACTCAAATGGATTAAAGTGCGCATGGTGAATGTTGTATTCAATCCCGATGCAATTTCTGTGTTTCAACAACATTCTGATAGTCCACAGATTTCAGAATGCCTCCAGATGTGCATTGGAAACTACTACTGGTCTTCCAGGGAGCGATAACATCCTAAACTGTTTGGGACATTACTCCCATGGAGGGAAGTGCGCATGGTGACTGTTGTGTTTAATCCCGATGCAATTTGTGTGTTTCATCAACACTGTGATAGTCCACAGATTACAGAATGCCTCCAGATGTGCATCGGAAACTACTACTGGTCTTCCAGTGAACGATCAAAGCGTAGGCTGTTTGAGACATTACTCCCATGGAGGAAAGTGCGCATGGTGACTTTTGTATTCAATCCAGATGCAATTTCTGGGTTCATCAACACTCTGATAGTCCACAGATTACAGAATGCCTCCAGATGTGCATCGGAAACTACTACTGGTCTTCCAGGGAACGACCAAAGCGTAGACTGTTTGAGACACTACTCTTATGTAGGAATGTGCGAATGGTTACTGTTGTATTCAATCCCGATGCAATTTCTGTGTTTCATCGACACTCTGATAGTCCACAGATTACAGATAGCCTCCAGATGTGCATCGGAAACTACTACTGGTCTTCCAGGGAACGATCATAGCGTAGACTGTTTGAGACATTACTCCCATGGAGGAAAGGGGTCATGGTGACTGTTGTATTCAATCCCGATGCAATTTCTGTGATTCATTAGCTCTCGGATAGTCCACGGATTACAGAATGCCTCCAGATGTGCATCTTAAACTACCACTGGTCTTGAGGGAACGATCAAAGCCATGACAGTTTGAGACATTACTCCAATGGAGAAATGTACGCATGGAGCCTGTTGTATTCAATCCCGATGCAATTTCTGTGTTTCATCAACACTTTGAAGGTCCACAGATTACAGAATGCCTCCACATGTGCATCGGAAACTACTACTGGTCTTCCAGGGAACGATCAAAGCGTAGGCTGTTTGAGACATTACTCAAATGGAGGAAAGTGCGCATAGTGAATGTTGTATTCAATCCCGATGCAATTTATGTGTTTCAACAACATTGTGATAGTCCACAGATTACAGAATGCCTCCAGAGGTGCATTGGAAACTACTACTGGTCTTCCAAGGAGCGATAAAATCCTAAACTGTTTGGTATATTACTCCCATGGAGGAAAGTGCGCATGGTGACTGTTGTATTTAATCCCGATGCAATTAGTGTGTTTCATCAACATTCTGATAGTCCACAGATTACAGAATGTCCCCAGATGTGCATCAGAAACTACTACTGGTCTTCCAGGGAACGATCAAAAACGTAGACTGTTTGAGACATTACTCCCATGGAGGAAAGTCCACATGGTTACTGTTGTATTCAATCCCGATGCAATTTCTGTGTTTCAACAATATTCTGATAGTCCACAGATTACAGAATGCCTCCAGATGTGCATCGGAAACTACTACTGGTCTTCCAGGGAACGATCAAAGCGAAAACTGTTTGAACATTACTCCCAAGGAAGAAAGTGCGCATGGTGACTGTTGTATTCAATCCCGATGCAATTTCTGTGTTTCAACAACATTCTGATAGTCCACAGATTACAGAATGCCTCCAGATGTGCATCGGATACTACTACTGGTCTTCCAGGGAAGGATCAAAGCGTAGACTGTTTGAGACATTACTCCGATGTAGGAAAGTGCGCAGGGTGACTTTGTATTCAATCCCGATGTAATTTCTGTGTTATATCAACACTCTGATAGTCCACAGATTACAGAATGCCTCCAGATGTGCATCGGAACATACTACTGGTCTTCAAGGGAACGATCAAAGCGTAGACTGTTTGAGACATTACTCCTATGGAGGAAAGTGCGGATGGTGACTGTTGTATTCAATCCCGATGCAATTTCTGTGTTTCAACAACACTGTGATAGTCCACGGATTGCAAAATGCCTCCTGATTTGCATCGGAAACTACTACTGGTCTTCCAGGGAACGATCAAAGCGTAGACTGTTTGAGACATTACTCCCATGGAGAAAAGTCCGCATGGTGACTGTTGTATTCAATCCCGATGCAATTTCTGTGTTTCAACAACATTCTGATAGTCCACAGATTACAGAATGCCTCCAGAGGTGCATTGGAAACTACTACTGGTCTTCCAAGGAGCGATAAAATCCTAAACTGTTTGGGATATTACTCCCATGGAGGAAAGTGCGCATGGTGACTGTTGTATTTAATCCCGATGCAATTAGTGTGTTTCATCAACATTCTGATAGTCCACAGATTACAGAATGCCTCCAGATGTGCATCGGAAACTACTACTTGTCTTCCAGGGAACGATCATAGCGTAGACTGTTTGAGACATTACTCCCATGGAGGAAAGTGGGCATGGTGACTGTTGTAATCAATTCCGATGCAATTTCAGTGTTTCAACAACACTCTGATAGTCCACAGATTACAGAATGTCCCCAGATGTGCATCAGAAACTACTACTGGTCTTCCAGGGAACGATCAAAGCGTAGACTGTTTGAGACATTACTCCCATGGAGGAAAGTCCACATGGTTACTGTTGTATTCAATCCCGATGCAATTTCTGTGTTTCAACAACATTCTGATAGTCCACAGATTACAGAATGCCTCCAGATGTGCATCGGAAACTACTACTGGTCTTCCAGGGAACGATCAAAGCGAAAACTGTTTGAACATTACTCCCAAGGAAGAAAGTGCGCATGGTGACTGTTGTATTCAATCCCGATGCAATTTCTGTGTTTCAACAACATTCTGATAGTCCACAGATTACAGAATGCCTCCAGATGTGCATCGGATACTACTACTGGTCTTCCAGGGAAGGATCAAAGCGTAGACTGTTTGAGACATTACTCCGATGTAGGAAAGTGCGCAGGGTGACTTTGTATTCAATCCCGATGTAATTTCTGTGTTATATCAACACTCTGATAGTCCACAGATTACAGAATGCCTCCAGATGTGCATCGGAACCTACTACTGGTCTTCAAGGGAACGATCAAAGCGTAGACTGTTTGAGACATTACTCCTATGGAGGAAAGTGCGGATGGTGACTGTTGTATTCAATCCCGATGCAATTTCTGTGTTTCAACAACACTGTGATAGTCCACAGATTGCAAAATGCCTCCTGATTTGCATCGGAAACTACTACTGGTCTTCCAGGGAACGATCAAAGCGTAGACTGTTTGAGACATTACTCCCATGGAGAAAAGTCCGCATGGTGACTGTTGTATTCAATCCCGATGCAATTTCAGTGTTTCAACAACATTCTGATAGTCCACAGAATACAGAATGCCTCCAGATGTGCATCGGAAACTACTACTGGTCTTCCAGGGAGCGATCAAATCCCAAACTCTTTGTGACACACTCCCATGGATGAAAGTGCGCATGGTGACTGTTGTATTCAATCCCGATGCAATTTGTGTGTTTCATCAACACTCTGTTAGTCCACAGATTACAGAATGCTTCCAGATGTGCATCGGAAACAACTACTGGTCTTCCAGGGAACGATCAAAGCGTAGAATGTTTGAGACATTACTCCTATGTAGGAAAGTGCGCAGGGTGACTTTGTATTCAATCCCGATGTAATGTCTGTGTTATATCAACACTCTTATAGTCCACAGATTACAGAATGACTCCAGGTGTGCATCGGAAACTACTACTGGTCTTCCAGAGAACGATCAAAGCGTAGACTGTTTGAGACATTACTCCCATGGAGGAAAGTCCGCATGGTGACTGTTGTATTCAATCCCGATGCAATTTCCGTGTTTCAACAACATTCTGATAGTCCACAGATTACAGAATGCCTCCAGATGTGCATGGGAAACTACTACTGGTCTTCCAGGGAACGATCAAAGCGTAGACTATTTGAGAGATTACTCCCATGGATGAAAGTGCGCATGGTGACTGTTGTATTCAATCCCGATGCAATTTCTGTGTTTCAACAACATTCTGATAGTCCACAGAATACAGAATGCCTCCAGAGGTGCATCGGAAACTACTACTGGTCGTCCAGGGAGCGATCGAATCCCAAACTCTTTGTGACACACTCCCATGGATGAAAGTGCGCATGGTGACTGTTGTATTCAATCCCGATGCAATTTGTGTGTTTCATCAACACTCTGTTAGTCCACAGATTACAGAATGCTTCCAGATGTGCATCGGAAACAACTACTGGTCTTCCAGGGAACGATCAAAGCGTAGAATGTTTGAGACATTACTCCTATGTAGGAAAGTGCGCAGGGTGACTTTGTATTCAATCCCGATGTAATGTCTGCGTTATATCAACACTCTTATAGTCCACAGATTACAGAATGACTCCAGGTGTGCATCGGAACCTACTACTGGTCTTCCAGAGAACGATCAAAGCGTAGACTGTTTGAGACATTACTCCCATGGAGGAAAATCCGCATGGTGACTGTTGTATTCAATCCCGATGCAATTTCTGTGTTTCAACAACACTCTGATAGTAAACAGATTACAGAATGCTTTCAGATGTGCATCGGAAACTACTACTGGTCTTCCAGCGAACGATCAAACCGTAGGCTGTTTGAGACATTACTCCCATGGAGGAAAGTGGTCATGGTGACTGTTGCATTCAATCCCGATGCAATTTCTGTGTTTCATTAGCACTCGGATAGTCCACAGATTACAGAATGCCTCCAGATGTGCATCGGAAACTACTACTGGTCTTGAGGGAACGATCAAAGCGATGACAGTTTGAGACATTACTCCAATGGAGAAATGTACGCATTGTGCCTGTTGTATTCAATCCCGATGCAATTTCTGTGTTTCATCAACACTTTGAAGGTCCACAGATTACAGAATGCCTCCAGATGTGCATCGGAAACTACTACTGGTCTTCCAGGGAACGATCAAAGCGTAGACTGTTTGAGACATTGCTCCCATGGAGGAAAGTGCTCATGGTGACTGTTGTATTCAATCTCGATGCAATTTCAGTGTTTCAACAACACTCTGATAGTCCACAGATTACAGAATGCCTCCTGTTGTGCATCGGAAACTACTACTGGTCTTCCAGGGAACGATCAAAGCGTAGGCTGTTTGAGACGTTACTCAAATGGAGGAAAGTGCGCATGGTGAATGTTGTATTCAATCCCGATGCAATTTCTGTGTTTCAACAACATTCTGATAGTCCACAGATTACAGAATGCCTCCAGATGTGCATTGGAAACTACTACTGGTCTTCCAGGGAGCGATAACATCCTAAACTGTTTGGGACATTACTCCCATGGAGGGAAGTGCGCATGGTGACTGTTGTATTTAATCCCGATGCAATTTGTGTGTTTCATCAACACTCTGATAGTCCACAGATTACAGAATGCCTCCAGATGTGCATCGGAAACTACTACTGGTCTTCCATGGAACGATCAAAGCGTAGACTATTTGAGACATTACTCCCATGGATGAAAGTGCGGATGGTAACTGTTGTATTCAATACCGATGCAATTTCTGTGTTTCAACAACATTATGATAGTCCACAGATTACAGAATGCCTCCAGATGTGCATCGGAAACTACTACTGGTCTTCCAGGGAGCGATCAAATCCCAAACTGTTTGAGACATTACTCCCATGGAGGAAAGTGCGCATGGTGACTGTTGTATTCAATCCCGATGCAATTTGTGTGTTTCATCAACACTCTGATAGTCCACAGATTACAGAATGCCTCCAGATGTGCATGGGAAACTACTACTGGTCTTCCAGGGAACGATCAAAGCGTAGACTATTTGAGAGATTACTCCCATGGATGAAAGTGCGCATGGTGACTGTTGTATTCAATCCCGATGCAATTTCTGTGTTTCAACGACATTCTGATAGTCCACAGAATACAGAATGCCTCCAGATGTGCATCGGAAACTACTACTGGTCTTCCAGGGAGCGATCAAATCCCAAACTGTTTGTGACACACTCCCATGGATGAAAGTGCGCATGGTGACTGTTGTATTCAATCCCGATGCAATTTGTGTGTTTCATCAACACTCTGTTAGTCCACAGATTACAGAATGCTTCCAGATGTGCATCGGAAACAACTACTGGTCTTCCAGGGAACGATCAAAGCGTAGAATGTTTGAGACATTACTCCTATGTAGGAAAGTGCGCAGGGTGACTTTGTATTCAATCCCGATGTAATTTCTGTGTTATATCAACACTCTTATAGTCCACAGATTACAGAATGCCTCCAGGTGTGCATCGGAACCTACTACTGGTCTTCCAGAGAACGATCAAAGCGTAGACTGTTTGAGACATTACTCCCATGGAGGAAAATCCGCATGGTGACTGTTGTATTCAATCCCGATGCAATTTCTGTGTTTCAACAACACTCTGTTAGTAAACAGATTACAGAATGCCTTCAGATGTGCATCGGAAACTACTACTGGTCTTCCAGGGAACGATCAAAGCGTAGGCTGTTTGAGACATTACTCCCATGGAGGAAAGTGGTCATGGTGAATGTTGCATTCAATCCCGATGCAATTTCTGTGTTTCATTAGCACTCGGATAGTCCACAGATTACAGAATGCCTCCAGATGTGCATCGGAAACTACTACTGGTCTTGAGGGAACGATCAAAGCGATGACAGTTTGAGACATTACTCCAATGGAGAAATGTACGCATTGTGCCTGTTGTATTCAATCCCGATGCAATTTCTGTGTTTCATCAACACTTTGAAGGTCCACAGATTACAGAATGCCTCCAGATGTGCATCGGAAACTACTACTGGTCTTCCAGGGAACGATCAAAGCGTAGACTGTTTGAGACATTGCTCCCATGGAGGAAAGTGCTCATGGTGACTGTTGTATTCAATCTCGATGCAATTTCAGTGTTTCAACAACACTCTGATAGTCCACAGATTACAGAATGCCTCCTGTTGTGCATCGGAAACTACTACTGGTCTTCCTGGGAACGATCAAAGCGTAGGCTGTTTGAGACGTTACTCAAATGGAGGAAAGTGCGCATGGTGAATGTTGTATTCAATCCCGATGCAATTTCTGTGTTTCAACAACATTCTGATAGTCCACAGATTACAGAATGCCTCCAGATGTGCATTGGAAACTACTACTGGTCTTCCAGGGAGCGATAACATCCTAAACTGTTTGGGACATTACTCCCATGGAGGGAAGTGCGCATGGTGACTGTTGTATTTAATCCCGATGCAATTTGTGTCTTTCATCAACACTCTGATAGTCCACAGATTACAGAATGCCTCCAGATGTGCATCGGAAACCACTACTGGTCTTCCAGGGAACGATCAAAGCGTAGACTATTTGAGACATTACTCCCATGGATGAAAGTGCGCATGGTAACTGTTGTATTCAATACCGATGCAATTTCTGTGTTTCAACAACATTATGATAGTCCACAGAATACAGAATGCCTCCAGATGTGCATCGGAAACTACTACTGGTCTTCCAGGGAGCGATCAAATCCCAAACTGTTTGAGACATTACTCCCATGGAGGAAAGTGCGCATGGTGACTGTTGTATTCAATCCCGATGCAATTTGTGTGTTTCATCAACACTCTGTAAGTCCACAGATTACAGAATGACTCCAGATGTGCATCGGAAACTACTACTGGTCTTCCAGGGAACGACCAAAGCGTAGACTGTTTGAGACATTACTCTTATGTAGGAATGTGCGAATGGTGACTGTTGTATTCAATCCCGATGCAATTTCTGTGTTTCATCGACACTCTGATAGTCCACAGATTACAGATAGCCTGCAGATGTGCATCGGAAACTACTACTGGTCTGGAGGGAACGATCAAAGCGATGACAGTTTGAGACATTACTCCAATGGAGAAATGTACGCATGGTGCCTGTTGTATTCAATCCCGATGCAATTTCTGTGTTTCATCAACACTTTGAAGATCCACAGGTTACAGAATGCCTCCACATGTGCACCGGAAACTACTACTGGTCTTCCAGGGAACGATCAAAGCGTAGGCTGTTTGAGACATTACTCAAATGGAGGAAAGTGCGCATGGTGAATGTTGTATTCAATCCCGATGCAATTTATGTGTTTCAACAACATTCTGATAGTCCACAGATTACAGAATGCCTCCAGATGTGCATTGGAAACTACTACTGGTCTTCCAAGGAGCGATGAAATCCTAAACTGTTTGGGACATTACTCCCATTAAGGAAAGTGCGCATGGTGACTGTTGTATTTAATCCCGATGCAATCTGTGTGTGTCATCAACACTCTGATAGTCCACAGATTACAGAATGCCTCCAGATGTGCATGGGAAACTACTACTGGTCTTCCAGGGAACGATCAAAGCGTAGACTGTTTGAGACATTACTCCCATGGAGGAAAATCCGCATGGTGACTGTTGTATTCAATCCCGATGCAATTTCTGTGTTTCAACAACACTCTGATAGTAAACAGATTACAGAATGCTTTCAGATGTGCATCGGAAACTACTACTGGTCTTCCAGCGAACGATCAAACCGTAGGCTGTTTGAGACATTACTCCCATGGAGGAAAGTGGTCATGGTGACTGTTGCATTCAATCCCGATGCAATTTCTGTGTTTCATTAGCACTCGGATAGTCCACAGATTACAGAATGCCTCCAGATGTGCATCGGAAACTACTACTGGTCTTGAGGGAACGATCAAAGCGATGACAGTTTGAGACATTACTCCAATGGAGAAATGTACGCATTGTGCCTGTTGTATTCAATCCCGATGCAATTTCTGTGTTTCATCAACACTTTGAAGGTCCACAGATTACAGAATGCCTCCAGATGTGCATCGGAAACTACTACTGGTCTTCCAGGGAACGATCAAAGCGTAGACTGTTTGAGACATTGCTCCCATGGAGGAAAGTGCTCATGGTGACTGTTGTATTCAATCTCGATGCAATTTCAGTGTTTCAACAACACTCTGATAGTCCACAGATTACAGAATGCCTCCTGTTGTGCATCGGAAACTACTACTGGTCTTCCAGGGAACGATCAAAGCGTAGGCTGTTTGAGACGTTACTCAAATGGAGGAAAGTGCGCATGGTGAATGTTGTATTCAATCCCGATGCAATTTCTGTGTTTCAACAACATTCTGATAGTCCACAGATTACAGAATGCCTCCAGATGTGCATTGGAAACTACTACTGGTCTTCCAGGGAGCGATAACATCCTAAACTGTTTGGGACATTACTCCCATGGAGGGAAGTGCGCATGGTGACTGTTGTATTTAATCCCGATGCAATTTGTGTGTTTCATCAACACTCTGATAGTCCACAGATTACAGAATGCCTCCAGATGTGCATCGGAAACTACTACTGGTCTTCCATGGAACGATCAAAGCGTAGACTATTTGAGACATTACTCCCATGGATGAAAGTGCGGATGGTAACTGTTGTATTCAATACCGATGCAATTTCTGTGTTTCAACAACATTATGATAGTCCACAGATTACAGAATGCCTCCAGATGTGCATCGGAAACTACTACTGGTCTTCCAGGGAGCGATCAAATCCCAAACTGTTTGAGACATTACTCCCATGGAGGAAAGTGCGCATGGTGACTGTTGTATTCAATCCCGATGCAATTTGTGTGTTTCATCAACACTCTGATAGTCCACAGATTACAGAATGCCTCCAGATGTGCATGGGAAACTACTACTGGTCTTCCAGGGAACGATCAAAGCGTAGACTATTTGAGAGATTACTCCCATGGATGAAAGTGCGCATGGTGACTGTTGTATTCAATCCCGATGCAATTTCTGTGTTTCAACGACATTCTGATAGTCCACAGAATACAGAATGCCTCCAGATGTGCATCGGAAACTACTACTGGTCTTCCAGGGAGCGATCAAATCCCAAACTGTTTGTGACACACTCCCATGGATGAAAGTGCGCATGGTGACTGTTGTATTCAATCCCGATGCAATTTGTGTGTTTCATCAACACTCTGTTAGTCCACAGATTACAGAATGCTTCCAGATGTGCATCGGAAACAACTACTGGTCTTCCAGGGAACGATCAAAGCGTAGAATGTTTGAGACATTACTCCTATGTAGGAAAGTGCGCAGGGTGACTTTGTATTCAATCCCGATGTAATTTCTGTGTTATATCAACACTCTTATAGTCCACAGATTACAGAATGCCTCCAGGTGTGCATCGGAACCTACTACTGGTCTTCCAGAGAACGATCAAAGCGTAGACTGTTTGAGACATTACTCCCATGGAGGAAAATCCGCATGGTGACTGTTGTATTCAATCCCGATGCAATTTCTGTGTTTCAACAACACTCTGTTAGTAAACAGATTACAGAATGCCTTCAGATGTGCATCGGAAACTACTACTGGTCTTCCAGGGAACGATCAAAGCGTAGGCTGTTTGAGACATTACTCCCATGGAGGAAAGTGGTCATGGTGAATGTTGCATTCAATCCCGATGCAATTTCTGTGTTTCATTAGCACTCGGATAGTCCACAGATTACAGAATGCCTCCAGATGTGCATCGGAAACTACTACTGGTCTTGAGGGAACGATCAAAGCGATGACAGTTTGAGACATTACTCCAATGGAGAAATGTACGCATTGTGCCTGTTGTATTCAATCCCGATGCAATTTCTGTGTTTCATCAACACTTTGAAGGTCCACAGATTACAGAATGCCTCCAGATGTGCATCGGAAACTACTACTGGTCTTCCAGGGAACGATCAAAGCGTAGACTGTTTGAGACATTGCTCCCATGGAGGAAAGTGCTCATGGTGACTGTTGTATTCAATCTCGATGCAATTTCAGTGTTTCAACAACACTCTGATAGTCCACAGATTACAGAATGCCTCCTGTTGTGCATCGGAAACTACTACTGGTCTTCCAGGGAACGATCAAAGCGTAGGCTGTTTGAGACGTTACTCAAATGGAGGAAAGTGCGCATGGTGAATGTTGTATTCAATCCCGATGCAATTTCTGTGTTTCAACAACATTCTGATAGTCCACAGATTACGGAATGCCTCCAGATGTGCATTGGAAACTACTACTGGTCTTCCAGGGAGCGATAACATCCTAAACTGTTTGGGACATTACTCCCATGGAGGGAAGTGCGCATGGTGACTGTTGTATTTAATCCCGATGCAATTTGTGTCTTTCATCAACACTCTGATAGTCCACAGATTACAGAATGCCTCCAGATGTGCATCGGAAACCACTACTGGTCTTCCAGGGAACGATCAAAGCGTAGACTATTTGAGACATTACTCCCATGGATGAAAGTGCGCATGGTAACTGTTGTATTCAATACCGATGCAATTTCTGTGTTTCAACAACATTATGATAGTCCACAGAATACAGAATGCCTCCAGATGTGCATCGGAAACTACTACTGGTCTTCCAGGGAGCGATCAAATCCCAAACTGTTTGAGACATTACTCCCATGGAGGAAAGTGCGCATGGTGACTGTTGTATTCAATCCCGATGCAATTTGTGTGTTTCATCAACACTCTGTAAGTCCACAGATTACAGAATGACTCCAGATGTGCATCGGAAACTACTACTGGTCTTCCAGGGAACGACCAAAGCGTAGACTGTTTGAGACATTACTCTTATGTAGGAATGTGCGAATGGTGACTGTTGTATTCAATCCCGATGCAATTTCTGTGTTTCATCGACACTCTGATAGTCCACAGATTACAGATAGCCTGCAGATGTGCATCGGAAACTACTACTGGTCTGGAGGGAACGATCAAAGCGATGACAGTTTGAGACATTACTCCAATGGAGAAATGTACGCATGGTGCCTGTTGTATTCAATCCCGATGCAATTTCTGTGTTTCATCAACACTTTGAAGATCCACAGGTTACAGAATGCCTCCACATGTGCACCGGAAACTACTACTGGTCTTCCAGGGAACGATCAAAGCGTAGGCTGTTTGAGACATTACTCAAATGGAGGAAAGTGCGCATGGTGAATGTTGTATTCAATCCCGATGCAATTTATGTGTTTCAACAACATTCTGATAGTCCACAGATTACAGAATGCCTCCAGATGTGCATTGGAAACTACTACTGGTCTTCCAAGGAGCGATGAAATCCTAAACTGTTTGGGACATTACTCCCATTAAGGAAAGTGCGCATGGTGACTGTTGTATTTAATCCCGATGCAATCTGTGTGTGTCATCAACACTCTGATAGTCCACAGATTACAGAATGCCTCCAGATGTGCATGGGAAACTACTACTGGTCTTCCAGGGAACGATCAAAGCGTAGACTGTTTGAGACATTACTCCCATGGAGGAAAGTCCGCATGGTGACTTTTGTATTCAATCCCGATGCAATTTCCGTGTTTCAACAACATTCTGATAGTCCACAGATTACAGAATGCCTCCAGATGTGCATCGGAAACTACTACTGGTCTTGAGGGAACGATCAAAGCGATGACAGTTTGAGACATTACTCCAATGGAGAAATGTACGCATGGTGCCTGTTGTATTCAATCCCGATGCAATTTCAGTGTTTCAACAACACTCTGATTGTCCACAGATTACAGAATGCCTCCAGACGTGCATCGGAAATTACTACTGGTCTTCCAGGGAACGATCAAAGAGTAGGCTGTTTGAGACATTACTCAAATGGAGGAAAGTGCGAATGGTGAATGTTGTATTCAATCCCGATGCAATTACTGTGTTTCAACAACATTCTGATAGTCCACAGATTACAGAATGCCTCCAGATGTGCATCGGAAACTACTACTTGTCTTCCAGGGAACGATCATTGCGTAGACTGTTTGAGACATTACTCCCATGGAGGAAAGTGGGCATGGTGACTGTTGTAATCAATTCCGATGCACTTTCAGTGTTTCAACAACACTCTGATAGTCCACAGATTACAGAATGTCTCCAGTTGTGCATCAGAAACTACTACTGGTCTTCCAGGGAACGATCAAAGCGTAGACTGTTTGAGACATTACTCCCATGGAGGAAAGTCCACATGGTTACTGCTGTATTCAATCCCGATGCAACTTCTGTGTTTCAACAACATTCTGATAGTCCACAGATTACAGAATGCCTCCAGATGTGCATTGGAAACTACTACTGGTCTTCCAGGGAGCGATAAAATCCTAAACTCTTTGGGACATGACTGCCATGGAGGAAAGTGCGCATGGTGACTGTTGTATTTAATCCCGATGCAATTTGTGTGTTTCATCAACACTCTGATAGTCCACAGATTACAGAATGCCTCCAGATGTGCATGGGAAACTACTACTGGTCTTCCAGGGAACGATCAAAGCGTAGACTATTTGAGACATTACTCCCATGGATGAAAGTGCGCATGGTGAGTGTTGTATTCAATCCCGATGCAATTTCTGTGTTTCAACAACATTCTGATAGTCCACAGATTACAGAATGCCTCCAGATGTGCATCGGAAACTATTACTGGTCTTCCAGGGAGCGATCAAATCCCAAACTGTTTGAGACATTACTCCCATGGAGGAAAGTGCGCATGGCGATTGTTGTATTAAATCCCGATGCAATTTGTGTGTTTCATCAACACTCTGATAGTCCACAGATTACAGAATGCCTCCAGATGTGCATCGGAAGCTACTACTGGTCTTCCAGGGAACGACCAAAGCGTAGACTGTTTGAGACATTACTCTTATGTAGGAATGTGCGCATGGTGACTGTTGTATTCAATCCCGATGCAATTTCTGTGTTTCATCGACACTCTGATAGTCCACAGATTACAGATAGCCTCCAGATGTGCATCGGAAACTACTACTGGTCTTCCAGGGAACGATCAAAGCGTAGACTGTTTGAGACATTACTCCCATGGAGGGAAGGGGTCATGGTGACTGTTGTATTCAATCCCGATGCAATTTCTGTGATTCATTAGCTCTCGGATAGTCCACGGATTACAGAATGCCTCCAGATGTGCATCGGAAACTACCACTGGTCTTGAGGGAACGATTAAAGCCATGACAGTTTGAGATATTACTCCAATGGAGAAATGTACGCATGGTGCCTGTTGTATTCAATCCCGATGCAATTTCTGTGTTTCATCAACACTTTGAAGGTCCACAGATTACAGAATGCCTCCAGATGTGCATCGGAAACTACTACTGGTCTTCCAGGGAACGATCAAAGCGTAGACTGTTTGAGACATTACTCCCATGGAGGAGAGTGAGCATGGTGACTGTTGTATTCAATCCCGATGCAATTTCTGTGTTTCAACAACACTCTGATAGTAAACAGATTACAGAATGCCTCCAGCTGTGCATTGGAAACTACTACTTGTCTTCCAGGAAACGATCAAAGCGTAGACTGTTTGGGACATTACTGCCATGGAGAAAAGTGGTCATGGTGACTGTTGTATTCAATCCCGATGCAATTTCTGTGTTTCATTAGCACTCGGATAGTCCGTAGATTATAGAATGCCTCCAGATGTGCATCGGAAACTTATACTGGTGTTGAGGGAACGATCAAAGCGATGACAGTGTGTGACATTACTCCAATGCAGAAATGTACGCATGGTGCCTGTTGTATTCAATCCCGATGGAATTTCTGTGTTTAAACAACACTTTGAAGGTCCACAGATTACAGAATGCCTCCAGATGTGCATCGGAAACTACTACTTGTCTTCCAGGGAACGATCATAGCGTAGACTGTTTGAGACATTACTCCCTGGGAGGAAAGTGGGCCTGGTGACTGTTGTAATCAATCCCGATGCAATTTCAGTGTTTCAACAACACTCTGATAGGCCACAGATTACAGAATGTCTCCAGATGTGCATCAGAAACTACTACTTGTCTTCCAGGGAACGATCATAGCGTAGACTGTTTGAGACATTACTCCCATGGAGGAAAGTCCGCATGGTGACTAATGTATTCAATCCCGATGCAATTTCTGTGTTTCAACAACATTCTGATAGTTACAGATTACAGAATGCCTCCAGATGTGCATCGGAAACTACTACTGGTCTTCCAGCGACCGATCAAATCCTAAACTGTTTGAGACATAACTCCCATGGAGGAAAGTGTGCATGGTGACTGTTGTATTCAATCCCGATGCAATTTCTATGTTTCATCAACACTCTGATAGTCCACAGATTACAGAATGCCTCCAGATGTGCATCGGAAACTACTACTTGTCTTAGAGGGAACGATTAATGTGTAGACTGTTTGAGACATTACTCCCATGGATGAAAGTGCGCATGGTGACTGTTGTATTCAATCCAGATGCAATTTCAGTCATTCAACAACACTCTGATAGTCCACAGATTACAGAATGCCTCCCGATGTGCATCGGGAACTACTACTGGTCTTCCAGGGAACGATCAAAGCGTAGACTGTTTGAGACATTACTCCCATAGAGGAAAGTCCGCATGGTGACTGTTGTATTCAATCCCGATGCAATTTCTGTGTTTCAACAACACTCTGATAGTAAACAGATTACAGAATGCCTCCAGAAGTGCATCGGAAACTACTACTGGTCTTGAGGGGACGATCAAAGCGATGACTGTTTGAGACATTACTCCAATGGAGAAATGTACGCATGGTGCCTGTTGTATTCAGCCCGATGCAATTTCTGTGTTTCATCAACACTTTGAAGGTCCACAGATTACAGAATGCCTCCAGATGTGCATTGGAAACTACTAATGGTCTTCCAGGGAACGAACAAAGCGTAGACTGTTTGAGACATTATTCCTATGTAGGAAAGTGCGCATGGTGACTGTTGTATTCAATACCGATGCAATTTCAGTGTTTCAACAACACTCTGATAGTCCACAGATTACAGAATGCTTCCAGATGTGCATCGGATACTACTACTGGTCTTCCAGGGAACGATCAAATGGTAGACTGTTTCAGACATTACTCCCATGGAGGAAAGTGCGGATGGTGACTGTTGAATTCACTCCCGATGCAATTTCTGTGTTTCATCAACACTTTGAAGGTCCACATATTACAGAATGCCTCCAGATGTGCATCGGAAACTACTACTGGTATTCCAGGGAACGATCAATGCGTAGACTGTTTCAGACATTACTCCCATGGAGGAAAGTGCGCATGGTGACTGTTGTATTGAATCCCGATGCAATTTCTGTGTTTCATCAACACTCTTATAGTCCACAGATTACAGAATGCCTCCAAATGTGCCATCGCAAACTACTACAGGTCTTGAGGGAACGATCAAAGCGATGACAGTTTGAGACATTACTCCAATGGAGAATTGTACACATGGTGCCTGATGTATTCAATCCCGATGCAATTTCTGTGTTTCATCAACACTTATAAGGTCCACAGAGTACAGAATGCCTCCAGATGTGCATCGGAAACTGCTACTGGTCTTCCAGGGAACGACCAAGTGTAGACTGTTCCAGACGTTACTCACATGGAGGAAAGTGCGGATGGTGACTGATGTATTCAATCCCGATGCAATTTGCGTGTTTCATCGACACTCTGATAGTCCACAGATTACAGATAGCCTCCAGATGTGCATCGGAAACTACTACTGGTCTTCCAGGGAACGATCGAAGCGTAAACTGTTTGAGACATTAATCCCATGGATGAAAGTGCGCATGGTGACTGTTGTATTCAATCCCGATGCAATTTCTGTGTTTCAACAACATTTTGATAGTCCACAGATTACAGAATGCCTCCAGATGTGCATCGGAAACTACTACTGGTCTTCCAGGGAGCGATCAAATCCCAAACTGTTTGAGACATTACTCCCATGGAGGAAAGTGCGCATGGTGACTGTTGTATTCAATACCGATGCAAGTTGTGTGTTTCATCAGCACTCTGATAGTCCACAGATTACAGAATGACTCCAGATGTGCATCGGAAACTACTACTGGTCTTCCAGGGAACGACCAAAGCGTAGACTGTTTGAGACATTATTCTTATGTAGGAATGTGCGCATGGTGACTGTTGTATTCAATCCCGATGCAATTTCTGTGTTTCATCGACACTCTGATAGTCCACAGATTACAGATAGCCTACAGATGTGCATCGGAAACTACTACTGGTCTTCCAGGGAACGATCAAAGCGTAGACTCTTTGAGACATTACTCCCATGGAGGAAAGGGGTCATGGTGACTGTTGTATTCAATCCCGATGTAATTTCTATGATTCATTAGCTCTCGGATCGTCCACGGATTACAGAATGCCTCCAGATGTGCATCGGAAACTACCACTGGTCTTGAGGGAACGATCAAAGCCATGACAGTTTGAGACATTACTCCAATGGAGAAATGTACGCATGGTGCCTGTTGTATTCAATCCCGATGCAATTTCTGTGTTTCATCAACACTTTGAAGGTCCACAGATTACAGAATGCCTCCAGATGTGCATCGGAAACTACTACTGGTCTTCCAGGGAACGATCAAAGCGTAGACTGTTTGAGACATTACACCCATGGAGGAGAGTGCGCATGGTGACTGTTGTATTCAATCCCGATGCAATTTCTGTGTTTCAACAACACTCTGATAGTAAACAGATTACAGAATGCCTCCAGCTGTGCATTGGAAACTACTTCTGGTCTTCCAGGGAACGATGAAAGCGTAGACTGTTTGAGACATTACTCCCATGGAGAAAAGTGGTCATGGTGACTGTTGTATTCAATCCCGATGCAATTTCTGTGTTTCATTAGCACTCGGATAGTCCATAGATTATAGAATGCCTGCAGATGTGCATCGGAAACTTATACTGGTCTTGAGGGAACGATCAAAGCGATGACAGTGTGAGACATTACTCCAATGGAGAAATGTACGCATGGTGCCTGTTGTATTATATCCCGGTGGAATTTCTGTGTTTCAACAACACTTTGAAGGTCCACAGATTACAGAATGCCTCCAGATGTGCATCGGAAACTACTACTTGTCTTCCAGGGAACGATCATAGCGTAGACTGTATGAGACATTACTCCAAAGGAGGAAAGTGGGCATGGTGACTGTTGTTTTCAATCCCGATCCAATTTCAGTGTTTCAACAACACTCTGATAGTCCACAGATTACAGAATGCCTCCAAATGTGCATCAGAAACTACTACATGTCTTCCAGGGAACGATCAAAGCGTAGACTGTTTGAGACATTACTCCCATGGAGGAAAGTCCGCATGGTGACTGTTGTATTCAATCCCGATGCAATTTCTGTGTTTCAACAACATTCTGATAGTCCACAGATTACAGAATGCCTCCAGATGTGCATCGGAAACTACTACTGGTCTTCCAGCGACCGATCAAATCCTAAACTGATTGAGACATTACTCCCATGGAGGAAAGTGTGCATGGTGACTGTTGTATTCAATCCCGATGCAATTTCTGTGTTTCATCAACACTCTGATAGTCCACAGATTACAGAATGCCTCCAATTGTGCATCGGAAACTACTACTTGTGTTCCAGGTAACGATTAATGCGTAGACTGTTTGAGACATTACTCCCATAGAGGAAAGTCCGCATGGTGACTGTTGTATTTAATCCCGAAGCAATATCTGTGTTTCAACAACACTCTGATAGTAAACAGATTACAGAATGCCTCCAGATGTGCATCTGAAACTACTACTGGTCTTCCTGGGAACGATCAAAGCGTAGACTGTTTGAGACATTACTCCCATGGAGGAAAGTGCGCATGGTGACTGTTGTATTGAATCCCGATGCAATTTCTGTGTTTCATCAACACTCTAATAGTCCACAGATTACAGAATACCTCCAAATGTGCCATCGGAAACTACTACAGGTCTTGAGGGAACGATCAAAGCGATGACAGTTTGAGACATTACTCCAATAGAGAAATGTACGCATGGTGCCTGTTGTATTCAATCCCGTTGCAATTTCTGTGTTTCATCAACACTTTGAAGGTCCACAGATTACAGAATGCCTCCAGATGTGCATCGGAAACTACTACTTGTCTTCCAGGGAACGATCAAAGCGTAGACTGTTTGAGACATTACTACCGTGGAGGAAAGTGCGCATGGTGACTGTTGTATTCAATCCCGATGCAATTTCTGTGTTTCAACAACACTCTGATAGTCCACAGATTACTGAATGCCTCCAGATGTGCATCGGAAACTACTACTGGTCTTATAGGGAGCGATCAAATCCTAAACTGTTTGAGACATTACTCCCATGGATGAAAGTGCGCATGGTGATTGTTGTATTCAATCCCGATGCAATTTGTGTGTTTCATCAACACTCAGATAGTCCACAGATTACAGAACGCCTCCAGACGTGCATCGGAAACGACTACTGGTCTTCCAGCGAACGATCAAACCGTAGACTGTTTGAGACATTACTCCTATGTAGGAAAGTGCGCAGGGTGACTTTGTATTCAATCCCGATGTAATTTCTGTGTTATATCAACACTCTGATAGTCCACAGATGACAGAATGCCTCCAGATGTGCATCGGAACCTACTACTGGTCTACCAGGGAACGATCAAAGCGTAGACTGTTTGAACATTACTCCCATGGAGGAAAGTGCGGATGGTGACTGTTGTATTCAATCCCGATGCAATTTCTGTATTTCAACAACACTTTGAAGGTCCACAGATTACAGAATGCCTCCAGATGTGCATCGGAAACTACTACTGGTCTTCCAGGGAACGATCAAAGCGTAGACTGTTTGAGACATTACACCCATGGAGGAGAGTGCGCATGGTGACTGTTGTATTCAATCCCGATGCAATTTCTGTGTTTCAACAACACTCTGATAGTAAACAGATTACAGAATGCCTCCAGCTGTGCATTGGAAACTACTTCTGGTCTTCCAGGGAACGATGAAAGCGTAGACTGTTTGAGACATTACTCCCATGGAGAAAAGTGGTCATGGTGACTGTTGTATTCAATCCCGATGCAATTTCTGTGTTTCATTAGCACTCGGATAGTCCATAGATTATAGAATGCCTGCAGATGTGCATCGGAAACTTATACTGGTCTTGAGGGAACGATCAAAGCGATGACAGTGTGAGACATTACTCCAATGGAGAAATGTACGCATGGTGCCTGTTGTATTATATCCCGGTGGAATTTCTGTGTTTCAACAACACTTTGAAGGTCCACAGATTACAGAATGCCTCCAGATGTGCATCGGAAACTACTACTTGTCTTCCAGGGAACGATCATAGCGTAGACTGTATGAGACATTACTCCAAAGGAGGAAAGTGGGCATGGTGACTGTTGTTTTCAATCCCGATCCAATTTCAGTGTTTCAACAACACTCTGATAGTCCACAGATTACAGAATGCCTCCAAATGTGCATCAGAAACTACTACATGTCTTCCAGGGAACGATCAAAGCGTAGACTGTTTGAGACATTACTCCCATGGAGGAAAGTCCGCATGGTGACTGTTGTATTCAATCCCGATGCAATTTCTGTGTTTCAACAACATTCTGATAGTCCACAGATTACAGAATGCCTCCAGATGTGCATCGGAAACTACTACTGGTCTTCCAGCGACCGATCAAATCCTAAACTGATTGAGACATTACTCCCATGGAGGAAAGTGTGCATGGTGACTGTTGTATTCAATCCCGATGCAATTTCTGTGTTTCATCAACACTCTGATAGTCCACAGATTACAGAATGCCTCCAATTGTGCATCGGAAACTACTACTTGTGTTCCAGGTAACGATTAATGCGTAGACTGTTTGAGACATTACTCCCATAGAGGAAAGTCCGCATGGTGACTGTTGTATTTAATCCCGAAGCAATATCTGTGTTTCAACAACACTCTGATAGTAAACAGATTACAGAATGCCTCCAGATGTGCATCTGAAACTACTACTGGTCTTCCTGGGAACGATCAAAGCGTAGACTGTTTGAGACATTACTCCCATGGAGGAAAGTGCGCATGGTGACTGTTGTATTGAATCCCGATGCAATTTCTGTGTTTCATCAACACTCTTATAGTCCACAGATTACAGAATACCTCCAAATGTGCCATCGGAAACTACTACAGGTCTTGAGGGAACGATCAAAGCGATGACAGTTTGAGACATTACTCCAATAGAGAAATGTACGCATGGTGCCTGTTGTATTCAATCCCGTTGCAATTTCTGTGTTTCATCAACACTTTGAAGGTCCACAGATTACAGAATGCCTCCAGATGTGCATCGGAAACTACTACTTGTCTTCCAGGGAACGATCAAAGCGTAGACTGTTTGAGACATTACTACCGTGGAGGAAAGTGCGCATGGTGACTGTTGTATTCAATCCCGATGCAATTTCTGTGTTTCAACAACACTCTGATAGTCCACAGATTACTGAATGCCTCCAGATGTGCATCGGAAACTACTACTGGTCTTATAGGGAGCGATCAAATCCTAAACTGTTTGAGACATTACTCCCATGGATGAAAGTGCGCATGGTGATTGTTGTATTCAATCCCGATGCAATTTGTGTGTTTCATCAACACTCAGATAGTCCACAGATTACAGAACGCCTCCAGACGTGCATCGGAAACGACTACTGGTCTTCCAGCGAACGATCAAACCGTAGACTGTTTGAGACATTACTCCTATGTAGGAAAGTGCGCAGGGTGACTTTGTATTCAATCCCGATGTAATTTCTGTGTTATATCAACACTCTGATAGTCCACAGATGACAGAATGCCTCCAGATGTGCATCGGAACCTACTACTGGTCTACCAGGGAACGATCAAAGCGTAGACTGTTTGAACATTACTCCCATGGAGGAAAGTGCGGATGGTGACTGTTGTATTCAATCCCGATGCAATTTCTGTATTTCAACAACACTCTGATAGTCCACAGATTGCAAAATGCCTCCTGGTTAGCATCGGAAGCTACTACTGGTCTTCCAGGGAACGATCAAAGCGTGGACTGTTTGAGACATTACTCCCATGGAGAAAAGTGGTCATGGTGACTGTTGTATTCAATCCCGATGCAATTTCTTTGTTTCATTAGAACTCGGATTGTCCACAGATTAATGAATGCCTCCAGATGTGCATCGGAAACTACTACTGGTCTTGAGGGAACGATCAAAGCGATGACAGTTTGAGACATTACTCCAATGGAGAATTGTACACATGGTGCCTGATGTATTCAATCCCGATGCAATTTCTGTGTTTCATCAACACTTATAAGGTCCACAGAGTACAGAATGCCTCCAGATGTGCATCGGAAACTGCTACTGGTCTTCCAGGGAACGACCAAGCGTAGACTGTTCCAGACGTTACTCACATTGAGGAAAGTGCGGATGGTGACTGTTGTATTCAATCCCGATGCAATTTCTGTGTTTCAACAACATTCTGATAGTCCACAGATTACAGAATGCCTCCAGATGTGCATCGGAAACTACTACTGGTCTTCCAGGGAACGATCAAAGCGTAGACTTTTTGAGACATTACTCCCATGGAGGAAAGGGGTCATGGTGACTGTTGTATTCAATCCCGATGTAATTTCTATGATTCATTAGCTCTCGGATAGTCCACGGATTACAGAATGCCTCCAGATGTGCATCGGAAACTACCACTGGTCTTGAGGGAACGATCAAAGCCATGACAGTTTGAGACATTACTCCAATGGAGAAATGTACGCATGGTGCCTGTTGTATTCAATCCCGATGCAATTTCTGTGTTTCATCAACACTTTGAAGGTCCACAGATTACAGAATGCCTCCAGATGTGCATCGGAAACTACTACTGGTCTTCCAGGGAACGATCAAAGCGTAGACTGTTTGAGACATTACTCCCATGGAGGATAGTGCGCATGGTGACTGTTGTATTCAATCCCGATGCAATTTCTGTGTTTCAACAACACTCTGATAGTAAACAGATTACAGAATGCCTCCAGCTGTGCATTGGAAACTACTTCTGGTCTTCCAGGGAACGATCAAAGCGTAGACTGTTTGAGACATTACTCCCATGGAGAAAAGGGTCATGGTGACTGTTGTATTCAATCCCGATGCAATTTCTGTGTTTCATTAGCACTCGGATAGTCCATAGATTATAGAATGCCTGCAGATGTGCATCGGAAACTTATACTGGTCTTGAGGGAACGATCAAAGCGATGACAGTGTGAGACATTACTCCAATGGAGAAATGTACGCATGGTGCCTGTTGTATTCAATCCCGGTGGAATTTCTGTGTTTCAACAACACTTTGAAGGTCCACAGATTACAGAATGCCTCCAGATGTGCATCGGAAACTACTACTTGTCTTCCAGGGAACGATCATAGCGTAGACTGTATGAGACATTACTCCAAAGGAGGAAAGTGGGCATGGTGACTGTTGTATTCAATCCCGATCCAATTTCAGTGTTTCAACAACACTCTGATAGTCCACAGATTACAGAATGCCTCCAAATGTGCATCAGAAACTACTACATGTCTTCCAGGGAACGATCAAAGCGTAGACTGTTTGAGACATTACTCCCATGGAGGAAAGTCCGCATGGTGACTGTTGTATTCAATCCCGATGCAATTTCTGTGTTTCAACAACATTCTGATAGTCCACAGATTACAGAATGCCTCCAGATGTGCATCGGAAACTACTACTGGTCTTCCAGCGACCGATCAAATCCTAAAGTGTTTGAGACATTACTCCCATGGAGGAAAGTGTGCATGGTGACTGTTGTATTCAATCCCGATGCAATTTCTGTGTTTCATCAACACTCTGATAGTCCACAGATTACAGAATGCCTCCAATTGTGCATCGGAAACTACTACTTGTGTTCCAGATAACGATTAATGCGTAGACTGTTTGAGATATTACTCCCATAGAGGAAAGTCCGCATGGTGACTGTTGTATTTAATCCCGATGCAATATCTGTGTTTCAACAACACTCTGATAGTAAACAGATTACAGAATGCCTCCAGATGTGCATCTGAAACTACTACTGGTCTTCCTGGGAACGATCAAAGCGTAGACTGTTTGAGACATTACTCCCATGGAGAAAAGTGGTCATGGTGACTGTTGTATTCAATCCCGATGCAATATCTGTGTTTCATTAGCACTCGGATAATCCACAGATTAAAGAATGCCTCTAGACGTGCATCGGAAACTAATACTCGACTTCCAGGGAACGAGCAAAGCGTAGACTGTTTCAGACGTTACTCACATGGAGGAAAGTGCAGATGGTTTCTGTTGTATTCAATCGCGATGCTATTTCTGTGTTTCATCAACACTCTGATAGTCCACAGATTACAGATTGTCTCCAGATGTGCATCGGAAACTACTACTGGTCTTCCTGGGAACGATCAAAGGGTAGACTGTTTCAGACATTACTCCCATGGAGGAGAGTGCGGATGGTGACTGTTGAATTCACTCCCGATGCAAATTCTGTGTTTCATCAACACTTTGAAGGTCCACATATTACAGAATGCCTCC
Organism: Schistocerca gregaria; assembly: GCF_023897955.1. Lineage (NCBI taxonomy): Eukaryota > Metazoa > Arthropoda > Insecta > Orthoptera > Acrididae > Schistocerca > Schistocerca gregaria. The sequence continues at coordinate 17,275,478 of NC_064926.1, read as the reverse complement.
AGATGTGCATCGGAAACTACTACTGGTATTCCAGGGAACGATCAATGCGTAGACTGTTTCAGACATTTCTCCCATGGAGGAAAGTGCGCATGGTGACTGTTGTATTACACCCCGATGCAATTTCTGTGTTTCATCAACACTCTGATAGTCCACAGAATACAGAATGCCTCCAAATGTGCATCGGAAACTACTACAGGTCTTGAGGGAACGATCAAAGCGATGACAGTTTGAGACATTACTCCAATAGAGAAATGTACGCATGGTGCCTGTTGTATTCAATCCCGTTGCAATTTCTGTGTTTCATCAACACTTTGAAGGTCCACAGATTACAGAATGCCTCCAGATGTGCATCGGAAACTACTACTTGTCTTCCAGGGAACGATCAAAGCGTAGACTGTTTGAGACATTACTACCGTGGAGGAAAGTGCGCATGGTGACTGTTGTATTCAATCCCGATGCAATTTCTGTGTTTCAACAACACTCTGATAGTCCACAGATTACTGAATGCCTCCAGATGTGCATCGGAAACTACTACTGGTCTTATAGGGAGCGATCAAATCCTAAACTGTTTGAGACATTGCTCCCATGGATGAAAGTGCGCATGGTGACTGTTGTATTCAATCCCGATGCAATTTGTGTGTTTCATCAACACTCAGATAGTCCACAGATTACAGAACGCCTCCAGACGTGCATCGGAAACGACTACTGGTCTTCCAGCGAACGATCAAACCGTAGACTGTTTGAGACATTACTCCTATGTAGGAAAGTGCGCAGGGTGACTTTGTATTCAATCCCGATGTAATTTCTGTGTTATATCAACACTCTGATAGTCCACAGATGACAGAATGCCTCCAGATGTGCATCGGAACCTACTACTGGTCTACCAGGGAACGATCAAAGCGTAGACTGTTTGAACATTACTCCCATGGAGGAAAGTGCGGATGGTGACTGTTGTATTCAATCCCGATGCAATTTCTGTATTTCAACAACACTCTGATAGTCCACAGATTGCAAAATGCCTCCTGGTTAGCATCGGAAGCTACTACTGGTCTTCCAGGGAACGATCAAAGCGTGGACTGTTTGAGACATTACTCCCATGGAGAAAAGTGGTCATGGTGACTGTTGTATTCAATCCCGATGCAATTTCTTTGTTTCATTAGAACTCGGATTGTCCACAGATTAATGAATGCCTCCAGATGTGCATCGGAAACTACTACTGGTCTTGAGGGAACGATCAAAGCGATGACAGATTGAGACATTACTCCAATGGAGAATTGTACACATGGTGCCTGATGTATTCAATCCCGATGCAATTTCTGTGTTTCATCAACACTTATAAGGTCCACAGAGTACAGAATGCCTCCAGATGTGCATCGGAAACTGCTACTGGTCTTCCAGGGAACGACCAAGCGTAGACTGTTCCAGACGTTACTCACATTGAGGAAAGTGCGGATGGTGACTGTTGTATTCAATCCCGATGCAATTTGCGTGTTTCATCGACACTCTGATAGTCCACAGATTACAGATAGCCTCCAGATGTGCATCGGAAACTACTACTGGTCTTCCAAGGAACGATCGAAGCGTAAACTGTTTGAGACATTAATCCCATGGATGAAAGTGCGCATGGTGACTGTTGTATTCAATCCCGATGCAATTTCTGTGTTTCAACAACATTCTGATAGTCCACAGATTACAGAATGCCTCCAGATGTGCATCGGAAACTACTACTGGTCTTCCAGGGAACGACCAAAGCGTAGACTGTTTGAGACATTATTCTTATGTAGGAATGTGCGCATGGTGACTGTTGTATTCAATCCCGATGCAATTTCTGTGTTTCATCGACACTCTGATAGTCCACAGATTACAGATAGCCTCCAGATGTGCATCGGAAACTAGTACTGGTCTTCCAGGGAACGATCAAAGCGTAGACTTTTTGAGACATTACTCCCATGGAGGAAAGGGGTCATGGTGACTGTTGTATTCAATCCCGATATAATTTCTATGATTCATTAGCTCTCGGATAGTCCACGGATTACAGAATGCCTCCAGATGTGCATCGGAAACTACCACTGGTCTTGAGGGAACGATCAAAGCCATGACAGTTTGAGACATTACTCCAATGGAGAAATGTACGCATGGTGCCTGTTGTATTCAATCCCGATGCAATTTCTGTGTTTCATCAACACTTTGAAGGTCCACAGATTACAGAATGCCTCCAGATGTGCATCGGAAACTACTACTGGTCTTCCAGGGAACGATCAAAGCGTAGACTGTTTGAGACATTACTCCCATGGAGGATAGTGCGCATGGTGACTGTTGTATTCAATCCCGATGCAATTTCTGTGTTTCAACAACACTCTGATAGTAAACAGATTACAGAATGCCTCCAGCTGTGCATTGGAAACTACTTCTGGTCTTCCAGGGAACGATCAAAGCGTAGACTGTTTGAGACATTACTCCCATGGAGAAAAGTGGTCATGGTGACTGTTGTATTCAATCCCGATGCAATTTCTGTGTTTCATTAGCACTCGGATAGTCCATAGATTATAGAATGCCTGCAGATGTGCATCGGAAACTTATACTGGTCTTGAGGGAACGATCAAAGCGATGACAGTGTGAGACATTACTCCAATGGAGAAATGTACGCATGGTGCCTCTTGTATTCAATCCCGGTGGAATTTCTGTGTTTCAACAACACTTTGAAGGTCCACAGATTACAGAATGCCTCCAGATGTGCATCGGAAACTACTACTTGTCTTCCAGGGAACGATCATAGCGTAGACTGTATGAGACATTACTCCAAAGGAGGAAAGTGGGCATGGTGACTGTTGTATTCAATCCCGATCCAATTTCAGTGTTTCAACAACACTCTGATAGTCCACAGATTACAGAATGCCTCCAAATGTGCATCAGAAACTACTACATGTCTTCCAGGGAACGATCATAGCGTAGACTGTTTGAGACATTACTCCCATGGAGGAAAGTCCGCATGGTGACTGTTGTATTCAATCCCGATGCAATTTCTGTGTTTCAACAACATTCTGATAGTCCACAGATTACAGAATGCCTCCAGATGTGCATCGGAAACTACTACTGGTCTTCCAAAGACCGATCAAATCCTAAACTGTTTGAGACATTACTCCCATGGAGGAAAGTGTGCATGGTGACTGTTGTATTCAATCCCGATGCAATTTCTGTGTTTCATCAACACTCTGATAGTCCACAGATTACAGAATGCCTCCAATTGTGCATCGGAAACTACTACTTGTGTTCCAGGTAACGATTAATGCGTAGACTGTTTGAGATATTACTCCCATAGAGGAAAGTCCGCATGGTGACTGTTGTATTTAATCCCGATGCAATATCTGTGTTTCAACAACACTCTGATAGTAAACAGATTACAGAATGCCTCCAGATGTGCATCTGAAACTACTACTGGTCTTCCTGGGAACGATCAAAGCGTAGACTGTTTGAGACATTACTCCCATGGAGAAAAGTGGTCATGGTGACTGTTGTATTCAATCCCGATGCAATATCTGTGTTTCATTAGCACTCGGATAATCCACAGATTAAAGAATGCCTCTAGATGTGCATCGGAAACTAATACTCGACTTCCAGGGAACGAGCAAAGCGTAGACTGTTTCAGACGTTACTCACATGGAGGAAAGTGCAGATGGTTTCTGTTGTATTCAATCGCGATGCTATTTCTGTGTTTCATCAACACTCTGATAGTCCACAGATTACAGATTGTCTCCAGATGTGCATCGGAAACTACTACTGGTCTTCCTGGGAACGATCAAAGGGTAGACTGTTTCAGACATTACTCCCATGGAGGAGAGTGCGGATGGTGACTGTTGAATTCACTCCCGATGCAAATTCTGTGTTTCATCAACACTTTGAAGGTCCACATATTACAGAATGCCTCCAGATGTGCATCGGAAACTACTACTGGTATTCCAGGGAACGATCAATGCGTAGACTGTTTCAGACATTTCTCCCATGGAGGAAAGTGCGCAAGGTGACTGTTGTATTACACCCCGATGCAATTTCTGTGTTTCATCAACACTCTGATAGTCCACAGAATACAGAATGCCTCCAAATGTGCATCGGAAACTACTACAGGTCTTGAGGGAACGATCAAAGCGATGACAGTTTGAGACATTACTCCAATAGAGAAATGTACGCATGGTGCCTGTTGTATTCAATCCCGTTGCAATTTCTGTGTTTCATCAACACTTTGAAGGTCCACAGATTACAGAATGCCTCCAGATGTGCATCGGAAACTACTACTTGTCTTCCAGGGAACGATCAAAGCGTAGACTGTTTGAGACATTACTACCGTGGAGGAAAGTGCGCATGGTGACTGTTGTATTCAATCCCGATGCAATTTCTGTGTTTCAACAACACTCTGATAGTCCACAGATTACTGAATGCCTCCAGATGTGCATCGGAAACTACTACTGGTCTTATAGGGAGCGATCAAATCCTAAACTGTTTGAGACATTACTCCCATGGATGAAAGTGCGCATGGTGACTGTTGTATTCAATCCCCATGCAATTTGTGTGTTTCATCAACACTCAGATAGTCCACAGATTACAGAACGCCTCCAGACGTGCATCGGAAACCACTACTGGTCTTCCAGCGAACGATCAAACCGTAGACTGTTTGAGACATTACTCCTATGTAGGAAAGTGCGCAGGGTGACTTTGTATTCAATCCCGATGTAATTTCTGTGTTATATCAACACTCTGATAGTCCACAGATGACAGAATGCCTCCAGATGTGCATCGGAACCTACTACTGGTCTACCAGGGAACGATCAAAGCGTAGACTGTTTGAACATTACTCCCATGGAGGAAAGTGCGGATGGTGACTGTTGTATTCAATCCCGATGCAATTTCTGTATTTCAACAACACTCTGATAGTCCACAGATTGCAAAATGCCTCCTGGTTAGCATCGGAAGCTACTACTGGTCTTCCAGGGAACGATCAAAGCGTGGACTGTTTGAGACATTACTCCCATGGAGAAAAGTGGTCATGGTGACTGTTGTATTCAATCCCGATGCAATTTCTTTGTTTCATTAGAACTCGGATTGTCCACAGATTAATGAATGCCTCCAGATGTGCATCGGAAACTACTACTGGTCTTGAGGGAACGATCAAAGCGATGACAGATTGAGACATTACTCCAATGGAGAATTGTACACATGGTGCCTGATGTATTCAATCCCGATGCAATTTCTGTGTTTCATCAACACTTATAAGGTCCACAGAGTACAGAATGCCTCCAGATGTGCATCGGAAACTGCTACTGGTCTTCCAGGGAACGACCAAGCGTAGACTGTTCCAGACGTTACTCACATTGAGGAAAGTGCGGATGGTGACTGTTGTATTCAATCCCGATGCAATTTGCGTGTTTCATCGACACTCTGATAGTCCACAGATTACAGATAGCCTCCAGATGTGCATCGGAAACTACTACTGGTCTTCCAAGGAACGATCGAAGCGTAAACTGTTTGAGACATTAATCCCATGGATGAAAGTGCGCATGTTGACTGTTGTATTCAATCCCGATGCAATTTCTGTGTTTCAACAACATTCTGATAGTCCACAGATTACAGAATGCCTCCAGATGTGCATCGGAAACTACTACTGGTCTTCCAGGGAACGACCAAAGCGTAGACTGTTTGAGACATTATTCTTATGTAGGAATGTGCGCATGGTGACTGTTGTATTCAATCCCGATGCAATTTCTGTGTTTCATCGACACTCTGATAGTCCACAGATTACAGATAGCCTCCAGATGTGCATCGGAAACTAGTACTGGTCTTCCAGGGAACGATCAAAGCGTAGACTTTTTGAGACATTACTCCCATGGAGGAAAGGGGTCATGGTGACTGTTGTATTCAATCCCGATGTAATTTCTATGATTCATTAGCTCTCGGATAGTCCACGGATTACAGAATGCCTCCAGATGTGCATCGGAAACTACCACTGGTCTTGAGGGAACGATCTAAGCCATGACAGTTTGAGACATTACTCCAATGGAGAAATGTACGCATGGTGCCTGTTGTATTCAATCCCGATGCAATTTCTGTGTTTCATCAACACTTTGAAGGTCCACAGATTACAGAATGCCTCCAGATGTGCATCGGAAACTACTACTGGTCTTCCAGGGAACGATCAAAGCGTAGACTGTTTGAGACATTACTCCCATGGAGGATAGTGCGCATGGTGACTGTTGTATTCAATCCCGATGCAATTTCTGTGTTTCAACAACACTCTGATAGTAAACAGATTACAGAATGCCTCCAGCTGTGCATTGGAAACTACTTCTGGTCTTCCAGGGAACGATCAAAGCGTAGACTGTTTGAGACATTACTCCCATGGAGAAAAGTGGTCATGGTGACTGTTGTATTCAATCCCGATGCAATTTCTGTGTTTCATTAGCACTCGGATAGTCCATAGATTATAGAATGCCTGCAGATGTGCATCGGAAACTTATACTGGTCTTGAGGGAACGATCAAAGCGATGACAGTGTGAGACATTACTCCAATGGAGAAATGTACGCATGGTGCCTGTTGTATTCAATCCCGGTGGAATTTCTGTGTTTCAACAACACTTTGAAGGTCCACAGATTACAGAATGCCTCCAGATGTGCATCGGAAACTACTACTTGTCTTCCAGGGAACGATCATAGCGTAGACTGTATGAGACATTACTCCAAAGGAGGAAAGTGGGCATGGTGACTGTTGTATTCAATCCCGATCCAATTTCAGTGTTTCAACAACACTCTGATAGTCCACAGATTACAGAATGCCTCCAAATGTGCATCAGAAACTACTACATGTCTTCCAGGGAACGATCAAAGCGTAGACTGTTTGAGACATTACTCCCATGGAGGAAAGTCCGCATGGTGACTGTTGTATTCAATCCCGATGCAATTTCTGTGTTTCAACAACATTCTGATAGTCCACAGATTACAGAATGCCTCCAGATGTGCATCGGAAACTACTACTGGTCTTCCAGCGACCGATCAAATCCTAAACTGTTTGAGACATTACTCCCATGGAGGAAAGTGTGCATGGTGACTGTTGTATTCAATCCCGATGCAATTTCTGTGTTTCATCAACACTCTGATAGTCCACAGATTACAGAATGCCTCCAATTGTGCATCGGAAACTACTACTTGTGTTCCAGGTAACGATTAATGCGTAGACTGTTTGAGACATTACTCCCATAGAGGAAAGTCCGCATGGTGACTGTTGTATTTAATCCCGATGCAATTTCTGTGTTTCATCAACACTCTGATAGTCCACAGATTACAGAATGCCTCCAATTGTGCATCGGAAACTACTACTTGTGTTCCAGGTAACGATTAATGCGTAGACTGTTTGAGACATTACTCCCATAGAGGAAAGTCCGCATGGTGACTGTTGTATTCAATCCCGATGCAATATCTGTGTTTCATTAGCACTCGGATAATCCACAGATTAAAGAATGCCTCTAGATGTGCATCGGAAACTAATACTCGACTTCCAGGGAACGAGCAAAGCGTAGACTGTTTCAGACGTTACTCACATGGAGGAAAGTGCAGATGGTTTCTGTTGTATTCAATCGCGATGCTATTTCTGTGTTTCATCAACACTCTGATAGTCCACAGATTACAGATTGTCTCCAGATGTGCATCGGAAACTACTACTGGTCTTCCTGGGAACGATCAAAGGGTAGACTGTTTCAGACATTACTCCCATGGAGGAGAGTGCGGATGGTGACTGTTGAATTCACTCCCGATGCAAATTCTGTGTTTCATCAACACTTTGAAGGTCCACATATTACAGAATGCCTCCAGATGTGCATCGGAAACTACTACTGGTATTCCAGGGAACGATCAATGCGTAGACTGTTTCAGACATTTCTCCCATGGAGGAAAGTGCGCATGGTGACTGTTGTATTACACCCCGATGCAATTTCTGTGTTTCATCAACACTCTGATAGTCCACAGAATACAGAATGCCTCCAAATGTGCATCGGAAACTACTACTGGTCTTGAGGGAACGATCAAAGCGATGACAGTTTGAGACATTGCTCCAATGGAGAAATGTACGCATGGTGCCTGTTGTATTCAATCCTGTTGCAATTTCTGTGTTTCATCAACACTTTGAAGGTCCACAGATTATAGAATGCCTCCAGATGTGCATCGGAAACTACTACTTGTCTTCCAGGGAACGATCAAAGCGTAGACTGTTTGAGACATTACTCCCATGGAGGAAAGTGCGCATGGTGACTGTTGTATTCAATCCCGATACAATTTCAGTGTTTCAAAAACACTCTGAAAGTCCACAGATTACAGAATGCCTCCAGATGTCCATCGGAAACTACTACTGGTCTTCCATTGAACGATCAAAGTGTAGACTGTTTGAGACATTACTTCCATGGAGAAAGTCCGCATGGTGATTGTTGTATTCAATACCGATGCAATTTCTTTGTTTCAACAACACTCTGAGAGTAAACAGATTACAGAATGCCTCCAGTGTGCATCGGAAACTACTACTGGTTTTACAGGGAACGATCTGAGCGTGGACTGTTTGTGACATTACTCCTATGGAGGAAAGTCCGCATGGTGACTGTTGTATTCAATCCCGATGCAATTTCTGTTTTTCAACAACACTCTGATAGTCCACAGATTGCAAAATGCCTCCAGATTAGCATCGCAAGCTACTACTGGTCTTCCAGGGAACGATCTGAGCGTGGACTGTTTGAGACATTACTCCTATGGAGGAAAGTCCGCATGGTGACTGTTGTATTCAATCCCGATGCAATTTCTGTGATTCAACAACACTCTGATAGTAAAGAGATTACAGAATGCCTCCAGATGTGCATCGGAAACTACTACGGGTCTTCCAGGGAACGATCAAAGCGTAGACTGTTTGAGACATTACTCCCATGGAGGATAGTGCGCATGGTGACTGTTGTATTCAATCCCGATGCAATTTCTGTGTTTCAACAACACTCTGATAGTAAACAGATTACAGAATGCCTCCAGCTGTGCATTGGAAACTACTTCTGGTCATCCAGGGAACGATCAAAGCGTAGACTGTTTGAGACATTACTCCCATGGAGAAAAGTGGTCATGGTGACTGTTGTATTCAATCCCGATGCAATTTCTGTGTTTCATTAGCACTCGGATAGTCCATAGATTATAGAATGCCTGCAGATGTGCATCGGAAACTTATACTGGTCTTGAGGGAACGATCAAAGCGATGACAGTGTGAGACATTACTCCAATGGAGAAATGTACGCATGGTGCCTGTTGTATTCAATCCCGGTGGAATTTCTGTGTTTCAACAACACTTTGAAGGTCCACAGATTACAGAATGCCTCCAGATGTGCATCGGAAACTACTACTTGTCTTCCAGGGAACGATCATAGCGTAGACTGTATGAGACATTACTCCAAAGGAGGAAAGTGGGCATGGTGACTGTTGTATTCAATCCCGATCCAATTTCAGTGTTTCAACAACACTCTGATAGTCCACAGATTACAGAATGCCTCCAAATGTGCATCAGAAACTACTACATGTCTTCCAGGGAACGATCAAAGCGTAGACTGTTTGAGACATTACTCCCATGGAGGAAAGTCCGCATGGTGACTGTTGTATTCAATCCCGATGCAATTTCTGTGTTTCAACAACATTCTGATAGTCCACAGATTACAGAATGCCTCCAGATGTGCATCGGAAACTACTACTGGTCTTCCAGCGACCGATCAAATCCTAAACTGTTTGAGACATTACTCCCATGGAGGAAAGTGTGCATGGTGACTGTTGTATTCAATCCCGATGCAATTTCTGTGTTTCATCAACACTCTGATAGTCCACAGATTACAGAATGCCTCCAATTGTGCATCGGAAACTACTACTTGTGTTCCAGGTAACGATTAATGCGTAGACTGTTTGAGACATTACTCCCATAGAGGAAAGTCCGCATGGTGACTGTTGTATTTAATCCCGATGCAATATCTGTGTTTCAACAACACTCTGATAGTAAACAGATTACAGAATGCCTCCAGATGTGCATCTGAAACTACTACTGGTCTTCCTGGGAACGATCAAAGCGTAGACTGTTTGAGACATTACTCCCATGGAGAAAAGTGGTCATGGTGACTGTTGTAGTCAATCCCGATGCAATATCTGTGTTTCATTAGCACTCGGATAATCCACAGATTAAAGAATGCCTCTAGATGTGCATCGGAAACTAATACTCGACTTCCAGGGAACGAGCAAAGCGTAGACTGTTTCAGACGTTACTCACATGGAGGAAAGTGCAGATGGTTTCTGTTGTATTCAATCGCGATGCTATTTCTGTGTTTCATCAACACTCTGATAGTCCACAGATTACAGATTGTCTCCAGATGTGCATCGGAAACTACTACTGGTCTTCCTGGGAACGATCAAAGGGTAGACTGTTTCAGACATTACTCCCATGGAGGAGAGTGCGGATGGTGACTGTTGAATTCACTCCCGATGCAAATTCTGTGTTTCATCAACACTTTGAAGGTCCACATATTACAGAATGCCTCCAGATGTGCATCGGAAACTACTACTGGTATTCCAGGGAACGATCAAAGCGTAGACTGTTTCAGACATTTCTCCCATGGAGGAAAGTGCGCATGGTGACTGTTGTATTACACCCCGATGCAATTTCTGTGTTTCATCAACACTCTGATAGTCCACAGAATACAGAATGCCTCCAAATGTGCATCGGAAACTACTACTGGTCTTGAGGGAACGATCAAAGCGATGACAGTTTGAGACATTGCTCCAATGGAGAAATGTACGCATGGTGCCTGTTGTATTCAATCCTGTTGCAATTTCTGTGTTTCATCAACACTTTGAAGGTCCACAGATTATAGAATGCCTCCAGATGTGCATCGGAAACTACTACTTGTCTTCCAGGGAACGATCAAAGCGTAGACTGTTTGAGACATTACTCCCATGGAGGAAAGTGCGCATGGTGACTGTTGTATTCAATCCCGATACAATTTCAGTGTTTCAAAAACACTCTGAAAGTCCACAGATTACAGAATGCCTCCAGATGTCCATCGGAAACTACTACTGGTCTTCCATTGAACGATCAAAGTGTAGACTGTTTGAGACATTACTTCCATGGAGAAAGTCCGCATGGTGATTGTTGTATTCAATACCGATGCAATTTCTGTGTTTCAACAACACTCTGAGAGTAAACAGATTACAGAATGCCTCCAGTGTGCATCGGAAACTACTACTGGTTTTACAGGGAACGATCTGAGCGTGGACTGTTTGAGACATTACTCCTATGGAGGAAAGTCCGCATGGTGACTGTTGTATTCAATCCCGATGCAATTTCTGTGTTTCAACAACACTCTGATAGTCCACAGATTGCAAAATGCCTCCAGATTAGCATCGCAAGCTACTACTGGTCTTCCAGGGAACGATCTGAGCGTGGACTGTTTGAGACATTACTCCTATGGAGGAAAGTCCGCATGGTGACTGTTGTATTCAATCCCGATGCAATTTCTGTGTTTCAACAACACTCTGATAGTAAAGAGATTACAGAATGCCTCCAGATGTGCATCGGAAACTACTACTGGTCTTCCAGGGAACGATCAAAGCGTAGACTGTTTGAGACATTACTCCCATGGAGAAAATTGGTCATGGTGACTGTTGTATTCAATCCCGATGCAATTTCTTTGTTTCATTAGAACTCAGATAGTCCACAGATTAAAGAATGCCTCCAGATGTGCATCGGTAACTACTACTGGTCTTGAGGGAGCGATCAAAGCGTTGACAGTTTGAGACATTACTCCCATGGAGGAAAGTGGGCATGGTGACTGTTGTATTCAATCCCGATGCAATTTGTGTGTTTCATCAACACTCTGATAGTCCACAGATTACAGAATGCCTCCAGATGTGCATCGGAAACTACTACTGGTCTTCCAGGGAACGACCAAAGCGTAGACTGTTTGAGACATTACTCTTATGTAGGAATGTACGCATGGTGACTGTTGTATTCAATCCCGATGCAATTTCTGTGTTTCATCGACACTCTGATAGTCCACATATTACAGATAGCCTCCAGATGTGCATCGGAAACTACTACTGGTCTTCCAGGGAACGATCAAAGCGTAGACTCTTTGAGACATTACTCCCATGGAGGAAAGGGGTCATGGTGACTGTTGTATTCAATCCCGATGCAATTTCTCTGATTCATTAGCTCTCGGATAGTCCACGGATTACAGAATGCCACCAGATGTGCATCGGAAACTACCACTGGTCTTGAGGGAACTATCAAAGCCATGACAATATGAGACATTACTCCAATGGAGAAATGTACGCATGGTGCCTGTTGTATTCAATCCCGATGCAATCTCTGTGTTTCATCAACACTTTGAAGGTCCACAGATTACAGAATTCCTCCAGACGTGCATCGGAATCTACTACTGGTCTTCCTGGGAACGATCAAAGCGTAGACTGTTTGAGACATTACTCCCATGGAGAAAAGTGGTCATGGTGACTGTTGTAGTCAATCCCGATGCAATATCTGTGTTTCATTAGCACTCGGATAATCCACAGATTAAAGAATGCCTCTAGATGTGCATCGGAAACTAATACTCGACTTCCAGGGAACGAGCAAAGCGTAGACTGTTTCAGACGTTACTCACATGGAGGAAAGTGCAGATGGTTTCTGTTGTATTCAATCGCGATGCTATTTCTGTGTTTCATCAACACACTGATAGTCCACAGATTACAGATTGTCTCCAGATGTGCATCGGAAACTACTACTGGTCTTCCTGGGAACGATCAAAGGGTAGACTGTTTCAGACATTACTCCCATGGAGGAGAGTGCGGATGGTGACTGTTGAATTCACTCCCGATGCAAATTCTGTGTTTCATCAACACTTTGAAGGTCCACATATTACAGAATGCCTCCAGATGTGCATCGGAAACTACTACTGGTATTCCAGGGAACGATCAAAGCGTAGACTGTTTCAGACATTTCTCCCATGGAGGAAATTGCGCATGGTGACTGTTGTATTACACCCCGATGCAATTTCTGTGTTTCATCAACACTCTGATAGTCCACAGAATACAGAATGCCTCCAAATGTGCATCGGAAACTACTACTGGTCTTGAGGGAACGATCAAAGCGATGACAGTTTGAGACATTGCTCCAATGGAGAAATGTACGCATGGTGCCTGTTGTATTCAATCCTGTTGCAATTTCTGTGTTTCATCAACACTTTGAAGGTCCACAGATTATAGAATGCCTCCAGATGTGCATCGGAAACTACTACTTGTCTTCCAGGGAACGATCAAAGCGTAGACTGTTTGAGACATTACTCCCATGGAGGAAAGTGCGCATGGTGACTGTTGTATTCAATCCCGATACAATTTCAGTGTTTCAAAAACACTCTGAAAGTCCACAGATTACAGAATGCCTCCATATGTCCATCGGAAACTACTACTGGTCTTCCATTGAACGATCAAAGTGTAGACTGTTTGAGACATTACTTCCATGGAGAAAGTCCGCATGGTGATTGTTGTATTCAATACCGATGCAATTTCTGTGTTTCAACAACACTCTGAGAGTAAACAGATTACAGAATGCCTCCAGTGTGCATCGGAAACTACTACTGGTTTTACAGGGAACGATCTGAGCGTGGACTGTTTGAGACATTACTCCTATGGAGGAAAGTCCGCATGGTGACTGTTGTATTCAATCCCGATGCAATTTCTGTGTTTCAACAACACTCTGATAGTCCACAGATTGCAAAATGCCTCCAGATTAGCATCGCAAGCTACTACTGGTCTTCCAGGGAACGATCTGAGCGTGGACTGTTTGAGACATTACTCCTATGGAGGAAAGTCCGCATGGTGACTGTTGTATTCAATCCCGATGCAATTTCTGTGTTTCAACAACACTCTGATAGTAAAGAGATTACAGAATGCCTCCAGATGTGCATCGGAAACTACTACTGGTCTTCCAGGGAACGATCAAAGCGTAGACTGTTTGAGACATTACTCCCATGGAGAAAATTGGTCATGGTGACTGTTGTATTCAATCCCGATGCAATTTCTTTGTTTCATTAGAACTCAGATAGTCCACAGATTAAAGAATGCCTCCAGATGTGCATCGGTAACTACTACTGGTCTTGAGGGAACGATCAAAGCGTTGACAGTTTGAGACATTACTCCCATGGAGGAAAGTGGGCATGTTGACTGTTGTATTCAATCCCGATGCAATTTGTGTGTTTCATCAACACTCTGATAGTCCACAGATTACAGAATGCCTCCAGATGTGCAACGGAAACTACTACTGGTCTTCCAGGGAACGACCAAAGCGTAGACTGTTTGAGACATTACTCTTATGTAGGAATGTACGCATGGTGACTGTTGTATTCAATCCCGATGCAATTTCTGTGTTTCATCGACACTCTGATAGTCCACATATTACAGATAGCCTCCAGATGTGCATCGGAAACTACTACTGGTCTTCCAGGGAACGATCAAAGCGTAGACTCTTTGAGACATTACTCCCATGGAGGAAAGGGGTCATGGTGACTGTTGTATTCAATCCCGATGCAATTTCTCTGATTCATTAGCTCTCGGATAGTCCACGGATTACAGAATGCCACCAGATGTGCATCGGAAACTACCACTGGTCTTGAGGGAACTATCAAAGCCATGACAATATGAGACATTACTCCAATGGAGAAATGTACGCATGGTGCCTGTTGTATTCAATCCCGATGCAATCTCTGTGTTTCATCAACACTTTGAAGGTCCACAGATTACAGAATTCCTCCAGACGTGCATCGGAATCTACTACTGGTCTTCCAGGGAACGATCAAAGCGTAGACTGTTTGAGACATTACTCCCATGGAGAAAAGTGGTCATGGTGACTGTTGTATTCAATCCCGATGCAATTGCTGTGTTTCATTAGCACTCGGATAGTCCATAGATTATAGAATGCCTCCAGATGTGCATCGGAAACTTATTACTGGTCTTGAGGGAACGATCAAAGCGATGACAGTGTGAGACATGACTCCAATGGAGAAATGTACGCATGGTGCCTGTTGTATTCAATCCCGGTGGAATTTCTGTGTTTCAACAACACTTTGAAGGTCCACAGATTACAGAATGCCTCCAGATGTGCATCGGAAACTACTACTTGTCTTCCAGAGAACGATCATAGCGTAGACTGTTTGAGACACTACTCCAATGGAGGAAAGTGGGCATGGTGACTGTTGTATTCAATCCCGATGCAATTTCAGTGTTTCAACAACACTCTGATAGTCCACAGATTACAGAATGCCTCCAAATGTGCATCAGGAACTACTACTGGTCTTCCAGGGAACGATCAAAGCGTAGACTGTTTGAGACATTACTCCCATGGAGGAAAGTCCGCATGGTGACTGTTGTTTTCAATCCCGATGCAATTTCTGTGTTTCAACAACATTCTGATAGTCCACAGATTACAGAATGCCTCCAGATATGCATCGGAAACTACTACTGGTCTTCCAGCGACCGATCAAATCCTAAACTGTTTGAGACATTACTCCCATGGAGGAAAGTGTGCATGGTGACTGTTGTATTCAATCCCGATGCAATTTCTGTGTTTCATCAACACTCTGATAGCCCACAGATTACAGAATGCCTCCAATTGTGCATCGAAAACTACTACATGTCTTCCAGGGAACGATTAATGCGTAGACTGTTTGAGACATTACTCCCATGGATGAAAGTGCGCATGGTGACTGTTGTATTCAATCCAGATGCAATTTCAGTGATTCAACAACACTCTGATAGTCCACAGATTACAGAATGCATCCCGATGTGCATCGGAAACTACTACTGGTCTTCCAGGGAACGATCAAAGCGTAGACTGTTTGAGACATTACTCCCATAGAGGAAAGTCCGCATGGTGACTTTGTATTCAATCCCGATGCAATTTCTGTGTTTCAACAACACTCTGATAGTAAACAGATTACAGAATGCCTCCAGATATGCATCTGAAACTACTACTGGTCTTCCTGGGAACGATCAAAGCGTAGACTGTTTGAGACATTACTCCCATTTAGAAAAGTGGTCATGGTGACTGTTGTATTCAATCCCGATGCAATTTCTGTGTTTCAACAACACTCTGATAGTAAACAGATTACAGAATGCCTCCAGCTGTGCATTGGAAACTACTACTAGTCTTCCAGGGAACGATCAAATCGTAGACTGTTTGAGACATTACTCCCATGGAGAAAAGTGGTCATGGTGACTGTTGTATTCAATCCCGATGCAATTTCTGTGTTTCAACAACACTCTGATAGTAAACAGATTACAGAATACCTCCAGCTGTGCATTGGAAACTACTACTAGTCTTCCAGGGAACGATCAAAGCGTAGACTGTTTGAGACATTACTCCCATGGAGAAAAGTGGGCATGGTGACTGTTGTATTCAATCCCGATGCAATTTCTGTGTTTCAACAACATTCTGATAGTCCACAGTTTACAGAATGCCTCCAGATGTGCATCGGAAACTACTACTGGTCTTCCAGTGTCCGATCAAATCCTAAACTGTTTGAGACATTACTCCCATGGAGGAAAGTGTGCATGGTGACTGTTGTATTCAATCCCGATGCAATTTCTGTGTTTCATTAGCACTCGGATAGTCCACAGATTATAGAATGCCTCCAGATGTGCATCGGAAACTTATTACTAGTCTTGAGGGAACGATCAAAGCGATGACAGTGTGAGACATTACTCCAATGGAGAAATGTACGCATGGTGCCTGTTGTATTCAATCCCGGTGGAATTTCTGTGTTTCAACAACATTCTGATAGTCCACAGATTACAGAATGCCTCCCGATGTGCATCGGAAACTACTACTGGTCTTCCAGGGAACGATCAAAGCGTAGACTGTTTGAGACATTACTCCCATAGAGGAAAGTCCGCATGGTGACTGTTGTATTCAATCCCGATGCAATTTCTGTGTTTCAACAACACTCTGATAGTAAACAGATTACAGAATGCCTCCAGATGTGCATCTGAAACTACTACTGGTCTTCCTGGGAACGATCAAAGCGTAGACTGTTTGAGACATTACTCCCATGGAGAAAAGTGGGCATGGTGACTGTTGTATTCAATCCCGACGCAATTTCTGTGTTTCAACAACACTCTGATAGTAAACAGATTACAGAATGCCTCCAGCTGTGCATTGGAAACTACTACTAGTCTTCCAGGGAACGATCAAAGCGTAGACTGTTTGAGACATTACTCCCATGGAGAAAAGTGGGCATGGTGACTGTTGTATTCAATCCCGATGCAATTTCTGTGTTTCATCAACACTCTGATAGTCCACAGATTACAGAATGCCTCCAATTGTGCATCGGAAACTACTACATGTCTTCCAGGGAACGATCAAAGCGTAGACTGTTTGAGACATTACTCCCATGGAGGAAAGTCCGCATGGTGACTGTTGTTTTCAATCCCGATGCAATTTCTGTGTTTCAACAACATTCTGATAGTCCACAGATTACAGAATGCCTCCAGATGTGCATCGGAAACTACTACTGGTCTTCCAGTGTCCGATCAAATCCTAAACAGTTTGAGACATTACTCCCATGGAGGAAAGTGTGCATGGTGACTGTTGTATTCAATCCCGATGCAATTTCTGTGTTTCATTAGCACTCGGATAGTCCACAGATTATAGAATGCCTCCAGATGTGCATCGGAAACTTATTACTGGTCTTGAGGGAACGATCAAAGCGATGACAGTGTGAGACATTACTCCAATGGAGAAATGTACGCATGGTGCCTGTTGGATTCAATCCCGGTGGAATTTCTGTGTTTCAACAACATTCTGATAGTCCACAGATTACAGAATGCCTCCCGATGTGCATCGGAAACTACTACTGGTCTTCCAGGGAACGATCAAAGCGTAGACTGTTTGAGACATTACTCCCATAGAGGAAAGTCCGCATGGTGACTGTTGTATTCAATCCCGATGCAATTTCTGTGTTTCAACAACACTCTGATAGTAAACAGATTACAGAATGCCTCCAGATGTGCATCTGAAACTACTACTGGTCTTCCTGGGAACGATCAAAGCGTAGACTGTTTGAGACATTACTCCCATGGAGAAAAGTGGGCATGGTGACTGTTGTATTCAATCCCGACGCAATTTCTGTGTTTCAACAACACTATGATAGTAAACAGATTACAGAATGCCTCCAGCTGTGCATTGGAAACTACTACTAGTCTTCCAGGGAACGATCAAAGCGTAGACTGTTTGAGACATTACTCCCATGGAGAAAAGTGGGCATGGTGACTGTTGTATTCAATCCCGATGCAATTTCTGTGTTTCATCAACACTCTGATAGTCCACAGATTACAGAATGCCTCCAATTGTGCATCGGAAACTACTACATGTCTTCCAGGGAACGATCAAAGCGTAGACTGTTTGAGACATTACTCCCATGGAGGAAAGTCCGCATGGTGACTGTTGTTTTCAATCCCGATGCAATTTCTGTGTTTCAACAACATTCTGATAGTCCACAGATTACAGAATGCCTCCAGATGTGCATCGGAAACTACTACTGGTCTTCCAGTGTCCGATCAAATCCTAAACAGTTTGAGACATTACTCCCATGGAGGAAAGTGTGCATGGTGACTGTTGTATTCAATCCCGATGCAATTTCTGTGTTTCATTAGCACTCGGATAGTCCACAGATTATAGAATGCCTCCAGATGTGCATCGGAAACTTATTACTGGTCTTGAGGGAACGATCAAAGCGATGACAGTGTGAGACATTACTCCAATGGAGAAATGTACGCATGGTGCCTGTTGGATTCAATCCCGGTGGAATTTCTGTGTTTCAACAACATTCTGATAGTCCACAGATTACAGAATGCCTCCCGATGTGCATCGGAAACTACTACTGGTCTTCCAGGGAACGATCAAAGCGTAGACTGTTTGAGACATTACTCCCATAGAGGAAAGTCCGCATGGTGACTGTTGTATTCAATCCCGATGCAATTTCTGTGTTTCAACAACACTCTGATAGTAAACAGATTACAGAATGCCTCCAAATGTGCATCAGGAACTACTACTGGTCTTCCAGGGAACGATCAAAGCGTAGACTGTTTGAGACATTACTCCCATGGAGGAAAGTCCGCATGGTGACTGTTGTTTTCAATCCCGATGCAATTTCTGTGTTTCATCAACATTCTGATAGTCCACAGATTACAGAATGCCTCCAGATGTGCATCGGAAACTACTACTGGTCTTCCAGCGACCGAACAAATCCTAAACAGTTTGAGACATTACTCCCATGGAGGAAAGTGTGCATGGTGACTGTTGTATTCAATCCCGATGCAATTTCTGTGTTTCATCAACACTCTGATAGTCCACAGATTACAGAATGCCTCCAATTGTGCATCGGAAACTACTATATGTCTTCCAGGGAACGATTAATTCGTAGACTGTTTGAGACATTACTCCCATGGATGAAAGTGCGCATGGTGACTGTTGTATTCAATCCAGATGCAATTTCAGTGATTCAACAACACTCTGATAGTCCACAGATTACAGAATGCCTCCCGATGTGCATCGGAAACTACTACTGGACTTCCAGGGAACGATCAAAGCGTAGACTGTTTGAGACAGTACTCCCATAGAGGAAAGTCCGCAAGGTGACTGTTGTATTCAATCCCGATGCAATTTCTGTGTTTCAACAACACTCTGATAATAAACAGATTACAGAATGCCTCCAGATGTGCATCTGAAACTACTACCGGTCTTCCTGGGAACGATCATAGCGTAGACTGTTTGAGACATTACTCCCATGGAGAAAAGTGGTCATGGTGACTGTTGTATTCAATCCCGATGCAATATCTGTGTTTCATTAGCACTCGGATAGTCCACAGATTAAAGAATGAATCCAGATGTGCATCGGAAACTACTACTGGTCTTGAGGGAACGATCAGAGCGTTGACAGTTTGAGACATTACTCCAATGGAGAAATGCACAATTGGTGCCTGTTGTATTCAATCCCGATGCAATTTCTGTCTTTCATTAACACTATTAAGGTCCAGAGATTACAGAATGCCTCTAGATGTGCATCGGAAACTACTACTGGACTTCCAGGGAACGAGCAAAGCGTAGACTGTTTCAGACGTTACTCACATGGAGGAAAGTGCAGATGGTTTCTGTTGTATTCAATCGCGATGCTATTTCTGTGTTTCATCAACACTCTGATAGTCCACAGATTACAGATTGTCTCCAGATGTCCATCGGAAACTACTACTGGTCTTCCTGGGAACGATCAAAGGGTAGACTGTTTCAGACATTACTCCCATGGAGGCAAGTGCGGATGGTGACTGTTGAATTCACTCCCGATGCAATTTCTGTGTTTCATCAACACTTTGAAGGTCCACATATTACAGAATGCCTCCAGATGTGCATCGGAAACTACTACTGGTCTTCCAGGGAACGATCAAAGCGTAGACTGTTTGAGACATTACTCCCATAGAGGAAAGTCCGCAAGGTGACTGTTGTATTCAATCCCGATGCAATTTCAGTGTTTCAACAACACTCTGATTGTAAACAGATTACAGAAGGCCTCCAGATGTGCATCTGAAACTACTACTGGTCTTCCTGGGAACGATCAAAGCGTAGACTGTTTGAGACATTACTCCCATGGAGAAAAGTGGTCATGGTGACTGTTGTATTCAATCCCGATGCAATATCTGTGTTTCATTAGCACTCGGATAGTCCACAGATTAAAGAATGAATCCAGATGTGCATCGGAAACTACTACTGGTCTTCCAAAGAACGATCAAAGTGTAGACTGTTTGAGACATTACTGCCATAGAGAAAGTCCGCATGGTGATTGTTGTATTCAATACCGATGCAATTTCTGTGTTTCAACAACACTCTGAGAGTAAACAGATTACAGAATGCCTCCAGTGTGCATCGGAAACTACTACTGGTTTTCCAGGGAACGATCAAATCGTAGACTGTTTGAGACATTACTCCTATGTAGGAAAGTGCGCAGGGTGACTTTGTATTCAATCCCGATGTAATATCTGTGTTATATCTACACTCTGATAGTCCACAGATTACAGAATGCCTCCAGATGTGCATCGGAACCTACTACTGGTCTTCCAGGGAACGATCAAAGCGTAGACTGTTTGAGACATTACTCCAATGGAGAAAAGTGGTCATGGTGACTGTTGTATTCAATCCCGATGCAATTTCTGTGTTTCAACAACACTCTGATAGTAAAGAGATTACAGAATGCCTCCAGATGTGCAACGGAAACTACTACTGGTCTTCCAGGGAACGATCAAAGCGTAGACTGTTTGAGACATTACTCCCATGGAGGAAAGTCCGCATGGTGACTGTTGTATTCCATCCCGATGCAATTTGTGTGTTTCAACAACATTCTGATAGTCCACAGATTACAGAATGCCTCCAGATGTGCATCGGAAACTACTACTGGTCTTGAGGGAACGATCAAAGCGATGACAGTTTGAGACATTACTCCAATGGAGAAATGTACGCATGGTGCCTGTTGTATTCAATCCCGATGCAATTTCTGTGTTTCATCAACACTTTGAAGGTCCACAGATTACAGAATGCCTCCAGATGTGCATCGGAAACTACTACTGGTCTTCCAGGGAACGATCTGAGCGTGGACTGTTTGAGACATTACTCCTATGGAGGAAAGTCCGCATGGTGACTGTTGTGTTCAATCCCGATGCAATTTCTGTGTTTCAACAACACTCTGATAGTAAAGAGATTACAGAATGCCTCCAGATGTGCATCGGAAACTACTACTGGTCTTCCAGGGAGCGATCAAATCCCAAACTGTTTGAGACATTACTCCCATGGAGGAAAGTGCGCATGGTGACTGTTGTATTCAATCCCGATGCAATTTGTGTGTTTCATCAACACTCTGATAGTCCACAGATTACAGAATGCCTCCAGATGTGCATCGGAAACTACTACTGGACTTCCAGGGAACGACCAAAGCGTAGACTGTTTGAGACATTACTCTTATGTAGGAATGTGCGCATGGTGACTGTTGTATTCAATCCCGATGCAATTTCTGTGTTTCATCGACACTCTGATAGTCCACAGATTACAGATAGCCTCCAGATGTGCATCGGAAACTACTACTGGTCTTCCAGGGAACGATCAAAGCGTAGACTCTTTGAGACATTACTCCCATGGAGGAAAGGTGTCATGGTGACTGTTGCATTCAATCCCGATGCAATTTCTCTGATTCATTAGCTCTCGGATAGTCCACGGATTACAGAATGCCTCCAGATGTGCATCGGAAACTACCACTGGTCTTGAGGGAACGATCAAGGCCATGACAGTTTGAGACATTACTCCAATGAAGAAATGTACGCATGGTGCCTGTTGTATTCAATCCCGATGCAATTTCTGTGTTTCATCAACACTTTGAAGGTCCACAGATTACAGAATGCCTCCAGACGTGCATCGGAAACTACTACTGGTCTCCCAGGGAACGATCAAAGCGTAGACTGTTTGAGACATTACTCCCATGGAGGAGAGTGCGCATGGTGACTGTTGTATTCAATCCCGATGCAATTTCTGTGTTTCAACAACACTCTGATAGTCCACAGATTACAGAAAGCCTCTAGATGTGCATCAGAAACTACTACTGGTCTTCCAGGGAACGATCAAAGCGTAGACTGTTTGAGACATTACTCCCATGGAGGAAAGTCCGCATGGTGACTGTTGTATTCAATCCCGATGCAATTTGTGTGTTTCAACAACATTCTGATAGTCCACAGATTACAGAATGCCTCCAGATGTGCATCGGAAACTACTACTGGTCTTGAGGGAACGATCAAAGCGATGACAGTTTGAGACATTACTCCAATGGAGAAATGTACGCATGGTGCCTGTTGTATTCAATCCCGATGCAATATCTGTGTTTCATCAACACTTTGAAGGTCCAAAGATTACAGAATGCCTCCAGATGTGTATCAGAAACTACTACTGGTCTTCCAGGGAACGATCAAAGCGTAGACTGTTTGAGACATTACTCCCATGGAGGAAAGTGCTCATGGTGACTGTTGTATTCAATCCCGATACAATTTCAGTGTTTCAACAACACTCTGATAGTCCACAGATTACAGAATGCCTCCAGATGTGCATCGGAAACTACTACTGGTCTTCAAGGGAACGATCAAAGCGTAGACTGTTTGAGACATTACTCCCATGGAGGAAAGGGGTCATGGTGACTGTTGTATTCAATCACGATGCAATTTCTGTGATTCATTAGCTCTCGGATAGTCCACGGATTACAGAATGCCTCCAGATGTGCATCGGAAACTACCACTGGTCTTGAGGGAACGATCAAAGCCATGACAGTTTGAGACATTACTCCAATGGAGAAATGTACGCATGGTGCCTGTTGTATTCAATCCCGATGCAATTTCTGTGTTTCATCAACACTTTGAAGGTCCACAGATTACAGAATGCCTCCAGATGTGCATCGGAAACTACTACTGGTCTTCCAGGGAACGATCTGAGCGTGGACTGTTTGAGACATTACTCCTATGGAGGAAAGTCCGCATGGTGACTGTTGTATTCAATCCCGATGCAATTTCTGTGTTTCAACAACACTCTGATAGTAAAGAGATTACAGAATGCCTCCAGATGTGCATCGGAAACTACTACTGGTCTTCCAGGGAGCGATCAAATCCCAAACTGTTTGAGACATTACTCCCATGGAGGAAAGTGCGCATGGTGACTGTTGTATTCAATCCCGATGCAATTTGTGTGTTTCATCAACACTCTGATAGTCCACAGATTACAGAATGCCTCCAGATGTGCATCGGAAACTACTACTGGACTTCCAGGGAACGACCAAAGCGTAGACTGTTTGAGACATTACTCTTATGTAGGAATGTGCGCATGGTGACTGTTGTATTCAATCCCGATGCAATTTCTGTGTTTCATCGACACTCTGATAGTCCACAGATTACAGATAGCCTCCAGATGTGCATCGGAAACTACTACTGGTCTTTCAGGGAACGATCAAAGCGTAGACTCTTTGAGACATTACTCCCATGGAGGAAAGGGGTCATGGTGACTGTTGCATTCAATCCCGATGCAATTTCTCTGATTCATTAGCTCTCGGATAGTCCACGGATTACAGAATGCCTCCAGATGTGCATCGGAAACTACCACTGGTCTTGAGGGAACGATCAAGGCCATGACAGTTTGAGACATTACTCCAATGAAGAAATGTACGCATGGTGCCTGTTGTATTCAATCCCGATGCAATTTCTGTGTTTCATCAACACTTTGAAGGTCCACAGATTACAGAATGCCTCCAGACGTGCATCGGAAACTACTACTGGTCTTCCAGGGAACGATCAAAGCGTAGACTGTTTGAGACATTACTCCCATGGAGGAGAGTGCGCATGGTGACTGTTGTATTCAATCCCGATGCAATTTCTGTGTTTCAACAACACTCTGATAGTAAACAGATTACAGAATGCCTCCAGCTGTGCATTGGAAACTACTACTGGTCTTCCAGGGAACGATCAAAGCGTAGACTGTTTGAGACATTACTCCCATGGAGAATAGTGGTCATGGTGACTGTTGTATTCAATCCCGATGCTATTTCTGTGTTTCATTAGCACTCGGATAGTCCATAGATTATAGAATGCCTCCAGATGTGCATCGGAAACTTATTACTGGTCTTGAGGGAACGATCAAAGCGATGACAGTGTGAGACATTACTCCAATGGAGAAATATACGCATGGTGCCTGTTGTATTCAATCCCGGTGGAATTTCTGTGTTTCAACATCACTTTGAAGGTCCACAGATTACAGAATGCCTCCAGATGTGCATCGGAAACTACTACTGGTCTTCCAGCGACCGATCAAATCCGAAACTGTTTGAGACATTACTCCCATGGAGGAAAGTGTGCATGGTGACTGTTGTATTCAATCCCGATGCAATTTCTGTGTTTCATCAACACTCTGATAGTCCACAGATTACAGAATGCCTCCAATTGTGCATCGGAAACTACTACATGTCTTCCAGGGAACGATTAATGCGTAGACTGTTTTAGACATTACTCCCACGGATGATAGTGCGCATGGTGACTGTTGTATTCAATCCAGATGCAATTTCTGTGGTTCAACAACACTCTGATAGTCCACAGATTACAGAATGCCTCCCGATGTGCATCGGCAACTACTACTGGTCTTCCAGGGAACGATCAAAGCGTAGACTGTTTGAGACATTACTCCCATAGAGGAAAGTCCGCATGGTGACTGTTGTATTCAATCCCGATGCAATTTCTGTGTTTCAACAACACTCTGATAGTAAACAGATTACAGAATGCCTCCAGATGTGCATCTGAAACTACTACTGGTCTTCCTGGGAACGATCAAAGCGTAGACTGTTTGAGACATTACTCCCATGGAGAAAAGTGGTCATGGTGCCTGTTGTATTCAATCCTGTTGCAATTTCTGTGTTTCATCAACACTTTGAAGGTCCACAGATTACAGAATGCCTCCAGATGTGCATCGGAAACTACTACTTGTCTTCCAGGGAACGATCAAAGCGTAGACTGTTTGAGACATTACTCCCATGGAGGAAAGTGCGCATGGTGACTGTTGTATTCAATCCCGATGCAATTTCAGTGTTTCAACAACACTCTGATAGTCCACAGATTACAGAATGCCTCCAGATGTGCATCGGAAACTACTACTGGTCTTCCAAAGAACGATCAAAGTGTAGACTGTTTGAGACATTACTCCCATGGAGAAAGTCCGCATGGTGATTGTTGTATTCAATACCGATGCAATTTCTGTGTTTCAACAACACTCTGAGAGTAAACAGATTACAGAATGCCTCCAGTGTGCATCGGAAACTACTACTGGTTTTCCAGGGAACGATCAAAGCGTAGACTGTTTGAGACATTACTCCTATGTAGGAAAGTGCGCAGGGTGACTTTGTATTCAATCCCGATGTAATATCTGTGTTACATCAACACCCTGATAGTCCACAGATTACAGAATGCCTCCAGATGTGCATCGGAACCTACTACTGGTCTTCCAGGGAACGATCAAAGCGTAGACTGTTTGAACATTACTCCCATGGAGGAAAGTGCGCATGGTGACGGTTGTATTCAATCCCTATGCAATTTCTGTGTTTCAACAACACTCTGATAGTCCACAGATTGCAAAATGCCTCCAGATTAGCATCGGAAGCTACTACTGGTCTTCCAGGGAACGATCTGAGCGTGGACTGTTTGAGACATTACTCCTATGGAGGAAAGTCCGCATGGTGACTGTTGTATTCAATCCCGATGCAATTTCTGTGTTTCAACAATACTCTGATAGTAAAGAGATTACAGAATGCCCCCAGATGTGCATCGGAAACTACTACTGGTCTTCCAGGGAACGATCAAAGCGTAGACTGTTTGAGACATTACTCCCATGAAGAAAAGTGGTCATGGTGACTGTTTTATTAAATCCCGATGCAATTTCTTTGTTTCATTAGAACTCAGATAGTCCACAGATTAAAGAATGCCTCCAGATGTGCATCGGAAACTACTACTGGCCTTGAGGGAACGATCAAAGCGATGACAGTTTGAGACATTACTCCCATGGAGGAAAGTGGGCATGGTGACTGTTGTATTGATTCCCGATGGAATTTCTCTGTTTCAACAACACTTTGAAGGTCCACAGATTACAGAATGCCTCCAGATGTGCATCGGAAACTACTACTTGTCTTCCAGGGAACGATCATAGCGTAGACTGTTTGAGACATTACTCCCATGGAGGAAAGTGGGCATGGTGACTGTTGTATTCAATCCCGAAGCAATTTCAGTGTTTCAACAACACTCTGATGGTATACAGATTACAGAATGCCTCCAGATGTGCATCAGAAACTACTACTGGCCTTCCAGGGAACGATCAAAGCGTAGACTGTTTGAGACATTACGCCTATGGAGGAAAGTCCGCATGGTGACTGTTGTATTCAATCCCGATGCAATTTCTGTGTTTCAACAACATTCTGATAGTCCACATATTACAGAATGCCTCCAGATGTGCATCGGAAACTACTACTGGTCTTGAGGGAACGATCAAAGTGATGACAGTTTGAGACATTACTCCAATGGAGAAATGTACGCATGGTGCCTGTTGTATTCAATCCCGATGAAATTTCTGTGTTTCATCAACACTTTGAAGGTCCAAAGATTACAGAATACCTCCAGATGTGCATCAGAAACTGCTACTGGTCTTATAGGGAACGATCAAAGCGTAGACTGTTTGAGACATTACTCCCATGGAGGAAAGTGCTCATGGTGACTGTTGTATTCAATCCCGATGCAATTTCAGTGTTTCAACAACACTCTGATAGTCCACAGATTACAGAATGCCTCCAGATGTGCATCGGAAACTACTACTGGTCTTCCAGGGAACGATCAAAGCGTAGACTGTTTGAGACATTACTCCCTTGGAGGAAAGGGGTCATGGTGACTGTTGTATTCAATCCCGATGCAATTTCTGTGATTCATTAGCTCTCGGATAGTCCACGGATTACAGAATGCCTCCAGATGTGCATCGGAAACTACCACTGGTCTTGAGGGAACGATCAAAGCCATGACAGTTTGAGACATTACTCCAATGGAGAAATGTACGCATGGTGCCTGTTGTATTCAATCCCGATGCAATTTCTGTGTTTCATCAACACTTTGAAGGTCCACAGATTACAGAATGCCTCCAGATGTTCATCGGAAACTACTACAGGTCTTCCAGGGAACGATCAAAGCGTAGACTGTTTAAGACATTACTCCCATGGAGGAGAGTGCGCATGGTGACTGTTGTATTCAATCCCGATGCAATTTCTGTGTTTCAACAACACTCTGATAGTAAACAGATTACAGAATGCCTCCAGCTGTGCATTGGAAACTACTACTGGTCTTCCATGGAACGATCAAAGCGTAGACTGTTTGAGACATTACTCCCAGGGAGAAAAGTGGTCATGGTGACTGTTGTATTCAATCCCGATGCAATTTCTGTGTTTCATTAGCACTCGGATAGTCCATAGATTATAGAATACCTCCAGATGTGCATCGGAAACTTATACTGGTGTTGAGGGAACGATCAAAGCGATGACAGTTTGAGACATTACTCCAATGGAGAAATGTACGCATGGTGCCTGTTGTATTCAATCCCGATGGAATTTATGTGTTTCAACAACACTTTGAAGGTCTACAGATTACAGAATGCCTCCAGATGTGCATCGGAAACTACTACTTGTCTTCCAGGGAACGATCATAGCGTAGACTGTTTGAAACATTACTCCCATGGAGGAAAGTGGTCATGGTGACTGTTGTATTCAATCCCGATGCAATTTCAGTGTTTCAACAACACTCTGATAGTCCACAGATTACAGAATGCCTCCAGATGTGCATCAGAAACTACTACTGGTCTTAAAGGGAACGATCAAAGCGTAGACCGTTTGAGACATTACTCCCATGGAGGAAAGTCCGCATGGTGACTGTTGTATTCAATCCCGATGCAATTTCTGTGTTTCAACAACATTCTGATAGTCCACAGATTACAGAATGCCTCCAGATGTGCATCGGAAACTACTACTGGTCTTCCAGCGACCGATCAAATCCTAAACTGTTTGAGACATTACTCCCATGGAGGAAAGTGTGCATGGTGACTGTTGTATTCAATCCCGATGCAATTTCTGTGTTTCATCAACACTCTGATAGTCCACAGATTAGAGAATGCCTCCAGATGTGCATTGGAAACTACAACTTGTCCTCCAGGGAACGATTAATGTGTAGACTGTTTGAGACATTACTCCCATGGATGAAAGTGCGCATGGTGACTGTTGTATTCAATCCAGATGCAATTTCAGTGATTCAACAACACTCTGATAGTCCACCGATTACAGAATGCCTACCGATGTGCATCGGAAACTACTACTGGTCTTCCAGGGAACGATCAAAGCGTTGATTGTTTGAGACATTACTCCCACAGAGGAAAGTCCGCATGGTGACTGTTGTATTCAATCCCGATGCAATTTCTGTGTTTCAACAACACTCTGATAGTAAACAGATTACAGAATGCCTCCAGATGTGCATCTGAAACTACTACTGGGCTTCCTGGGAACGATCAAAGCGTAGACTGTTTGAGACATTACTCCCATGGAGAAAAATGGTCATGGTGACTGTTGTATTCAATCCCGATGCAATATCTGTGTTTCATTAGCACTCGGATATTCCACAGATTAAAGAATGAATCCAGATGTGCATCGGAAACTACTTCTGGACTTCCAGGGAACGAGCAAAGCGTAGACTGTTTCAGACGTTACTCACATGGAGGAAGGTGCAGATGGTTTCTGTTGTATTTAATCGCATTGCTATTTCTGTGTTTCATCAACATTCTGATAGTCCACAGATTACAGATTGTCTCCAGATGTGCATCGGAAACTACTACTAGTCTTCCTGGGAACGATCAAAGGGTAGACTGTTTCAGACATTACTCCCATGGAGGAAAGTGCGGATGGTGACTGTTGAATTCACTCCATATGCAATTTCTGTGTTTCATCAACACTTTGAAGGTCCACAGATTACAGAATGCCTCCAAATGTGCATCGGAAACTACTACTGGTCTTGAGGGAACGATCAAAGTGATGACAGTTTGAGACATTACTCCAATGGAGAAATGTACGCATGGTGCCTGTTGTATTCAATCCCGTTGCAATTTCTGTGTTTCATCAACACTTTGAAGGTCCACAGATTACAGAATGCCTCCAGATGTGCATCGGAAACTACTACTTGTCTTCCAGGGAACGATCAAAGCGTAGACTGTTTGAGACATTACTCCCATTTAGGAAAGTGAACATGGTGACTGTTGTATTCAATCCCGATGCAATTTCAGTGTTTCAACAACATTCTGATAGTCCACAGATTACAGAATGCCTCCAGATGTGCATCGGAAACTACTACTGGTCTTCCAGGGAGCGATCAAATCCTAAACTGTTTGAGACGTTACTCCCATGGATGAAAGTGCGCATGGTGACTGTTGTATTCAATCCCGATGCAATTTGTGTGTTTCATCAACACTCAGATAGTCCACAGATTACAGAATGCCTCAAGATGTGCATCGGAAACTACTACTGGTCTTCCAGGGAACGATAAAAGCGTAGACTGTTTGAGACATTACTCCCATGGATGAAAGTTCGCATGGTGACTGTTGTATTCAGTCCCGATGCAATTTCAGTGTTTCAACAACACTCTGATAGTCCACAGATTACAGAATGCCTCCAGATGTGCATCCAGGGAACGATCAAAGCGTAGACTGTTTGAGACATTACTCCCATAGTGGAAAGTACGCATAGTGACTGTTGTATTCAATCCCGATGCAATTTCTGTGTTTCAACAACACCTTGATAGTAAACAGATTACAGAATGCCTCCAGATGTGCATCTGAAACTACTACTGGTCTTCCTGGGAACGATCAAAGCGTAGACTGTTTGAGACATTACTCCTATGGCGAAAAGTGGTCATGGTGACTGTTGTATTCAATCCCGATGCAATATCTGTGTTTCATTAGCACTCGGATAGTCCACAGATTAAAGAATGAATCCAGATGTGCATCGGAAACTACTACTGGTCTTGAGGGAACGATCAGAGCGTTCACAGTTTGAGACATTACTCCAATGGAGAAATGCACAATTGGTGCCTGTTGTATTCAATACCGATGCAATTTCTGTGTTTCATTAACACAATTAAGGTCCAGAGATTACAGAATGCCTCTAGATGTGCATCGGAAACTACTACTGGGCTTCCAGGGAACGAGCAAAGCGTAGACTGTTTCAGACGTTACTCACATGGAGGAAAGTGCAGATGGTTTCTGTTGTATTCAATCGCGATGCTACTTCTGTGTTTCATCAACACTCTGATAGTCCACAGATTACAGATTGTCTCCAGATGTGCATCGGAAACTACTACTGGTCTTCCTGGGAACGATCAAAGCGTAGACTGTTTGAGACATTACTCCCATGGAGAAAAGTGGTCATGGTGACTGTTGTATTCAATCCTGATGCAATTTCTTTGTTTCATTAGAACTCAGATAGTCCACAGATTAAAGAATGCCTCCAGATGTGCATCGGAAACTACTACTGGTCTTGAGGGAATGATCAAAGCGATGACTGTTTGAGACATTACTCCCATGGAGGAAAGTGGGCATGGTGACTGTTGTATTGAATCCCGATGTAATTTCTCTGTTTCAACAACACTTTGAAGGTTTACAGGTTACAGAATGCCTCCAGATGTGCATCGGAAACTACTACTTGCCTTCAAGGGAACGATCATAGCGTAGACTGTTTGAGACATTACTCCCATGGAGGACAGTGGGCATGGTGACAGTTGTATTCAATCCCGATGCAATTTCAGTGTTTCAACAACACTCTGATAGTCCACAGATTACAGAATGCCTCCAGATGTGCATCAGAAACTACTACTGGTCTTCCAGGGAACGATCAAAGCGTAGACTGTTTGAGACATTACTCCCATGGAGGAAAGTCCGCATGGTGACTGTTGTATTCAATCCCGATGCAATTTCTGTGTTTCAACAACATTCTGATAGTCCACAGACTACAGAATGCCTCCAGATGTGCATCGGAAACTACCACTGGTCTTGAGGGAACGATCAAGGCCATGACAGTTTGAGACATTACTCCAATGAAGAAATGTACGCATGGTGCCCGTTGTATTCAATCCCGATGCAATTTCTGTGTTTCATCAACACTTTGAAGGTCCACAGATTACAGAATGCCTCCAGACGTGCATCGGAAACTACTACTGGTCTTCCAGGGAACGATCAAAGCGTAGACTGTTTGAGACATTACTCCCATGGAGGAGAGTGCGCATGGTGACTGTTGTATTCAATCCCGATGCAATTTCTGTGTTTCAACAACACTCTGATAGTAAACAGATTACAGAATGCCTCCAGCTGTGCATTGGAAACTACTACTGGTCTTCCAGGGAACGATCAAAGCGTAGACTGTTTGAGACATTACTCCCATGGAGAATAGTGGTCATGGTGACTGTTGTATTCAATCCCGATGCTATTTCTGTGTTTCATTAGCACTCGGATAGTCCATAGATTATAGAATGCCTCCAGATGTGCATCGGAAACTTATTACTGGTCTTGAGGGAACGATCAAAGCGATGACAGTGTGAGACATTACTCCAATGGAGAAATATACGCATGGTGCCTGTTGTATTCAATCCCGGTGGAATTTCTGTGTTTCAACATCACTTTGAAGGTCCACAGATTACAGAATGCCTCCAGATGTGCATCGGAAACTACTACTGGTCTTCCAGCGACCGATCAAATCCGAAACTGTTTGAGACATTACTCCCATGGAGGAAAGTGTGCATGGTGACTGTTGTATTCAATCCCGATGCAATTTCTGTGTTTCATCAACACTCTGATAGTCCACAGATTACAGAATGCCTCCAATTGTGCATCGGAAACTACTACATGTCTTCCAGGGAACGATTAATGCGTAGACTGTTTTAGACATTACTCCCACGGATGATAGTGCGCATGGTGACTGTTGTATTCAATCCAGATGCAATTTCTGTGGTTCAACAACACTCTGATAGTCCACAGATTACAGAATGCCTCCCGATGTGCATCGGCAACTACTACTGGTCTTCCAGGGAACGATCAAAGCGTAGACTGTTTGAGACATTACTCCCATAGAGGAAAGTCCGCATGGTGACTGTTGTATTCAATCCCGATGCAATTTCTGTGTTTCAACAACACTCTGATAGTAAACAGATTACAGAATGCCTCCAGATGTGCATCTGAAACTACTACTGGTCTTCCTGGGAACGATCAAAGCGTAGACTGTTTGAGACATTACTCCCATGGAGAAAAGTGGTCATGGTGCCTGTTGTATTCAATCCTGTTGCAATTTCTGTGTTTCATCAACACTTTGAAGGTCCACAGATTACAGAATGCCTCCAGATGTGCATCGGAAACTACTACTTGTCTTCCAGGGAACGATCAAAGCGTAGACTGTTTGAGACATTACTCCCATGGAGGAAAGTGCGCATGGTGACTGTTGTATTCAATCCCGATGCAATTTCAGTGTTTCAACAACACTCTGATAGTCCACAGATTACAGAATGCCTCCAGATGTGCATCGGAAACTACTACTGGTCTTCCAAAGAACGATCAAAGTGTAGACTGTTTGAGACATTACTCCCATGGAGAAAGTCCGCATGGTGATTGTTGTATTCAATACCGATGCAATTTCTGTGTTTCAACAACACTCTGAGAGTAAACAGATTACAGAATGCCTCCAGTGTGCATCGGAAACTACTACTGGTTTTCCAGGGAACGATCAAAGCGTAGACTGTTTGAGACATTACTCCTATGTAGGAAAGTGCGCAGGGTGACTTTGTATTCAATCCCGATGTAATATCTGTGTTACATCAACACCCTGATAGTCCACAGATTACAGAATGCCTCCAGATGTGCATCGGAACCTACTACTGGTCTTCCAGGGAACGATCAAAGCGTAGACTGTTTGAACATTACTCCCATGGAGGAAAGTGCGCATGGTGACGGTTGTATTCAATCCCGATGCAATTTCTGTGTTTCAACAACACTCTGATAGTCCACAGATTGCAAAATGCCTCCAGATTAGCATCGGAAGCTACTACTGGTCTTCCAGGGAACGATCTGAGCGTGGACTGTTTGAGACATTACTCCTATGGAGGAAAGTCCGCATGGTGACTGTTGTATTCAATCCCGATGCAATTTCTGTGTTTCAACAATACTCTGATAGTAAAGAGATTACAGAATGCCCCCAGATGTGCATCGGAAACTACTACTGGTCTTCCAGGGAACGATCAAAGCGTAGACTGTTTGAGACATTACTCCCATGAAGAAAAGTGGTCATGGTGACTGTTTTATTAAATCCCGATGCAATTTCTTTGTTTCATTAGAACTCAGATAGTCCACAGATTAAAGAATGCCTCCAGATGTGCATCGGAAACTACTACTGGCCTTGAGGGAACGATCAAAGCGATGACAGTTTGAGACATTACTCCCATGGAGGAAAGTGGGCATGGTGACTGTTGTATTGAATCCCGATGGAATTTCTCTGTTTCAACAACACTTTGAAGGTCCACAGTTTACAGAATGCCTCCAGATGTGCATCGGAAACTACTACTTGTCTTCCAGGGAACGATCATAGCGTAGACTGTTTGAGACATTACTCCCATGGAGGAAAGTGGGCATGGTGACTGTTGTATTCAATCCCGAAGCAATTTCAGTGTTTCAACAACACTCTGATGGTCCACAGATTACAGAATGCCTCCAGATGTGCATCAGAAACTACTACTGGCCTTCCAGGGAACGATCAAAGCGTAGACTGTTTGAGACATTACGCCTATGGAGGAAAGTCCGCATGGTGACTGTTGTATTCAATCCCGATGCAATTTCTGTGTTTCAACAACATTCTGATAGTCCACATATTACAGAATGCCTCCAGATGTGCATCGGAAACTACTACTGGTCTTGAGGGAACGATCAAAGTGATGACAGTTTGAGACATTACTCCAATGGAGAAATGTACGCATGGTGCCTGTTGTATTCAATCCCGATGAAATTTCTGAGTTTCATCAACACTTTGAAGGTCCAAAGATTACAGAATGCCTCCAGATGTGCATCAGAAACTGCTACTGGTCTTATAGGGAACGATCAAAGCGTAGACTGTTTGAGACATTACTCCCATGGAGGAAAGTGCTCATGGTGACTGTTGTATTCAATCCCGATGCAATTTCAGTGTTTCAACAACACTCTGATAGTCCACAGATTACAGAATGCCTCCAGATGTGCATCGGAAACTACTACTGGTCTTCCAGGGAACGATCAAAGCGTAGACTGTTTGAGACATTACTCCCATGGAGGAAAGGGGTCATGGTGACTGTTGTATTCAATCCCGATGCAATTTCTGTGATTCATTAGCTCTCGGATAGTCCACGGATTACAGAATGCCTCCAGATGTGCATCGGAAACTACCACTGGTCTTGAGGGAACGATCAAAGCCATGACAGTTTGAGACATTACTCCAATGGAGAAATGTACGCATGGTGCCTGTTGTATTCAATCCCGATGCAATTTCTGTGTTTCATCAACACTTTGAAGGTCCACAGATTACAGAATGCCTCCAGATGTTCATCGGAAACTACTACAGGTCTTCCAGGGAACGATCAAAGCGTAGACTGTTTAAGACATTACTCCCATGGAGGAGAGTGCGCATGGTGACTGTTGTATTCAATCCCGATGCAATTTCTGTGTTTCAACAACACTCTGATAGTAAACAGATTACAGAATGCCTCCAGCTGTGCATTGGAAACTACTACTGGTCTTCCATGGAACGATCAAAGCGTAGACTGTTTGAGACATTACTCCCAGGGAGAAAAGTGGTCATGGTGACTGTTGTATTC
Source organism: Schistocerca gregaria (assembly GCF_023897955.1). Taxonomy (NCBI): domain Eukaryota; kingdom Metazoa; phylum Arthropoda; class Insecta; order Orthoptera; family Acrididae; genus Schistocerca; species Schistocerca gregaria. The sequence goes on along the minus strand of NC_064926.1, from coordinate 17,239,880 downwards.
AATCCCGATGCAATTTCTGTGTTTCATTAGCACTCGGATAGTCCATAGATTATAGAATACCTCCAGATGTGCATCGGAAACTTATACTGGTGTTGAGGGAACGATCAAAGCGATAACAGTTTGAGACATTACTCCAATGGAGAAATGTACGCATGGTGCCTGTTGTATCCAATACCGATGGAATTTATGTGTTTCAACAACACTTTGAAGGTCTACAGATTACAGAATGCCTCCAGATGTGCATCGGAAACTACTACTTGTCTTCCAGGGAACGATCATAGCGTAGACTGTTTGAAACATTACTCCCATGGAGGAAAGTGGTCATGGTGACTGTTGTATTCAATCCCGATGCAATTTCAGTGTTTCAACAACACTCTGATAGTCCACAGATTACAGAATGCCTCCAGATGTGCATCAGAAACTACTACTGGTCTTAAAGGGAACGATCAAAGCGTAGACCGTTTGAGACATTACTCCCATGGAGGAAAGTCCGCATGGTGACTGTTGTATTCAATCCCGATGCAATTTCTGTGTTTCAACAACATTCTGATAGTCCACAGATTACAGAATGCCTCCAGATGTGCATCGGAAACTACTACTGGTCTTCCAGCGACCGATCAAATCCTAAACTGTTTGAGACATTACTCCCATGGAGGAAAGTGTGCATGGTGACTGTTGTATTCAATCCCGATGCAATTTCTGTGTTTCATCAACACTCTGATAGTCCACAGATTAGAGAATGCCTCCAGATGTGCATTGGAAACTACAACTTGTCCTCCAGGGAACGATTAATGTGTAGACTGTTTGAGACATTACTCCCATGGATGAAAGTGTGCATGGTGACTGTTGTATTCAATCCAGATGCAATTTCAGTGATTCAACAACACTCTGATAGTCCACCGATTACAGAATGCCTACCGATGTGCATCGGAAACTACTACTGGTCTTCCAGGGAACGATCAAAGCGTTGACTGTTTGAGACATTACTCCCACAGAGGAAAGTCCGCATGGTGACTGTTGTATTCAATCCCGATGCAATTTCTGTGTTTCAACAACACTCTGATAGTAAACAGATTACAGAATGCCTCCAGATGTGCATCTGAAACTACTACTGGGCTTCCTGGGAACGATCAAAGCGTAGACTGTTTGAGACATTACTCCCATGGAGAAAAATGGTCATGGTGACTGTTGTATTCAATCCCGATGCAATATCTGTGTTTCATTAGCACTCGGATATTCCACAGATTAAAGAATGAATCCAGATGTGCATCGGAAACTACTACCGGTCTTCCAGGGAGCGATCAAATCCTAAACTGTTTGAGACGTTACTCCCATGGATGAAAGTGCGCATGGTGACTGTTGTATTCAATCCCGATGCAATTTGTGTGTTTCATCAACACTCAGATAGTCCACAGATTACAGAATGCCTCAAGATGTGCATCGGAAACTACTACTGGTCTTCCAGGGAACGATAAAAGCGTAGACTGTTTGAGACATTACTCCCATGGATGAAAGTTCGCATGGTGACTGTTGTATTCAGTCCCGATGCAATTTCAGTGTTTCAACAACACTCTGATAGTCCACAGATTACAGAATGCCTCCAGATGTGCATCCAGGGAACGATCAAAGCGTAGACTGTTTGAGACATTACTCCCATAGTGGAAAGTACGCATAGTGACTGTTGTATTCAATCCCGATGCAATTTCTGTGTTTCAACAACACCTTGATAGTAAACAGATTACAGAATGCCTCCAGATGTGCATCTGAAACTACTACTGGTCTTCCTGGGAACGATCAAAGCGTAGACTGTTTGAGACATTACTCCTATGGCGAAAAGTGGTCATGGTGACTGTTGTATTCAATCCCGATGCAATATCTGTGTTTCATTAGCACTCGGATAGTCCACAGATTAAAGAATGAATCCAGATGTGCATCGGAAACTACTACTGGTCTTGAGGGAACGATCAGAGCGTTCACAGTTTGAGACATTACTCCAATGGAGAAATGCACAATTGGTGCCTGTTGTATTCAATACCGATGCAATTTCTGTGTTTCATTAACACAATTAAGGTCCAGAGATTACAGAATGCCTCTAGATGTGCATCGGAAACTACTACTGGGCTTCCAGGGAACGAGCAAAGCGTAGACTGTTTCAGACGTTACTCACATGGAGGAAAGTGCAGATGGTTTCTGTTGTATTCAATCGCGATGCTACTTCTGTGTTTCATCAACACTCTGATAGTCCACAGATTACAGATTGTCTCCAGATGTGCATCGGAAACTACTACTGGTCTTCCTGGGAACGATCAAAGGGTAGACTGTTTCAGACATTACTCCCATGGAGGAAAGTGCGGATGGTGACTGTTGAATTCACTCCCGATGCAATTTCTGTGTTTCATCAACACTTTGAAGGTCCACATATTACAGAATGCCTCCAGATGTGCATCGGAAACTACTACTGGTATTCCAGGGAACGATCAATGCGTAGACTGTTTCAGACATTACTCCCATGGAGGTAAGTGCGCATGGTGACTGTTGTAATTAATCCCGATGCAATTTCTGTGTTTCATCAACACTCTGATAGTCCACAGAATACAGAATGCCTCCAAATGTGCATCGGAAACTACTACTGGTCTTGAGGGAACGATCAGAGCGATGAAAGTTTGAGACATTACTCCAATGGAGAAATGTACGCATGGTGCCTGTTGTATTCAATACTGTTGCAATTTCTGTGTTTCATCAACACTTTGAAGGTCCACAGATTACAGAATGCCTCCAGATGTGCATCGGAAACTACTACCTGTCTTCCAGGGAACGATCAAAGCGTAGACTGTTTGAGACATTACTCCCATGGAGGAAAGTGCGCATGGTGACTGTTGTATTCAATCCCGATGCAATTTCAGTGTTTCAACAACACTCTGATATTCCACAGATTACAGAATGCCTCCAGATGTGCATCGGAAACTACTACTGGTCTTCCAAAGAACGATCAAAGTGTAGACTGTTTGAGACATTACTCCCATGGAGAAAGTCCGCATGGTGGTTCTTGTATTCAATACCGATGCAATTTCTGTGTTTCAACAACACTCTGAGAGTAAACAGATTACAGAATGCCTCCAGTGTGCATCGGAAACTACTACTGGTTTTCCAGGGAACGATCAAAGCGTAGACTGATTGTGACATTACTCCTATGTAGGAAAGTGCGCAGGGTGACTTTGTATTCAATCCCGATTTAATATCTGTGTTATATCAACACTCTGATAGTCCACAGATTACAGAATGCCTCCAGATGTGCATCGGAACCTACTACTGGTCTTCCAGGGAACGATCAAAGAGTAGACTGTTTGAACATTACTCCCATGGAGGAAAGTGCGGATGGTGACTGTTGTATTCAATCCCGATGCAATTTCTGTGTTTCAACAACACTCTGATAGTCCACAGATTGCAAAATGCCACCAGATTAGCATCGGAAGCTACTACTGGTCTTCCAGGGAACGATCTGAGCGTGGACTGTTTGAGACATTACTCCTATGGAGGAAAGTCTGCATGGTGACTGTTGTATTCAATCCCGATGCAATTTCTGTGTTTCAACAACACTCTGATTGTAAAGAGATTACAGAATGCCTCCAGATGTGCATCGGAAACTACTACTGGTCTTCCAGGGAACGATCAAAGCGTAGACTGTTTGAGACATTACTCCCATGGAGAAAAGTGGTCATGGTGACTGTTGTATTCAATCCTGATGCAATTTCTTTGTTTCATTAGAACTCAGATAGTCCACAGATTAAAGAATGCCTCCAGATGTGCATCGGAAACTACTACTGGTCTTGAGGGAATGATCAAAGCGATGACTGTTTGAGACATTACTCCCATGGAGGAAAGTGGGCATGGTGACTGTTGTATTGAATCCCGATGTAATTTCTCTGTTTCAACAACACTTTGAAGGTTTACAGGTTACAGAATGCCTCCAGATGTGCATCGGAAACTACTACTTGCCTTCAAGGGAACGATCATAGCGTAGACTGTTTGAGACATTACTCCCATGGAGGAAAGTGGGCATGGTGACAGTTGTATTCAATCCCGATGCAATTTCAGTGTTTCAACAACACTCTGATAGTCCACAGATTACAGAATGCCTCCAGATGTGCATCAGAAACTACTACTGGTCTTCCAGGGAACGATCAAAGCGTAGACTGTTTGAGACATTACTCCCATGGAGGAAAGTCCGCATGGTGACTGTTGTATTCAATCCCGATGCAATTTCTGTGTTTCAACAACATTCTGATAGTCCACAGACTACAGAATGCCTCCAGATGTGCATCGGAAACTACTACTGGTCTTGAGGGATCGATCAAAGCGATGACAGTTTGAGACATTACTCCAATGGAGAAATGTACCCATGGTGCCTGTTGTATTCAATCTCGATGCAATTTGTGTGTTTCATCAACACTTTGAAGGTCCAAAGATTACAGAATGCCTCCAGATGTGCATCAGAAACTACTACTGGTCTTCCAGGGAACGATCAAAGCGTAGACTGTTTTAGACATTACTCCCATGGAGGAAAGTGCTCATGGTGACTGTTGTATTCAATCCCGATGCAATTTCAGTGTTTCAACAACACTCTGATAGTCCACAGATTACAGAATGCCTCCAGATGTGCATCGGAAACTACTACTGGTCTTCCAGGGAACGATCAAAACGTAGACTGTTTGAGACATTACTCCCATGGAGGAAAGGGGTCATGGTGACTGTTGTATTCAATCCCGATGCAATTTCTGTGATTCTTTAGCTCTCGGATAGTCCACGGATTACAGAATGCCTCCAGATGTGCATCGGAAACTACCACTGGTCTTGAGGGAACGATCAAAGCCATGACAGTTTGAGACATTACTCCAATGGAGAAATGTACGCATGGTGCCTGTTGTATTCAATCCCGATGCAATTTCTGTGTTTCATCAACACTTTGAAGGTCCACAGATTACAGAATGCCTCCAGATGTGCATCGGAAACTACTACTGGTCTTCCAGGGAACGATCAAAGCGTAGACTCTTTGAGACATTACTCCCATGGAGGAGAGTGCGCATGGTGACTGTTGTATTCAATCCCGATGCAATTTCTGTGTTTCAACAACACTCTGATAGTAAACAGATTACAGAATGCCTCCAGCTGTGCATTGGAGACTACTACTGGTCTTCCATCGAACGATCAAAGCGTAGACTGTTTGAGACATTACTCCCATGGAGAAAAGTGGTCATGGTGACTGTTGTATTCAATCCCGATGCAATTTCTGTGTTTCGTTAGCACTCGGATAGTCCATAGATTATAGAATGCCTCCAGATGTGCATCGGAAACTTATACTGGTGTTGAGGGAACGATCAAAGCGATGACAGTGTGCGACATTACTCCAATGGAGAAATGTAGGCATGGTGCCTGTTGTATTCAATCCCGATGGAATTTCTGAGTTTCAACAACACTTTGAAGGTCCACAGATTACAGAATGAATCCAGATGTGCATCGGATACTACTACTTGTCTTCCAGGGAACGATCATAGCGTAGACTGTTTGAGACATTACTCCCATGGAGGGAAGTGGGCATGGTGACTGTTGTATTCAATCCCGATGCAATTTCAGTGTTTCAACAACACTCTGATAGTCCACAGATTACAGAATGCCTCCAGATGTGCATCAGAAACTACTATTGGTCTTCCAGGGAACGATCAAAGCATAGACTGTTTGAGACATTACTCCCATGGAGGAAAGTCCGCATGGTGACTGTTGTATTCAATCCCGATGCAATTTCTGTGTTTCAACAACATTCTAATCGTCCACAGATTACAGAATGCCTCCAGATGTGCATCAGAAACTACTACTGGTCTTCCAGCGACCGATCAAATCCTAAACTGTTTGAGACATTACTCCCATGGAGGAAAGTGTGCATGGTGACTGTTGGATTCAATCCCGATGCAATTTCTGTGTTTCATCAACACTCTGATAGTCCACAGATTAGAGAATGCCTCCAGATGTGCATTGGAAACTACAACTTGTCTTCCAGGGAACGATTAATGTGTAGACTGTTTGAGACATTACTCCCATGGATGAAAGTGCGCATGGTGACTGTTGTATTCAATCCAGATGCAATTTCAGTGATTCAACAACACTCTGATAGTCCACCGATTACAGAATGCCTCCCGATGTGCATCGGAAACTACTACTGGTCTTCCAGGGAACGATCAAAGCGTTGACTGTTTGAGACATTACTCCCATAGAGGAAAGTCCGCATGGTGACTGTTGTATTCAATCCCGATGCAATTTCCGTGTTTCAACAACACTCTGATAGTCCAGAGATAGCAAAATGCCTCCAGATTAGCATCGGAAGCTACTACTGGTCTTCCAGGCAACGATCAAAGCGTGGACTGTTTGAGACATTACTCCTATGGTGGAAAGTCCGCGTGGTGACTGTTGTATTCAATCCCGATGCAATTTCTGTGTTTCAACAACACTCCGATAGTAAAGAGATTACAGAATGCCTCCAGATGTGCATCTTAAACTACTACTGGTATTCCAGGGAACGATCAATGCGTAGACTGTTTCAGACATTACTCCCATGGAGAAAAGTGGTCATGGTGACTGTTGTATTCAATCCCGATGCAATTTCTTTGTTTCATTAGAACTCGGATAGTCCACAGATCAAAGAATGCCTCCAGATGTGCATCGGAAACTACTACTGGTCTTGAGGGAACGATCAAAGCGATGAAAGTTTGAGACATTACTTCAATGGAGAATTGTATGCATGGTGCCTGTTGTATTCAATCCCGATGCAATTTCTGTGTTTGATCAACACTTTGAAGGTCCACAGATTACAGAATGCCTCCAGATGTGCATCGGAAACTACTACTGGTCTTCCAGGGAACGACCAAGCGTAGCCTGTTTCAGACGTTACTCCCATGGAGGAAAGTGCGGATGGTGACTTTTGTATTCAATCCCGATGCTATTTCTGTGTTTCATCAACACTCTCATAGTCCACAGATTACAGATTGTCTCCAGATGTGCATCGGAAACTACTACTGGTCTTCCAGGGAACGATCAAAGCGTAGACGGTTTGAGACATTACACCCATGGAGAAAAGTGGTCATGGTGACTGTTGTATTCAATCCCGATGCAATTTCTGTGTTTCATTAGCACTCAGATACTCCACAGATTAAGGAATGCGTCCAGATGTGCATCGGAAACTACTACTGGTCTTCCAGGGAACGATCAAAGCGATGACAGTTTGAGAAATACTCCAATGGAGAAATGTACGCATGGTGCCTGTTGTATTCAATCCCGATGCAATTTCAGTGTTTCATCAACACTTTGAAGGTCCACAGATTACAGAAAGCCTCCAGATGTACATCGGAAACTACTACTGGTCATCCAGGGAACGATCGAAGCGTAAACTCTTTGAGACATTAATCCCATGGATGAAAGTGCGCATGGTGACTGTTGTATTCAATCCCGATGCAATTTCTGTGTTTCAACAACATTCTGATAGTCCACAGATTACAGAATGCCTCCAGATGTGCATCGGAAACTACTACTGGTCCTCCAGGGAACGACCAAAGCGTAGACTGTTTGAGACATTACTCTTATGTAGGAATGTGCGCATGGTGACTGTTGTATTCAATCCCGATGCAATTTCTGTGTTTCATCGACACTCTGATAGTCCACAGATTACAGAATGTCTCCAGATGTGCATCGGAAACTACTACTGGTCTTCCAGGGAACGATCAAAGCGTAGACTGTTTGAGACATTACTCCCATAGTGGAAAGTCCGCATGGTGACTGTTGTATTCAATCCCGATGCAATTTCTGTGTTTCAACAACACCTTGATAGTAAACAGATTACAGAATGCCTCCAGATGTGCATCTGAAACTACTACTGGTCTTCCTGGGAACGATCAAAGCGTAGACTGTTTGAGACATTACTCCTATGGCGAAAAGTGGTCATGGTGACTGTTGTATTCAATCCCGATGCAATATCTGTGTTTCATTAGCACTCGGATAGTCCACAGATTAAAGAATGAATCCAGATGTGCATCGGAAACTACTACTGGTCTTGAGGGAACGATCAGAGCGTTGACAGTTTGAGACATTACTCCAATGGAGAAATGCACAATTGGTGCCTGTTGTATTCAATACCGATGCAATTTCTGTGTTTCATTAACACTATTAAGGTCCAGAGATTACAGAATGCCTCTAGATGTGGTATCGGAAACTACTACTGGGCTTCCAGGGAACGAGCAAAGCGTAGACTGTTTCAGACATTACTCACATGGAGGAAAGTGCAGATGGTTTCTGTTGTATTCAATCGCGATGCTACTTCTGTGTTTCATCAACACTCTGATAGTCCACAGATTACAGAATGCCTCCAGATGTGCATCAGAAACTACTACTGGTCTTCCAGGGAACGATCAAAGCGTAGACTGTTTGAGACATTACTCCCATGGAGGAAAGTCCGCATGGTGACTGTTGTATTCAATCCCGATGCAATTTCTGTGTTTCAACAACATTCTGATAGTCCACAGACTACAGAATGCCTCCAGATGTGCATCGGAAACTACTACTGGTCTTGAGGGATCGATCAAAGCGATGACAGTTTGAGACATTACTCCAATGGAGAAATGTACGCATGGTGCCTGTTGTATTCAATCTCGATGCAATTTGTGTGTTTCATCAACACTTTGAAGGTCCAAAGATTACAGAATGCCTCCAGATGTGCATCAGAAACTACTACTGGTCTTCCAGGGAACGATCAAAGCGTAGACTGTTTTAGACATTACTCCCATGGAGGAAAGTGCTCATGGTGACTGTTGTATTCAATCCCGATGCAATTTCAGTGTTTCAACAACACTCTGATAGTCCACAGATTACAGAATGCCTCCAGATGTGCATCGGAAACTACTACTGGTCTTCCAGGGAACGATCAAAACGTAGACTGTTTGAGACATTACTCCCATGGAGGAAAGGGGTCATGGTGACTGTTGTATTCAATCCCGATGCAATTTCTGTGATTCTTTAGCTCTCGGATAGTCCACGGATTACAGAATGCCTCCAGATGTGCATCGGAAACTACCACTGGTCTTGAGGGAACGATCAAAGCCATGACAGTTTGAGACATTACTCCAATGGAGAAATGTACGCATGGTGCCTGTTGTATTCAATCCCGATGCAATTTCTGTGTTTCATCAACACTTTGAAGGTCCACAGATTACAGAATGCCTCCAGATGTGCATCGGAAACTACTACTGGTCTTCCAGGGAACGATCAAAGCGTAGACTCTTTGAGACATTACTCCCATGGAGGAGAGTGCGCATGGTGACTGTTGTATTCAATCCCGATGCAATTTCTGTGTTTCAACAACACTCTGATAGTAAACAGATTACAGAATGCCTCCAGCTGTGCATTGGAGACTACTACTGGTCTTCCATCGAACGATCAAAGCGTAGACTGTTTGAGACATTACTCCCATGGAGAAAAGTGGTCATGGTGACTGTTGTATTCAATCCCGATGCAATTTCTGTGTTTCGTTAGCACTCGGATAGTCCATAGATTATAGAATGCCTCCAGATGTGCATCGGAAAGTTATACTGGTGTTGAGGGAACGATCAAAGCGATGACAGTGTGCGACATTACTCCAATGGAGAAATGTACGCATGGTGCCTGTTGTATTCAATCCCGATGGAATTTCTGTGTTTCAACAACACTTTGAAGGTCCACAGATTACAGAATGAATCCAGATGTGCATCGGATACTACTACTTGTCTTCCAGGGAACGATCATAGCGTAGACTGTTTGAGACATTACTCCCATGGAGGGAAGTGGGCATGGTGACTGTTGTATTCAATCCCGATGCAATTTCAGTGTTTCAACAACACTCTGATAGTCCACAGATTACAGAATGCCTCCAGATGTGCATCAGAAACTACTACTGGTCTTCCAGCGACCGATCAAATCCTAAACTGTTTGAGACATTACTCCCATGGAGGAAAGTGTGCATGGTGACTGTTGGATTCAATCCCGATGCAATTTCTGTGTTTCATCAACACTCTGATAGTCCACAGATTAGAGAATGCCTCCAGATGTGCATTGGAAACTACAACTTGTCTTCCAGGGAACGATTAATGTGTAGACTGTTTGAGACATTACTCCCATGGATGAAAGTGCGCATGGTGACTGTTGTATTCAATCCAGATGCAATTTCAGTGATTCAACAACACTCTGATAGTCCACCGATTACAGAATGCCTCCCGATGTGCATCGGAAACTACTACTGGTCTTCCAGGGAACGATCAAAGCGTTGACTGTTTGAGACATTACTCCCATAGAGGGAAGTCCGCATGGTGACTGTTGTATTCAATCCCGATGCAATTTCTGTGTTTCAACAACACTCTGATAGTCCAGAGATAGCAAAATGCCTCCAGATTAGCATCGGAAGCTACTACTGGTCTTCCAGGCAACGATCAAAGCGTGGACTGTTTGAGACATTACTCCTATGGTGGAAAGTCCGCGTGGTGACTGTTGTATTCAATCCCGATGCAATTTCTGTGTTTCAACAACACTCCGATAGTAAAGAGATTACAGAATGCCTCCAGATGTGCATCTTAAACTACTACTGGTATTCCAGGGAACGATCAATGCGTAGACTGTTTCAGACATTACTCCCATGGAGAAAAGTGGTCATGGTGACTGTTGTATTCAATCCCGATGCAATTTCTTTGTTTCATTAGAACTCGGATAGTCCACAGATCAAAGAATGCCTCCAGATGTGCATCGGAAACTACTACTGGTCTTGAGGGAACGATCAAAGCGATGAAAGTTTGAGACATTACTTCAATGGAGAATTGTATGCATGGTGCCTGTTGTATTCAATCCCGATGCAATTTCTGTGTTTGATCAACACTTTGAAGGTCCACAGATTACAGAATGCCTCCAGATGTGCATCGGAAACTACTACTGGTCTTCCAGGGAACGACCAAGCGTAGCCTGTTTCAGACGTTACTCCCATGGAGGAAAGTGCGGATGGTGACTTTTGTATTCAATCCCGATGCTATTTCTGTGTTTCATCAACACTCTCATAGTCCACAGATTACAGATTGTCTCCAGATGTGCATCGGAAACTACTACTGGTCTTCCAGGGAACGATCAAAGCGTAGACGGTTTGAGACATTACACCCATGGAGAAAAGTGGTCATGGTGACTGTTGTATTCAATCCCGATGCAATTTCTGTGTTTCATTAGCACTCAGATACTCCACAGATTAAGGAATGCGTCCAGATGTGCATCGGAAACTACTACTGGTCTTCCAGGGAACGATCAAAGCGATGACAGTTTGAGAAATACTCCAATGGAGAAATGTACGCATGGTGCCTGTTGTATTCAATCCCGATGCAATTTCAGTGTTTCATCAACACTTTGAAGGTCCACAGATTACAGAAAGCCTCCAGATGTACATCGGAAACTACTACTGGTCATCCAGGGAACGATCGAAGCGTAAACTCTTTGAGACATTAATCCCATGGATGAAAGTGCGCATGGTGACTGTTGTATTCAATCCCGATGCAATTTCTGTGTTTCAACAACATTCTGATAGTCCACAGATTACAGAATGCCTCCAGATGTGCATCGGAAACTACTACTGGTCCTCCAGGGAACGACCAAAGCGTAGACTGTTTGAGACATTACTCTTATGTAGGAATGTGCGCATGGTGACTGTTGTATTCAATCCCGATGCAATTTCTGTGTTTCATCGACACTCTGATAGTCCACAGATTACAGAATGTCTCCAGATGTGCATCGGAAACTACTACTGGTCTTCCAGGGAACGATCAAAGCGTAGACTGTTTGAGACATTACTCCCATAGTGGAAAGTCCGCATGGTGACTGTTGTATTCAATCCCGATGCAATTTCTGTGTTTCAACAACACCTTGATAGTAAACAGATTACAGAATGCCTCCAGATGTGCATCTGAAACTACTACTGGTCTTCCTGGGAACGATCAAAGCGTAGACTGTTTGAGACATTACTCCTATGGCGAAAAGTGGTCATGGTGACTGTTGTATTCAATCCCGATGCAATATCTGTGTTTCATTAGCACTCGGATAGTCCACAGATTAAAGAATGAATCCAGATGTGCATCGGAAACTACTACTGGTCTTGAGGGAACGATCAGAGCGTTGACAGTTTGAGACATTACTCCAATGGAGAAATGCACAATTGGTGCCTGTTGTATTCAATACCGATGCAATTTCTGTGTTTCATTAACACTATTAAGGTCCAGAGATTACAGAATGCCTCTAGATGTGGTATCGGAAACTACTACTGGGCTTCCAGGGAACGAGCAAAGCGTAGACTGTTTCAGACATTACTCACATGGAGGAAAGTGCAGATGGTTTCTGTTGTATTCAATCGCGATGCTACTTCTGTGTTTCATCAACACTCTGATAGTCCACAGATTACAGATTGTCTCCAGATGTGCATCGGAAACTACTACTGGTCTTCCTGGGAACAATCAAAGGGTAGACTGTTTCAGACATTACTCCCATGGAGGAAAGTGCGGATGGTGACTGTTGAATTCACTCCCGATGCAATTTCTGTGTTTCATCAACACTTTGAAGGTACACATATTACAGAATGCCTCCAGATGTGCATGGGAAACTACTACTGGTATTCCATTGAACGATCAATGCTTAGACTGTTTCAGACATTACTCCCATGGAGGTAAGTGCGCATGGTGACTGTTGTATTCAATCCCGATGCAATTTCTGTGTTTCATCAACACTCTGATAGTCCACAGAATACAGAATGCCTCCAAATGTGCATCGGAAACTACTACTGGTCTTGAGGGAACGATCAAAGCGATGACAGTTTGAGACATTACTCCAATGGAGAAATGTACGCATGGTGCCTGTTGTATTCAATCCTGTTGCAATTTCTGTGTTTCATCAACACTTTGAAGGTCCACAGATTACAGAATTCCTCCAGATGTGCATCGGAAACTACTACCTGTCTTCCAGGGAACGATCAAAGCGTAGACTGTTTGAGACATTACTCCCATGGAGGAAAGTGCGCATGGTGACTGTTGTATTCAATCCCGATGCAATTTCAGTGTTTCAACAACACTCTGATATTCCACAGACTACAGAATGCCTCCAGATGTGCATCGGAAACTACTACTGGTCTTCCAAAGAACGATCAAAGTGTAGACTGTTTGAGACATTACTCCCATGGAGAAAGTTCGCATGGTGGTACTTGTATTCAATACCGATGCAATTTCTGTGTTTCAACAACACTCTGAGAGTAAACAGATTACAGAATGCCTCCAGTGTGCATCGGAAACTACTACTGGTTTTCCAGGGAACGATCAAAGCGTAGTCTGATTGAGACATTACTCCTATGTAGGAAAGTGCGCAGGGTGACTTTGTATTCAATCCCGATGTAATATCTGTGTTATATCAACACTCTGATAGTCCACAGATTACAGAATGCCTCCAGATGTGCATCGGAACCTACTACTGGTCTTCCAGGGAACGATCAAAGAGTAGACTGTTTGAACATTACTCCCATGGAGGAAAGTGCGGATGGTGACTGTTGTATTCAATCCCGATGCAATTTCTGTGTTTCAACAACACTCTGATAGTCCACAGATTGCAAAATGCCTCCAGATTAGCATCGGAAGCTACTACTGGTCTTCCAGGGAACGATCTGAGCGTGGACTGTTTGAGACATTACTCCTATGGAGGAAAGTCCGCATGGTGACTGTTGTATTCAATCCCGATGCAATTTCTGTGTTTCAACAACACTCTGATAGTAAAGAGATTACAGAATGCCTCCAGATGTGCATCGGAAACTACTACTGGTCTTCCAGGGAACGATCAAAGCGTAGAAAGTTTGAGACATTACCCCATGGAGAAAAGTGGTCATGGTGACTGTTGTATTCAATCCTGATGCAATTTCTTTGTTTCATTAGAACTCAGATAGTCCACAGATTACAGAATGCCTCCAGATGTGCATCAGAAACTACTACTGGTCTTCCAGGGAACGATCAAAGCGTAGACTGTTTTAGACATTACTCCCATGGAGGAAAGGGGTCATGGTGACTGTTGTATTCAATCCCGATGCAGTTTCTGTGATTCTTTAGCTCTCGGATAGTCCACGGATTACAGAATGCCTCCAGATGTGCATCGGAAACTACTACTGGTCTTCCAGGGAACGATCAAAGCGTAGACTCTTTGAGACATTACTCCCATGGAGGAGAGTGCGCATGGTGACTGTTGTATTCAATCCCGATGCAATTTCTGTGTTTCAACAACACTCTGATAGTAAACAGATTACAGAATGCCTCCAGCTGTGCATTGGAGACTACTACTGGTCTTCCATGGAACGATCAAAGCGTAGACTGTTTGAGACATTACTCCCATGGAGGAAAGTCCGCATGGTGACTGTTGTATTCAATCCCGATGCAATTTCTGTGTTTCAACAACATTCTAATCGTCCACAGATTACAGAATGCCTCCAGATGTGCATCGGAAACTACTACTGGTCTTCCAGCGACCGATCAAATCCTAAACTGTTTGAGACATTACTCCCATGGAGGAAAGTGTGCATGGTGACTGTTGGATTCAATCCCGATGCAATTTCTGTGTTTCATCAACACTCTGATAGTCCACAGATTAGAGAATGCCTCCAGATGTGCATTGGAAACTACAACTTGTCTTCCAGGGAACGATTAATGTGTAGACTGTTTGAGACATTACTCCCATGGATGAAAGTGCGCATGGTGACTGTTGTATTCAATCCAGATGTAATTTCAGTGATTCAACAACACTCTGATAGTCCACCGATTACAGAATGCCTCCCGATGTGCATCGGAAACTACTACTGGTCTTCCAGGGAACGATCAAAGCGTTGACTGTTTGAGACATTACTCCCATATAGGAAAGTCCGCATGGTGACGGTTGTATTCAATCCCGATGCAATTTCTGTGTTTCAACAACACTCTGATAGTCCACAGATTGCAAAATGCCTCCAGATTAGCATCGGAAGCTACTACTGGTCTTCCAGGGAACGATCAAAGCGTGGACTGTTTGAGACATTACTCCTATGGTGGAAAGTCCGCGTGGTGACTGTTGTATTCAATCCCGATGCAATTTCTGTGTTTCAACAACACTCCGATAGTAAAGGGATTACAGAATGCCTCCAGATGTGCATCTTAAACTACTACTGGTATTCCAGGGAACGATCAATGCGTAGACTGTTTCAGACATTACTCCCATGGAGAAAAGTGGTCATGGTGACTATTGTATTCAATCCCGATGCAATTTCTTTGTTTCATTAGAACTCGGATAGTCCACAGATTAAAGACGGCCTCCAGATGTACATCGGAAACTACTACTGGTCTTGAGGGAACGATCAAAGCGATGACAGTTTGAGACATTACTTCAACGGAGAATTGTATGCATGGTGCCTGTTGTATTCAATCCCGATGCAATTTCTGTGTTTGATCAACACTTTGAAGGTCCACAGACTACAGAATGCCTCCAGATGTGCATCGGAAACTACTACTGGTCTTCCAGGGAACGACCAAGCGTAGACTGTTTCAGACGTTACTCCCATGGAGGAAAGTGCGGATGGTGACTTTTGTATTCAATCCCGATACTATTTCTGTGTTTCATCAACACTCTCATAGTCCACAGATTGCAGATTGTCTCCAGATGTGCATCGGAAACTACTACTGGTCTTCCAGGGAACGATCAAAGCGTAGACGGTTTGAGACATTACACCCATGGAGAAAAGTGGTCATGGTGACTGTTGTATTCAATCCCGATGCAATTTCTGTGTTTCATTAGCACTCAGATACTCCACAGATTAAAGAATGCGTCCAGATGTGCATCGGAAACTGCTACTGGTCCTCCAGGGAACGATCAAAGCGATGACAGTTTGAGACAATACTCCAATGGAGAAATGTACGCATGGTGCCTGTTGTATTCAATCCCGACGCAATTTCTGTGTTTCATCAACACTCTGATAGTCCACAGAATACAGAATGCCTCCAAATGTGCATCGGAAACTACTACTGGTCTTGAGGGAACGATCAAAGCGATGACAGTTTGAGACATTACTCCAATGGAGAAATGTACGCATGGTGCCTGTTGTATTCAATCCTGTTGCAATTTCTGTGTTTCATCAACACTTTGAAGGTCCACAGATTACAGAATGCCTCCAGATGTGCATCGGAAACTACTACCTGTCTTCCAGGGAACGATCAAAGCGTAGACTGTTTGAGACATTACTCCCATGGAGGAAAGTGCGCATGGTGACTGTTGTATTCAATCCCGATGCAATTTCAGTGTTTCAACAACACTCTGATATTCCACAGATTACAGAATGCCTCCAGATGTGCATCGGAAACTACTACTGGTCTTCCAAAGAACGATCAAAGTGTAGACTGTTTGAGACATTACTCCCATGGAGAAAGTTCGCATGGTGGTTCTTGTATTCAATACCGATGCAATTTCTGTGTTTCAACAACACTCTGAGAGTAAACAGATTACAGAATGCCTCCAGTGTGCATCGGAAACTACTACTGGTTTTCCAGGGAACGATCAAAGCGTAGACTGATTGAGACATTACTCCTATGTAGGAAAGTGCGCAGGGTGACTTTGTATTCAATCCCGATGTAATATCTGTGTTATATCAACACTCTGATAGTCCACAGATTACAGAATGCCTCCAGATGTGCATCGGAACCTACTACTGGTCTTCCAGGGAACGATCAAAGAGTAGACTGTTTGAACATTACTCCCATGGAGGAAAGTGCGGATGGTGACTGTTGTATTCAATCCCGATGCAATTTCTGTGTTTCAACAACACTCTGATAGTCCACAGATTGCAAAATGCCTCCAGATTAGCATCGGAAGCTACTACTGGTCTTCCAGGGAACGATCTGAGCGTGGACTGTTTGAGACATTACTCCTATGGAGGAAAGTCCGCATGGTGACTGTTGTATTCAATCCCGATGCAATTTCTGTGTTTCAACAACACTATGATAGTAAAGAGATTACAGAATGCCTCCAGATGTGCATCGGAAACTACTACTGGTCTTCCAGGGAACGATCAAAGCGTAGAAAGTTTGAGACATTACTCCCATGGAGGAAAGTGGGCATGGTGACTGTTGTATTCAATCCCGATGCAATTTCAGTGTTTCAACAACACTCTGATAGTCCACAGATTACAGAATGCCTCCAGATGTGCATCAGAAACTACTACTGGTCTTCCAGGAAACGATCAAAGCGTAGACTGTTTTAGACATTACTCCCATGGAGGAAAGGGGTCATGGTGACTGTTGTATTCAATCCCGATGCAGTTTCTGTGATTCTTTAGCTCTCGGATAATCCACGGATTACAGAATGCCTCCAGATGTGCATCGGAAACTACTACTGGTCTTCCAGGGAACGATCAAAGCGTAGACTCTTTGAGACATTACTCCCATGGAGGAGAGTGCGCATGGTGACTGTTGTATTCAATCCCGATGCAATTTCTGTGTTTCAACAACACTCTGATAGTAAACAGATTACAGAATGCCTCCAGCTGTGCATTGGAGACTACTACTGGTCTTCCATGGAACGAT
This sequence comes from Schistocerca gregaria, assembly GCF_023897955.1. Taxonomy (NCBI): domain Eukaryota; kingdom Metazoa; phylum Arthropoda; class Insecta; order Orthoptera; family Acrididae; genus Schistocerca; species Schistocerca gregaria. The sequence continues at coordinate 17,222,214 of NC_064926.1, read as the reverse complement.
CAAAGCGTAGACTGTTTGAGACATTACTCCCATGGAGGAAAGTCCGCATGGTGACTGTTGTATTCAATCCCGATGCAATTTCTGTGTTTCAACAACATTCTAATCGTCCACAGATTACAGAATGCCTCCAGATGTGCATCGGAAACTACTACTGGTCTTCCAGCGACCGATCAAATCCTAAACTGTTTGAGACATTACTCCCATGGAGGAAAGTGTGCATGGTGACTGTTGGATTCAATCCCGATGCAAATTCTGTGTTTCATCAACACTCTGATAGTCCACAGATTAGAGAATGCCTCCAGATGTGCATTGGAAACTACAACTTGTCTTCCAGGGAACGATTAATGTGTAGACTGTTTGAGACATTACTCCCATGGATGAAAGTGCGCATGGTGACTGTTGTATTCAATCCAGATGTAATTTCAGTGATTCAACAATACTCTGATAGTCCACCGATTACAGAATGCCTCCCGATGTGCATCGGAAACTACTACTGGTCTTCCAGGGAACGATCAAAGCGTTGACTGTTTGTGACATTACTCCCATATAGGAAAGTCTGCATAGTGACTGTTGTATTCAATCCCGATGCAATTTCTGTGTTTCAACAACACTCTGATAGTCCACAGATTGCAAAATGCCTCCAGATTAGCATCGGAAGCTACTACTGGTCTTCCAGATAACGATCAAAGCGTGGACTGTTTGAGACATTACTCCTATGGTGGAAAGTCCGCGTGGTGACTGTTGTATTCAATCCCGATGCAATTTCTGTGTTTCAACAACACTCCGATAGTAAAGAGATTACAGAATGCCTCCAGATGTGCATCTTAAACTACTACTGGTATTCCAGGGAACGATCAATGCGTAGACTGTTTCAGACATTACTCCCATGGAGAAAAGTGGTCATGGTGACTGTTGTATTCAATCCCGATGCAATTTCTTTGTTTCATTAGAACTCGGATAGTCCACAGATTAAAGACGGCCTCCAGTTGTACATCGGAAACTACTACTGGTCTAGAGGGAACGATCAAAGCGATGACAGTTTGAGACATTACTTCAATGGAGAATTGTATGCATGGTGCCTGTTGTATTCAATCCCGATGCAATTTCTGTGTTTGATCAACACTTTGAAGGTCCACAGATTACAGAAAGCCTCCAGATGTACATCGGAAACTACTACTGGTCATCCAGGGAACGATCAAAGCGATGACAGTTTGAGACAATACTCCAATGGAGAAATGTACGCATGGTGCCTGTTGTATTCAATCCCGATGCAATTTCAGTGTTTCATCAACACTTTGAAGGTCCACAGATTACAGAAAGCCTCCAGATGTACATCGGAAACTACTACTGGTCATCCAGGGAACGATCGAAGCGTAAACTGTTTGAGACATTAATCCCATGGATGAAAGTGTGCATGGTGACTGTTGTATTCAATCCCGATGCAATTTCTGTGTTTCAACAACATTCTGATAGTCCACAGATTACCGAATGCCTCCAGATGTGCATCGGAAACTACTACTGGTCTTCCAGGGAGCGATCAAAGCGAAACTGTATGAGACATTACTCCCATGTAGGAAAGTGCGCGTGGTGACTGTTGTATTCAATCCCGATGCAATTTCTGTGTTTCATCAACACTCAGATAGTCCACAGATTACAGAATGCCTCCATATGTGCATGGGAAAGTACTACTGGTCTTCCAGGGAACGATCAAAGCGTAGATTGTTTGAGACATTACTCCTATGTAGGAAAGTGCGCAGGGTGACTTTGTATTCAATCCCGATGTAATTTCTGTGTTATATCAACACTCTGATAGTCCACAGATGACAGAATGCCTCCAGATGTGCATCGGAACCTACTACTGGTCTTCCAGGGAACGATCAAAGCGTAGACTGTTTGAACATTACTCCTATGGAGGAAAGTGCGGATGGTGACTGTTGTATTCAATCCCGATGCAATTTCTGTGTTTCAACAACACTCTGATAGTCCACAGATTGCAAAATGCCTCCAGATTAGCATCGGAAGCTACTACTGGTCTTCCAGGGAACGATCAAAGCGTGGACTGTTTGAGACATTACTCCTATGGTAAAAAGTCCGCGTGGTGACTGTTGTATTCAATCCCGATGCAATTTCTGTGTTTCAACAACACTCCGATAGTAAAGAGATTACAGAATGCCTCCAGATGTGCATCGGAAACTACTACTGGTCTTCCAGGGAACGATCAATGCGTTGACGGTTTGAGACATTACTCCCATGGAGAAAAGTGGTCATGGTGACTGTTGTATTCAATCCCGATGCAATTTCTGTGTTTCAACAACACTTTGAAGGTCCACAGATTACAGAAAGCCTCCAGATGTACATCGGAAACTACTACTGGTCATCCAGGGAACGATCGAAGCGTAAACTGTTTGAGACATTAATCCCATGGATGAAAGTGTGCATGGTGACTGTTGTATTCAATCCCGATGCAATTTCTGTGTTTCAACAACATTCTGATAGTCCACAGATTACCGAATGCCTCCAGATGTGCATCGGAAACTACTACTGGTCTTCCAGGGAGCGATCAAAGCGAAACTGTATGAGACATTACTCCCATGTAGGAAAGTGCGCGTGGTGACTGTTGTATTCAATCCCGATGCAATTTCTGTGTTTCATCAACACTCAGATACTCCACAGATTAAAGAATGCGTCCAGATGTGCATCGGAAACTACTACTGGTCTTCCAGGGAACGATCGAAGCGTAAACTGTTTGAGACATTAATCCCATGGATGAAAGTGCGCATGGTGACTGTTGTATTCAATCCCGATGCAATTTCTGTGTTTCAACAACACTTTGAAGGTCCACAGATTACAGAAAGCCTCCAGATGTACATCGGAAACTACTACTGGTCATCCAGGGAACGATCGAAGCGTAAACTGTTTGAGACATTAATCCCATGGATGAAAGTGCGCATGGTGACTGTTGTATTCAATCCAGATGTAATTTCAGTGATTCAACAACACTCTGATAGTCCACCGATTACAGAATGCCTCCCGATGTGCATCGGAAACTACTACTGGTCTTCCAGGGAACGATCAAAGCGTTGACTGTTTGAGACATTACTCCCATAGAGGAAAGTCCGCATGGTGACGGTTGTATTCAATCCCGATGCAATTTCTGTGTTTCAACAACACTCTGATAGTCCACAGATTGCAAAATGCCTCCAGATTAGCATCGGAAGCTACTACTGGTCTTCCAGGGAACGATCAAAGCGTGGACTGTTTGAGACATTACTCCTATGGTGGAAAGTCCGCGTGGTGACTGTTGTATTCAATCCCGATGCAATTTCTGTGTTTCAACAACACTCCGATAGTAAAGAGATTACAGAATGCCTCCAGATGTGCATCTTAAACTACTACTGGTATTCCAGGGAACGATCAATGCGTAGACTGTTTCAGACATTACTCCCATGGAGAAAAGTGGTCATGGTGACTGTTGTATTCAATCCCGATGCAATTTCTTTGTTTCATTAGAACTCGGATAGTCCACAGATTAAAGACGGCCTCCAGATGTACATCGGAAACTACTACTGGTCTTGAGGGAACGATCAAAGCGATGACAGTTTGAGACATTACTTCAATGGAGAATTGTATGCATGGTGCCTGTTGTATTCAATCCCGATGCAATTTCTGTGTTTGATCAACACTTTGAAGGTCCACAGATTACAGAATGCCTCCAGATGTGCATCGGAAACTACTACTGGTCTTCCAGGGAACGACCAAGCGTAGACTGTTTCAGACGTTACTCCCATGGAGGAATAGCGGATGGTGACTTTTGTATTCAATCCCGATGCAATTTCAGTGTTTCATCAACACTCTCATAGTCCACAGATTACAGATTGTCTCCAGATGTGCATCGGAAACTACTACTGGTCTTCCAGGGAACGATCAAAGCGTAGACGGTTTGAGACATTACACCCATGGAGAAAAGTGGTCATGGTGACTGTTGTATTCAATCCCGATGCAATTTCTGTGTTTCATTAGCACTCAGATACTCCACAGATTAAAGAATGCGTCCAGATGTGCATCGGAAACTACTACTGGTCTTCCAGGGAACGATCAAAGCGATGACAGTTTGAGACAATACTCCAATGGAGAAATGTACGCATGGTGCCTGTTGTATTCAATCCCGATGCAATTTCAGTGTTTCATCAACACTTTGAAGGTCCACAGATTACAGAAAGTCTCCAGATGTACATCGGAAACTACTACTGGTCATCCAGGGAACGATCGAAGCGTAAACTGTTTGAGACATTAATCCCATGGATGAAAGTGCGCATGGTGAATGTTGTATTCAATCCCGATGCAATTTCTGTGTTTCATCAACACTCAGATAGTCCACAGATTACAGAATGCCTCCAGATGTGCATCGGAAAGTACTACTGGTCTTCCAGGGAACGATCAAAGCGTAGACTGTTTGAGACATTACTCCTATGTAGGAAAGTGCGCAGGGTGACTTTGTATTCAATCCCGATGTAATTTCTGTGTTATATCAACACTCTGATAGTCCACAGATGACAGAATGCCTCCAGATGTGCATCGGAACCTACTACTGGTCTTCCAGGGAACGATCAAAGCGTAGACTGTTTGAACATTACTCCTATGGAGGAAAGTGCGGATGGTGACTGTTGTAATCAATCCCGATGCAATTTCTGTGTTTCAACAACACTCCGATAGTCCACAGATTGCAAAATGCCTCCAGATTAGCATCGGAAGCTACTACTGGTCTTCCAGGGAACGATCAAAGCGTGGACTGCTTGAGACATTACTCCTATGGTGGAAAGTCCGCGTGGTGACTGTTGTATTCAATCCCGATGCAATTTCTGTGTTTCAACAACACTCCGATAGTAAAGAGATTACAGAATGCCTCCAGATGTGCATCGGAAACTACTACTGGTCTTCCAGGGAACGATCGAAGCGTAAACTGTTTGAGACATTAATCCCATGGATGAAAGTGCGCATGGTGACTGTTGTATTCAATCCCGATGCAATTTCTGTGTTTCAACAACACTTTGAAGGTCCACAGATTACAGAAAGCCTCCAGATGTACATCGGAAACTACTACTGGTCATCCAGGGAACGATCGAAGCGTAAACTGTTTGAGACATTAATCCCATGGATGAAAGTGCGCATGGTGACTGTTGTATTCAATCCCGATGCAATTTCAGTGTTTCAACAACATTCTGATAGTCCACAGATTACAGAATGCCTCCAGATGTGCATCGGAAACTACTACTGGTCTTCCAGGGAACGACCAAAGCGTAGACTGTTTGAGACATTACTCTTATGTAGGAATGTGCGCATGGTGACTGTTGTATTCAATCCCGATGCAATTTCTGTGTTTCATCGACACTCTGATAGTCCACAGATTACAGATAGCCTCCAGATGTGCATCGGAAACTACTACTGGTCTTCCAGGGAACGATCAAAGCGTAGACTGTTTGAGACATTACTCCCATGGTGGAAAGGGGTCATGGTGACTGTTGTATTCAATCCCGATGCAATTTCTGTGATTCATTAGCTCTCGGATAGTCCACGGATTACAGAATGCCTCCAGATGTGCATCGGAAACTACCACTGGTCTTGAGGGAACGATCAAAGCCATGACAGTTTGAGACATTACTCCAATGGAGAAATGTACGCGTGGTGCCTGTTGTATTCAATCCCGATGCAATTTCTGTGTTTCATCAACACTTTGAAGGTCCACAGATTACAGAATGCCTCCAGATGTGCATCGGAAACTACTACGGGTCTTCCAGGGAACGATCAAAGCGGGGACTGTTTGAGACATTACTCCCATGGAGGAGAGTGCGCATGGTGACTGTTGCATTCAATCCCGATGCAATTTCTGTGTTTCAACAACACTCTGACAGTAAACAGATTACAGAATGCCTCCAGCTGTGCATTGGAAACTACTACTGGTCTTCCAGGGAACGATCAAAGCGTAGACTGTTTGAGACATTACTCCCATGGAGAAAAGAGGTCATGGTGACTGTTGTATTCAATCCCGATGCAATTTGTGTGTTTCATCAACACTCAGATAGTCCACAGATCACAGAATGCCTCCAGATGTGCATCGGAAACTACTACTGGTCTTCCAGGGACGATAAAAGCGTAGACTGTTTGAGACATTACTCCCATGGATGAAAGTTTGCATGGTGACTGTTGTATTCAGTCCCGATGCAATTTCAGTGTTTCAACAACACTCTGATAGTCCACAGATTACAGAATGCCTCCAGATGTGCATCGGAAACTACTACTCGTCTTCCAGGGAACGATCAAAGCGTAGACTGGTTGAGACATTACTCCCATGGAGAAAGTCTGCATGGTGATTGTTGTATTCAATACCGATGCAATTTCTGTGTTTCAACAACACTCTGATAGTAAACAGATTACAGAATGCCTCCAGATGTGCATCGGAAACTACTACTGGTCTTCCAGGGAACGATCAAAGCGTAGACTGTTTGAGACATTACTCCTATGTAGGAAAGTGCGCAGGGTGACTTTGTATTCAATCCCGATGTAATTTCTGTTGTTATATCAACACTCTGATATTCCACAGATGACAGAATGCCTCCAGATGTGCATCGGAACCTACTACTGGTCTTCCAGGGAACGATCAAAGCGTAGACTGTTTGAACATTACTCCCATGGGGGAAAGTGCGGATGGTGAGTGTTGTATTCAATCCTGATGCAATTTCTGTGTTTCAACAACACTCTGATAGTCCACAGATTGCAAAATGCCTCCAGATTAGCATCGGAAGCTACTACTGGTCTTCCAGGGAACGATCAAAGCGTGGACTGTTTGAGACATTACTCCTATGGAGGAAAGTCCGCGTGGTGACTGTTGTATTCAATCCCGATGCAATTTCTGTGTTTCAACAACACTTTGGAGGTCCACAGATTACAGAATGCCTCCAGATGTGCATCCTAAACTACTACTTGTCTTCCAGGGAACGATCAAAGCGTAGACTGTTTGAGACATTACTCCCATTTAGGAAAGTGAACATGGTGACTGTTGTATTCAATCCCGATGCAATTTCTTTGTTTCATTAGAACTCGGATAGTCCACAGATTAAACAATGCCTCCAGATGTGCATCGGAAACTACTACTGGTCTTGAGGGAACTATCAAAGCGATGACAGTTTGAGACATTACTTCAATGGAGAATTGTACGCATGGTGCCTGTTGTATTCAATCCCGATGCAATTTCTGTGTTTGATCAACACTTTGAAGGACCACAGATTACAGAATTCCTCATGATGTGCATCGGAAACTACTACTGGTCATCCAGGGAACGATCGAAGCGTAAACTGTTTGAGACATTAATCCCATGGATGAAAGTGCGTATGGTGACTGTTGTATTCAATCCCGATGCAATTTCTGTGTTTCAATAACATTCTGATAGTCCACAGATTACAGAATGCCTCCAGATGTGCATCGGAAACTACTACTGATCTTCCAGGGAACGACCAAGCGTAGACTGTTTCAGACGTTACTCCCATGGAGGGAAGTGCGGATGGTGACCTTTGTATTCAATCCCGATGCTATTTCTGTGTTTCATCAAAACTCTGATAGTCCACAGATTACAGATTGTCTCCAGATGTGCATCGGAAACTACTACTGGTCTTCCAGGGAACGATCAAAGCGTAGACGGTTTGAGACATTACTACCATGGAGAAAAGTGGTCATGGTGACTGTTGTATTCAATCCCGATGCAATTTCTATGTTTCATTAGCACTCAGATACTAACCAGATTAAAGAATGCGTCCAGATGTGCATCGGAAACTACTACTGGTCTTCCAGGGAACGACCAAAGCGTAGACTGTTGGAGACACTACTCCAATGGAGAAATGTACGCATGGTGCCTGTTGTATTCAATCCCGATGCAATATCTGTGTTTCATTAGCACTCGGATAGTACACAGATTAAAGAATGAATCCAGATGTGCATCGGAAACTACTACTGGTCTTCCAGGGAACGAGCAAAGCGTAGACTGTTTCAGACGTTACTCACATGGAGGAAAGTGCGCATCGTAACTGTTGTATTCAATCCCGATGCAATTTCTGTGTTTCATCAACACTCTGATAGTCTACAGATTACAGATTGTCTCCAGATGTGCATCGGAAACTACTACTGGTCTTCCTGGGAACGATCAAAGGGTAGACTGTTTCAGACATTACTCCCATGGAGGAAAGTGCATATGGTGACTGTTGAATTCACTCCCGATGCAATTTCAGTGTTTCATCAACACTTTGAAAGTCCACATATTACAGAATGAATCCAGATGTGCATCGGAAACTACTACTGGTATTCCAGGGAACGATCAATGCGTAGACTGTTTCAGCCATTACTCCCACGGAGGAAAGTGCGCATCGTAACTGTTGTATTCAATCCCGATGCAATTTCTGTGTTTCATCAACACTCTGATAGTCCACAGAATTCAGAATGCCTCCAAATGTGCATCGGAAACTACTACTGGTATGAGGGAACGATCAAAGCGATGACAGTTTGAGACATTACTCCAATGTAGAAATGTACGCATGGTGCCTGTTGTATTCAATCCCGTTGCAATTTCTGTGTTTCATAAACACTTTGAAGGTCCACAGATTACAGAATGCCTCCAGATGTGCATCGCAAACTACTACTTGTCTTCCAGGGAACGATCAAAGCGTAAACTGTTTGAGACATTACTCCCATGGATGAAAGTGCGCATGGTGACTGTTGTATTCAATCCCGATGCAATTTGTGTGTTTCATCAACACTCAGATTGTCCACAGATTACAGATTGCATCCAGATGTGCATCGGAAACTACTACTGGTCTTCCAGGGAACGATAAAAGCGTAGACTGTATGAGACATTACTCCCATGGATGAAAGTTCGCATGGTGACTGTGGTATTCAGTCCCGATGCAATTTCAGTGTTTCAACAACACTCTGATAGTCCACAGATTACAGAATGAATCCAGATGTGCATCGGAAACTACTACTGGTCTTCCAGGGAACGACCAAAGCGTAGACTGTTTGAGACATTACTCTTATGTAGGAATGTGCGCATGGTGACTGTTGTATTCAATCCCGATGCAATTTCTGTGTTTCATCGACACTCTGATAGTCCACAGATTACAGAATTCCTCCAGATGTGCATCGGAAACTACTACTGATCTTCCAGGGAACGACCAAGCGTAGACTGTTTCAGACGTTACTCCCATGGAGGGAAGTGCGGATGGTGACCTTTGTATTCAATCCCGATGCTATTTCTGTGTTTCATCAAAACTCTGATAGTCCACAGATTACAGATTGTCTCCAGATGTGCATCGGAAACTACTACTGGTCTTCCAGGGAACGATCAAAGCGTAGACGGTTTGAGACATTACTACCATGGAGAAAAGTGGTCATGGTGACTGTTGTATTCAATCCCGATGCAATTTCTATGTTTCATTAGCACTCAGATACTAAACAGATTAAAGAATGCGTCCAGATGTGCATCGGAAACTACTACTGGTCTTCCAGGGAACGACCAAAGCGTAGACTGTAGGAGACACTACTCCAATGGAGAAATGTACGCATGGTGCCTGTTGTATTCAATCCCGATGCAATATCTGTGTTTCATTAGCACTCGGATAGTACACAGATTAAAGAATGAATCCAGATGTGCATCGGAAACTACTACTGGTCTTCCAGGGAACGAGCAAAGCGTAGACTGTTTCAGACGTTACTCACATGGAGGAAAGTGCGCATCGTAACTGTTGTATTCAATCCCGATGCAATTTCTGTGTTTCATCAACACTCTGATAGTCTACAGATTACAGATTGTCTCCAGATGTGCATCGGAAACTACTACTGGTCTTCCTGGGAACGATCAAAGGGTAGACTGTTTCAGACATTACTCCCATGGAGGAAAGTGCATATGGTGACTGTTGAATTCACTCCCGATGCAATTTCAGTGTTTCATCAACACTTTGAAAGTCACATATTACAGAATGAATCCAGATGTGCATCGGAAACTACTACTGGTATTCCAGGGAACGATCAATGCGTAGACTGTTTCAGCCATTACTCCCACGGAGGAAAGTGCGCATCGTAACTGTTGTATTCAATCCCGATGCAATTTCTGTGTTTCATCAACACTCAGATTGTCCACAGATTACAGATTGCATCCAGATGTGCATCGGAAACTACTACTGGTCTTCCAGGGAACGATAAAAGCGTAGACTGTATGAGACATTACTCCCATGGATGAAAGTTCGCATGGTGACTGTGGTATTCAGTCCCGATGCAATTTGTGTGTTTCATCAACACTCAGATTGTCCACAGATTACAGATTGCATCCAGATGTGCATCGGAAACTACTACTGGTCTTCCAGGGAACGATAAAAGCGTAGACTGTATGAGACATTACTCCCATGGATGAAAGTTCGCATGGTGACTGTGGTATTCAGTCCCGATGCAATTTCAGTGTTTCAACAACACTCTGATAGTCCACAGATTACAGAATGAATCCAGATGTGCATCGGAATCTACTACTGGTCTTCCAGGGAACGATCAAAGTGTAGACTGTTTGAGACATTACTCCCATGGAGAAAGTCCGCATGGTGATTGTTCTATTCAATACCGATGCAATTTCTGTATTTCAACAACACCCTGATAGTAAACAGATTACAGAATGCCTCCAGATGTGCATCGGAAACTACTACTGGTCTTCCAGGGAACGATCAAAGCGTAGACTGTTTGAGACATTACTCCTATGTAGGAACGTGCGCATGGTGACTGTTGTATTCAATCCCGATGCAATTACTGTGTTTCATTAGCACTCAGATACTCCACAGATTAAAGAATGCGTCCAGATGTGCATCGGAAACTACTACTGGTCTTCCAGGGAACGAACAAAGCGATGACAGTTTGAGACAATACTCCAATGGAGAAATGTACGCATGGTGCCTGTTGTATTCAATCCCGATGCAATTTCAGTGTTTCATCAACACTTTGAAGGTCCACAGATTACAGAATGCCTCCAGATGTGCATCGGAAACTACTACTGGTCTTCCAGGGAACGACCAAAGCGTAGACTGTTTGAGACATTACTCTTATGTAGGAATGTGCGCATGGTGACTGTTGTATTCAATCCCGATGCAATATCTGTGTTTCATCAACACTCTGATAGTCCACAGATTACAGATAGCCTCCAGATGTGCATCGGAAACTACTACTGGTCTTCCAGGGAACGATCAAAGCGTAGACTGTTTGAGTCATTACTCCTATGTAGGAAAGTGCGCAGGGTGACTTTGTATTCAATCCCGATGTAATTTCTGTGTTATATCAACACTCTGATAGTCCACAGATGACAGAATGACTCCAGATGTGCATCGGAACCTACTACTGGTCTTCCAGGGAACGATCAAAGCGTAGACTGTTTGAACATTACTCCCATGGAGGAAAGTGCGGATGGTGACTGTTGTATTCAATCCCGATGCAATTTCTGTGTTTCAACAACACTCTGATAGTCCACAGATTGCAAAATGCCTCCAGATTAGCATCGGAAGCTACTACTGGTCTTCCAGGGAACGATCAAAGCGTGGACTGTTTGAGACATTACTCCTATGTATTAAAGTGCGTAGGGTGACTTTGTATTCAATCCCGATGTAATTTCTGTTGTTATATCAACACTCTGATATTCCACAGATGACAGAATGCCTCCAGATGTGCATCGGAAACTACTACTGGTCTTGAGGGAATGATCAAAGCGATGACAGTTTGAGACATTACTCCCATGGAGGAAAGTGGGCATGGTGACTGTTGTATTGAATCCCGATGGAATTTCTCTGTTTCAACAACACTTTGAAGGTTTACAGATTACAGAATGCCTCCAGATGTGCATCGGAAACTACTACTTGCCTTCAAGGGAACGATCATATCGTAGACTGTTTGAGACATTACTCCCATGGAGGAAAGTGGGCATGATGACTGTTGTATTCAATCCCGATGCAATTTCAGTGTTTCAACAACACTCTGATAGTCCACAGATTACAGAATGCCTCCAGGTGTGCATTAGAAACTACTACTGGTCTTCCAGGGAACGATCAAAGCGTAGACTGTTTGAGACATTACTCCAATGGAGAAATGTACGCATGGTGCCTGTTGTATTCAATCCCGATGCAATTTCTGTGTTTCATCAACACTTTGAAGGTCCAAAGATTACAGAATGCCTCCAGATGTGCATCAGAAACTACTACTGGTCTTCCAGGGAACGATCAAAGCGTAGACTGTTTTAGACATTACTCCCATGGAGGAAAGTGCTCATGGTGACTGTTGTATTCAATCCCGTTGCAATTTCAGTGTTTCAACAACACTCTGATAGTCCACAGATTACAGAATGCCTCCAGATGTGCATCGGAAACTACCACTGGTCTTGAGGGAACGATCAAAGCCATGACAGTTTGAGACATTACTCCAATGGAGAAATGTACGCATGGTGCCTGTTGTATTCAATCCCGATGCAATTTCTGTGTTTCATCAACACTTTGAAGGTCCACAGATTACAGAATGCCTCCAGATGTGCATCGGAAACTACTACTGGTCTTCCAGGGAACGATCAAAGCGTAGACTGTTAGAGACATTACTCCCATGGAGGAGAGTGCGCATGGTGACTGTTGTATTCAATCCCGATGGAATTTCTGTGTTTCAACAACACTCTGATAGTAAACAGATTACAGAATGCCTCCAGCTGTGCATTGGAGACTACTACTGGTCTTCCATGGAACGATCAAATCGTAGACTGTTTGAGACATTACTCCCATGGAGGAAAGTCCGCATGGTTACTGTTGTATTCAATCCCGATGCAATTTCTGTGTTTCAACAACATTCTAATAGTCCACAGATTACAGAATGCCTCCAGATGTGCAGCGGAAACTACTACTGGTCTTCCAGCGACCGATCAAATCCTAAACTGTTTGAGACATTACTCCCATGGAGGAAAGTGTGCATGGTGACTGTTGGATTCAATCCCGATGCAATTTCTGTGTTTCATCAACACTCTGATAGTCCACAGATTAGAGGATGCCTCCAGATGTGCATTGGAAACTACAACTTGTCTTCCAGGGAACGATTACTGTGTAGACTGTTTGAGACATTACTCCCATGGATGAAAGTCCGCGTGGTGACTGTTGTATTCAATCCCGATGCAATTTCTGTGTTTCAACAACACTCCGATAGTAAAGAGATTACAGAATGCCTCCAGATGTGCATCTTAAACTACTACTGGTATTCCAGGGAACGATCAATGCGTAGACTGTTTCAGACATTACTCCCATGGAGAAAAGTGGTCATGGTGAATGTTGTATTCAATCCCGATGCAATTTCTTTGTTTCATTAGAACTCGGATAGTCCACAGATTAAAGAATGCCTCCAGATGTGCATCGGAAACTACTACTGGTCTTGAGGGAACGATCAAAGCGATGACAGTTTGAGACATTACTTCAATGGAGAATTGTATGCATGGTGCCTGTTGTATTCAATCCCGATGCAATTTCTGTGTTTGATCAACACTTTGAAGGTCCACAGATTACAGAATGCCTCCAGATGTGCATCGGAAACTACTACTGGTTTTCCAGGGAACGACCAAGCGTAGACTGTTTCAGACGTTACTCCCATGGAGGAAAGTGCGGATGGTGACTTTTGTATTCAATCCCGATGCTATTTCTGTGTTTCATCAACACTCTGATAGTCCACAGATTACAGATTGTCTCCAGATGTGCATCGGAAACTACTACTGGTCTTCCAGGGAACGATCAAAGCGTAGACGGTTTGAGACATTACTCCCATGGAGAAAAGTGGTCATGGTGACTGTTGTATTCAATCCCGATGCAATTTCTGTGTTTCATTAGCACTCAGATACTCCACAGATTAAAGAATGCGTCCAGATGTGCATCGGAAACTACTACTGGCCTTCCAGGGAACGATCAAAGCGATGACAGTTTGAGACAATACTCCAATGGAGAAATGTACGCATGGTGACTGTTGTATTCAATCCCGATGCAATTTCAGTGTTTCATCAACACTTTGAAGGTCCACAGATTACAGAAAGCCTCCAGATGTACATCGGAAACTACTACTGGTCATCCAGGGAAAGATCGAAGCGTAAACTGTTTGAGACATTAATCCCATGGATGAAAGTGCGCATGGTGACTGTTGTATTCAATCCCGATGCAATTTCTGTGTTTCAACAACATTCTGATAGTCCACAGATTACAGAATGCCTCCAGATGTGCATCGGAAACTACTACTGGTCTTCCAGGGAACGACCAAAGCGTAGACTGTTTGAGACATTACTCTTATGTATGAATGTGCGCATGGTGACTGTTGTATTCAATCCCGATGCAATTTCTGTGTTTCATCGACACTCTGATAGTCCACATATTACAGATAGCCTCCAGATGTGCATCGGAAATTACTACTGGTCTTCCAGGCAACGATCAAAGCGTAGACTTTTTGAGACATTACTCCCATGGAGGAAAGTGCGCATGGTTACTGTTTTATTCAATCACGATGCAATTTCTGTGTTCATTAACACTCTGACAGTCCACAGATTACAGAATGCCTCCAGATGTGCATCGGAAACTACTACTGGTCTTCCAGGGAGCGATCAATGCGAAACTGTATGAGACATTACTCCCATGTAGGAAAGTGCGCGTGGTGACTGTTGTATTCAATCCCGATGCAATTTCTGTGTTTCATCAACACTCAGATAGTCCACAGATTACAGAATGCCTCCAGATGTGCATCGGAAAGTACTACTGGTCTTCCAGGGAACGATCAAAGCGTAGACTGTTTGAGACATTACTCCTATGTAGGAAAGTGCGCAGGGTGACTTTGTATTCAATCCCGATGTAATTTCTGTGTTATATCAACACTCTGATAGTCCACAGATGACAGAATGCCTCCAGATGTGCATCGGAACCTACTACTGGCCTTCCAGGGAACGATCAAAGCGTAGACTGTTTGAACATTACTCCAATGGAGGAAAGTGCGGATGGTGACTGTTGTATTCAATCCCGATGCAATTTCTGTGTTTCAACAACACTCTGATAGTCCACAGATTGCAAAATGCCTCCAGATTAGCATCGGAAGCTACTACTGGTCTTCCAGGGAACGATCAAAGCGTGGACTGTTTGGGACATTACTCCTATGGTGGAAAGTCCGCGTGGTGACTGTTGTATTCAATCCCGATGCAATTTCTGTGTTTCAACAACACTCCGATAGTAAAGAGATTACAGAATCCCTCCAGATGTGCATCGGAAACTACTACTGGTCTTCCAGGGAACGATCAAAGCGTAGACTGTTTGAGACATTACTCCAATGGAGAAATGTACGCATGGTGCCTGTTGTATTCAATCCCGATGCAGTTTCTGTGTTTCATCAACACTTTGAAGGTCCAAAGATTACAGAATGCCTCCAGATGTGCATCAGAAACTACTACTGGTCTCCCAGGGAACGATCAAAGCGTAGACTGTTTTAGACATTACTCCCATGGAGGAAAGTGCTCATGGTGACTGTTGTATTCAATCCCGATGCAATTTCAGTGTTTCAACAACACTCTGATAGTCCACAGATTACAGAATGCCTCCAGATGTGCATCGGAAACTACCACTGGTCTTGAGGGAACGATCAAAGCCATGACAGTTTGAGACATTACTCCAATGGAGAAATGTACGCATGGTGCCTGTTGTATTCAATCCCGATGCAATTTCTGTGTTTCATCAACACTTTGAAGGTCCACAGATTACAGAATGCCTCCAGATGTGCATCGGAAACTACTACTGGTCTTCCAGGGAACGATCAAAGCGTAGACTGTTAGAGACATTACTCCCATGGAGGAGAGTGCGCATGGTGACTGTTGTATTCAATCCCGATGCAATTTCTGTGTTTCAACAACACTCTGATAGTAAACAGATTACAGAATGCCTCCAGCTGTGCATTGGAGACTACTACTGGTCTTCCATGGAACGATCAAATCGTAGACTGTTTGAGACATTACTCCCATGGAGGAAAGTCCGCATGGTTACTGTTGTATTCAATCCCGATGCAATTTCTGTGTTTCAACAACATTCTAATAGTCCACAGATTACAGAATGCCTCCAGATGTGCAGCGGAAACTACTACTGGTCTTCCAGCGACCGATCAAATCCTAAACTGTTTGAGACATTACTCCCATGGAGGAAAGTGTGCATGGTGACTGTTGGATTCAATCCCGATGCAATTTCTGTGTTTCATCAACACTCTGATAGTCCACAGATTAGAGAATGCCTCCAGATGTGCATTGGAAACTACAACTTGTCTTCCAGGGAACGATTACTGTGTAGACTGTTTGAGACATTACTCCCATGGATGAAAGTCCGCGTGGTGACTGTTGTACTCAATCCCGATGCAATTTCTGTGTTTCAACAACACTCCGATAGTAAAGAGATTACAGAATGCCTCCAGATGTGCATCTTAAACTACTACTGGTATTCCAGGGAACGATCAATGCGTAGACTGTTTCAGACATTACTCCCATGGAGAAAAGTGGTCATGGTGACTGTTGTATTCAATCCCGATGCAATTTCTTTGTTTCATTAGAACTCGGATAGTCCACAGATTAAAGAATGCCTCCAGATGTGCATCGGAAACTACTACTGGTCTTGAGGGAACGATCAAAGCGATGACAGTTTGAGACATTACTTCAATGGAGAATTGTATGCATGGTGCCTGTTGTATTCAATCCCGATGCAATTTCTGTGTTTGATCAACACTTTGAAGGTCCACAGATTACAGAATGCCTCCAGATGTGCATCGGAAACTACTACTGGTTTTCCAGGGAAGGACCAAGCGTAGACTGTTTCAGACGTTACTCCCATGGAGGAAAGTGCGGATGGTGACTTTTGTATTCAATGCCTATGCTATTTCTGTGTTTCATCAACACTCTGATAGTCCACAGATTACAGATTGTCTCCAGATGTGCATCGGAAACTACTACTGGTCTTCCAGGGAACGATCAAAGCGTAGACGGTTTGAGACATTACTCCCATGGAGAAAAGTGGTCATGGTGACTGTTGTATTCAATCCCGATGCAATTTCTGTGTTTCATTAGCACTCAGATACTCCACAGATTAAAGAATGCGTCCAGATGTGCATCGGAAACTACTACTGGCCTTCCAGGGAACGATCAAAGCGATGACAGTTTGAGACAATACTCCAATGGAGAAATGTACGCATGGTGACTGTTGTATTCAATCCCGATGCAATTTCAGTGTTTCATCAACACTTTGAAGGTCCACAGATTACAGAAAGCCTCCAGATGTACATCGGAAACTACTACTGGTCATCCAGGGAAAGATCGAAGCGTAAACTGTTTGAGACATTAATCCCATGGATGAAAGTGCGCATGGTGACTGTTGTATTCAATCCCGATGCAATTTCTGTGTTTCAACAACATTCTGATAGTCCACAGATTACAGAATGCCTCCAGATGTGCATCGGAAACTACTACTGATCTTCCAGGGAACGACCAAAGCGTAGACTGTTTGAGACATTACTCTTATGTATGAATGTGCGCATGGTGACTGTTGTATTCAATCCCGATGCAATTTCTGTGTTTCATCGACACTCTGATAGTCCACATATTACAGATAGCCTCCAGATGTGCATCGGAAATTACTACTGGTCTTCCAGGCAACGATCAAAGCGTAGACTTTTTGAGACATTACTCCCATGGAGGAAAGTGCGCATGGTTACTGTTTTATTCAATCACGATGCAATTTCTGTGTTCATTAACACTCTGACAGTCCACAGATTACAGAATGCCTCCAGATGTGCATCGGAAACTACTACTGGTCTTCCAGGGAGCGATCAATGCGAAACTGTATGAGACATTACTCCCATGTAGGAAAGTGCGCGTGGTGACTGTTGTATTCAATCCCGATGCAATTTCTGTGTTTCATCAACACTCAGATAGTCCACAGATTACAGAATGCCTCCAGATGTGCATCGGAAAGTACTACTGGTCTTCCAGGGAACGATCAAAGCGTAGACTGTTTGAGACATTACTCCTATGTAGGAAAGTGCGCAGGGTGACTTTGTATTCAATCCCGATGTAATTTCTGTGTTATATCAACACTCTGATAGTCCACAGATGACAGAATGCCTCCAGATGTGCATCGGAACCTACTACTGGCCTTCCAGGGAACGATCAAAGCGTAGACTGTTTGAACATTACTCCTATGGTGGAAAGTCCGCGTGGTGACTGTTGTATTCAATCCCGATGCAATTTCTGTGTTTCAACAACACTCCGATAGTAAAGAGATTACAGAATCAGTCCAGATGTGCATCGGAAACTACTACTGGTCTTCCAGGGAACGATCAAAGCGTAGACTCTTTGAGACATTACTCCCATTGAGAAAAGTGGTCATGGTGACTGTTGTATTCAATCCCGATGCAATTTCTTTGTTTCATTAGAACTCGGATAGTCCACAGATTAAAGAATGCCTCCACATGTGCATCGGAAACTACTACTGGTGTTGAGGGAACGATCAAAGCGATGACAGTTTGAGACATTACTTCAATGGAGAATTGTGCGCATGGTGCCTGTTGTATTCAATCCCGATGCAATTTCTGTGTTTGATCAACACTTTGAAGGTCCACAGATTACAGAATGCCTCCAGATGTGCATCGGACACTACTACTGGTCTTCCAGGGAACGACAAAGCGTAGACTGTTTCAGACGTTACTCCCATGGGGGAAAGTGCGGATGGTGACATTTGTATTCAATCCCGATGCTATTCCTGTGTTTCATCAACACTCTGATAGTCCACAGATTACAGATTGTCTCCAGATGTGCATCGGAAACTACTACTGGTCTTCCAGGGAACGATCAAAGCGATGACAGTTTGAGACAATACTCCAATGGAGAAATGTACGCATGGTGCCTGTTGTATTCAATCCCGATGCAATTTCAGTGTTTCATCAACACTTTGAAGGTCCACAGATTACAGAAAGCCTCCAGATGTACATCGGAAACTACTGCTGGTCATCCAGGGAACGATCGAAACGTAAACTGTTTGAGACATTAATCCCATGGATGAAAGTGCGCATGGTGACTGTTGTATTCAATCCCGATGCAATTTCTGTGTTTCAACATCATTGTGATAGTCCACAGATGACAGAATGCCTCCAGATGTGTATCGGAAACTACTACTGGTCTTCCAGGGAACGACCAAAACGTAGACTGTTTGAGACATTACTCTTATGTAGGAATGTGCGCATGGTGACTGTTGTATTCAATCCCGATGCAATTTCTGTGTTTCATCGACACTCTGATAGTCCACAGATTACAGATAGCCTCCAGATGTGCATCGGAAACTACTACTGGTCTTCCAGGGAACGATCAAAGCGTAGATTGTTTGAGACATTACTCCCATGGAGGAAAGGGGTCATGGTGACTGTTGTATTCAATCCCGATGCAATTTCTGTGATTCATTAGCTCTCGGATAGTCCACGGATTACAGAACGCCTCCAGATGTGCATAAAAAAAAACTGGTCTTGAGGGAACGATCAAAGCCATGACAGTTTGAGACATTACTCCAATGGAGAAATGTACGCGTGGTGCCTGTTGTATTCAATCCCGATGCAATTTCTGTGATTCATCAACACTTTGAAGGTCCACAGATTACAGAATGCCTCCAGATGTGCATCGGAAACTACTACGGGTCTTCCAGGGAACGATCAAAGCGGGGACTGTTTGAGACATTACTCCCATGGAGGAGAGTGCGCATGGTGACTGTTGTATTCAATCCCGATGGAATTTCTGTGTTTCAACAACACTCTGACAATAAACAGATTACAGAATGCCTCCAGCTGTGCATTGGAAACTACTACTGGTCTTCCAGGGAACGATCAAAGCGTAGACTGTCTGAGACATTACTCCCATGGAGAAAAGTGGTCATGGTGACTGTTGTATTCAATCCCGATGCAATTTCTGTGTTTCAACAACACTCCGATAGTAAAGAGATTACAGAATGCCTCCAGATGTGCATCGGAAACTACTACTTGTCGTCCAGGGAACGATCAAAGCGTAGACTGTTTGAGACATTACTCCCATGGAGGAAAGTGCGCATGGTGACTGCTGTATTCAATCCCGATGCAATTTCAGTGTTTCAACAACACTCTGATAGTCCACAGATTACAGAATGAATCCAGATGTGCATCGGAAACTACTACTGGTCTTCCAGGGAGCGATCAAATCCTAAACTGTTTGAGACCTTACTCCCATGGATGAAAGTGCGCATGGTGACTGTTGTATTCAATCCCGATGCAATTTGTGTGTTTCATCAACACTCAGATAGTCCACAGATCACAGAATGCCTCCAGATGTGCATCGGAAACTACTACTGGTCTTCCAGGGACGATAAAAGCGTAGACTGTTTGAGACATTACTCCCATGGATGAAAGTTCGCATTGTGACTGTTGTATTCAGTCCCGATGCAATTTCAGTGTTTCAACAACACTCTGATAGTCCACAGATTACAGAATGCCTCCAGATGTGCATCGGAAACTACTACTGGTCTTCCAGGGAACGACCAAAGCGTAGACTGTTTGAGACATTACTCTTATGTATGAATGTGCGCATGGTGACTGTTGTATTCAATCCCGATGCAATTTCTGTGTTTCAACAACACTCTGATAGTAAACAGATTACAGAATGCCTCCAGGTGTGCATCGGAAACTACTACTGGTCTTCCAGGGAACGATCAAAGCGTAGACTGTTTGAGACATTACTCCTATGTAGGAAAGTGCGCAGGGTGACTTTGTATTCAATCCCGATGTAATTTCTGTTGTTATATCAACACTCTGATATTCCACAGATGACAGAATGCCTCCAGACGTGCATCTTAACCTACTACTGGTCTTCCAGGAAACGATCAAAGCGTAGACTGTTTGAACATTACTCCCATGGAGGAAAGTGCGGATGGTGAGTGTTGTATTCAGTCCCGATGCAATTTCTGTGTTTCAACAACACTCTGATAGTCCACAGATTGCAAAATGCCTCCAGATTAGCATCGGAAGCTACTACTGGTCTTCCAGGGAACGATCAAAGCGTGGACTGTTTGAGACATTACTCCTATGGAGGAAAGTCCGCGTGGTGACTGTTGTATTCAATCCCGATGCAATTTCTGTGTTTCAACAACACTTTGAACGTCCACAGATTACAGAATGCCTCCAGATGTGCATCGGAAACTACTACTTGTCTTCCAGGGAACGATCAAAGCGTAGACTGTTTGAGACATTACTCCCATTTAGGAAACTGAACATGGTGACTGTTGTATTCAATCCCGATGCAATTTCTTTGTTTCATTAGAACTCGGTTAGTCCACAGATTAAACAATGCCTCCAGATGTGCATCGGAAACTACTACTGGACTTGAGGGAACGATCAAAGCGATGACAGTTTGAGACATTACTTCAATGGAGAATTGTACGCATGGTGCCTGTTGTATTCAATCCCGATGCAATTTCTGTGTTTGATCAACACTTTGAAGGACCACAGATTACAGAATTCCTCCAGATGTGCATCGGAAACTACTACTGATCTACCAGGGAACGACCAAGCGTAGACTGTTTCAGACGTTACTCCCATGGAGGAAAGTGCGGATGGTGACTTTTGATTTCAATCCCGATGCTATTTCTGTGTTTCATCAAAACTCTGATAGTCCACAGATTACAGATTGTCTCCAGATGTGCATCGGAAACTACTACTGGTCTTCCAGGGAACGATCAAAGCGTAGACGGTTTGAGACATTACTCCCATGGAGAGAAATGGTCATGGTGACTGTTGTATTCAATCCCGATGTAATTTCCGTGTTTCATTAGCACTCAGATACTAAACAGATTAAAGAATGCGTCCAGATGTGCATCGGAAACTACTACTGGTCTTCCAGGGAACGACCAAAGCGTAGACTGTTTGAGACACTACTCCAATGGAGAAATGTACGCATGGTGCCTGTTGTATTCAATCCCGATGCAATATCTGTGTTTCATTAGCACTCGGATAGTCCACAGATTAAAGAATGAATCCAGATGTGCATCGGAAACTACTACTGGTCTTCCAGGGAACGAGCAAAGCGTAGACTGTTTCAGACGTTACTCACATGGAGGAAAGTGCGCATCGTAACTGTTGTATTCAATCCCGATGCAATTTCTGTGTTTCATCAACACTCTGATAGTCCACAGATTACAGATTGTCTCCAGATGTGCATCGGAAACTACAACTGGTCTTCCTGGGAACGATCAAAGGGTAGACTGTTTCAGACATTACTCCCATGGAGGAAAGTGCGGATGTTGACTGTTGAATTCACTCCCGATTCAATTTCAGTGTTTCATCAACACCTTGAAAGTCCACATATTACAGAATGCCTCCAGATGTGCATCGGAAACTACTACTGGTATTCCAGGGAACGATCAATGCGTAGACTGTTTCAGACATTACTCCCATGGAGGAAAGTGCGCATCGTAACTGTTGTATTCAATCCCGATGCAATTTCTGTGTTTCATCAACACTCTGATAGTCCACAGAATACAGAATGCCTCCAAATGTGCATCGGAAATTACTACTGGTATGAGGGAACGATCAAAGCGATGACAGTTTGAGACATTACCCCAATGTAGAAATGTACGCATGGTGATTGTTGTATTCAATCCCGTTGCAATTTCTGTGTTTCATCAACACTTTGAAGGTCCACAGATTACACAATGCCTCCAGATGTGCATCGCAAACTACTACTTGTCTTCCAGGGAACGATCAAAGCGTAGACTGTTTGAGACATTACTCCCATGGATTAAAGTGCGCATGTTGACTGTTGTATTCAATCCCGATGCAATTTGTGTGTTTTATCAACACTCAGATAGTCCACAGATTACAGATTGCATCCAGATGTGCATCGGAAACTACTACTGATCTTCCAGGGAGCGATAAAAGCGTAGACTGTTTGAGACATTACTCCCATGGATGAAAGTTCGCATGGTGATTGTTGTATTCAATCCCGTTGCAATTTCTGTGTTTCATCAACACTTTGAAGGTCCACAGATTACACAATGCCTCCAGATGTGCATCGCAAACTACTACTTGTCTTCCAGGGAACGATCAAAGCGTAGACTGTTTGAGACATTACTCCCATGGATTAAAGTGCGCATGTTGACTGTTGTATTCAATCCCGATGCAATTTCTGTGTTTCAACAACACTCCGATAGTAAAGAGATTACAGAATGCCTCCAGATGTGCATCGGAAATTACTACTGGTCTTCCAGGGAATGATCAAATCGTAGACTGTTTGAGACATTACTCCCATGGAGAAAAGTGGTCATGGTGACTGTTGTATTCAATCCCGATGCAATTTCTTTGTTTCATTAGAACTCGGATAGTCCACAGATTAAAGAATGCCTCCAGATGGCATCGGAAACTACTACTGGTCTTGAGGGAACGATCAAAGCGATGACAGTTTGAGACATTACTTCAATGTAGAGTTGTACGCATGGTGCCTGTCGTATTCAATCCCGATGCAATTTCTGTGTTTGATCAACACTTTGAAGGTCCACAGATTACAGAATGCCTCCAGATGTGCATCGGAAACTACTACTGGTCTTAAAGGGAACGACCAAGCGTAGACTGTTTCAGACGTTACTCCCATGGAGGAAAGTGAGGATGGTGACTTTTGTATTCAATCCCGATGCTATTTCTGTGTTTCATCAACACTCTGATTGTCCACAGATTACAGATTGTCTCCAGATGTGCATCGGAAACTACTACTGGTCATCCAGGGAGCGATCGAAGCGTAAACTGTTTGAGACATTAATCCCATGAATGAAAGTGCGCATGGTGACTGTTGTATTCAATCCCGATGCAATTTCTGTGTTTCAACAACATTCTGATAGTCCACAGATTACAGAATGCCTCCAGATGTGCATCGGAAACTACTACTGGTCTTCCAGGGAACGACCAAAGCGTAGACTGTTTGAGACATTACTCTTATGTAGGAATGTGCGCATGGTGACTGTTGTATTCAATCCCGATGCAATTTCTGTGTTTCATCGACACTCTGATAGTCCACAGATTACAGATAGCCTCCAGATGTGCATCGGAAACTACTACTGGTCTTCCAGGGAACGATCAAAGCGTAGACTGTTTGAGACATTACTCACATGGAGGAAAGGGGTCATGGTGACTGTTGTATTCAATCCCGATGCAATTTATGTGATTCATTAGCTCTCGGATAGTCCACGGATTACAGAATGCCTCCAGATGTGCATCGGAAACTACCACTGGTCTTGAGGGAACGATCAAAGCCATGACAGTTTGGGACATTACTCCAATGGAGAAATGTACGCATGGTGCCTGTTGTATTCAATCCCGATGCAATTTCTGTGTTTGATCAACACTTTGAAGGTCCACAGTTTACAGAATGCCTCCAGATGTGCATCGGAAACTACTACTGGTCTTCCAGGGAACGATCAAAGCGTAGACTGTTTAAGACATTACTCCCATGGAGAAAGTCCACATGGTGATTGTTGTATTCAATACCGATGCAATTTCTGTGTTTCAACAACACTCTAATAGTAAACAGATTACAGAATGCCTCCAGATGTGCATCGGAAACTACTACTGGTCTTCCAGGGAACGATCAAAGCGTAGACTGTTTGAGACATTACTCCTATGTAGGAAAGTGCGCAGGGTGACTTTGTATTCAATGCCGATGTAATTTCTGTGTTATATCAACACTCTGATATTCCACAGATGACAGAATGCCTCCAGATGTGCATCGGAACCTACTACTGGTCTTCCAGGGAACGATCAAAGCGTAGACTGTTTGAACATTACTCCCATGGAGGAAAGTGCGGATGGTGACTGTTGTATTCAATCCCGATGCAATTTCTGTGTTTCAACAACACTCTGATAGTCCACAGATTGCAAAATGCCTCCAGATTAGCATCGGAAGCTACTACTGGTCTTCCAGGGAACGATCAAAGCGTGGACTGTTAGAGACATTACTCCTATGGAGGAAAGTCCGCATGGTGACTGTTGTATTCAATCCCGATGCAATTTCTGTGTTTCAACAACAGTCTGATAGTAAAGAGATTACAGAATGCCTCCAGGTGTGCATCGGAAACTACTACTGGTCTTCCAGGGAACGATCAAAGCGTAGACTGTTTGAGACATTACTCCCATGGAGAAAAGTGGTCATGGTGACTGTTGTATTCAATCCCGATGCAATTTCTTTGTTTCATTAGAACTCGGATAGTCCACAGATTAAAGAATGCCTCCAGATGTGCATCGGAAACTACTACTGGTCTTGAGGGAACGATCAAAGCGATGACAGTTTGAGACATTACTTCAATGGAGAATTGTACGCATGGTGCCTGTTGTATTCAATCCCGATGCAATTTCTGTGTTTGATCAACACTTTGAAGGTCCACATATTACAGAATGCCTCCAGATGTGCATCGGAAACTACTACTGGTCTTCCAGGGAACGACCAAGCGTAGACTGTTTCAGACGTTACTCATATGGAGGAAAGTGCGGATGGTGACTTTTGTATTCAATCCCGATGCTATTTCTGTGTTTCATCAAAACTCTGATAGTCCACAGATTACAGATTGTCTCCAGATGTGCATCGGAAACTACTACTGGTCTTCCAGGGAACGATCAAAGCGTAGACGGTTTGAGACATTACTCCCATGGAGAAAAGTGGTCATGGTGACTGTTGTATTCAATCCCGATGCAATTTCTGTGTTTCATTAGCACTCAGATACTAAACAGATTAAAGAATGCGTCCACATGTGTATCGGAAACTACTACTGGTCTTCCAGGGAACGATCAA
The DNA here is from genome assembly GCF_023897955.1 of Schistocerca gregaria. NCBI lineage: Eukaryota > Metazoa > Arthropoda > Insecta > Orthoptera > Acrididae > Schistocerca > Schistocerca gregaria. The sequence goes on along the minus strand of NC_064926.1, from coordinate 17,196,278 downwards.
AGCGATGACAATTTGAGACAATACTCCAATGGAGAAATGTACGCATGGTGCCTGTTGTATTCAATCCCGTTGCAATTTCAGTGTTTCATCAACACTTTGAAGGCCCACAGATTACAGAAACCCTCCAGATGTACATCGGAAACTACTTCTGGTCATCCAGGGAACGATCGAAGCGTAAACTGTGTGAGACATTAATCCCATGGATGAAAGTGCGCATGGTGACTGTTGTATTCAATCCCGATGCAATTTATGTGTTTCAACAACATTCTGATAGTCCACAGATTACAGAATGCCTCCAGATGTGCATCGGAAACTACTACTGGTCTTCCAGGGAACGACCAAAGCGTAGACTGTTTGAGACATTACTTGTATGTAGGAATGTGCGCATGGTGACTGTTGTATTCAATCCCGATGCAATTTCAGTGTTTCATCAACACTTTGAAGGTCCACATATTACAGAATGCCTCCAGATGTGCATCGGAAACTACTACTGGTATTCCAGGGAACGATCACTGCGTAGACTGTTTCAGACATTACTCCCATGGAGGAAAGTGCGCATCGTAACTGTTGTATTCAATCCCGATGCAATTTCTGTGTTTCATCAACACTCTGATAGTCCACAGAATACAGAATGCCTCCAAATGTGCATCGGAAACTACTACTGGTATGAGGGAACGATCAAAGCGATGACAGTTTGAGACATTACTCCAATGTAGAAATGTACGCATGGTGCCTGTTGTATTCAATCCCGTTGCAATTTCTGTGTTTCATCAACACTTTGAAGGTCCACAGATTACAGAATGCCTCCAGATGTGCATCGCAAACTACTACTTGTCTTCCAGGGAACGATCAAAGCGTAGACTGTTTGAGACATTACTCCCATGGATGAAAGTTCGCATGGTGACTGTGGTATTCAGTCCCGATGCAGTTTCAGTGTTTCAACAACACTCTGATAGTCCACAGATTACAGAATGCCTCCAGATGTGCATCGGAATCTACTACTGGTCTTCCAGGGAACGATCAAAGTGTAGACTGTTTGAGACATTACTCCCACGGAGAGAGTCCGCATGGTGATTGTTCTATTCAATACCGATGCAATTTCTGTGTTTCAACAAGACACTGATAGTAAACAGATTACAGAATGCCCCAGATGTGCATCGGAAACTACTACTGGTCTTCCAGGGAACGATCAAAGCGTAGACTGTTTGAGACATTACTCCTATGTAGGAAAGTGCGCTTGGTGACTGTTGTATTCAATCCCGATGCAATTACTGTGTTTCATTAGCACTCAGATACTCCACAGATTAAAGAATGCGTCCAGATGTGCATCGGAAACTACTACTGGTCTTCCAGGGAACGATCAAAGCGATGACAGTTTGAGACAATACTCCAATGGAGAAATGTACGCATGGTGCCTGCTGTATTCAATCCCGATGCAATTTGTGTGTTTCAACAACACTCCGATAGTAAAGAGATTACAGAATGCCTCCAGATGTGCATCGGAAACTACTACTGGTCTTCCAGGGAATGATCAAAGCGTAGACTGTTTGAGACATTACTCCCATGGAGAAAAGTGGTCATGGTGACTGTTGTATTCAATCCCGATGCAATTTCTTTGTCTCATTAGAACTCGGATAGTGCACAGATTAAAGAATGCCTCCAGATGTGCATCGGAAACTACTACTGGTCTTGAGGGAACGATCAAAGCGATGACAGTTTGAGACATTACTTCAATGTAGAATTGTACGCATGGTGCCTGTTGTATTCAATCCCGATGCAATTTCTGTGTTTGATCAACACTTTGAAGGTCCACAGATTACAGAATGCCTCCAGATGTGCATCGGAAACTACTACTGGTCTTAAAGGGAACGACCAAGCGTAGACTGTTTCAGACGTTACTCCCATGGAGGAAAGTGAGGATGGTGACTTTTGTATTCAATCCCGATGCTATTTCTGTGTTTCATCAACACTCTGATAGTCCACAGATTACAGATTGTCTCCAGATGTGCATCGGAAACTACTATTGGTCATCCAGGGAACGATCGAAGCGTAAACTGTTTGAGACATTAATCCCATGGATGAAAGTGCGCATGGTGACTGTTGTATTCAATCCCGATGCAATTTCTGTGTCTCAACAACATTCTGATAGTCCACAGATTACAGAATGCCTCCATATGTGTTTCGGAAACTACTACTGGTCTTCCAGGGAACGACCAAAGCGTAGACTGTTTTCTACATTACTCTTATGTAGGAATGTGCGCATGGTGACTGTTGTATTCAATCCCGATGCAATTTCTGTGTTTCATCGACACTCTGATAGTCCACAGATTACAGATAGCCTCCAGATGTGCATCGGAAACTACTACTGGTCTTCCAGGGAACGATCAAAGCGTAGACTGTTTGAGACATTACTCACATGGAGGAAAGGGGTCATGGTGAATGTTGTATTCAATCCCGATGCAATTTATGTGATTCATTAGCTCTCGGATAGTCCACGGATTACAGAATGCCTCCAGATGTGCATCGGAAACTACCACTGGTCTTGAGGGAACGATCAAAGCCATGACAGTTTGGGACATTACTCCAATGGAGAAATGTACGCATGGTGCCTTTTGTATTCAATCCCGATGCAATTTCTGTGTTTGATCAACACTTTGAAGGTCCACAGTTTACAGAATGCCTCCAGATGTGCATCGGAAACTACTACTGGTCTTCCAGGGAACGATCAAAGCGTAGACTGTTTGAGACATTACTTCCATGGAGGAGAGTGCGCATGGTGACTGTTGTATTCAATCCGGATGCAATTTCAGTGTTTCAACAACACTCTGATAGTCCACAGATTACAGAATGCCTCCAGATGTGCATCGGAAACCACTACTGGTCTTCCAGGGAGCGATCAAATCCTAAACTGTTTGAGACATTACTTCAATGGAGAATTGTACGCATGGTGCCTGTTGTATTCAATCCCGATGCAATTTCTGTGTTTGATCAACACTTTGAAGGTCCACATATTGCAGAATGCCTCCAGATGTGCATCGGAAACTACTACTGGTCTTCCAGGGACGATAAAAGCGTAGACTGTTTGAGACATTACTCCCATGGATGAAAGTTCGCATGGCGACTGTTGTATTCAGTCCCGATGCAATTTCAATGTTTCAACAACACTCTGATAGTCCACAGATTACAGAATGCCTCCAGATGTGCATCGGAAACTACTACTGGTCTTCCAGGGAACGATCAAAGCGTAGACTGTTTAAGACATTACTCCCATGGAGAAAGTCCACATGGTGATTGTTGTATTCAATACCGATGCAATTTCTGTGTTTCAACAACACTGTGATAGTAAACAGATTACAAAATGCCTCCAGATGTGCATCGGAAACTACTACTGGTCTTCCAGGGAACGATCAAAGCGTAGACTGTTTGAGACATTACTCCTATGTAGGAAAGTGCGCAGGGTGACTTTGTATTCAATGCCGATGTAATTTCTGTGTTATATCAACACTCTGATATTCCACAGATGACAGAATGCCTCCAGATGTGCATCGGAACCTACTACTGGTCTTCCAGGGAACGATCAAAGCGTAGACTGTTTGAACATTACTCCCATGGAGGAAAGTGCGGATGGTGACTGTTGTATTCAATCCCGATGCAATTTCTGTGTTTCAACAACACTCTGATAGTCCACAGATTGCAAAATGCCTCCAGATTAGCATCGGAAGCTACTACTGGTCTTCCAGGGAACGATCAAAGCGTGGACTGTTAGAGACATTACTCCTATGGAGGAAAGTCCGCATGGTGACTGTTGTATTCAATCCCGATGCAATTTCTGTGTTTCAACAACAGTCTGATAGTAAAGAGATTACAGAATGCCCCCAGATGTGCATCGGAAACTACTACTGGTCTTCCAGGGAACGATCAAAGCGTAGACTGTTTGAGACATTACTCCCATGGAGGAAAGTGGTCATGGTGACTGTTGTATTCAATCCCGATGCAATTTCTTTGTTTAATTAGAACTCGGATAGTCCACAGATTAAAGAATGCCTCCAGATGTGCATCGGAAACTACTACTGGTCTTGAGGGAACGATCAAAGCGATGACAGTTTGAGACATTTCTTCAATGGAGAATTGTACGCATGGTGCCTGTTGTATTCAATCCCGATGCAATTTCTGTGTTTGATCAACACTTTGAAGGTCCACATATTACAGAATGCCTCCAGATGTGCATCGGAAACTACTACTGGTCTTCCAGGGAACGACCAAGCGTAGACTGTTTCAGACGTTACTCATATGGAGGAAAGTGCGGATGGTGACTTTTGTATTCAATCCCGATGCTATTTCTGTGTTTCATCAAAACTCTGATAGTCCACAGATTACAGATTGTCTCCAGATGTGCATCGGAAACTACTACTGGTCTTCCAGGGAACGATCAAAGCGTAGACGGTTGGAGACATTACACCCATGAAGAAAAGTGGTCATGGTGACTGTTGTATTCAATCCCGATGCAATTTCTGTGTTTCATTAGCACTCAGATACTAAACAGATTAAAGAATGCGTCCACATGTGTATCGGAAACTACTACTGGTCTTCCAGGGAACGATCAAAGCGATGACAGTTTGAGACAATACTCCAATGGAGAAATGTACGCATGGTGCCTGTTGTATTCAATCCCGTTGCAATTTCAGTGTTTCATCAACACTTTGAAGGCCCACAGATTACAGAAACCCTCCAGATGTACATCGGAAACTACTTCTGGTCATCCAGGGAACGATCGAAGCGTAAACTGTTTGAGACATTAATCCCATGGATGAAAGTGCGCATGGTGACTGTTGTATTCAATCCCGATGCAATTTCTGTGTTTCAACAACTTTCTGATAGTCCACAGATAACAGAATGCCTCCAGATGTGCATCGGAAACTACTACTGGTCTTCCAGGGAACGACCAAAGCGTAGACTGTTTGAGACATTACTCGTATGTAGGAAAGTGCGCAGGGTGACTTTGAATTCAATCCCGATGTAATTTCTGTGTTATATCAACACTCTGATATTCCACAGATGACAGAATGCCTCCAGATGTGCATCGGAACCTACTACTGGTATTCCAGGGAACGATCAAAGCGTAGACTGTTTGAACATTACTCCCATGGAGGAAAGTGCGGATAGTGAGTGTTGTATTCAATCCCGATGCAATTTCTGTCTTTCAACAACACTCTGATAGTCCACAGATTGCAAAATGCCTCCAGATTAGCATCGAAAGCTACTACTGGTCTTCCAGGGAACGATCAAAGCGTGGACTGTTTGAGACATTACTCCTATGGAGGAAAGTCCGCATGGTGACTGTTGTATTCAATCCCGATGCAATTTCTGTGTTTCAACAACAGTCTGATAGTAAAGAGATTACAGAATGCCTCCAGATGTGCATCGGAAACTACTACTGGTCTTCCAGGGAACGATCAAAGCGTAGTCGGTTTGAGACATTACTCCCATGGAGAAAAGTGGTCATGGTGACTGTTGTATTCAATCCCGATGCAATTTCTTTGTTTCATTAGAACTCGGATAGTCCACAGATTAAAGAATGCCTCCAGATGTGCAGATGTGCATCGGAAACTACTACTGGTCTTGAGGGAACGATCAAAGCGATGACAGTTTGAGACATTACTTCAATGGAGAATTGTACGCATGGTGCCTGTTGTATTCAATCCCGATGCAATTTCTGTGTATGATCAACACTTTGAAGGTCCACATATTACAGAATGCCTCCAGATGTGCATCGGAAACTACTACTGGTCTTCCAGGGAACGACCAAGCGTAGACTGTTTCAGACGTTACTCATATGGAGGAAAGTGCGGATGGTGACTTTTGTATTCAATCCCGATGCTATTTCTGTGTTTCATCAAAACTCTGATAGTCCACAGATTACAGATTGTCTCCAGATGTGCATCGGAAACTACTACTGGTCTTCCAGGGAACGATCAAAGCGTAGACGGTATGAGACATTACTCCCATGGAGAAAAGTGGTCATGGTGACTGTTGTATTCAATCCCGATGCAATTTCTGTGTTTCATTAGCACTCAGATACTAAACAGATTAAAGAATGCGTCCACATGTGCATCGGAAACTACTACTGGTCTTCCAGGGAACGATCAAAGCGATGACAGTTTGAGACAATACTCCAATGGAGAAATGTACGCATGGTGCCTGTTGTATTCAATCCCGTTGCAATTTCAGTGTTTCATCAACACTTTGAAGGCCCACAGATTACAGAAAGCCTCCAGATGTACATCGGAAACTACTACTGGTCATCCAGGGAACGATCGAAGCGTAAACTGTTTGAGACATTAATCCCATGGATGAAAGTGCGCATGGTGACTGTTGTATTCAATCCAGATGCAATTTCAGTGATTCAACAACACTCTGATAGTCCACAGATTACAGAATGCCTCCCGATGTGCATCGGAAACTACTACTGGTCTTCCAGGGAACGATCAAAGCGTAGACTGTTTGAGACTTTGCTCCCATAGAGGAAAGTCCGCATGGTGACTGTTGTATTCTATCCCGATGCAATTTCTGTGTTTCAACAACACTCTGATAGTAAACAGATTACAGAATGCCTCCAGATGTGCATCGGAAACTACTACTGGTATTCCAGGGAAAGATCAATGCGTAGACTGTTTCAGACATTACTCCCATGGAGGAAAATGCGCATCGTAACTGTTGTATTCAATCCCGATGCAATTTCTGTGTTTCATCAACACTCTGATAGTCCACAGAATACAGAATGCCTCCAAATGTGCATCGGAAACTACTACTGGACTTGAGGGAACGATCAAAGCGATGACAGTTTGAGACATTACTCCAATAGAGAAATGTACGCATGGTGCCTGTTGTATTTAATCCCGTTTCAATTTCTGTGTTTCATCAACACTTTGAAGGTCCACATATTACAGAATGCCTCCAGATGTGCATCGGAAACTACTACTTGTCTTCCAGGGAACGATCAAAGCGTAGACTGTTTGAGACATTACTCCCATGGAGGAAAGTGCGCATGGTGACTGTTGTATTCAATCCCGATGCAATTTCAGTGTTTCAAAAACACTCTGATAGTCCACAGATTACAGAATGCCTCCAGATGTGCATCGGAAACTACTACTGGTCTTCCAGGGAGCGATCAAATCCTAAACCGTTTGAGACATTACTCCCATGGATGAAAGTGCGCATGGTGACTGTTGTATTCAATCCAGATGCAATTTGTGTGTTTCATCAACACTCAGATAGTCCACAGATTACAGAATGCATCCAGATGTGCATCGGAAACTACTACTGGTCTTCCAGGGAACAATAAAAGCGGAGACTGTTTGAGACATTACTCCCATGGATGAAAGTTCGCATGGTGAATGTTGTATTCAGTCCCGATGCAATTTCAGTTTTTCAACAACACTCTGATAGTCCACAGATTACAGAATGCCTCCAGATGTGCATCGGAATCTACTACTGGTCTTCCAGGGAACGATCAAAGTGTAGACTGTTTGAGACATTACTCCCATGGAGAAAGTCCGCATGGTGATTGTTGTATTCAATACCGATGCAATTTCTGTGTTTCAACAACACCCTGATAATAAACAGATTACAGAATGCCTCCAGATGTGCATCGGAAACTACTACTGGTCATACAGGGAACGATCAAAGCGTAGACTGTTTGAGACATTACTCCTATGTAGGAAAGTGCGCAGGGTGACTTTGTATTCAATCCCGATGTAATTTCTGTGTTATATCAACACTCTGATAGTCCACAGATTACAGAATGCCTCCAGATGTGCATCGGAACCTACTACTGGTCTTCCAGGGAACGATGAAAGCGTAGACTGTTTGAACATTACTCCCATGGAGGAAAGTGCGGATGGTGACTGTTGTATTCAATCCCGATGCAATTTCTGTGTTTCAACAACACTCTGATAGTAAAGAGATTACAGAATGCCTCCAGATGTGCATCGGAAACTACTACTGGTCTTCCAGGGAACGATCAAAACGTAGACTGTTTGAGACATTACTCCTATGGAGAAAAGTGGTCATGGTGACTGTTGTATTCAATCCCGATGTAATTTCTTTGTTTCATTAGAACTCGGATAGTCCACAGATTAAAGAATGCCTCCAGATGTGCATCGGAAACTACTACTGGTCTTGAGGGAACGATCAAAGCGATGACAGTTTGAGACATTACTTCAATGGAGAAATGTACGCATGGTGCCTGTTGTATTCAATCCCGATGCAATTTCTGTGTTTCATCAACACTTTGAAGGTCCACAGATTACAGAATGCCTCCAGATGTGCATCGGAAACTACTACTGGTCTTCCAGGGAACGATCAAAGCGTAGACTGTTTGAGACATTACTTCCATGGAGGAGAGTGCGCATGGTGACTGTTGTATTCAATCCCGATGCAAGTTCTGTGTTTCAACAACACTCTGATAGTAAACAGATTACAGAATGCCTCCAGCTGTGCATTGGAAACTACTACTGGTTTTCCAGGGAACGATCAAAGCGTAGACTGTTTGAGACATTACTCCCATGGAGAAAAGTGGTCATGGTGACTGTCGTATTCAATCCCGATGCAATTTCTGTGTTTCATTAGCACTCGGATAGTCCATAGATTATAGAATGCCTCCAGATGTGCATCGGAATCTTATACTGGTCTTGAGGGAACGATCAAAGCGATGACAGTGTGAGACATTACTCCAATAAAGAAATGTACGCATGGTGCCTGTTGTATTCAATCCCGGTGGAATTTCTGTGTTTCAACAACACTTTGAAGGTCCACAGATTAGAGAATGCCTCCAGATGTGCATCAGAAACTACTACTGGTCTTCCAGGGAGCGATCAAAGCGTAGACTGTTTAAGACATTACTCCCATGGAGAAAGTCCACATGGTGATTGTTGTATTCAATACCGATGCAATTTCTGTGTTTCAACAACACTCTGATAGTAAACAGATTACAGAATGCCTCCAGATGTGCATCGGAAACTACTACTGGTCTTCCAGGGAACGATCAAAGCGTAGACTGTTTGAGACATTACTCCTATGTAGGAAAGTGCGCAGGGTGACTTTGTATTCAATGCCGATGTAATTTCTGTGTTATATCAACACTCTGATATTCCACAGATGACAGAATGCCTCCAGATGTGCATCGGAACCTACTACTGGTCTTCCAGGGAACGATCAAAGCGTAGACTGTTTGAACATTACTCCCATGGAGGAAAGTGCGGATGGTGACTGTTGTATTCAATCCCGATGCAATTTCTGTGTTTCAACAACACTCTGATAGTCCACAGATTGCAAAATGCCTCCAGATTAGCATCGGAAGCTACTACTGGTCTTCCAGGGAACGATCAAAGCGTGGACTGTTAGAGACATTACTCCTATGGAGGAAAGTCCGCATGGTGACTGTTGTATTCAATCCCGATGCAATTTCTGTGTTTCAACAACAGTCTGATAGTAAAGAGATTACAGAATGCCTCCAGGTGTGCATCGGAAACTACTACTGGTCTTCCAGGGAACGATCAAAGCGTAGACTGTTTGAGACATTACTCCCATGGAGAAAAGTGGTCATGGTGACTGTTGTATTCAATCCCGATGCAATTTCTTTGTTTCATTAGAACTCGGATAGTCCACAGATTAAAGAATGCCTCCAGATGTGCATCGGAAACTACTACTGGTCTTGAGGGAACGATCAAAGCGATGACAGTTTGAGACATTACTTCAATGGAGAATTGTACGCATGGTGCCTGTTGTATTCAATCCCGATGCAATTTCTGTGTTTGATCAACACTTTGAAGGTCCACATATTACAGAATGCCTCCAGATGTGCATCGGAAACTACTACTGGTCTTCCAGGGAACGACCAAGCGTAGACTGTTTCAGACGTTACTCATATGGAGGAAAGTGCGGATGGTGACTTTTGTATTCAATCCCGATGCTATTTCTGTGTTTCATCAAAACTCTGATAGTCCACAGATTACAGATTGTCTCCAGATGTGCATCGGAAACTACTACTGGTCTTCCAGGGAACGATCAAAGCGTAGACGGTTTGAGACATTACTCCCATGGAGAAAAGTGGTCATGGTGACTGTTGTATTCAATCCCGATGCAATTTCTGTGTTTCATTAGCACTCAGATACTAAACAGATTAAAGAATGCGTCCACATGTGTATCGGAAACTACTACTGGTCTTCCAGGGAACGATCAAAGCGATGACAATTTGAGACAATACTCCAATGGAGAAATGTACGCATGGTGCCTGTTGTATTCAATCCCGTTGCAATTTCAGTGTTTCATCAACACTTTGAAGGCCCACAGATTACAGAAACCCTCCAGATGTACATCGGAAACTACTTCTGGTCATCCAGGGAACGATCGAAGCGTAAACTGTGTGAGACATTAATCCCATGGATGAAAGTGCGCATGGTGACTGTTGTATTCAATCCCGATGCAATTTATGTGTTTCAACAACATTCTGATAGTCCACAGATTACAGAATGCCTCCAGATGTGCATCGGAAACTACTACTGGTCTTCCAGGGAACGACCAAAGCGTAGACTGTTTGAGACATTACTTGTATGTAGGAATGTGCGCATGGTGACTGTTGTATTCAATCCCGATGCAATTTCAGTGTTTCATTAACACTTTGAAGGTCCACATATTACAGAATGCCTCCAGATGTGCATCGGAAACTACTACTGGTATTCCAGGGAACGATCACTGCGTAGACTGTTTCAGACATTACTCCCATGGAGGAAAGTGCGCATCGTAACTGTTGTATTCAATCCCGATGCGATTTCTGTGTTTCATCAACACTCTGATAGTCCACAGAATACAGAATGCCTCCAAATGTGCATCGGAAACTACTACTGGTATGAGGGAACGATCAAAGCGATGACAGTTTGAGACATTACTCCAATGTAGAAATGTACGCATGGTGCCTGTTGTATTCAATCCCGTTGCAATTTCTGTGTTTCATCAACACTTTGAAGGTCCACAGATTACAGAATGCCTCCAGATGTGCATCGCAAACTACTACTTGTCTTCCAGGGAACGATCAAAGCGTAGACTGTTTGAGACATTACTCCCATGGATGAAAGTTCGCATGGTGACTGTGGTATTCAGTCCCGATGCAGTTTCAGTGTTTCAACAACACTCTGATAGTCCACAGATTACAGAATGCCTCCAGATGTGCATCGGAATCTACTACTGGTCTTCCAGGGAACGATCAAAGTGTAGACTGTTTGAGACATTACTCCCACGGAGAGAGTCCGCATGGTGATTGTTCTATTCAATACCGATGCAATTTCTGTGTTTCAACAAGACACTGATAGTAAACAGATTACAGAATGCCCCAGATGTGCATCGGAAACTACTACTGGTCTTCCAGGGAACGATCAAAGCGTAGACTGTTTGAGACATTACTCCTATGTAGGAAAGTGCGCTTGGTGACTGTTGTATTCAATCCCGATGCAATTACTGTGTTTCATTAGCACTCAGATACTCCACAGATTAAAGAATGCGTCCAGATGTGCATCGGAAACTACTACTGGTCTTCCAGGGAACGATCAAAGCGATGACAGTTTGAGACAATACTCCAATGGAGAAATGTACGCATGGTGCCTGCTGTATTCAATCCCGATGCAATTTGTGTGTTTCAACAACACTCCGATAGTAAAGAGATTACAGAATGCCTCCAGATGTGCATCGGAAACTACTACTGGTCTTCCAGGGAATGATCAAAGCGTAGACTGTTTGAGACATTACTCCCATGGAGAAAAGTGGTCATGGTGACTGTTGTATTCAATCCCGATGCAATTTCTTTGTCTCATTAGAACTCGGATAGTGCACAGATTAAAGAATGCCTCCAGATGTGCATCGGAAACTACTACTGGTCTTGAGGGAACGATCAAAGCGATGACAGTTTGAGACATTACTTCAATGTAGAATTGTACGCATGGTGCCTGTTGTATTCAATCCCGATGCAATTTCTGTGTTTGATCAACACTTTGAAGGTCCACAGATTACAGAATGCCTCCAGATGTGCATCGGAAACTACTACTGGTCTTAAAGGGAACGACCAAGCGTAGACTGTTTCAGACGTTACTCCCATGGAGGAAAGTGAGGATGGTGACTTTTGTATTCAATCCCGATGCTATTTCTGTGTTTCATCAACACTCTGATAGTCCACAGATTACAGATTGTCTCCAGATGTGCATCGGAAACTACTACTGGTCATCCAGGGAACGATCGAAGCGTAAACTGTTTGAGACATTAATCCCATGGATGAAAGTGCGCATGGTGACTGTTGTATTCAATCCCGATGCAATTTCTGTGTCTCAACAACATTCTGATAGTCCACAGATTACAGAATGCCTCCATATGTGTTTCGGAAACTACTACTGGTCTTCCAGGGAACGACCAAAGCGTAGACTGTTTTCTACATTACTCTTATGTAGGAATGTGCGCATGGTGACTGTTGTATTCAATCCCGATGCAATTTCTGTGTTTCATCGACACTCTGATAGTCCACAGATTACAGATAGCCTCCAGATGTGCATCGGAAACTACTACTGGTCTTCCAGGGAACGATCAAAGCGTAGACTGTTTGAGACATTACTCACATGGAGGAAAGGGGTCATGGTGAATGTTGTATTCAATCCCGATGCAATTTATGTGATTCATTAGCTCTCGGATAGTCCACGGATTACAGAATGCCTCCAGATGTGCATCGGAAACTACCACTGGTCTTGAGGGAACGATCAAAGCCATGACAGTTTGGGACATTACTCCAATGGAGAAATGTACGCATGGTGCCTTTTGTATTCAATCCCGATGCAATTTCTGTGTTTGATCAACACTTTGAAGGTCCACAGTTTACAGAATGCCTCCAGATGTGCATCGGAAACTACTACTGGTCTTCCAGGGAACGATCAAAGCGTAGACTGTTTGAGACATTACTTCCATGGAGGAGAGTGCGCATGGTGACTGTTGTATTCAATCCGGATGCAATTTCAGTGTTTCAACAACACTCTGATAGTCCACAGATTACAGAATGCCTCCAGATGTGCATCGGAAACCACTACTGGTCTTCCAGGGAGCGATCAAATCCTAAACTGTTTGAGACATTACTTCAATGGAGAATTGTACGCATGGTGCCTGTTGTATTCAATCCCGATGCAATTTCTGTGTTTGATCAACACTTTGAAGGTCCACATATTTCAGAATGCCTCCAGATGTGCATCGGAAACTACTACTGGTCTTCCAGGGACGATAAAAGCGTAGACTGTTTGAGACATTACTCCCATGGATGAAAGTTCGCATGGCGACTGTTGTATTCAGTCCCGATGCAATTTCAATGTTTCAACAACACTCTGATAGTCCACAGATTACAGAATGCCTCCAGATGTGCATCGGAAACTACTACTGGTCTTCCAGGGAACGATCAAAGCGTAGACTGTTTAAGACATTACTCCCATGGAGAAAGTCCACATGGTGATTGTTGTATTCAATACCGATGCAATTTCTGTGTTTCAACAACACTGTGATAGTAAACAGACTACAAAATGCCTCCAGATGTGCATCGGAAACTACTACTGGTCTTCCAGGGAACGATCAAAGCGTAGACTGTTTGAGACATTACTCCTATGTAGGAAAGTGCGCAGGGTGACTTTGTATTCAATGCCGATGTAATTTCTGTGTTATATCAACACTCTGATATTCCACAGATGACAGAATGCCTCCAGATGTGCATCGGAACCTACTACTGGTCTTCCAGGGAACGATCAAAGCGTAGACTGTTTGAACATTACTCCCATGGAGGAAAGTGCGGATGGTGACTGTTGTATTCAATCCCGATGCAATTTCTGTGTTTCAACAACACTCTGATAGTCCACAGATTGCAAAATGCCTCCAGATTAGCATCGGAAGCTACTACTGGTCTTCCAGGGAACGATCAAAGCGTGGACTGTTAGAGACATTACTCCTATGGAGGAAAGTCCGCATGGTGACTGTTGTATTCAATCCCGATGCAATTTCTGTGTTTCAACAACAGTCTGATAGTAAAGAGATTACAGAATGCCCCCAGATGTGCATCGGAAACTACTACTGGTCTTCCAGGGAACGATCAAAGCGTAGACTGTTTGAGACATTACTCCCATGGAGGAAAGTGGTCATGGTGACTGTTGTATTCAATCCCGATGCAATTTCTTTGTTTAATTAGAACTCGGATAGTCCACAGATTAAAGAATGCCTCCAGATGTGCATCGGAAACTACTACTGGTCTTGAGGGAACGATCAAAGCGATGACAGTTTGAGACATTTCTTCAATGGAGAATTGTACGCATGGTGCCTGTTGTATTCAATCCCGATGCAATTTCTGTGTTTGATCAACACTTTGAAGGTCCACATATTACAGAATGCCTCCAGATGTGCATCGGAAACTACTACTGGTCTTCCAGGGAACGACCAAGCGTAGACTGTTTCAGACGTTACTCATATGGAGGAAAGTGCGGATGGTGACTTTTGTATTCAATCCCGATGCTATTTCTGTGTTTCATCAAAACTCTGATAGTCCACAGATTACAGATTGTCTGCAGATGTGCATCGGAAACTACTACTGGTCTTCCAGGGAACGATCAAAGCGTAGACGGTTGGAGACATTACACCCATGAAGAAAAGTGGTCATGGTGACTGTTGTATTCAATCCCGATGCAATTTCTGTGTTTCATTAGCACTCAGATACTAAACAGATTAAAGAATGCGTCCACATGTGTATCGGAAACTACTACTGGTCTTCCAGGGAACGATCAAAGCGATGACAGTTTGAGACAATACTCCAATGGAGAAATGTACGCATGGTGCCTGTTGTATTCAATCCCGTTGCAATTTCAGTGTTTCATCAACACTTTGAAGGCAAACAGATTACAGAAACCCTCCAGATGTACATCGGAAACTACTTCTGGTCATCCAGGGAACGATCGAAGCGTAAACTGTTTGAGACATTAATCCCATGGATGAAAGTGCGCATGGTGACTGTTGTATTCAATCCCGATGCAATTTCTGTGTTTCAACAACACTCTGATAGTCCACAGATTGCAAAATGCCTCCAGATTAGCATCGGAAGCTACTACTGGTCTTCCAGGGAACGATCAAAGCGTGGACTGTTAGAGACATTACTCCTATGGAGGAAAGTCCGCATGGTGACTGTTGTATTCAATCCCGATGCAATTTCTGTGTTTCAACAACTTTCTGATAGTCCACAGATAACAGAATGCCTCCAGATGTGCATCGGAAACTACTACTGGTCTTCCAGGGAACGACCAAAGCGTAGACTGTTTGAGACATTACTCGTATGTAGGAAAGTGCGCAGGGTGACTTTGAATTCAATCCCGATGTAATTTCTGTGTTATATCAACACTCTGATATTCCACAGATGACAGAATGCCTCCAGATGTGCATCGGAACCTACTACTGGTCTTCCAGGGAACGATCAAAGCGTAGACTGTTTGAACATTACTCCCATGGAGGAAAGTGCGGATAGTGAGTGTTGTATTCAATCCCGATGCAATTTCTGTCTTTCAACAACACTCTGATAGTCCACAGATTGCAAAATGCCTCCAGATTAGCAACGAAAGCTACTACTGGTCTTCCAGGGAACGATCAAAGCGTGGACTGTTTGAGACATTACTCCTATGGAGGAAAGTCCGCATGGTGACTGTTGTATTCAATCCCGATGCAATTTCTGTGTTTCAACAACAGTCTGATAGTAAAGAGATTACAGAATGCCTCCAGATGTGCATCGGAAACTACTACTGGTCTTCCAGGGAACGATCAAAGCGTAGTCTGTTTGAGACATTACTCCCATGGAGAAAAGTGGTCATGGTGACTGTTGTATTCAATCCCGATGCAATTTCTTTGTTTCATTAGAACACGGATAGTCCACAGATTAAAGAATGCCTCCAGATGTGCAGATGTGCATCGGAAACTACTACTGGTCTTGAGGGAACGATCAAAGCGATGACAGTTTGAGACATTACTTCAATGGAGAATTGTACGCATGGTGCCTGTTGTATTCAATCCCGATGCAATTTCTGTGTATGATCAACACTTTGAAGGTCCACATATTACAGAATGCCTCCAGATGTGCATCGGAAACTACTACTGGTCTTCCAGGGAACGACCAAGCGTAGACTGTTTCAGACGTTACTCATATGGAGGAAAGTGCGGATGGTGACTTTTGTATTCAATCCCGATGCTATTTCTGTGTTTCATCAAAACTCTGATAGTCCACAGATTACAGATTGTCTCCAGATGTGCATCGGAAACTACTACTGGTCTTCCAGGGAACGATCAAAGCGTAGACGGTATGAGACATTACTCCCATGGAGAAAAGTGGTCATGGTGACTGTTGTATTCAATCCCGATGCAATTTCTGTGTTTCATTAGCACTCAGATACTAAACAGATTAAAGAATGCGTCCACATGTGCATCGGAAACTACTACTGGTCTTCCAGGGAACGATCAAAGCGATGACAGTTTGAGACAATACTCCAATGGAGAAATGTACGCATGGTGCCTGTTGTATTCAATCCCGTTGCAATTTCAGTGTTTCATCAACACTTTGAAGGCCCACAGATTACAGAAAGCCTCCAGATGTACATCGGAAACTACTACTGGTCATCCAGGGAACGATCGAAGCGTAAACTGTTTGAGACATTAATCCCATGGATGAAAGTGCGCATGGTGACTGTTGTATTCAATCCAGATGCAATTTCAGTGATTCAACAACACTCTGATAGTCCACAGATTACAGAATGCCTCCCGATGTGCATCGGAAACTACTACTGGTCTTCCAGGGAACGATCAAAGCGTAGACTGTTTGAGACTTTGCTCCCATAGAGGAAAGTCCGCATGGTGACTGTTGTATTCTATCCCGATGCAATTTCTGTGTTTCAACAACACTCTGATAGTAAACAGATTACAGAATGCCTCCAGATGTGCATCGGAAACTACTACTGGTATTCCAGGGAAAGATCAATGCGTAGACTGTTTCAGACATTACTCCCATGGAGGAAAATGCGCATCGTAACTGTTGTATTCAATCCCGATGCAATTTCTGTGTTTCATCAACACTCTGATAGTCCACAGAATACAGAATGCCTCCAAATGTGCATCGGAAACTACTACTGGACTTGAGGGAACGATCAAAGCGATGACAGTTTGAGACATTACTCCAATAGAGAAATGTACGCATGGTGCCTGTTGTATTTAATCCCGTTTCAATTTCTGTGTTTCATCAACACTTTGAAGGTCCACATATTACAGAATGCCTCCAGATGTGCATCGGAAACTACTACTTGTCTTCCAGGGAACGATCAAAGCGTAGACTGTTTGAGACATTACTCCCATGGAGGAAAGTGCGCATGGTGACTGTTGTATTCAATCCCGATGCAATTTCAGTGTTTCAAAAACACTCTGATAGTCCACAGATTACAGAATGCCTCCAGATGTGCATCGGAAACTACTACTGGTCTTCCAGGGAGCGATCAAATCCTAAACCGTTTGAGACATTACTCCCATGGATGAAAGTGCGCATGGTGACTGTTGTATTCAATCCAGATGCAATTTGTGTGTTTCATCAACACTCAGATAGTCCACAGATTACAGAATGCATCCAGATGTGCATCGGAAACTACTACTGGTCTTCCAGGGAACAATAAAAGCGGAGACTGTTTGAGACATTACTCCCATGGATGAAAGTTCGCATGGTGAATGTTGTATTCAGTCCCGATGCAATTTCAGTTTTTCAACAACACTCTGATAGTCCACAGATTACAGAATGCCTCCAGATGTGCATCGGAATCTACTACTGGTCTTCCAGGGAACGATCAAAGTGTAGACTGTTTGAGACATTACTCCCATGGAGAAAGTCCGCATGGTGATTGTTGTATTCAATACCGATGCAATTTCTGTGTTTCAACAACACCCTGATAATAAACAGATTACAGAATGCCTCCAGATGTGCATCGGAAACTACTACTGGTCATACAGGGAACGATCAAAGCGTAGACTGTTTGAGACATTACTCCTATGTAGGAAAGTGCGCAGGGTGACTTTGTATTCAATCCCGATGTAATTTCTGTGTTATATCAACACTCTGATAGTCCACAGATTACAGAATGCCTCCAGATGTGCATCGGAACCTACTACTGGTCTTCCAGGGAACGATGAAAGCGTAGACTGTTTGAACATTACTCCCATGGAGGAAAGTGCGGATGGTGACTGTTGTATTCAATACCGATGCAATTTCTGTGTTTCAACAACACTCTGATAGTAAAGAGATTACAGAATGCCTCCAGATGTGCATCGGAAACTACTACTGGTCTTCCAGGGAACGATCAAAACGTAGACTGTTTGAGACATTACTCCTATGGAGAAAAGTGGTCATGGTGACTGTTGTATTCAATCCCGATGCAATTTCTTTGTTTCATTAGAACTCGGATAGTCCACAGATTAAAGAATGCCTCCAGATGTGCATCGGAAACTACTACTGGTCTTGAGGGAACGATCAAAGCGATGACAGTTTGAGACATTACTTCAATGGAGAAATGTACGCATGGTGCCTGTTGTATTCAATCCCGATGCAATTTCTGTGTTTCATCAACACTTTGAAGGTCCACAGATTACAGAATGCCTCCAGATGTGCATCGGAAACTACTACTGGTCTTCCAGGGAACGATCAAAGCGTAGACTGTTTGAGACATTACTTCCATGGAGGAGAGTGCGCATGGTGACTGTTGTATTCAATCCCGATGCAAGTTCTGTGTTTCAACAACACTCTGATAGTAAACAGATTACAGAATGCCTCCAGCTGTGCATTGGAAACTACTACTGGTCTTCCAGGGAACGATCAAAGCGTAGACTGTTTGAGACATTACTCCCATGGAGAAAAGTGGTCATGGTGACTGTCGTATTCAATCCCGATGCAATTTCTGTGTTTCATTAGCACTCGGATAGTCCATAGATTATAGAATGCCTCCAGATGTGCATCGGAATCTTATACTGGTCTTGAGGGAACGATCAAAGCGATGACAGTGTGAGACATTACTCCAATAAAGAAATGTACGCATGGTGCCTGTTGTATTCAATCCCGGTGGAATTTCTGTGTTTCAACAACACTTTGAAGGTCCACAGATTAGAGAATGCCTCCAGATGTGCATCAGAAACTACTACTGGTCTTCCAGGGAGCGATCAAAGCGTAGACTGTTTGAGACATTACTCCCATGGAGGAAAGTCCGCATGGTGACTGTTGTATTCAATCCCGATGCAATTTCTGTGTTTCAACAAAATTCTGATAGTCCACAGATTACAGAATGCCTCCAGATGTGCATCGGAAACTACTACTGGTCTTCCAGCGAACGATCAAATCCTAAACTGTTTGAGACATTACTCCCATGGAGGAAAGTGTGCATGGTGACTGTTGTATTCAATCACGATGCAATTTCTGTATTTCATCAACACTCTGATAGTCCACAGATTACAGAATGCCTCCAATTGTGCATCGGAAACTACTACTTGTCTTCCTCTGAACGAATAATGCGTAGACTGTTTGAGACATTACTCCCATGGATGAAAGTGCGCATGGTTACTGTTGTATTCAATCCAGATGCAATTTCAGTGATTCAACCACACTCTGATAGTCCACAGATTACAGAATGCCTCCAAATGTGCATCGGAAACTACTACTGGTCTTGAGGGAACGATCAAAGCGGTGACAGTTTGAGACATTACTCCAATGGAGAAATGTACGCATGGTGCCTGTTGTATTTAATCCCGTTTCAATTTCTGTGTTTCATCAACACTTTGAAGGTCCACATATTACAGAATGCCTCCAGATGTGCATCGGAAACTACTACTTGTCTTCCAGGGAACGATCAAAGCGTAGACTGTTTGAGACATTACTCCCATGGAGGAAAGTGCGCATGGTGACTGTTGTATTCAATCCCGATGCAATTTCAGTGTTCCAAAAACACTCTGATAGTCCACACATTACAGAATGCCTCCAGATGTGCATCGGAAACTATTACTGGTCTTCCAGGGAGCGATCAAATATTAAACTGTTTGAGACATTACTCCCATGGATGAAAGTGCGCATGGTGACTGTTGTATTCAAACCCGATGCAATTTGTGTGTTTCATCAACACTCAGATAGTCCACAGATTACAGAATGCATCCAGATGTGCATCGGAAACTACTACTGGTCTTCCAGGGAACGATAAAAGCGGAGACTGTTTGAGACAATACTCCCATGGATGAAAGTTCGCATGGTGAATGTTGTATTCAGTCCCGATGCAATTTCAGTGTTTCAACAACACTCTGATAGTCCACAGATTACAGAATGCCTCCAGATGTGCATCGGAATCTACTACTGGTCTTCCAGGGAACGATCAAAGCGTAGACTGTTTGAGACATTACTCCCATGGAGAAAGTCCGCATGGTGATTGTTGTATTCAATACCGATGCAATTTCTGTGTTTCAACTACACCCTGATAGTAAAGAGATTACAGAATGCCTCCAGATGTGCATCGGAAACTACTACTGGTCTTCCAGGGAACGATCAAAGCGATGACAGTTTGAGACAATACTCCAATGGAGAAATGTACGCATGGTGCCTGCTGTATTCAATCCCGATGCAATTTGTGTGTTTCAACAACACTCCGATAGTAAAGAGATTACAGAATGCCTCCAGATGTGCATCGGAAACTACTACTGGTCTTCCAGGGAATGATCAAAGCGTAGACTGTTTGAGACATTACTCCCATGGAGAAAAGTGGTCATGGTGACTGTTGTATTCAATCCCGATGCAATTTCTTTGTCTCATTAGAACTCGGATAGTGCACAGATTAAAGAATGCCTCCAGATGTGCATCGGAAACTACTACTGGTCTTGAGGGAACGATCAAAGCGATGACAGTTTGAGACATTACTTCAATGTAGAATTGTACGCATGGTGCCTGTTGTATTCAATCCCGATGCAATTTCTGTGTTTGATCAACACTTTGAAGGTCCACAGATTACAGAATGCCTCCAGATGTGCATCGGAAACTACTACTGGTCTTAAAGGGAACGACCAAGCGTAGACTGTTTCAGACGTTACTCCCATGGAGGAAAGTGAGGATGGTGACTTTTGTATTCAATCCCGATGCTATTTCTGTGTTTCATCAACACTCTGATAGTCCACAGATTACAGATTGTCTCCAGATGTGCATCGGAAACTACTACTGGTCATCCAGGGAACGATCGAAGCGTAAACTGTTTGAGACATTAATCCCATGGATGAAAGTGCGCATGGTGACTGTTGTATTCAATCCCGATGCAATTTCTGTGTCTCAACAACATTCTGATAGTCCACAGATTACAGAATGCCTCCATATGTGTTTCGGAAACTACTACTGGTCTTCCAGGGAACGACCAAAGCGTAGACTGTTTTCTACATTACTCTTATGTAGGAATGTGCGCATGGTGACTGTTGTATTCAATCCCGATGCAATTTCTGTGTTTCATCGACACTCTGATAGTCCACAGATTACAGATAGCCTCCAGATGTGCATCGGAAACTACTACTGGTCTTCCAGGGAACGATCAAAGCGTAGACTGTTTGAGACATTACTCACATGGAGGAAAGGGGTCATGGTGAATGTTGTATTCAATCCCGATGCAATTTATGTGATTCATTAGCTCTCGGATAGTCCACGGATTACAGAATGCCTCCAGATGTGCATCGGAAACTACCACTGGTCTTGAGGGAACGATCAAAGCCATGACAGTTTGGGACATTACTCCAATGGAGAAATGTACGCATGGTGCCTTTTGTATTCAATCCCGATGCAATTTCTGTGTTTGATCAACACTTTGAAGGTCCACAGTTTACAGAATGCCTCCAGATGTGCATCGGAAACTACTACTGGTCTTCCAGGGAACGATCAAAGCGTAGACTGTTTGAGACATTACTTCCATGGAGGAGAGTGCGCATGGTGACTGTTGTATTCAATCCGGATGCAATTTCAGTGTTTCAACAACACTCTGATAGTCCACAGATTACAGAATGCCTCCAGATGTGCATCGGAAACCACTACTGGTCTTCCAGGGAGCGATCAAATCCTAAACTGTTTGAGACATTACTTCAATGGAGAATTGTACGCATGGTGCCTGTTGTATTCAATCCCGATGCAATTTCTGTGTTTGATCAACACTTTGAAGGTCCACATATTGCAGAATGCCTCCAGATGTGCATCGGAAACTACTACTGGTCTTCCAGGGACGATAAAAGCGTAGACTGTTTGAGACATTACTCCCATGGATGAAAGTTCGCATGGCGACTGTTGTATTCAGTCCCGATGCAATTTCAATGTTTCAACAACACTCTGATAGTCCACAGATTACAGAATGCCTCCAGATGTGCATCGGAAACTACTACTGGTCTTCCAGGGAACGATCAAAGCGTAGACTGTTTAAGACATTACTCCCATGGAGAAAGTCCACATGGTGATTGTTGTATTCAATACCGATGCAATTTCTGTGTTTCAACAACACTGTGATAGTAAACAGATTACAAAATGCCTCCAGATGTGCATCGGAAACTACTACTGGTCTTCCAGGGAACGATCAAAGCGTAGACTGTTTGAGACATTACTCCTATGTAGGAAAGTGCGCAGGGTGACTTTGTATTCAATGCCGATGTAATTTCTGTGTTATATCAACACTCTGATATTCCACAGATGACAGAATGCCTCCAGATGTGCATCGGAACCTACTACTGGTCTTCCAGGGAACGATCAAAGCGTAGACTGTTTGAACATTACTCCCATGGAGGAAAGTGCGGATGGTGACTGTTGTATTCAATCCCGATGCAATTTCTGTGTTTCAACAACACTCTGATAGTCCACAGATTGCAAAATGCCTCCAGATTAGCATCGGAAGCTACTACTGGTCTTCCAGGGAACGATCAAAGCGTGGACTGTTAGAGACATTACTCCTATGGAGGAAAGTCCGCATGGTGACTGTTGTATTCAATCCCGATGCAATTTCTGTGTTTCAACAACAGTCTGATAGTAAAGAGATTACAGAATGCCCCCAGATGTGCATCGGAAACTACTACTGGTCTTCCAGGGAACGATCAAAGCGTAGACTGTTTGAGACATTACTCCCATGGAGGAAAGTGGTCATGGTGACTGTTGTATTCAATCCCGATGCAATTTCTTTGTTTAATTAGAACTCGGATAGTCCACAGATTAAAGAATGCCTCCAGATGTGCATCGGAAACTACTACTGGTCTTGAGGGAACGATCAAAGCGATGACAGTTTGAGACATTTCTTCAATGGAGAATTGTACGCATGGTGCCTGTTGTATTCAATCCCGATGCAATTTCTGTGTTTGATCAACACTTTGAAGGTCCACATATTACAGAATGCCTCCAGATGTGCATCGGAAACTACTACTGGTCTTCCAGGGAACGACCAAGCGTAGACTGTTTCAGACGTTACTCATATGGAGGAAAGTGCGGATGGTGACTTTTGTATTCAATCCCGATGCTATTTCTGTGTTTCATCAAAACTCTGATAGTCCACAGATTACAGATTGTCTGCAGATGTGCATCGGAAACTACTAATGGTCTTCCAGGGAACGATCAAAGCGTAGACGGTTGGAGACATTACACCCATGAAGAAAAGTGGTCATGGTGACTGTTGTATTCAATCCCGATGCAATTTCTGTGTTTCATTAGCACTCAGATACTAAACAGATTAAAGAATGCGTCCACATGTGTATCGGAAACTACTACTGGTCTTCCAGGGAACGATCAAAGCGATGACAGTTTGAGACAATACTCCAATGGAGAAATGTACGCATGGTGCCTGTTGTATTCAATCCCGTTGCAATTTCAGTGTTTCATCAACACTTTGAAGGCAAACAGATTACAGAAACCCTCCAGATGTACATCGGAAACTACTTCTGGTCATCCAGGGAACGATCGAAGCGTAAACTGTTTGAGACATTAATCCCATGGATGAAAGTGCGCATGGTGACTGTTGTATTCAATCCCGATGCAATTTCTGTGTTTCAACAACACTCTGATAGTCCACAGATTGCAAAATGCCTCCAGATTAGCATCGGAAGCTACTACTGGTCTTCCAGGGAACGATCAAAGCGTGGACTGTTAGAGACATTACTCCTATGGAGGAAAGTCCGCATGGTGACTGTTGTATTCAATCCCGATGCAATTTCTGTGTTTCAACAACTTTCTGATAGTCCACAGATAACAGAATGCCTCCAGATGTGCATCGGAAACTACTACTGGTCTTCCAGGGAACGACCAAAGCGTAGACTGTTTGAGACATTACTCGTATGTAGGAAAGTGCGCAGGGTGACTTTGAATTCAATCCCGATGTAATTTCTGTGTTATATCAACACTCTGATATTCCACAGATGACAGAATGCCTCCAGATGTGCATCGGAACCTACTACTGGTCTTCCAGGGAACGATCAAAGCGTAGACTGTTTGAACATTACTCCCATGGAGGAAAGTGCGGATAGTGAGTGTTGTATTCAATCCCGATGCAATTTCTGTCTTTCAACAACACTCTGATAGTCCACAGATTGCAAAATGCCTCCAGATTAGCATCGAAAGCTACTACTGGTCTTCCAGGGAACGATCAAAGCGTGGACTGTTTGAGACATTACTCCTATGGAGGAAAGTCCGCATGGTGACTGTTGTATTCAATCCCGATGCAATTTCTGTGTTTCAACAACAGTCTGATAGTAAAGAGATTACAGAATGCCTCCAGATGTGCATCGGAAACTACTACTGGTCTTCCAGGGAACGATCAAAGCGTAGTCTGTTTGAGACATTACTCCCATGGAGAAAAGTGGTCATGGTGACTGTTGTATTCAATCCCGATGCAATTTCTTTGTTTCATTAGAACTCGGATAGTCCACAGATTAAAGAATGCCTCCAGATGTGCAGATGTGCATCGGAAACTACTACTGGTCTTGAGGGAACGATCAAAGCGATGACAGTTTGAGACATTACTTCAATGGAGAATTGTACGCATGGTGCCTGTTGTATTCAATCCCGATGCAATTTCTGTGTATGATCAACACTTTGAAGGTCCACATATTACAGAATGCCTCCAGATGTGCATCGGAAACTACTACTGGTCTTCCAGGGAACGACCAAGCGTAGACTGTTTCAGACGTTACTCATATGGAGGAAAGTGCGGATGGTGACTTTTGTATTCAATCCCGATGCTATTTCTGTGTTTCATCAAAACTCTGATAGTCCACAGATTACAGATTGTCTCCAGATGTGCATCGGAAACTACTACTGGTCTTCCAGGGAACGATCAAAGCGTAGACGGTATGAGACATTACTCCCATGGAGAAAAGTGGTCATGGTGACTGTTGTATTCAATCCCGATGCAATTTCTGTGTTTCATTAGCACTCAGATACTAAACAGATTAAAGAATGCGTCCACATGTGCATCGGAAACTACTACTGGTCTTCCAGGGAACGATCAAAGCGATGACAGTTTGAGACAATACTCCAATGGAGAAATGTACGCATGGTGCCTGTTGTATTCAATCCCGTTGCAATTTCAGTGTTTCATCAACACTTTGAAGGCCCACAGATTACAGAAAGCCTCCAGATGTACATCGGAAACTACTACTGGTCATCCAGGGAACGATCGAAGCGTAAACTGTTTGAGACATTAATCCCATGGATGAAAGTGCGCATGGTGACTGTTGTATTCAATCCAGATGCAATTTCAGTGATTCAACAACACTCTGATAGTCCACAGATTACAGAATGCCTCCCGATGTGCATCGGAAACTACTACTGGTCTTCCAGGGAACGATCAAAGCGTAGACTGTTTGAGACTTTGCTCCCATAGAGGAAAGTCCGCATGGTGACTGTTGTATTCTATCCCGATGCAATTTCTGTGTTTCAACAACACTCTGATAGTAAACAGATTACAGAATGCCTCCAGATGTGCATCGGAAACTACTACTGGTATTCCAGGGAAAGATCAATGCGTAGACTGTTTCAGACATTACTCCCATGGAGGAAAATGCGCATCGTAACTGTTGTATTCAATCCCGATGCAATTTCTGTGTTTCATCAACACTCTGATAGTCCACAGAATACAGAATGCCTCCAAATGTGCATCGGAAACTACTACTGGACTTGAGGGAACGATCAAAGCGATGACAGTTTGAGACATTACTCCAATAGAGAAATGTACGCATGGTGCCTGTTGTATTTAATCCCGTTTCAATTTCTGTGTTTCATCAACACTTTGAAGGTCCACATATTACAGAATGCCTCCAGATGTGCATCGGAAACTACTACTTGTCTTCCAGGGAACGATCAAAGCGTAGACTGTTTGAGACATTACTCCCATGGAGGAAAGTGCGCATGGTGACTGTTGTATTCAATCCCGATGCAATTTCAGTGTTTCAAAAACACTCTGATAGTCCACAGATTACAGAATGCCTCCAGATGTGCATCGGAAACTACTACTGGTCTTCCAGGGAGCGATCAAATCCTAAACCGTTTGAGACATTACTCCCATGGATGAAAGTGCGCATGGTGACTGTTGTATTCAATCCAGATACAATTTGTGTGTTTCATCAACACTCAGATAGTCCACAGATTACAGAATGCATCCAGATGTGCATCGGAAACTACTACTGGTCTTCCAGGGAACAATAAAAGCGGAGACTGTTTGAGACATTACTCCCATGGATGAAAGTTCGCATGGTGAATGTTGTATTCAGTCCCGATGCAATTTCAGTTTTTCAACAACACTCTGATAGTCCACAGATTACAGAATGCCTCCAGATGTGCATCGGAATCTACTACTGGTCTTCCAGGGAACGATCAAAGTGTAGACTGTTTGAGACATTACTCCCATGGAGAAAGTCCGCATGGTGATTGTTGTATTCAATACCGATGCAATTTCTGTGTTTCAACAACACCCTGATAATAAACAGATTACAGAATGCCTCCAGATGTGCATCGGAAACTACTACTGGTCATACAGGGAACGATCAAAGCGTAGACTGTTTGAGACATTACTCCTATGTAGGAAAGTGCGCAGGGTGACTTTGTATTCAATCCCGATGTAATTTCTGTGTTATATCAACACTCTGATAGTCCACAGATTACAGAATGCCTCCAGATGTGCATCGGAACCTACTACTGGTCTTCCAGGGAACGATGAAAGCGTAGACTGTTTGAACATTACTCCCATGGAGGAAAGTGCGGATGGTGACTGTTGTATTCAATCCCGATGCAATTTCTGTGTTTCAACAACACTCTGATAGTAAAGAGATTACAGAATGCCTCCAGATGTGCATCGGAAACTACTACTGGTCTTCCAGGGAACGATCAAAACGTAGACTGTTTGAGACATTACTCCTATGGAGAAAAGTGGTCATGGTGACTGTTGTATTCAATCCCGATGCAATTTCTTTGTTTCATTAGAACTCGGATAGTCCACAGATTAAAGAATGCCTCCAGATGTGCATCGGAAACTACTACTGGTCTTGAGGGAACGATCAAAGCGATGACAGTTTGAGACATTACTTCAATGGAGAAATGTACGCATGGTGCCTGTTGTATTCAATCCCGATGCAATTTCTGTGTTTCATCAACACTTTGAAGGTCCACAGATTACAGAATGCCTCCAGATGTGCATCGGAAACTACTACTGGTCTTCCAGGGAACGATCAAAGCGTAGACTGTTTGAGACATTACTTCCATGGAGGAGAGTGCGCATGGTGACTGTTGTATTCAATCCCGATGCAAGTTCTGTGTTTCAACAACACTCTGATAGTAAACAGATTACAGAATGCCTCCAGCTGTGCATTGGAAACTACTACTGGTCTTCCAGGGAACGATCAAAGCGTAGACTGTTTGAGACATTACTCCCATGGAGAAAAGTGGTCATGGTGACTGTCGTATTCAATCCCGATGCAATTTCTGTGTTTCATTAGCACTCGGATAGTCCATAGATTATAGAATGCCTCCAGATGTGCATCGGAATCTTATACTGGTCTTGAGGGAACGATCAAAGCGATGACAGTGTGAGACATTACTCCAATAAAGAAATGTACGCATGGTGCCTGTTGTATTCAATCCCGGTGGAATTTCTGTGTTTCAACAACACTTTGAAGGTCCACAGATTAGAGAATGCCTCCAGATGTGCATCAGAAACTACTACTGGTCTTCCAGGGAGCGATCAAAGCGTAGACTGTTTGAGACATTACTCCCATGGAGGAAAGTCCGCATGGTGACTGTTGTATTCAATCCCGATGCAATTTCTGTGTTTCAACAAAATTCTGATAGTCCACAGATTACAGAATGCCTCCAGATGTGCATCGGAAACTACTACTGGTCTTCCAGCGAACGATCAAATCCTAAACTGTTTGAGACATTACTCCCATGGAGGAAAGTGTGCATGGTGACTGTTGTATTCAATCACGATGCAATTTCTGTATTTCATCAACACTCTGATAGTCCACAGATTACAGAATGCCTCCAATTGTGCATCGGAAACTACTACTTGTCTTCCTCTGAACGAATAATGCGTAGACTGTTTGAGACATTACTCCCATGGATGAAAGTGCGCATGGTTACTGTTGTATTCAATCCAGATGCAATTTCAGTGATTCAACCACACTCTGATAGTCCACAGATTACAGAATGCCTCCAAATGTGCATCGGAAACTACTACTGGTCTTGAGGGAACGATCAAAGCGGTGACAGTTTGAGACATTACTCCAATGGAGAAATGTACGCATGGTGCCTGTTGTATTTAATCCCGTTTCAATTTCTGTGTTTCATCAACACTTTGAAGGTCCACATATTACAGAATGCCTCCAGATGTGCATCGGAAACTACTACTTGTCTTCCAGGGAACGATCAAAGCGTAGACTGTTTGAGACATTACTCCCATGGAGGAAAGTGCGCATGGTGACTGTTGTATTCAATCCCGATGCAATTTCAGTGTTCCAAAAACACTCTGATAGTCCACACATTACAGAATGCCTCCAGATGTGCATCGGAAACTATTACTGGTCTTCCAGGGAGCGATCAAATCCTAAACTGTTTGAGACATTACTCCCATGGATGAAAGTGCGCATGGTGACTGTTGTATTCAAACCCGATGCAATTTGTGTGTTTCATCAACACTCAGATAGTCCACAGATTACAGAATGCATCCAGATGTGCATCGGAAACTACTACTGGTCTTCCAGGGAACGATAAAAGCGGAGACTGTTTGAGACAATACTCCCATGGATGAAAGTTCGCATGGTGAATGTTGTATTCAGTCCCGATGCAATTTCAGTGTTTCAACAACACTCTGATAGTCCACAGATTACAGAATGCCTCCAGATGTGCATCGGAATCTACTACTGGTCTTCCAGGGAACGATCAAAGCGTAGACTGTTTGAGACATTACTCCCATGGAGAAAGTCCGCATGGTGATTGTTGTATTCAATACCGATGCAATTTCTGTGTTTCAACTACACCCTGATAGTAAAGAGATTACAGAATGCCTCCAGATGTGCATCGGAAACTACTACTGGTCTTCCAGGGAACGATCAAAGCGATGACAGTTTGAGACAATACTCCAATGGAGAAATGTACGCATGGTGCCTGCTGTATTCAATCCCGATGCAATTTGTGTGTTTCAACAACACACCGATAGTAAAGAGATTACAGAATGCCTCCAGATGTGCATCGGAAACTACTACTGGTCTTCCAGGGAATGATCAAAGCGTAGACTGTTTGAGACATTACTCCCATGGAGAAAAGTGGTCATGGTGACTGTTGTATTCAATCCCGATGCAATTTCTTTGTCTCATTAGAACTCGGATAGTGCACAGATTAAAGAATGCCTCCAGATGTGCATCGGAAACTACTACTGGTCTTGAGGGAACGATCAAAGCGATGACAGTTTGAGACATTACTTCAATGTAGAATTGTACGCATGGTGCCTGTTGTATTCAATCCCGATGCAATTTCTGTGTTTGATCAACACTTTGAAGGTCCACAGATTACAGAATGCCTCCAGATGTGCATCGGAAACTACTACTGGTCTTAAAGGGAACGACCAAGCGTAGACTGTTTCAGACGTTACTCCCATGGAGGAAAGTGAGGATGGTGACTTTTGTATTCAATCCCGATGCTATTTCTGTGTTTCATCAACACTCTGATAGTCCACAGATTACAGATTGTCTCCAGATGTGCATCGGAAACTACTACTGGTCATCCAGGGAACGATCGAAGCGTAAACTGTTTGAGACATTAATCCCATGGATGAAAGTGCGCATGGTGACTGTTGTATTCAATCCCGATGCAATTTCTGTGTCTCAACAACATTC
This sequence comes from Schistocerca gregaria, assembly GCF_023897955.1. NCBI lineage: Eukaryota > Metazoa > Arthropoda > Insecta > Orthoptera > Acrididae > Schistocerca > Schistocerca gregaria. The sequence goes on along the minus strand of NC_064926.1, from coordinate 17,165,795 downwards.
TGATAGTCCACAGATTACAGAATGCCTCCATATGTGTTTCGGAAACTACTACTGGTCTTCCAGGGAACGACCAAAGCGTAGACTGTTTTCTACATTACTCTTATGTAGGAATGTGCGCATGGTGACTGTTGTATTCAATCCCGATGCAATTTCTGTGTTTCATCGACACTCTGATAGTCCACAGATTACAGATAGCCTCCAGATGTGCATCGGAAACTACTACTGGTCTTCCAGGGAACGATCAAAGCGTAGACTGTTTGAGACATTACTCACATGGAGGAAAGGGGTCATGGTGAATGTTGTATTCAATCCCGATGCAATTTATGTGATTCATTAGCTCTCGGATAGTCCACGGATTACAGAATGCCTCCAGATGTGCATCGGAAACTACCACTGGTCTTGAGGGAACGATCAAAGCCATGACAGTTTGGGACATTACTCCAATGGAGAAATGTACGCATGGTGCCTTTTGTATTCAATCCCGATGCAATTTCTGTGTTTGATCAACACTTTGAAGGTCCACAGTTTACAGAATGCCTCCAGATGTGCATCGGAAACTACTACTGGTCTTCCAGGGAACGATCAAAGCGTAGACTGTTTGAGACATTACTTCCATGGAGGAGAGTGCGCATGGTGACTGTTGTATTCAATCCGGATGCAATTTCAGTGTTTCAACAACACTCTGATAGTCCACAGATTACAGAATGCCTCCAGATGTGCATCGGAAACCACTACTGGTCTTCCAGGGAGCGATCAAATCCTAAACTGTTTGAGACATTACTTCAATGGAGAATTGTACGCATGGTGCCTGTTGTATTCAATCCCGATGCAATTTCTGTGTTTGATCAACACTTTGAAGGTCCACATATTGCAGAATGCCTCCAGATGTGCATCGGAAACTACTACTGGTCTTCCAGGGACGATAAAAGCGTAGACTGTTTGAGACATTACTCCCATGGATGAAAGTTCGCATGGCGACTGTTGTATTCAGTCCCGATGCAATTTCAATGTTTCAACAACACTCTGATAGTCCACAGATTACAGAATGCCTCCAGATGTGCATCGGAAACTACTACTGGTCTTCCAGGGAACGATCAAAGCGTAGACTGTTTAAGACATTACTCCCATGGAGAAAGTCCACATGGTGATTGTTGTATTCAATACCGATGCAATTTCTGTGTTTCAACAACACTGTGATAGTAAACAGATTACAAAATGCCTCCAGATGTGCATCGGAAACTACTACTGGTCTTCCAGGGAACGATCAAAGCGTAGACTGTTTGAGACATTACTCCTATGTAGGAAAGTGCGCAGGGTGACTTTGTATTCAATGCCGATGTAATTTCTGTGTTATATCAACTCTCTGATATTCCACAGATGACAGAATGCCTCCAGATGTGCATCGGAACCTACTACTGGTCTTCCAGGGAACGATCAAAGCGTAGACTGTTTGAACATTACTCCCATGGAGGAAAGTGCGGATGGTGACTGTTGTATTCAATCCCGATGCAATTTCTGTGTTTCAACAACACTCTGATAGTCCACAGATTGCAAAATGCCTCCAGATTAGCATCGGAAGTTACTACTGGTCTTCCAGGGAACGATCAAAGCGTGGACTGTTAGAGACATTACTCCTATGGAGGAAAGTCCGCATGGTGACTGTTGTATTCAATCCCGATGCAATTTCTGTGTTTCAACAACAGTCTGATAGTAAAGAGATTACAGAATGCCCCCAGATGTGCATCGGAAACTACTACTGGTCTTCCAGGGAACGATCAAAGCGTAGACTGTTTGAGACATTACTCCCATGGAGGAAAGTGGTCATGGTGACTGTTGTATTCAATCCCGATGCAATTTCTTTGTTTAATTAGAACTCGGATAGTCCACAGATTAAAGAATGCCTCCAGATGTGCATCGGAAACTACTACTGGTCTTGAGGGAACGATCAAAGCGATGACAGTTTGAGACATTTCTTCAATGGAGAATTGTACGCATGGTGCCTGTTGTATTCAATCCCGATGCAATTTCTGTGTTTGATCAACACTTTGAAGGTCCACATATTACAGAATGCCTCCAGATGTGCATCGGAAACTACTACTGGTCTTCCAGGGAACGACCAAGCGTAGACTGTTTCAGACGTTACTCATATGGAGGAAAGTGCGGATGGTGACTTTTGTATTCAATCCCGATGCTATTTCTGTGTTTCATCAAAACTCTGATAGTCCACAGATTACAGATTGTCTCCAGATGTGCATCGGAAACTACTACTGGTCTTCCAGGGAACGATCAAAGCGTAGACGGTTGGAGACATTACACCCATGAAGAAAAGTGGTCATGGTGACTGTTGTATTCAATCCCGATGCAATTTCTGTGTTTCATTAGCACTCAGATACTAAACAGATTAAAGAATGCGTCCACATGTGTATCGGAAACTACTACTGGTCTTCCAGGGAACGATCAAAGCGATGACAGTTTGAGACAATACTCCAATGGAGAAATGTACGCATGGTGCCTGTTGTATTCAATCCCGTTGCAATTTCAGTGTTTCATCAACACTTTGAAGGCAAACAGATTACAGAAACCCTCCAGATGTACATCGGAAACTACTTCTGGTCATCCAGGGAACGATCGAAGCGTAAACTGTTTGAGACATTAATCCCATGGATGAAAGTGCGCATGGTGACTGTTGTATTCAATCCCGATGCAATTTCTGTGTTTCAACAACTTTCTGATAGTCCACAGATAACAGAATGCCTCCAGATGTGCATCGGAAACTACTACTGGTCTTCCAGGGAACGACCAAAGCGTAGACTGTTTGAGACATTACTCGTATGTAGGAAAGTGCGCAGGGTGACTTTGAATTCAATCCCGATGTAATTTCTGTGTTATATCAACACTCTGATATTCCACAGATGACAGAATGCCTCCAGATGTGCATCGGAACCTACTACTGGTCTTCCAGGGAACGATCAAAGCGTAGACTGTTTGAACATTACTCCCATGGAGGAAAGTGCGGATAGTGAGTGTTGTATTCAATCCCGATGCAATTTCTGTCTTTCAACAACACTCTGATAGTCCACAGATTGCAAAATGCCTCCAGATTAGCATCGAAAGCTACTACTGGTCTTCCAGGGAACGATCAAAGCGTGGACTGTTTGAGACATTACTCCTATGGAGGAAAGTCCGCATGGTGACTGTTGTATTCAATCCCGATGCAATTTCTGTGTTTCAACAACAGTCTGATAGTAAAGAGATTACAGAATGCCTCCAGATGTGCATCGGAAACTACTACTGGTCTTCCAGGGAACGATCAAAGCGTAGTCTGTTTGAGACATTACTCCCATGGAGAAAAGTGGTCATGGTGACTGTTGTATTCAATCCCGATGCAATTTCTTTGTTTCATTAGAACTCGGATAGTCCACAGATTAAAGAATGCCTCCAGATGTGCAGATGTGCATCGGAAACTACTACTGGTCTTGAGGGAACGATCAAAGCGATGACAGTTTGAGACATTACTTCAATGGAGAATTGTACGCATGGTGCCTGTTGTATTCAATCCCGATGCAATTTCTGTGTATGATCAACACTTTGAAGGTCCACATATTACAGAATGCCTCCAGATGTGCATCGGAAACTACTACTGGTCTTCCAGGGAACGACCAAGCGTAGACTGTTTCAGACGTTACTCATATGGAGGAAAGTGCGGATGGTGACTTTTGTATTCAATCCCGATGCTATTTCTGTGTTTCATCAAAACTCTGATAGTCCACAGATTACAGATTGTCTCCAGATGTGCATCGGAAACTACTACTGGTCTTCCAGGGAACGATCAAAGCGTAGACGGTATGAGACATTACTCCCATGGAGAAAAGTGGTCATGGTGACTGTTGTATTCAATCCCGATGCAATTTCTGTGTTTCATTAGCACTCAGATACTAAACAGATTAAAGAATGCGTCCACATGTGCATCGGAAACTACTACTGGTCTTCCAGGGAACGATCAAAGCGATGACAGTTTGAGACAATACTCCAATGGAGAAATGTACGCATGGTGCCTGTTGTATTCAATCCCGTTGCAATTTCAGTGTTTCATCAACACTTTGAAGGCCCACAGATTACAGAAAGCCTCCAGATGTACATCGGAAACTACTACTGGTCATCCAGGGAACGATCGAAGCGTAAACTGTTTGAGACATTAATCCCATGGATGAAAGTGCGCATGGTGACTGTTGTATTCAATCCAGATGCAATTTCAGTGATTCAACAACACTCTGATAGTCCACAGATTACAGAATGCCTCCCGATGTGCATCGGAAACTACTACTGGTCTTCCAGGGAACGATCAAAGCGTAGACTGTTTGAGACTTTGCTCCCATAGAGGAAAGTCCGCATGGTGACTGTTGTATTCTATCCCGATGCAATTTCTGTGTTTCAACAACACTCTGATAGTAAACAGATTACAGAATGCCTCCAGATGTGCATCGGAAACTACTACTGGTATTCCAGGGAAAGATCAATGCGTAGACTGTTTCAGACATTACTCCCATGGAGGAAAATGCGCATCGTAACTGTTGTATTCAATCCCGATGCAATTTCTGTGTTTCATCAACACTCTGATAGTCCACAGAATACAGAATGCCTCCAAATGTGCATCGGAAACTACTACTGGACTTGAGGGAACGATCAAAGCGATGACAGTTTGAGACATTACTCCAATAGAGAAATGTACGCATGGTGCCTGTTGTATTTAATCCCGTTTCAATTTCTGTGTTTCATCAACACTTTGAAGGTCCACATATTACAGAATGCCTCCAGATGTGCATCGGAAACTACTACTTGTCTTCCAGGGAACGATCAAAGCGTAGACTGTTTGAGACATTACTCCCATGGAGGAAAGTGCGCATGGTGACTGTTGTATTCAATCCCGATGCAATTTCAGTGTTTCAAAAACACTCTGATAGTCCACAGATTACAGAATGCCTCCAGATGTGCATCGGAAACTACTACTGGTCTTCCAGGGAGCGATCAAATCCTAAACCGTTTGAGACATTACTCCCATGGATGAAAGTGCGCATGGTGACTGTTGTATTCAATCCAGATGCAATTTGTGTGTTTCATCAACACTCAGATAGTCCACAGATTACAGAATGCATCCAGATGTGCATCGGAAACTACTACTGGTCTTCCAGGGAACAATAAAAGCGGAGACTGTTTGAGACATTACTCCCATGGATGAAAGTTCGCATGGTGAATGTTGTATTCAGTCCCGATGCAATTTCAGTTTTTCAACAACACTCTGATAGTCCACAGATTACAGAATGCCTCCAGATGTGCATCGGAATCTACTACTGGTCTTCCAGGGAACGATCAAAGTGTAGACTGTTTGAGACATTACTCCCATGGAGAAAGTCCGCATGGTGATTGTTGTATTCAATACCGATGCAATTTCTGTGTTTCAACAACACCCTGATAATAAACAGATTACAGAATGCCTCCAGATGTGCATCGGAAACTACTACTGGTCATACAGGGAACGATCAAAGCGTAGACTGTTTGAGACATTACTCCTATGTAGGAAAGTTCGCAGGGTGACTTTGTATTCAATCCCGATGTAATTTCTGTGTTATATCAACACTCTGATAGTCCACAGATTACAGAATGCCTCCAGATGTGCATCGGAACCTACTACTGGTCTTCCAGGGAACGATGAAAGCGTAGACTGTTTGAACATTACTCCCATGGAGGAAAGTGCGGATGGTGACTGTTGTATTCAATCCCGATGCAATTTCTGTGTTTCAACAACACTCTGATAGTAAAGAGATTACAGAATGCCCCCAGATGTGCATCGGAAACTACTACTGGTCTTCCAGGGAACGATCAAAACGTAGACTGTTTGAGACATTACTCCTATGGAGAAAAGTGGTCATGGTGACTGTTGTATTCAATCCCGATGCAATTTCTTTGTTTCATTAGAACTCGGATAGTCCACAGATTAAAGAATGCCTCCAGATGTGCATCGGAAACTACTACTGGTCTTGAGGGAACGATCAAAGCGATGACAGTTTGAGACATTACTTCAATGGAGAAATGTACGCATGGTGCCTGTTGTATTCAATCCCGATGCAATTTCTGTGTTTCATCAACACTTTGAAGGTCCACAGATTACAGAATGCCTCCAGATGTGCATCGGAAACTACTACTGGTCTTCCAGGGAACGATCAAAGCGTAGACTGTTTGAGACATTACTTCCATGGAGGAGAGTGCGCATGGTGACTGTTGTATTCAATCCCGATGCAAGTTCTGTGTTTCAACAACACTCTGATAGTAAACAGATTACAGAATGCCTCCAGCTGTGCATTGGAAACTACTACTGGTCTTCCAGGGAACGATCAAAGCGTAGACTGTTTGAGACATTACTCCCATGGAGAAAAGTGGTCATGGTGACTGTCGTATTCAATCCCGATGCAATTTCTGTGTTTCATTAGCACTCGGATAGTCCATAGATTATAGAATGCCTCCAGATGTGCATCGGAATCTTATACTGGTCTTGAGGGAACGATCAAAGCGATGACAGTGTGAGACATTACTCCAATAAAGAAATGTACGCATGGTGCCTGTTGTATTCAATCCCGGTGGAATTTCTGTGTTTCAACAACACTTTGAAGGTCCACAGATTAGAGAATGCCTCCAGATGTGCATCAGAAACTACTACTGGTCTTCCAGGGAGCGATCAAAGCGTAGACTGTTTGAGACATTACTCCCATGGAGGAAAGTCCGCATGGTGACTGTTGTATTCAATCCCGATGCAATTTCTGTGTTTCAACAAAATTCTGATAGTCCACAGATTACAGAATGCCTCCAGATGTGCATCGGAAACTACTACTGGTCTTCCAGCGAACGATCAAATCCTAAACTGTTTGAGACATTACTCCCATGGAGGAAAGTGTGCATGGTGACTGTTGTATTCAATCACGATGCAATTTCTGTATTTCATCAACACTCTGATAGTCCACAGATTACAGAATGCCTCCAATTGTGCATCGGAAACTACTACTTGTCTTCCTCTGAACGAATAATGCGTAGACTGTTTGAGACATTACTCCCATGGATGAAAGTGCGCATGGTTACTGTTGTATTCAATCCAGATGCAATTTCAGTGATTCAACCACACTCTGATAGTCCACAGATTACAGAATGCCTCCAAATGTGCATCGGAAACTACTACTGGTCTTGAGGGAACGATCAAAGCGGTGACAGTTTGAGACATTACTCCAATGGAGAAATGTACGCATGGTGCCTGTTGTATTTAATCCCGTTTCAATTTCTGTGTTTCATCAACACTTTGAAGGTCCACATATTACAGAATGCCTCCAGATGTGCATCGGAAACTACTACTTGTCTTCCAGGGAACGATCAAAGCGTAGACTGTTTGAGACATTACTCCCATGGAGGAAAGTGCGCATGGTGACTGTTGTATTCAATCCCGATGCAATTTCAGTGTTCCAAAAACACTCTGATAGTCCACACATTACAGAATGCCTCCAGATGTGCATCGGAAACTATTACTGGTCTTCCAGGGAGCGATCAAATCCTAAACTGTTTGAGACATTACTCCCATGGATGAAAGTGCGCATGGTGACTGTTGTATTCAAACCCGATGCAATTTGTGTGTTTCATCAACACTCAGATAGTCCACAGATTACAGAATGCATCCAGATGTGCATCGGAAACTACTACTGGTCTTCCAGGGAACGATAAAAGCGGAGACTGTTTGAGACAATACTCCCATGGATGAAAGTTCGCATGGTGAATGTTGTATTCAGTCCCGATGCAATTTCAGTGTTTCAACAACACTCTGATAGTCCACAGATTACAGAATGCCTCCAGATGTGCATCGGAATCTACTACTGGTCTTCCAGGGAACGATCAAAGCGTAGACTGTTTGAGACATTACTCCCATGGAGAAAGTCCGCATGGTGATTGTTGTATTCAATACCGATGCAATTTCTGTGTTTCAACTACACCCTGATAGTAAAGAGATTACAGAATGCCTCCAGATGTGCATCGGAAACTACTACTGGTCTTCCAGGGAACGATCAAAGCGATGACAGTTTGAGACAATACTCCAATGGAGAAATGTACGCATGGTGCCTGTTGTATTCAATCCCGGTGAAATTTCTGTGTTTCAACAACACTTTGAAGGTCCACAGATTACAGAATGCCTCCAGATGTGCATCAGAAACTACTACTGGTCTTCCAGGGAGCGATCAAAGCGTAGACTGTTTGAGACATTACTCCCATGGAGGAAAGTCCGCATGGTGACTGTTGTATTCAATCCCGATGCAATTTCTGTGTTTCAATAACATTCTGATAGTCCACAGATTACAGAATGCCTCCAGATGTGCATCGGAAACTACTACTGGAGTTCCAGCGACCGATCAAATCCTAAACTGTTTGAGACATTACTCCCATGGATTAAAGTGTGCATGGTGACTGTTGTATTCAATCCCGATGCAATTTCTGTGTTTCATCAACACTCTGATAGTCCACAGATTACAGAATGCCTCCAATTGTGCATCGGAAACTACTACTTGTCCTCCACTGAACGAATAATGCGTAGACTGTTTGAGACATTACTCCCATGGGTGAAAGTGCGCATGGTGACTGTTGTATTCAATCCAGATGCAATTTCAGTGATTCAACAACTCTCTGATAGTCCACAGATTACAGAATGCCTCCCGATGTGCATCGGAAACTACTACTGGTCTTCCAGGGAACGATCAAAGCGTAGACTGTTTGAGACTTTACTTCCACAGAGGAAAGTCCGCATGGTGACTGTTATGTTCTATCCCGATGCAATATCTGTGTTTCAACAACACTCTGATAGTAAACAGATTACAGAATGCCTCCTGATGTGCATTGGAAACTACTACTGGTATTCCAGGGAACGATCAATGCGTAGACTGTTTCAGACATTACTCCCATGGAGGAAAGTGCGCATCGTAACTGTTGTATTCAATCCCGATGCAATTTCTGTTTTTCATCAACACTCTGATAGTCCACAGAATACAGAATGCCTCCAAATGTGCATCGGAAACTACTACTGGTCTTGAGGGAACGATCAAAGCGGTGACAGTTTGAGACATTACTCCAATGGAGAAATGTACGCATGGTGCCTGTTGTATTTAATCCCGTTTCAATTTCTGTGTTTCATCAACACTTTGAAGGTCCACATATTACAGAATGCCTCCAGATGTGCATCGGAAACTACTACTTGTCTTCCAGGGAACGATCAAAGCGTAGACTGTTTGAGACATTACTCCCATGGAGGAAAGTGCGCATGGTGACTGTTGTATTCAATCCCGATGCTATTTCAGTGTTCCAAAAACACTCTGATAGTCCACAGATTACTGAATGCCTCCAGATGTGCATCGGAAACTATTACTGGTCTTCCAGGGAGCGATCAAATCCTAAACTGTTTGAGACATTACTCACATGGATGAAAGTGCGCATGGTGACTGTTGTATTCAATCCCGATGCAATTTGTGTGTTTCATCAACACTCAGATAGTCCACAGATTACAGAATGCATCCAGATGTGCATCGTAAATTACTACTGGTCTTCCAGGGAACGATAAAAGCGGAGACTGTTTGAGACATTACTCCCATGGATGAAAGTTCGCATGGTGAATGTTGTATTCAGTCCCGATGCAATTTCAGTGTTTCAACAACACTCTGATAGTCCACAGATTACAGAATGCCTCCAGATGTGCATCGGAATCTACTACTGGTCTTCCAGGGAACGATCAAAGTGTAGACTGTTTGAGACAATACTCCCATGGAGAAAGTCCGCATGGTGATTGTTGTATTCAATACCGATGCAATTTGTGTGTTTCAACAACACCCTGATAGTAAACAGATTACAGAATGCCTCCAGATGTGCATCGGAAACTACTACTGGTCTTCCAGGGAACGATCAAAGCGTAGACTGTTTGAGACATTACTCCTATGTAGGAAAGTGCGCAGGGTGACTTTGTATTCAATCCCGATGTAATTTCCGTGTTATATCAACACTCTGATAGTCCACAGATGACAGAATGCCTCCAGATGTGCATCGGAACCTACTACTGGACTTCAAGGGAACGATCACAGCGTAGACTGTTTGAACATTACTCCCATGGAGGAAAGTGCGGATGGTGACTGTTGTATTCAATCCCGATGCAATTTCTGTGTTTCCACAACACTCTGATACTAAAGAGATTACAGAATGACTCCAGATGTGCATCGGAAACTACTACTGGTCCTCCAGGGAACGACCAAAGCGTAGACTGTTTGAGACATTACTCGTATGTAGGAATGTGCGCATGGTGCCTGTTGTATTCAATCCCGATGCAATTTCAGTGTTTCATCAACACTTTGAAGGTCCACAGATTACAGAAAGCCTCCAGATGTACATCGGAAACTACTACTGGTCATCCAGGGAACGATCGAAGCGTAAACTGTTTGAGACATTATTCCCATGGATGAAAGTGCGCATGGTGACTGTTGTATTCAATCCCGATGCAATTTCTGTGTTTCAACAACATTCTGATAGTCCACAGATTACAGAATGCCTCCAGATGTGCATCGGAAACTACTACTGGTCCTCCAGGGAACGACCAAAGCGTAGACTGTTTGAGACATTACTCGTATGTAGGAATGTGCGCATGGTGACTGTTGTATTCAATTCCGATGCAATTTCTGTGATTCATTAGCTCTCGGATAGTCCACGGATTACAGAATGCCTCCAGATGTGCATCGGAAACTACCACTGGTCTTGAGGGAACGATCAAAGCCATGACAGTTTGGTACATTACTCCAATGGAGAAATGTACGCAAGGTGCCTGTTGTATTCAATCCCGATGCAATTTCTGTGTTTCATCAACACTTTGAAGGTCCACAGATTACAGAATGCCTCCAGATGTGCATCGGAAACTACTACTGGTCTTCCAGGGAACGATCAAAGCGTAGACTGTTTGAGACATTACTCCCATGGAGGAGAGTGCGCATGGTGACTGTTGTATTCAATTCCGATGCAATTTCTGTGTTTCAACAACACTCTGATAGTAAACAGATTACAGAATGCCTCCAGCTGTGCATTGGAAACTACTACTGGTCTTCCAGGGAACGATCAAAGCGTAGACTGTTTGAGACATTACTCCCATGGAGAAAAGTGGTCATGGTGACTGTTGTATTCAATCCCGATGCAATTTCTGTGTTTCATCAACACTCTGATAGTCCACAGAATACAGAATGCCTCCAAATGTGCATCGGAAACTACTACTGGTCTTGAGGGAACGATCAAAGCGATGACAGTGTGAGACATTACTCCAATGGAGAAATGTACGCATGGTGCCTTTTGTATTCAATCCCGGTGGAATTTCTGTGTTTCAACAACACTTTGAAGGTCCACAGATTGCAGAATGCCTCCAGATGTGCATCAGAAACTACTACTGGTCTTCCAGGGAGCGATCAAAGCGTAGACTGTTTGAGACATTACTCCCACGGAGAAAAGTCCGCATGGTGACTGTTGTATTCAATCCCGATGCAATTTCTGTTTTTCAACAACATTCTGATAGTCCACAGATTACAGAATGCCTCCAGATGTGCATCGGAAACTACTACTGGTCTTCCAGTGACCGATCAAATCCTAAACTGTTTGAGACATTACTCCCATTGAGGAAAGTGTGCATGGTGACTGTTGTATTCAATCCCGATGCAATTTCTGTGTTTCATCAACACTCTGATAGTCCACAGAATACAGAATGCCTCCAAATGCTCATCGGAAACTACTACTGGTCTTGAGGGAACGATCAAAGCGATGACAGTTTGAGACATTACTCCAATGGAGAAATGTGCGCATGGTGCCTGTTGTATTCAATCCCGTTGCAATATCTGTGTTTCATCAACACTTTGAAGGTCCACAGATTACAGAACGCCTCCAGATGTGCATCGGAAACTACTACTGGTCTTCCAGGGAACGATCAAAGCGTAGACGGTTTGAGACATTACTCCCATGGAGAAAAGTGGTCATGGTGACTGTTGTATTCAATCCCGATGCAATATCTGTGTTTCATTAGCACTCAGATACTAAACAGATTAAAGAATGCGTCCAGATGTGCATCGGAAACTACTACTGGTCTTGAGGGAACGATCAAAGCGATGACAGTTTGAGACAATACTCCAATGGAGAAATGTACGCATGGTGCCTGTTGTATTCAATCCCGATGCAATTTCAGTGTTTCATCAACACTTTGAAGGTCCACAGATTACAGAAAGCCTCCAGATGTACATCGGAAACTACTACTGGTCATCCAGGGAACGATCGAAGCGTAAACTGTTTGAGACATTAATCCCATGGATGAAAGTGCGCATGGTGACTGTTGTATTCAATCCCGATGCAATTTCTGTGTTTCAACAACATTCTGATAGTCCACAGATTACAGAATGCCTCCAGATGTGCATCGGAAACTACTACTGGTCTTCCAGGGAACGACCAAAGCGTAGACTGTTTGAGACATTACTCGTATGTAGGAATGTGCGCATGGTGACTGTTGTATTCAATCCCGATGCAATTTCTGTGTTTCATCGACACTCTGATAGTCCACAGATTACAGATAGCCTCCAGATGTGCATCGGAAACTACTACTGGTCTTCCAGGGAACGATCAAAGCGTAGACTGTTTGAGACATTACTCCCATGGAGGAAAGGGGTCATGGTGACTGTTGTATTCAATCCCGATGCAATTTCTGTGATTCATTAGCTCTCGGATAGTCCACGGATTACAGAATGCCTCCAAATGTGCATCGGAAACTACCAGTGGTCTTGAGGGAACGATCAAAGCCATGACAGTTTGGTACATTACTCCAATGGAGAAATGTACGCATGGTGCCTGTTGTATTCAATCCCGATGCAATTTCAGTGTTTCATCAACACTTTGAAGGTCCACAGATTACAGAAAGCCTCCAGATGTACATCGGAAACTACTACTGGTCATCCAGGGAACGATCGAAGCGTAAACTGTTTGAGACATTAATCCCATGGATGAAAGTGCGCATGGTGACTGTTGTATTCAATCCCGATGCAATTTCTGTGTTTCAACAACATTCTGATAGTCCACAGATTACAGAATGCCTCCAGATGTGCATCGGAAACTACTACTGGTCTTCCAGGGAACGACCAAAGCGTAGACTGTTTGAGACATTACTCGTATGTAGTAATGTGCGCATGGTGACTGTTGTATTCAATCCCGATGCAATTTCTGTGTTTCATCGACACTCTGATAGTCCACAGATTACAGATAGCCTCCAGATGTGCATCGGAAACTACTACTGGTCTTCCAGGGAACAATCGAAGCGTAAACTGTTTGAGACATTAATCCCATGGATGAAAGTGCGCATGGTGACTGTTGTATTCAATTCCGATGCAATTTCTGTGTTTCAACAACACTCTGATAGTAAACAGATTACAGAATGCCTCCAGCTGTGCGTTGGAAACTACTACTGGTCTTCCAGGGAACGATCAAAGCGTAGACTGTATGAGACATTACTCCCATGGAGAAAAGTGGTCATGGTGACTGTTGTATTCAATCCCGATGCAATTTCTGAGTTTCATTAGCACTCGGATAGTCCATAGATTATAGAATGCCTACAGATGTGCATCGGAAACTTATACTGGCCTTGAGGGAACGATCAAAGCGATGACAGTGTGAGACATTACTCCAATGGAGAAATGTACGCATGGTGCCTTTTGTATTCAATCCCGGTGGAATTTCTGTGTTTCAACAACACTTTGAAGGTCCACAGATTACAGAATGCCTCCAGATGTGCATCAGAAACTACTACTGGTCTTCCAGGGAGCGATCAAAGCGTAGACTGTTTGAGACATTACTCCCATGGAGGAAAGTCCGCATGGTGACTGTTGTATTCAATCCCGATGCAATTTCTGTGTTTCAACAACATTCTGATAGTCCACAGATTACAGAATGCCTCCAGATGTGCATCGGAAACTACTACTGGTCTTCCAGCGACCGATCAAATCCTAAACTGTTTGAGACATTACTCCCATGGAGGAAAGTGTGCATGGTGACTGTTGTATTCAATCCCGATGCAATTTCTGTGTTTCATGAACACTCTGTTAGTCCACAGATTACAGAATGCCTCCAATTGTGCATCGGAAACTACTACTTGTCTTCCACTGAGCGAATAATGCGTAGACTGTTTGAGACATTACTCCCATGGATGAAAGTGCGCATGGTGACTGTTGTATTCAATCCAGATGCAATTTCAGTGATTCAACAACACTCTGATAGTCCACAGATTACTGAATGCCTCCCGATGTGCATCGGAAACTACTACTGGTCTTCCAGGGAACGATCAAAGCGCAGACTGTTTGAGACTTTTCTCCCATAGAGGAAAGTCCGCATGGTGACTGTTGTAGTCTATCCCGATGCAATTTCTGTGTTTCAACAACACTCTGATAGTAAACAGATTACAGAATGCCTCCAGATGTGCATCGGAAACTACTACTGGTATTCCAGGGAACGATCAATGCGTAGACTGTTTCAGACATTACTCCCATGGAGGAAAGTGCGCATCGTAACTGTTGTATTCAATCCCGATGCAATTTCTGTGTTTCATCAACACTCTGATAGTCCACAGAATACAGAATGCCTCCAAATGTGCATCGGAAACTACTACTGGTCTTGAGGGAACGATCAAAGCGATGACAGTTTGAGACATTACTCCAATGTAGAAATGTACGCATGGTGCCTGTTGTATTCAATCCCGTTGCAATTTCTGTGTTTCATCAACACTTTGAAGGTCCACAGATTACAGAATGCCTCCAGATGTGCATCGGAAACTACTACTGGTCTTCCAGGGAACGATCAAAGCGTAGACGGTTTGAGACATTACTCCCATGGAGAAAAGTGGTCATGGTGACTGTTGTATTCAATCCCGATGCAATATCTGTGTTTCATTAGCACTCAAATACTAAACAGATTAAAGAATGCGTCCAGATGTGCATCGGAAACTACTACTGGTCTTCCAGGGAACGATCAAAGCGATGACAGTTTGAGACAATACTCCAATGGAGAAATGTACGCATGGTGCCTGGTGTATTCAATCCCGATGCAATTTCAGTGTTTCATCAACACTTTGAAGGTCCACAGATTACAGAAAGCCTCCAGATGTACATCGGAAACTACTACTGGTCATCCAGGGAACGATCGAAGCGTAAACTGTTTGAGACATTAATCCCATGGATGAAAGTGCGCATGGTGACTGTTGTATTCAATCCCGATGCAATTTCTGTGTTTCAACAACATTCTGATAGTCCACAGATTACAGAATGCCTCCAGATGTGCATCGGAAACTACTACTGGTCTTCCAGGGAACGACCAAAGCGTAGACTGTTTGAGACATTACTCGTATGTAGGAATAAGCGCATGGTGACTGTTGTATTCAATCCCGATGCAATTTCTGTGTTTCATCGACACTCTGATAGTCCACAGATTACAGATAGCCTCCAGATGTGCATCGGAAACTACTACTGGTCTTCCAGGGAACAATCGAAGCGTAAACTGTTTGAGACATTAACCCCATGGATGAAAGTGCGCATGGTGACTGTTGTATTCAATTCCGATGCAATTTCTGTGTTTCAACAACACTCTGATAGTAAACAGATTACAGAATGCCTCCAGCTGTGCATTGGAAACTACTACTGGTCTTCCAGGGAACGATCAAAGCGTAGACTGTATGAGACATTACTCCCATGGAGAAAAGTGGTCATGGTGACTGTTGTATTCAATCCCGATGCAATTTCTGAGTTTCATTAGCACTCGGATAGTCCATAGATTATAGAATGCCTACAGATGTGCATCGGAAACTTATACTGGCCTTGAGGGAACGATCAAAGCGATGACAGTGTGAGACATTACTCCAATGGAGAAATGTACGCATGGTGCCTTTTGTATTCAATCCCGGTGGAATTTCTGTGTTTCAACAACACTTTGAAGGTCCACAGATTACAGAATGCCTCCAGATGTGCATCAGAAACTACTACTGGTCTTCCAGGGAGCGATCAAAGCGTAGACTGTTTGAGACATTACTCCCATGGAGGAAAGTCCGCATGGTGACTGTTGTATTCAATCCCGATGCAATTTCTGTGTTTCAACAACATTCTGATAGTCCACAGATTACAGAATGCCTCCAGATGTGCATCGGAAACTACTACTGGTCTTCCAGCGACCGATCAAATCCTAAACTGTTTGAGACATTACTCCCATGGAGGAAAGTGTGCATGGTAACTGTTGTATTCAATCCCGATGCAATTTCTGTGTTTCATCAACACTCTGATAGTCCACAGATTACAGAATGCCTCCAATTGTGCATCGGAAACTACTACTTGTCTTCCACTGAGCGAATAATGCGTAGACTGTTTGAGACATTACTCCCATGGATGAAAGTGCGCATGGTGACTGTTGTATTCAATCCAGATGCAATTTCAGTGATTCAACAACACTCTGATAGTCCACAGATTACTGAATGCCTCCCGATGTGCATCGGAAACTACTACTGGTCTTCCAGGGAACGATCAAAGCGCAGACTGTTTGAGACTTTACTCCCATAGAGGAAAGTCCGCATGGTGACTGTTGTAGTCTATCCCGATGCAATTTCTGTGTTTCAACAACACTCTGATAGTAAACAGATTACAGAATGCCTCCAGATGTGCATCGGAAACTACTACTGGTATTCCAGGGAACGATCAATGCGTAGACTGTTTCAGACATTACTCCCATGGAGGAAAGTGCGCATCGTAACTGTTGTATTCAATCCCGATGCAATTTCTGTGTTTCATCAACACTCTGATAGTCCACAGAATACAGAATGCCTCCAAATGTGCATCGGAAACTACTACTGGTCTTGAGGGAACGATCAAAGCGATGACAGTTTGAGACATTACTCCAATGTAGAAATGTACGCATGGTGCCTGTTGTATTCAATCCCGTTGCAATTTCTGTGTTTCATCAACACTTTGAAGGTCCACAGATTACAGAATGCCTCCAGATGTGCATCGGAAACTACTACTGGTCTTCCAGGGAACGATCAAAGCGTAGACGGTTTGAGACATTACTCCCATGGAGAAAAGTGGTTATGGTGACTGTTGTATTCAATCCCGATGCAATATCTGTGTTTCATTAGCACTCAGATACTAAACAGATTAAATAATGCGTCCAGATGTGCATCGGAAACTACTACTGGTCTTCCAGGGAACGATCAAAGCGATGACAGTTTGAGACAATACTCCAATGGAGAAATGTACGCATGGTGCCTGGTGTATTCAATCCCGATGCAATTTCAGTGTTTCATCAACACTTTGAAGGTCCACAGATTACAGAAAGCCTCCAGATGTACATCGGAAACTACTACTGGTCATCCAGGGAACGATCGAAGCGTAAACTGTTTGAGACATTAATCCCATGGATGAAAGTGCGCATGGTGACTGTTGTATTCAATCCCGATGCAATTTCTGTGTTTCAACAACATTCTGATAGTCCACAGATTACAGAATGCCTCCAGATGTGCATCGGAAACTACTACTGGTCTTCCAGGGAACGACCAAAGCGTAGACTGTTTGAGACATTACTCGTATGTAGGAATGTGCGCATGGTGACTGTTGTATTCAATCCCGATGCAATTTCTGTGTTTCATCGACACTCTGATAGTCCACAGATTACAGATAGCCTCCAGATGTTCATCGGAAACTACTACTGGTCTTCCAGGGAACGATCAAAGCGTAGACTGTTTGAGACATTACTCCCATAGAGGAAAGGGGTCATGGTGACTGTTGTATTCAATCCCGATGCAATTTCTGTGATTCATTAGCTCTCGGATAGTCCACGGATTACAGAATGCCTCCAGATGTGCATCGGAAACTACCACTGGTCTTGAGGGAACGATCAAAGCCATGACAGTTTGGTACATTACTCCAATGGAGAAATGTACGCATGGTGCCTGTTGTATTCAATCCCGATGCAATTTCTGTGTTTCATCAACACTTTGAAGGTCCACAGATTACAGAATGCCTCCAGATGTGCATCGGAAACTACTACTGGTCTTCCAGGGAACGATCAAAGCGTAGACTGTTTGAGACATTACTCCCATGGAGGAGAGTGCGCATGGTGACTGTTGTATTCAATTCCGATGCAATTTCTGTGTTTCAACAACACTCTGATAGTAAACAGATTACAGAATGCCTCCAGCTGTGCATTGGAAACTACTACTGGTCTCCTAGGGAACGATCAAAGCGTAGACTGTTTGAGACATTACTCCCATGGAGAAAAGTGGTCATGGTGACTGTTGTATTCAATCCCGATGCAATTTCTGAGTTTCATTAGCACTCGGATAGTCCATAGATTATAGAATGCCTACAGATGTGCATCGGAAACTTATACTGGCCTTGAGGGAACGATCAAAGCGATGACAGTGTGAGACATTACTCCAATGGAGAAATGTACGCATGGTGCCTTTTGTATTCAATCCCGGTGGAATTTCTGTGTTTCAACAACACTTTGAAGGTCCACAGATTACAGAATGCCTCCAGATGTGCATCAGAAACTACTACTGGTCTTCCAGGGAGCGATCAAAGCGTAGACTGTTTGAGACATTACTCCCATGGAGGAAAGTCCGCATGGTGACTGTTGTATTCAATCCCGATGCAATTTCTGTGTTTCAACAACATTCTGATAGTCCACAGATTACAGAATGCCTCCAGATGTGCATCGGAAACTACTACTGGTCCTCCAGGGAACGACCAAACCGTAGACTGTTTGAGACATTACTCGTATGTAGGAATGTGCGCATGGTGACTGTTGTATTCAATCCCGATGCAATTTCTGTGATTCATTAGCTCTCGGATAGTCCACGGATTACAGAATGCCTCCAGATGTGCATCGGAAACTACTACTGGTCTTCCAGCGACCGATCAAATCCTAAACTGTTTGAGACATTACTCCCATGGAGGAAAGTGTGCATGGTGACTGTTGTATTCAATCCCGATGCAATTTCTGTGTTTCATCAACACTCTGATAGTCCACAGAATACAGAATGCCTCCAAATGTGCATCGGAAACTACTACTGGTCTTGAGGGAACGATCAAAGCGATGACAGTTTGAGACATTACTCCAATGGAGAAATGTACGCATGGTGCCTGTTGTATTCAATCCCGTTGCAATATCTGTGTTTCATCAACACTTTGAAGGTCCACAGATTACAGAACGCCTCCAGATGTGCATCGGAAACTACTACTGGTCTTCCAGGGAACGATCAAATCGTAGACGGTTTGAGACATTACTCCCATGGAGAAAAGTGGTCATGGTGACTGTTGTATTCAATCCCGATGCAATATCTGTGTTTCATTAGCACTCAGATACTAAACAGATTAAAGAATGCGTCCAGATGTGCATCGGAAACTACTACTGGTCTTGAGGGAACGATCAAAGCGATGACAGTTTGAGACAATACTCCAATGGAGAAATGTACGCATGGTGCCTGTTGTATTCAATCCCGATGCAATTTCAGTGTTTCATCAACACTTTGAAGGTCCACAGATTACAGAAAGCCTCCAGATGTACATCGGAAACTACTACTGGTCATCCAGGGAACGATCGAAGCGTAAACTGTTTGAGACATTAATCCCATGGATGAAAGTGCGCATGGTGACTGTTGTATTCAATCCCGATGCAATTTCTGTGTTTCAACAACATTCTGATAGTCCACAGATTACAGAATGCCTCCAGATGTGCATCGGAAACTACTACTGGTCTTCCAGGGAACGACCAAAGCGTAGACTGTTTGAGACATTACTCGTATGTAGGAATGTGCGCATGGTGACTGTTGTATTCAATCCCGATGCAATTTCTGTGTTTCATCGACACTCTGATAGTCCACAGATTACAGATAGCCTCCAGATGTGCATCGGAAACTACTACTGGTCTTCCAGGGAACGATCAAAGCGTAGACTGTTTGAGACATTACTCCCATGGAGGAAAGGGGTCATGGTGACTGTTGTATTCAATCCCGATGCAATTTCTGTGATTCATTAGCTCTCGGATAGTCCACGGATTACAGAATGCCTCCAGATGTGCATCGGAAACTACCACTGGTCTTGAGGGAACGATCAAAGCCATGACAGTTTGGTACATTACTCCAATGGAGAAATGTACGCATGGTGCCTGTTGTATTCAATCCCGATGCAATTTCAGTGTTTCATCAACACTTTGAAGGTCCACAGATTACAGAAAGCCTCCAGATGTACATCGGAAACTACTACTGGTCATCCAGGGAACGATCGAAGCGTAAACTGTTTGAGACATTAATCCCATGGATGAAAGTGCGCATGGTGACTGTTGTATTCAATCCCGATGCAATTTCTGTGTTTCAACAACATTCTGATAGTCCACAGATTACAGAATGCCTCCAGATGTGCATCGGAAACTACTACTGGTCTTCCAGGGAACGACCAAAGCGTAGACTGTTTGAGACATTACTCGTATGTAGGAATGTGCGCATGGTGACTGTTGTATTCAATCCCGATGCAATTTCTGTGTTTCATCGACACTCTGATAGTCCACAGATTACAGATAGCCTCCAGATGTGCATCGGAAACTACTACTGGTCTTCCAGGGAACAATCGAAGCGTAAACTGTTTGAGACATTAATCCCATGGATGAAAGTGCGCATGGTGACTGTTGTATTCAATTCCGATGCAATTTCTGTGTTTCAACAACACTCTGATAGTAAACAGATTACAGAATGCCTCCAGCTGTGCATTGGAAAGTACTACTGGTCTTCCAGGGAACGATCAAAGCGTAGACTGTATGAGACATTACTCCCATGGAGAAAAGTGGTCATGGTGACTGTTGTATTCAATCCCGATGCAATTTCTGAGTTTCATTAGCACTCGGATAGTCCATAGATTATAGAATGCCTACAGATGTGCATCGGAAACTTATACTGGCCTTGAGGGAACGATCAAAGCGATGACAGTGTGAGACATTACTCCAATGGAGAAATGTACGCATGGTGCCTTTTGTATTCAATCCCGGTGGAATTTCTGTGTTTCAACAACACTTTGAATGTCCACAGATTACAGAATGCCTCCAGATGTGCATCAGAAACTACTACTGGTCTTCCAGGGAGCGATCAAAGCGTAGACTGTTTGAGACATTACTCCCATGGAGGAAAGTCCGCATGGTGACTGTTGTATTCAATCCCGATGCAATTTCTGTGTTTCAACAACATTCTGATAGTCCACAGATTACAGAATGCCTCCAGATGTGCATCTGAAACTACTACTGGTCTTCCAGCGACCGATCAAATCCTAAACTGTTTGAGACATTACTCCCATGGAGGAAAGTGTGCATGGTGACTGTTGTATTCAATCCCGATGCAATTTCTGTGTTTCATCAACACTCTGATAGTCCACAGATTACAGAATGCCTCCAATTGTGCATCGGAAACTACTACTTGTCTTCCACTGAGCGAATAATGCGTAGACTGTTTGAGACATTACTCCCATGGATGAAAGTGCGCATGGTGACTGTTGTATTCAATCCAGATGCAATTTCAGTGATTCAACAACACTCTGATAGTCCACAGATTACTGAATGCCTCCCGATGTGCATCGGAAACTACTACTGGTCTTCCAGGGAACGATCAAAGCGCAGACTGTTTGAGACTTTACTCCCATAGAGGAAAGTCCGCATGGTGACTGTTGTAGTCTATCCCGATGCAATTTCTGTGTTTCAACAACACTCTGATAGTAAACAGATTACAGAATGCCTCCAGATGTGCATCGGAAACTACTACTGGTATTCCAGGGAACGATCAGTGCGTAGACTGTTTCAGACATTACTCCCATGGAGGAAAGTGCGCATCGTAACTGTTGTATTCAATCCCGATGCAATTTCTGTGTTTCATCAACACTCTGATAGTCCACAGAATACAGAATGCCTCCAAATGTGCATCGGAAACTACTACTGGTCTTGAGGGAACGATCAAAGCGATGACAGTTTGAGACATTACTCCAATGTAGAAATGTACGCATGGTGCCTGTTGTATTCAATCCCGTTGCAATTTCTGTGTTTCATCAACACTTTGAAGGTCCACAGGTTACAGAATGCCTCCAGATGTGCATCGGGAACTACTACTGGTCTTCCAGGGAACGATCAAAGCGTAGACGGTTTGAGACATTACTCCCATGGAGAAAAGTGGTCATGGTGACTGTTGTATTCAATCCCGATGCAATGTCTGTGTTTCATTAGCACTCAGATACTAAACAGATTAAAGAATGCGTCCAGATGTGCATCGGAAACTACTACTGGTCTTCCAGGGAACGATCAAAGCGATGACAGTTTGAGACAATACTCCAATGGAGAAATGTACGCATGGTGCCTGGTGTATTCAATCCCGATGCAATTTCAGTGTTTCATCAACACTTTGAAGGTCCACAGATTACAGAAAGCCTCCAGATGTACATCGGAAACTACTACTGGTCATCCAGGGAACGATCGAAGCGTAAACTGTTTGAGACATTAATCCCATGGATGAAAGTGCGCATGGTGACTGTTGTATTCAATCCCGATGCAATTTCTGTGTTTCAACAACATTCTGATAGTCCACAGATTACAGAATGCCTCCAGATGTGCATCGGAAACTACTACTGGTCTTCCAGGGAACGACCAAAGCGTAGACTGTTTGAGACATTACTCGTATGTAGGAATGTGCGCATGGTGACTGTTGTATTCAATCCCGATGCAATTTCTGTGTTTCATCGACACTCTGATAGTCCACAGATTACAGATAGCCTCCAGATGTGCATCGGAAACTACTACTGGTCTTCCAGGGAACGATCAAAGCGTAGACTGTTTGAGACATTACTCCCATAGAGGAAAGGGGTCATGGTGACTGTTGTATTCAATCCCGATGCAATTTCTGTGATTCATTAGCTCTCGGATAGTCCACGGATTACAGAATGCCTCCAGATGTGCATCGGAAACTACCACTGGTCTTGAGGGAACGATCAAAGCCATGACAGTTTGGTACATTACTCCAATGGAGAAATGTACGCATGGTGCCTGTTGTATTCAATCCCGATGCAATTTCTGTGTTTCATCAACTCTTTGAAGGTCCACAGATTACAGAATGCCTCCAGATGTGCATCGGAAACTACTACTGGTCTTCCAGGGAACGATCAAAGCGTAGACTGTTTGAGACATTACTCCCATGGAGGAGAGTGCGCATGGTGACTGTTGTATTCAATTCCGATGCAATTTCTGTGTTTCAACAACACTCTGATAGTAAACAGATTACAGAATGCCTCCAGCTGTGCATTGGAAACTACTACTGGTCTTCCAGGGAACGATCAAAGCGTAGACTGTTTGAGACATTACTCCCATGGAGAAAAGTGGTCATGGTGACTGTTGTATTCAATCCCGATGCAATTTCTGAGTTTCATTAGCACTCGGATAGTCCATAGATTATAGAATGCCTACAGATGTGCATCGGAAACTTATACTGGCCTTGAGGGAACGATCAAAGCGATGACAGTGTGAGACATTACTCCAATGGAGAAATGTACGCATGGTGCCTTTTGTATTCAATCCCGGTGGAATTTCTGTGTTTCAACAACACTTTGAAGGTCCACAGATTACAGAATGCCTCCAGATGTGCATCAGAAACTACTACTGGTCTTCCAGGGAGCGATCAAAGCGTAGACTGTTTGAGACATTACTCCCATGGAGGAAAGTCCGCATGGTGACTGTTGTATTCAATCCCGATGCAATTTCTGTGTTTCAACAACATTCTGATAGTCCACAGATTACAGAATGCCTCCAGATGTGCATCGGAAACTACTACTGGTCTTCCAGCGACCGATCAAATGCTAAACTGTTTGAGACATTACTCCCATGGAGGAAAGTGTGCATGGTGACTGTTGTATTCAATCCCGATGCAATTTCTGTGTTTCATCAACACTCTGATAGTCCACAGATTACAGAATGCCTCCAATTGTGCATCGGAAACTACTACTTGTCTTCCACTGAACGAATAATGCGTAGACTGTTTGAGACATTACTCCCATGGATGAAAGTGCGCATGGTGACTGTTGTATTCAATCCAGATGCAATTTCAGTGATTCAACAACACTCTGATAGTCCACAGATTACTGAATGCCTCCCGATGTGCATCGGAAACTACTACTGGTCTTCCAGGGAACGATCAAAGTGCAGACTGTTTGAGACTTTACTCCCATAGAGGAAAGTCCGCATGGTGACTGTTGTAGTCTATCCCGATGCAATTTCTGTGTTTCAACAACACTCTGATAGTAAACAGATTACAGAATGCCTCCAGATGTGCATCGGAAACTACTACTGGTATTCCAGGGAACGATCAATGCGTAGACTGTTTCAGACATTACTCCCATGGAGGAAAGTGCGCATCGTAACTGTTGTATTCAATCCCGATGCAATTTCTGTGTTTCATCAACACTCTGATAGTCCACAGAATACAGAATGCCTCCAAATGTGCATCGGAAACTACTACGGGTCTTGAGGGAACGATCAAAGCGATGACAGTTTGAGACATTACTCCAATGGAGAAATGTTCGCATGGTGCTTGTTGTATTCAATCCCGTTGCAATTTCTGTGTTTCATCAACACTTTGAAGGTCCACAGATTACAGAATGCCTCCAGATGTGCATCGGAAACTACTACTGGTCTTCCAGGGAACGATCAAAGCGTAGACGGTTTGAGACATTACTCCCATGGAGAAAAGTGGTCATGGTGACTGTTGTATTCAATCCCGATGCAATATCTGTGTTTCATTAGCACTCAGATACTAAACAGATTAAAGAATGCGTCCAGATGTGCATCGGAAACTACTACTGGTCTTCCAGGGAACGATCAAAGCGATGACAGTTTGAGACAATACTCCAATGGAGAAATGTACGCATGGTGCCTGGTGTATTCAATCCCGATGCAATTTCAGTGTTTCATCAACACTTTGAAGGTCCACAGATTACAGAAAGCCTCCAGATGTACATCGGAAACTACTACTGGTCATCCAGGGAACGATCGAAGCGTAAACTGTTTGAGACATTAATCCCATGGATGAAAGTGCGCATGGTGACTGTTGTATTCAATCCCGATGCAATTTCTGTGTTTCAACAACATTCTGATAGTCCACAGATTACAGAATGCCTCCAGATGTGCATCGGAAACTACTACTGGTCTTCCAGGGAACGACCAATGCGTAGACTGTTTGAGACATTACTCGTATGTAGGAATGTGCGCATGGTGACTGTTGTATTCAATCCCGATACAATTTCTGTGTTTCATCGACACTCTGATAGTCCACAGATTACAGATAGCCTCCAGATGTGCATCGGAAACTACTACTGGTCTTCCAGGGAACGATCAAAGCGTAGACTGTTTGAGCCATTACTCCCATGGAGGAAAGTGCGCATGGTGACTGTTGTATTCAATCCCGATGCAATTTCAGTGTTTCAAAAACACTCTGATAGTCCACAGATTACAGAATGCCTCCAGATGTGCATCGGAAACTACTACTGGTCTTCCAGGGAGCGATCAAATCCTAAACTGTTTGAGACATTACTCCCATGGATGAAAGTGCGCATGGTGAATGTTGTATTCAATCCCGATGCAATTTGTGTGTTTCATCAACACTCAGATAATCCACAGATTACAGAATGCATCCAGATGTGCATCGGAAACTACTACTGGTCTTCAAGGGAACGATAAAACCGGAGACTGTTTGAGACATTACTCCTATGTAGGAAAGTGCGCAGGGTGACTTTGTATTCAATCCCGATGTAATTTCTGTGTTATATCAACACTCTGATAGTCCACAGATTACAGAATGCCTACAGATGTGCATCGGAACCTACTACTGGTCTTCCAGGTAACGATGAAAGCGTAGACTGTATGAACATTACTCCCATGGAGGAAAGTGCGGATGGTGACTGTTGTATTCTATCCCGATGCAATTTCTGTGTTACAACAACACTCTGATAGTCCACAGATTGCAAAATGCCTCCAGATTAGCATCGGAAGCTACTACTGGTCTTCCAGGGAATGATCTGAGCGTGGACTGTTTGAGACATTACTCCCATGGAGAAAAGTGGTCATGGTGACTGTTGTATTCAATCCCGATGCAATTTCTTTGTTTCATTAGAACTCGGATAGTCCACAGATTAAAGAATGCCTCCAGATGTGCATAGAAAACTACTACTGGTCTTGAGGTAACAATCAAAGCGATGACAGTTTGAGACATTACTCCAATGGAGAATTGTACGCATGGTGCCTGTTGTATTCAATACCGATGCAATTTCTGTGTTTCATCAACACCTTGAAGGTCCACAGATTACAGAATGCCTCCAGATGTGCATCGGAAACTACTACTTGTCTTCCAGGGAACGACCTAGCGTAGTCTGTTTCAGACGTTACTCCCATGGAGGAAAGAGTGGATGGTGACTGTTGTATTCAATCCCGAAGCTGTTTCTGTGTTTCATCAACACTCTGATAGTCCACAGATTACAGATTGTCTCCAGATGTGCATCGGAAACTACTACTGGTCTTCCAGGGAACGATCAAAGCGTAGCCTGTTTGAGACATTACTCCCATGAGGGAAGTGCGCATGGTGCCTGTTGTATTCAATCCCAATGCAATTTCAGTGCTTCAACAACACTCTGATAGTACCACAGATTACAGTATGCCTCCAGATGTGCATCGGAAACTACTACTGCTCTTCCAGGGAACGATCAAAGCGTAGACTCTTTGAGACATTACTCCCATGGAGGAAAGTGCGCATGTCGACTGTTGTATTCAATCCCGATGCAATTCCTGTGTTTCAACAACATTCTGATAGTCCACAGATTACAGAATTCCTCCAGATGTGCATCGGAAAGTACTACTGGTCTTCCAGGGAGCGATGAAATTCTAAACTGTTAGAGACATTACTCCCATGGAGGAAAGTGCTCATGGTGACTGTTGTATTCAATCCTCAGATTACAGAATGCCTCCAGATGTGCATCGGAAACTACTTCTGGTCATCCATTGAACGATCAAAGCGTAGACTGTTCGAGACACTACTCCCATGGATGAAAGTGCGCATGGTGACTGTTGTATTCAATCACGATGCGATTTCAGTGTTTCCACAACACTCTGATAGTCCACAGATTACAGAATGCCTCCCGATGTGTATCGGAAACTACTACTGGTCTTCCAGGGAACGATCAAAGCGTAGACTGTTTGAGACTTTACTCCCATAGAGGAAAGTCCGCATGGTGACTGTTGTATTCAATCCCGATGCAATTTCTGTGTTTCAACAACACTCTGATAGTAAACAGATTACAGGATGCCTCCAGATGTGCATCGGAAACTACTACTGGTATTCCAGGGAACGATCAATGCGTAGACTGTTTCAGACATGACTCCCATTGAGGAAAGTGCGCATCGTAACTGTTGTATTCAATCCCGATGCAATTTCTGTGTTTCATCAACACTCTGATAGTCCACAGAATACAGAATGCCTCCAAATGTGCATCGGAAACTACTACTGGTCTTGAGGGAACGATCAAAGCGATGACAGTTTGAGACATTACTCCAATGGAGAAATGTACGCATGGTGCCTGTTGTATTCAATCCCGTTGCAATTTCTGTGTTTCATCAACACTTTGAAGGTCCACAGAATACAGAATGCCTCCAGATGTGCATCGGAAACTACTACTTGTCTTCCAGGGAACGATCAAAGCGTAGACTGTTTGAGACATTACTCCCATGGAGGAAAGTGCGCATGGTGACTGTTGTATTCAATCCCGATGCCATTTCAGTGTTTCAAAAACACTCTGATAGTCCACAGATTACAGAATGCCTCCAGATGTGCATCGGAAACTACTACTGGTCTTCCAGGGAGCGATCTAATCCTAATCTGTTTGAGACATTACTCCCATGGATGAAAGTGCGCATGGTGACTGTTGTAATCAATCCCGATGCAATTTGTGTGTTTCATCAACACTCAGAAAGTCCACAGATTACAGAATGCATCCAGATGTGCATCGGAAACTACTACTGGTCTTCCAGGGAACGATCAAAGCGTAGACTGTTTGAGACATTACTCCCATGGATGAAAGTTCGCATGGTGACTGCTGTATTCAGTCCCGATGCAATTTCCGTGTTTCAACAACACTCTGATAGTCCACAGATTACAGAATGCCTCCAGATGTGCATCGGAATCTACTACTGGTCTTCCAGGGAACGATCAAAGTGTAGACTGTTTGAGACATTACTCCCATGGAGAAAGTCCGCATGGTGATTGTTGTATTCAATACCGATGCAATTTCAGTGTTTCAACAACACCCTGATAGTAAACAGATTACAGAATGCCTCCAGATGTGCATCGGAAACTACTACTGGTCTTCCAGGGAACGATCAAAGCGTAGACTGTTTGAGACATTACTCCTATGTAGGAAAGTGCGCAGGGTGACTTTGTATTCAATCCCGATGTAATTTCTGTGTTATATCAACACTCTGATAGTCCACAGATTACAGAGTGCCTCCAGATGTGCATCGGAACCTACTACTGGTCTTCCAGGGAACGATCAAAGCGTAGACTCTTTGAACATTACTCCCATGGAGGAAAGTGCGGATGGTGACTGTTGTATTCAATCCCGATGCAATTTCTGTGTTTCAACAACACTCTGATAGTCCACAGATTGCAAAATGCCTCCAGATTAGCATCGGAAGCTACTACTGGTCTTCCAGGGAACGATCTGAGCGTGGACTGTTTGAGACATTACTCCTATGGAGAAAAGTCCGCATGGTGACTGTTGTATACAATCCCGATGCAATTTCTGTTTTTCAACAACACTCTGATAGTAAAGAGATTACAGAATGCCTCCAGATGTGCATCGGAAACTACTACTGTTCTTCCAGGGAACGATCAAAGCGTAGACTGTTTGAGACCTTACTCCCATTGAGAAAAGTGGTCATGGTGACTGTTGTATTCAATCCCGATGCAATTTCTTTGTTTCATTAGAACTCGGATAGTCCACAGATTAAAGAATGCCTCCAGATGTGCATCGAAAACTACTACTGGTCTTGAGGGAACGATCAAAGCGATGTCAGTTTGAGACATTACTCCAATGGAGAATTGTACGCATGGTGCCTGTTGTATTCAATCCCGATGCAATTTCTGTGTTTCATCAACACTTTGAAGGTCCACAGTTTACAGAATGCCTCCAGATGTGCATCGGAAACTACTACTTGTCTTCCAGGGAACGACCAAGCGTAGACTGTTTCAGATGTTACTTCCATGGAGGAAAGTGTGGATGGTGACTGTTGTATTCAATCCCGATGCAATTTCAGTGTTTCAAAAACACTCTGATAGTCCACAGATTACAGAATGCCTCCAGATGTGCATCGGAAACTACTACTGGTCTTCCAGGGAGCGATCAAATCCTAAACTGTTTGAGACATTACTCCCATGGATGAAAGTGCGCATGGTGAATGTTGTATTCAATCCCGATGCAATTTGTGTGTTTCATCAACACTCAGATAATCCACAGATTACAGAATGCATCCAGATGTGCATCGGAAACTACTACTGGTCTTCAAGGGAACGATAAAACCGGAGACTGTTTGAGACATTACTCCTATGTAGGAAAGTGCGCAGGGTGACTTTGTATTCAATCCCGATGTAATTTCTGTGTTATATCAACACTCTGATAGTCCACAGATTACAGAATGCCTACAGATGTGCATCGGAACCTACTACTGGTCTTCCAGGTAACGATGAAAGCGTAGACTGTATGAACATTACTCCCATGGAGGAAAGTGCGGATGGTGACTGTTGTATTCTATCCCGATGCAATTTCTGTGTTACAACAACACTCTGATAGTCCACAGATTGCAAAATGCCTCCAGATTAGCATCGGAAGCTACTACTGGTCTTCCAGGGAATGATCTGAGCGTGGACTGTTTGAGACATTACTCCCATGGAGAAAAGTGGTCATGGTGACTGTTGTATTCAATCCCGATGCAATTTCTTTGTTTCATTAGAACTCGGATAGTCCACAGATTAAAGAATGCCTCCAGATGTGCATAGAAAACTACTACTGGTCTTGAGGTAACAATCAAAGCGATGACAGTTTGAGACATTACTCCAATGGAGAATTGTACGCATGGTGCCTGTTGTATTCAATACCGATGCAATTTCTGTGTTTCATCAACACCTTGAAGGTCCACAGATTACAGAATGCCTCCAGATGTGCATCGGAAACTACTACTTGTCTTCCAGGGAACGACCTAGCGTAGTCTGTTTCAGACGTTACTCCCATGGAGGAAAGAGTGGATGGTGACTGTTGTATTCAATCCCGAAGCTGTTTCTGTGTTTCATCAACACTCTGATAGTCCACAGATTACAGATTGTCTCCAGATGTGCATCGGAAACTACTACTGGTCTTCCAGGGAACGATCAAAGCGTAGCCTGTTTGAGACATTACTCCCATGAGGGAAGTGCGCATGGTGCCTGTTGTATTCAATCCCAATGCAATTTCAGTGCTTCAACAACACTCTGATAGTACCACAGATTACAGTATGCCTCCAGATGTGCATCGGAAACTACTACTGCTCTTCCAGGGAACGATCAAAGCGTAGACTCTTTGAGACATTACTCCCATGGAGGAAAGTGCGCATGTCGACTGTTGTATTCAATCCCGATGCAATTCCTGTGTTTCAACAACATTCTGATAGTCCACAGATTACAGAATTCCTCCAGATGTGCATCGGAAAGTACTACTGGTCTTCCAGGGAGCGATGAAATTCTAAACTGTTTGAGACATTACTCCCATGGAGGAAAGTGCTCATGGTGACTGTTGTATTCAATCCTCAGATTACAGAATGCCTCCAGATGTGCATCGGAAACTACTTCTGGTCATCCATTGAACGATCAAAGCGTAGACTGTTCGAGACACTACTCCCATGGATGAAAGTGCGCATGGTGACTGTTGTATTCAATCACGATGCGATTTCAGTGTTTCCACAACACTCTGATAGTCCACAGATTACAGAATGCCTCCCGATGTGTATCGGAAACTACTACTGGTCTTCCAGGGAACGATCAAAGCGTAGACTGTTTGAGACTTTACTCCCATAGAGGAAAGTCCGCATGGTGACTGTTGTATTCAATCCCGATGCAATTTCTGTGTTTCAACAACACTCTGATAGTAAACAGATTACAGGATGCCTCCAGATGTGCATCGGAAACTACTACTGGTATTCCAGGGAACGATCAATGCGTAGACTGTTTCAGACATGACTCCCATTGAGGAAAGTGCGCATCGTAACTGTTGTATTCAATCCCGATGCAATTTCTGTGTTTCATCAACACTCTGATAGTCCACAGAATACAGAATGCCTCCAAATGTGCATCGGAAACTACTACTGGTCTTGAGGGAACGATCAAAGCGATGACAGTTTGAGACATTACTCCAATGGAGAAATGTACGCATGGTGCCTGTTGTATTCAATCCCGTTGCAATTTCTGTGTTTCATCAACACTTTGAAGGTCCACAGAATACAGAATGCCTCCAGATGTGCATCGGAAACTACTACTTGTCTTCCAGGGAACGATCAAAGCGTAGACTGTTTGAGACATTACTCCCATGGAGGAAAGTGCGCATGGTGACTGTTGTATTCAATCCCGATGCCATTTCAGTGTTTCAAAAACACTCTGATAGTCCACAGATTACAGAATGCCTCCAGATGTGCATCGGAAACTACTACTGGTCTTCCAGGGAGCGATCTAATCCTAATCTGTTTGAGACATTACTCCCATGGATGAAAGTGCGCATGGTGACTGTTGTAATCAATCCCGATGCAATTTGTGTGTTTCATCAACACTCAGAAAGTCCACAGATTACAGAATGCATCCAGATGTGCATCGGAAACTACTACTGGTCTTCCAGGGAACGATCAAAGCGTAGACTGTTTGAGACATTACTCCCATGGATGAAAGTTCGCATGGTGACTGCTGTATTCAGTCCCGATGCAATTTCCGTGTTTCAACAACACTCTGATAGTCCACAGATTACAGAATGCCTCCAGATGTGCATCGGAATCTACTACTGGTCTTCCAGGGAACGATCAAAGTGTAGACTGTTTGAGACATTACTCCCATGGAGAAAGTCCGCATGGTGATTGTTGTATTCAATACCGATGCAATTTCAGTGTTTCAACAACACCCTGATAGTAAACAGATTACAGAATGCCTCCAGATGTGCATCGGAAACTACTACTGGTCTTCCAGGGAACGATCAAAGCGTAGACTGTTTGAGACATTACTCCTATGTAGGAAAGTGCGCAGGGTGACTTTGTATTCAATCCCGATGTAATTTCTGTGTTATATCAACACTCTGATAGTCCACAGATTACAGAGTGCCTCCAGATGTGCATCGGAACCTACTACTGGTCTTCCAGGGAACGATCAAAGCGTAGACTCTTTGAACATTACTCCCATGGAGGAAAGTGCGGATGGTGACTGTTGTATTCAATCCCGATGCAATTTCTGTGTTTCAACAACACTCTGATAGTCCATAGATTGCAAAATGCCTCCAGATTAGCATCGGAAGCTACTACTGGTCTTCCAGGGAACGATCTGAGCGTGGACTGTTTGAGACATTACTCCTATGGAGGAAAGTCCGCATGGTGACTGTTGTATACAATCCCGATGCAATTTCTGTTTTTCAACAACACTCTGATAGTAAAGAGATTACAGAATGCCTCCAGATGTGCATCGGAAACTACTACTGTTCTTCCAGGGAACGATCAAAGCGTAGACTGTTTGAGACCTTACTCCCATTGAGAAAAGTGGTCATGGTGACTGTTGTATTCAATCCCGATGCAATTTCTTTGTTTCATTAGAACTCGGATAGTCCACAGATTAAAGAATGCCTCCAGATGTGCATCGAAAACTACTACTGGTCTTGAGGGAACGATCAAAGCGATGTCAGTTTGAGACATTACTCCAATGGAGAATTGTACGCATGGTGCCTGTTGTATTCAATCCCGATGCAATTTCTGTGTTTCATCAACACTTTGAAGGTCCACAGATTACAGAATGCCTCCAGATGTGCATCGGAAACTACTACTTGTCTTCCAGGGAACGACCAAGCGTAGACTGTTTCAGATGTTACTTCCATGGAGGAAAGTGTGGATGGTGACTGTTGTATTCAATCCCGATGCTATTTCTGTGTTTCATAAACACTCTGATAGTCCACAGATTACTGATTGTCTCCAGATGTGCATCGGAAACTACTACTGGTCTTCCAGGGAACGATCAAAGCGTAGACTGTTTGAGACATTACTCCCATGGAGAAAAGTGGTAATGGTGACTGTTGTATTCAATCCCGATGCAATTTCTTTGTTTCATTAGAACTCGGATAGTCCACAGATTAAAGAATGCCTCCAGATGTGCATCGAAAACTACTACTGGTCTTGAGGGAACGATCAAAGCGATGTCAGTTTGAGACATTACTCCAATGGAGAATTCTACTCATGGTGCCTGTTGTATTCAATCCCGATGCAATTTCTGTGTTTCATCAACACTTTGAAGGTCCACAGATTACAGAATGCCTCCAGATGTGCATCAGAAACTACTACTTGTCTTCCAGGGAACGACCAAGCGTAGACTGTTTCAGACGTTACTACCATGGAGGAAAGTGTGGATGGTGACTGTTGTATTCAATCCCGATGCTATTTCTGTGTTTCTTCAACACTCTGATAGTCCACAGATTACTGATTGTCTCCAGATGTGCATCGGAAACTACTACTGGTCTTCCAGGGAACGATCAAAGCGTAGACTGTTTGAGACATTACTCCCATGGAGAAAAGTGGTCATGGTGACTGTTGTATTCAATCCCGATGCAATTTCTTTGTTTCATTAGAACTCGGATAGTCCACAGATTAAAGGATGCCTCCAGATGTGCATAGGATACTACTACTGATCTTGAGGGAACGATCAAAGCGATGACAGTTTGAGACATAACTCCAATGGAGAATTGTACGCATGGTGCCTGTTGTATTCAATCCCGATGCAATTTCTGTGTTTCATCAACACTTTGAAGGTCCACAGATTACAGAATGCCTCCAGATGTGCATCGGAAACTACTACTGGTCTTCCAGGGAACGACCAAGCGTAGACTGTTTCAGACGGTACTCCCATGGAGGATAGTGCGGATGGTGTCTGTTGTATTCAATCCCGATGCTATTTCTGTGTTTCATCAACACTCTGATAGTCCACAGATTACAGATTGTCTCCAGATGAGCATCGGAAACTACTACTGGTCTTCCAGGGAACGATCAAAGCGTAGAATGTTTGAGACATTACTCCCATGGAGAAAAGTGGTCATGGTGACTGTTGTATTCAATCCCGATGCAATTTCTGTGTTTCATTAGCACTCAGATAGTCCACAGATTAAAGAATGCCTCCAGATGGGCATCGGAAACAACTACTGGTCTTCCAGGGAACGATCAAAGCGATGACAGTTTGAGACAATACTCCAATGGAGAAATGTACGCATGGTGCCTGTTGTATTCAATCCCGATGCAATTACTGTGTTTCAACAACACTCTGATAGTAAACAGATTACAGAATGCCTCCAGATGTGCATCGGAAACTACTACTGGTCTTCCTGGGAACGATCAAAGCGTAGACTGTTTGAGACATTACGCCCATGGAGAAAAGTGCTCATGGTGACTGTTGTATTCAATCCCGATGCAATATCTGTTTTTCATTAGCACTCGGATAGTCCACAGATTAATGGACGCCTCCAAATGTGCATCGGAAACTATTACTGGTCTTGAGGGAACGATCAAAGCGATGACAGTTTGCGACATTACACCAATGGAGAAATGTACGCATTATGCCTGTTGTATTCAATCCCGATGCTATTTCTGTGTTTCATCAACACTTTGATGGTCCACAGATTACAGAATACCTCCAGATGTGCATTGGAAACTACTACTGCTCTTCCAGGGAACGATCAAAGCGTAGCCTGTTTGAGACATTACTCCCATGGAGGAAAGGGCGCATGGTGACTGTTGTATTCAATCCCGATGCAATTTCAGTGCTTCATCAACACTCTGATAGTACCACAGATTACAGAATGCCTCCAGATGTGCATCGGAAACTACTACTGCTCTTCCAGGGAATGATCAAAACGTAGACTCTTTGAGACATTACTCCCATGGAGGAAAGTGCGCATGTCGACTGTTGTATTCAATCCCGATGCAATTTCTGTGTTTCAACAACATTCTGATAGTCCACAGATTACAGAATGCCTCCAGATGTGCATCGGAAAGTACTACTGATCTTCCAGGGATCGATGAAATTCTAAACTGTATGAGACATTACTCCCATGGAGGAAAGTGCGCATGGTGACTGTTGTATTCAATCCTCAGATTACAGAATGCCTCCAGATGTGCATCGGAAACTACTTCTGATCATCCAGGGAACGATCAAACCGTAGACTGTTTGAGACACTACTCCCATGGATGAAAGTGCGCATGGTGACAGTTGTATTCAATCCCGATGCGATTTCAGTGTTTCCACAACACTCTGATAGTCCACAGATTACAGAATGCCTCCAGATGTGCATCGGAAACTACTACTGGTCTTCCAGGGAACGATCAAAGCGTAGAATGTTTGAGACATTACTCCCATGGAGGAAAGTCCGCATGGTGACTGTTGTATTCAATCCCGATGCAATTACTGTGTTTCAACAACACTCTGATAGTAAACAGATTACAGAATGCCTCCAGATGTGCATCGGAAACTACTACTGGTCTTCCTGGGAGCGATCAAAGCGTAGACTGTTTGAGATATTACTTCCATGGAGGAAAGTGCGCATGGTGACAGTTTTACTCAATCCCGATGCAATTTCTGTGTTCATCAACACTCTGATAGACCACAGATTACAGAATGCCTAAAGATGTGCATCGGAAACTACTACTGGTCTTCCAGGGAGCGATCAAAGCCTAAACTGTTTGAGACGTTACTCCCATGGAGGAAAGTGCGCATGGTCACTGTTGTATTTAATCCCGCGGCAATTTCTGTGTTTTATCGACACTTTGAAGGTCCACAGATCACAGAATGCCTCCTGATGTGCATCGGAAACTACTACTGGTCTTCTAGGGAACGATCAAAGTGTAGACTGTTTGAGACATTACTCCCATGGAGGTAAGAGTGCATGGTGACTCTTATATTCAATCCCGATGCAATTTATGTGTTTCATCAACACTTTGAAGCTCCACAAATTACAGAATGCCTCCAGATGTGCATCGGAAACTATTACTGGTCTTCCAGGGAACGATCAAAGCGTAGACTATTTGAGACATTACTCCTATGTAGGAAAGTGCGCATGGTGACTTTGTATTCAATCCCGATGTAATTTCTGTGTTATATCAACACTCTGATAGTCCACAGATTACAGAATGCCTCCAGATGTGCATCGGAACCTACTAGTGGTCTTGCAGGGAACGATCAAAGCGTAGACTGTTTGAGACATTACTCCCTTGGAGGAAAGTGCGGATGATGACTGTTGTATTCAATCCCGATGCAATTTCTGTGTTTCAACAACACTCTGATAGTTTACAGATTGCAAAATGCCTCCAGATTTGCATCGGAAGCTACTTCTGGTCTTCCAGGGAACGATCAAAGCGTAGACTGTTTGAGACATTACTCCCATGGAGGAAAGTTTGCATGGTGACTGTTGTATTCAATCCCGTACAGAATGCTTCCAGATGTGCATTGGAAACTACTACTGGTCTTCCAGGGAACGATCAAAGCGTAGGCTGTTTGAGACATTCCTCCCATGGAGGAAAGTGGTCATGGTGACTGTTGTATTCAATCCCGATGCAATTTCTTTGTTTCATTAGAACTCGGATAGTCCACAGATTAAAGAATGCCTCCAGATGTGCATCGAAAACTACTACTGGTCTTGAGGGAACGATCAAAGCGATGTCAGTTTGAGACATTACTCCAATGGAGAATTGTACGCATGGTGCCTGTTGTATTCAATCCCGATGCAATTTCTGTGTTTCATCAACACTTTGAAGGTCCACAGATTACAGAATGCCTCGAGATGTGCATCGGAAACTACTACTTGTCTTCCAGGGAACGACCAAGCGTAGACTGTTTCAGACGTTACTCCCATGGAGGAAAGTGTCGATGGTGACTGTTGTATTCAATCCCGATGCTATTTCTGTGTTTCATCAACACTCTGATAGTCCACAGATTACTGATTGTCTCCAGATGTGCATCGGAAACTACTACTGGTCTTCCAGGGAACGATCAAAGCGTAGACTGTTTGAGACATTACTCCCATGGAGAAAAGTGGTCATGGTGACTGTTGTATTCAATCCCGATGCAATTTCTTTGTTTCATTAGAACTCGGATAGTCCACAGATTAAAGAATGCCTCCAGATGTGCATCGGAAACTACTACTGATCTTGAGGGAACGATCAAAGCGATGACAGTTTGAGACATTACTGCAATGGAGAATTGTACGCATGGTGCCTGTTGTATTCAATCCCGATGCAATTTCTGTGTTTCATCAACACTTTGAAGGTCCACAGATTACAGAATGCCTCCAGATGTGCATCGGAAACTACTACTGGTCTTCCAGGGAACGACCAAGCGTAGACTCTTTCAGACGGTACTCCCATGGAGGAAAGTGCGGATGGTGACTGTTGTATTCAATCCCGATGCTATTTCTGTGTTTCATCAACACTCTGATAGTCCACAGATTACAGATTGTCTCCAGATGAGCATCGGAAACTACTACTGGTCTTCCAGGGAACGATCAAAGCGTAGAATGTTTGAGACATTACTCCCAAGGAGAAAAGTGGTCATGGTGACTGTTGTATTCAATCCCGATGCAATTTCTGTGTTTCATTAGCACTCAGATAGTCCAAAGATTAAAGAATGCCTCCAGATGTGCATCGGAAACAACTACTGGTCTTCCAGGGAACGATCAAAGCGATGACAGTTTGAGACAATACTCCAATGGAGAAATGTACGCATGGTGCCTGTTGTATTCAATCCCGATGAAATTTCTGTGTTTCATCAACACTTTGAAGGTCCACAGATTACAGAAAGCCTCCAGATGTACATCGGAAACTACTACTGGTCATCCAGGGAACGATCGAAGCGTAGACTGTTTGAGACATTACGCCCATGGAGAAAAGTGCTCATGGTGACTGTTGTATTCAATCCCGATGCAATATCTGTGTTTCATTAGCACTCGGATAGTCCACAGATTAATGTACGACTCCAAATGTGCATCGGAAACTATTACTGGTCTTGAGGGAACGATCAAAGCAATGACAGTTTGCGACATTACACCAATGGAGAAATGTACGCATTATGCCTGTAGTATTCAATCCCGATGCTATTTCTGTGTTTCATCAACACGTTGATGGTCCACAGATTACAGAGTACCTCCAGATGTGCATTGGAAACTACTACTGCTCTTCCAGGGAACGATCAAAGCGTAGCCTGTTTGAGACATTACTCCCATGGAGGAAAGTGCGCATGGTGACTGTTGTATTCAATCCCGATGCAATTTCAGTGCTTCAACAACACTCTGATAGTACCACAGATTACAGAATGCCTCCAGATGTGCATCGGAAACTACTACTGCTCTTCCAGGGAACGATCAAAGCGTAGACTCTTTGAGACATTACTCCCATGGAGGAAAGTGCGCATGTCGACTGTTGTATTCAATCCCGATGCAATTTCTGTGTTTCAACAACATTCTGATAGTCCACAGATTATAGAATGCCTCCAGATGTGCATCGGAAAGTACTACTGGTCTTCCAGGGATCGATGAAATTCTAAACTGTTTGAGACATTACTCCCATGGAGGAAAGTGCGCATGGTGACTGTTGTCTTCAATCCTCAGATTACAGAATGCCTCCAGATGTGCATCGGAAACTACTTCTGATCATCCAGGGAACGATCAAACCGTAGACTGTTTGAGACACTACTCCCATGGATGAAAGTGCGCATGGTGACAGTTGTATTCAATCCCGATGCGATTTCAGTGTTTCCACAACACTCTGATAGTCCACAGATTACAGAATGCCTCCAGATGTGCATCGGAAACTACTACTGGTCTTCCAGGGAACGATCAAAGCGTAGAATGTTTGAGACATTACTCCCATGGCGGAAAGTCCGCATGGTGACTGTTGTATTCAATCCCGATGCAATTACTGTGTTTCAACAACACTCTGATAGTAAACAGATTACAGAATGCCTCCAGATGTGCATCGGAAACTACTACTGGTCTTCCTGGGAGCGATCAAAGCGTAGACTGTTTGAGATATTACTTCCATGGAGGAAAGTGCGCATGGTGACAGTTTTACTCAATCCCGATGCAATTTCTGTGTTCATCAACACTCTGATAGACCACAGATTACAGAATGCCTAAAGATGTGCATCGGAAACTACTACTGGTCTTCCAGGGAGCGATCAAAGCCTAAACTGTTTGAGACGTTACTCCCATGGAGGAAAGTGCGCATGGTCACTGTTGTATTTAATCCCGCGGCAATTTCTGTGTTTTATCGACACTTTGAAGGTCCACAGATCACAGAATGCCTCCTGATGTGCATCGGAAACTACTACTGGTCTTCTAGGGAACGATCAAAGCGTAGACTGTTTGAGACATTACTCCCATGGAGGTAAGAGTGCATGGTGACTCTTATATTCAATCCCGATGCAATTTATGTGTTTCATCAACACTTTGAAGCTCCACAGATTACAGAATGCCTCCAGATGTGCATCGGAAACTATTACTGGTCTTCCAGGGAACGATCAAAGCGTAGACTATTTGAGACATTACTCCTATGTAGGAAAGTGCGCATGGTGACTTTGTATTCAATCCCGATGTAATTTCTGTGTTATATCAACACTCTGATAGTCCACAGATTACAGAATGCCTCCAGATGTGCATCGGAACCTACTAGTGGTCTTGCAGGGAACGATCAAAGCGTAGACTGTTTGAGACATTACTCCCTTGGAGGAAAGTGCGGATGATGACTGTTGTATTCAATCCCGATGCAATTTCTGTGTTTCAACAACACTCTGATAGTCCACAGATTGCAAAATGCCTCCAGATTTGCATCGGAAGCTACTTCTGGTCTTCCAGGGAACGATCAAAGCGTAGACTGTTTGAGACATTACTCCCATGGAGGAAAGTTTGCATGGTGACTGTTGTATTCAATCCCGATGCAATTTCTGTGTTTCAACAACACTCTGACAGTAAAGAGATTACAGAATGCTTCCAGATGTGCATTGGAAACTACTACTGGTCTTCCAGGGAACGATCAAAGCGTAGGCTGTTTGAGACATTCCTCCCATGGAGGAAAGTGGTCATGGTGACTGTTGTATTCAATCCCGATGCAAATTCTTTGTTTCATTAGAACTCGGATAGTCCACAGATTAAAGAATGCCTCCAGATGTGCATCGAAAACTACTACTGGTCTTGAGGGAACGATCAAAGCGATGTCAGTTTGAGACATTACTCCAATGGAGAATTCTACGCATGGTGCCTATTGTATTCAATCCCGATGCAATTTCTGTGTTTCATCAACACTTTGAAGGTCCACAGATTACAGAATGCCTCCAGATGTGCATCGGAAACTACTACTTGTCTTCCAGGGAACGACCAAGCGTAGACTGTTTCAGACGTTACTCCCATGGAGGAAAGTGTGGATGGTGACTGTTGTATTCAATCCCGATGCTATTTCTGTGTTTCATCAACACTCTGATAGTCCACAGATTACTGATTGTCTCCAGATGTGCATCGGAAACTACTACTGGTCTTCCAGGGAACGATCAAAGCGTAGACTGTTTGAGACATTACTCCCATGGAGAAAAGTGGTCATGGTGACTGTTGTATTCAATCCCGATGCAATTTCTTTGTTTCATTAGAACTCGGATAGTCCACAGATTAAAGAATGCCTCCAG
Source organism: Schistocerca gregaria (assembly GCF_023897955.1). Lineage (NCBI taxonomy): Eukaryota > Metazoa > Arthropoda > Insecta > Orthoptera > Acrididae > Schistocerca > Schistocerca gregaria. The sequence goes on along the minus strand of NC_064926.1, from coordinate 17,124,649 downwards.
ATGTGCATCGGAAACTACTACTGATCTTGAGGGAACGATCAAAGCGATGACAGTTTGAGACATTACTGCAATAGAGAATTGTACGCATGGTGCCTGTTGTATTCAATCCCGATGCAATTTCTGTGTTTCATCAACACTTTGAAGGTCCACAGATTACAGAATGCCTCCAGATGTGCATCGGAAACTACTATTGGTCTTCCAGGGAACGACCAAGCGTAGACTCTTTCAGACGGTACTCCCATGGAGGAAAGTGCGGATGGTGACTGTTGTATTCAATCCCGATGCTATTTCTGTGTTTCATCAACACTCTGATAGTCCACGGATTACAGATTGTCTCCAGATGAGCATCGGAAACTACTACTGGTCTTCCAGGGAACGATCAAAGCGTAGAATGTTTGAGACATTACCCCCAAGGAGAAAAGTGGTCATGGTGACTGTTGTATTCAATCCCGATGCAATTTCTGTGTTTCATTAGCACTCAGATAGTCCAAAGATTAAAGAATGCCTCCAGATGTGCATCGGAAACAACTACTGGTCTTCCAGGGAACGATCAAAGCGATGACAGTTTGAGACAATACTCCAATGGAGAAATGTACGCATGGTGCCTGTTGTATTCAATCCCGATGAAATTTCTGTGTTTCATCAACACTTTGAAGGTCCACAGATTACAGAAAGCCTCCAGATGTACATCGGAAACTACTACTGGTCATCCAGGGAACGATCGAAGCGTAGACTGTTTGAGACATTACGCCCATGGAGAAAAGTGCTCATGGTGACTGTTGTATTCAATCCCGATGCAATATCTGTGTTTCATTAGCACTCGGATAGTCCACAGATTAATGTACGACTCCAAATGTGCATCGGAAACTATTACTGGTCTTGAGGGAACGATCAAAGCAATGACAGTTTGCGACATTACACCAATGGAGAAATGTACGCATTATGCCTGTAGTATTCAATCCCGATGCTATTTCTGTGTTTCATCAACACGTTGATGGTCCACAGATTACAGAGTACCTCCAGATGTGCATTGGAAACTACTACTGCTCTTCCAGGGAACGATCAAAGCGTAGCCTGTTTGAGACATTACTCCCATGGAGGAAAGTGCGCATGGTGACTGTTGTATTCAATCCCGATGCAATTTCAGTGCTTCAACAACACTCTGATAGTACCACAGATTACAGAATGCCTCCAGATGTGCATCGGAAACTACTACTGCTCTTCCAGGGAACGATCAAAGCGTAGACTCTTTGAGACATTACTCCCATGGAGGAAAGTGCGCATGTCGACTGTTGTATTCAATCCCGATGCAATTTCTGTGTTTCAACAACATTCTGATAGTCCACAGATTATAGAATGCCTCCAGATGTGCATCGGAAAGTACTACTGGTCTTCCAGGGATCGATGAAATTCTAAACTGTTTGAGACATTACTCCCATGGAGGAAAGTGCGCATGATGACTGTTGTATTCAATCCTTAGATTACAGAATGCCTCCAGATGTGCATCGGAAACTACTTCTGATCATCCAGGGAACGATCAAACCGTAGACTGTTTGAGACACTACTCCCATGGATGAAAGTGCGCATGGTGACAGTTGTATTCAATCCCGATGCGATTTCAGTGTTTCCACAACACTCTGATAGTCCACAGATTACAGAATGCCTCCAGATGTGCATCGGAAACTACTACTGGTCTTCCAGGAAACGATCAAAGCGAAGAATGTTTGAGACATTACTCCCATGGAGGAAAGTCCGCATGGTGACTGTTGTATTCTATCCCGATGCAATTACTGTGTTTCAACAACACTCTGATAGTAAACAGATTACAGAATGCCTCCAGATGTGCATCGGAAACTACTACTGGTCTTCCTGGGAGCGATCAAAGCGTAGACTGTTTGAGATATTACTTCAATGGAGGAAAGTGCGCATGGTGACAGTTTTATTCAATCCCGATGCAATTTCTGTGTTCATCAACACTCTGATAGACCACAGATTACAGAATGCCTAAAGATGTGCATCGGAAACTACTACTGGTCTTCCAGGGAGCGATCAAAGCCTAAACTGTTTGAGACGTTACTCCCATGGAGGAAAGTGCGCATGGTCACTATTGTATTTAATCCCGCGGCAATTTCTGTGTTTTATCGACACTTTGAAGGTCCACAGATCACAGAATGCCTCCAGATGTGCATCGGAAACTATTACTGGTCTTCCAGGGAACGATCAAAGCGTAGACTATTTGAGACATTACTCCCATGGAGGAAAGTCCGCATGGTGACTGTTGTATTCAATCCCGATGCAATTTCTGTGTTATATCAACACTCTGATAGTCCACAGATTACAGAATGCCTCCAGATGTGCATCGGAACCTACTAGTGGTCTTGCAGGGAACGATCAAAGCGTAGACTGTTTGAGACATTCCTCCCATGGAGGAAAGTGGTCATGGTGACTGTTGTATTCAATCCCGATGCAATTTCTGTGTTTCGACAACACTCTGATAGTAAACAGACTACAGAATGCCACCAGATGTGCATTGGAAACTACTACTGGTCTTCCAGGGAACGATCAAAGCGTAGACTCTGTGAGACATTACTCCCATGGAGAAAAGTGGTCATGGTGACTGTTGTATTCAATCCCGATGCAATTTCTGTGTTTCATCAACACTTTGAAGGTCCACAGATTACAGAATGCCTCCAGATATGCATCAAAAACTACTACTGGTCTTCCAGGGAACGACCAAGCGTAGACTGTTTCAGACATTTCTCCAATGGAGGAAAGTGCGAATGGTGACTGTTCTATTCAATCCCGATGCTATTTCTGTGTTTCATCAACACTCTGATAGTCCACAGATTACAGATTGTCTGCAGATGTGCATCGGAAAATACTACTGGTCTTCCAGGGAACGATCATAGCGTAGACTGTTTGAGACATTACTCCCATGAAGAAAAGTGGTCATGGTGACAGTTGTATTCAATCCCGATGCAATTTCTGTGTTTCATTAGCACTCAGATAGTCCACAGATTAAAGAATGCCTCCAGATGTGCATCGGAAACTACTACTGGTCTTCCAGGGAACGATCAAAGCGATGACAGTTTGAGACAATACTCCAATGGAGAAATGTACGCATGGTGCCTGTTGTATTCAATCCCGACTCAATTTCTGTGTTTCATCAACACTTTAAAGGTCCACAGATAACACAATGCCTCCAGGTGTTCATCGGAAACTACTACTGGTCTTTCAGGGAACGATCAAAGCGTAGACTGTTTGAGACATTACTCCCATTTAGGAAAATGCGGATGGTGACTGTTGTATTCAATCCCGATGCAATTTCTGTGTTTCAACAACACTCTGATAGTACCACAGATTACAGAATGCCTCCAAATGTGCATCGGAAACTATTACTGGTCTTGAGGGAACGATCAGAGCGATGACAGTTTGAGACAGTTTTCCAATGGAGAAATTTACGCATGGTGCCTGTTGTATTCAATCCCGACTCAATTTCTGTGTTTCATCATCACTTTGAAGGTCCTCAGATTACAGAAAGCCTCCAGATGTGCGTCGGAAACTACTACTGGTCTTCCAGGGAACGATCAAAGCGTAGACTCTTTGAGACATTACTCCCATGGAGGAAACTCCGAATGGTGACTGTTGTATTCAATCCCGAAGCAATTTCTGTGTTTCAACAACACTCTGATAGTAAACAGGTTACAGAATGCCTCCAGATAAGCATCGGAAACTACTACTGGTCTTCCAGGGAGCGACCAAAGCGTCGACTGTTTGAGACATTCCTCCCATTGAGGAAAGTGCGCATGGAGACTGTTGTATTCAATCCCGATGCAATTTCTGTGTTTCATCAACACTTTGAAGGTCCACAGATTACAGAATGCCTCCAGATGTGCATCGGAAACTACTACTGGTCTTCCAGGGAACGATCAAAGCGTAGACTGTTTGAGACATTACTCCCATGAAGAAAAGTGGTCATGGTGACAGTTGTATTCAATCCCGATGCAATTTCTGTGTTTCATTAGCACTCAGATAGTCCACAGATTAAAGAATGCCTCCAGATGTGCATCGGAAACTACTACTGGTCTTCCAGGGAACGATCAAAGCGATGACAGTTTGAGACAATACTCCAATGGAGAAATGTACGCATGGTGCCTGTTGTATTCAATCCCGACTCAATTTCTGTGTTTCATCAACACTTTGAAGGTCCTCAGATTACAGAAAGCCTCCAAATGTGCGTCGGAAACTATTACTGGTCATCCAGGGAACGATCGAAGCGTAGACTGTTTGAGACATTAATCCCATGGAGGAAAGTGCGCATGGTGACCGTTGTATTCAATCCCGATGCAATTTCTGTGTTTCAACAACATTCTGATAGTACACAGATTACAAAATGCCTCCAGATGTGCATCGAAAAGTACTCTGGTCTCCCAGGGAGCGATCAAATCCTAAACTGTTTGAGACATTACTCCCATGGAGGAAAGTGCGCATGATGACTGTTGTATTCAATCCTTAGATTACAGAATGCCTCCAGATGTGCATCGGAAACTACTTCTGATCATCCAGGGAACGATCAAACCGTAGACTGTTTGAGACACTACTCCCATGGATGAAAGTGCGCATGGTGACAGTTGTATTCAATCCCGATGCGATTTCAGTGTTTCCACAACACTCTGATAGTCCACAGATTACAGAATGCCTCCAGATGTGCATCGGAAACTACTACTGGTCTTCCAGGAAACGATCAAAGCGAAGAATGTTTGAGACATTACTCCCATGGAGGAAAGTCCGCATGGTGACTGTTGTATTCAATCCCGATGCAATTACTGTGTTTCAACAACACTCTGATAGTAAACAGATTACAGAATGCCTCCAGATGTGCATCGGAAACTACTACTGGTCTTCCTGGGAGCGATCAAAGCGTAGACTGTTTGAGATATTACTTCCATGGAGGAAAGTGCGCATGGTGACAGTTTTATTCAATCCCGATGCAATTTCTGTGTTCATCAACACTCTGATAGACTACAGATTACAGAATGCCTAAAGATGTGCATCGGAAACTACTACTGGTCTTCCAGGGAGCGATCAAAGCCTAAACTGTTTGAGACGTTACTCCCATGGAGGAAAGTGCGCATGGTCACTGTTGTATTTAATCCCGCGGCAATTTCTGTGTTTTATTGACACTTTGAAGGTCCACAGATCACAGAATGCCTCCAGATGTGCATCGGAAACTATTACTGGTCTTCCAGGGAACGATCAAAGCGTAGACTATTTGAGACATTACTCCCATGGAGGAAAGTCCGCATGGTGACTGTTGTATTCAATCCCGATGCAATTTCTGTGTTATATCAACACTCTGATAGTCCACAGATTACAGAATGCCTCCAGATGTGCATCGGAACCTACTAGTGGTCTTGCAGGGAACGATCAAAGCGTAGACTGTTTGAGACATTCCTCCCATGGAGGAAAGTGGTCATGGTGACTGTTGTATTCAATCCCGATGCAATTTCTGTGTTTCAACAACACTCTGATAGTAAACAGACTACAGAATGCCACCAGATGTGCATTGGAAACTACTACTGGTCTTCCAGGGAACGATCAAAGCGTAGACTCTGTGAGACATTACTCCCATGGAGAAAAGTGGTCATGGTGACTGTTGTATTCAATCCCGATGCAATTTCTGTGTTTCATTAGCACTCAGATAGTCCACAGATTAAAGAATGCCTCCAGATGTGCATCGGAAACTACTACTGGTCTTCCAGGGAACGACCAAGCGTAGACTGTTTCAGACATTTCTCCAATGGAGGAAAGTGCGAATGGTGACTGTTCTATTCAATCCCGATGCTATTTCTGTGTTTCATCAACACTCTGATAGTCCACAGATTACAGATTGTCTGCAGATGTGCATCGGAAAATACTACTGGTCTTCCAGGGAACGATCATAGCGTACACTGTTTGAGACATTACTCCCATGAAGAAAAGTGGTCATGGTGACAGTTGTATTCAATCCCGATGCAATTTCTGTGTTTCATTAGCACTCAGATAGTCCACAGATTAAAGAATGCCTCCAGATGTGCATCGGAAACTACTACTGGTCTTCCAGGGAACGATCAAAGCGATGACAGTTTGAGACAATACTCCAATGGAGAAATGTACGCATGGTGCCTGTTGTATTCAATCCCGACTCAATTTCTGTGTTTCATCAACACTTTGAAGGTCCACAGATAACACAATGCCTCCAGATGTTCATCGGAAACTACTACTGATCTTTCAGGGAACGATCAAAGCGTAGACTGTTTGAGACATTACTCCCATTTAGGAAAATGCGGATGGTGACTGTTGTATTCAATCCCGATGCAATTTCTGTGTTTCAACAACACTCTGATAGTACCACAGATTACAGAATGCCTCCAAATGTGCATCGGAAACTATTACTGGTCTTGAGGGAACGATCAGAGCGATGACAGTTTGAGACAGTTTTCCAATGGAGAAATTTACGCATGGTGCCTGTTGTATTCAATCCCGACTCAATTTCTGTGTTTCATCAACACTTTGAAGGTCCTCAGATTACAGAAAGCCTCCAGATGTGCGTCGGAAACTACTACTGGTCTTCCAGGGAACGATCAAAGCGTAGACTCTTTGAGACATTACTCCCATGGAGGAAACTCCGAATGGTGACTGTTGTATTCAATCCCGAAGCAATTTCTGTGTTTCAACAACACTCTGATAGTAAACAGGTTACAGAATGCCTCCAGATAAGCATCGGAAACTACTACTGGTCTTCCAGGGAGCGACCAAAGCGTCGACTGTTTGAGACATTCCTCCCATTGAGGAAAGTGCGCATGGAGACTGTTGTATTCAATCCCGATGCAATTTCTGTGTTTCATCAACACTTTGAAGGTCCACAGATTACAGAATGCCTCCAGATGTGCATCGGAAACTACTACTGGTCTTCCAGGGAACGATCAAAGCGTAGACATTTTGAGACATTACTCGCATGGAGGAAAGAGTGCATGGTGACTCTTATATTCAATCCCGATGCAATTTATGTGTTTCATCAACACTCTGATAGTCCACACATTACAGAATGCCCCCAGATGTGCATCGGAAACTACTAATGGTCTTCCAGGGAACGATCAAAGCGTAGACTGTTTGAGACATTACTCCCATGGAGAAATGTGGTCATGGTGACTGTTGTATTCAATCCCGATGCAATTTCTGTGTTTCATCAACACTTTGAAGGTCCACAGATTACAGAATGCCTCCTGATGTGCATCGGAAACTACTACTGGTCTTCCAGGGAACGACCAAGCGTAGACTGTTTCAGACGTTTCTCCCATGGAGGAAAGTGCGGATGGTGACTGTTGTATTCAATCCAGATGCAATTTCTGTGTTTCATTAGCACTCAGATAGTCCACAGATTAAAGAATGCCTCCAGATGTGCATCGGAAACTACTACTGGTCTTCCAGGGAACGATCAAAGCGATGACAGTTTGAGACAATACTCCAATGGAGAAATGTACGCATGGTGCCTGTTGTATTCAATCCCGATGCAATTTCAGTGTTTCATCAACACTTTGAAGGTCCACAGATTACAGAAAGCCTCCAGATGTACATCGGAAACTACTACTGGTCTCCCAGGGAGCGATCAAATCCTAAACTGTTTGAGACATTACTCCCATGGAGGAAAGTGCGCATGGTGACTGTTGTATTCAATCCCGATGCAATTTCTGTGTTTCAACAACATTCTGATAATCCACAGATTACAGAATGCCACCAGATGTGCATTTGAAAGTACTACTGGTCTTCCAGGGAGCGATCAAATCCTAAACTGTTTGAGATTTTACTCCCATTGAGGAAAGTGCGCATGGTGACTGTTGTATTCAATCCCGATGCAGTTTCTGTGTTTCGACAACACTCTGATAGTAAACAGACTACAGTATTTCTCTAGAAGTGCATTGGAAACTACTACTGGTCTTGAGGGAACGATCAAAGCGATGACAGTTTGAGACATTACTCCCATGGAGGAAAGTGGGCATGGTGACTGTTGTATTGAATCCCGATGGAATTTCTCTGTTTCAACAACACTTTGAAGGTCCACAGATTACAGAATGCTCCAGATGTGCATCGGAAACTACTACTTGTCTTCCAGGGAACGATCATAGCGTAGACTGTTTGAGACATTACTCCCATGGAGGAAAGTGGGCATGGTGACTGTTGTATTCAATCCCGAAGCAATTTCAGTGTTTCAACAACACTCTGATAGTCCACAGATTACAGAAAGCCTCCAGATGTGCATCGGAAACTACTACTGGGCATTCAGGGAACGTTCAAAGCATAGACTGTTTGAGACATTACGCCCATGGAGAAAAGTGCTCATGGTGACTGTTGTATACAATCCCGATGCAATATCTGTGTTTCATTAGCACTCGTATAGTCCACAGATTAAAGTACGCCTAAAGATGTGCATCGGAAACTATTACTGGTCTTGAGGGAACGACCAAAGCGATGACAGTTTGAGACATTACTCCAATGGAGAAATGTACGCATGGTGCCTGTTGTATTCAATCCCGATGCTATTTCTGTGTTTCATCAACACTTTGAAAGTCCACAGATTACAGAATGCCTCCAGATGTCCATCGGTAACTACTACTGGTCTTCCAGGGAACGATCAAAGCGTAGACTGTTTCAGACATTACTCCCATTTAGGAAAGTAGTCATGGTGACTGTTTTATTCAATTCCGATGCAATTTCAGTGTTTCAACAACACTCTGATAGTCCACAGATTACAGAATGCCTCCAGATGTGCATCGCAAACTACTACTGGTCATGAGGGAACGATTAAAGCGATGACATTTACAGACATTACTCCAATGGAGAAATGTACGCATGGTGCTTGTTGTATTCAATCCCGATGCAATTTCTGTGTTTCATCAACACTTTGAAGGCCCACAGATTACAGAATGCCTCCAGATGTTCATCGGAAACTACTACTGGTCTTTCAGGGAACGATCAAAGCGTAGACTGTTTCAGACATTACTCCCATGGAGGAAAGTGCGGATGGTGACTGTTGTATTCAATCCCGATGCAATTTCAGTGTTTCAACAACACTCCGATAGTCCGCAGATTACAGAATGCCTCCAGATGTGCATCGGAAACTACTACTGGTCTTGAGGGAACGATCAAAGCGATGACAGTTTTAGACATTACTCCAATGGAAAAATGTACGCATGGTGCCTGTTGTATTCAATCCCAATGCAATTTCTGTGTTTCATCAACACTTTGAAGGTCCACAGATTACAGAATGCCTCCAGATGTTCATCTGAAACTATTACTGGTCTTTAGGGGAACGATCAAAGCGTAGACTGTTTGAGACATTCCTCCCATGGAAGAAAATGCGCATGGTGTCTGTTGTATTCAATCCCGACGCAATTTCAGTGTTTCAACAACACTCTGATAGTCCACAGATTACAGATTACCTCAAGATGTGCATCGGAAACTACTACTGGTCTTCCAGGGAAGGATCAAATCGTAGACTCTTTGAGAAATTACTCCCATGAAGGAATGTCCGCATGGTGACTGTTGTATTCAATCCTGATGCAATTTCTGTGTTTCAGCAACACTCTGATAGTAAACAGATTACATAATGCCTCCAGATGTGCATCGGAAACTACTACTGGTCTTCCAGGGGACGATTAAAGCGTAGACTGTTTGAGACATTACTCCCATGGAGGAAAGTGGTCATGGTGACTGTTGTATTCAATCCCGACGCAATTACTGTGGTTCATTAGCACTCGGATAGTCCACAGATTACAGAATGCCTCCAGATGTGCATCGGAAACTACTACTGGTCTTGAGGGAACGATCAAAGCGATGACAGTTTGAGACATTACTCCAATGGAGAAATGTACGCATGGTGCCTGTTGTATTCAATCCCAATGCAATTTCTGTGTTTCATCAACACTTTGAAAATCCACAGATTACAGAATGCCTCCAGATGTGCATCGGAAACTACTACTGGTCTTCCAGGGAGCGATCAAAGCGTCGACTGTTTGAGACATTACTTCCATGGAGGAAAGTGCGGATGGTGACTGTTGTATTCAATCCCGATGCAATTTCAGTGTTTCAACAACACTCTGATAGTCCAAAGATTACAGAATGCCTCCAGATGTGCAACTGAAACTACTACTGGTCTTGAGGGAACGATCAAAGCGTAGGATGTTTGAGACATTACTCCCATGGATGAAAGTCCGCATGGTGACTGTTGTATTTAATCCCGATGCAATTTCTGTGTTTCAACAACACTCTGATAGTAAACAGATTACATAATGCCTCCAGATGTGCATCGCAAACTACTACTGGTCTTCCAGGGAACCAATTAAGCGTAGACTGTTTGAGACATTACTCCCATGGAGGAAAGTGCGCATGGTGACTGTTGTATTCTATCCCGATGCAATTTCTGTGTTTCGTCAAAACTCTGTTAGTCCACAGATTACAGAATGCTTCCAGATGTGCATCGGAAACTACTACTGGTCTTCCTGGGAACGATCAAAGCGTAGACTGTTTGAGACATTACTCCTATGTAGGAAAGTGAGCACGGTGAATTTGTATTCAATCCCGATGTAATTTCTGTGTTATATCAACACTCTGATAATCCACAGAATACAGAATGAATCCTGATATGCATCGGAAACTACTACTGGTCTTCCAGAGAACGAGCAAAGCGTAGAATGTTTGAGACATTACGCCCATGGAGAATAGTGCGGATGGTGACTGTTGTATTCAATCCCGATGCAATTTCTGTGTTTCCACAACACTCTGATAGTCCACAGATTACATAATGCCTCCAGATGTGCATCGGAAACTACTAATGGTCTTCCAGGGAACAATCAAAGCGTAAACTGTTTGAGACATTACTCCCATGGAAGAAAGTGCGCATGGTGACTGTTGTATTCAATGCCGATACAATTTCTGTGTTTCATCAACACTTTGAATGTCCACAGATTTCCGAATGAATCCAGATATGCATCGGAATCTACTACTGGTCTTCCAGGGAACGATCAAAGCGTAGACTGTTTGAGACATTACTCCCATGGAGGAAAGTCCGGATGGTGAATGTTGTATTCAATCCCGATGCAATTTCTGTGTTTCACAACAGTCTGATAGTCCACAGATTGCAGAATGCCTCCAGATGTGCATCGGAAACTGCTACTGGTCTTATAGGGAACGATCAAAGCGTAGACTGTTTGAGACATTACTCCCATTGAGGAAAGTGCGGATGGTGACTGTTCTATTCAATCCCGATGCAATTTCTGTGTTTCAACAACACTCTGATAGTCCACAGAATACAGAATGCCTCCAGATGTGCATCGGAAACTACTACTGGTCTTCCAGGGAACGATCAAAGCGTACACTGTTTGAGACATTACTCCCATGGAGGGAAGTCCGCATGGTGACTGTTGTATTCAATCCCGATGCAATTTCTGTGTTTCAACAACACTCTGATAGTAAACAGATTACAGAATGCCTCCAGATGTGCATCAGAAACTACTACTGGTCTTGAGGGAACGATCAAAGCGTAGACTGTTTCAGACATTACTCCCATGGAGGGAAGTGGTCAAGGTGACTGTTGTATTAAATCCCGATGCAATTTCAGTGTTTCAACAACACTCTGATAGTCCACAGATTACAGAATGCCTCCAGATGTGCATCGGAAACTACTACTGGTCTTGAGGGAACGATTAAAGCGATGACAGTTTGAGACATTACTCCAATGGAGAAATGTACGCATGGTGCCAGTTGTATTCAATCCCGTTGCAATTTCTGTGTTCCATCAACACTTTGAAGGTCCACAGATTACAGAATGCCTCCAGATGTTCATCGGAAACTACTACTGGTCTTCCAGGGAACGATCAAAGCGTAGACTGTATGAGACATTACTCCCATGGAGAAAAGTGGTCATGGTGACTGTTGTATTCAATCCCGATGCAATTTCTTTGTCTCATTAGAACTCGGATAGTGCACAGATTAAAGAATGCCTCCAGATGTGCATCGGAAACTACTACTGGTCTTGAGGGAACGATCAAAGCGATGACAGTTTGAGACATTACTCCCATGGAGGAAAGTCCGCATGGTGACTGTTGTATTCAATCCCGATGCAATTTCTGTGTTTCAACAACACTCTGATAGTCCACAGATTACAGAATGCCTCCAGATGTGCATCGGAATATACTACTGGTCTTCCAGGGAACGATCAAAGCGTAGACTGTTTGAGACATTACTCCCATGGAGGAAAGTCCGCATGGTGACTGTTGTATTCAATCCCGATGCAATTTCTGTGTTTCAACAACACTCTGATAGGAAACAGATTACAGAATGCCTCCAGATGTGCATCGGAAGCTACTACTGGACTTGATCGAACGATCAAAGCGTAGACTGTTTCAGACATTACTCCGATGGAGGAAAGTGCACATGGTGACTGTTGTATTCAATCCCGATGCAATTTCAGTGTTTTAACAACACTCTGATAGTCCACAGATTACAGAATGGCTCCAGATGTGCATCGGAAACTACTACTGGACTTCCAGGGACGGATCGAAGCGTAGACTGTGTGAGACATTACTCCCATTGATGAAAGAGCGCATGGTTACTGTTGTATTCAATCCCGATGCAATTTCAGTGCTTCAACAACATTCTGATAGTCCACAGATTACAGAATGCCTCCAGATGTGCATCGGAAACTACTACTGGTCTTCCAGGGAACGATCAAAACGTAGACTGTTTGAGACATTACTCCCATGGAGGAAAGTCCGCATGGTGACTGTTGTATTCAATCCCGATGCAATTTCTGTGTTTCAACAACAGTCTGATAGTCCACAGATTGCAGAATGCCTCCAGATGTGCATCGGAAACTGCTACTGGTCTTCCAGGGAACGATCAAAGCGTAGACTGTTTGAGACATTACTCCCATGGAGGAAAGTGCGGATGGTGACAGTTGTATTCAATCCCGCTGCAATTTATGTGTTTCAACAACACTCTGATAGTCCACAGATTGCAGAATGCCTCCAGATGTGCATCGGAAACTACTACTGGTCTTCCAGGGAGCGATCAAAGCGTCGACTGTTTAAGACATTACTCCCATGGAGGAAAGTTGTCATGGTGACTGTTGTATTAAATCCCGATGCAATTTCTGTGTTTCATTAGAACTCGGATAGTCCACAGATTACAGAATGCCTCCAGATGTGCTTCGGAAACTACTACTGGTCTTCCAGGGGAAGATCAAAGCGTATACTGTTTGAGACATTACTCCCATGGAGGAAAGTCCGCATGGTGACTTTTGTATTCAATCCTGATGCAATTTCTGTGTTTCAACAACACTCTGATAGTAAACAGATTACATAATGCCTCCAGATGTGCATCGGAAACTACTACTGGTCTTCCAGGGAACGATCAAAGCCTAAACTGTTTGAGACATTACCCCATGAAGGAATGTGCGCATGGTGACTGTTGTATTCAAACCAGATGCAATTTCTGTGTTCATCAACACTCTGAAAGTCCACAGATTACAGAATGCCTGCAGATGTGCATCGGAAACTACTACTGGTCTTCCAGGGAACGATCAAAGCGTAAACTGTTTGACACATTTCTCATATGGAAGAAAGTGCGCATGGTGACAGTTGTATTCAATCCCGATGCAATTTCTGTGTTTCATCAAAACTCTGTTAGTCCACAGATTACAGAATGCTTCCAGATGTGCATCGGAAACTACTACTGGTCTTCCTGGGAATGATCAAAGCGTAGACTGTTAGAGACATTACTCCTATGTAGGAGAGTGAGCAAGGTGACTTTGTATTCAATCCCGATGTAATTTCTGTGTTATATCAACACTCCGATAATCCACAGATTTCAGAATGAATCCAGATATGCATCGGAATCTACTACTGGACTTCCAGGGAACGATCAAATCGTAGACTGTTTGAGACATTACTCCCATGGAGGAAAGTGCGAATGGTGACTGTTGTATTCAATCCCGATGCAATTTCTGTGTTTCAACAACACTCTGATAGTCCACAGATTACAGAATGCCTCCAGATGTGCATCAGAAACTACTACTGGTCTTGAGGGAACGATCAAAGCGTAGACTGTTTCAGACATTACTCCCATGGAGGGAAGTGGTCAAGGTGACTGTTGTATTAAATCCCGATGCAATTTCAGTGTTTCAACAACACTCTGATAGTCCACAGATTACAGAATGCCTCCAGATGTGCATCGGAAAATACTACTGGTCTTCCAGGGAACGATCAAAGCGTAGACTGTTTGAGCCATTACTCCCATGGAGGAAAGTCCGCATGGTGACTGTTGTAGTCAATCCCGATGCAATTTCTGTGTTTCAACAACACTCTGATAGGAAACAGATTACAGAATGCCTCCAGATGTGCATCGGAAACTACTACTGATCTTGATCGAACGATTAAAGCGTAGGATGTTTGAGACATTACTCCCATGGAGGAAAGTGGTCATGGTGACTGTTGTATTCAATCCCGATCAAATTTCTGTGTTTCATTAGCACTCGGATAGTCCACAGATTACAGAATGCCTCCAGATGTGCATCGGAAACTACTAATGGTCTTGAGGGAACGATCAAAGCGATGAAAGTTTGAGACATTACTCCAATGGAGAAATGTACGCATGGATCCTGTTGTATTCAACCAAATGCAATTTCTGTGTTTCCTCAACACTTTGAAGGTCCACAGATTACAGAATGCCTCCAGATGTGCATCGGAAACTACTACTGGACTTCCAGGGAAGGATCGAAGCGTAGACTGTGTGAGACATTACTCCCATTGTTGAAAGTGCGCATGGTGACTGTTGTATTCAATCCCGATGCAATTTCTGTGTTCCATCAACACTTTGAAGGTCCACAGATTACAGAATGCCTCCAGATGTTCATCGGAAACTACTACTGGTCTTCCAGGGAACGATCAAATCGTAGACTGTTTGAGACACAACTCCCATGGAGGAAAGTGCGCATGGTGACTGTTGTATTCAATCCCGATGCAATTTCAGTGTTTCAACAACACTCTGATAGTCCACAGATTACAGAATGCCTCCAGATGTGCAACGGAAACTACTACTGGTCTTACCAGGGAACGATCAAAGCGTAGACTCTTTGAGACCTTACTCCCATGGAGGAAAGTCCGCATGGTGACTGTTGTATTCAATCCCGATGCAATTTCTGTGTTTCAACATCACTGTGATAGGAAACAGATTACAGAATGCCTCCAGATGTGCATCGGAAACTACTACTGGTCTTGAGCGAACGATCAAAGCGAAGGATGTTTGAGACATTACTCCCATGGAGGAAAGTGGTCATGGTGACTGTTGTATTCAATCACGATCCAATTTCTTTGTTTCATTAGCACTCGGATAGTCCACAGATTACAGAATGCCTCCAGATGTGCATTGGAAACTACTAATGGTCTTGAGGGAACGATCAAAGCGATGACAGTTTGAGACATTACTCCAATGGGGAAATCTACGCATGGTGCCTGTTGTATTCAATCCCGATGCAATTTCAGTGTTTCCTCAACACTTTGAAGGTCCATAGATTACAGAATGCCTCCAGATGTGCATCGGAAACTACGACTAGTCTTCCAGGGGCGATCAAAGCGTCGACTGTTTGAGACATTACTCCAATGGGCAAATGTACGCATGGTGCCTGTTGTATTCAATCCCGATGCAATTTCTATGTTTCCTCAACACTTTGAAGGTCCACAGATTACAGAATGCCTCCAGATGTGCATCGGAAACTACTACTGGTCTTCCAGGGAACGATCAATGCGTAGACTGTTTGAGACATTACTCCCATGGAGGGAAGTCCGCATGGTGACTGTTGTATTCAATCCCGATGCAATTTCTGTGTTTCAACAACACTCTGATAGTAAACAGATTACAGAATGCCTCCAGATGTGCATCAGAAACTACTACTGGTCTTGAGGGAATGATCAAAGCGTAGACTGTTTCAGACATTACTCCCATGGAGGGAAGTGGACAAGGTGACTGTTGTATTAAATCCCGATGCAATTTCAGTGTTTCAACAACACTCTGATAGTCCACAGATTACAGAATGCCTCCAGATGTGCATCGGAAACTACTACTGGTCTTGAGGGAACGATTAAAGCGATAACAGTTTGAGACATTACTCCAATGGAGAAATGTACGCATGGTGCCAGTTGTATTCAATCCCGTTGCAATTTCTGTGTTCCATCAACACTTTGAAGGTCCACAGATTACAGAATGCCTCCAGATGTTCATCGGAAACAACTACTGGTCTCCCAGGGAACGATCAAAGCGTAGACTGTTTGAGACATTACTCCCATGGAGGAAAGTGCGCATGGTGACTGTTGTATTCAATCCCGATGCAATTTCAGTGTGTCAACAACACTCTGATAGTCCACAGATTACAGAATGCCTCCAGATGTGCATCGGAAAATACTACTGGTCTTCCAGGGAACTTCAAAGCGTAGACCGTTTGAGACATTACTCCCATGGAGGAAAGTCCGCATGGTGACTGTTGTATTCAATCGCGATGCAATTTCTGTGTTTCAACAACACTCTGATAGGAAACAGATTACAGAATGCCTCCAGATGTGCATCGGAAACTACTACTGGTCTTGATCGAACGATCAAAGCGTAGGATGTTTGAGACATTACTCCCATGGAGGAAAGTGGTCATGGTGACTGTTGTATTCAATCCCGATCCAATTTCTGTGTTTCATTAGCACTCGGATAGTCCACAGATTACAGAATGCCTCCAGATGTGCATCGGAAACTACTAATGGTCTTGAGGGAACGATCAAAGCGATGACAGTTTGAGACATTACTCCAATGGAGAAATGTACGCATGGTGCCTGTTGTATTCAATCCCGATGCAATTTCTGTGTTTCCTCAACACTTTGAAGGTCCATAGATTACAGAATGCCTCCAGATGTGCATCGGAAACTACTACTGGTCTTATAGGGAACGATCAAATCGTAGACTGTTTCAGACTTTACTCCCATGGAGGAAAGTGCACATGGTGACTCTTGTGTTAAATCCCGATGCAATTTCAGTGTTTTAACAACACTCTGATAGTCCACAGATTACAGAATGCCTCCAGATGTGCATCGGAAACTACTACTGGTCTTCCAGGGAACTATCAAAGCGTAGACTGTTTGAGACATTACTCCCCTTCAGGAAAGTGCGCATGGTGACTGTTGTATTCAATCCCGATGCATTTTCTGTGTTCATCAACACTCTGATAGACCACAGATTACAGAATGCCTCCAGATGTGCATCGGAAACTACTACTGGTCTTAAGGGAACGAATAATGCGATGACAGTTTGAGACATTACTCCAATGGAGAAATGTACGCATGGTGCCTGTTGTATTCAATCCCGATGCAATTTCTGTGTTCCATCAACACTTTGAAGGTCCACAGATTACAGAATGCCTCCAGATGGTCATCGGAAACTACTACTGGTCTTCGAGGGAACGATCAAAGCGTAGACTGTTTGAGACACTACTCCCATGGAGGAAAGTGCGGATGCCGACTGTTGTATTCAATCCCGATGCAATTTCAGTGTTTCAACAACACTCTGAAAGTCCTCAGATTACAGAATGCCTCCAGATGTGCATCGGAAACTACTACTGGTCTTCCAGGGGCGATCAAAGCGTCTACTGTTTGAGACATTACTCCAATGGGCAAATGTACGCTTGGTGCCTGTTGTATTCAATCCCGATGCAATTTCTGTGTTTCCTCAACACTTTGAAGGTCCACAGATTACAGAATGCCTCCAGATGTGCATCGGAAACTTCTACTGGTCCTCCAGGGAACGATCAAAGCGTAGACTGTTTGAGACATTACTCCGATGTAGGAAAGTGAGCAGGGTGACTTTGTATTCAATCCCGATGTAATTTCTGTGTTATATCAACACTCTGATATTCCACAGATTACAGAATGAATCCAGATATGCATCGGAATCTACTACTGGTCTTCCAGGGAACGATCAAAGCGTAGACTGTTTGAGACATTACTCCCATGGAGGAAAGTCCGCATGGTGACTGTTGTATTCAATCCCGATGCAATTTCTGTGTATCAACAACACTCTGATAATCCACAGATTGCAGAATGCCGCCAGATGTGCATCGGAAACTGCTACTGGTCTTCCAGGGAACGATCAAAGCGTAGACTGTTAGAAACATTACTCCCATGGAGGAAAGTGCGGATTGTGACTGTTGTATTCAATCCCGATGCAATTTCTGTGTTTCAACAACACTCTGATAGTCCACAGATTACAGAATGCTTCCAGATGTGCATCAAAAACTACTACTGGTCTTCCAGATAACGATCAAAGCGCAGATTGTTTGAGACATTACTCCCATGGAGGGAAGTCCGCATGGTGACTGTTGTATGCAATCCCGATGCAATTTCTGTGTTTCAACAACATTGTGACAGTAAACAGACTACAGAATGCCTCCAGATGTGCATCAGAAACTACTATTGGTCTTGAGGGAACGGTCAAAGCGTAGACTGTTTCAGACATTACTCCCATGGAGGAAAGTGGTATTGGTGACTGTTGTATTAAATCCCGATGCAATTTCAGTGTTTCAACAACACTCTGATAGTTCACAGATTACAGAATGCCTCCAGATGTGCATCGGAAACTACTACTGGTCTTGAGGGAACGATCAAAGCGATGACAGTTTGAGACATTACTCCAATGGAGAAATGTACGCATGGTGCCTGTTGTATTCAATCCCAATGCAATATCTGTGTTTCAACAACACTCTGATAGTAAACAGATTACAGAATGCCTCCAGATGTGCATCGGAAACTACTACTGGTCTTCCAGGGAACGATCAAAGCGTAGACTGTTTGAGACATTACTCCCATGGAGGAAAGTGGTCATGGTGACTGTTGTATTCAATCACGATACAATTTCTGTGTTTCATTAGCACTCGGATAGTCCACAGATCACAGAATGCCTCCAGATGTGCATCGGAAACTACTAATGGTCTTGAGGGAACGATCAAAGCGATGACAGTTTGAGACATTACTCCAATGGGGATATGTACGCATGGTGGCTGTTGTATTCAATCCCGATGCAATTTCTGTGTTTCCTCAACACTTTGAAGGTCCATAGATTACAGAATGCCTCCAGATGTGCATCGGAAACTACGACTGGTCTTCCAGGGGCGATCAAAGCGTCGACTGTTTGAGACATTACTCCAATGGGCAAATGGACGCATGGTGCCTGTTGTATTCAATCCCGATGCAATTTCTGTGTTTCCTCAACACTTTGAAGGTCCACAGATTACAGAATGCCTCCAGATGTGCATCGGAAACTACTACTGGTCTTCCAGGGAACGATCAAAGCGTAGACTGTTTGAGACATTACTCCCATGGAGGGAAGTCCGCATGGTGACAGTTTTATTCAATCCCGATGCAATTTCTGTGTTTCAACAACACTCTGATAGTAAACAGATTACAGAATGCCTCCAGATGTGCATCAGAAACTACTACTGGTCTTGAGGGAACGATCAAGGCGTAGACTGTTTCAGACATTACTCCCATGGAGGGAAGTGGTCAAGGTGACTGTTGTATTAAATCCCGATGCAATTTCAGTGTTTCAACAACACTCTGATAGTCCACAGATTACAGAATGCCTCCAGATGTGCATCGGAAACTACGCCTGGTCTTGAGGGAACGATTAAAGCGATGACAGTTTGAGACATTACTCCAATGGAGAAATGTACGCATGGTGCAAGTTGTATTCAATCCCATTGCAATTTCTGTGTTCCATCAACATTTTGAAGGTCCACAGATTACAGAATGCCTCCAGATGTTCATCGGAAACTACTACTGGTCTTCCAGGGAACGATCAAAGCGTAGACTGTTTGAGACATTACTCCCATGGAGGAAAGTGCGCATGGTGACTGTTGTATTCAATCCCGATGCAATTTCAGTGTTTCAACAACACTCTGATAGTCCACAGATTACAGAATGCCTCCAGATGTGCATCGGAAAATACTACTGGTCTTCCAGGGAACGATCAAAGCGTAGACTGTTTGAGACATTACTCCCATGGAGGAAAGTCAGCATGGTGACTGTTGTATTCAATCCCGATCCAATATCTGTGTTTCATTAGCACTCGGATAGTCCACAGATTACAGAATGCCTCCAGATGTGCATCGGAAACTACTAATGGTCTTGAGGGAACGATCAAAGCGGTGACAGTTTGAGACATTACTCCAATGGGGAAATGTACGCATGGTGCCTGTTGTAGTCAATCCCGATGCAATTTCTGTGTTTCCTCAACACTTTGAAGTTCCACAGATTACAGAATGCCTCCAGATATGCATCGGAAACAACTACTGGTCCTGCAGGGGCGATCATAGCGTCGTCAGTTTGAGACATTACTCCAATGGGCAAATGTACGCATGGTGACAGTTGTATTCAATCCCGATGCGACTTCTGTGTTTCCTCAACACTTTGAAGGTCCACGGATTACAGAATGCCTCCAGATGTGCATCGGAAACTACTACTGGTCTTCCAGGGAACGATCAAAGCGTAGACTGTTTGAGACATTACCCCCATGGAGGGAAGTCCGCATGGTGACTGTTGTATTCAATCCCGATGCAATTTCTGTGTTTCAACAGCACTCTGATAGTAAACAGATTACAGAATGCCTCCAGATGTGCATCAGAAACTACTACTGGTTTTGAGGGAATGATCAAAGCGTAGACTGTTTCAGACATTACTCCCATGGAGGGAAGTGGTCAAGGTGACCGTTGTATTCAATCCCGATGCAATTTCAGTGTTTCAACAACACTCTGATAGTCCACAGATTACAGAATGCCTCCAGATGTGCATCGGAAACTACTACTGGGCTTGATCGAACGATCAAAGCGTAGGATGTTTGAGACAGTACACCCATGGAGGAAAGTGGTCATGGTGACTGTTGTATTCAATCCCGAACCAATTTCTGTGTTCATCAACACTCTGATAGACCACAGATTACAAAATGCCTCCAGATGTGCATCGGAAACTACTACTGGACTTCCAGGGAGCGATCAAAGCGTAGACTCTTTGAGTCATTACTCCCATGGAGGAAAGTGCGCATGGTGACTGTTGTATTCAATCCCGATGCAATTTCAGTGTTTCAAGAACACTCTGATAGTCCACAGATTACAGAATGCCTCCAGATGTGCATCGGAAAATACTACTGGTCTTCCAGGGAACGATCAAAACGTTGACTGTTTGAGACATTACTCCCATGGAGGAAAGTCAGCATGGTGACTGTTGTATTCAATCCCGATGCAATTTCTGTGTTTCAACCACACTCTGATAGGAAACAGATTACAGAATGCCTCCAGATGTGCATCGGAAACTACGACTGGTCTTGATCGAACGATCAAAGCGTAGGATGTTTG
The DNA here is from genome assembly GCF_023897955.1 of Schistocerca gregaria. Lineage (NCBI taxonomy): Eukaryota > Metazoa > Arthropoda > Insecta > Orthoptera > Acrididae > Schistocerca > Schistocerca gregaria. The sequence goes on along the minus strand of NC_064926.1, from coordinate 17,103,174 downwards.
AGACAGTACTCCCATGGAGGAAAGTGGTCATCGTGACTGTTATATTCAATCCCGATCCAATTTCTGTGTTCATCAACACTCTGATAGACCACAGATTACAGAATGCCTCCAGATGTGCATCGGAAACTACTACTGGACTTCCAGGGAGCGATCAAATCCTAAACTGTTTGAGACATTACTCCCATGGAGGAAAGTGCGCATGGTGACTGTTGTATTCAATCCCGATGCAATTTCAGTGTTTCAACAACACTCTGATAGTCCACAGATTACAGAATGCCTCCAGATGTGCATCGGAAACTACTACTGGTCTTCCAGGGGCGATCAAAGCGTCGACTGTTTGAGACATTACTCCAATGGGCAAATGTACGCATGGTGCCTGTTGTATTCAATCCCGATGCAATTTCTGTGTTTCATCAACACTTTGAAGGTCCACAGATTACAGAATGCCTCGAGATGTGCATCGGAAACTACTACTGGTCTTCCAGGGAACGATCAAAGCGTAGATTGTTTGAGACATTACTCCCATGGAGGAAAGTGCGCATGGTGGCTATTGTATTCAATCCCGATGCAATTTCTGTGTTTCAACAACACTCTGATAGTCCACAGTTTACAGAATGCTTCCAGATGTGCATCGGAAACTACTACTGGTCTTCCAGGGAACGTTCAAAGCGTAGACTGTTTGAGACATTACTCCCATGGAGGGAAGTCCGCATGGTGACTGTTGTATGCAATCCCGATGCAATTTCTGTGTTTCAACAACATTCTGATAGTAAACAGATTACAGAATGCCTCCAGATGTGCATCAGAAACTACTATTGGTCTTGAGGGAACGGTCAAAGCGTAGACTGTTTCAGACATTACTCCCATGGAGGAAAGTGGTATTGGTGAGTGTTGTATTAAATCCCGATGCAATTTCAGTGTTTCAACAACACTCTGATAGTTCACAGTTTACAGAATGCCTCCAGATGTGCATCGGAAACTACTACTGGTCTTGAGGGGACGATTAAAGCGATGACAGTTTGAGACATTACTCCGATGGAGAAATGTACGCATGGTGCCTGTTGTATTCAATCCGGTTGCAATTTCTGTGTTTCATCAACACTTTGAAGGTCCACAGATTACAGAATGCCACCAGATGTTCAACGGAAACTACTACTGGTCTTCCAGGGATCGATTAAAGCGTAGACTGTTTGAGACATTACTCCCATGGAGGAAAATGCGCATGGTGACTGTTGTATTCAATCCCGATGCAATTCCAGTGTTTCAACAACACTCTGATAGTCCACAGATTAGAGAATGCCTCCAGATGTGCATCGGAAACTACTACTGGTCTTGAGGGAACGATCAAAGCGATGACAGTTTGAGACATTACTCCAATGGAGAAATGTACGCATGGTTCCTGTTGTATTCAATCCCGATGCAATTTCAGTGTTTCAAGAACACTCTGATAGTCCACAGATTACAGAATGCCTCCAGATGTGCATCGGAAAATACTACTGGTCTTCCAGGGAACGATCAAAACGTTGACTGTTTGAGACATTACTCCCATGGAAGAAAGTCCGCATGGTGACTTGTATTCAATCCCGATGCAATTTCTGTGTTTCAACAACACTCTGAAAGGAAACAGATTACAGAATGCCTCCAGATGTGCATCGGAAACTACTACTGGTCTTGATCGAACGATCAAAGCGTAGGATGTTTGAGACAGTACTCCCATGGAGGAAATTGGTCATCGTGACTGTTATATTCAATCCCGATCCAATTTCTGTGTTCATCAACACTCTGATAGACCACAGATTACAGAATGCCTCCAGATGTGCATCGGAAACTACTAATGGTCTTGAGGGAACGATCAAAGCGATGACAGTTTGAGACATTACTCCAATGGGCAAATGTACGCATGGTGACAGTTGTATTCAATCCCGATGCGACTTCTGTGTTTCCTCAACACTTTGAAGGTCCACGGATTACAGAATGCCTCCAGATGTGCATCGGAAACTACTACTGGTCTTCCAGGGAACGATCAAAGCGTAGACTGTTTGAGACATTACCCCCATGGAGGGAAGTCCGTATGGTGACTGTTGTATTCAATCCCGATGCAATTTCTGTGTTTCAACAACACTCTGATAGTAAACAGATTACAGAATGCCTCCAGATGTGCATCAGAAACTACTACTGGTTTTGAGGGAATGATCAAAGCGTAGACTGTTTCAGACATTACTCCCATGGAGGGAAGTGGTCAAGGTGACCGTTGTATTCAATCCCGATGTAATTTCAGTGTTTCAACAACACTCTGATAGTCCACAGTTTACAGAATGCTTCCAGATGTGCATCGGAAACTACTACTGGGCTTGATCGAACGATCAAAGCATAGGATGTTTGAGACAGTACACCCATGGAGGAAAGTGGTCATCGTGACTGTTGTATTCAATCCCGAACCAATTTCTGTGTTCATCAACACTCTGATAGACCACAGATTACAAAATGCCTCCAGATGTGCATCGGAAACTACTACTGGACTTCCAGGGAGCGATCAAAGCGTAGACTCTTTGAGTCATTACTCCCATGGAGGAAAGTGCGCATGGTGACTGTTGTATTCAATCCCGATGCAATTTCAGTGTTTCAAGAACACTCTGATAGTCCACAGATTACAGAATGCCTCCAGATGTGCATCGGAAAATACTACTGGTCTTCCAGGGAACGATCAAAACGTTGACTGTTTGAGACATTACTCCCATGGAGGAAAGTCAGCATGGTGACTGTTGTATTCAATCCCGATGCAATTTCTGTGTTTCAACCACACTCTGATAGGAAACAGATTACAGAATGCCTCCAGATGTGCATCGGAAACTACTACTGGTCTTGATCGAACGATCAAAGCGTAGGATGTTTGAGACAGTACTCCCATGGAGGAAAGTGGTCATCGTGACTGTTATATTCAATCCCGATCCAATTTCTGTGTTCATCAACACTCTGATAGACCACAGATTACAGAATGCCTCCAGATGTGCATCGGAAACTACTACTGGACTTCCAGGGAGCGATCAAATCCTAAACTGATTGAGACATTACTCCCATGGAGGAAAGTGCGCATGGTGACTGTTGTATTCAATCCCGATGCAATTTCAGTGTTTCAACAACACTCTGATAGTCCACAGATTACAGAATGCCTCCAGATGTGCATCGGAAACTACTACTGGTCTTCCAGGGGCGATCAAAGCGTCGACTGTTTGAGACATTACTCCAATGGGCAAATGTACGCATGGTGCCTGTTGTATTCAATCCCGATGCAATTTCTGTGTTTCATCAACACTTTGAAGGTCCACAGATTACAGAATGCCTCGAGATGTGCATCGGAAACTACTACTGGTCTTCCAGGGAACGATCAAAGCGTAGACTGTTTGAGACATTACTCCCATGGAGGAAAGTGCGCATGGTGGCTATTGTATTCAATCCCGATGCAATTTCTGTGTTTCAACAACACTCTGATAGTCCACAGTTTACAGAATGCTTCCAGATGTGCATCGGAAACTACTACTGGTCTTCCAGGGAACGATCAAAGCGTAGACTGTTTGAGACATTACTCCCATGGAGGGAAGTCCGCATGGTGACTGTTGTATGCAATCCCGATGCAATTTCTGTGTTTCAACAACATTCTGATAGTAAACAGATTACAGAATGACTCCAGATGTGCATCAGAAACTACTATTGGTCTTGAGGGAACGGTCAAAGCGTAGACTGTTTCAGACATTACTCCCATGGAGGAAAGTGGTATTGGTGAGTGTTGTATTAAATCCCGATGCAATTTCAGTGTTTCAACAACACTCTGATAGTTCACAGTTTACAGAATGCCTCCAGATGTGCATCGGAAACTACTACTGGTCTTGAGGGGACGATTAAAGCGATGACAGTTTGAGACATTACTCCGATGGAGAAATGTACGCATGGTGCCTGTTGTATTCAATCCGGATGCAATTTCTGTGTTTCATCAACACTTTGAAGGTCCACAGATTACAGAATGCCACCAGATGTTCAACGGAAACTACTACTGGTCTTCCAGGGATCGATTAAAGCGTAGACTGTTTGAGACATTACTCCCATGGAGGAAAATGCGCATGGTGACTGTTGTATTCAATCCCGATGCAATTCCAGTGTTTCAACAACACTCTGATAGTCCACAGATTAGAGAATGCCTCCAGATGTGCATCGGAAACTACTACTGGTCTTGAGGGAACGATCAAAGCGATGACAGTTTGAGACATTACTCCAATGGAGAAATGTACGCATGGTTCCTGTTGTATTCAATCCCGATGCAATTTCAGTGTTTCAACAACACTCTGATAGTCCACAGATTACAGAATGCCTCCAGATGTGCATCGGAAAATACTACTGGTCTTCCAGGGAACGATCAAAACGTTGACTGTTTGAGACATTACTCCCATGGAGGAAAGTCCGCATGGTGACTTGTATTCAATCCCGATGCAATTTCTGTGTTTCAACAACACTCTGAAAGGAAACAGATTACAGAATGCCTCCAGATGTGCATCGGAAACTACTACTGGTCTTGATCGAACGATCAAAGCGTAGGATGTTTGAGACAGTACTCCCATGGAGGAAATTGGTCATCGTGACTGTTATATTCAATCCCGATCCAATTTCTGTGTTCATCAACACTCTGATAGACCACAGATTACAGAATGCCTCCAGATGTGCATCGGAAACTACTAATGGTCTTGAGGGAACGATCAAAGCGATGACAGTTTGAGACATTACTCCAATGGGCAAATGTACGCATGGTGCCTGTTGTATTCAATCCCGATGCAATTTCTGTGTTTCCTCAACACTTTGAAGGTCCATAGATTACAGAATGCCTCCAGATGTGCATCGGAAACAACGACTGGTCTTCCAGGGGCGATCAAATCGTCGACTGTTTGAGAGATTACTCCAATGGGCAAATGTACGCATGGTGCCTGTTGTATTGAATCCCGATGCAATTTCTGTGTTTCCTCAACACTTTGAAGGTCCACAGATTACAGAATGCCTCCAGATGTGCATCGGAAACTACTACTGGTCTTCCAGGGAACGATCAAAGCGTAGACTGTTTTAGACATTACTCCCATTGAGGGAAGTCCGCATGGTGACTGTTGTATTCAATCCCGATGCAATTTCTGTGTTTCAACAACACTCTGATAGTAAACAGATTACAGAATGCCTCCAGATGTGCATCAGAAACTACTACTGGTCTTGAGGGAATGATCAAAGCGTAGACTGTTTGAGACATTACTCCCATGGAGGGAAGTCCGCATGGTGACTGTTGTATGCAATCCCGATGCAATTTCTGTGTTTCAACAACATTCTGATAGTAAACAGATTACAGAATGCCTCCAGATGTGCATCAGAAACTACTATTGGTCTTGAGGGAACGGTCAAAGCGTAGACTGTTTCAGACATTACTCCCATGGAGGAAAGTGGTATTGGTGAGTGTTGTATTAAATCCCGATGCAATTTCAGTGTTTCAACAACACTCTGATAGTTCACAGTTTACAGAATGCCTCCAGATGTGCATCGGAAACTACTACTGGTCTTGAGGGGACGATTAAAGCGATGACAGTTTGAGACATTACTCCAATGGAGAAATGTACGCATGGTGCCTGTTGTATTCAATCCGGATGCAATTTCTGTGTTTCATCAACACTTTGAAGGTCCACAGATTACAGAATGCCACCAGATGTTCAACGGAAACTACTACTGGTCCTCCAGGGATCGATTAAAGCGTAGACTGTTTGAGACATTACTCCCATGGAGGAAAATGCGCATGGTAACTGTTGTATTCAATCCCGATGCAATTCCAGTGTTTCAACAACACTCTGATAGTCCACAGATTAGAGAATGCCTCCAGATGTGCATCGGAAACTACTACTGGTCTTGAGGGAACGATCAAAGCGATGACAGTTTGAGACATTACTCCAATGGAGAAATGTACGCATGGTTCCTGTTGTATTCAATCCCGATGCAATTTCAGTGTTTCAACAACACTCTGATAGTCCACAGATTACAGAATGCCTCCAGATGTGCATCGGAAAATACTACTGGTCTTCCAGGGAACGATCAAAACGTTGACTGTTTGAGACATTACTCCCATGGAGGAAAGTCCGCATGGTGACTTGTATTCAATCCCGATGCAATTTCTGTGTTTCAACAACACTCTGAAAGGAAACAGATTACAGAATGCCTCCAGATGTGCATCGGAAACTACTACTGGTCTTGATCGAACGATCAAAGCGTAGGATGTTTGAGACAGTACTCCCATGGAGGAAATTGGTCATCGTGACTGTTATATTCAATCCCGATCCAATTTCTGTGTTCATCAACACTCTGATAGACCACAGATTACAGAATGCCTCCAGATGTGCATCGGAAACTACTAATGGTCTTGAGGGAACGATCAAAGCGATGACAGTTTGAGACATTACTCCAATGGGCAAATGTACGCATGGTGCCTGTTGTATTCAATCCCGATGCAATTTCTGTGTTTCCTCAACACTTTGAAGGTCCATAGATTACAGAATGCCTTTAGATGTGCATCGGAAACAACGACTGGTCTTCCAGGGGCGATCAAATCGTCGACTGTTTGAGAGATTACTCCAATGGGCAAATGTACGCATGGTGCCTGTTGTATTGAATCCCGATGCAATTTCTGTGTTTCCTCAACACTTTGAAGGTCCACAGATTACAGAATGCCTCCAGATGTGCATCGGAAACTACTACTGGTCTTCCAGGGAACGATCAAAGCGTAGACTGTTTTAGACATTACTCCCATTGAGGGAAGTCCGCATGGTGACTGTTGTATTCAATCCCGATGCAATTTCTGTGTTTCAACAACACTCTGATAGTAATCAGATTACAGAATGCCTCCAGATGTGCATCAGAAACTACTACTGGTATGGAGGGAACGATCAAAGCGTAGACTGTTTCAGACATTACTCCCATGGAGGGAAGTGGTCAAGGTGACTTTTGTATTAAATCCCGATGCAATTTCAGTGTTTCAACAACACTCTGATAGTCCACAGATTACAGAATGCCTCCAGATGTGCATCGGAAACTACTACTGGTCTTGAGGGAACGATTAAAGCGATGACAGTTTGAGACATTACTCCAATGGAGAAATGTACGCATGGTGCCAGTTGTATTCAATCCCGTTGCAATTTCTGTGTTCCATCAACATTTTGAAGGTCCACAGATTACAGAATGCCTCCAGATGTTCATCGGAAACTACTACTGGTCTTCCAGGGAACGATCAAAGCGTAGACTGTTTGAGACATTACTCCCATGGAGGAAAGTGCGCATGGTGACTGTTGTATTCAATCCCGATGCAATTTCAGTGTTTCAACAACACTCTGATAGTCCACAGATTACAGAATGCCTCCAGATGTGCATCGGAAAATACTACTGGTCTTCCAGGGAACGATCAAAACGTTGACTGTTTGAGACATTACTCCCATGGAGGAAAGTCCGCATGGTGACTTGTATTCAATCCCGATGCAATTTCTGTGTTTCAACAACACTCTGATAGGAAACAGATTACAGAATGCCTCCAGATGTGCATCGGAAACTACTACTGGTCTTGATCGAACGATCAAAGCGTAGGATGTTTGAGACATTACTCCAATGGAGGAAAGTGGTCATGGTGACTGTTGTATTCAATCAAGATCCAATTTCTGTGTTCATCAACACTCTGATAGACCACAGATTACAGAATGCCTCCAGATGTGCATCGGAAACTACTAATGGTCTTGAGGGAACGATCAAAGCGATGACAGTTTGAGACATTACTCCAATGGGCAAATGTACGCATGGTGCCTGTTGTATTCAATCCCGATGCAATTTCTGTGTTTCCTCAACACTTTGAAGGTCCATAGATTACAGAATGCCTCCAGATGTGCATCGGAAACAACGACTGGTCTTCCAGGGGCGATCAAATCGTCGACTGTTTGAGAGATTACTCCAATGGGCAAATGTACGCATGGTGCCTGTTGTATTGAATCCCGATGCAATTTCTGTGTTTCCTCAACACTTTGAAGGTCCACAGATTACAGAATGCCTCCAGATGTGCATCGGAAACTACTACTGGTCTTCCAGGGAACGATCAAAGCGTAGACTGTTTGAGACATTACTCCCATGGAGGAAAGTGCGCATGGTGACTGTTGTATTCAATCCCGATGCAATTTCAGTGTTTCAACAACACTCTGATAGTCCACAGATTACAGAATGCCTCCAGATGTGCATCGGAAAATACTACTGGTCTTCCAAGGAACGATCAAAGCGTAGACTGTTTGAGACATTACTCCCATGGAGGAAAGTCCGCATGGTGACTGTTGTATTCAATCCCGATGCAATTTCTGTGTTTCAACAACAATCTGATAGGAAACAGATTACAGAATGCCTCCAGATGTGCATCGGAAACTACTACTGGTCTTGATCGAACGATCAAAGCGTAGGAAGTTTGAGACATTACTCCCATGGAGGAAAGTGGTCATGGTGACTGTTGTATTCAATCCCGATCCAATTTCTGTGTTTCATTAGCACTCGGATAGTCCACAGATTACAGAATGCCTCCAGATGTGCATCGGAAACTACTAATGGTCTTGAGGGAACGAACAAAGCAATCACAGTTTGAGACATTACTCCAATGGAGAAATGTACGCATGGTGCCTGTTGTATTCAATCCCGATGCAATTTCTGTGTTTCCTCAACATTTTGAAGGTCCACAGATTACAGAATGCCTCCAGATGTGCATCGGAAACTACTACTGGTCTTCCAGGGAACGATCAAATCGTAGACTGTTTCAGACATTATTCCCATGGAGGAAAGTGCACATGGTGTCTGTTGTGTTAAATCCCGATGCAATTTCAGTGTTTTAACAACACTCTGATAGTCCACAGATTACAGAATGCCTCCAGATGTTCATCGGAAACTACTACTGGTCTTCCAGGGAACGATCAAAGCGTAGACTGTTTGAGACATTACTCCCATGGAGGAAAGTGCGCATGGTGACTGTTGTATTCAACCCCGATGCAAATTCAGTGTTTCAACAACACTCTGATAGTCCACAGATTACAGAATGCCTCCAGATGTGCATCGGAAACTACTACTGGTCTTGAGGGAACGATCAAAGCGTAGACTGTTTGAGACATTACTCCCATGGAGGAAAATGCGCATGGTGACTGTTGTATTCAATCCCGATGCAATTCCAGTGTTTCAACAACACTCTGATAGTCCACAAATTACAGAATGCTTCCAGATGTGAATCGGAAACTACTACTGGTCTTAAGGGAACGATCAAAGCGATGACAGTTTGAGACATTACTCCAATGGAGAAATGTACGCATGGTGCCTGTTGTATTCAATCCCAATGCAATTTCTGTGTTTCAACAACACTCTGATAGTAAACAGATTACAGAATGCCTCCAGATGTGCATCGGAAACTACTACTGGTCTTCCAGGGAACGATCAAAAGCGTAGACTGATTGAGACATTACTCCCATGGAGGAAAATGGTCATGGTGACTGTTGTATTCAATCCCGATGCAATTTCTGTGTTTCATTAGCACTCGGATAGTCCTCAGATTACAGAATGCCTCCAGATGTGCATCGGAAACTACTACTGGTCTTGAGGGAACGATCAAAGCGATGACAGTTTGAGACATTACTCCAATGGAGAAATGTACGCAAGGTGCCTGTTGTATTCAATCCCAAAGCAATTTCTGTGTTTCATCAACACTTTGAAGGTCCACAGATTACAGAATGCCTCCAGATGTGCATCGGAAACTACTACTGGTCTTCCAGGGAGCGATCAAAGCGTCAACTGTTTGACACATTTCTCCCATGGAGGAAAGTGCGCGTGGTGACTGTTGTATTCAATCCCGATGCAATTTCTGTGTTTCATCAACACTCTGATAATCCACAGATTGCAGAATGCCGCCAGATGTTCATCGGAAACTACTACAGGTCTTCCAGGGGAAGATCAAAGCGTATACTGTTTGAGACATTACTCCCATGGAGGAAAGTCCGCATGGTGACTTTTGTATTCAATCCTGATGCAATTTCTGTGTTTCAACAACACTCTGATAGTAAACAGATTACATAATGCCTCCAGATGTGCATCGGAAACTACTACTGGTCTTCCAGGGAACGATCAAAGCCTAAACTGTTTGAGACATTACCCCATGAAGGAATGTGCGCATGGTGACTGTTGTATTCAAACCAGATGCAATTTCTGTGTTCATCAACACTCTGAAAGTCCACAGATTACAGAATGCCTGCAGATGTGCATCGGAAACTACTACTGGTCTTCCAGGGAACGATCAAAGCGTAAACTGTTTGACACATTTCTCATATGGAAGAAAGTGCGCATGGTGACTGTTGTATTCAATCCCGATGCAATTTCTGTGTTTCATCAAAACTCTGTTAGTCCACAGATTACAGAATGCTTCCAGATGTGCATCGGAAACTACTACTGGTCTTCCTGGGAATGATCAAAGCGTAGACTGTTAGAGACATTACTCCTATGTAGGAGAGTGAGCAAGGTGACTTTGTATTCAATCCCGATGTAATTTCTGTGTTATATCAACACTCCGATAATCCACAGATTTCAGAATGAATCCAGATATGCATCGGAATCTACTACTGGACTTCCAGGGAACGATCAAATCGTAGACTGTTTGAGACATTACTCCCATGGAGGAAAGTGCGAATGGTGACTGTTGTATTCAATCCCGATGCAATTTCTGTGTTTCAACATCACTCTGATAGTCCACAGATTACAGAATGCCTCCAGATGTGCATCAGAAACTACTACTGGTCTTGAGGGAACGATCAAAGCGTAGACTGTTTCAGACATTACTCCCATGGAGGGAAGTGGTCAAGGTGACTGTTGTATTAAATCCCGATGCAATTTCAGTGTTTCAACAACACTCTGATAGTCCACAGATTACAGAATGCCTCCAGATGTGCATCGGAAAATACTACTGGTCTTCCAGGGAACGATCAAAGCGTAGACTGTTTGAGCCATTACTCCCATGGAGGAAAGTCCGATTGGTGACTGTTGTAGTCAATCCCGATGCAATTTCTGTGTTTCAACAACACTCTGATAGGAAACAGATTACAGAATGCCTCCAGATGTGCATCGGAAACTACTAATGGTCTTGAGGGAACGATCAAAGCGATGAAAGTTTGAGACATTACTCCAATGGAGAAATGTACGCATGGATCCTGTTGTATTCAACCAAATGCAATTTCTGTGTTTCCTCAACACTTTGAAGGTCCACAGATTACAGAATGCCTCCAGATGTGCATCGGAAACTACTACTGGACTTCCAGGGAAGGATCGAAGCGTAGACTGTGTGAGACATTACTCCCATTGTTGAAAGTGCGCATGGTGACTGTTGTATTCAATCCCGATGCAATTTCTGTGTTCCATCAACACTTTGAAGGTCCACAGATTACAGAATGCCTCCAGATGTTCATCGGAAACTACTACTGGTCTTCCAGGGAACGATCAAATCGTAGACTGTTTGAGACACAACTCCCATGGAGGAAAGTGCGCATGGTGACTGTTGTATTCAATCCCGATGCAATTTCAGTGTTTCAACAACACTCTGATAGTCCACAGATTACAGAATGCCTCCAGATGTGCAACGGAAACTACTACTGGTCTTACCAGGGAACGATCAAAGCGTAGACTCTTTGAGACATTACTCCCATGGAGGAAAGTCCGCATGGTGACTGTTGTATTCAATCCCGATGCAATTTCTGTGTTTCAACATCACTGTGATAGGAAACAGATTACAGAACGCCTCCAGATGTGCATCGGAAACTACTACTGGTCTTGAGCGAACAATCAAAGCGAAGGATGTTTGAGACATTACTCCCATGGAGGAAAGTGGTCATGGTGACTGTTGTATTCAATCACGATCCAATTTCTTTGTTTCATTAGCACTCGGATAGTCCACAGATTACAGAATGCCTCCAGATGTGCATTGGAAACTACTAATGGTCTTGAGGGAACGATCAAAGCGATGACAGTTTGAGACATTACTCCAATGGGGAAATCTACGCATGGTGCCTGTTGTATTCAATCCCGATGCAATTTCAGTGTTTCCTCAACACTTTGAAGGTCCATAGATTACAGAATGCCTCCAGATGTGCATCGGAAACTACGACTAGTCTTCCAGGGGCGATCAAAGCGTCGACTGTTTGAGACATTACTCCAATGGGCAAATGTACGCATGGTGCCTGTTGTATTCAATCCCGATGCAATTTCTATGTTTCCTCAACACTTTGAAGGTCCACAGATTACAGAATGCCTCCAGATGTGCATCGGAAACTACTACTGGTCTTCCAGGGAACGATCAATGCGTAGACTGTTTGAGACATTACTCCCATGGAGGGAAGTCCGCATGGTGACTGTTGTATTCAATCCCGATGCAATTTCTGTGTTTCAACAACACTCTGATAGTAAACAGATTACAGAATGCCTCCAGATGTGCATCAGAAACTACTACTGGTCTTGAGGGAATGATCAAAGCGTAGACTGTTTCAGACATTACTCCCATGGAGGGAAGTGGACAAGGTGACTGTTGTATTAAATCCCGATGCAATTTCTGTGTTTCAACAACACTCTGATAGTCCACAGATTACAGAATGCCTCCAGATGTGCATCAGAAACTACTACTGGTCTTGAGGGAACGATCAAAGCGTAGACTGTTTCAGACATTACTCCCATGGAGGGAAGTGGTCAAGGTGACTGTTGTATTAAATCCCGATGCAATTTCAGTGTTTCAACAACACTCTGATAGTCCACAGATTACAGAATGCCTCCAGATGTGCATCGGAAAATACTACTGGTCTTCCAGGGAACGATCAAAGCGTAGACTGTTTGAGCCATTACTCCCATGGAGGAAAGTCCGCATGGTGACTGTTGTAGTCAATCCCGATGCAATTTCTGTGTTTCAACAACACTCTGATAGGAAACAGATTACAGAATGCCTCCAGATGTGCATCGGAAACTACTACTGATCTTGATCGAACGATTAAAGCGTAGGATGTTTGAGACATTACTCCCATGGAGGAAAGTGGTCATGGTGACTGTTGTATTCAATCCCGATCAAATTTCTGTGTTTCATTAGCACTCGGATAGTCCACAGATTACAGAATGCCTCCAGATGTGCATCGGAAACTACTAATGGTCTTGAGGGAACGATCAAAGCGATGAAAGTTTGAGACATTACTCCAATGGAGAAATGTACGCATGGATCCTGTTGTATTCAACCAAATGCAATTTCTGTGTTTCCTCAACACTTTGAAGGTCCACAGATTACAGAATGCCTCCAGATGTGCATCGGAAACTACTACTGGACTTCCAGGGAAGGATCGAAGCGTAGACTGTGTGAGACATTACTCCCATTGTTGAAAGTGCGCATGGTGACTGTTGTATTCAATCCCGATGCAATTTCTGTGTTCCATCAACACTTTGAAGGTCCACAGATTACAGAATGCCTCCAGATGTTCATCGGAAACTACTACTGGTCTTCCAGGGAACGATCAAATCGTAGACTGTTTGAGACACAACTCCCATGGAGGAAAGTGCGCATGGTGACTGTTGTATTCAATCCCGATGCAATTTCAGTGTTTCAACAACACTCTGATAGTCCACAGATTACAGAATGCCTCCAGATGTGCAACGGAAACTACTACTGGTCTTACCAGGGAACGATCAAAGCGTAGACTCTTTGAGACATTACTCCCATGGAGGAAAGTCCGCATGGTGACTGTTGTATTCAATCCCGATGCAATTTCTGTGTTTCAACATCACTGTGATAGGAAACAGATTACAGAATGCCTCCAGATGTGCATCGGAAACTACTACTGGTCTTGAGCGAACGATCAAAGCGAAGGATGTTTGAGACATTACTCCCATGGAGGAAAGTGGTCATGGTGACTGTTGTATTCAATCACGATCCAATTTCTTTGTTTCATTAGCACTCGGATAGTCCACAGATTACAGAATGCCTCCAGATGTGCATTGGAAACTACTAATGGTCTTGAGGGAACGATCAAAGCGATGACAGTTTGAGACATTACTCCAATGGGGAAATCTACGCATGGTGCCTGTTGTATTCAATCCCGATGCAATTTCAGTGTTTCCTCAACACTTTGAAGGTCCATAGATTACAGAATGCCTCCAGATGTGCATCGGAAACTACGACTAGTCTTCCAGGGGCGATCAAAGCGTCGACTGTTTGAGACATTACTCCAATGGGCAAATGTACGCATGGTGCCTGTTGTATTCAATCCCGATGCAATTTCTATGTTTCCTCAACACTTTGAAGGTCCACAGATTACAGAATGCCTCCAGATGTGCATCGGAAACTACTACTGGTCTTCCAGGGAACGATCAATGCGTAGACTGTTTGAGACATTACTCCCATGGAGGGAAGTCCGCATGGTGACTGTTGTATTCAATCCCGATGCAATTTCTGTGTTTCAACAACACTCTGATAGTAAACAGATTACAGAATGCCTCCAGATGTGCATCAGAAACTACTACTGGTCTTGAGGGAATGATCAAAGCGTAGACTGTTTCAGACATTACTCCCATGGAGGGAAGTGGACAAGGTGACTGTTGTATTAAATCCCGATGCAATTTCAGTGTTTCAACAACACTCTGATAGTCCACAGATTACAGAATGCCTCCAGATGTGCATCGGAAACTACTACTGGTCTTGAGGGAACGATTAAAGCGATAACAGTTTGAGACATTACTCCAATGGAGAAATGTACGCATGGTGCCAGTTGTATTCAATCCCGTTGCAATTTCTGTGTTCCATCAACACTTTGAAGGTCCACAGATTACAGAATGCCTCCAGATGTTCATCGGAAACAACTACTGGTCTCCCAGGGAACGATCAAAGCGTAGACTGTTTGAGACATTACTCCCATGGAGGAAAGTGCGCATGGTGACTGTTGTATTCAATCCCGATGCAATTTCAGTGTGTCAACAACACTCTGATAGTCCACAGATTACAGAATGCCTCCAGATGTGCATCGGAAAATACTACTGGTCTTCCAGGGAACTTCAAAGCGTAGACCGTTTGAGACATTACTCCCATGGAGGAAAGTCCGCATGGTGACTGTTGTATTCAATCGCGATGCAATTTCTGTGTTTCAACAACACTCTGATAGGAAACAGATTACAGAATGCCTCCAGATGTGCATCGGAAACTACTACTGGTCTTGATCGAACGATCAAAGCGTAGGATGTTTGAGACATTACTCCCATGGAGGAAAGTGGTCATGGTGACTGTTGTATTCAATCCCGATCCAATATCTGTGTTTCATTAGCACTCGGATAGTCCACAGATTACAGAATGCCTCCAGATGTGCATCGGAAACTACTAATGGTCTTGAGGGAACGATCAAAGCGATGACAGTTTGAGACATTACTCCAATGGAGAAATGTACGCATGGTGCCTGTTGTATTCAATCCCGATGCAATTTCTGTGTTTCCTCAACACTTTGAAGGTCCATAGATTACAGAATGCCTCCAGATGTGCATCGGAAACTACTACTGGTCTTATAGGGAACGATCAAATCGTAGACTGTTTCAGACTTTACTCCCATTGAGGAAAGTGCACATGGTGACTCTTGTGTTAAATCCCGATGCAATTTCAGTGTTTTAACAACACTCTGATAGTCCACAGATTACAGAATGCCTCCAGATGTGCATCGGAAACTACTACTGGTCTTCCAGGGAACTATCAAAGCGTAGACTGTTTGAGACATTACTCCCCTTCAGGAAAGTGCGCATGGTGACTGTTGTATTCAATCCCGATGCATTTTCTGTGTTCATCAACACTCTGATAGACCACAGATTACAGAATGCCTCCAGATGTGCATCGGAAACTACTACTGGTCTTAAGGGAACGAATAATGCGATGACAGTTTGAGACATTACTCCAATGGAGAAATGTACGCATGGTGCCTGTTGTATTCAATCCCGATGCAATTTCTGTGTTCCATCAACACTTTGAAGGTCCACAGATTACAGAATGCCTCCAGATGGTCATCGGAAACTACTACTGGTCTTCGAGGGAACGATCAAAGCGTAGACTGTTTGAGACACTACTCCCATGGAGGAAAGTGCGGATGCCGACTGTTGTATTCAATCCCGATGCAATTTCAGTGTTTCAACAACACTCTGAAAGTCCTCAGATTACAGAATGCCTCCAGATGTGCATCGGAAACTACTACTGGTCTTCCAGGGGCGATCAAAGCGTCTACTGTTTGAGACATTACTCCAATGGGCAAATGTACGCTTGGTGCCTGTTGTATTCAATCCCGATGCAATTTCTGTGTTTCCTCAACACTTTGAAGGTCCACAGATTACAGAATGCCTCCAGATGTGCATCGGAAACTTCTACTGGTCCTCCAGGGAACGATCAAAGCGTAGACTGTTTGAGACATTACTCCGATGTAGGAAAGTGAGCAGGGTGACTTTGTATTCAATCCCGATGTAATTTCTGTGTTATATCAACACTCTGATATTCCACAGATTACAGAATGAATCCAGATATGCATCGGAATCTACTACTGGTCTTCCAGGGAACGATCAAAGCGTAGACTGTTTGAGACATTACTCCCATGGAGGAAAGTCCGCATGGTGACTGTTGTATTCAATCCCGATGCAATTTCTGTGTTTCAACAACACTCTGATAATCCACAGATTGCAGAATGCCGCCAGATGTGCATCGGAAACTGCTACTGGTCTTCCAGGGAACGATCAAAGCGTAGACTGTTTGAAACATTACTCCCATGGAGGAAAGTGCGGATTGTGACTGTTGTATTCAATCCCGATGCAATTTCTGTGTTTCAACAACACTCTGATAGTCCACAGATTACAGAATGCTTCCAGATGTGCATCAAAAACTACTACTGGTCTTCCAGATAACGATCAAAGCGCAGATTGTTTGAGACATTACTCCCATGGAGGGAAGTCCGCATGGTGACTGTTGTATGCAATCCCGATGCAATTTCTGTGTTTCAACAACATTGTGACAGTAAACAGACTACAGAATGCCTCCAGATGTGCATCAGAAACTACTATTGGTCTTGAGGGAACGGTCAAAGCGTAGACTGTTTCAGACATTACTCCCATGGAGGAAAGTGGTATTGGTGACTGTTGTATTAAATCCCGATGCAATTTCAGTGTTTCAACAACACTCTGATAGTTCACAGATTACAGAATGCCTCCAGATGTGCATCGGAAACTACTACTGGTCTTGAGGGAACGATCAAAGCGATGACAGTTTGAGACATTACTCCAATGGAGAAATGTACGCATGGTGCCTGTTGTATTCAATCCCAATGCAATATCTGTGTTTCAACAACACTCTGATAGTAAACAGATTACAGAATGCCTCCAGATGTGCATCGGAAACTACTACTGGTCTTCCAGGGAACGATCAATGCGTAGACTGTTTGAGACATTACTCCCATGGAGGAAAGTGGTCATGGTGACTGTTGTATTCAATCACGATACAATTTCTGTGTTTCATTAGCACTCGGATAGTCCACAGATCACAGAATGCCTCCAGATGTGCATCGGAAACTACTAATGGTCTTGAGGGAACGATCAAAGCGATGACAGTTTGAGACATTACTCCAATGGGGATATGTACGCATGGTGGCTGTTGTATTCAATCCCGATGCAATTTCTGTGTTTCCTCAACACTTTGAAGGTCCATAGATTACAGAATGCCTCCAGATGTGCATCGGAAACTACGACTGGTCTTCCAGGGGCGATCAAAGCGTCGACTGTTTGAGACATTACTCCAATGGGCAAATGGACGCATGGTGCCTGTTGTATTCAATCCCGATGCAATTTCTGTGTTTCCTCAACACTTTGAAGGTCCACAGATTACAGAATGCCTCCAGATGTGCATCGGAAACTACTACTGGGCTTCCAGGGAACGATCAAAGCGTAGACTGTTTGAGACATTACTCCCATGGAGGGAAGTCCGCATGGTGACAGTTGTATTCAATCCCGATGCAATTTCTGTGTTTCAACAACACTCTGATAGTAAACAGATTACAGAATGCCTCCAGATGTGCATCAGAAACTACTACTGGTCTTGAGGGAACGATCAAAGCGTAGACTGTTTCAGACATTACTCCCATGGAGGGAAGTGGTCAAGGTGACTGTTGTATTAAATCCCGATGCAATTTCAGTGTTTCAACAACACTCTGATAGTCCACAGATTACAGAATGCCTCCAGATGTGCATCGGAAACTACGCCTGGTCTTGAGGGAACGATTAAAGCGATGACAGTTTGAGACATTACTCCAATGGAGAAATGTACGCATGGTGCAAGTTGTATTCAATCCCGTTGCAATTTCTGTGTTCCATCAACATTTTGAAGGTCCACAGATTACAGAATGCCTCCAGATGTTCATCGGAAACTACTACTGGTCTTCCAGGGAACGATCAAAGCGTAGACTGTTTGAGACATTACTCCCATGGAGGAAAGTGCGCATGGTGACTGTTGTATTCAATCCCGATGCAATTTCAGTGTTTCAACAACACTCTGATAGTCCACAGATTACAGAATGCCTCCAGATGTGCATCGGAAAATACTACTGGTCTTCCAGGGAACGATCAAAGCGTAGAGTGTTTGAGACATTACTCCCATGGAGGAAAGTCAGCATGGTGACTGTTGTATTCAATCCCGATCCAATATCTGTGTTTCATTAGCACTCGGATAGTCCACAGATTACAGAATGCCTCCAGATGTGCATCGGAAACTACTAATGGTCTTGCGGGAACGATCAAAGCGGTGACAGTTTGAGACATTACTCCAATGGGGAAATGTACGCATGGTGCCTGTTGTAGTCAATCCCGATGCAATTTCTGTGTTTCCTCAACACTTTGAAGTTCCACAGATTACAGAATGCCTCCAGATGTGCATCGGAAACAACTACTGGTCCTGCAGGGGCGATCATAGCGTCGTCAGTTTGAGACATTACTCCAATGGGCAAATGTACGCATGGTGACAGTTGTATTCAATCCCGATGCGACTTCTGTGTTTCCTCAACACTTTGAAGGTCCACGGATTACAGAATGCCTCCAGATGTGCATCGGAAACTACTACTGGTCTTCCAGGGAACGATCAAAGCGTAGACTGTTTGAGACATTACCCCCATGGAGGGAAGTCCGCATGGTGACTGTTGTATTCAATCCCGATGCAATTTCTGTGTTTCAACAGCACTCTGATAGTAAACAGATTACAGAATGCCTCCAGATGTGCATCAGAAACTACTACTGGTTTTGAGGGAATGATCAAAGCGTAGACTGTTTCAGACATTACTCCCATGGAGGGAAGTGGTCAAGGTGACCGTTGTATTCAATCCCGATGCAATTTCAGTGTTTCAACAACACTCTGATAGTCCACAGATTACAGAATGCCTCCAGATGTGCATCGGAAACTACTACTGGGCTTGATCGAACGATCAAAGCGTAGGATGTTTGAGACAGTACACCCATGGAGGAAAGTGGTCATGGTGACTGTTGTATTCAATCCCGAACCAATTTCTGTGTTCATCAACACTCTGATAGACCACAGATTACAAAATGCCTCCAGATGTGCATCGGAAACTACTACTGGACTTCCAGGGAGCGATCAAAGCGTAGACTCTTTGAGTCATTACTCCCATGGAGGAAAGTCAGCATGGTGACTGTTGTATTCAATCCCGATGCAATTTCTGTGTTTCAACCACACTCTGATAGGGAACAGATTACAGAATGCCTCCAGATGTGCATCGGAAACTACTACTGGTCTTGATCGAACGATCAAAGCGTAGGATGTTTGAGACAGTACTCCCATGGAGGAAAGTGGTCATCGTGACTGTTATATTCAATCCCGATCCAATTTCTGTGTTCATCAACACTCTGATAGACCACAGATTACAGAATGCCTCCAGATGTGCATCGGAAACTACTACTGGACTTCCAGGGAGCGATCAAAGCCTAAACTGTTTGAGACATTACTCCCATGGAGGAAAGTGCGCATGGTGACTGTTGTATTCAATCCCGATGCAATTTCAGTGTTTCAACAACACTCTGATAGTCCACAGATTACAGAATGCCTCCAGATGTGCATCGGAAACTACTACTGGTCTTCCAGGGGCGATCAAAGCGTCGACTGTTTGAGACATTACTCCAATGGGCAAATGTACGCATGGTGCCTGTTGTATTCAATCCCGATGCAATTTCTGTGTTTCATCAACACTTTGAAGGTCCACAGATTACAGAATGCCTCGAGATGTGCATCGGAAACTACTACTGGTCTTCCAGGGAACGATCAAAGCGTAGACTGTTTGAGACATTACTCCCATGGAGGAAAGTGCGCATGGTGGCTATTGTATTCAATCCCGATGCAATTTCTGTGTTTCAACAACACTCTGATAGTCCACAGTTTACAGAATGCTTCCAGATGTGCATCGGAAACTACTACTGGTCTTCCAGGGAACGTTCAAAGCGTAGACTGTTTGAGACATTACTCCCATGGAGGGAAGTCCGCATGGTGACTGTTGTATGCAATCCCGATGCAATTTCTGTGTTTCAACAACATTCTGATAGTAAACAGATTACAGAATGCCTCCAGATGTGCATCAGAAACTACTATTGGTCTTGAGGGAACGGTCAAAGCGTAGACTGTTTCAGACATTACTCCCATGGAGGAAAGTGGTATTGGTGAGTGTTGTATTAAATCCCGATGCAATTTCAGTGTTTCAACAACACTCTGATAGTTCACAGTTTACAGAATGCCTCCAGATGTGCATCGGAAACTACTACTGGTCTTGAGGGGACGATTAAAGCGATGACAGTTTGAGACATTACTCCGATGGAGAAATGTACGCATGGTGCCTGTTGTATTCAATCCGGTTGCAATTTCTGTGTTTCATCAACACTTTGAAGGTCCACAGATTACAGAATGCCACCAGATGTTCAACGGAAACTACTACTGGTCTTCCAGGGATCGATTAAAGCGTAGACTGTTTGAGACATTACTCCCATGGAGGAAAATGCGCATGGTGACTGTTGTATTCAATCCCGATGCAATTCCAGTGTTTCAACAACACTCTGATAGTCCACAGATTAGAGAATGCCTCCAGATGTGCATCGGAAACTACTACTGGTCTTGAGGGAACGATCAAAGCGATGACAGTTTGAGACATTACTCCAATGGAGAAATGTACGCATGGTTCCTGTTGTATTCAATCCCGATGCAATTTCAGTGTTTCAAGAACACTCTGATAGTCCACAGATTACAGAATGCCTCCAGATGTGCATCGGAAAATACTACTGGTCTTCCAGGGAACGATCAAAACGTTGACTGTTTGAGACATTACTCCCATGGAAGAAAGTCCGCATGGTGACTTGTATTCAATCCCGATGCAATTTCTGTGTTTCAACAACACTCTGAAAGGAAACAGATTACAGAATGCCTCCAGATGTGCATCGGAAACTACTACTGGTCTTGATCGAACGATCAAAGCGTAGGATGTTTGAGACAGTACTCCCATGGAGGAAATTGGTCATCGTGACTGTTATATTCAATCCCGATCCAATTTCTGTGTTCATCAACACTCTGATAGACCACAGATTACAGAATGCCTCCAGATGTGCATCGGAAACTACTAATGGTCTTGAGGGAACGATCAAAGCGATGACAGTTTGAGACATTACTCCAATGGGCAAATGTACGCATGGTGACAGTTGTATTCAATCCCGATGCGACTTCTGTGTTTCCTCAACACTTTGAAGGTCCACGGATTACAGAATGCCTCCAGATGTGCATCGGAAACTACTACTGGTCTTCCAGGGAACGATCAAAGCGTAGACTGTTTGAGACATTACCCCCATGGAGGGAAGTCCGTATGGTGACTGTTGTATTCAATCCCGATGCAATTTCAGTGTTTCAAGAACACTCTGATAGTCCACAGATTACAGAATGCCTCCAGATGTGCATCGGAAACTACTACTGGACTTCCAGGGAGCGATCAAAGCGTAGACTCTTTGAGTCATTACTCCCATGGAGGAAAGTGCGCATGGTGACTGTTGTATTCAATCCCGATGCAATTTCAGTGTTTCAAGAACACTCTGATAGTCCACAGATTACAGAATGCCTCCAGATGTGCATCGGAAAATACTACTGGTCTTCCAGGGAACGATCAAAACGTTGACTGTTTGAGACATTACTCCCATGGAGGAAAGTCAGCATGGTGACTGTTGTATTCAATCCCGATGCAATTTCTGTGTTTCAACCACACTCTGATAGGAAACAGATTACAGAATGCCTCCAGATGTGCATCGGAAACTACTACTGGTCTTGATCGAACGATCAAAGCGTAGGATGTTTGAGACAGTACTCCCATGGAGGAAAGTGGTCATCGTGACTGTTATATTCAATCCCGATCCAATTTCTGTGTTCATCAACACTCTGATAGACCACAGATTACAGAATGCCTCCAGATGTGCATCGGAAACTACTACTGGACTTCCAGGGAGCGATCAAAGCCTAAACTGTTTGAGACATTACTCCCATGGAGGAAAGTGCGCATGGTGACTGTTGTATTCAATCCCGATGCAATTTCAGTGTTTCAACAACACTCTGATAGTCCACAGATTACAGAATGCCTCCAGATGTGCATCGGAAACTACTACTGGTCTTCCAGGGGCGATCAAAGCGTCGACTGTTTGAGACATTACTCCAATGGGCAAATGTACGCATGGTGCCTGTTGTATTCAATCCCGATGCAATTTCTGTGTTTCATCAACACTTTGAAGGTCCACAGATTACAGAATGCCTCCAGATGTGCATCGGAAACTACTACTGGTCTTCCAGGGAACGATCAAAGCGTAGACTGTTTGAGACATTACACCCATGGAGGAAAGTGCGCATGGTGGCTATTGTATTCAATCCCGATGCAATTTCTGTGTTTCAACAACACTCTGATAGTCCACAGTTTACAGAATGCTTCCAGATGTGCATCGGAAACTACTACTGGTCTTCCAGGGAACGATCAAAGCGTAGACTGTTTGAGACATTACTCCCATGGAGGGAAGTCCGCATGGTGACTGTTGTATGCAATCCCGATGCAATTTCTGTGTTTCAACAACATTCTGATAGTAAACAGATTACAGAATGCCTCCAGATGTGCATCAGAAACTACTATTGGTCTTGAGGGAACGGTCAAAGCGTAGACTGTTTCAGACATTACTCCCATGGAGGAAAGTGGTATTGGTGAGTGTTGTATTAAATCCCGATGCAATTTCAGTGTTTCAACAACACTCTGATAGTTCACAGTTTACAGAATGCCTCCAGATGTGCATCGGAAACTACTACTGGTCTTGAGGGGACGATTAAAGCGATGACAGTTTGAGACATTACTCCGATGGAGAAATGTACGCATGGTGCCTGTTGTATTCAATCCGGATGCAATTTCTGTGTTTCATCAACACTTTGAAGGTCCACAGATTACAGAATGCCACCAGATGTTCAACGGAAACTACTACTGGTCTTCCAGGGATCGATTAAAGCGTAGACTGTTTGAGACATTACTCCCATGGAGGAAAATGCGCATGGTGACTGTTGTATTCAATCCCGATGCAATTCCAGTGTTTCAACAACACTCTGATAGTCCACAGATTAGAGAATGCCTCCAGATGTGCATCGGAAACTACTACTGGTCTTGAGGGAACGATCAAAGCGATGACAGTTTGAGACATTACTCCAATGGAGAAATGTACGCATGGTTCCTGTTGTATTCAATCCCGATGCAATTTCAGTGTTTCAACAACACTCTGATAGTCCACAGATTACAGAATGCCTCCAGATGTGCATCGGAAAATACTACTGGTCTTCCAGGGGACGATCAAAACGTTGACTGTTTGAGACATTACTCCCATGGAGGAAAGTCCGCATGGTGACTTGTATTCAATCCCGATGCAATTTCTGTGTTTCAACAACACTCTGAAAGGAAACAGATTACAGAATGCCTCCAGATGTGCATCGGAAACTACTACTGGTCTTGATCGAACGATCAAAGCGTAGGATGTTTGAGACAGTACTCCCATGGAGGAAATTGGTCATCGTGACTGTTATATTCAATCCCGATCCAATTTCTGTGTTCATCAACACTCTGATAGACCACAGATTACAGAATGCCTCCAGATGTGCATCGGAAACTACTAATGGTCTTGAGGGAACGATCAAAGCGATGACAGTTTGAGACATTACTCCAATGGGCAAATGTACGCATGGTGCCTGTTGTATTCAATCCCGATGCAATTTCTGTGTTTCCTCAACACTTTGAAGGTCCATAGATTACAGAATGCCTCCAGATGTGCATCGGAAACAACGACTGGTCTTCCAGGGGCGATCAAATCGTCGACTGTTTGAGAGATTACTCCAATGGGCAAATGTACGCATGGTGCCTGTTGTATTGAATCCCGATGCAATTTCTGTGTTTCCTCAACACTTTGAAGGTCCACAGATTACAGAATGCCTCCAGATGTGCATCGGAAACTACTACTGGTCTTCCAGGGAACGATCAAAGCGTAGACTGTTTTAGACATTACTCCCATTGAGGGAAGTCCGCATGGTGACTGTTGTATTCAATCCCGATGCAATTTCTGTGTTTCAACAACACTCTGATAGTAAACAGATTACAGAATGCCTCCAGATGTGCATCAGAAACTACTACTGGTCTTGAGGGAATGATCAAAGCGTAGACTGTTTGAGACATTACTCCCATGGAGGGAAGTCCGCATGGTGACTGTTGTATGCAATCCCGATGCAATTTCTGTGTTTCAACAACATTCTGATAGTAAACAGATTACAGAATGCCTCCAGATGTGCATCAGAAACTACTATTGGTCTTGAGCTAACGGTCAAAGCGTAGACTGTTTCAGACATTACTCCCATGGAGGAAAGTGGTATTGGTGAGTGTTGTATTAAATCCCGATGCAATTTCAGTGTTTCAACAACACTCTGATAGTTCACAGTTTACAGAATGCCTCCAGATGTGCATCGGAAACTACTACTGGTCTTGAGGGGACGATTAAAGCGATGACAGTTTGAGACATTACTCCAATGGAGAAATGTACGCATGGTGCCTGTTGTATTCAATCCGGATGCAATTTCTGTGTTTCATCAACACTTTGAAGGTCCACAGATTACAGAATGCCACCAGATGTTCAACGGAAACTACTACTGGTCCTCCAGGGATCGATTAAAGCGTAGACTGTTTGAGACATTACTCCCATGGAGGAAAATGCGCATGGTAACTGTTGTATTCAATCCCGATGCAATTCCAGTGTTTCAACAACACTCTGATAGTCCACAGATTAGAGAATGCCTCCAGATGTGCATCGGAAACTACTACTGGTCTTGAGGGAACGATCAAAGCGATGACAGTTTGAGACATTACTCCAATGGAGAAATGTACGCATGGTTCCTGTTGTATTCAATCCCGATGCAATTTCAGTGTTTCAACAACACTCTGATAGTCCACAGATTACAGAATGCCTCCAGATGTGCATCGGAAAATACTACTGGTCTTCCAGGGAACGATCAAAACGTTGACTGTTTGAGACATTACTCCCATGGAGGAAAGTCCGCATGGTGACTTGTATTCAATCCCGATGCAATTTCTGTGTTTCAACAACACTCTGAAAGGAAACAGATTACAGAATGCCTCCAGATGTGCATCGGAAACTACTACTGGTCTTGATCGAACGATCAAAGCGTAGGATGTTTGAGACAGTACTCCCATGGAGGAAATTGGTCATCGTGACTGTTATATTCAATCCCGATCCAATTTCTGTGTTCATCAACACTCTGATAGACCACAGATTACAGAATGCCTCCAGATGTGCATCGGAAACTACTAATGGTCTTGAGGGAACGATCAAAGCGATGACAGTTTGAGACATTACTCCAATGGGCAAATGTACGCATGGTGCCTGTTGTATTCAATCCCGATGCAATTTCTGTGTTTCCTCAACACTTTGAAGGTCCATAGATTACAGAATGCCTCCAGATGTGCATCGGAAACAACGACTGGTCTTCCAGGGGCGATCAAATCGTCGACTGTTTGAGAGATTACTCCAATGGGCAAATGTACGCATGGTGCCTGTTGTATTGAATCCCGATGCAATTTCTGTGTTTCCTCAACACTTTGAAGGTCCACAGATTACAGAATGCCTCCAGATGTGCATCGGAAACTACTACTGGTCTTCCAGGGAACGATCAAAGCGTAGACTGTTTTAGACATTACTCCCATTGAGGGAAGTCCGCATGGTGACTGTTGTATTCAATCCCGATGCAATTTCTGTGTTTCAACAACACTCTGATAGTAATCAGATTACAGAATGCCTCCAGATGTGCATCAGAAACTACTACTGGTATGGAGGGAACGATCAAAGCGTAGACTGTTTCAGACATTACTCCCATGGAGGGAAGTGGTCAAGGTGACTTTTGTATTAAATCCCGATGCAATTTCAGTGTTTCAACAACACTCTGATAGTCCACAGATTACAGAATGCCTCCAGATGTGCATCGGAAACTACTACTGGTCTTGAGGGAACGATTAAAGCGATGACAGTTTGAGACATTACTCCAATGGAGAAATGTACGCATGGTGCCAGTTGTATTCAATCCCGTTGCAATTTCTGTGTTCCATCAACATTTTGAAGGTCCACAGATTACAGAATGCCTCCAGATGTTCATCGGAAACTACTACTGGTCTTCCAGGGAACGATCAAAGCGTAGACTGTTTGAGACATTACTCCCATGGAGGAAAGTGCGCATGGTGACTGTTGTATTCAATCCCGATGCAATTTCAGTGTTTCAACAACACTCTGATAGTCCACAGATTACAGAATGCCTCCAGATGTGCATCGGAAAATACTACTGGTCTTCCAGGGAACGATCAAAACGTTGACTGTTTGAGACATTACTCCCATGGAGGAAAGTCCGCATGGTGACTTGTATTCAATCCCGATGCAATTTCTGTGTTTCAACAACACTCTGATAGGAAACAGATTACAGAATGCCTCCAGATGTGCATCGGAAACTACTACTGGTCTTGATCGAACGATCAAAGCGTAGGATGTTTGAGACATTACTCCAATGGAGGAAAGTGGTCATGGTGACTGTTGTATTCAATCAAGATCCAATTTCTGTGTTCATCAACACTCTGATAGACCACAGATTACAGAATGCCTCCAGATGTGCATCGGAAACTACTAATGGTCTTGAGGGAACGATCAAAGCGATGACAGTTTGAGACATTACTCCAATGGGCAAATGTACGCATGGTGCCTGTTGTATTCAATCCCGATGCAATTTCTGTGTTTCCTCAACACTTTGAAGGTCCATAGATTACAGAATGCCTCCAGATGTGCATCGGAAACAACGACTGGTCTTCCAGGGGCGATCAAATCGTCGACTGTTTGAGAGATTACTCCAATGGGCAAATGTACGCATGGTGCCTGTTGTATTGAATCCCGATGCAATTTCTGTGTTTCCTCAACACTTTGAAGGTCCACAGATTACAGAATGCCTCCAGATGTGCATCGGAAACTACTACTGGTCTTCCAGGGAACGATCAAAGCGTAGACTGTTTTAGACATTACTCCCATTGAGGGAAGTCCGCATGGTGACTGTTGTATTCAATCCCGATGCAATTTCTGTTTTTCAACAACACTCTGATAGTAATCAGATTACAGAATGCCTCCAGATGTGCATCAGAAACTACTACTGGTATGGAGGGAACGATCAAAGCGTAGACTGTTTCAGACATTACTCCCATGGAGGGAAGTGGTCAAGGTGACTGTTATATTAAATCCCGATGCAATTTCAGTGTTTCAACAACACTCTGATAGTAGACAGATTACAGAATGCCTCCAGATGTGCATCGGAAACTACTACTGGTCTTGAGGGAACGATTAAAGCGTAGACTGTTTGAGACATTACTCCCATGGAGTAAAGTGCGCATGGTGACTGTTGTATTCAATCCCGATGCAATTTCAGTGTTTCAACAACACTCTGATAGTCCACAGATTACAGAATGCCTCCAGATGTGCATCGGAAAATACTACTGGTCTTCCAGGGAACGATCAAAACGTTGACTGTTTGAGACATTACTCCCATGGAGGTAAGTCCGCATGGTGACTTGTATTCAATCCCGATGCAATTTCTGTGTTTCAACAACACTCTGATAGGAAACAGATTACAGAATGCCTCCAGATGTGCATCGGAAACTACTACTGGTCTTGATCGAACGATCAAAGCGTAGGATGTTTGAGACATTACTCCAATGGAGGAAAGTGGTCATGGTGACTGTTGTATTCAATCCCGATCCAATTTCTGTGTTCATCAACACTCTGATAGACCACAGATTACAGAATGCCTCCAGATGTGCATCGGAAACTACTACTGGACTTCCAGGGAGCGATCAAAGCCTAAACTGTTTGAGACATTACTCCCATGGAGGAAAGTGCGCATGGTGACTGTTGTATTCAATCCCGATGCAATTTCTGTGTTTCAACAACACTCTGATAGTAAACAGATTACAGAATGCCACCAGATGTGCATCAAAAACTACTACTGGTCTTGAGGGAACGATCAAAGCGTAGACTGTTTCAGACATTACTCCCATGGAGGGAAGTGGTCAAGGTGACTGTTATATTAAATCCCGATGCAATTTCAGTGTTTCAACAACACTCTGATAGTAGACAGATTACAGAATGCCTCCAGATGTGCATCGGAAACTACTACTGGTCTTGAGGGAACGATTAAAGCGATGACAGTTTGAGACATTACTCCAATGGAGAAATGTACGCATGGTGCCAGTTGTATTTAATCCCGTTGCAATTTCTGTGTTCCATCAACACTTTGAAGGTCCACAGATTACAAAATGCCTCCAGATGTTCATCGGAAACTACTACTGGTCTTCCAGGGAACGATCAAAGCGTAGACTGTTTGAGACATTACTCCCATGGAGGAAAGTGCGCATGGTGACTGTTGTATTCAATCCCGATGCAATTTCAGTGTTTCAACAACACTCTGATAGTCCACAGATTACAGAATGCCTCCAGATGTGCATCGGAAAATACTACTGGTCTTCCAAGGAACGATCAAAGCGTAGACTGTTTGAGACATTACTCCCATGGAGGAAAGTCCGCATGGTGACTGTTGTATTCAATCCCGATGCAATTTCTGTGTTTCAACAACAATCTGATAGGAAACAGATTACAGAATGCCTCCAGATGTGCATCGGAAACTACTACTGGTCTTGATCGAACGATCAAAGCGTAGGAAGTTTGAGACATTACTCCCATGGAGGAAAGTGGTCATGGTGACTGTTGTATTCAATCCCGATCCAATTTCTGTGTTTCATTAGCACTCGGATAGTCCACAGATTACAGAATGCCTCCAGATGTGCATCGGAAACTACTAATGGTCTTGAGGGAACGAACAAAGCAATCACAGTTTGAGACATTACTCCAATGGAGAAATGTACGCATGGTGCCTGTTGTATTCAATCCCGATGCAATTTCTGTGTTTCCTCAACATTTTGAAGGTCCACAGATTACAGAATGCCTCCAGATGTGCATCGGAAACTACTACTGGTCTTCCAGGGAACGATCAAATCGTAGACTGTTTCAGACATTATTCCCATGGAGGAAAGTGCACATGGTGTCTGTTGTGTTAAATCCCGATGCAATTTCAGTGTTTTAACAACACTCTGATAGTCCACAGATTACAGAATGCCTCCAGATGTTCATCGGAAACTACTACTGGTCTTCCAGGGAACGATCAAAGCGTAGACTGTTTGAGACATTACTCCCATGGAGGAAAGTGCGCATGGTGACTGTTGTATTCAACCCCGATGCAATTTCAGTGTTTCAACAACACTCTGATAGTCCACAGATTACAGAATGCCTCCAGATGTGCATCGGAAACTACTACTGGTCTTGAGGGAACGATCAAAGCGTAGACTGTTTGAGACATTACTCCCATGGAGGAAAATGCGCATGGTGACTGTTGTATTCAATCCCGATGCAATTCCAGTGTTTCAACAACACTCTGATAGTCCACAGATTACAGAATGCTTCCAGATGTGAATCGGAAACTACTACTGGTCTTAAGGGAACGATCAAAGCGATGACAGTTTGAGACATTACTCCAATGGAGAAATGTACGCATGGTGCCTGTTGTATTCAATCCCAATGCAATTTCTGTGTTTCAACAACACTCTGATAGTAAACAGATTACAGAATGCCTCCAGATGTGCATCGGAAACTACTACTGGTCTTCCAGGGAACGATCAAAAGCGTAGACTGATTGAGACATTACTCCCATGGAGGAAAATGGTCATGGTGACTGTTGTATTCAATCCCGATGCAATTTCTGTGTTTCATTAGCACTCGGATAGTCCTCAGATTACAGAATGCCTCCAGATGTGCATCGGAAACTACTACTGGTCTTGAGGGAACGATCAAAGCGATGACAGTTTGAGACATTACTCCAATGGAGAAATGTACGCAAGGTGCCTGTTGTATTCAATCCCAAAGCAATTTCTGTGTTTCATCAACACTTTGAAGGTCCACAGATTACAGAATGCCTCCAGATGTGCATCGGAAACTACTACTGGTCTTCCAGGGAGCGATCAAAGCGTCAACTGTTTGACACATTACTCCCATGGAGGAAAGTGCGCGTGGTGACTGTTGTATTCAATCCCGATGCAATTTCTGTGTTTCATCAACACTCTGATAATCCACAGATTGCAGAATGCCTCCAGATGTGCATCGGAAACTACTACTGGTCTTCCAGGGAACGATCAAAGCGTAGACTGTTTGAGACATTACTCCTATGTAGGAAAGTGAGCAGGGTGACTTTGTATTCAATCCCGATGTAATTTCTGTGTTATATCAACACTCTGATAATCCACAGATTACAGAATGAATCCAGATTTGCATCGGAATCTACTACTGGTCTTCCAGGGAACGATCAAAGCGTTGACTGTTTGAGACATTACTCCCATGGAGGAAAGTGCGGATGGTGACTGTTGTATTCAATGCCGATGCAATTTCTGTGTTTCAACAACACTCTGATAGTCCACAGATTACAGAATGCCTCCTGATGTGCATCAGAAACTACTACTGGTATTGAGGGAACGATCAAAGCATAGATTGTTTCAGACATTACTCCCATGGAGGAAAGTGGTCATGGTGACTGTTGTATTAAATCCAGATGCAATTTCAGTGTTTCAACAACACTCTGATAGTCCACAGATTACAGAATGCCTCCAGATGTGCATCGGAAACTACTACTGGTCTTGAGGGAACGATTAAAGCGATGACAGTTTGAGACATTACTCCCATGGAGAAATGTACGCATGGTGCCTGTTGTATTCAATCCCGATGCAATTTCTGTGTTTCATCAACACTTTGAAGGTCCACAGATTACAGAATGCCTCCAGATGATCATCGGAATCTATTACTGGTCTTCCAGGGAACGATCAAAGCGTAGACTGTTTGAGACATTACTCCCATGGAGGAAAATGCGCATGGTGACTGTTGTATTCAATCCCGATGCAATTCCAGTGTTTCAACAACACTCTGATAGTCCACAGATTACAGAATGCCTCCAGATGTGCATCGGAAACTACTACTGGTCTTGAGGGAACGATCAAAGCGTAGACTGTTTGAGACATTACTCCCATGGAGGAAAATGCGCATGGTGACTTTTGTATTCAATCCCGATGCAATTCCAGTGTTTCAACAACACTCTGATAGTCCACAGATTACAGAATGCCTCCAGATGTGCATCGGAAACTACTACTGGTCTTGAGGGAACGATCAAAGCGATGACAGTTTGAGACATTACTCCAATGGAGAAATATACGTATGGTGCCTGTTGTATTCAATCAAAATGCATTTTCTGTGTTTCAACAACACTCTGATAGTAAACAGATTACAGAATGCCTCCAGATGTGCATCGGAAACTACTACTGGTCTTCCAGGGAACGATCAAAAGCGTAGACTGTTTGAGACATTACTCCAATGGAGGAAAGTGGACATGGTGACTGTTGTATTCAATCCCGATGCAATTTCTGTGTTTCATTAGCACTCGGATAGTCCACAGATTACAGAATGCCTCCAGATGTGCATCGGAAACTATTACTGGTCTTGAGGGAACGATCAAAGCGATGACAGTTTGAGACATTACTCAAATGGAGTAATGTACGAATGGTGCCTGTTGTATTCAATCCCAAAGCAATTTCTGTGTTTCATCAACACTTTGAAGGTCCACAGATTAAAGAATGCCTCCAGATGTGCATCGGAAACTACTACTGGTCTTCCAGGAAGCGATCAAAGCGTCGACTGTTTGAGACATTACTCCCATGGAGGAAAGTCCGCATGGTGACTGTTGTATTCAATCCCGATGCAATTTCTGTGTTTCATCAACACTCTGATAATCCACAGATTGCAGAATGCCGCCAGATGTTCATCGGAAAGTACTACAGGTCTTCCAGGGAACGATCAAAGCGTAGACTGTTTGAGACATTACTCCCATGGAGGAAAGTCCGCATGGTGACTGCTGTATTCAATCCCGATGCCATTTCTGTGTTTCATCAACACTCTGATTGTCCACAGATTACCCAATGCCTCCAGATGTGCATCGGAAACTACTACTGGTCTTCCAGGGAACGATCAAAGCGTAGACTGTTTGAGACATTACTCCTATGTAGGAAAGTGAGCAGGGTGACTTTGTATTCAATCCCGATGTAATTTCTGTGTTATATCAACACTCTGATAATCCACAGATTACGGAATGAATCCAGATTTGCATCGGAATCTACTACTGGTCTTCCAGGGAACGATCAAAGCGTAGACTGTTTGAGACATTACTCCCATGGACTAAAGTGCGGATGGTGATTGTTGTATTCAATCCCGATGCAATTTCTGTGTTTCAACAACACTCTGATAGTAAACAGATTACAGAATGCCTCCAGATGTGCATCGGAAACTACTACTGGTCTTCCAGGGAACGATAAAAGCGTAGACTGTTTGAGACATTACTCCCATGGAGGAAAGTGCGGATGGTGACTGTTGTATTCAATCCCGATGCAATTTCTGTGTTTCAACAACACTCTGATAGTCCACAGATTACAGTATGCCTCCTGATGTGCATCAGAAACTACTACTGGTATTGAGGGAACGATCAAAGCATAGATTGTTTCAGACATTACTCCCATGGAGGAAAGTGGTCATGGTGACTGTTGTATTAAATCCAGATGCAATTTCAGTGTTTCAACAACACTCTGATAGTCCACAGATTACAGAATGCCTCCAGATGTGCATCGGAAACTACTACTGGTCTTGAGGGAACGATTAAAGCGATGACAGTTTGAGACATTACTCCCATGGAGAAATGTACGCATGGTGCCTGTTGTATTCAATCCCGATGCAATTTCTGTGTTTCATCAACACTTTGAAAGTCCACAGATTACAGAATGCCTCCAGATGTTCATCGGAATCTACTACTGGTCTTCCAGGGAACGATCAAAGCGTAGACTGTTTGAGACATTACTCCCATGGAGGAAAATGCGCATGGTGACTGTTGTGTTCAATCCCGATGCAATTCCAGTGTTTCAACAACACTCTGATAGTCCACAGATTACAGAATGCCTCCAGATGTGCATCGGAAACTACTACTGGTCTTCCAGGAAGCGATCAAAGCGTCGACTGTTTGAGACATTACTCCCATGGAGGAAAGTGCGCATGGTGACTGTTGTATTCAATCCCGATGCAATTTCTGTGTTTCATCAACACTTTGAAGGTCCACAGATTACAGAATGCCTCCAGATGTTCATCGGAAACTACTACTGGTCTTCCAGGGAACGATCAAAGCGTAGACTGTTTGAGACATTACTCCCATGGAGGAAAGTGCGCATGGTGACTGTTGTATTCAATCCCGATGCAATTTCTGTGTTTCATCAACACTCTGATTGTCCACAGATTACCCAATGCCTCCAGATGTGCATCGGAAACTACTACTGGTGTTCCAGGGAACGATCAAAGCTTAGACTGTTTGAGACATTACTCCTATGTAGGAAAGTGAGCAGGGTGACTTTGTATTCAATCCCGATGTAATTTCTGTGTTATATCAACGCTCTGATAATTGACAGATTACAGAATGAATCCAGATTTGCATCGGAATCTACTACTGGTCTTCCAGGGAACAATCAAAGCGTAGACTGTTTGAGACAGTACTCCCATGGAGGAAAGTGCGGATGGTGACTGTTGTAATCAATCCCGATGCAATTTCTGTGTTTCAACATCACTCTGATAGTCCACAGATTGCAGAATGGCTCCAGATGTGCATCGGAAACTGCTACTGGTCTTCCAGGGAACGATAAAAGCGTAGACTGTTTGAGACATTACTCCCATGGAGAAAAGTGCGGATGGTGACTGTTGTATTCAATCCCGATGCAATTTTTGTGTTTCAACAGCGCTCTGATAGTCCACAGATTACAGAATGCCTCCAGATGTGCATCGAAAACTACTACTGGTCTTCCAGGGAACGATCAAAGCGTGGACTGTTTGAGACATTACTCTCATGGAGGGAAGTCCGCATGGTGAGTGTTGTATTCAATCCCGATGCAATTTCTGTGTTTCAACAACACTCTGATAGTAAACAGATTACAGAATGCCTCCAGATGTTCATCGGAAACTACTACTGGTCTTCCAGGGAACGATCAAAGCGTAGACTGTTTGAGACATTACTCCCATGGAGGAAAGTGCGCATGGTGACTGTTGTATTCAACCCCGATGCAATTTCAGTGTTTCAACAACACTCTGATAGTCCACAGATTACAGAATGCCTCCAGATGTGCATCGGAAACTACTACTGGTCTTGAGGGAACGATCAAAGCGTAGACTGTCTGAGACATTACTCAATGGAGGAAAATGCGCATGGTGACTGTTGTATTCAATCCCGATGCAATTCCAGTGTTTCAACAACACTCTGATAGTCCACAGATTACAGAATGCCTCCAGATGTGCATCGGAAACTACTACTGGTCTTAAGGGAACGATCAAAGCGATGACAGTTTGAGACATTACTCCAATGGAGAAATGTACGCATGATGCCTGTTGTATTCAATCCCAATGCAATTTCTGTGTTTCAACAACACTCTGATAGTAAACAGATTACAGAATGCCTCCAGATGTGCATCGGAAAATACTACTGGTCTTCCAGGGAACGATCAAAAGCGTAGACTGTTTGAGACATTACTCCCATGGAGGAAAGTGGTCATGGTGACTGTTGTATTCAATCCCGATGCAATTTCTGTGTTTCATTAGCACTCGGATAGTCCTCAGATTACAGAATGCCTCCAGATGTGCATCGGAAACTACTACTGGTCTTGAGGGAACGATCAAAGCGATGACAGTTTGAGACATTACTCCAATGGAGAACTGTACGCATGGTGCCTGTTGTATTTAATCCCAAAGCAATTTCTGTGTTTCATCAACACTTTGAAGGTCCACAGATTACAGAATGCCTCCAGATGTGCATCGGAAACTACTACTGGTCTTCCAGGGAGCGATCAAAGCGTCGACTGTTTGACACAATACTCCCATGGAGGAAAGTGCGCATGGTGACTGTTGTATTCAATCCCGATGCAATTTCTGTGTTTCATCAACACTTTGAAGGTCCACAGATTACAGAATGCCTCCAGATGTTCATCGGAAACTACTACAGGTCTTCCAGGGAACGATCAAAGCGTAAACTGTTTGAGACATTACTCCCATGCAGGAAAGTCCGCATGGTGACTGTTGTATTCAATCCCGATGCAATTTCTGTGTTTCATCAACACTCTGATTGTCCACAGATTACCCAATGCCTCCAGATGTGCATCGGAAACTACTACTGGTCTTCCAGGGAACGATCAAAGCGTAGACTATTTGAGACATTACTCCTATGTAGGAAAGTGAGCAGGGTGACTTTGTATTCAATCCCGATGTAATTTCTGTGTTATATCAACACTCTGATAATCCACAGATTACAGAATGAATCCAGATTTGCATCGGAATCTACTACTGGTCTTCCAGGGAACGATCAAAGCGTAGACTGTTTGAGACATTACTCCCATGGACTAAAGTGCGGATGGTGACTGTTGTATTCCATCCCGATGCAATTTCTGTGTTTCAACATCACTCTGATAGTCCAAAGATTGCAGAATGCCTCCAGATGTGCATCGGAAACTGCTACTGGTCTTCCAGGGAACGATAAAAGCGTAGACTGTTTAAGACATTACTCCCATGGAGGAAAGTGCGGATGGTGACTTTTGTATTCAATCCCGATGCAATTTCTGTGTTTCAACAACACTCTGATAGTCCACAGATTACAGAATGCCTCCTGATGTGCATCAGAAACTACTACTGGTCTTGAGGGAACGATCAAAGCGTAGACTGTTTCAGACATTACTCCCATGGAGGAAAGTGGTCATGGTGACTGTTGTTTTAAATCCAGATGCAATTTCAGTGTTTCAACAACACTCTGATAGTCCACAGACTACAGAATGCCTCCAGATGTGCATCGGAAACTACTACTGGTCTTGAGGGAACGATTAAAGCGATGACAGTTTGAGACATTACTCCCATGGAGAAATGTACGCATGGTGCCTGTTGTATTCAATCCCGATGCAATTTCTGTGTTTCATCAACACTTTGAAGGTCCACAGATTACAGAATGCCTCCAGATGTTCATCTGAATCTACTACTGGTCTTCCAGGGAACGATCAAAGCGTAGACTGTTTGAGTTATTACTCCCATGGAGGAAAATGCGCATGGAGACTGTTGTATTCAATCCCGATGCAATTCCAGTGTTTCAACAACACTCTGATAGTCCACAGATTACAGAATGCCTCCAGATGTGCATCGGAAACTACTACTGGTCTTGAGGGAACGATCAAAGCGATGACAGTTTGAGACATTACTCCAATGGAGAAATGTACGCATGGTGCCTATTGTATTCAATCCCAATGCAATTTCTGTGTTTCAACAACACTCTGATTGTAAACAGATTACAGAATGCCTCCAGATCTGCATCGGAAACTACTACTGGTCTTCCAGGGAACGATCAAAAGCGTAGACTGTTTGAGACATTACTCCAATGGAGGAAAGTGGTCATGGTGACTGTTGTATTCAATCCCGATGCAATTTCTGTGTTTCATTAGCACTCGGATAGTCCTCAGATTACAGAATGCCTCCAGATGTGCATCGGAAACTATTACTGGTCTTGAGGGAACGATCAAAGCGATGACACTTTGAGACATTACTCCAATGCAGAAATGTACGCATGGTGCCTGTTGTATTCAATCCCAAAGCAATTTCTGTGTTTCATCAACACTTTGAAGGTCCACAGATTACAGAATGCCTCCAGATGTGCATCGGAAACTACTACTGGTCTTCCAGGGAGCGATCAAAGCGTCGACTGTTTGAGATATTACTCCCATGGAGGAAAGTGCGCATGGTGACTGTTGTATTCAATCCCGATGCAATTTCTGTGTTTCATCAACACTTTGAAGGTCCACAGATTACAGAATGCCTCCAGATGTTCATCGGAAACTACTACTGGTCTTCCAGGGAACGATCAAAGCGTAGACTGTTTGAGACATTACTCCCATGGAGGAAAGTGCGCATGGTGACTGTTGTATTCAATCCCGATGCAATTTCTGTGTTTCATCAACACTCTGATTGTCCACAGATTACCCAATGCCTCCAGATGTGCATCGGAAACTACTACTGGTCTTCCAGGGATCGATCAAAGCGTAGACTGTTTGAGACATTACTCCTATGTAGGAAAGTGAGCAGGGTGACTTTGCATTCAATCCCGATGTAATTTCTGTGTTATATCAACGCTCTGATAATTAACAGATTTCAGAATGAAACCAGATTCGCATCGGAATCTAATACTGGTCTTCCAGGGAACGATCAAAGCGTAGACTGTTTGAGACATTACTCCCATGGAGGAAAGTGCGGATGGTGACTGTTGTATTCAATCCCGAAGCAATTTCTGTGTTTCAACATCACTCTGATAGTCCACAGATTACAGAATGCCTCCAGATGTGCATCGGAAACTACTACTGGTCTTCCAGGGAACAATCAAAGCGTAGACTGTTTGAGACAGTACTCCCATGGAGGAAAGTGCGGATGGTGACTGTTGTAATCAATCCCGATGCAATTTCTGTGTTTCAACATCACTCTGATAGTCCACAGATTGCAGAATGGCTCCAGATGTGCATCGGAAACTGCTACTGGTCTTCCAGGGAACGATAAAAGCGTAGACTGTTTGAGACATTACTCCCATGGAGAAAAGTGCGGATGGTGACTGTTGTATTCAATCCCGATGCAATTTTTGTGTTTCAACAGCGCTCTGATAGTCCACAGATTACAGAATGCCTCCAGATGTGCATCGAAAACTACTACTGGTCTTCCAGGGAACGATCAAAGCGTGGACTGTTTGAGACATTACTCTCATGGAGGGAAGTCCGCATGGTGAGTGTTGTATTCAATCCCGATGCAATTTCTGTGTTTCAACAACACTCTGATAGTAAACAGATTACAGAATGCCTCCAGATGTTCATCGGAAACTACTACTGGTCTTCCAGGGAACGATCAAAGCGTAGACTGTTTGAGACATTACTCCCATGGAGGAAAGTGCGCATGGTGACTGTTGTATTCAACCCCGATGCAATTTCAGTGTTTCAACAACACTCTGATAGTCCACAGATTACAGAATGCCTCCAGATGTGCATCGGAAACTACTACTGGTCTTGAGGGAACGATCAAAGCGTAGACTGTCTGAGACATTACTCAATGGAGGAAAATGCGCATGGTGACTGTTGTATTCAATCCCGATGCAATTCCAGTGTTTCAACAACACTCTGATAGTCCACAGATTACAGAATGCCTCCAGATGTGCATCGGAAACTACTACTGGTCTTAAGGGAACGATCAAAGCGATGACAGTTTGAGACATTACTCCAATGGAGAAATGTACGCATGATGCCTGTTGTATTCAATCCCAATGCAATTTCTGTGTTTCAACAACACTCTGATAGTAAACAGATTACAGAATGCCTCCAGATGTGCATCGGAAAATACTACTGGTCTTCCAGGGAACGATCAAAAGCGTAGACTGTTTGAGACATTACTCCCATGGAGGAAAGTGGTCATGGTGACTGTTGTATTCAATCCCGATGCAATTTCTGTGTTTCATTAGCACTCGGATAGTCCTCAGATTACAGAATGCCTCCAGATGTGCATCGGAAACTACTACTGGTCTTGAGGGAACGATCAAAGCGATGACAGTTTGAAACATTACTCCAATGGAGAACTGTACGCATGGTGCCTGTTGTATTTAATCCCAAAGCAATTTCTGTGTTTCATCAACACTTTGAAGGTCCACAGATTACAGAATGCCTCCAGATGTGCACCGGAAACTACTACTGGTCTTCCAGGGAGCGATCAAAGCGTCGACTGTTTGACACAATACTCCCATGGAGGAAAGTGCGCATGGTGACTGTTGTATTCAATCCCGATGCAATTTCTGTGTTTCATCAACACTTTGAAGGTCCACAGATTATAGAATGCCTCCAGATGTTCATCGGAAACTACTACAGGTCTTCCAGGGAACGATCAAAGCGTAAACTGTTTGAGACATTACTCCCATGCAGGAAAGTCCGCATGGTGACTGTTGTATTCAATCCCGATGCAATTTCTGTGTTTCATCAACACTCTGATTGTCCACAGATTACCCAATGCCTCCAGATGTGCATCGGAAACTACTACTGGTCTTCCAGGGAACGATCAAAGCGTAGACTGTTTGAGACATTACTCCTATGTAGGAAAGTGAGCAGGGTGACTTTGTATTCAATCCCGATGTAATTTCTGTGTTATATCAACACTCTGATAATCCACAGATTACAGAATGAATCCAGATTTGCATCGGAATCTACTACTGGTCTTCCAGGGAACGATCAAAGCGTAGACTGTTTGAGACATTACTCCCATGGACTAAAGTGCGGATGGTGACTGTTGTATTCCATCCCGATGCAATTTCTGTGTTTCAACATCACTCTGATAGTCCACAGATTGCAGAATGCCTCCAGATGTGCATCGGAAACTGCTACTGGTCTTCCAGGGAACGATAAAACGTAGACTGTTTAAGACATTACTCCCATGGAGGAAAGTGCGGATGGTGACTTTTGTATTCAATCCCGATGCAATTTCTGTGTTTCAACAACACTCTGATAGTAAACAGATTACAGAATGCCTCCAGATCTGCATCGGAAACTACTACTGGTCTTCCAGGGAACGATAAAAGCGTAGACTGTTTGAGACATTACTCCCATGGAGAAAAGTGCGGATGGTGACTGTTGTATTCAATCCCGATGCAATTTTTGTGTTTCAACAGCGCTCTGATAGTCCACAGATTACAGAATGCCTCCAGATGTGCATCGAAAACTACTACTGGTCTTCCAGGGAACGATCAAAGCGTGGACTGTTTGAGACATTACTCTCATGGAGGGAAGTCCGCATGGTGAGTGTTGTATTCAATCCCGATGCAATTTCTGTGTTTCAACAACACTCTGATAGTAAACAGATTACAGAATGCCTCCAGATGTTCATCGGAAACTACTACTGGTCTTCCAGGGAACGATCAAAGCGTAGACTGTTTGAGACATTACTCCCATGGAGGAAAGTGCGCATGGTGACTGTTGTATTCAACCCCGATGCAATTTCAGTGTTTCAACAACACTCTGATAGTCCACAGATTACAGAATGCCTCCAGATGTGCATCGGAAACTACTACTGGTCTTGAGGGAACGATCAAAGCGTAGACTGTCTGAGACATTACTCAATGGAGGAAAATGCGCATGGTGACTGTTGTATTCAATCCCGATGCAATTCCAGTGTTTCAACAACACTCTGATAGTCCACAGATTACAGAATGCCTCCAGATGTGCATCGGAAACTACTACTGGTCTTAAGGGAACGATCAAAGCGATGACAGTTTGAGACATTACTCCAATGGAGAAATGTACGCATGATGCCTGTTGTATTCAATCCCAATGCAATTTCTGTGTTTCAACAACACTCTGATAGTAAACAGATTACAGAATGCCTCCAGATGTGCATCGGAAAATACTACTGGTCTTCCAGGGAACGATCAAAAGCGTAGACTGTTTGAGACATTACTCCCATGGAGGAAAGTGGTCATGGTGACTGTTGTATTCAATCCCGATGCAATTTCTGTGTTTCATTAGCACTCGGATAGTCCTCAGATTACAGAATGCCTCCAGATGTGCATCGGAAACTACTACTGGTCTTGAGGGAACGATCAAAGCGATGACAGTTTGAAACATTACTCCAATGGAGAACTGTACGCATGGTGCCTGTTGTATTTAATCCCAAAGCAATTTCTGTGTTTCATCAACACTTTGAAGGTCCACAGATTACAGAATGCCTCCAGATGTGCACCGGAAACTACTACTGGTCTTCCAGGGAGCGATCAAAGCGTCGACTGTTTGACACAATACTCCCATGGAGGAAAGTGCGCATGGTGACTGTTGTATTCAATCCCGATGCAATTTCTGTGTTTCATCAACACATTGAAGGTCCACAGATTACAGAATGCCTCCAGATGTTCATCGGAAACTACTACAGGTCTTCCAGGGAACGATCAAAGCGTAAACTGTTTGAGACATTACTCCCATGCAGGAAAGTCCGCATGGTGACTGTTGTATTCAATCCCGATGCAATTTCTGTGTTTCATCAACACTCTGATTGTCCACAGATTACCCAATGCCTCCAGATGTGCATCGGAAACTACTACTGGTCTTCCAGGGAACGATCAAAGCGTAGACTGTTTGAGACATTACTCCTATGTAGGAAAGTGAGCAGGGTGACTTTGTATTCAATCCCGATGTAATTTCTGTGTTATATCAACACTCTGATAATCCACAGATTACAGAATGAATCCAGATTTGCATCGGAATCTACTACTGGTCTTCCAGGGAACGATCAAAGCGTAGACTGTTTGAGACATTACTCCCATGGACTAAAGTGCGGATGGTGACTGTTGTATTCCATCCCGATGCAATTTCTGTGTTTCAACATCACTCTGATAGTCCACAGATTGCAGAATGCCTCCAGATGTGCATCGGAAACTGCTACTGGTCTTCCAGGGAACGATAAAACGTAGACTGTTTAAGACATTACTCCCATGGAGGAAAGTGCGGATGGTGACTTTTGTATTCAATCCCGATGCAATTTCTGTGTTTCAACAACACTCTGATAGTCCACAGATTACAGAATGCCTCCTGATGTGCATCAGAAACTACTACTGGTCTTGAGGGAACGATCAAAGCGTAGACTGTTTCAGACATTACTCCCATGGAGGAAAGTGGTCATGGTGACTGTTGTTTTAAATCCAGATGCAATTTCAGTGTTTCAACAACACTCTGATAGTCCACAGACTACAGAATGCCTCCAGATGTGCATCGGAAACTACTACTGGTCTTGAGGGAACGATTAAAGCGATGACAGTTTGAGACATTACTCCCATGGAGAAATGTACGCATGGTGCCTGTTGTATTCAATCCCGATGCAATTTCTGTGTTTCATCAACACTTTGAAGGTCCACAGATTACAGAATGCCTCCAGATGTTCATCTGAATCTACTACTGGTCTTCCAGGGAACGATCAAAGCGTAGACTGTTTGAGTTATTACTCCCATGGAGGAAAATGCGCATGGAGACTGTTGTATTCAATCCCGATGCAATTCCAGTGTTTCAACAACACTCTGATAGTCCACAGATTACAGAATGCCTCCAGATGTGCATCGGAAACTACTACTGGTCTTGAGGGAACGATCAAAGCGATGACAGTTTGAGACATTACTCCAATGGAGAAATGTACGCATGGTGCCTATTGTATTCAATCCCAATGCAATTTCTGTGTTTCAACAACACTCTGATTGTAAACAGATTACAGAATGCCTCCAGATCTGCATCGGAAACTACTACTGGTCTTCCAGGGAACGATCAAAAGCGTAGACTGTTTGAGACATTACTCCAATGGAGGAAAGTGGTCATGGTGACTGTTGTATTCAATCCCGATGCAATTTCTGTGTTTCATTAGCACTCGGATAGTCCTCAGATTACAGAATGCCTCCAGATGTGCATCGGAAACTATTACTGGTCTTGAGGGAACGATCAAAGCGATGACACTTTGAGACATTACTCCAATGCAGAAATGTACGCATGGTGCCTGTTGTATTCAATCCCAAAGCAATTTCTGTGTTTCATCAACACTTTGAAGGTCCACAGATTACAGAATGCCTCCAGATGTGCATCGGAAACTACTACTGGTCTTCCAGGGAGCGATCAAAGCGTCGACTGTTTGAGATATTACTCCCATGGAGGAAAGTGCGCATGGTGACTGTTGTATTCAATCCCGATGCAATTTCTGTGTTTCATCAACACTTTGAAGGTCCACAGATTACAGAATGCCTCCAGATGTTCATCGGAAACTACTACTGGTCTTCCAGGGAACGATCAAAGCGTAGACTGTTTGAGACATTACTCCCATGGAGGAAAGTGCGCATGGTGACTGTTGTATTCAATCCCGATGCAATTTCTGTGTTTCATCAACACTCTGATTGTCCACAGATTACCCAATGCCTCCAGATGTGCATCGGAAACTACTACTGGTCTTCCAGGGATCGATCAAAGCGTAGACTGTTTGAGACATTACTCCTATGTGGGAAAGTGAGCAGGGTGACTTTGCATTCAATCCCGATGTAATTTCTGTGTTATATCAACGCTCTGATAATTAACAGATTACAGAATGAAACCAGATTCGCATCGGAATCTAATACTGGTCTTCCAGGGAACGATCAAAGCGTAGACTGTTTGAGACATTACTCCCATGGAGGAAAGTGCGGATGGTGACTGTTGTATTCAATCCCGAAGCAATTTCTGTGTTTCAACATCACTCTGATAGTCCACAGATTACAGAATGCCTCCAGATGTGCATCGGAAACTGCTACTGGTCTTCCAGGGAACGATAAAAGCGTAGACTGTTTGAGACATTACTCCCATGGAGAAAAGTGCGGATGGTGACTGTTGTATTCAATCCCGATGCAATTTCTGTGTTTCAACAACACTCTGATAGTCCACAGATTACAGAATGCCTCCAGATGTGCATCGAAAACTACTACTGGTCTTCCA
Organism: Schistocerca gregaria; assembly: GCF_023897955.1. Lineage (NCBI taxonomy): Eukaryota > Metazoa > Arthropoda > Insecta > Orthoptera > Acrididae > Schistocerca > Schistocerca gregaria. The sequence goes on along the minus strand of NC_064926.1, from coordinate 17,058,736 downwards.
GGGAACGATCAAAGCGTGGACTGTTTGAGACTTTACTCCCATGGAGGGAAGTCCGCATGGTGAGTGTTGTATTCAATCCCGATGCAATTTCTGTGTTTCAACAACACTCTGATAGTAAACAGCTTACAGAATGCCTAAAGATGTGCATCAGAAACTACTACTGGTCTTGAGGGAACGATCAAAGCGTAGACCGTTTCAGACATTACTCCCATGGAGGAAAGTGGTCATGGTGACTGTTGTATTAAATCCCGATGCAATTTCAGTGTTTCAACAACACTCTGATAGTCCACAGATTACAGAATGCCTCCAGATGTGCATCGGAAGCTACTACTGGTCTTGAGGGAACGATTAAAGCGATGACAGTTTGAGACATTACTCCCATGGAGAAATGTACGCATGGTGCTTGTTGTATTCAATCCCGATGCAATTTCTGTGTTTCATCAACACTTTGAAGGTCCACAGATTACAGAATGCCTCCAGATGTTCATCGGAAACTACTACTGGTCTTCCAGGGAACGATCAAAGCGTAGACTGTTTGAGACATTACTCCCATGGAGGAAAATGCGCATGGTGACTGTTGTATTCAATCCCGATGCAATTCCAGTGTTTCAACAACACTCTGATAGTCCACAGATTACAGAATGCCTCCAGTTGTCATCGGAAACTACTACTGGTCTTGAGGGAACGATCAAAGCGATGACAGTTTGAGACATTACTCCAATGGAGAAATGTACGCATGGTGCCTGTTGTATTCAATCCCAATGCAATTTCTGTGTTTCAACAACACTCTGATAGTAAACAGATTACATAATGCCTCCAGATGTGCATCGGAAACTACTACTGGACTTCCAGGGAACCATCAAAAGCGTAGACTGTTTGAGACATTACTCCCATGGAGGAAAGTGGTCATGGTGACTGTTGTATTCAATCCCGATGTAATTTCTGTGTTTCATTAGCACTCGGATAGTCCACAGATTACAGAATGCCTCCAGATGTGCATCGGAAACTACTACTGGTCTTGAGGGAACGATCAAAGCGATGACAGTTTGAGACATTACTCCAATGGAGATATGTACGCATGGTGCCTGTTGTATTCAATCCGAAAGCAATTTCTGTGTTTCATCAACACTTTGAAGGTCCACAGATTACAGAATGCCTCCAGATGTGCATCGGAAACTACTACTGGTCTTCCAGGGAGCGATCAAAGCGTCGACTGTTTGACACATTACTCCCATGGAGGAAAGTGCGCATGGTGCCTGTTGTATTCAATCCCGATGCAATTTCTGTGTTTCATCAACACTCTGATAATCCACAGATTGCAGAATGCCGCCAGATGTTCATCGGAAACTACTACAGGTCTTCCAGGGAACGATCAAAACGTAGACTGTTTGAGACATTACTCCCATGGAGGAAAGTCCGCATGGTGACTGTTGTATTCAATCCCGATGCAATTTCTGTGTTTCATCAACACTCTGAGTGTCCACAGATTACCCAATGCCTCCAGATGTGCATCGGAAACTACTACTGGTCTTCCAGGGAACGATCAAAGCGATGACAGTTTGAGACATTACTCCCATGGACTAAAGTGCGGATGGTGACTGTTGTATTCAATCCCGATGCAATTTCTGTGTTTCAACATCACTCTAATAGTCCACAGATTGCAGAATGCCTCCAGATATGCATAGGATACTGCTACTGGTCTTCCAGGGAACGATTAAAGCGTAGACTGTTTAAGACATTACTCCCATGGAGGAAAGTGCGGATGGTGACTGTTGTATTCAATCCCGATGCAATTTCTGTGTTTCAACAACACTCTGATAGTCCACAGATTACAGAATGCCTCCAGATGTGCATCGAAAACTACTACTGGTCTTCCAGTGAACGATCAAAGCGTGGACTGTTTGAGACATTACTCCCATGGAGGGAAGTCCGCATGGTGAGTGTTGTATTCAATCCCGATGCAATTTCTGTGTTTCAACAACACTCTGATAGTAAACAGATTACAGAATGCCTAAAGATGTGCATCAGAAACTACTACTGGTCTTGAGGGAACGATCAAAGCGTAGACCGTTTCAGACATTACTCCCATGGAGGAAAGTGGTCATGGTGACTGTTGTATTCAATCCCGATGCAATTTCTGTGTTTCAACAACACTCTGATAGTCCACAGATTACAGAATGCCTCCAGATGTGCATCGAAAACTACTACTGGTCTTGAGGAAACGATTAAAGCGATGACAGTTTGAGACATTACTCCCATGGAGAAATGTACTCATGGTGCCTGTTGTACTCAATCCCGATGCAATTTCTGTGTTTCATCAACACTTTGAAGGTCCACAGAATACAGAATGCCTCCAGATCTTCATCGGAAACTACTACTGGTCTTCCAGGGAACGATCAAAGCGTAGACAGTTTGAGACATTACTCCCATGGAGGAAAGTGCGCATGGTGACTGTTGTATTCAACCCCGATGCAATTTCAGTGTTTCAACAACACTCTGATAGTCCACAGATTACAGAATGCCTCCAGATGTGCATCGGAAACTACTACTGGTCTTCCAGGGAGCGATCAAATCCTAAACTGTTTGAGACATTACTCCCATGGAGGAAAGTCCGCATGGAGACTGTTGTATTCAATCCCGATGCAATTCCTGTGTTTCAACAACACTCTGATAGTAAACAGATTACAGAATGCCTCCAGATGTGCATCGGAAACTACTACTGGTCTTGAGGGAACGATCAAAGCGTAGGATGTTTGAGACATTACTCCCATGGAGGAAAGTGGTCATGGTGACTGTTGTATTCAATCCCGATGCAATTTTTGTGTGTCATTAGCACTCGGATAGTCCACAGATTACAGAATGCCTCCGGATGTGCTTCGGAAACTACTACAGGTCTTGAAGGAACGATCAAAGCGATGACAGTTTGAGACATTACTCCAATGGAGAAATGTACGCATGGTGCCAGTTGTATTCAATCACGATGCAATGTCTGTGTTTCATCAACACGTTGAAGGTCCACAGATTACAGAATGCCTCCAGATGTGCATTGTAAACTACTACTGGTCTTCCAGGGAACGATCAAAGCGTAGACTGTTTCTGGCATTACACCCAAGGAGGAAAGTGCGCATGGTGACTGTTGTATTCAATCCCGATCCAATTTCAGTGTGTCAACAACACTCTGATAGTCCACAGATTACAGAGTGCCTCCAGATGTCTATCGGAAACTACTACTGGTGTTCCAGGGAACGATCAAAGCGTATACTGTTTGAGACATTACTCCAATGGAGGAAAGTCAGCATGGTGACTGTTGTATTCAATCCCGATGCAATTATGTGTTTCAACAACACACTGATAGTAAACAGATTACAGAATGCCTCCAGATGTGCATCGGAAACTACTACTGGTCTTCCAGGGAACGATCGAAGCGTGGACTGTTTGAGACATTACTCCCATGGATGAATGTGCGCATGGTGACTGTTGTATTCAATCCAGATGCAACTTCTGTGTTCATCAACACTCTGATAGTCCACAGATTACAGAATGCCTCCAGATGTGCATTGGAAACTACGACTGGACTTCCAGGGAACAATCAAAGCGTAAACTGTTTGAGACATTACTCCCATGGAAGAAAGTGCGCATGGTGACTGTTGTATTCAATCCTGATGCAATTTCTGTGTTGCATCAACACTCTGTTAGTCCACAGATTACAGAATGCATCCAGATGTGCATCGGAAACTAATACTGGTCCTCCAGGGAACGATCAAAGCGTAGACTGTTTAAGACATTTCTCCTGTGTAGGAAAGTGCGCAGGGTGACTTTGTATTCAATTCCGATTTAATTTCTGTGTTATATCAACACTCTGATAATCCACAGATTACAGAATGCCGCCAGATATGCATCGGAATCTACTACTGGTCTTCCAGGGAACGATCAAAGCGTAGACTGTTTGAGACATTACTCCCATGGAGGAAAGTCCGCATGGTGACTGTTGAATTCAATCCCAATGCATTTTCTGTGTTCATCAACACTCTGATAGACCACAGATTACAGAATGCCTCCAGATGTGCATCGGAAACTACTACTGGCCTTCCTGGGAACGATCAAAGCGTAGACTGTGTGAGTCATTACTCCCATGGATGAATGTGCGCATGGTGACTGTTGTATTCAATCCCGATGAAATTTCAGTGTTTCAACAACACTCCGATAGTCCACAGATTACAGAATGCCTCCAGATGTGCATCGGAAACTACTACTGGTGTTCCAGGGAACGATCAAAGCGTATACTGTTTGAGACATTACTCCCATGGAGGAAAGTCAGCATGGTGACTGTTGTATTCAATCCCGATGCAATTTCTGTGTTTCATCAACACTCTGATAGTAAACAGATTACAGAATGCCTCCAGATGTTCATCGGAAACTACTACTGGTCTTCCAGGGAACGATTAAAGCTTAGACAGTTTGAGACATTACTCCCATGGAGGAAAGTCCGCATGGTGACTGTTGAATTCAATCCCGCCGCAATTTCTGTGTTTCAACAATACTCTGATAGTAAACAGATTACAGGATTCCTCCAGATGTGCATCTGAAACTACTACTGGTCTTGAGGGAACGGTCAAAGCGTAGACTGTTTCAGACATTACTCCCATGGAGGAAAGTGGTCATGGTGACTGTTGTATTAAATCCCGATGCAATTTCAGTGTTTCAACAACCCTCTGATAGTTCACAGATTACAGAATGCCTCCAGATGTGCATCGGAAACTACTACTGGTCTTGAGGGAATGATTAAAGTGATGACAGTTTGAGACATTACTCCGATGGAGAAATGTACGCATGGTGCCTGTTGTATTCAATCCGGATGCAATATCTGTGTTTCATCAACACTTTGAAGGTCCACAGATTACAGAATGCCTCCAGATGTTCATAGGAAACTACTACTGGTCTTCCAGGGAACGATCCAAGCGTAGAATGTTTAGACATTACTCCCATGGAGGAAAATGCGCATGGTGACTGTTGTATTCAATCCCGATGCAATTCCAGTGTTTCAACAACACTCTGATAGTCCACAGATTACAGAATGCCTCCAGATGTGCATCGGAAACTACTACTGGTCTTGAGGGAACGATCAAAGCGATGACAGTTTGAGACATTACTCCAATGGAGAAATGTACGCATGGTGCCTGTTGTATTCAATCCCAATGCAATTTCTGTGTTTCAACAACACTCTGATAGTAAACAGATTACAGAATGCCTCCAGATGTGCATCGGAAACTACTACTGGCCTTCCAGGGAACGATCAAAGCGTAGACTGTTTGAGACATTACTCCCATGGAGGAAAGTGGTCATGGTGACTGTTGTATTCAATCGCGATGCAATTTCTGTGTTTCATTAGCACTCGGATAGTCCACAGATTACAAAATGCCTCCAGATGTGCATCGGAAACTACTACTGGTCTTGAGGGAACGATCAAAGCGATGACAGTTTAAGACATTACTCCAATGGAGAAATGTACGCATGGTGCCTGCTGTATTCAATCCCAAAGCAATTTCTGTGTTTCATCAACACTTTGAAGGTCCACAGATTACAGAATGCCTCCAGATGTGCATCGGAAACTACTACTGGTCTTCCAGGGAGCGATCAAAGCGTCGACTGTTTGAGACATTACTCCCATGGAGGAAAGTGCGCATGGTGACTGTTGTCTTCAATACCGATGCAATTTCTGTGTTTCATCAACACTTAGAAGGTCCACAGATTCCAGAATGCCTCCAGATGTTCATCGGAAACTACTACTGGTCTTCCAGGGAACGATCTAAGCGTAGACTGTTTGAGCTATTACTCCCATGGAGGAAAGTGCGCATGGTGACTGTTGTATTCAATCCCGATGCAATTTCTGTGTTTTATCAACACTCTGATTGTCCACAGATTACACAATGCCTCCAGATGTGCATAGGAAACTACTACTGGTCTTCCACGGAACGATCAAAGCGTAGACTGTTTGAGACATTACTCCTATGTAGGAAAGTGAGCAAGGTGAGTTTGTATTCAATCCCGATGTAATTTCTGTGTTATATCAACACTCTGATAATCCACAGATTACAGAATGAATCCAGATTTGCATCGGAATCTACTACTGGTCTTCCAGGGAACGATCAAAGCGTAGACTGTTTGAGACACTACTCCCATGGAGGAAAGTGCGGATGGTGACTGTTGTATTCAATCCCGATGCAATCTCTGTGTTTCAACATCACTCTGATAGTCCACAGATTGCAGAATGCCTCCAGATGTGCATCGGAAACTGCTACTGGTCTTCCAGGGAACGATAAAAGCGTAGCCTGTTTGAGACATTACTCCCATGGAGGAAAATGCGGATGGTGACTGTTGTATTCAATCCCGATGCAATTTCAGTGTTTCAACAACACTCTGATAGTCCACAGATTACAGAATGCCTCCAGATGTGCATCGGAAACTACTACTGGTCTTGAGGGAACGATTAAAGCGATGACAGTTTGAGACATTACTCCCATGGAGAAATGTACGCATGGTGCCTGTTGTATTCAACCCCGATGCAATTTCTGTGTTTCATCAGCACTTTGAAGGTCCACAGATTACAGAATGCCTCCAGACGTTCATCGGAAACTACTACTGGTCTTCCAGGGAACGATCAAAGCGTAGACTGTTTGAGACATTACTCCCATGGAAGAAAGTCCGCATGGTGACTGTTGTATTCAATCCCGATGCAATTCCTGTGTTTCAACAACACTCTGTTAGTAAACAGATTACAGAATGCCTCCAGATGTGCATCGGAAACTACTACTGGTCTTGAGGGAACGATCAAAGCGTAGGTTGTTTGAGACATTACTCCCATGGAGGAAAGTGGTCATGGTGACTGTTGTATTCAATCCCGATGCAATTTCTAGGTGTCATTAGCACTCGGATAGTCCACAGATTACAGAATGCCTCCAGATGTGCATCGGAAACTACAACAGGTCTTGAGGGAACGATCATAGCGATGACAGTTTGAGACATTACTCCAATGGAGAAATGTACACATGGTGCAAATTGTATTCAATCCCGATGCAATTTCTGTGTTACATCAACACGTTGAAAGTCCACAGAATACAGAATGCCTCCAGATGTGCATTTTAAACTACAACTGGTCTTCCAGGGAACGATCAAAGCGTAGACTGTTTCAGGCATTACTCCCATGGAGGAAAGTGCGCATGGTGACTGTTGTATTAAATCCCGATGCAATTTCAGTGTTTCAACAACACTCTGATAGTCCACAGATTACAGAATGCCTCCAGATGTGCATCGGAAACTACTACTGGTGTTCCAGGTAACGATCAAAGCGTATACTGTTTGAGACATTACTCCAATGGAGGAAAGTCAGCATGGTGACTGTTGTATTCAATCCCGATGCAATAAAGTGTTTCAACAACACTCTGATTGTAAACAGATTACAGAATGCCTCCAGATGTGCATCGTTAACTACTACTGGTCTTCCAGGGAACGATTAAAGCTTAGACTGTTTGAGACATTACTCCCATGGGGGAAAGTGCGCATGGTGACTGTTGGATTCAATCCCGATGCAATTTCTGTGTTTCATCAACACTCTGATTGTCCACAGATTACACAATGTCTCCAGATGTGCATCGGAAACTACTACTGGTCTTCCAGGGAGCGATCGAAGCGTCGACTGTTTGAGATATTACTCCCATGGAGGAAAGTGCGCATGGTGACTGTTGTATTCAATCCAGATGCAACTTCTGTGTTCATCAACACTCTGATAGTCCACAGATTACAGAATGCCTCCAGATGTGCATTGGAAACTACTACTGGTCTTCCAGGGAACGATCAAAGCGTAAACTGTTTGAGACATTACTCCCATGGAAGAAAGTGCGCTTGGTGACTGTTGTATTCAATCCCGATGCAATTTCTGTGTTGCATCAACACTCTGTTAATCCACAGATTACAGAATGCATCCAGATGTGCATCGGAAACTAATACTGGTCCTCCAGGGAACGATCAAAGCGTAGACTGTTTAAGACATTACTACTATGTAGGAAAGTGCGCAGGGTGACTTTGTATTCAGTCCCGATTTAATTTCTGTGTTATATCAACACTCTGATAAACCACAGATTACAGAATGCCGCCAGATATGCATCGTAATCTACTACTGGTCTTCCAGGGAACGATCAAAGCGTAGACGGTTTGAGACATTACTCCCATGGAGGAAAGTCCGCATGGTGACTGTTGAATTCAATCCCGATGCATTTTCTGTGTTCATCAACACTCTGATAGACCACAGAATACAGAATGCCTCCAGATGTGCATCGGAAACTACTACTGGTCTTCCAGGGAGCGATCAAAGCCTAAACTCTTTGAGACATTACTCCCATGGAGGAAAGTGCGCATGGAACTGTTGTATTCAATCTCGATGCAATTTCTGTGTTTCATCAACACTCTGATAGTCCACAGATTACAGAATGCCTCCAGATGTGCATCGGAAACTACTACTGGCATTCCAGGGAACGATCAAAGCGTAGACTGTGTGAGTCATTACTCCCATGGATGAAAGTGCGCATGGTGACTGTTGTATTCAATCCCGATACAAATTCAGTGTTTCAACAACACTCTGATAGTCCACAGATTACAGAATGCCTCAAGATGTGCATCGGAAACTACTACTGGTGTTCCAGGGAACGATCAATGCTTAGACTGTTTGAGACATTACTCCCATGGATTAAAGTGCGCATGGTGACTGTTGTATTCAATCCAGATGTAATTTCTGTGTTGCATCAACACTCTGTTAGTCCACAGATTTCAGAATGCATCCAGATGTGCATCGGAAACTAATACTGGTCCTCCAGGGAACGATCAAAACGTAGACTGTTGGAGACATTACTCCCATGGAGGAAAGTCCGCATGGTGACTGTTGTATTCAATCCCGATTTCATTTCTGTGTTATATCAACACTCTGATAATCCACAGATTACAGAATGCCTCCAGATATGCATCGGAATCAACTACTGGCCTTCCAGGGAACGATCAAAGCGTAGACGGTTTGAGACATTACTCCCATATAGGAAAGTCCGCATGGTGACTGTTGTATTCAACCCCGATGCAATTCCAGTGTTTCAACAACACTCTGATAGTCCACAGATTACATAATGCCTCCAGATGTGCATCGGAAACTACTACTGGTCTTGAGGGAACGATCAAAGCGATGACAGTTTGAGACATTACTCCAATGGAGAAATGTACGCATGGTGCCTGTTGTATTCAATCCCAATGCAATTTCTGTGTTTCAACAACACTCTGATAGTAAACAGATTACAGAATGCCTCCAGATGTGCATCGGAAACTACTACTGGTCTTCCAGGGAACGATCAAAAGCGTAGACTGTTTGAGACATTACTCCAATGGAGGAAAGTGGTCATGGTGACTGTTGTATTCAATCCCGATGCAATCTCTGTGTTTCATCAACACTCTGATTGTCCACAGATGACCCAATGCCTCCAGATGTGCATCGGAAACTACTACTGGTCTTCCAGGGAACGATCAAAAGCGTAGACTGTTTGAGACATTACTCCTATGTAGGAAAGTGATCAGGGAGACTTTGTATTCAATCCCGATGTAATTTCTGTGTTATATCAACGCTCTGATGATTAACAGATTACAAAATGAATCCAGATTTGCATCGGAATCTACTACTGGTCTTCCAGGGAACGATCAAAGTGTAGACTGTTTGAGACATTACTCCCATGGCGGAAAGTGCGGATGGTGACTGTTGTATTCAATCCCGATGCAATTTCTGTGTTTCAACATCACTTTGATAGTCCACAGATTGCAGAATGCCTCCAGATGTGCATCGGAAACTGCTACTGGTCTTCCAGGGAACGATAAAAGCGTAGACTGTTTGAGACATTACTCCCATGGAGAAAAGTGCGGATGGTGACTGTTGTATTCAATCCCGATGCAATTTCTGTGTTTCAACAACACTCTGATAGTCAACAGATTACAGAATGCCTCCAGATGTGCATCGAAAACTACTACTGGTCTTCCAGGGAACGATCAAAGCGTGGACTGTTTGAGACATTACTCCCATTGAGGGAAGTCCGCATGGTGAGTGTTGTATTCAATCCCGATGCAATTTCTGTGTTTCAACAACACTCTGATAGTAAACAGATTACAGAATGCCTAAAGATGTGCATCAGAAACTACTACTGGTCTTGAGGGAACGATCAAAGCGTAGAACGTTTCAGACATTACTCCCATGGAGGAAAGTTGTCATGGTGACTGTTGTATTAAATCCCGATGCAATTTCAGTTTTTCAACAACACTCTGATAGTCCACAGGTTACAGAATGCCTCCAATTGTGCATTGGAAACTACTACATGTCTTCCACGGAACGATTAATGCGTAGACTGTTTGAGACATTACTCCCATGGATGAAAGTGCGCATGGTGACTGTTGTATTCAATGCCGATGCAATTTCTGTGTTTCATCAACAAACTGTTAGTCCACAGATTACAGATTGCTTCCAGATGTGCATCGGCCACTACTACTGGTCTTCCAGGGAACGATCAAAGCGTAGACTGTTTGAGACATTACTCCGATGTAGGAAATTGCGCAGGTTGACTTTGTATTAAATCCCGATGTAATTTCTGTGTTATATCAACACTCTGATAGTCCACAGATTACAGAATGCCTCCAGATGTGCATCGGAACCTACTACTGGTCTTCCAGGGAACGATCAAAGCGTAGACTGTTTGAGACATTACTCCCATGGAGGAAAGTGCGCATGGTGACTGTTGTATTCAATCCCGATGCATTTTCTGTGTTCATCAACACTCTGATAGACCACAGATTACAGAATGCCTCCAGATGTGCATCGGAAACTACTACTGGACTTTCAGGGAACGATCAAAGCGTAGACGGTGTGAGACATTACTCCCATGGATGAAAGTGCGCATGGTGACTGTTGTATTCAATCCCGATGCAATTTCAGTGTTTCAACAACACTCTGATAGTAAACAGATTACAGAATGCGTCCAGATGTGCATCGGAAACTACTACTGGTCTTCCAGGGAACGATTAAAGCGTAGATTGTTTGAGACATTACTCCCATGGAGGAAAGTGCGCATGGTGAGTGTTGTATTCAATCCCGATGCAATTTCAGTGTTTCAACAACACTCTGATAGTCCACAGATTACAGAATGCCTAGAGATGTACATCGGAAACTACTACTGGTCTTCCAGGGAACGATCAAAGCGTTGACGGTTTGAGACATTACTCCCATGGAGGAAAGTGCGCATGGTGACTGTTGTATTAAATCCCGATGCAATTTCTGTGTTTCAACAACACTCTGATAGTAAACAGATTACAAAATGCCTCCAGATGTGCATCGAAAACTACTACTGGTCTGCCAGGGAACGAACAAAGCGTAGAATGTTTGAGACATTACTCCCATGGAGGAAAGAGCGCATGGTGACTGTTGTATTCAATCCCTATGCAATTTCTGTGTTCATCAACACTCTGATAGACCACAGATTGCAGAATGCCTCCAGATGTGCATCGGAAACTACTACTGGTCTTCCAGGGAGCGATCAAAGCCTAAACTGTTTGAGACATTACTCCCATGGAGGAAAGTGCGCATGGTGACTGTTGTATTCAATCCCGATGCAATTTCTGTGTTTCATCAACACTCTGATAGTCCACAGATCACAGAATGCCTCCTGATGTGCATCGGAAACTACTACTGGACTTTCAGGGAACGATCAAAGCGTAGACGGTGTGAGACATTACTCCCATGGATGAAAGTGCGCATGGTGACTGTTGTATTCAATCCCGATGCAATTTCTGTGTTTCAACAACACTCTGATAGTAAAGAGATTACAGAATGCCTCCAGATGTGCATCGGAAACTACTACTGGCCTTCCAGGAAACGATTAAAGCGTAGATTGTTTGAGACATTACTCCCATGGAGGAAAGTGCGCGTGGTGAGTGTTGTATTCAATCCCGATGCAATTTCAGTGTTTCAACAACACTCTGATAGTCCACAGATTACAGAATGCCTCCAGATGAGCATCGGAAACTACTACTGGTCTTCCAGGGAACGATCAAAGCGTAGACGGTTTGAGACATTACTCCCATGACGGAAAGTCCGCATGGTGACTGTTTTATTCAATCCCGATGCAATTTCTGTGTTTCAACAACACTCTTATAGTAAACAGATTACAGAATTCCTCCAGATGTGCATCTGAAACTACTACTGGTCTTGAGGGAACGATCAAAGCGTAGGATGTTTGAGACATAACTCCCATGGAGGAAAGTAGTCATGGTTACTGTTGTATTCAATCCCTATGCAATTTCTGTGTTTCATTAGCACTCGGATAGTCCACAGATTACAGAATGCCTCCAGATGTGCATCGGAAACTACTACTGGTTTTGAGGGAACGATCAAAGCGATGACAGTTTGAGACATTACTCCAATGGAGAAATGTACGCATGGTGCCAGTTGTATTTAATCCCGATGCAATTTCTGTGTTTCATCAGCATTTTGAAGGTGCACAGATTACAGAATGCCTCCAGATGTGCATTTGAAACTACTACTGGTCTTCCAGGGAACGATCAAAGCGTAGACTGTTTCAGGCATTACTCCCATGGAGGAAAGTGCGCATGGTGACTGTTGTATTAAATCCCGATGCAATTTCAGTGTTTCAACAACACTCTGATAGTCCACAGATTACAGAATGCCTCCAGATGTGCATCGGAAACTACTACTGGTCTTCCAGGGAACGATCAAAGCGTATCCTGTTTGAGATATTACTCCCATGGAGGAAAGAGCGCATGGTGACTGTTGTATTCCATCCCGATGCAATTTCTGTGTTCATCAACACTCTGATGGACCACAGATTACAGAATGCCTCCAGATGTGCATCGGAAACTACTACTAGTCTTCCAGGGAACGATCAAAGCGTATACTGTTTGAGACATTACTCCCATGGTGGAAAGTCCGCATGGTGACTGTTGTATTCAATCCCGATGCAATTTCTGTGTTTCAACAACACTCTGATAGTAAACAGATTACAGAATGCCTCCAGATGTGCATCGGAAACTACTACGGGTCTTCCAGGGAAAGATTAAACCTTAGACTGTTTGAGACATTACTCCAATGGAGGAAAGTGCGCATGGTGACTGTTGTATTCAATCCCGATGCAATTTCTGTGTTTCATCAACACTCTGATTGACCACAGATTACACAATGCCTCCAGATGTACATGGGAACTACTACTGGTCTTCCAGGGAGCGATCAAAGCGTCGACTGTTTGAGACATTACTCCCATGGAGGAAAGTGCGCATGGTGACTGTTGTATTCAATCCAGATGCAATTTCTGTGTTCATCAACACTCTGATAGTCCACAGATTACACAATGACTCCAGATGTGCATCGGAAACTACTACTGGTCTTCCAGGGAGCGATCAAAGCGTCGACTGTTTGAGACATTACTCCTATGTAGGAAAGTGCGCAGGGTGACTTTGTATTCAATCCCGATTCAATTTCTGTGTTACAACAACACTCTGTTAGTCCACAGATTACAGAATGCTTCCAGATGTGCATCGGAATTACTACTGGACTTCCAGGGAACAATCAAAGCGTAGATTGTTTTGAGACATTACTCCTATGTAGGAAAGTGAGCAGGGTGACTTTGTATTCAATCCCGATGTAATTTCTGTGTTATATCAACACTCTGATAATATACAGATTACAGAATGGATCCAGATTTCCATCGGAATCTACTATTCCAGGGAACGATAAAAGCGTAGACTGTTTGAGACATTACTCCCATGGAGGAAAGTGCGGATGGTGACTGTTGTATTCAATCCCGATGCAATTTCTGTGTTTCAACAACACTCTGATAGTCCACAGATTACAGAATGCCTCCAGATGTGCATCGGAAGCTACTACTGGTCTTCCAGGGAACGATCAAAGCGTGGACTGTTTAGACATTACTCCCATGGAGGAAAGTCCGCATGGTGAGTGTTGTATTCAATCCCGATGCAATTTATGTGTTTCAACAACACTCTGATAGTAATCAGATTACAGAATGCCTCCTGATGTGCATCAGAAACTACTACTGGTCTTGAGGGAACGATCAAAGCGTAGACTGTTTCATACATTACTCCCATGGAGGAAAGTGGTCATGGTGACTGTTGTATTAATTCCCGATGCAATTTCAGTGTTTCAACAACACTCTGATAGTCCACAGATTACAGAATGCCTCCAGATGTGCATCGGAAACTACTACTGGTCTTGAGGCAACGATTAAAGCGATGACAGTTTGACACATTACTCCCATTGAGGAAAGTGCGCATGGTGACTGTTGTATTCAACCCCGATGCAATTTCAGTGTTTCAACAACACTCTGATAGTCCACAGATTACAGAATGCCTCCAGATGTGCATCGGAAACTACTACTTGTCTTCCAGGGAACGATTAAAGAGTAGAGTGTTTGAGACATTACTCCCATGGAAGAAAGTGCGCATGGTGCCTGTTGTATTCAATCCCGATGCAATTTCTGTGTTTCATCAACACTTTGAAGGTCCACAGATTACAGAATGCCTCCAGATGTTAATCGGAAACTACTACTGGTCTTCCAGGGAACGATCAAAGCGTAGACTGTTTGAAACATTACTCCCATTGAGGAAAGTGCGCATGGTGACTGTTGTATTCAACCCCGATGCAGTTTCAGTGTTTCAACAACACTCTGATAGTCCACAGATTACAGTATGCCTCCAGATGTGCATCGGAAACTACTACTGGTCTTGAGGGAACGATCAAAGCGTAGGATGTTTGAGACATTACTCCCATGGAGGAAAGTGGTCATGGTGACTGTTGTATTCAATCCCGATGCAATTTCAGTGTTTCAACAACACTCTGATAGTCCACAGATTACAGAATGCCTCCAGATGTGCATCGGAAACTACTACTGGTCTTCCAGGGAACGATCGAAGCGTAGACGGTTTGAGACATTACTCCCATGAAGGGAAGTTTGCATGGTGACTGTTCTATTCAATCCCGATGCAATTTCTGTGTTTCAACAACACTCTGATAGTAAACAGATTACAGAATGCCTCCAGATGTGCATCGGAAACTACTACGGGTCTTCCAGGGAAAGATTAAACCTTAGACTGTTTGAGACATTACTCCTATGGAGGAAAGTGCGCATGGTGACTGTTGTATTCAATCCCGATGCAATTTCTGTGTTCATCAACACTCTGATGGACCACAGATTACAGAATGCCTCCAGATGTGCATCGGAAACTACTACTAGTCTTCCAGGGAACGATCAAAGCGTATACTGTTTGAGACATTACTCCCATGGTGGAAAGTCCGCATGGTGACTGTTGTATTCAATCCTGATGCAATTTCTGTGTTTCAACAACACTCTGATGGTAAACAGATTACAGAATGCCTCCAGATGTGCATCAGAAACTACTACGGGTCTTCCAGGGAACGATCAAAGCGTAGACTGTTTCAGGCATTACTCCCATGGAGGAAAGAGCGCATGGTGACTGTTGTATTAATTCCCGATGCAATTTCAGTGTTTCAACAACACTCTGATAGTCCACAGATTACAGAACGCCTCCAGATGTGCATCGGAAACTACTACTGGCCTTCCAGGGAACGATCAAAGCGTAGACTGTGTGAGTCATTACTCCCATGGATGAAAGTGCACATGGTGACTGTTGTATTCAATCCCGATGCAATTTCAGTGTTTCAACAACATTCTGATAGTCCACAGATTACAGAATGCCTCCAGATGGGCATCGGAAACTACTACTGGTGCTCCAGTGAACGATGAAAGCGTATACTGTTTGAGACATTACTCCCATGGAGGAAAGTCAGCATGGTGATTGTTGTATTCAATCCCGATGCAATTTCTGTGTTTCAACAACACTCTGATGGTAAACAGTTTAGAGAATGCCTCCAGATGGGCATCGAAAACTACTACTGGTCTTCCAGGGAACGATTAAATCTTAGACTGTTTGAGACATTACTCCCATGGAGGAAAGTGCGCATGGTGTCTGTTGTATTAAATCCCGATGCAATTTCTGTGTTTCATCAACACTCTGATTGTCCACAGATTACACAATGCCTCCAGATGTGCATCGGAACTACTACTGCTCTTCCAGGGAGCGATCAAAGCATCGACTGTTTGAGACACTACTCCCATGGAGGAAAGTGCGCATGGTGATTGTTGTATTCAATCCAGAAGCAATTTCTGTGTTCATCAACACTCTGATAGTCCACAGATTACAGAATGCCTCCAGATGTGCATCGGAAACTACTACTGGTCTTCCAGGGAACGATCAAAGCGTAAACTCTTTGAGACATTACTCCCATGAAAGAAAGTGCGCATGGTGACTGTTGTATTCAATCCCGATGCAATTTCTGTGTTGCATCAACACTCTGTTAGTCCACAGATTACAGAATGCATCCAGATGTGCATCGGAAACTAATACTGGTCCTCCATTGAACGATCATAGTTTAGAGTGTTTGAGACATTACTCCTATGTATTAAAGTGCGCAGGGTGACTTTGTATTCAATCCCGATTTAATTTCTGTGTTATATCAACACTCTGATAATCCACAGATTACAGAATGCCTAAATATATGCATCGGCATCTACTACTGGTCTTCCAGGGAACGATCAAAGCGTAGACGGTTTAAGACATTACTCCCATGGAAGAAAGTGGTCATGGTGACTGTTGTATTTAATCCCGATGCAATTTCAGTGTTTCAACAACACTCTGATAGTCCACAGATTACAGAATGCCTCCAGATGTGCATCGGAAACTACTACTGGTCTTCCATGGAACGATCAAAGCGTAGACGGTTTGAGACATTACTCCCATGAAGGAAAGTTTGCATGGTGACTGTTGTATTCAATCCCGATGCAATTTCTGTGTTTCAACAACACTCTGATAGTAAACAGATTACAGAATGCCTCCAGATGTGCATCGGAAACTACTACGGGTCTTCCAGGGAAAGATTAAACCTTAGACTGTTTGAGACATTACTCCTATGGAGGAAAGTGCGCATGGTGACTGTTGTATTCAATCCCGATGCAATTTCTGTGTTCATCAACACTCTGATGGACCACAGATTACAGAATGCCTCCAGATGTGCATCGAAAACTACTACTAGTCTTCCAGGGAACGATCAAAGCGTATACTGTTTGAGACATTACTCCCATGGTGGAAAGTACGCATGGTGACTGTTGTATTCAATCCCGATGCAATTTCTGTGTTTCAACAACACTCTGATGGTAAACAGATTACAGAATGCCTCCAGATGTGCATCGGAAACTACTACGGGTCTTCCAGGGAACAATCAAAGCGTAGACTGTTTCAGGCATTACTCCCATGGAGGAAAGAGCGCATGGTGACTGTTGTATTAAATCCCGATGCAATTTCAGTGTTTCAACAACACTCTGATAGTCCACAGATTACAGAACGCCTCCAGATGTGCATCGGAAACTACTACTGGCCTTCCAGGGAACGATCAAAGCGTAGACTGTGTGAGTCATTACTCCCATGGATGAAAGTGCACATGGTGACTGTTGTATTCAATCCCGATGCAATTTCAGTGTTTCAACAACATTCTGATAGTCCACAGATTACAGAATGCCTCCAGATGGGCATCGGAAACTACTACTGGTGCTCCAGTGAACGATGAAAGCGTATACTGTTTGAGACATTACTCCCATGGAGGAAAGTCAGCATGGTGATTGTTGTATTCAATCCCGATGCAATTTCTGTGTTTCAACAACACTCTGATGGTAAACAGTTTAGAGAATGCCTCCAGATGGGCATCGAAAACTACTACTGGTCTTCCAGGGAACGATTAAATCTTAGACTGTTTGAGACATTACTCCCATGGAGGAAAGTGCGCATGGTGTCTGTTGTATTAAATCCCGATGCAATTTCTGTGTTTCATCAACACTCTGATTGTCCACAGATTACACAATGCCTCCAGATGTGCATCGGAACTACTACTGCTCTTCCAGGGAGCGATCAAAGCATCGACTGTTTGAGACACTACTCCCATGGAGGAAAGTGCGCATGGTGATTGTTGTATTCAATCCAGAAGCAATTTCTGTGTTCATCAACACTCTGATAGTCCACAGATTACAGAATGCCTCCAGATGTGCATCGGAAACTACTACTGGTCTTCCAGGGAACGATCAAAGCGTAAACTCTTTGAGACATTACTCCCATGAAAGAAAGTGCGCATGGTGACTGTTGTATTCAATCCCGATGC
Source organism: Schistocerca gregaria (assembly GCF_023897955.1). Taxonomy (NCBI): domain Eukaryota; kingdom Metazoa; phylum Arthropoda; class Insecta; order Orthoptera; family Acrididae; genus Schistocerca; species Schistocerca gregaria. The sequence continues at coordinate 17,040,408 of NC_064926.1, read as the reverse complement.
AATTTCTGTGTTGCATCAACACTCTGTTAGTCCACAGATTACAGAATGCATCCAGATGTGCATCGGAAACTAATACTGGTCCTCCATTGAACGATCATAGTTTAGAGTGTTTGAGACATTACTCCTATGTATTAAAGTGCGCAGGGTGACTTTGTATTCAATCCCGATTTAATTTCTGTGTTATATCAACACTCTGATAATCCACAGATTACAGAATGCCTAAATATATGCATCGGCATCTACTACTGGTCTTCCAGGGAACGATCAAAGCGTAGACGGTTTAAGACATTACTCCCATGGAAGAAAGTGGTCATGGTGACTGTTGTATTTAATCCCGATGCAATTTCAGTGTTTCAACAACACTCTGATAGTCCACAGATTACAGAATGCCTCCAGATGTGCATCGGAAACTACTACTGGTCTTCCATGGAACGATCAAAGCGTAGACGGTTTGAGACATTACTCCCATGAAGGAAAGTTTGCATGGTGACTGTTGTATTCAATCCCGATGCAATTTCTGTGTTTCAACAACACTCTGATAGTAAACAGATTACAGAATGCCTCCAGATGTGCATCGGAAACTACTACGGGTCTTCCAGGGAAAGATTAAACCTTAGACTGTTTGAGACATTACTCCTATGGAGGAAAGTGCGCATGGTGACTGTTGTATTCAATCCCGATGCAATTTCTGTGTTCATCAACACTCTGATGGACCACAGATTACAGAATGCCTCCAGATGTGCATCGAAAACTACTACTAGTCTTCCAGGGAACGATCAAAGCGTATACTGTTTGAGACATTACTCCCATGGTGGAAAGTACGCATGGTGACTGTTGTATTCAATCCCGATGCAATTTCTGTGTTTCAACAACACTCTGATGGTAAACAGATTACAGAATGCCTCCAGATGTGCATCGGAAACTACTACGGGTCTTCCAGGGAACAATCAAAGCGTAGACTGTTTCAGGCATTACTCCCATGGAGGAAAGAGCGCATGGTGACTGTTGTATTAAATCCCGATGCAATTTCAGTGTTTCAACAACACTCTGATAGTCCACAGATTACAGAATGCCTCCAGATGTGCATCGGAAACTACTACTGGCCTTCCAGGGAACGATCAAAGCGTAGACTGTGTGAGTCATTACTCCCATGGATGAAAGTGCGCATGGTGACTGTTGTATTCAATCCCGATGCAATTTCAGTGTTTCAACAACATTCTGATAGTCCACAGATTACAGAATGCCTCCAGATGGGCATCGGAAACTACTACTGGTGTTCCAGTGAACGATCAGAGCGTATACTGTTTGAGACATTACTCCCATGGAGGAAAGTCAGCATGGTGACTGTTGTATTCAATCCCGATGCAATTCCTGTGTTTCAACAACACTCTGATAGTAAACAGATTACAGAATGCCTCCAGATGGGCATCGAAAACTACTACTGGTCTTCCAGGGAACGATTAAATCTTAGACTGTTTGAGACATTACTCCCATGGAGGAAAGTGCGCATGGTGACTGTTGTATTCAATCCCGATGCAATTTCTGTGTTTCATCAACACTCTGATTGTCCACAGATTACACAATGCCTCCAGATGTGCATCGGAACTACTACTGGTCTTCCAGGGAGCGATCAAAGCATCGACTGTTTGAGACACTACTCCCATGGAGGAAAGTGCGCATGGTGATTGTTGTATTCAATCCAGAAGCAATTTCTGTGTTCATCAACACTCTGATAGTCCACAGATTACAGAATGCCTCCAGATGTGCATCGGAAACTGCTACTGGTCTTCCAGGGAACGATCAAAGCGTAGACTGTTTGAAACATTACTCCCATGGAGGAAAGTGCGGATTGTGACTGTTGTATTCAATCCCGATGCAATTTCTGTGTTTCAACAACACTCTGATAGTCCACAGATTACAGAATGCTTCCAGATGTGCTTCGGAAACTACTACTGGACTTCCAGGGAACAATCAAAGCGTAGACTGTTTTGAGACATTACTCCTATGTAGGAAAGTGAGCAGGGTGTCTTTGTATTCAAACCCGATGTAATTTCTGTGTTATATCAACACTCTGATAATATACAGATTACAGAATGAATCCAGATTTCCATCGGAATCTACTACTGGTCTTCCAGGGAACGATCAAAGCGTAGACTGTTTGAGACATTACTCCCATGGAGGAAAGTGCGGATGGTGACTGTTGTATTCAATCCCGATGCAATATCTGTGTTTCAACAACTCTCTGATAGTCCACATTGCAGAATGCCTCCAGATGTGCATCGGAAACTGCTACTGGTCTTCCAGGGAACGATAAAAGCGTAGACTGTTTGAGACATTACTCCCATGGAGGAAAGTGCGGATGGTGACTGTTGTATTCAATCCCGATGCAATTTCTGTGTTTCAACAACACTCTGATAGTCCACAGATTACAGAATGCCTCCAGATGTGCATCGGAAGCTACTACTGGTCTTCCAGGGAACGATCAAAGCGTGGACTGTTTGAGACATTACTCCCATGGAGGGAAGTCCGCATGGTGAGTGTTGTATTCAATCCCGATGCAATTTATGTGTTTCAACAACACTCTGATAGTAATCAGATTACAGAATGCCTCCTGATGTGCATCAGAAACTACTACTGGTCTTGAGGGAACGATCAAAGCGTAGGATGTTTGAGACATTACTCCCATGGAGGAAAGTGGTCATGGTGACTGTTGTATTAAATCCCGATGCAATTTCAGTGTTTCAACAACACTCTGATAGTCCACAGATTACAGAATGCCTCCAGATGTGCATCGGAAACTACTACTGGTCTTGAGGCAACGATTAAAGCGATGACAGTTTGACACATTACTCCCATTGAGGAAAGTGCGCATGGTGACTGTTGTATTCAACCCCGATGCAATTTCAGTGTTTCAACAACACTCTGATAGTCTACAGATTACAGAATGCCTCCAGATGTGCATCGGAAACTACTACTTGTCTTCCAGGGAACGATCAAAGAGCAGAGTGTTTGAGACATTACTCCCATGGAGGAAAGTGCGCATGGTGCCTGTTGTATTCAATCCCGATGCAATTTCTGTGTTTCTTCAACACTTCGAAGGTTCACAGATTACAGAATGCCTCCACATGTTAATCGGAAACTACTACTGATCTTCCAGGGAACGATCAAAGCGTAGACTGTTTGAAACATTACTCCCATTGAGGAAAGTGCGCATGGTGACTGTTGTATTCAACCCCGATGCAATTTCAGTGTTTCAACAACACTCTGATAGTCCACAGATTACAGAATGCCTCCAGATGTGCATCGGAAACTACTACTGGTCTTGAGGGAACGATCAAAGCGTAGGATGTTTGAGACATTACTCCCATGGAGGAAAGTGGTCATGGTGACTGTTGTATTCAATCCCGATGCAATTTCAGTGTTTCAACAACACTCTGATAGTCCACAGATTACAGAATGCCTCCAGATGTGCATCGGAAACTACTACTGGTCTTCCAGGGAACGATCAAAGCGTAGACGGTTTGAGACATTACTCCCATGAAGGAAAGTTTGCATGGTGACTGTTGTATTCAATCCCGATGCAATTTCTGTGTTTCAACAACACTCTGATAGTAAACAGATTACAGAATGCCTCCAGATGTGCATCGGAAACTACTACTAGTCTTCCAGGGAACGATCAAAGCGTATACTGTTTGAGACATTACTCCCATGGTGGAAAGAGCGCATGGTGACTTTTGTATTCAATCCCGATGCAATTTCAGTGTTTCAACAACACTCTGATAGTCCACAGATTACAGAATGCCTCCAGATGTGCATCGGCATCTACTACTGGTCTTCCAGGGAACGATCAAAGCGTAGACGGTTTAAGACATTACTCCCATGGAGGAAAGTCCGCATGGTGACTGTTGAATTCAATCCCGATGCAATTTCTGTGTTTCAACAACACTCTGATAGTAAACAGATTACAGAATTCCTCCAGATGGGCATCGAAAACTACTACTGGTCTTCCAGGGAACGATTAAATCTTAGACTGTTTGAGACATTACTCCCATGGAGGAAAGTCCGCATGGTGACTGTTGAATTCAATCCCGATGCAATTTCTGTGTTTCAACAACACTCTGATAGTAAACAGATTACAGAATTCCTCCAGATGGGCATCGAAAACTACTACTGGTCTTCCAGGGAACGATTAAATCTTAGACTGTTTGAGACATTACTCCCATGGAGGAAAGTGCGCATGGTGACTGTTGTATTCAATCCCGATGCAATTTCTGTGTTCATCAACACTCTGATGGACCACAGATTACAGAATGCCTCCAGATGTGCATCGGAAACTACTACTAGTCTTCCAGGGAACGATCAAAGCGTATACTGTTTGAGACATTACTCCCATGGTGGAAAGAGCGCATGGTGACTGTTGTATTAAATCCCGATGCAATTTCAGTGTTTCAACAACACTCTGATAGTCCACAGATTACAGAATGCCTCCAGATGTGCATCGGCATCTACTACTGGTCTTCCAGGGAACGATCAAAGCGTAGACGGTTTAAGACATTACTCCCATGGAGGAAAGTCCGCATGGTGACTGTTGAATTCAATCCCGATGCAATTTCTGTGTTTCAACAACACTCTGATAGTAAACAGATTACAGAATGCCTCCAGATGTGCATCGGAAACTACTACTGGTCTTCCAGGGAATGATCAAAGCGTAGACTGTTTAAGACATTACTCCCATGGAGGAAAGTACGCATGGTGACTGTTGTATTCAACCCAGATGCAATTCCTGTGTTTCAACAACACTCTGATAGTAAACAGATTACAGAATGCCTCCAGATGTGCATCGGAAACTACTACTGGTCTTGAGGGAACAATCAAAGCGTAGGATGTTTGAGACATTACTCCCATGGAGGAAAGTGGACATGGTGACTGTTGTATTCAATCCCGATGCATTTTCTGTGTTCATCAATACTCTGATAGACCACAGTTTACAGAATGCCAAAAGATGTGCATCGGAAACTACTACTGGTCGTCCAGGGAGCGATCAAAGCCTAAACTGTTTGAGACATTACTCCCATGGAGGAAAGTGCGCATGATGACTGTTGTATTCAATCACGATGCAATTTTTGTGTTTCATCAACATTCTGATAGTCCACAGATTACAGAATGCCTCCAGATGTGCATCGGAAACTACTACTGGACTTCCAGGGAACGATCAAAGCGTAGACTGTGTGAGACATTACTCCCATGAATGAAAGTGCGCATGGTGACTGTTGTATTCAATCCCGATACAATTTCAGTGTTTCAACAACACTCTGATAGTAAACAGATTACAGAATGCCTCCAGATGTGCATCGGAAACTACTACTGGTCTTCCAGGGAACGATTAAAGCCTAAATTGTTTGAGACATTACTCTCATGAATGAAAGTGCGCATGGTGACTGTTGTATTCAATCCCGATGCAATTTCAGTGTTTCAACAACACTCTGATAGTAAACAGATAACACAATGCCTCCAGATGTGCATCGGAAACTACTACTGGTCTTCCAGGGAGAGACCAAAGCGTCGAATGTTTGAGACATTGCTCCCATGGAGGAAAGTGCGCATGGTGACTGTTGTATTCAATCCCGATGCATTTTCTGTGCTTATCAACACTCTGATAGACCACAGATTACAGAATGCCTCCAGATGTGCATCGGAAACTAGAACTGGTCTTCCAGGGAGCGATCAAAGCCTAAACTGTTTGAGACATTACTCCCGTGTAGGTAGGTGCGCATGGTGACTGTTGTATTCAATCCAGATGCAATTTCTGTGTTTCATCAACACTCTGATAGTCCACAGATTACAGAATGCCTCCAGATGTGCATCGGCAACTACTACTGGCCTTCCAGGGAACGATCAAAGCGTAGACTGTGTGAGTCATTACTCCCATGGATGAATGTGCGCATGGTGACTGTTGAATTCAATCCCGATGCAATTTCTGTGTTTCAACAACACTCTGATAGTGAACAGATTACAGAATTCCTCCAGATGTGCATCTGAAACTACTACTGGTCTTGAGGGAACGATCAAGGCGTAGGATGTTTGAGACATTACTCCCATGGAGGAAAGTGGTCATGGTGACTGTTGTATTCAATCCCGTTGCAATTTCTGTGTTTCATTAGCACTCGGATAGTCCACAGATTACAGAATGCCTCCAGATGTGCATCGGAAACTACAACTGGACTTATAGGGAGCGATCAAAGCCTAAACTGTTTGAGACATTACTCCCATGTAGGGAAGTGCGCATGGTGACTGTTGTATTCAATCCCGATGGAATTTCTGTGTTCATCAACACTCTGATAGACCACAGATTACAGAATGCCTCCAGATGTGCATTGGAAACTGCTACTGGTCTTCCAGGGAACGATCAAAGCGTAGACTGTTTCAGACATTACTCCCATGGAGGAAAGTGCGCATGGTGACTGTTGTATTAAATCCCGATGGAATTTCAGTGTTTCAACAACACTCTGATAGTCCACAGATTACAGAATGCCTCCAGATGTGCATCGGAAACTGCTACTTGTCTTCCAGGGAACGATCAAAGCGTAGAATGTTTGAGACATTACTCCCATGGAGGAAAGTGCGCATGGTGACTGTTGTATTCAATCCCGATGGAATTTCTGTGTTCATCAACACTCTGATAGACCACAGATTACAGAATGCCTCCAGATGTGCATCGGAAACTACAACTGGTCTTATAGGGAGCGATCAAAGCCTAAACTGTTTGAGACATTACTCCCATGTAGGGAAGTGCGCATGGTGACTGTTGTATTCAATCCCGATGCAATTTCTGTGTTTCATCAACACTCTGATAGTCCACTGATTACCGAATGCGTCCAGATGTGCATCGGAATCTATTACTGGCCTTCCAGGGAACGATCAAAGCGTAGACTGTGTGAGACATTACTCCCATGGATGAAAGTGGGCATGGTGACTGTTGTATTCAATCCCGATGCAATTTCAATGTTTCAACAACACTCTGATAGTCCACAGATTACAGAATGCCTCCAGATGAGCTTCGGAAACTACTACTGGTCTTCCAGGGAATGATCAAAGCGTATACAGTTTGAGACATTACTCCCATTGAGGAAAGTCCGCATGGTGACTGTTGTATTCGATCCCGATGCAATTTCTGTGTTTCATCAACACTCTGATTGTCCACAGATTACAGAATGCCTCCAGATGTGCATCGGAAACTACTACTGGTCTTCCTGGGAACGATCAAAGCGTAAACTGTTTGAGACATTACTCCCATGGAAGAAAGTGCGCATGGTGACTGTTGTATTCAATCCCGATGCAATTTTTGTGTTTCAACAAAACTGTGATAGTAAACAGATTACAGAATGCCTCCAGATGTGCATCGGAAACTACTACTGGTTTTCCAGGGAACGATCAAAGCGTAGGCTGTTTGAGACATTACTCCCATGGAGGAAAGTGCGTATGGTGACTGTTGTATTCAATCCCGATGCAATTTCTGTGTTTCATCAACACTCTGATAGTAAACAGATTACAGAATTCCTCCAGATGTGCATCTGAAACTACTACTGGTCTTCAGGGAACGATCAAAGCGTAGGATGTTTGAGACATTACTCCCATGCAGGAAAGTGCGGATGGTGCCTGTGGTATTCAATCCCGATGCAATTTCTGTGTTCATCATTACTCTGATAGACTACATATTGCAGAATGCCTCGAGATGTGCATCGGAAACTACAACTGGTCTTCCAGGGAGCGATCAAAGCCTAAACTGTTTGAGACATTACTCCCATGTACGGATGAGCGCATGGTGACTGTTGTATTCAATCCCGATGCAATTTCTGTCTTTCATCAACACTCTGATAGTCCACAGATTACAGAATGCCTCCAGATGTGCATCGGAAACTACTACTGGTCTTCCAGGGAACGATCACAGCGTAAACTGTTTGAGACATTACTCCCATGGAAGAAAGTGCGCATGGTGACTGTTGTATTCAATCCCGATGCAATTTTTGTGTTTCAACAAAACTGTGATAGTAAACAGATTACAGAATTCTTCCAGATGTGCATCGGAAACTACTACTGGTATTCCAGGGAACGATCAAAGCGTAGACTTTTTGAGACATTACTCCTATGTAGGAAAGTGGGCAGGGTGACTTTTGTATTCAATCCCGATGTAATTTCTGTGTTATATTAACACTCTGATAGTCCACAAATTACAGAATGCCTCCAGATGTGCATCGGAAACTACTACTGGTCTTCCAGGGAACGATCAAAGCGTAGACTGTTTGAGACATTACTTCCATGTAGGAAAGTCCGCATGGTGACTGTTGTATTCATCCCGATGCAATTTCTGTGTTTCAACAACACTCTGATAGTAAACAGATTACAGAATTCCTCCAGATGTGCATCTGAAACTACTACTGGTCTTCAGGGAACGATCAAAGCGTAGGATGTTTGAGACATTACTCCCATGCAGGAAAGTGCGGATGGTGCCTGTGGTATTCAATCCCGATGCAATTTCTGTGTTCATCAACACTCTGATAGACTACATATTGCAGAATGCCTCGAGATGTGCATCGGAAACTACAACTGGTCTTCCAGGGAGCGATCAAAGCCTAAACTGTTTGAGACATTACTCCCATGTACGGATGAGCGCATGGTGACTGTTGTATTCAATCCCGATGCAACTTCTGTCTTTCATCAACACTCTGATAGTCCACAGATTACAGAATGCCTAAAGATGTGTATCGGAAACTACTACTGGCCTTCCAGGAAAGATCAAAGCGTAGACTGTGTGAGACATTACTCCCATGGATGAAAGTGAGCATGGCGACTGTTGTATTCAATCCCGATGCAATTTCAGTGTTTCAACAACACTCCGATAGTCCACAGATTACAGAATGCCTCCAGATGTGCATCGGAATCTACTACTGGTCTTCCAGGGAACGATCAAAGCGTATACTGTTGGAGACATTACTCCCATGGAGGAAAGTCCGCATGGTGACTGTTGTATTCAATCCCGATGCAATTTCTGTGTTTCAACAACACTCTGATAGTAAACAGATTACAGAATGCCTCCAGATTTGCATCGGAAACTACTACTGGTCTTCCAGTGAACGATTAAAGCGTAGACTGTTTGAGACATTACTCCCATGGAGGAAAGTGCGCATGGTGACTGTTGTATTCAATCCCGATGCAATTTCTGTGTTTCATGAACACTCTCGTTGTCCACAGATTACACAATGCCTCCAGATGTGCACCGGAAACTACTACTCGTCTTCCAGGGATCGATCAAAGCGTCGACTGTTTGAGACATTACTCCCATGGAGGAAAGTGCGCAGAGTGACTTTGTATTCAATCCCGACGCAATTTCTGTGTTATATCAACACTCTGATAATCCACAGATTACAGAATGCCTCCAGATATGCATTGGAATCTACTACTGGTCTTCCAGGGAACGATCAAAGCGTAGTCAGTTTGAGACATTACTCTTATGGAGAAAAGTCCTCATGGTGACTGTTGTATTCAATCCCGATGCAATTTCAGTGTTTCAACAACACTCTGATAGTCCACAGATTACAGAATGCCTCCAGATGTGCATCGGAATCTACTACTGGTCTTCCAGGGAACGACAAAGCGTATACTGTAGGAGACATTACTCCCATGGAGGAAAGTCCGCATGGTGACTGTTGTATTCAATCCCGATGCAATTTCTGTGTTTTAACAACACTCTGATAGTAAACAGATTACAGAATGCCTCCAGTTGTGCATCGGAAACTACTACTGGTCTTCCAGGGAACGATTAAAGCGTAGACTGTTTGAGACATTACTCCCATGGAGGAAAGTGCGTATGGTGAGTGTTGTATTCAATCCCGATGCAATTTCTTTGTTTCATCAACACTCTGATTGTCCACAGATTACACAATGCCTCCAGATGTGCATCGGAAACTACTACTGGTCTTCCAGGGAGCGACCAAAGCGTCGACTGTATGAGACATTGCTCCCATGGAGGAAAGTGCGCATGATGACTGTTGTGTTCAATCCGGATGCAATTTCAGTGTTTCAACAACACTCTGATAGTCCACAGATTACAGAATGCGTCCAGATGTGCATCGGAAACTACTACTGGTCTCCAGGGAACGATCAAAGCGTAGACAGTTTGAGACATTACTCCCATGGAGGAAAGTGCGCATGGTGAGTGTTGTATTCAATCCCGATGCAATTTCTGTGTTTCATCAGCTCTCTGATTGTCCACAGATTACACAATGCCTCCAGATGTGCATCGGAAACTACTACTGGTCTTCTAGGGAGCGATCAAAGCGTCGAATGTTTGAGACATTACTCCCATGGAGGAAAGTGCGCATGGTGACTGTTGTATTCAATCCAGATGCAATTTTTGTGTTCATCAACACTCTGATAGTCCACAGATTACAGAATGCCTCCAGATGTGCATCGGAAACTACTACTGGTCTTCCAGGGAACGATCAAAGCGTAAACTGTTTGAGACATTACTCCCATGGAAGAAAGTGCGCATGGTGACTGTTGTATTCAATCCCGATGCAATTTTTGTGTTTCAACAAAACTCTGATAGTAAACAGATTACAGAATGCCTCCAGATGTGCATCGGAAACTACTACTGGTCTTCCAGGGAACGATCAAAGCGTAGGCTGTTTGAGACATTACTTCCATGGAGGAAAGTGGTCATGGTGACTGTTGTATTCAATCCCGCGGCAATTTCTGTGTTTCATCAACACTTTGAAGGTCCACAGATTACAGAATGCCTCCAGATGTGCATCGGAAACTACTACTGGTCTTCCAGGGAACGATCAAAGCGTAGACTGTTTGAGACATTACTCCCATGGAGGAAAGTGCGCATGGTGACTGTTGTATTCAATCCCGATGCATTTTCTGTGTTTATCAACACTCTGATAGACCACAGATTACCGAAGGCCTCCAGATGTGCATCGGAAATTACTACTGGTCTTCCAGGGAGCGATCAAAGCCTAAACTGTTTGAGACATTACTCCCATGGAGGAAAGTGCGCATGGTGAATGTTGTATTCAATCCCGATGCAATTTCTGTGTTTCATCAACACTCTGATAGTCCACAGATTACAGAATGCCTCCAGATGTGCATCGGAAACTACTACTGGACTTCCAGGGAACGATCAAAGCGTAGACTGTGTGAGACATTACTCCCATGGATGAAAGTGCGCATAGTGACTTTTGTATTCAATCCCGATGCAATTTCTGTGTTTCAACAACTCTCTGATAGTAAACAGATTACAGAATTCCTCCAGATGTGCATCTGAAACTACTACTGGTCTTGAGGGAACGATCAAAGCGTAGGATGTTTGAGACATTACTCCCATGGAGGAAAGTGCGGATGGTGCCTGTGGTATTGAATCCCGATGCAATTTCTGTGTTCATCAACACTCTGATAGACTACATATTGCAGAATGCCTCGAGATGTGCATCGGAAACTACAACTGGTCTTCCAGGGAGCGATCAAAGCCTAAACTGTTTGAGACATTACTCCCATGTACGGATGAGCGCATGGTGACTGTTGTATTCAATCCCGATGCAATTTCTGTCTTTCATCAACACTCTGATAGTCCACAGATTACAGAATGCCTAAAGATGTGTATCGGAAACTACTACTGGCCTTCCAGGAAAGATCAAAGCGTAGACTGTGTGAGACATTACTCCCATGGATGAAAGTGAGCATGGCGACTGTTGTATTCAATCCCGATGCAATTTCAGTGTTTCAACAACACTCCGATAGTCCACAGATTACAGAATGCCTCCAGATGTGCATCGGAATCTACTACTGGTCTTCCAGGGAACGATCAAAGCGTATACTTTTGGAGACATTACTCCCATGGAGGAAAGTCCGCATGGTGACTGTTGTATTCAATCCCGATGCAATTTCTGTGTTTCATCAACACTCTGATTGTCCACAGATTACACAATGCCTCCAGATGTGCATCGGAAACTACTACTGGTCTTTCAGGGAGCGACCAAAGCGTCGACTGTATGAGACATTGCTCCCATGGAGGAAAGTGCGCATGATGACTGTTGTGTTCAATCCGGATGCAATTTCAGTGTTTCAACAACACTCTGATAGTCCACAGATTACAGAATGCGTCCAGATGTGCATCGGAAACTACTACTGGTCTCCAGGGAACGATCAAAGCGTAGACAATTTGAGACATTACTCCCATGGAGGAAAGTCTGCATGGTGACTGTTGTATTCAATCCCGATGCAATTTCTGTGTTTCAACATTACTCTGATAGTAAACAGATTACAGAATTCCTCCAGATGTGCATCCGAAACTACTACTGGTATTGAGGTAACGATCAAAGCGTAGGATGTTTGTGACATTACTCCCATGGAGGAAAGTGCGGATGGTGACTGTTGTATTCAATCCCGATGCAATTTCTGTGTTCATCAACACTCTGATAGACTACAGATTACAGAATGTCTCCAGATGTGCATCGGAAACTACAACTGGCCCTACAAGGAGCGATCAAAGCCTAAACTGTTTGAGACATTACTCCCATGTACGGAAGAGCGCATGGTGACTGTTGTATTCAATCCCGATGCAATTTCTGTGTTTCATCAACACTTTGAAGGTCCACAGTTTGCAGATTGCCTCCAGATGTGCATCGGAAACTATTACTGGTCTTCCAGGGAACAATAAAAGCGTAGACTGTTTCAGACATTACTTTCATTTATAAAGTGCGCATGGTGCCTGTTGTATTCAACACCGATGCAATATCAGTGTTTCAACAACACTCTGATAGTCCTCGGATTACAGAATGCTTCCAGATGTGCATCGGAAACTACTACTGGTCTTCGAGGGAACGATCAAAGCGTAGACTGTTTCAGATGTTACTCCCATGGAGGAAAGTGCGCATGGTGACTGTTGTATTCAATCCCGATGCAATTTCTGTGTTTCAACACCATTCTGATAGTCCACAGATTACAGAATGCCTCCAGATGTGCATCGGAAACTACTACTGGTCTTTCAGGGAGCAATCAAATCCTAAACTGTTTGAGACATTACTCAGATGGAGGAAAGTGCGCTAGGTGACTGTTGTATTCAATCCCGATACAATTTGTGTGTTTCATCAACACTCTGATAGTCCACAGATTACAGAATGCCTCCTGATGTGCATCGGAAACTACTACTGGTCTTCCAGGGAGCGATCAAATCCTAAACTGTTTGAGACATTACTCCCATGGAGGATAGTGCGCATGGTGACTGTTGTACTCAATCCCGAAGCAATATCTCTGTTTCATCAACACTCTCATAGTCCTCAGATTACAGAATGCCTCCAGATGTGCATCGGAATCTAGTACTGGTCTTCCAGGGAACGATCAAAGCGTAAACTGTTTGAGACATTACACCCATGGAAGAAAGTGCGCATGGTGACTGTTGTATTCAATCCCGATGCAATTTCTGTGTTTCAACAACACTCTGATAGTAAACAGATTTCAGAATTCCTCCAGATGTGCATCGGAAACTACTACTGGTCTTCCAGGGAACGATTAAAGCGTAGACAGTTTGAGACATTACTCCCATGGAGGAAAGTCCGCATGTTGACTGTTGTATTCAATCCCGATGCAATTTCTGTGTTTCAACAACACTCTGATAGTCCACAGATTACAGAATGCCTCCAGATGTGCATCGGAATCTACTACTGGTCTTCCAGGGAACGACAAAGCGTATACTGTAGGAGACATTACTCCCATGGAGGAAAGTCCGCATGGTGACTGTTGTATTCAATCCCGATGCAATTTCTGTGTTTTAACAACACTCTGATAGTAAACAGATTACAGAATGCCTCCAGTTGTGCATCGGAAACTACTACTGGTCTTCCAGGGAACGATTAAAGCGTAGACTGTTTGAGACATTACTCCCATGGAGGATAGTGCGTATGGTGAGTGTTGTATTCAATCCCGATGCAATTTCTTTGTTTCATCAACACTCTGATTGTCCACAGATTACACAATGCCTCCAGATGTGCATCGGAAACTACTACTGGTCTTCCAGGGAGCGACCAAAGCGTCGACTGTATGAGACATTGCTCCCATGGAGGAAAGTGCGCATGATGACTGTTGTGTTCAATCCGGATGCAATTTCAGTGTTTCAACAACACTCTGATAGTCCACAGATTACAGAATGCGTCCAGATGTGCATCGGAAACTACTACTGGTCTCCAGGGAACGATCAAAGCGTAGACAGTTTGAGACATTACTCCCATGGAGGAAAGTGCGCATGGTGAGTGTTGTATTCAATCCCGATGCAATTTCTGTGTTTCATCAGCTCTCTGATTGTCCACAGATTACACAATGCCTCCAGATGTGCATCGGAAACTACTACTGGTCTTCCAGGGAGCGATCAAAGCGTCGAATGTTTGAGACATTACTCCCATGGAGGAAAGTGCGCATGGTGACTGTTGTATTCAATCCAGATGCAATTTTTGTGTTCATCAACACTCTGATAGTCCACAGATTACAGAATGCCTCCAGATGTGCATCGGAAACTACTACTGGTCTTCCAGGGAACGATCAAAGCGTAAACTGTTTGAGACATTACTCCCATGGAAGAAAGTGCGCATGGTGACTGTTGTATTCAATCCCGATGCAATTTTTGTGTTTCAACAAAACTCTGATAGTAAACAGATTACAGAATGCCTCCAGATGTGCATCGGAAACTACTACTGGTCTTCCAGGGAACGATCAAAGCGTAGGCTGTTTGAGACATTACTCCCATGGAGGAAAGTGGTCATGGTGACTGTTGTATTCAATCCCGCGGCAATTTCTGTGTTTCATCAACACTTTGAAGGTCCACAGATTACAGAATGCCTCCAGATGTGCATCGGAAACTACTACTGGTCTTCCAGGGAACGATCAAAGCGTAGACTGTTTGAGACATTACTCCCATGGAGGAAAGTGCGCATGGTGACTGTTGTATTCAATCCCGATGCATTTTCTGTGTTTATCAACACTCTGATAGACCACAGATTACCGAAGGCCTCCAGATGTGCATCGGAAATTACTACTGGTCTTCCAGGGAGCGATCAAAGCCTAAACTGTTTGAGACATTACTCCCATGGAGGAAAGTGCGCATGGTGAATGTTGTATTCAATCCCGATGCAATTTCTGTGTTTCATCAACACTCTGATAGTCCACAGATTACAGAATGCCTCCAGATGTGCATCGGAAACTACTACTGGACTTCCAGGGAACGATCAAAGCGTAGACTGTGTGAGACATTACTCCCATGGATAAAAGTGCGCATGGTGACTTTTGTATTCAATCCCGATGCAATTTCTGTGTTTCAACAACTCTCTGATAGTAAACAGATTACAGAATTCCTCCAGATGTGCATCTGAAACTACTACTGGTCTTGAGGGAACGATCAAAGCGTAGGATGTTTGAGACATTACTCCCATGCAGGAAAGTGCGGATGGTGCCTGTGGTATTGAATCCCGATGCAATTTCTGTGTTCATCAACACTCTGATAGACTACATATTGCAGAATGCCTCGAGATGTGCATCGGAAACTACAACTGGTCTTCCAGGGAGCGATCAAAGCCTAAACTGTTTGAGACATTACTCCCATGTACGGATGAGCGCATGGTGACTGTTGTATTCAATCCCGATGCAATTTCTGTCTTTCATCAACACTCTGATAGTCCACAGATTACAGAATGCCTAAAGATGTGTATCGGAAACTACTACTGGCCTTCCAGGAAAGATCAAAGCGTAGACTGTGTGAGACATTACTCCCATGGATGAAAGTGAGCATGGCGACTGTTGTATTCAATCCCGATGCAATTTCAGTGTTTCAACAACACTCCGATAGTCCACAGATTACAGAATGCCTCCAGATGTGCATCGGAATCTACTACTGGTCTTCCAGGGAACGATCAAAGCGTATACTGTTGGAGACATTACTCCCATGGAGGAAAGTCCGCATGGTGACTGTTGTATTCAATCCCGATGCAATTTCTGTGTTTCAACAACACTCTGATAGTAAACAGATTACAGAATGCCTCCAGATTTGCATCGGAAACTACTACTGGCCTTCCAGTGAACGATTAAAGCGTAGACTGTTTGAGACATTACTCCCATGGATTAAAGTGCGCATGGTGACTGTTGTATTCAATCCCGATGCAATTTCTGTGTTTCATCAACACTCTCGTTGTCCACAGATTACACAATGCCTCCAGATGTGCATCGGAAACTACTACTCGTCTTCCAGGGAGCGATCAAGGCGTCGACTGTTTGAGACATTACTCCCATGGAGGAAAGTGCGCAGGGTGACTTTGTATTCAATCCCGACGCAATTTCTGTGTTATATCAACACTCTGATAATCCACAGATTACAGAATGCCTCCAGATATGCATTGAAATCTACTACTGGTCTTCCAGGGAACGATCAAAGCGTAGACAGTTTGAGACATTACTCCCATGGAGGAAAGTCCTCATGGTGACTGTTGTATTCAATCCCGATGCAATTTCAGTGTTTCAACAACACTCTAATAGTCCACAGATTACAGAATGCCTCCAGATGTGCATCGGAATCTACTACTGGTCTTCCAGGGAACGACAAAGCGTATACTGTAGGAGACATTACTCCCATGGAGGAAAGTCCGCATGGTGACTGTTGTATTCAATCCCGATGCAGTTTCTGTGTTTTAACAACACATTGATAGTAAACAGATTACAGAATGCCTCCAGTTGTGCATCGGAAACTACTACTGGTCTTCCAGGGAACGATTAAAGCGTAGACTGTTTGAGACATTACTCCCATGGAGGAAAGTGCGTATGGTGAGTGTTGTATTCAATCCCGATGCAATTTCTGTGTTTCATCAACACTCTGATTGTCCACAGATTACACAATGCCTCCAGATGTGCATCGGGAACTACTACTGGTCTTCCAGGGAGCGACCAAAGCGTCGACTGTATGAGACATTGCTCCCATGGAGGAAAGTGCGCATGATGACTGTTGTGTTCAATCCAGATGCAATTTCAGTGTTTCAACAACACTCTGATAGTCCACAGATTACAGAATGCGTCCAGATGTGCATCGGAAACTACTACTGGTCTCCAGGGAACGATCAAAGCGTAGACAGTTTGAGACATTACTCCCATGGAGGAAAGTCCGCATGGTGACTGTTGTATTCAATCCCGATGCAATTTCTGTGTTTCAACATTACTCTGATAGTAAACAGATTACAGAATTCCTCCAGATGTGCATCCGAAACTACTACTGGTATTGAGGTAACGATCAAAGCGTAGGATGTTTGTGACATTACTCCCATGGAGGAAAGTGCGGATGGTGACTGTTGTATTCAATCCCGATGCAATTTCTGTGTTCATCAACACTCTGATAGACTACAGATTACAGAATGTCTCCAGATGTGCATCGGAAACTACAACTGGCCCTACAAGGAGCGATCAAAGCCTAAACTGTTTGAGACATTACTCCCATGTACGGAAGAGCGCATGGTGACTGTTGTATTCAATCCCGATGCAATTTCTGTGTTTCATCAACACTTTGAAGGTCCACAGATTGCAGATTGCCTCCAGATGTGCATCGGAAACTATTACTGGTCTTCCAGGGAACAATAAAAGCGTAGACTGTTTCAGACATTACTTTCATTTATAAAGTGCGCATGGTGCCTGTTGTATTCAACACCGATGCAATATCAGTGTTTCAACAACACTCTGATAGTCCTCGGATTACAGAATGCTTCCAGATGTGCATCGGAAACTACTACTGGTCTTCCAGGGAGCAATCAAATCCTAAACTGTTTGAGACATTACTCAGATGGAGGAAAGTGCGCATGGTGACTGTTGTATTCAATCCCGATACAATTTGTGTGTTTCATCAACACTCTGATAGTCCACAGATTACAGAATGCCTCCTGATGTGCATCGGAAACTACTACTGGTCTTCCAGGGAGCGATCAAATCCTAAACTGTTTGAGACATTACTCCCATGGAGGATAGTGCGCATGGTTACTGTTGTATTCAATCCCGATGCAATTTCTGTGTTCATCAACACTCTGATAGTCCACAGATTACAGAATGCCTCCAGATGTGCATCGGAAACTACTACTGGTCTTCCAGGGAGCGATCAAAGCGAAACTGTATGAGACATTACTCCCATGGAGGAAAGTGCGCATGGTGACTGTTCTATTCAGTCCCGATGCAATTTCTGTGTTTCATCAACACTCTGATAGTCCACAGATTACAGAATGCCTCCTGATGTGCATCGGAAACTACTACTGGTCTTCCAGGGAGCGATCAAATCCTAAACTGTTTGAGACTTTACTCCCATGGAGGATAGTGCGCATGGTTACTGTTGTATTCAATCCCGATGCAATTTCTGTATTCATCAACACTCTGATAGTCCACAGATTACAGAATGCCTCCAGATGTGCATCGGAAACTACTACTGGTCTTCCAGGGAGCGATCAAAGCGAAACTGTATGAGACATTACTCCCATGGAGGAAAGTGCGCATGGTGACTGTTCTATTCAATCCCGATGCAATTTCTGTGTTTCATCAACACTCTGATAGTCCACAGATTACAGAATGCTTCCAGATGTGGTTCGGAAACTACTACTGGTCTTCCAGTTAACGATCAAAGCGTAGACTATTTGAGACATTACTCCTATGTAGGAAAGTGCGCATGGTGACTGTTGTACTCAATCCCGAAGCAATATCTCTGTTTCATCAACACTCTCATAGTCCCCAGATTACAGAATGCCTCCAGATGTGCATCGGAATCTAGTACTGGTCTTCCAGGGAACGATCAAAGCGTAAACTGTTTGAGACATTACACCCATGGAAGAAAGTGCGCATGGTGACTGTTGTATTCAATCCCGATGCAATTTCTGTGTTTCAACAACACTCTGATAGTAAACAGATTACAGAATTCCTCCAGATGTGCATCGGAAACTACAACTGGTCTTCCAGGGAACGATTAAAGCGTAGACAGCTTGAGACATTACTCCCATGGAGGAAAGTCCGCATGGTGACTGTTGTATTCAATCCCGATGCAATTTCTGTGTTTCAACAACACTCTGATAGTAAACAGATTACAGAATTCCTCCAGATGTGCATCCGAAACTACTACTGGTATTGAGGTAACGATCAAAGCGTAGGATGTTTGAGACATTACTCCCATGGAGGAAAGTGCGCATGGTTACTGTTGTATTCAAACCCGATGCAATTTCTGTGTTTCATCAACACTTTGAAGGTCCACAGATTACAGAATGCCTCCAGATGTTCATCGGAAACTACTACTGGTCTTCCAGGGAACGATCAAAGCGTTGACTGTTTGAGACTTTACTCCCATGGAGGAAAGTGCGCATGGTGACTGTTGTGTTCAATCCGGATGAAACTTCAGAGTTTCATCAACACTCTGATTGTCCACAGATTACACAATGCCTCCAGATGTGCATCGGAAACTACTACTGGACTTCAAGGGAGCGACGAAAGCGTCGACTGTTTGAGACATTGCTCCCATGGAGGAAAGTGCGCTTGGTGACTGTTGTATTCAAACCCGATGCAATTTCTGTGTTTCATCAACACTTTGAAGGTCCACAGATTACAGAATGCCTCCAGATGTTCATCGGAAACCACTACTGGTCTTCCAGGGAACGATCAAAGCGTAGACTGTTTGAGACTTTACTCCCATGGAGGAAAGTGCGCATGGTGACTGTTGTGTTCAATCCGGATGCAATTTCAGTGTTTCAACAACACTCGGATAGTCCACAGATTACAGAATGCGTCCAGATGTGCATCGGAAACTACTACTGGTCTCCAGGGAACGATCAAAGCGTAGACAGTTTGAGACATTACTCCCATGGAGGAAAGTCCGCATGGTGACTGTTGTATTCAATCCCGATGCAATTTCTGTGTTTCAACAACACTCTGATAGTAAACAGATTACAGAATTCCTCCAGATGTGCATCCGAAACTACTACTGGTCTTGAGGTAACGATCAAAACGTAGGATGTTTGAGACATTACTCCCATGGAGGAAAGTGCGGATGGTGACTGTTGTATTCAATCCCGATGCAATTTCTGTCTTCATTAACACTCTGATAGACTACAGACTACAGAATGCCTCCAGATGTGCATCGGAAACTACAACTGGCCTTCCAAGGAGCGATCAAAGCCTAAACTGTTTGAGACATTACTCCCATGTACGGAAGAGCGCATGGTGACTGTTGTATTCAATCCCGATGCAATTTCTGTGTTTCATCAACTCTTTGAAGGTCCACAGATTACAGATTGCCTCCAGATGTGCATCGGAAACTACTACTGCTCTTCCAGGGAACGATCAAAGCGTAGACTGTTTCAGACATTACTTTCATGGAATAAAGTGCGCATGGTGCCTGTTGTATTCAACACCGATGCAATTTCAGTGTTTCAACAACACTCTGATAGTCCTCGGATTACAGAATGCCTCCAGATGTGCATCGGAAACTACTACTGGTCCTCGAGGGAACGATCAAAGCGTAGACTGTTTCAGATGTTACTCCCATGGAGGAAAGTGCGCATGGCGACTGTTGTATTCAATCCCGATGCAATTTCTGTGTTTCAACACCATTCTGATAGTCCACAGATTACAGAATGCCTCCAGATGTGCATCGGAAACTACTACTTGTCTTCCAGGGAGCGATCAAATCCTAAACTGTTTGAGACATTACTCCCATGGAGGAAAGTGCGCATGGTGACTGTTGTATTCAATCCCGATGCAATTTCTGTGTTTCATCAACACTCTGATAGTCCACAGATTACAGAATGCCTCCAGATGTGCATCGGAAACTACTACTGGTCTTCCAGGGAGCGATCAAATCCTAAACTGTTTGAGACATTACTCCCATGGAAGAAAGTGCGCATGGTGACTGTTGTATTCAATCCCGATGCAATTTCTGTGTTTCAACAACACTCTGATAGTAAACAGATTACAGAATTCCTCCAGATGTGCATCGGAAACTACTACTGGTCTTCCAGCGAACGATTAAGGCGTAGAGTGTTTGAGACATTACTCCCATGGAGGAAAGTGCGTATGGTGAGTGTTGTATTCAATCCCGATGCAATTTCTGTGTTTCATCAACACTCTGATTGTCCACAGATTACACAATGCCTCCAGATGTGCATCGGAAACTACTACTGGTCTTCCAGGGAACGATCAAAGCGTTGACTGTTTGAGACATTACTCCCATGGAGGAAAGTGCACATGGTGACTGTTGTGTTCAATCCGGATGCAATTTCAGTGTTTCAACAACACTCTGATAGTCCACAGATTACAGAATGCGTCCAGATGTGCAACGGAAACTGCTACTGGTCTCCAGGGAACGATCAAAGCGTAGACAGTTTGAGACATTACTCCCATTGAGGAAAGTCCGCATGGTGACTGTTGTATTCCATCCCGATGCAATTTCTGTGTCTTCAACAACACTCTGATAGTAAACTGATTACAGAATTCCTCCAGATGTGCATCCGAAACAACTACTGGTCTTGAGGTAACGATCAAAGTGTAGGATGTTTGAGACATTACTCCCATGGAGGAAAGTGCGGATGGTGACTGTTATATTCAATCCAGATGCAATTTCTGTGTTCATCAACACTCTGATAGACTACAGTTTACAGAATGCCTCCAGATGTGCATCGGAAACTACAACTGGCCTTCCAAGGAGCGATCAAAGCCTAAACTGTTTGAGACATTACTCCCATGTACGGAAGAGCGCATGGTGACTGTTGTATTCAATCCCGATGCAATTTCTGTGTTTCATCAACACTTTGAAGGTCCCCAGATTACAGATTGCCTCCAGATGTGCATCGGAAACTACTACTGGTCTTCCAGGGAACGATCAAAGCGTAGACTGTTTCAGATGTTACTCCCATGGAGGAAAGTGCGCATTTTGACTGTTGTATTCAATCCCGATGCTATTTCTGTGTTTCAACACCATTCTGATAGTCCACAGATTACAGAATGCCTCCTGATGTGCATCGGAAACTACTACTGGTCTTCCAGGGAGCGATCAAATCCTAAACTGTTTGAGACATTACTCCCATGGAGGAAAGTGCGCATGGTGCGCATGTATTCAATCCCGATGCAATTTGTGTGTTTCATCAACACTCTGATAGTCCACAGATTACAGAATGCCTCCAGATGTGCATCGGAAACTACTACTGGTCTTCCAGTTAACGATCAAAGCGTAGACTATTTGAGACATTACTCCTATGTAGGAAAGTGCGCATGGTGACTGTTGTATTCAATCCCCATGCAATATCTCTGTTTCATCAACACTCTCATAGTCCACAGATTACAGAATGCCTCCAGATGTGCATCGGAATCTACTACTGGTCTTCCAGGGAACGATCAAAGCGTAAACTGTTTGAGACATTACTCCCATGGAAGAAAGTGCGCATGGTGACTGCTTTATTAAATCCCGATGCAATTTCTGTGTTTCAACAACACTCTGATAGTAAACAGATTACAGAATTCCTCCAGATGTGCATCGGAAACTACTACTGGTCTTCCAGGGAACGATTAAAGCGTAGACTGTTTGAGACATTACTCCCATGGAGGAAAGTGCGTATGGTGAGTGTTGTATTCAATCCCGATGCAATTTTTGTGTTTCATCAACACTCTGATTGTCCACAGATTACACAATGCCTCCAGATGTGCATCGGAAACTACTACTGGTCTTCCAGGGAGCGACCAAAGCGTCGACTGTATGAGACATTGCTCCCATGGAGGAAAGTGCGCATGGTGACTGTTGTGTTCAATCCGGATGCAATTTCAGTGTTTCAACAACACTCTGATAGTCCACAGATTACAGAATGCCTCCAGATGTGCATCGGAAACTACTACTGGTCTCCAGGGAACGATCAAAGCGTAGACAGTTTGAGACATTACTCCCATGGAGGAAAGTCCGCATGGTGACTGTTGTATTCAATCCCGATGCAATCTTCTGTGTTTCAACATTACTCTGATAGTAAACAGATTACAGAATTCCTCCAGATGTGCATCCGAAACTACTACTGGTATTGAGGTAACGATCAAAGCGTAGGATGTTTGAGGCATTACTCCCATGGAGGAAAGTGCGGATGGTGACTGTTGTATTCAATCCCGATGCAATTTCTGTGTTCATCAACACTCTGATAGACTACAGATTACAGAATGCCTCCAGATGTGCATCGGAAACTACAACTGGCCTTCCAAGGAGCGATCAAAGCCTAAACTGTTTGAGACATTACTCCCATGTACGGAAGAGCGCATGGTGACTGTTGTATTCAATCCCGATGCAATGTCTGTGTTTCATCAACACTTTGAAGGTCCCCAGATTACAGATTGCCTCCAGATGTGCATCGGAAACTACTACTGGTCTTCCAGGGAACGATCAAAGCGTAGACTGTTTCAGATGTTACTCCCATGGAGGAAAGTGCGCATTTTGACTGTTGTATTCAATCCCGATGCTATTTCTGTGTTTCAACACCATTCTGATAGTCCACAGATTACAGAATGCCTCCAGATGTGCATCGGAAACTACTACTGGTCTTTCAGGGAGCGATCAAATCCTAAACTGTTTGAGACATTACTCCCATGGAGGAAAGTGCGCATGGTGCGCATGTATTCAATCCCGATGCAATTTGTGTGTTTCATCAACACTCCGATAGTCCACAGATTACAGAATGCCTCCAGATGTGCATCGGAAACTACTACTGGTCTTCCAGTTAACGATCAAAGCGTAGACTATTTGAGACATTACTCCTATGTAGGAAAGTCCGCATGGTGACTGTTGTATTCAATCCCGATGCAATATCTCTGTTTCATCAACACTCTCATAGTCCACAGATTACAGAATGCCTCCAGATGTGCATCGGAATCTACTACTGGTCTTCCAGGGAACGATCAAAGCGTAAACTGTTTGAGACATTACTCCCATGGAAGAAAGTGCGCATGGTGACTGTTTTATTCAATCCCGATGCAATTTCTGTGTTTCAACAACACTCTGATAGTAAACAGATTACAGAATTCCTCCAGATGTGCATCGGAAACTACTACTGGTCTTCCAGGGAACGATTAAAGCGTAGACTGTTTGAGACATTACTCCCATGGAGGAAAGTGCGTATGGTGAGTGTTGTATTCAATCCCGATGCAATTTCTGTGTTTCATCAACACTCTGATTGTCCACAGATTACACAATGCCTCCAGATGTGCATCGGAAACTACTACTGGTCTTCCAGGGAGCGACCAAAGCGTCGACTGTATGAGACATTGCTCCCATGGAGGAAAGTGCGCATGGTGACTGTTGTGTTCAATCCGGATGCAATTTCAGTGTTTCAACAACACTCTGATAGTCCACAGATTACAGAATGCGTCCAGATGTGCATCGGAAACTACTACTGGTCTCCAGGGAACGATCAAAGCGTAGACAGTTTGAGACATTACTCCCATGGAGGAAAGTCCGCATGGTGACTGTTGTATTCAATCCCGATGCAATCTTCTGTGTTTCAACATTACTCTGATAGTAAACAGATTACAGAATTCCTCCAGATGTGCATCCGAAACTACTACTGGTATTGAGGTAACGATCAAAGCGTAGGATGTTTGAGGCATTACTCCCATGGAGGAAAGTGCGGATGGTGACTGTTGTATTCAATCCCGATGCAATTTCTGTGTTCATCAACACTCTGATAGACTACAGATTTCAGAATGCCTCCAGATGTGCATCGGAAACTACAACTGGCCTTCCAAGGAGCGATCAAAGCCTAAACTGTTTGAGACATTACTCCCATGTACGGAAGAGCGCATGGTGACTGTTGTATTCAATCCCGATGCAATTTCTGTGTTTCATCAACACTTTGAAGGTCCACAGATTACAGATTGCCTCCAGATGTGCATCGGAAACTATTACTGCTCTTCCAGGGAACGATCAAAGCGTAGACTTTTTCAGACATTACTTTCATGGAATAAAGTGCGCATGGTGCCTGTTGTATTCAACACCGATGCAATTTCAGTGTTTCAACAACACTCTGATAGTCCTCGGATTACAGAATGCCTCCAGATGTGCATCGGAAACTACTACTGGTCTTCGAGGGAACGATCAAAGCGTAGACTGTTTCAGATGTTACTCCCATGGAGGAAAGTGCGCATGGTGACTGTTGTATTCAATCCCGATGCAATTTCTGTGTTTCAACACCATTCTGATAGTCCACAGATTACAGAATGCCTCCAGATGTGCATCGGAAACTACTACTGGTCTTCCAGGGAGCGATCAAATCCTAAACTGTTTGAGACATTACTCAGATGGAGGAAAGTGCGCATGGTGACTGTTGTATTCAATCCCGATACAATTTGTGTGTTTCATCAACACTCTGATAGTACACAGATTACAGAATGCCTCCAGATGTGCATCGGAAACTACTACTGGTCTTCCAGGGAGCGATCAAATCCTAAACTGTTTGAGACATTACTCCCATGGAGGATAGTGCGCATGGTTACTGTTGTATTCAATCCTGATGCAATTTGTGTGTTCATCAACACTCTGATAGTCCACAGATTAAAGAATGCCTCCAGATATGCATCGGAAACTACTACTGGTCTTTCAGGGAGCGATCAAAGCGAAACTGTATGAGACATTACTCCCATGGAGGAAAGTGCGCATGGTGACTGTTGTATTCAATCCCGATGCAATTTCTGTGTTCCATCAACACTCTGATAGTCCACAGATTACAGAATGCTTCCAGATGTGGTTCGGAAACTACTACTGGTCTTCCAGTTAACGATCAAAATGTAGACTATTTGAGACATTACTCCTATGTAGGAAAGTGCGCATGGTGACTGTTGTATTCAATCCCGATGCAATATCTCTGTTTCATCAACACTCTCATAGTCCCCAGATTACAGAATGCCTCCAGATGTGCATCGGAATCTACTACTGGTCTTCCAGGGAACGATCAAAGCGTAAACTGTTTGAGACATTACTCCCATGGAAGAAAGTGCGCATGGTGACTGTTGTATTCAATTCCGATGCAATTTCTGTGTTTCAACAACACTCTGATAGTAAACAGATTACAGAATTCCTCCAGATGTGCATCGGAAACTACTACTGGTCTTCCAGGGAACGATTAAAGCGTAGACTGTTTGAGACATTACTCCCATGGAGGAAAGTGCGTATGGTGAGTGTTGTATTCAATCCCGATGCAATTTCTGTGTTTCATCAACACTCTGATTGTCCACAGATTACACAATGCCTCCAGATGTGCATCGGAAACTACTACTGGTCTTCCAGGGACGACCAAAGCGTCGACTGTTTGAGACATTGCTCCCATGGAGGAAAGTGCGCATGGTGACTGTTGTATTCAAACCCGATGCAATTTCTGTGTTTCATCAACACTTTGAAGGTCCACAGATTACAGAATGCCTTTAGATGTTCATCGGAAACTACTACTGGTCTTCCAGGGAACGATCAAAGCGTTGACTGTTTGAGACTTTACTCCCATGGAGGAAAGTGCGCATGGTGACTGTTGTGTTCAATCCGGATGCAATTTCAGTGTTTCAACAACACTCGGATAGTCCACAGATTACAGAATGCGTCCAGATGTGCATCGGAAACTACTACTGCTCTTCCAGGGAACGATCAAAGCGTAGACTGTTTCAGACATTACTTTCATGGAATAAAGTGCGCATGGTGCCTGTAGTATTCAACACCGATGCAATTTCAGTGTTTCAACAACACTCTGATAGTCCTCGGATTACAGAATGCCTCCAGATGTGCATCGGAAACTACTACTGGTCCTCGAGGGAACGATCAAAGCGTAGACTGTTTCAGATGTTACTCCCATGGAGGAAAGTGCGCATGGTGACAGTTGTATTCAATCCCGATGCAATTTCTGTGTTTCAACACCATTCTGATAGTCCACAGATTACAGAAAGCCTCCAGATGTGCATCGGAAACTACTACTGGTCTTCCAGGGAGCGATCAAATCCTAAACTGTTTGAGACATTACTCCCATGGAGGAAAGTGCGCATGGTGACTGTTGTATAAAATCCCGATGCAATTTCTGTGTTTCATCAACACTCTGATAGTCCACAGATTACAGAATGCCTCCAGATGTGCATCGGAAACTACTACTGTTCTTCCAGGGAGCGATCAAATCCTAAACTGTTTGAGACATTACTCCCATGGAGGAAAGTGCGCATGGTTAGTGTTGTATTCAATCCCGATGTAATTTCTGTGTTCATCCACACTCTGATAGTCCACAGATTACAGAATGCCTCCAGATGTGCATCGGAAACTACTACTGGTCTTTTAGGGAACGATCAAAGCGAAACTGTATGAGACATTACTCCCATGGAGGAAAGTGAGCATGGTGACTGTTGTATTCAATCCCGACGCAATTTCTGTGTTTCATCAACACTCTGATAGTCCACAGATTACAGAATGCTTCCAGATGTGGTTCGGAAACTACTACTGGTCTTCCAGTTAACGATCAAAGCGTAGACTATTTAAGACATTACTCCTATGTAGGAAAGTGCGCATGGTGACTGTTGTATTCAATCCCGATGCAATATCTCTGTTTCATCAACACTCTCATAGTCCACAGATTACAGAATTCCTCCAGATGTGCATCGGAAACTACTACTGGTCTTCCAGCGAACGATTAAAGCGTAGACTGTTTGAGACATTACTCCAATGGAGGAAAGTGCGTATGGTGAGTTTTGTATTCAATCCCGATGCAATTTCTGTGTTTCATCAACACTCTGATTGTCCACAGATTACACAATGCCTCCAGATGTGCATCGGAAACTACTACTGGTCTTCCAGGGAGCGACTAAAGCGTCGACTGTTTGAGACATTGCTCCCATGGAGGAAAGTGCGCATGGTGACTGTTGTATTCAAACCCGATGCAATTTCTGTGTTTCATCAACACTTTGAAGGTCCACAGATTACAGAATGCCTCCAGATGTTCATCGGAAACTACTACTGGTCTTCCAGGGAACGATCAAAGCGTTGACTGTTTGAGACATTACTCCCATGGAGGAAAGTGCGCATGGTGACTGTTGTGTTCAATCCGGATGCAATTTCAGTGTTTCAACAACACTCTGATAGTCCACAGATTACAGAATGCGTCCAGATGTGCATCGGAAACTACTACTGGTCTCCAGGGAACGATCAAAGCGTAGACAGTTTGAGACATTACTCCCATGGAGGAAAGACCGCATGGTGACTGTTGTATTCAATCCCGATGCAATTTCTGTTTTTCAACAACACTCCGATAGTAAACAGATTACAGAATTCCTCCAGATGTGCATCCGAAACTACTACTGGTCTTGAGGTAACGATCAAAGCGTAGGATGTTTGAGACATTACTCCCATGGAGGAAAGTGCGGATGGTGACTGTTGTATTCAATCCCGATGCAATTTCTGTGTTCATCAACACTCTGATAGACTACAGATTACAGAATGCCTCCAGATGTGCATCGGAAACTACAACTCTCCTTCCAAGGAGCGATCAAAGCCTAGACTGTTTGAGACATTACTCCCATGTACGGAAGAGCGCATGGTGACTGTTGTATTCAATCCCGATGCAATTTCTGTGTTTCATCAACACTTTGAAGGTCCTCAGATTACAGATTGCCTCCAGATGTGCATCGGAAACTACTACTGGTCTTCCAGGGAACGATCAAAGCGTAGACTGTTTCACACATTACTTTCATGGAATAAAGTGCGCATGGTGCCTGTTGTATTCAACACCAATGCAATTTCAGTGTTTCAACAACACTCTGATAGTCCTCGGATTACAGAATGCTTCCAGATGTGGTTCGGAAACTACTACTGGTCTTCCAGTTAACGATCAAAGCGTAGACTATTTGAGACATTACTCCTATGTAGGAAAGTGCGCATGGTGACTGTTGTATTCAATCCCGATGCAATATCTCTGTTTCATCAACACTCTCATAGTCCCCAGATTACAGAATGCCTCCAGATGTGCATCGGAATCTACTACTGGTCTTCCAGGGAACGATCAAAGCGTAAACTGTTTGAGACATTACTCCCATGGAAGAAAGTGCGCATGGTGACTGTTGTATTCAATTCCGATGCAATTTCTGTGTTTCAACAACACTCTGATAGTAAACAGATTACAGAATTCCTCCAGATGTGCATCGGAAACTACTACTGGTCTTCCAGGGAACGATTAAAGCGTAGACTGTTTGAGACATTACTCCCATGGAGGAAAGTGCGTATGGTGAGTGTTGTATTCAATCCCGATGAAATTTCTGTGTTTCATCAACACTCTGATTGTCCACAGATTACACAATGCCTCCAGATGTGCATCGGAAACTACTACTGGTCTTCCAGGGAGCGACCAAAGCGTCGACTGTTTGAGACATTGCTCCCATGGAGGAAAGTGCGAATGGTGACTGTTGTATTCAAACCCGATGCAATTTCTGTGTTTCATCAACACTTTGAAGGTCCACAGATTACAGAATGCCTTTAGATGTTCATCGGAAACTACTACTGGTCTTCCAGGGAACGATCAAAGCGTAGACTGTTTCAGACATTACTTTCATGGAATAAAGTGCTCATGGTGCCTGTAGTATTCAACACCGATGCAATTTCAGTGTTTCAACAACACTCTGATAGTCCTCGGATTACAGAATGCCTCCAGATGTGCATCGGAAACTACTACTGGTCCTCGAGGGAACGATCAAAGCGTAGACTGTTTCAGATGTTACTCCCGTGGAGGAAAGTGCGCATGGTGACAGTTGTATTCAATCCCGATGCAATTTCTGTGTTTCAACACCATTCTGATATTCCACAGATTACAGAATGCCTCCAGATGTGCATCGGAAACTACTACTGGTCTTCCAGGGAGCGATCAAATCCTAAACTGTTTGAGACATTACTCCCATGGAGGAAAGTGCGCATGGTGACTGTTGTATTCAATCCCGATGCAATTTCTGTGTTTCATCAACACTCTGATAGTCCACAGATTACAGAATGCCTCCAGA
The DNA here is from genome assembly GCF_023897955.1 of Schistocerca gregaria. NCBI lineage: Eukaryota > Metazoa > Arthropoda > Insecta > Orthoptera > Acrididae > Schistocerca > Schistocerca gregaria. The sequence continues at coordinate 17,010,327 of NC_064926.1, read as the reverse complement.
TGTGCATCGGAAACTACTACTGTTCTTCCAGGGAGCGATCAAATCCTAAACTGTTTGAGACATTACTCCCATGGAGGAAAGTGCGCATGGTTAGTGTTGTATTCAATCCCGATGCAATTTCTGTGTTCATCCACACTCTGATTGTCCACAGATTACAGAATGCCTCCAGATGTGCATCGGAAACTACTACTGGTCTTTTAGGGAACGATCAAAGCGAAACTGTATGAGACATTACTCCCATGGAGGAAAGTGAGCATGGTGACTGTTGTATTCAATCCCGATGCAATTTCTGTGTTTCATCAACACTCTGATAGTCCACAGATTACAGAATGCTTCCAGATATGGTTCGGAAACTACTACTGGTCTTCCAGTTAACGATCAAAGCGTAGACTATTTAAGACATTACTCCTATGTATTAAAGTGCGCATGGTGACTGTTGTATTCAATCCCGATGCAATATCTCTGTTTCATCAACACTCTCATAGTCCACAGATTACAGAATTCCTCCAGATGTGCATCGGAAACTACTACTGGTCTTCCAGCGAACGATTAAAGCGTAGACTGTTTGAGACATTACTCCCATGGAGGAAAGTGCGTATGGTGAGTGTTGTATTCAATCCCGATGCAATTTCTGTGTTTCATCAACACTCTGATTGTCCACAGATTACACAATGCCTCCAGATGTGCATCGGAAACTACTACTGGTCTTCCAGGGAGCGACTAAATCGTCGACTGTTTGAGACATTGCTCCCATGGAGGAAAGTGCGCATGGTGACTGTTGTATTCAAACCCGATGCAATTTCTGTGTTTCATCAACACTTTGAAGGTCCACAGATTACAGAATGCCTCCAGATGTTCATCGGAAACTACTACTGGTCTTCCAGGGAACGATCAAAGCGTTGACTGTTTGAGACATTACTCCCATGGAGGAAAGTGCGCATGGTGACTGTTGTGTTCAATCCGGATGCAATTTCAGTGTTTCAACAACACTCTGATAGTCCACAGATTACAGAATGCGTCTAGATGTGCATCGGAAACTACTACTGGTCTCCAGGGAACGATCAAAGTGTAGACAGTTTGAGACATTACTCCCATGGAGGAAAGACCGCATGGTGACTGTTGTATTCAATCCCGATGCAATTTCTGTGTTTCAACAACACTCTGATAGTAAACAGATTACAGAATTCCTCCAGATGTGCATCCGAAACTACTACTGGTCTTGAGGTAACGATCAAAGCGTAGGATGTTTGAGACATTACTCCCATGGAGGAAAGTGCGGATGGTGACTGTTGTATTCAATCCCGATGCAATTTCTGTGTTCATCAACACTCTGATAGACTACAGATTACAGAATGCCTCCAGATGTGCATCGGAAACTACAACTCTCCTTCCAAGGAGCGATCAAAGCCTAGACTGTTTGAGACATTACTCCCATGTACGGAAGAGCGCATGGTGACTGTTGTATTCAATCCCGATGCAATTTCTGTGTTTCATCAACACTTTGAAGGTCCACAGATTACAGATTGCCTCCAGATGTGCATCGGAAACTACTACTGGTCTTCCAGGGAACGATCAAAGCGTAGACTGTTTCACACATTACTTTCATGGAATAAAGTGAGCATGGTGCCTGTTGTATTCAACACCGATGCAATTTCAGTGTTTCAACAACACTCTGATAGTCCTCGGATTACAGAATGCCTCCAGATGTGCATCGGAAACTACTACTGGTCTTCGAGGGAACGATCAAAGCGTAGACTGTTTCAGATGTTACTCCCATGGAGGAAAGTGCGCATGGTGACTGTTGTATTCAATCCCGATGCAATTTCTGTGTTTCAACACCATTCTGATAGTCCACAGATTACAGAATGCCGCCAGATGTGCATCGGAAACTAGTACTGGTCTTCCAGGGAGCGATCAAATCCTAAACTGTTTGAGACATTTCTCCCATGTACGGAAGAGCGCATGGTGACTGTTGTATTCAATCCCGATGCAATTTCTGTGTTTCATCAACACTTTGAAGGTCCACAGATTACAGATTGCCTCCGGATGTGCATCGGAAACTACTACTGGTCTTCCAGGGAACGATCAAAGCGTAGACTGTTTCAGACATTACTTTCATGGAATGAAGTGCGCATGGTGCCTGTTGTATTCTACACCGATGCAATTTCTGTGTTCATCAACACTCTGATAGTCCACAGATTACAGAATGCCTCCAGATGTGCATCGGAAACTACTACTGGTCTTTCAGGGAGCGATCAAAGCGAAACTGTATGAGACATTACTTCCATGGAGGAAAGTGCGCATGGTGACTGTTGTATTCAATCCCGATGCAATTTCTGTGTTTCATCAACACTCTGATAGTCCACATATTACAGAATGCTTCCAGATGTGGTTCGGAAACTACTACTGGTCTTCCAGTTAACGATCAAAGCGTAGACTATTTGAGACATTACTCCCATGTAGGAAAGTGGATATGGTGACTGTTGTATTCAATCCCGATGCAATATCTCTGTTTCATCAACACTCTCATAGTCCACAGATTACAGAATTCCTCCAGATGTGCATCGGAAACTACTACTGGTCTTCAAGGGGAACGATTAAAGCGTAGACTGTTTGAGACATTACTCACATGGAGGAAAGTGCGTATGGTGAGCGTTGTATTCAATCCCGATGCAATTTCTGTGTTTCATCAGCACTCTGATTGTCCACAGATTACACAGTGCCTCTAGATGTGCATCGGAAACTACTACTGGTCTTCCAGGGAGCGACCAAAGCGTCGACTGTTTGAGACATTGCTCCCATGGAGGAAAGTGCGCATGGTGACTGTTGAATTCAAACCTGATGCAATTTCTGTGTTTCATCAACACTTTGAAGGTCCACAGATTACAGAATGCCTCCAGATGTTCATCGGAAACTACTACTGGTCTTCCAGGGAACGATCAAAGCGTTGAGTGTTTGAGACTTTACTCCCATGGAGGAAAGTGCGCATGGTGACTGTTGTGTTCAATCCGGATGCAATTTCAGTGTTTCAACAACACTCTGATAGTCCACAGATTACAGAATGCGTCCAGATGTGCATCGGAAACTACTACTGGTCTCCAGGGAACGATCAAAGCGTAGACAGTTTGAGACATTACTCCCATGGAGGAAAGTCCGCATGGTGACCGTTGTATTCAATCCCGATGCAATTTCTGTGTTTCAACAACACTCTGATAGTTAACAGATTACAGAATTCCTCCAGATGTGCATCCGAAACTACTACTGGTCTTAAGGGAACGATCAAAGCGTAGGATGTTTGAGACATTACTCCCATGCAGGAAAGTGAGGATGGTGAATGTTGTATTCAATCCCGATGCAATTTCTGTGTTCATCAACACTCTGATAGACTACAGATTACAAAATGCCTCCAGATGTGCATCGGAAACTACAACTGGCCTTCCAAGGAGCGATCAAAGCTTAAACTGTTTGAGACATTACTCCTATGTACGGAAGAGCGCATGGTGACTGTTGTATTCAATCCCGATGCAATTTCTGTGTTACATCAACACTCTGATAGTCCACAGATTACAGAATTCCTAAAGATGTGTATCGGAAACTACTACTGGCCTTCCAGGAAAGATCAAAGCGTAGACTGTGTGAGACATTACTCCCATGGATGAAAGTGAGCATGGTGACTGTTGTATTCAATCCCGATGCAATTTCTGTGTTTCAACAACACTCTAATAGTAATTAGATTACAGAATGCCTCCAGATGTGCATCGGAAACTACTACTGGTTTCCAGGGAACGATTAAAGCGTAGGCTGTTTGAGACATTACTCCCATGGAGGAAAGTGCGCATGGTGACTGTTGTATTCGATCCCGATGCAATTTCGGTGTTCCATCAACACTCTCGTTGTCCACAGATTACACAATGCCTCCAGATGTGCATCGGAAACTACTACTGGTCTTCCAGGGAGCGATCAAAGCGTCGACTGTTTGAGACATTACTCCCATGGAGGAAAGTGCGCATGGTGACTGTTGTATTCAATCCCGATGCAATATCTCTGTTTCATCAACACTCTCATAGTCCACAGATTACAGAATGCCTCCAGATGTGCATCGGAATCTACTACTGGTCTTCCAAGGAACGATCAAAGCGTAAACTGTTTGAGACATTACTCCAATGGAAGAAAGTGCGCATGGTGACTGTTGTATTCAATCCCGATGCAATTTCTGTGTTTCATAAACACTTTGATAGTCCTCACATTACAGAAGGCCCCAAGATGTGCATCGGAAACTACTACTGGTCTTGCAGGGAACGATCAAAGCGTAGACTGTTTGAGACATTACTCCTATGTAGGGAAGTGCGCATGGTGTCTGTTGTATTCAATCCAGATGCAATTATTGTGTTTCAACAACAGTCTGATAGTAAACAGATTACAGAATGCCTCCAGATGTGCATCGGAAACTACTACTGGTCTTCCAGGCAACGATCAAAGCGTAGGCTGTTTGAGACATTACTGCCATTAAGGAAAGTGGTCATGGTGACAGTTGTATTCAATCCCGCGGCAATTTCTGTGTTTCATCAACACTTTGAAGGTCCACAGATAACAGAATGCCTCCAGATGTGCATCGGAAACTACTACTGGTCTTCCAGGGAACGATCAAAGCGTAGACTGTTTTAGACATTACTCCCATGGAGGAAAGTGCGCATGGTGACTGTTGTATTCAATCCCGATGCATTTTCTGTGTTTATCGACACTCTGATAGACCACAGATTACAGAATGCCTCCAGATGTGCATCGGAAACTACTACTGGTCTTCCAGGGAGCGACCAAAGCGTCGACTGTTTGAGACATTGCTCCCATGGAGGAAAGTGCGCATGGTGACTGTTGTATTCAAACCCGATGCAATTTCTGTGTTTCATCAACACTTTAAAGGTCCACAGATACAGAATGCCTCCAGATGTTCATCGGAAACTACTACTGGTCTTCCAGGGAACGATCAAAGCGTTGACTGTTTGAGACATTACTCCCATGAAGGAAAGTGCGCATGGTGACTGTTGTGTTCAATCCGGATGCAATTTCAGTGTTTCAACAACACTCTGATAGTCCACAGATTACAGAATGCGTCCAGATGTGCATCGGAAACTACTACTGGTCTCCAGGGAACGATCAAAGCGTAGACAGTTTGAGACATTACTCCCATGGAGGAAAGTCCGCATGGTTACTGTTGTATTCAATCCCGATGCAATTTCTCTGTTTCAACAACACTCTTATAGTAAACAGATTACAGAATTCCTCCAGATGTGCATCCGAAACTACTACTGGTCTTGAGGGAACGATCAAAGCGTAGGATGTTTGAGACTTTACTCCCATGCAGGAAAGTGAGGATGGTGACTGTTGTATTCAATCCCGATGCAATTTCTGTGTTCATCAACACTCTGATAGACTACAGATATCAGAATGCCTCCAGATGTGCATCGGAAACTACAACTGGCCTTCCAAGGAGCGATCAAAGCCTAAACTGTTTGAGACATTACTCCCATGTACGGAAGAGCGCATGGTGACTGTTGTATTCAATCCCGATGCAATTTCTGTGTTTCATCAACACTCTGATAGTCCACAGATTACAGAATGCCTAAAGATGTGTATCGGATACTACTACTGACCTTCCAGGAAAGATCAAAGCGTAGACTTTGTGAGACATTACTCCCATGGATGAAAGTGAGCATGGTGACTGTTGTATTCAATCCCGATGCAATTTCAGTGTTTCAACAACACTCTGATAGTCCACAGATTACAGAATGCCTCCAGATGTGCATCGGAATCTACTACTGGTCTTCCAGGTCACGATCAAAGCGTATACTGTTGGAGACATTACTCCCATGGAGGAAAGTCCGCATGGTGACTGTTGTATTCAATCACGATGCAATTTCTGTGTTTCAACAACACTCTATTAGTAATTAGATTACAGAATGCCTCCAGATGTGCATCGGAAACTACTACTGGTTTCCAGGGAACGATTAAAGCGTAGACTGTTTGAGACATTACTCCCATGGAGGAAAGTGCGCATGGTGACTGTTGTATTCAATCCCGATGCAATTTCGGTGTTTCATCAACACTCTCGTTGTCCACAGATTACACAATGCCTCCAGATGTGCATCGGAAACTACTACTGGTCTTCCAGGGAGCGATCAAAGCGTCGACTGTTTGAGACATTACTCCCATGGAGGAAAGTGCGCATGGTGACTGTTGTATTCAATCCAGTTGCAATTTCTGTGTTCATCAACACTCTGATAGTCCACAGATTACAGAATGCCTCCAGATGTGCATCGGAAACTACTACTGGTCTTCCAGGGAACGATCAAAGCGTAAATTGTTTGAGACATTACTCCCATGGAAGAAAGTGCGCATGGTGACTGTTGTATTCAATCCCGGTGCAATTTCTGTGTTGCATCAAAAATCTGTTAGTCCACAGATTACAGAATGCATCCAGATGTGCATCGGAAACTACTACTGGTCTTCCAGTTAACGATCAAAGCGTAGACTATTTGAGACATTACTCCTATGTAGGAAAGTGCGCATGGTGACTGTTGTATTCAATCCCGATGCAATATCTCTGTTTTATCAACACTCTCATAGTCCACAGATTACAGAATGCCTCCAGATGTGCATCCGAATCTACTACTGGTCTTCCAAGGAACGATCAAAGCGTAAACTGTTTGAGACATTACTCCAATGGAAGAAAGTGCGCATGGTGACTGTTGTATTCAATCCCGATGCAATTTCTGTGTTTCATAAACACTCTGATAGTCCTCACATTACAGAAGGCCCCAAGATGTGCATCGGAAACTACTACTGGTCTTGCAGGGAACGATCAAAGTGTAGACTGTTTGAGACATTACTCCTATGTAGGAAAGTGCGCATGGTGACTGTTGTATTCAATCCCGATGCAATTTTTGCGTTTCAACAACACTCTGATAGTAAACAGATTACAGAATGCCTCCAGATGTGCATCGGAAACTACTACTGGTCTTCCAGGGAACGATCAAAGCGTAAACTGTTTGAGAAATTACTCCCATGGAAGAAAGTGCGCATGGTGAATGCTGTATGCAATCCCGGTGCAATTTCTGTGTTGCATCAAAACTCTGTTAGTCCACAGATTACAGAAAGCATCCAGTTGTGCATCGGAAGCTACTACTGGTAGTCCAGGGAACGTTCAAAGCTTAGAATGTTTGAGACATTACTCCTATGTAGGAAAGTGCGCAGGGTGACATTGTATTCAATCCCGATGTAATTTCTGTGTTATATCAACACTCTGATAATCCACAGAATACGGAATGCCTCCAGATATGCATAGGAATCTACTACTGGTCTTCCAGGGAACGATCAAAGGGTAGACAGTTTGAGACATTACTCCCATGGAGGAAAGTCCGAATGGTGACTGTTGTATTCAATCCCGATGCAATTTCAGTGTTTCAACAACACTCTGATAGTCCACAGATTACAGAATGCCTCCAGATGTGCATCGGAATCTACGACTGGTCTTCCAGGTAACGATCAAAGCGTAAACTGTTTGAGACCTTACTCCCATGGAGCAAAGTGCGGATGGTGACTGTTGTATTCAATCCCGATGCAATTTCTGTGCTTTATCAACACTCAGATAGTCCACAGATCACAGAATGCCTCCAGATGTGCATCGGAAAGTACTACTGGTCTTCCAGGGATCGATCAAAGCGTAGGCTGTATCAGACATAACACCCATGGAGGAAAGTGCGCATGGTGACTGTTGTATTTAATCCCGATGCAATTTCTGTGTTTCAACACCATTCTGATAGTCCACAGATTACAGAATGCCGCCAGATGTGCATCGGAAACTACTACTGGTCTTCCAGGGAGCGATCAAATCCTAAACTGTTTGAGACATTTCTCCCATGTACGGAAGAGCGCATGGTGACTGTTGTATTCAATCCCGATGCAATTTCTGTGTTTCATCAACACTTTGAAAGTCCACAGATTACAGATTGCCTCCAGATGTGCATCGGAAACTACTACTGGTATTCCAGGGAACGATCAAAGCGTAGACTGTTTCAGACATTACTTTCATGGAATAAAGTGCGCATGGTGCCTGTTGTATTCAACACCGATGCAATTTCTGTGTTCATCAACACTCTGATAGTCCACAGATTACAGAATGCCTCCAGATGTGCATCGGAAACCACTACTGGTCTCTCAGGGAGCGATCAAAGCGAAACTGTATGAGACATTACTCCCATGGAGGAAAGTGCGCATGGTGACTGTTGTATTCAATCCCGATGCAATTTCTGTGTTTCATCAACACTCTGTTAGTCCACAGATTACAGAATGCATCCAGATGTGGTTCGGAAACTACTACTGGTCTTCCAGTTAACGATCAAAGCGTAGACTATTTGAGACATTACTCCCATGTAGGAAAGTGGATATGGTGACTGTTGTATTCAATCCCGATGCAATATCTCTGTTTCATCAACACTCTCATAGTCCACAGATTACAGAATTCCTCCAGATGTGCATCGGAAACTACTACTGGTCTTCGAGGGAACGATTAAAGCGTAGACTGTTTGAGACATTACTCACATGGAGGAAAGTGCGTATGGTGAGCGTTGTATTCAATCCCGATGCAATTTCTGTGTTTCATCAGCACTCTGATTGTCCACAGATTACACAGTGCCTCCAGATGTGCATCGGAAACTACTACTGGTCTTCTAGGGAGCGACCAAAGCGTCGACTGTTTGAGACATTGCTCCCATGGAGGAAAGTGCGCATGGTGACTGTTGAATTCAAACCTGATGCAATTTCTGTGTTTCATCAACACTTTGAAGGTCCACAGATTACAGAATGCCTCCAGATGTTCATCGGAAACTACTACTGGTCTTCCAGGGAACGATCAAAGCGTTGAGTGTTTGAGACTTTACTCCCATGGAGGAAAGTGCGCATGGTGAATGTTGTGTTAAATCCGGATGCAATTTCAGTGTTTCAACAACACTCTGATAGTCCACAGATTACAGAATGCGTCCAGATGTGCATCGGAAACTACTACTGGTCTCCAGGGAACGATCAAAGCTTAGACAGTTTGAGACATTACTCCCATGGAGGAAAGTCCGCATGGTGACTGTTGTATTCAATCCCGATGCAATTTCTGTGTTTCAACAACACTCTGATAGTTAACAGATTACAGAATTCCTCCAGATGTGCATCCGAAACTACTACTGGTCTTGAGGGAACGATCAAAGCGTAGGATGTTTGAGACATTACTCCCATGTAGGAAAGTGAGGATGGTGAATGTTGTATTCAATCCCGATGCAATTTCTGTGTTCATCAACACTCTGATAGACTACAGATTACAAAATGCCTCCAGATGTGCATCGGAAACTACAACTGGCCTTCCAAGGAGCGATCAAAGCTTAAACTGTTTGAGACATTACTCCTATGTACGGAAGAGCGCATGGTGACTGTTGTATTCAATCCCGATGCAATTTCTGTGTTACATCAACACTCTGATAGTCCACAGATTACAGAATGCCTAAAGATGTGTATCGGAAACTACTACTGGCCTTCCAGGAAAGATCAAAGCGTAGACTGTGTGAGACATTACTCCCATGGATGAAAGTGAGCATGGTGACTGTTGTATTCAATCCCGATGCAATTTCTGTGTTTCACCAACACTCTAATAGTAATTAGAATACAGAATGCCTCCAGATGTGCATCGGAAACTACTACTGGTTTCCAGGGAACGATTAAAGCGTAGGCTGTTTGAGACATTACTCCCATGGAGGAAAGTGCGCATGGTGACTGTTGTATTCGATCCCGATGCAATTTCGGTGTTCCATCAACACTCTCGTTGTCCACAGATTACACAATGCCTCCAGATGTGCATCGGAAACTACTACTGGTCTTCCAGGGAGCGATCAAAGCGTCGACTGTTTGAGACATTACTCCCATGGAGGAAAGTGCGCATGGTGACTGTTGTATTCAATCCCGATGCAATATCTCTGTTTCATCAACACTCTCATAGTCCACAGATTACAGAATGCCTCCAGATGTGCATCGGAATCTACTACTGGTCTTCCAAGGAACGATCAAAGCGTAAACTGTTTGAGACATTACTCCAATGGAAGAAAGTGCGCATGGTGACTGTTGTATTCAATCCCGATGCAATTTCTGTGTTTCATAAACACTTTGATAGTCCTCACATTACAGAAGGCCCCAAGATGTGCATCGGAAACTACTACTGGTCTTGCAGGGAACGATCAAAGCGTAGACTGTTTGAGACATTACTCCTATGTAGGAAAGTGCGCATGGTGTCTGTTGTATTCAATCTAGATGCAATTTCAGTGTTTCAACAACACTCTGATAGTCCACAGATTACAGAATGCCTCCAGATGTGCATCGGAATCTACTACTGGTCTTCCAGGGCACGATCAAAGCGTATACTGTTGGAGACATTACTCCCATGGAGGAAAGTCCGCATGGTGACTGTTTTATTCAATCACGATGCAATTTCTGTGTTCATCAACACTCTGATAGACTACAGATTTCAGAATGCCTCCAGATGTGCATCGGAAACTACAACTGGCCTTCCAAGGAGCGATCAAAGCCTAAACTGTTTGAGACATTACTCCCATGTACGGAAGAGCGCATGGTGACTGTTGTATTCAATCCAGATGCAATTTCTGTGTTTCATCAACACTCTGATAGTCCACAGATTACAGAATGCCTAAAGATGTGTATCGGATACTACTACTGGCCTTCCAGGAAAGATCAAAGCGTAGACTTTGTGAGACATTACTCCCATGGATGAAAGTGAGCATGGTGACTGTTGTATTCAATCCCGATGCAATTTCAGTGTTTCAACAACACTCTGATAGTCCACAGATTATAGAATGCCTCCAGATGTGCATCGGAATCTACTACTGGTCTTCCAGGGCACGATCAAAGCGTATACTGTTGGAGACATTACTCCCATGGAGGAAAGTCCGCATGGTGACTGTTTTATTCAATCACGATACAATTTCTGTGTTTCAACAACACTCTATTAGTAATTAGATTACAGAATGCCTCCAGATGTGCATCGGAAACTACTACTGGTTTCCAGGGAACGATTAAAGCGTAGACTGTTTGAGACATTACTCCCATGGAGGAAAGTGCGCATGGTGACTGTTGTATTCAATCCCGATGCAATTTCTGTGTTTCATCAACACTCTCGTTGTCCACAGATTACACAATGCCTCCAGATGTGCATCGGAAACTACTACTGGTCTCCAGGGAACGATCAGAGCGTAGACAGTTTGAGACATTACTCCCATGGAGGAAAGTCGGCATGGTTACTGTTGTATTCAATCCCGATGCAATTTCTGTGTTTCAACAACACTCTTATAGTAAACAGATTACAGAATTCCTCCAGATGTGCATCCGAAACTACTACTGGTCTTGAGGGAACGATCAAAGCGTAGGATGTTTGAGACTTTACTCCCATGCAGGAAAGTGAGGATGGTGACTGTTGTATTCAATCCCGATGCAATTTCTGTGTTCATCAACACTGTGATAGACTACAGATTTCAGAATGCCTCCAGATGTGCATCGGAAACTACAACTGGCCTTCCAAGGAGCGATCAAAGCCTAAACTGTTTGAGACATTACTCCCATGTACGGAAGAGCGCATGGTGACTGTTGTATTCAATCCCGATGCAATTTCTGTGTTTCATCAACACTCTGATAGTCCACAGATTACAGAATGCCTAAAGATGTGTATCGGATACTACTACTGGCCTTCCAGGAAAGATCAAAGCGTAGACTTTGTGAGACATTACTCCCATGGATGAAAGTGAGCATGGTGACTGTTGTATTCAATCCCGATGCAATTTCAGTGTTTCAACAACACTCTGATAGTCCACAGATTACAGAATGCCTCCAGATGTGCATCGGAATCTACTACTGGTCTTCCAGGGCACGATCAAAGCGTATACTGTTGGAGACATTACTCCTATGTAGGAAAGTGCGCATGGTGACTGTTGTATTCAATCCCGATGCAATTTTTGTGTTTCAACAACACTCTATTAGTAATTAGATTACAGAATGCCTCCAGATGTGCATCGGAAACTACTACTGGTCTTCCAGGGAACGATCAAAGCGTAAATTGTTTGAGACATTACTCCCATGGAAGAAAGTGCGCATGGTGACTGTTGTATTCAATCCCGGTGCAATTTCTGTGTTGCATCAAAAATCTGTTAGTCCACAGATTACAGAATGCATCCAGATGTGCATCGGAAACTACTACTGGTCTTCCAGTTAACGATCAAAGCGTAGACTATTTGAGACATTACTCCTATGTAGGAAAGTGCGCATGGTGACTGTTGTATTCAATCCCGATGCAATATCTCTGTTTTATCAACACTCTCATAGTCCACAGATTACAGAATGCCTCCAGATGTGCATCGGAAACTACTACTGGTCTTCCAGGGAACGATCAAAGCGTAAATTGTTTGAGACATTACTCCCATGGAAGAAAGTGCGCATGGTGACTGTTGTATTCAATCCCGATGCAATTTCTGTGTTTCATAAACACTCTGATAGTCCTCACATTAAAGAAGGCCCCAAGATGTGCATCGGAAACTACTACTGGTCTTGCAGGGAACGATCAAAGTGTAGACTGTTTGAGACATTACTCCTATGTAGGAAAGTGCGCATGGTGACTGTTGTATTCAATCCCGATGCAATTTTTGTGTTTCAACAACACTCTGATAGTAAACAGATTACAGAATGCCTCCAGATGTGCATCGGAAACTACTACTGGTCTTCCAGGGAACGATCAAAGCGTAAACTGTTTGAGAAATTACTCCCATGGAAGAAAGTGCGCATGGTGAATGCTGTATGCAATCCCGGTGCAATTTCTGTGTTGCATCAAAACTCTGTTAGTCCACAGATTACAGAAAGCATCCAGTTGTGCATCGGAAGCTACTACTGGTAGTCCAGGGAACGATCAAAACTTAGAATGTTTGAGACATTACTCCTATGTAGGAAAGTGCGCAGGGTGACATTGTATTCAATCCCGATGTAATTTCTGTGTTATATCAACACTCTGATAATCCACAGAATACGGAATGCCTCCAGATATGCATAGGAATCTACTACTGGTCTTCCAGGGAACGATCAAAGGGTAGACAGTTTGAGACATTACTCCCATGGAGGAAAGTCCGAATGGTGACTGTTGTATTCAATCCCGATGCAATTTCAGTGTTTCAACAACACTCTGATAGTCCACAGATTACAGAATGCCTCCAGATGTGCATCGGAATCTACGACTGGTCATCCAGGTAACGATCAAAGCGTAAACTGTTTGAGACCTTACTCCCATGGAGCAAAGTGCGGATGGTGACTGTTGTATTCAATCCCGATGCAATTTCTGTGCTTTATCAACACTCAGATAGTCCACAGATCACAGAATGCCTCCAGATGTGCATCGGAAAGTACTACTGGTCTTCCAGGGATCGATCAAAGCGTAGGCTGTTTCAGACATAACACCCATGGAGGAAAGTGGACATGGTGACTGTTGTATTCTATCCCGATGCAATTTCTGTGTTTCATTAGCACTCGGATAGTCCACAGATTACAAATTGCCTCCAGATGTGCATCGGTAACTACCACTGGTCTTGAGGGAACGATCAAAGCGATGACAGTTTGAGACATTACTCCAATGGAGAAATGTACGCATGGTGACTGTTGTATTCAATCCCGATGCAATTTCTGTGTTTCATCAACACTTTGAAGGTCCACAGATTACAGATTGCCTCCAGATGTGCATCGGAAACTACTACTGGTCTTCCAGGGAACGATTAAAGCGTAGACTGTGTGTGACATTACTCCCATGGGGGAAAGTCCGCATGGTGACTGTTGTATTCAATCCCGATGCAATTTCTGTGTTTCAACAACACTCTGATAGTAAACAGATTACAGAATGCCTCCAGATGTGCATCGGAAACTACTACTGGTCTTCCAGGGATCGATCAAAGAGGAGGCTGTTTGAGACATTACTCCCATGGAGAAATGTACGCATGGTGCCTGTTGTATTCAATCCCGATGCAATTTCTGTGTTTCATCAACACTTTGAAGGTCCACAGATTACAGATTGCCTCCAGATGTGCATCGGAAACTACTACTGGTCTTCCAGGGAACGATCAAAGCGTAGACTATTTCAGACATTACTTCCATGGAATAAAGTGCGCATGGTGCCTGTTGTATTCAATACCGATGCAATTTCAGTGTTTCGACAACACTCTGATAGTCCACAGATTACACAATGCCTCCAGATGTGCATCGGAAACTACTACTGGTCTTCGAGGGAACGATCAAAGCGTAGACTGTTTCAGATGTTACTCCCATGGAGGAAAGTGCGCATGGTGACTGTTGTATTCAATCCCGATGCAATTCCTGTGTTTCAAATTCATTCTGATAGTCCACAGATTGCAGAATGCCTCCAGATGTGCATCGGAAACTACTACTGGTGTTCCGGGGAGCAATCAAATCCTAAACTGTTTGAGACATTACTCCCATGGAGGAAAGTGCGCATGGTTACTGTTGTATTCAATCCCGATGCAATTTCTGTGTTCATCAACACTCTGATAGTCCACAGATTACAGAATGCCTCCAGATGTGCATCAGAAACTACTACTGGTCTTTCAGGGAGCGATCAAAGCGAAACTCTATGAGACATTACTCCCATGGAGGAAAGCGCGCATGGTGACTGTTGTATTCAATACCGATGCAATTTCTGTGTTTCATCAACACTCTGATAGTCCACAGATTACAGAATGCTTCCAGATGTGGTTCGGAAACTACTACTGGTCTTCCAGTTAACGATCAAAGCGTAGACTATTTGAGACATTACTCCTATGTAGGAAAGTGCGCATGGTGACTGTTGTATTCAATCCCGATGCAATATCTCTGTTTCATCAACACTCTCATAGTCCACAGATTACAGAATGCCTCCAGATGTGCATCGGAAACTACTACTGGTCTTCCAGGGAACGATCAAAGCGTAAACTGTTTGAGACATTACTCCCATGGAAGAAAGTGCGCATGGTGACTGTTGTATTCAATCCCGATGCAATTTCTGTGTTTCATCAACACTCTGTTAGTCCACAGATTAAAGAATGCTTCCAGATGTGCATCGGAAACTACTACTGGTCTTCCAGGGTACGATCAAAGCGTAGACTGTTTGAGACATTACTATTATGTAGGAAAGTGCGCAGGGTGACTTCGTATTCAATTCCGATGTAATTTCTGTGTTATATCAACACCCTGATAGTCCACAGATTACAGAGTGCCTCCAGATGTGCATCGGAAACTGCTACTGGTCTTCCTGGGAGCGATCAAAGCGTAAACTATTTCAGCCATTACTCCCATGGAGGGAAGTGCGCATGATGACTGTTGTATTCAATCCCGATGCAATTTCAGTGTTTCAACAACACTCTGATAGTCCACAGATTCCAGAATGCCTCCAGATGTGCATCGGAATCTACTACTGGTCTTCCAGGTAACGATCAAAGCGTATACTGTTGGAGACATTACTCCCATGGAGGAAAGTCCGCATGGTGACTGTTGTATTCAATCCCGATGCAAGTTCTGTGTTTCGACAACACTCTGATAGTAAACAGATTACAGAATGCCTCCAGATGTGCATCGGAAACTACTACTGGTCTTCCAGGGAACGATTAAAGCGTAGACTGTTTGAGACATTACTCCCATGGGGGAAAGTCCGAATGGTGACTGTTGTATTCAATCCCGATGCAATTTCTGTGTTTCAACAACACTCTGATAGTAAACAGATTACAGAATGCCTCCAGATGTGCATCGGCAACTACTACTGGTCTTCCAGGGATCGATCAAAGAGGAGGCTGTTTGAGACATTACTCCCATGGAGAAATGTACGCATGGTGCCTGTTGTATTCAATCCCGATGCAAGTTCTGTGTTTCATCAACACTTTGAAGGTCCACAGATTACAGATTGCCTCCAGATGTGCATCGGAAACTACTACTGGTCTTCCAGGGAACGATCAAAGCGTAGACTGTTTCAGACAATACTTCCATGGAATAAAGTGCGCATGGTGCCTGTTGTATTCAGTACCGATGCAATTTCAGTATTTCGACAACACTCTGATAGTCCACAGATTACACAATGCCTCCAGATGTGCATCGGAAACTACTACTGGTCTTCGAGGGAACGATCAAAGCGTAGACTGTTTCAGATGTTACTCCCATGGAGGAAAGTGGGCATGGTGACTGTTGTATTCAATCCCGATGCAATTCCTGTGTTTCAAAACCATTGTGATAGTCCACAGATTGCAGAATGCCTCCAGATGTGCATCGGAAACTACTACTGGTCTTCCAGGGAGCAATCAAATCCTAAAGTGTTTGAGACATTACTCCCATGGAGGAAAGTGCGCATGGTTACTGTTGTATTCAATCCCGATGCAATTTCTGTGTTCATCAACACTCTGATAGTCCACAGATTACAGAATGCCTCCAGATGTGCATCAGAAACTACTACTGGTCTTTCAGGGAGCGATCAAAGCGAAACTGTATGAGACATTACTCCCATGGAGGAGAGCGCGCATGGTGACTGTTGTATTCAATACCGATGCAATTCCTGTGTTTCATCAACACTCTGATAGTCCACAGATTACAGAATGCTTCCAGACGTGGTTCGGAAACTACTACTGGTCTTCCAGTTAACGAACAAAGCGTAGACTATTTGAGACATTACTCCTATGTAGGAAAGTGCGCATGGTGACTGTTGTATTCAATCCCGATGCAATGTCTCTGTTTCATCAACACTCTCATAGTCCACAGATTACAGAATGCCTCCAGATGTGCATCGGAAACTACTACTGGTCTTCCAGGGAACGATCAAAGCGTAAACTGTTTGAGACATTACTCCCATGGAAGAAAGTGCGGATGGTGACTGTTGTATTCAATCCCGATGCAATTTCTGTGTTTCATCAACACTCTGTTAGTCCACAGATTAAAGAATGTTTCCAGATATGCATCGGAAAGTACTACTGGTCTTCCAGGGTACGATCAAAGCGTAGACTGTTTGAGACATTACTACTATGTAGGAAAGTGCGCAGGGTGACTTCGTATTCAATTCCGATGTAATTTCTGTGTTATATCAACACCCTGATAGTCCACAGATTACAGAGTGCCTCCAGATGTGCATCGGAAACTGCTACTGGTCTTCCAGGGAGCGATCAAAGCGTAAACTATTTCAGCCATTACTCCCATGGAGGGAAGTGCGCATGATGACTGTTGTATTCAATCCCGATGCAATTTCTGTGTTTCATCAACACTCTGATAGTCCACAGATTACAGAATACTTCCAGATGTGCATCGGAAACTACTATTGGTCTTCCAGGAACCGATCTAAGCGTAGACTATTTGAGACATTACTCCTATGTAGGAAAATGCCGATGGTGACTGTTTTATTTTAACCCGATACAATATCTGTGTTTCATCAACATTCTGATTTTCCACAGATTACAGAATGCCTCCAGATGTGCATCGGAAAGTACTACTGGTCTTCCAGGGAACGATCAAAGCGTAAACTGTTTGTGACCTTACTCCCATGGAGCAAAGTGCGGATGGTGACTGTTGTATTCAATCCCGATGCAATTTCTGTGCTTTGTCAACACTCAGATAGTCCACAGATCACAGAATGCCTCCAGATGTGCATCGGAAAGTACTACTGGTCTTCCAGGGATCGATCAAAGCGTAGGCTGTTTCAGACATAACTCCCATGGAGGAAAGTGGACATGGTGACTGTTGTATTCTATCCCGATGCAATTTCTGTGTTTCATTAGCACTCGGATAGTCCACAGATTACAAATTGCCTCCAGATGTGCATCGGTAACTACTACTGGTCTTGAGGGAACGATCAAAGCGATGACAGTTTGAGACATTACTCCAATGGAGAAATGTACGCATGGTGCCTGTTGTATTCAATCCCGATGCAATATCTGTGTTTCATCAACACTTCGAAGGTCCACAGATTACAGAATGCCTCCAGGTGTGCATCGGAAACTACTACTGGTCTTCCAGGGAACGAACAAAGCGTAGACTGTTTGAGACATTACTCCTATGTAGGAAAGTCCGCATGGTGACTGTTGTATTCAATCCCGATGCAATTTCTGTGTTTCAACAACACTCTGATAGTAAACAGATTACAGAATGACCCAGATGTGCATCGGAAACTACTACTGGTCTTCCAGGGAACGATCAAAGCGTAGACTGTTTCAGATATTACTTCCATGGAATAAAGTGCGCATGGTGCCTGTTGCATTCAACACCGATGCAATTTCAGTGTTTCAACATCACTCTGATAGTCCTCAGATTACAGAATGCCTCCAGATGGGCGCCGGAAACTACTACTGGCCTTCGAGGGAACGATCAAAGCGTAGAGTCTTTCAGATGTTACTCCCATGCAGGAAAGTGCGCATGGTGACTGTTGTATTCAATCCCGATGCAATATCTCTGTTTCATCAACACTCTGATAGTCCTCAGATTACAGAATGCCTCCAGATGTGCATCGGAAAAATACTACTGGTCTTTCAGGGAGCGATCCAAACGAAACTGTATGAGACATTACTCCCATGGAGGAAAGTGCGCATGGTCACTGTTGTATTCAATCCCGATGCAATTTGTGTGTTTCATCAACACTCTGATAGTCCACAGATTACAGAATGCCTCCAGATGTGCATCGGAAACTACTACAGGTCTTCCAGGGAGCGATCAAATCCTAAACTGTTTGAGACATTACTCCCATGGAGGAAAGTGCGCATGAATACTGTTGTATTCAATCCCGATGCAATTTCTGTGCTCATCAACACTCTGATAGTCCACAGATTACAGAATGCCTCCAGATGTGCATCGGAAACTACTACTGGTCTTTCAGGGAGCGATCCAAACGAAACTGTATGAGACATTACTCCCATGGAGGAAAGTGCGCATGGTGACTGCTGTATTCAATCCCGATGCAATTTCTGTGTTTCATCAACACTCTGATAGTCCACAGATTACAAAATGGTTCCAGATGTGGTTCGGAAACTACTACTTGTCTTCCAGTTAACGATCAAAGCGTAGACTATTTGAGACATTACTCCTATGTAGGAAAGTGCGCATGGTGACTGTTGTATTCAATCCCGATGCAATATCTCTGTTTCATCAACACTCTCATAGTCCACAGATTACAGAATGCCTCCAGGTGTGCATCGGAAACTACTACTGGTCTTCCAGGGAACGATCAAAGCGTAAACTGTTTGAGACATTACTACCCATGGAAGAAACTGCGCATGGTGACCGTTGTATTCAATCCCGATGCAATATCTGTGTTTCAACAATACTCTGATAGTCCACAGATTACAGAATGCCTCCAGATGTGCATCGGAAACTACTACTGGTCTTCCGTGGAATGATCGAATCGTAGACGGTTTGAGACATTACTCCTATGTAGGAAAGTGCGCAGGGTGACTTCGTATTCAATTCCGATGTAATTTCTGTGTTATACCAACACTCTGATAGTCCACAGATTACAGAATGCCTCCAGATGTGCATCGGAAACTACTATTGGTCTTCCAGGGAACGATCAAAGCGTAGACTATTTGAGACATTACTCCTATGTAGGAAAGTGCGCATGGTGACTGTTTTATTCTTTCCCGATACAATATCAGTGTTTCATCAACACTCTGATAGTCCACAGATTACAGAATGCCTCCAGATGTGCATCGGAAAGTACTACTGGTCTTCCAGGGAACGATCAAAGCGTAAACTGTTTGAGACATTACTCCCATGGAGGAAAGTGCGGATGGTGACTGTTGTATTCAATCCCGATGCAATTTCTGTCTTTCATCAACACTTTGAAGGTCCACAGTTTACAGAATGCCTCCAGATGTGCATCGGAAACTGCTACTGGTCTTCCAGGGAGCGATTAAATCCCAAACTGTTTGAGACATTACTCCTATGGAGGAAAGTGAACATGGTGACTTGTATTCAATCCCGATGCAATTTGTGTGTTTCATCAACACTCTGATAGTCCACAGATTACAGAATGCCTCCAGATGTGCATCGGAAACTACTACAGGTCTTCCAGGGAGCGATCAAATCCTAAACTGTTTGAGACATTACTCCCATGGAGGAAAGTGCGCATGCTTACTGTTGTATTCAATCCCGATGCAATTTCTGTGTTCATCAACACTCTGATAGTCCACAGATTACAGAATACTTCCAGATGTGCATCGAATACCACTACTGGTCTTCCAGGGAACGAGCAAAGCGTAGACTATTTGAGACATTACTCCTATGTAGGAAAGTGCGCATGGTGACTGTTGTATTCAATCCCGATACAATATCTGTGTTTCATCAACACTTCGAAGGTCCACAGATTACAGAATGCCTCCAGATGTGCATCGGAAACTACTACTGGTCTTCCAGGGAACGATCAAAGCGTAAACTGTTTGAGACATTACTCCCATGGAAGAAAGTGCGCATGGTGACTGTTGTATTCAATCCCGATGCAATTTTTGTGTTTCATCAACACTTTGTTAGTCCACAGATTACAGAATGCTTCCAGATGTGCATCGGAAACTACTACTGGTCTTACAGGGAACGATCGAATCGTAGACGGTTTGAGACATTACTCCTATGTAGGAAAGTGCGCAGGGTGACTTCGTATTCAATTCCGATGTAATTTCTGTGTTATATCAACACTCTGATAGTCCACAGACTACAGAATGCCTCCAGATGTGCATCGGAAACTGCTACTGGTCTTCCAGGGAGCGATCAAAGCGTAAACTATTTGAGACATTACTCCCATGGAGGAAAGGGCGCATGGTGACTGTTGTATTCAATTCCGATGCAATTTCTGTGTTTCATCAACACTCTGATAGTCCACAGATTACAGAATACTTCCAGATGTGCATCGAATACCACTACTGGTCTTCCAGGGAACGAGCAAAGCGTAGACTATTTGAGACATTACTCCTATGTAGGAAAGTGCGCATGGTGACTGTTGTATTCAATCCCGATACAATATCTGTGTTTCATCAACACTTCGAAGGTCCACAGATTACAGAATGCCTGCAGAAGTGCATCGGAAACTACTACTGGTCTTCCAGGGAACGAACAAAGCGTAGACTGTTTGAGACATTACTCCTATGTAGGAAAGTGCGCATGGTGACTGTTGTATTCATTCCCGATGCAATTTCTGTGTTTCATCTACACTCTGATATTCCACAGATTACAAAATTCATCCAGATGTGCATCGGGAACTACTACTGGTCTTAGAGAAAACGATCAAAGCGTAGACTGTTTGAGACATTACTCCCATGGATGAAAGTGCGCATGGTGACTGTTGTATTCAATCCCGATGCAATTTCAGTGTTTCAACAACACTCTGATAGTAAACAGGTTACAGAATGCCTCCACATGTGCATCGGAAACTTCTACTGGTCTTCCAGGGAACGATCAAAGCGTAGACTGTTTGAGACATTACTCAAATGGCGGAAAGTGGTCATGTTGACTGTTGTATTCAATCCCGATGCTATTTCTGTGTTTCATTAGCCCTCGGATAGTCCACAGATTAAAGAATGCCTCCAGATGTGAATCGGAAACTACTACTTGTTTTGAAGTAACGATCAAAGCGATGACAGTTTGAGACATTACTCCAATGGAGAAATGTACGCATGGTGCCTGTTGTACTTAATCCCGATGCAATTTCAGTGTTTCATCAACACTTTGAAGGTCCACAGATTACAGAATGCCTAAAGATGTGCATCGGAAAATACTACTGGTCTTCCAGGGAACGATCAAAGCGTAGACTGTTTGAGACATTACTCCCACGGAGGAAAGTGCGCATGGTGACTGCTGTATTCAATCCCGATGCAATTTCAGTGTTTCAACAACACTCTGATAGTCCACAGATTACAGAATGCATCCAGATGTGCATCGGAAGCTACTACTGGTCTTCCATGGAACGATCAAAGCGTAGACTATTTGAGACATTACTCCTATGTAGGAAAATGCGCATGGTGACAGTTGTATTCAATCCCGGTGCAATATCTGTGTTTCATCAACACTCTGATAGTCCACAGATTACAGAATGCTTCCAGATGTGCACCGGAAAGTACTACTGGTCTTCCAGGGAACGATCAAAGCGTAGACTGTTTGAGACATTACTCCCATGGCGGAAAGTGGTCATGGTGACTGTTGTATTCAATCCCGATGCTATTTCTGTGTTTCATTAGCACTAGGATAGTCCACAGATTGAAGAATGCCTCCAGATGTGCATCGGAATCTACTACTGGTCTTGAGGGAACGATCAAAGAAATGACAGTTTGAGACATTACTCCAATGGAGAAATGTACGCATGGTGAATGTTGTATTCAATCCCGATGCAATTTCTGTGTTTCATCAACACTTTGAAGGTCCACAGATTACAGAATGCCTCCAAATGTGCATCGGAAACTACTACTGGTCTTCCAGGGAGCGATCATAGCGTAGACTGTTTGAGACATTACTCCCATGGAGGAAAGTGCGCATGGTGACTGTTGTATTCAATCCCGATGCAATTTCTGTGTTTCATCAACACTTTGAAGGTCCACAGATTACAGATTGCCTCCAGATGTCCATCGGAAACTACTACTGGTCTTCCAGGGAACGATCAAAGCGTAGACTGTTTCAGACATTACTCCCATGGAGGAAAGTGCGCATGGTGACTGTTGTATTCAATCCCGATGCAATTCCTGTGTTTCAAAACCATTCTGATAGTCCACAGATTGCAGAATGCCTCCAGATGTGCATCGGAAACTACTACTGGTCTTCCAGGGAGCAATCAAATCCTAAACTGTTTGAGACATTACTCCCATGGAGGAAAGTGCGCATGGTTACTGTTGTATTCAATCCCGATGCAATTTCTGTGTTCATCAACACTCTGATAGTCCACAGATTACAGAGTGCCTCCATATGTGCATCAGAAACTACAACTGGTCTTTCAGGGAGCGATCAAAGCGAAACTGTATGAGACATTACTCCCATGGAGGAAAGCGCGCATGGTGACTGTTGTATTCAATACCGATGCAATTTCTGTGTTTCATCAACACTCTGATAGTCCACAGATTACAGAATGCTTCCAGATGTGGTTCGGAAACTACTACTGGTCTTCCAGTTAACGATCAAAGCGTAGACTATTTGAGACATTATTCCTATGTAGGGAAGTGCGCATGGTGACTGTTGTATTCAATCCCGATGCAATATCTCTGTTTCATCAACACTCTCATAGTCCACAGATTACAGAATGCCTCCAGATGTGCATCGGAAAGTACTACTGGTCTTCCAGGGAACGATCAAAGCGTAGTCTGTGTGAGACATTACTCCCATGGAAGAAAGTGCGCATGGTGACTGTTGTATTCAATCCCGATGCAATTTCTGTGTTTCATCAACACTCTGTTAGTCCACAGATTAAAGAATGCTTCCAGATATGCATCGGAAACTACTACTGGTCTTCCAGGGTACGATCAAAGCGTAGACTGTTTGAGACATTACTACTATGTAGGAAAGTGCGCAGGATGACTTCGTATTCAATTCCGATGTAATGTCTGTGTTATATCAACACCCTGATAGTCCACAGGTTACAGAGTGCCTCCAGATGTGCATCGGAAACTGCTACTGGTCTTCCAGGGAGCGATCAAAGCGTAAACTATTTCAGCCATTACTCCCATGGAGGAAAGTGCGCATGATGACTGTTGTATTCAATCCCGATGCAATTTCTGTGTTTCATCAACACTCTGATAGTCCACAGATTACAGAATACTTCCAGATGTGCATCGAATACTACTACTGGTCTTCCAGGGAACGAGCAAAGCGTAGACTATTTGAGACATTACTCCTATGTAGGAAAGTGCGCATGGTGACTGTTGTATTCAATCCCGATACAATATCTGTGTTTCATCAACACTTCGAAGGTCCACAGATTACAGAATGCCTGCAGAAGTGCATCGGAAACTACTACTGGTCTTCCAGGGAACGAACAAAGCGTAGACTGTTTGAGACATTACTCCTATGTAGGAAAGTGCGCATGGTGACTGTTGTATTCATTCCCGATGCAATTTCTGTGTTTCATCTACACTCTGATAGTCCACAGATTACAGAATTCATCCAGATGTGCATCGGGAACTACTACTGGTCTTAGAGAAAACGATCAAAGCGTAGACTGTTTGAGACATTACTCCCATGGATGAAAGTGCGCATGGTGACTGTTGTATTCAATCCCGATGCAATTTCAGTGTTTCAACAACACTCTGATAGTAAACAGGTTACAGAATGCCTCCACATGTGCATCGGAAACTTCTACTGGTCTTCCAGGGAACGATCAAAGCGTAGACTGTTTGAGACATTACTCAAATGGCGAAAAGTGGTCATGTTGACTGTTGTATTCAATCCCGATGCTATTTCTGTGTTTCATTAGCCCTCGGATAGTCCACAGATTAAAGAATGCCTCCAGATGTGAATCGGAAACTACTACTTGTTTTGAAGTAACGATCAAAGCAATGACAGTTTGAGACATTACTCCAATGGAGAAATGTACGCATGGTGCCTGTTGTATTTAATCCCGATGCAATTTCAGTGTTTCATCAACACTTTAAAGGTCCACAGATTACAGAATGCCTAAAGATGTGCATCGGAAAATACTACTGGTCTTCCAGGGAACGATCAAAGCGTAGACTGTTTGAGACATTACTCCCACGGAGGAAAGTGCGCATGGTGACTGCTGTATTCAATCCCGATGCAATTTCAGTGTTTCAACAACACTCTGATAGTCCACAGATTACAGAATGCATCCAGATGTGCATCGGAAGCTACTACTGGTCTTCCATGGAACGATCAAAGCGTAGACTATTTGAGACATTACTCCTATGTAGGAAAGTGCGCATGGTGACAGTTGTATTCAATCCCGGTGCAATATCTGTGTTTCATCAACACTCTGATAGTCCACAGATTACAGAATGCTTCCAGATGTGCACCGGAAAGTACTACTGGTCTTCCAGGGAACGATCAAAGCGTAGACTGTTTGAGACATTACTCCCATGGCGGAAAGTGGTCATGGTGACTGTTGTATTCAATCCCGATGCTATTTCTGTGTTTCATTAGCACTAGGATAGTCCACAGATTGAAGAATGCCTCCAGATGTGCATCGGAATCTACTACTGGTCTTGAGGGAACGATCAAAGAAATGACAGTTTGAGACATTACTCCAATGGAGAAATGTACGCATGGTGAATGTTGTATTCAATCCCGATGCAATTTCTGTGTTTCATCAACACTTTGAAGGTCTACAGATTACAGAATGCCTCCAAATGTGCATCGGAAACTACTACTGGTCTTCCAGGGAGCGATCATAGCGTAGACTGTTTGAGACATTACTCCCATGGAGGAAAGTGCGCATGGTGACTGTTGTATTCAATCCCGATGCAATTTCTGTGTTTCATCAACACTTTGAAGGTCCACAGATTACAGATTGCCTCCAGATGTCCATCGGAAACTACTACTGGTCTTCCAGGGAACGATCAAAGCGTAGACTGTTTCAGACATTACTCCCATGGAGGAAAGTGCGCATGGTGACTGTTGTATTCAATCCCGATGCAATTCCTGTGTTTCAAAACCATTCTGATAGTCCACAGATTGCAGAATGCCTCCAGATGTGCATCGGAAACTACTACTGGTCTTCCAGGGAGCAATCAAATCCTAAACTGATTGAGACATTACTCCCATGGAGGAAAGTGCGCATGGTTACTGTTGTATTCAATCCCGATGCAACTTCTGTGTTCATCAACACTCTGATAGTCCACAGATTACAGAGTGCCTCCATATGTGCATCAGAAACTACAACTGGTCTTTCAGGGAGCGATCAAAGCGAAACTGTATGAGACATTACTCCCATGGAGGAAAGCGCGCATGGTGACTGTTGTATTCAATACCGATGCAATTTCTGTGTTTCATCAACACTCTGATAGTCCACAGATTACAGAATGCTTCCAGATGTGGTTCGGAAACTACTACTGGTCTTCCAGTTAACGATCAAAGCGTAGACTATTTGAGACATTATTCCTATGTAGGGAAGTGCGCATGGTGACTGTTGTATTCAATCCCGATGCAATATCTCTTTTTCATCAACACTCTCATAGTCCACAGATTACAGAATGCCTCCAGATGTGCATCGGAAACTACTACTGGTCTTCCAGGGAACGATCAAAGCGTAAACTCTTTGAGACATTACTCCCATGGAAGAAAGTGCGCATGGTGACTGTTGTATTCAATCCCGATGCAATTTCTGTGTTTCATCAACACTCTGTTAGTCCACAGATTAAAGAATGCTTCCAGATATGCATCGAAAACTACTACTGGTCTTCCAGGGTACGATCAAAGCGTAGACTGTTTGAGACATTACTACTATGTAGGAAAGTGCGCAGGATGACTTCGTATTCAATCCCGATGTAATGTCTGTGTTATATCAACACCCTGATAGTCCACAGATTTCAGAGTGCCTCCAGATGTGCATCGGAAACTGCTACTGGTCTTCCAGGGAGCGATCAAAGCGTAAACTATTTCAGCCATTACTCCCATGGAGGAAAGTGCGCATGATGACTGTTGTATTCAATCCCGATGCACTTTCTGTGTTTCATCAACACTCTGATAGTCCACAGATTACAGAATACTTCCAGATGTGCATCGGAAACTACTATTGGTCTTCCAGGAACCGATCTAAGCGTAGACTATTTGAGACATTACTCCTATGTAGGAAAATGCGCATGGTGACTGTTTTATTTAATCCCGATACAATATCAGTGTTTCATCAACACTCTGATAGTCCACAGATTACAGAATGCCTCCAGATGTGCATCGGAAAGTACTACTGGTCTTCCAGGGAACGATCAAAGCGTAAACTGTTTGAGACATTACTCCCATGGAGCAAAGTGCGGATGGTGACTGTTGTATTCAATCCCGATGCAATTTCTGTGCTTTATCAACACTCAGATAGTCCACAGATCACAGAATGCCTCCAGATGTGCATCGGAAAGTACTACTGGTCTTCCAGGGATCGATCAAAGCGTAGGCTGTTTCAGACATAACTCCCATGGAGGAAAGTGGACATGGTGACTGTTGTATTCTATCCCGATGCAATTTCTGTGTTTCATTAGCACTCGGATAATCCACAGATTACAAATTGCCTCCAGATGTGCATCGGTAACTACTACTGGTCTTGAGGGAGCGATCAAAGCGATGACAGTTTGAGACATTACTCCAATGGAGAAATGTACGCATGGTGCCTGTTGTATTCAAACCCGATGCAATATCTGTGTTTCATCAACACTTCGAAGGTCCACAGATTACAGAATGCCTCCAGATGTGCATCGGAAACTACTACTGGTCTTCCATTGAACGAACAAAGCGTAGACTGTTTGAGACATTACTCCTATATAGGAAAGTCCGCATGGTGACTGTTGTATTCAATCCCGATGCAATTTCTGTGTTTCAACAACACTCTGATAGTAAACAGATTACAGAATGCCCCAGATGTGCATCGGAAACTACTACTGGTCTTCCAGGGAACGATCAAAGCGTAGACTGTTTCAGACATTACTTCCATGGAATAAAGTGCGCATGGTGACTGCTGTATTTGTCCCGATTCAAATTCTGTGTTTCAACACCATTCTGATAGTCCACAGATTACAGAATGCCTCCAGATGTGCATCGGAAACTACTACTGGTCCTCCAGGGAGCGATCAAATCCTAAACTGTTTGAGACATTACTCGCATGGAGGAAAGTGCGCATGGTTACTGTTGGATTCAATCCCGATGCAATTTCTGTGTTCATCAACACTCTGATAGTCCACAGATTACAGAATGCCTCCAGATGTGCATCGGAAAAATACTACTGGTCTTTCAGGGAGCGATCCAAACGAAACTGTATGAGACATTACTCCCATGGAGGAAAGTGCGCATGGTCACTGTTGTATTCAATCCCGATGCAATTTGTGTGTTTCATCAACACTCTGATAGTCCACAGATTACAGAATGCCTCCAGATGTGCATCGGAAACTACTACAGGTCTTCCAGGGAGCGATCAAATCCTAAAGTGTTTGAGACATTACTCCCATGGAGGAAAGTGCGCATGGTTACTGTTGTATTCAATCCCGATGCAATTTCTGTGTTCATCAACACTCTGATAGTCCACAGATTACAGAATGCCTCCAGATGTGCATCGGAAACTACTACTGGTCTTTCAGGGAGCGATCCAAACGAAACTGTATGAGACATTACTCCCATGGAGGAAAGTGCGCATGGTGACTGTTGTATTCAATCCCGATGCAATTTCTGTGTTTCATCAACACTCTGATAGTCCACAGATTACAGAATGCTTCCAGATGTGGTTCGGAAACTACTACTGGTCTTCCAGTTAACGATCAAAGCGTAGACTATTTGAGACATTATTCCTATGTAGGAAAGTGCGCATGGTGACTTTTGTATTCAATCCCGATGCAATATCTCTGTTTCATCAACACTCTCATAGTCCACAGATTACAGAATGCCTCAAGTTGTGCATCGGAAACTACTACTGGTCTTCCAGGGAACGATCAAAGCGTAAACTCTTTGAGACATTACTCCCATGGAAGAAAGTGCGCATGGTGACTGTTGTATTCAGTCCCGATGCAATTTCTGTGTTTCATCAACACACTGTTAGTCCACAGATTAAAGAATGCTTCCAGATATGCATCGGAAACTACTACTGGTCTTCCAGGGTACGATCAAAGCTTAGACTGTTTGAGACATTACTACTATGTAGGAAAGTGTGCAGGATGACTTCGTATTCAATTCCGATGTAATGTCTGTGTTATATCAACACCCTGATAGTCCACAGATTACAGAGTGCCTCCAGATGTGCATCGAAAACTGCTACTGGTCTTCCAGGGAGCGATCAAAGCGTAAACTATTTCAGCCATTACTCCCATGGAGGAAAGTGCGCATGATGACTGTTGTATTCAATCCCGATGCAATTTCTGTGTTTCATCAACACTCTGATAGTCCACAGATTACAGAATACTTCCAGATGTGCATCGGAAACTACTATTGGTCTTCCAGGAACCGATGTAAGCGTAGACTATTTGAGACATTACTCCTATGTAGGAAAATGCGCATGGTGACTGTTTTATTTAATCCCGATACAATATCAGTGTTTCACCAACACTCTGATAGTCCACAGATTACAGAATGCATCCACATGTGCATCGGAAAGTACTACTGGTCTTCCAGGGAGCGATCAAATCCTAAAGTGTTTGAGACATTACTCCCTTGGAGGAAAGTGCGCATGGTTACTGTTGTATTCAATGCCGATGCAATTTCCGTGTTCATCAACACTCTGATAGTCCGCAGATTACAGAATGAATCCAGATGTGCATCGGAAACTACTACTGGTCTTTTAGGGAGCGATCCAAACGAAACTGTATGAGACATTACTCCCATGGAGGAAAGTGCGCATGGTGACTGTTGTATTCAATTACGATGCAATTTCTGTGTTTCATCAACACTCTGATAGTCCACAGATTACAGAATGCTTCCAGATGTGGTTCGGAAACTACTACTGGTCTTCCAGTTAACGATCAAAGCGTAGACTATTTGAGACATTACTCCTATGTAGGAAAGTGCGCATGGTGACTGTTGTATTCAATCCCGATGCAATATCTCTGTTTCATCAACACTCTCATAGTCCACAGATTACAGAATGCCTCCAGATGTGCATCAGAAACTACTACTGGTCTTCCAGGGAACGATCAAAGCGTAGACTGTTTGAGACATTACTCCCATGGAAGAAACTGCGCATGGTGACTGTTGTATTCAATCCCGATGCAATATCTGTGTTTCATCAATACTCTGATAGTCCACAGATTACAGAATGCCTCCAGATGTGCATCGGAAACTACTACTGGTCTTCTGGGAAACGATCGAATCGTAGACGGTTTGAGACATTACTCCTATGTAGGAAAGTGCGCAGGGTGACTTCGTATTCAATTCCGATGTAATTTCTGTGTTATATCAACACTCTGATAGTCCACAGATTACAGAATGCCTCCAGATGTGCATCGGAAACTACTATTGGTCTTCCAGGGAACGATCAAAGCGTAGACTATTTGAGACATTACTCCTATGTAGGAAAGTGCGCATGGTGACTGTTTTATTCTTTCCCGATACAATATCAGTGTTTCATCAACACTCTGATAATCCACAGATTACAGAATGCCTCCAGATGTGCATCGGAAAGTACTACTGGTCTTCCAGGGAACGATCAAAGCGTAAACTGTTTGAGACATTACTCCCATGGAGGAAAGTCCGCATGGTGACTGTTGTATTCAATCCCGATGCAATTTCTGTCTTTCATCAACACTTTGAAGGTCCACAGTTTACAGAATGCCTCCAGATGTGCATCGGAAACTGCTACTGGTCTTCCAGGGAGCGATTAAATCCTAAACTGTTTGAGACATTACTCCCATGGAGGAAAGTGAACATGGTGACTTGTATTCAATCCCGATGCAATTTGTGTGTTTCATCAACACTCTGATAGTCCACAGATTACAGAATGCCTCCAGATGTGCATCGGAAACTACTACAGGTCTTCCAGGGAGCGATCAAATCCTAAACTGTTTGAGACATTACTCCCATGGAGGAAAGTGCGCATGGTTACTGTTGTATTCAATCCCGATGCAATTTCTGTGTTCATCAACACTCTGATAGTCCACAGATTACAGAATGCCTCCAGATGTGCATCGGAAACTACTACTGGTATTTCAGGGTGCGATCAAAACGAAACTGTATGAGACATTTTTCCCATGGAGGAAAGTGCGCATGGTGACTGTTGTATTCAATCCCGATGCAATTTCTGTGTTTCATCAACACTCTGATAGTCCACAGATTACAGAATGCCTCCAGATGTGCATCGGAAACTACTACTGGTCTTCCAGGGAACGATCAAAGCGTAAACTGTTTGAGACATTACTTCCATGGAAGAAAGTGCGCATGGTGACTGTTGTATTCAATCCCGATGCAATTTCTGTGTTTCATCAACACTTTGTTAGTCCACAGATTACAGAATGCTTCCAGATGTGCATCGGAAACTACTACTGGTCTTACAGGGAACGATCGAATCGTAGACGGTTTGAGACATTACTCCTATGTAGGAAATTGCACAGGGTGACTTCGTATTCAATTCCGATGTAATTTCTGTGTTATATCAACACTCTGATAGTCCACAGACTACAGAATGCCTCCAGATGTGCATCGGAAACTGCTACTGGTCTTCCAGGGAGCGATCAAAGAGTAAACTATTTGAGACATTACTCCCATGGAGGAAAGGGCGCATGGTGACTGTTGTATTCAATTCCGATGCAATTTCTGTGTTTCATCAACACTCTGATAGTCCACAGATTACAGAATACTTCCAGATGTGCATCGGATACTACTACTAATCTTCCAGGGAACGACAAAGCGTAGACTATTTGAGACATTACTCCTATGTAGGAAAGTGCGCATGGTGACTGTTGTATTCAATCCCGATACAATATCTGTGTTTCATCAACACTTCGAAGGTCCACAGATTACAGAATGCCTCCAGATGTGCATCGGAAACTACTACTGGTCTTCCAGGGAACGAACAAAGCGTAGACTGTTTGAGACATTACTCCTATGTAGGAAAGTGCGCATGGTGACTGTTGTATTCATTCCCGATGCAATTTCTGTGTTTCATCTACAGTCTGATAGTCCACAGATTACAGAATTCATCAAGATATGCATCGGGAACTACTACTGGTCTTCCAGAAAGCGATCAAAGCGTAGAATGTTTGAGACATTACTCCCATGGATGAAAGTGCGCATGGTGACTGTTGTATTCAATCCCGATGCAATTTCAGTGTTTCAACAACACTCTGATAGTAAACAGATTACTGAATGCCTCCAGATGTACATCGGAAACTTCTACTGGTCTTCCAGGGAACGATCAAAGCGTATTCTGTTTGAGACATTACTCAAATGGCGGAAAGTGGTCATGTTGACTGTTGTATTCAATCCCGATGCTATTTCTGTGTTTCATTAGCCCTCGGATAGTCCACAGATTAAAGATGCCTCCAGATGTGAATCGGAAACTACTAGTTGTTTTGAAGTAAGGATCAAAGCGATGACAGTTTGAGACATTACTCCAATGGAGAAATGTACTCATGGTGCCTGTTGTATTTAATCCCGATGCAATTACAGTGTTTCATCAACACTTTGAAGGTCCACAGATTACAGAATGCCTAAAGATGTGCATCGGAAAATACTACTGGTCTTCCAAGGAACGATCAAAGCGTAGACTGTTTGAGACATTACTCCCACGGAGGAAAGTGCGCATGGTGACTGCTGTATTCAATCCCGATGCAATTTCAGTGTTTCAACAACACTCTGATAGTCCACAGATTACAGAATGCATCCAGATGTGCATCGGAAGCTACTACTGGTCTTCCATGGAACGATCAAAGCGTAGACTATTTGAGACATTACTCCCATGTAGGAAAGTGCGCATGGTGACAGTTGTATTCAATCCCGGTGCAATATCTGTGTTTCATCAACACTCTGATAGTCCACAAATTACAGAATGCTTCCAGATGTGCACCGGAAAGTACTACTGGTCTTCCAGGGAACGATCAAAGCGTAGACTGTTTGAGACATTACTCCCATGGCGCAAAGTGGTCATGGTGACTGTTGTATTCAATCCCGATGCTATTTCTGTGTTTCATTAGCACTAGGATAGTCCACAGATTGAAGAAAGCCTCCAGATGTGCATCGGAATCTACTACTGGTCTTCAGGGAACGATCAAAGAAATGACAGTTTGAGACATTACTCCAATGGAGAAATGTACGCATGGTGAAGGTTGTATTCAATCCCGATGCAATTTCTGTGTTTCATCAACACTTTGAAGGTCCACAGATTACAGAATGCCTCCAAATGTACATCGGAAACTACTACTGGTCTTCCAGGGAACGATCAAAGCGTATACTGTTTGAGACATTACTCCCATGGAGGAAAGTCCGCATGGTGACTGTTGTATTCAATCCCGATGCAATTTCTGTGTTCAACAACACTCTGATAGTAAACAGATTACAGAATGCCACCAGATGTGCATCCGAAACTACTACTGGTCTTCCAGGGAACGATTAAAGCGTAGACTGTTTGAGACATTACTCCCATGGAGGAAAGTGCGCATGGTGACTGTTGTATTCAATCCCAATGCAATTTCTGTGCTTCAACAACACTCTGATAGTCCACAGATTACAGAATGCCTCCAGATGTGCATCGGAAACTACTACTGGTCTTCCAGGGAACGATCAAAGCGTAGACTGTTTGAGACATCAATCCCATGGAGGAAAGTGCGCATGGTGACTGTTGTATTCAATCCCGATGCAATTTCTGTGTTTCAACACCATTATGATAGTCCACAGATTACAGAATGCCTCCAGATGTGCATCGGAAACTACTACTGGTCTTCCAGGGAACGATCAAAGCGTAGACTGTTTGAGACATTACTCCCATGGAGGAAAGTGCGCATGGTGACTGTTGTTTTCCATCCCGAAGCAATTTCAGTGTTTCATCAACACTCTGATTGTCCACAGATTACAGAATGCCTCCAGATGTTTCATCGGAAACTACTACTGGTCTTCCAGGGAACGATCAAAGTGTAAACTGTTTGAGACATTACTCCCATGGAAGAAAGTAAGCATGGTGACTGTTGTATACAATCACGATGCAATTTCTGTATTTCATCAACACTCTGTTAGTTCACAGATTACAGAATGCTTCCAGATGTGCATGGGACAAAACTACTGGTCTTCCAGGGAACGATCAAAGCGTAGACTGTTTGAGACATTACTCCTTTGTAGGAAAGTGCGCAGGGTGACTTTGTATTCAATCCCGATGTAATTTCTGTGTTATATCAACACTCAGATAGTCCACAGATTACAGAATGCCTCCAGATATGAATCGGAATCTACTACTGGTCTTCCAGGGAACGATCAAAGCGTAGACTGTTTGAGACATTACTCCCAAAGAGGAAAGTGCGGATGGTGAGCGTTGTATTCAATCCCGATGCAGTTTCTGTGTTTCAACAACAGTCTGATAGTAAGCAGATTACAGAATGCCTCCAGATGTGCATCGGAAACCACTACTGGTCTTAAAGGGAACGATCAAAGCGTAGGCTGTTTGAGACATTACTCCCATGGAGGAAAGAGGTCATGGTGACTGTTGTTTTCAATCCCGCGGCCATTTCTGTGTTTCATCAACAATTTGAAGGTCCACAGATTACAGAATGCCTCAAGATGTGCATCGGAAACTACTACTACTCTTCCAGGGAACGATCAAAGCGTAGACTGTTTCAGACATCACTCCCATGGAGGAAAGTGCGCATGTTGACTGTTATATTCAATCCCGATGCAATTTCTGTGTTTCAACACCATTCTGAAAGTCCACAGAATACAGAATGCCTCTAGATGTGCATCGGAAACTACTACTGGTCTTCCAGGGAGCGATCAAATCCTAAACTGTTTGAGACATTACTCCCATGGAGGAAAGAGCACATGGTGACTGTTGTATTCAATCCCGATGCAATTTGTGTGTTTCATCAACACGCTGATAGTCCACAGATTAAAGAATGCCTCCAGATGTGCATCGGAAACTACTACTGGTCCTCCAGGGAGCGATCAAAGCGTAGACTGTTTGAGACATTACCCCCATGGAGGAAAGTGGGCATGGTTACTGTTGTATTCAATCACGATGAAGTTTCTGTGTTTCAACACCATTCTGAAAGTCCACAGAATACAGAATGCCTCTAGATGTGAATCGGAAACTACTACTGGTCTTCCAGGGAGCGATCAAATCCTAAACTGTTTGAGACATTACTCCCATGGAGGAAAGAGCACATGGTGACTGTTGTATTCAATCCCGATGCAATTTGTGTGTTTCATCAACACGCTGATAGTCCACAGATTAAAGAATGCCTCTAGATGTGCATCGGAAACTACTACTGGTCTTCCAGGGAGCGATCAAATCCTAAACTGTTTGAGACATTACTCCCATGGAGGAAAGAGCACATGGTGACTGTTGTATTCAATCCCGATGCAATTTGTGTGTTTCATCAACACTCTGATAGTCCACAGATTACAGAATGCCTCCAGATGTGCATCGGAAACTACTACTGGTCTTCCAGGGAGCGATCAAATCCTAAACTGTTTGAGACATTACTCCCATGGAGGAAAGAGCACATGGTGACTGTTGTATTCAATCCCGATGCAATTTGTGTGTTTCATCAACACGCTGATAGTCCACAGATTAAAGAATGCCTCCAGATGTGCATCGGAAACTACTACTGGTCCTCCAGGGAGCGATCAAAGCGTAGACTGTTTGAGACATTACCCCCATGGAGGAAAGTGGGCATGGTTACTGTTGTATTCAATCACGATGAAGTTTCTGTGTTTCAACACCATTCTGAAAGTCCACAGAATACAGAATGCCTCTAGATGTGCATCGGAAACTACTACTGGTCTTCCAGGGAGCGATCAAATCCTAAACTGTTTGAGACATTACTCCCATGGAGGAAAGAGCACATGGTGACTGTTGTATTCAATCCCGATGCAATTTGTGTGTTTCATCAACACGCTGATAGTCCACAGATTAAAGAATGCCTCTAGATGTGCATCGGAAACTACTACTGGTCTTCCAGGGAGCGATCAAATCCTAAACTGTTTGAGACATTACTCCCATGGAGGAAAGAGCACATGGTGACTGTTGTATTCAATCCCGATGCAATTTGTGTGTTTCATCAACACTCTGATAGTCCACAGATTACAGAATGCCTCTAGATGTGCATCGGAAACTACTACTGGTCTTCCAGGGAGCGATCAAATCCTAAACTGTTTGAGACATTACTCCCATGGAGGAAAGAGCACATGGTGACTGTTGTATTCAATCCCGATGCAATTTGTGTGTTTCATCAACACGCTGATAGTCCACAGATTAAAGAATGCCTCTAGATGTGCATCGGAAACTACTACTGGTCTTCCAGGGAGCGATCAAATCCTAAACTGTTTGAGACATTACTCCCATGGAGGAAAGAGCACATGGTGACTGTTGTATTCAATCCCGATGCAATTTGTGTGTTTCATCAACACGCTGATAGTCCACAGATTAAAGAATGCCTCTAGATGTGCATCGGAAACTACTACTGGTCTTCCAGGGAGCGATCAAATCCTAAACTGTTTGAGACATTACTCCCATGGAGGGAAGTGCGCATGGTGACTGTTGTATTCAATCCCGATGCAATATCTCTGTTTCATCAACACTCTCATAGTCCACAAATTACAGAATTCCTCCAGATGTGCATCGAAATCTACTATTGGTCATCCAGGGAACGATCAAAGCGTAAACTGTTTGAGACATTACTCCCATGGAAGAAAGTGCGCACAGTGACTGTTGGATTCAATCCCGATGCAATTTCTGTGTTTCATCAAAACTCTGTTAATCCACGGATTACAGAATGCTTCCAGATGTGCATCGGAGAATTCTACTGGTCTTCCAGGAACGATCTAGGGGTAGATTGTTTGAGACATTACTCCTATGTACGAAAATGCGCAGGGTGACTTCGTATTCAATCCCGATGTAATTTCTGTGTTATATCAACACTCTGATAGTCCACAGATTACAGAATGCCTCCAGATGTGCATCGGAAACTACTACAGGTCTTCCAGGGAGCGATCAAATCCTAAACTGTTTGAGACATTACTCAAATGGACGAAGGTGCGCATGGTGACTGTTGTATTCAATCCCGATGCAATTTCTGTGTTTCATCAACACTCTGACAGTCCACAGATTACAGAATACTTCCAGGTGTGCATCGGAAACTACTACTGGTCTTCCAGGGAACGAT
The DNA here is from genome assembly GCF_023897955.1 of Schistocerca gregaria. Lineage (NCBI taxonomy): Eukaryota > Metazoa > Arthropoda > Insecta > Orthoptera > Acrididae > Schistocerca > Schistocerca gregaria. The sequence goes on along the minus strand of NC_064926.1, from coordinate 16,973,263 downwards.
CAAAGCGTAGACTATTTGAGACATTACTCCAATGTGGGAAAGTGCGCATGTTGACTGTCGTATTCAATCCCGATGCAATATCAGTGTTTCATCAACACTCAGTTAGTCCACAGATTACAGAATGCCTCCAGGTGTGCATCGGACACTACTACTGGTCTTCCAGGGAACGATCAAAGCGTAAACTGTTTGAGACGTTACTCCCATGGATGAAAGTACGCATGGTGACTGTTGCATTCAATCCCGATGCAATTTCTGTGTTCAACAACACTCTGATAGTAAACAGATTACAGAATGCCACCAGGTGTGCATCCGAAACTACTACTGGTCTTCCAGGGAACGATTAAAGCGTAGACTGTTTGAGACATTACTCCCATGGAGGAAAGTGCGCATGGTGACTGTTGTATTCAATCCCAATGCAATTTCTGTGTTTCATCAACACTCTGATAGCCCACAGATTACACAATGCCACCAGATGTGCATCGGAAACTACTACTGGTCTTCCAGCTACCGATCAATGCGTCGACTGTTTGAGACATTACACCCATGGAGCAAAGTGCGCATGGTGACTGTTGTATTCTATCCAGATGCTATTTCTGTGTTCATCAACACTCTGATAGTCCACAGATTACAGAATGCCTCCAGGTGTGCATCGGAAACTACTACTGGTCTTCCAGGGAACGATCAAAGCGTAAACTGTTTGAGACATTACTCCCATTGAAGAAAGTAAGCAAGGTGACTGTTGTATACAATCCCGATGCAATATCTGTGTTTCATCAACACTCTGTTGGTCCACAGATTACAGAATGCTTCCAGATGTGCATCGGAAACTACTACTGGTCTTCCAGGGAACGATCAAAGCGTAGACTGTTTGAGACATTACTCCTATGTAGGAAAGTGCGCAGGGTGACTTTGTATTCAATCCCGATGTAACTTCTGTGTTGTATCAACACTCAGATAGTCCACAGATTACAGAATGCCTCCAGATATGCATCGTAATCTACTACTGGTCTTCCAGGGAACGATCAAAGCGTAGACTGTTTGAGACATTACTCCCAAAGAGGAAAGTGCGGATGGTGACCGTTGGATTCAATCCCGAAGCATTTTCTGTGTTTCAACAACTCTCTGATAGTAAACAGATTACAGAATGCCTCCAGATGTGCATCGGAAACCACTACTGGTCTTCCAGGGAACGATCAAAGCGTAGGCTGTTTGAGACATTACTCCCATGGAGGAAAGTGGTCGTGGTGACAGTTGTTTTTAATCCCGCGGCAATTTCTGTGTTTCATCAACACTTTGAAGGTCCACAGATTACAGAATGCCTCCAGATGTGCATCGGAAACTACTACTGCTCTTCCAGGGAACGATCAAAGCGTAGACTGTTTCAGACATTCCTTCCATGGTGGAAAGTGCGCATTATGCTTGTTGTATCCAATCCCGATGCAATTTCAGTGCTTCAACAACACTCTGATAGTCCACAGATGATAGAATGCGTCCAGATGTGCATCGGAAACTACTACTGGTCTTCCAGGGAGCGATCAAATCCTAAACTGTTTGAGACATTACTCCCATGGAGGAAAGTGCACATGGTGACTGTTGTATTCAATCCCGATGCAATTTGTGTGTTTAATCAACACGCTGATAGTCCACAGATTACAGAATGCCTCCAGATGTGCATCAGAAACTACTACTGGTCCTCCAGGGAGCGATCAAATCGTAAACTGTTTGAGACATTACTCCCATGGAGGAAAGTGGGCATGGTTACTGTTGTATTCAATCACGATGAAATTTCTGTGTTCATCAACACTCTGATAGTCCACAGATTACAGAATGCCTCCAGATGTGCATCGGTAACTACTACTGGTCTTCCAGTTAACGATCAAAGCGTAGACTATTTGAGACATTACTCCTATGTAGGAAAGTGCGCATGGTGACTGTTGTATTCAATCCCGATGCAATATCTCTGTTTCATCAACACTCTCATAGTCCACAAATTACAGAATGCCTCCAGATGTGCATCGAAAACTACTACTGGTCTTCCAGGGAAAGATCAAAGCGTAAACTGTTTGAGACATTACTCCCATGGAAGAAAGTGCGCATAGTGACTGTTGGATTCAATCCCGATGCAATTTCTGTGTTTCATCAAAACTCTGTTAGTCCACGGATTACAGAATGCTTCCAGATGTGCATCGGAAAATTCTACTGGTCTTCCAGGAACGATCAAGTGGTAGACTGTTTGAGACATTACACCTATGTACGAAAATGCGCAGGGTGACTTCGTATTCAATCCCGATGTAATTTCTGTGGTATATCAACACTCTGATAGTCCACTGATTACAGAATGCCTTCAGATGTGCATCGGAAATTACTACAGGTCTTCCAGGGAGCGATCAAATCCTAAACTGTTTGAGACATTACTCCCATGGAGGAAAGTGCGCATGGTGACTGTTGTATTCAATCCCGATGCTATTTCTGTGTTTCATCAACACTCTGATAGTCCACAGATTCCAGAATACTTCCAGATGTGCATCGGAAACTACTACTTGTCTTCCAGGGATCGATCAAAGCGTAGACTGTTTGAGACATTACTCCCATGGAGGAAAGAGCACATGGTGACTGTTGTATTCAATCCCGATGCAATTTGTGTGTTTCATCAACACTCTGATAGTCCACAGATTACAGAATGCCTCTAGATGTGCATCGGAAACTACTACTGGTCTTCCAGGGAGCGATCAAATCCTAAACTGTTTGAGACATTACTCCCATGGAGGAAAGAGCACATGGTGACTGTTGTATTCAATCCCGATGCAATTTGTGTGTTTCATCAACACGCTGATAGTCCACAGATTAAAGAATGCCTCTAGATGTGCATCGGAAACTACTACTGGTCTTCCAGGGAGCGATCAAATCCTAAACTGTTTGAGACATTACTCCCATGGAGGAAAGAGCACATGGTGACTGTTGTATTCAATCCCGATGCAATTTGTGTGTTTCATCAACACGCTGATAGTCCACAGATTAAAGAATGCCTCTAGATGTGCATCGGAAACTACTACTGGTCTTCCAGGGAGCGATCAAATCCTAAACTGTTTGAGACATTACTCCCATGGAGGGAAGTGCGCATGGTGACTGTTGTATTCAATCCCGATGCAATATCTCTGTTTCATCAACACTCTCATAGTCCACAAATTACAGAATTCCTCCAGATGTGCATCGAAATCTACTATTGGTCATCCAGGGAACGATCAAAGCGTAAACTGTTTGAGACATTACTCCCATGGAAGAAAGTGCGCACAGTGACTGTTGGATTCAATCCCGATGCAATTTCTGTGTTTCATCAAAACTCTGTTAATCCACGGATTACAGAATGCTTCCAGATGTGCATCGGAGAATTCTACTGGTCTTCCAGGAACGATCTAGGGGTAGATTGTTTGAGACATTACTCCTATGTACGAAAATGCGCAGGGTGACTTCGTATTCAATCCCGATGTAATTTCTGTGTTATATCAACACTCTGATAGTCCACAGATTACAGAATGCCTCCAGATGTGCATCGGAAACTACTACAGGTCTTCCAGGGAGCGATCAAATCCTAAACTGTTTGAGACATTACTCAAATGGACGAAGGTGCGCATGGTGACTGTTGTATTCAATCCCGATGCAATTTCTGTGTTTCATCAACACTCTGACAGTCCACAGATTACAGAATACTTCCAGGTGTGCATCGGAAACTACTACTGGTCTTCCAGGGAACGATCAAAGCGTAGACTATTTGAGACATTACTCCAATGTGGGAAAGTGCGCATGTTGACTGTCGTATTCAATCCCGATGCAATATCAGTGTTTCATCAACACTCAGTTAGTCCACAGATTACAGAATGCCTCCAGGTGTGCATCGGACACTACTACTGGTCTTCCAGGGAACGATCAAAGCGTAAACTGTTTGAGACGTTACTCCCATGGATGAAAGTACGCATGGTGACTGTTGCATTCAATCCCGATGCAATTTCTGTGTTCAACAACACTCTGATAGTAAACAGATTACAGAATGCAACCAGGTGTGCATCCGAAACTACTACTGGTCTTCCAGGGAACGATTAAAGCGTAGACTGTTTGAGACATTACTCCCATGGAGGAAAGTGCGCATGGTGACTGTTGTATTCAATCCCAATGCAATTTCTGTGTTTCATCAACACTCTGATAGCCCACAGATTACACAATGCCACCAGATGTGCATCGGAAACTACTACTGGTCTTCCAGCTACCGATCAATGCGTCGACTGTTTGAGACATTACACCCATGGAGCAAAGTGCGCATGGTGACTGTTGTATTCTATCCAGATGCTATTTCTGTGTTCATCAACACTCTGATAGTCCACAGATTACAGAATGCCTCCAGGTGTGCATCGGAAACTACTACTGGTCTTCCAGGGAACGATCAAAGCGTAAACTGTTTGAGACATTACTCCCATTGAAGAAAGTAAGCAAGGTGACTGTTGTATACAATCCCGATGCAATATCTGTGTTTCATCAACACTCTGTTGGTCCACAGATTACAGAATGCTTCCAGATGTGCATCGGAAACTACTACTGGTCTTCCAGGGAACGATCAAAGCGTAGACTGTTTGAGACATTACTCCTATGTAGGAAAGTGCGCAGGGTGACTTTGTATTCAATCCCGATGTAACTTCTGTGTTGTATCAACACTCAGATAGTCCACAGATTACAGAATGCCTCCAGATATGCATCGTAATCTACTACTGGTCTTCCAGGGAACGATCAAAGCGTAGACTGTTTGAGACATTACTCCCAAAGAGGAAAGTGCGGATGGTGACCGTTGGATTCAATCCCGAAGCATTTTCTGTGTTTCAACAACTCTCTGATAGTAAACAGATTACAGAATGCCTCCAGATGTGCATCGGAAACCACTACTGGTCTTCCAGGGAACGATCAAAGCGTAGGCTGTTTGAGACATTACTCCCATGGAGGAAAGTGGTCGTGGTGACAGTTGTTTTTAATCCCGCGGCAATTTCTGTGTTTCATCAACACTTTGAAGGTCCACAGATTACAGAATGCCTCCAGATGTGCATCGGAAACTACTACTGCTCTTCCAGGGAACGATCAAAGCGTAGACTGTTTCAGACATTCCTTCCATGGTGGAAAGTGCGCATTATGCTTGTTGTATCCAATCCCGATGCAATTTCAGTGCTTCAACAACACTCTGATAGTCCACAGATGATAGAATGCGTCCAGATGTGCATCGGAAACTACTACTGGTCTTCCAGGGAGCGATCAAATCCTAAACTGTTTGAGACATTACTCCCATGGAGGAAAGTGCACATGGTGACTGTTGTATTCAATCCCGATGCAATTTGTGTGTTTAATCAACACGCTGATAGTCCACAGATTACAGAATGCCTCCAGATGTGCATCAGAAACTACTACTGGTCCTCCAGGGAGCGATCAAATCGTAGACTGTTTGAGACATTACTCCCATGGAGGAAAGTGGGCATGGTTACTGTTGTATTCAATCACGATGAAATTTCTGTGTTCATCAACACTCTGATAGTCCACAGATTACAGAATGCCTCCAGATGTGCATCGGTAACTACTACTGGTCTTCCAGTTAACGATCAAAGCGTAGACTATTTGAGACATTACTCCTATGTAGGAAAGTGCGCATGGTGACTGTTGTATTCAATCCCGATGCAATATCTCTGTTTCATCAACACTCTCATAGTCCACAAATTACAGAATGCCTCCAGATGTGCATCGAAAACTACTACTGGTCTTCCAGGGAAAGATCAAAGCGTAAACTGTTTGAGACATTACTCCCATGGAAGAAAGTGCGCATAGTGACTGTTGGATTCAATCCCGATGCAATTTCTGTGTTTCATCAAAACTCTGTTAGTCCACGGATTACAGAATGCTTCCAGATGTGCATCGGAAAATTCTACTGGTCTTCCAGGAACGATCAAGTGGTAGACTGTTTGAGACATTACACCTATGTACGAAAATGCGCAGGGTGACTTCGTATTCAATCCCGATGTAATTTCTGTGGTATATCAACACTCTGATAGTCCACTGATTACAGAATGCCTTCAGATGTGCATCGGAAATTACTACAGGTCTTCCAGGGAGCGATCAAATCCTAAACTGTTTGAGACATTACTCCCATGGAGGAAAGTGCGCATGGTGACTGTTGTATTCAATCCCGATGCTATTTCTGTGTTTCATCAACACTCTGATAGTCCACAGATTCCAGAATACTTCCAGATGTGCATCGGAAACTACTACTTGTCTTCCAGGGATCGATCAAAGCGTAGACTATTTGACACATTACTCCAATGTAGGAAAGTGCGCATGGTGACTGTTGTATTCAATCCCGATGCAATATCAGTGTTTCATCAACACTCAGTTAGTCCACAGATTACAGAATGCCTCCAGATGTGCATCGGACACTACTTCTGGGCTTCCAGGGAACGATCAAAGCGTAAACTGTTTGAGACGTTACTCCCATGGATGAATGTACGCAAGGAGACTGTTGCATTCAATCCCGATGCACTTTCAGTGTTTCAGCAACACTCTGATAGTCCACAGATTACAGATTGCCTCCAGATGTGCATCGGAAACTACTACTGGTCTTCCAGGGAACGATAAAAAGCGTATACTGTTTGAGAAGTTACTCCCATGGAGGAAAGTCCGCATGGTGACTGTTGTATTCAATCCCCATGCAATTTCTGTGTTCAACAACACTCTGATAGTAAACAGATTACAGAATGCCACCAGATGTGCATCCGAAACTACTACTGGTCTTCCAGGGAACGATTAAAGCGTAGACTGTTTGAGACATTACTCCCATGGAGGAAAGTGCGCATGGTGACTGTTGTATTCAATCCCAATGCAATTTCTGTGTTTCATCAACACTCTGATAGTCCGCAGATTACACAATGCCTCCAGATGTGCATCGGAAACTACTACTGGTCTTCCAGGGAGCGATCAATGCGTCGACTGTTTGAGACATTACTCCCATGGAGCAAAGTGCGCATGGTGACTGTTGTATTCAATCCAGATGCTATTTCTGTGTTCATCAACACTCTGATAGTCCACAGATTACAGAATGCCTTCAGATGTTCATCGGAAACTACTACTGGTCTTCCAGGGAACGATCAAAGCGTAGACTATTTGAGACATTACTCCTATGTAGGAAAGTGCGCAGGGTGACTTTGTATTCAATCCCGATGTAATTTCTGTGTTATATCAACACTCAGATAGTCCATAGATTACAGAATGCCTCCAGATATGCATCGTAATCTACTACTGGTCTTCCAGGGAACGATCAAAGCGTAGACTGTTTGAGACATTACTCCCAAAGAGGAAAGTGCGGATGGTGACCGTTGTTTTCAATCCCGATGCATTTTCTTTGTTTCAACAACACTCGGATAGTAAACAGATTACAGAATGCCTCCAGATGTGCATCGGAAACCACTACTGGTCTTCCAGGGAACGATCAAAGCGTAGGCTGTTTGAGACATTACTCCCATGGAGGAAAGTGGTCATGGTGAAAGTTGTTTTCAATCCCGCGGCAATTTCTGTGTTTCATCAACACTTTGAAGGTCCACAGATTACAGAATGCCTCCAGATGTGCATCGGAAACTACTACTGCTCTTCCAGGGAACGATCAAAGCGTAGACTGTTTCAGACATTCCTTCCATGGTGGAAAGTGCGCATTATGCTTGTCGTATCCAATCCCGATGCAATTACAGTGCTTCAACAACACTCTGATAGTCCACAGATTACAGAATGCCTCCAGATGTGCATCGGAAACTACAACTGGACTTCCAGGGAACGATCAAAGCGTAAACTGTTTGAGACATCACTCCCATGGAGGAAAGTGCGCATGGTGACTGTTGTATTCAATCCCAGTGCAATTTCTGTGTTTCAACACCATTCTGATAGTCCACAGATTACAGAATGCCTCTAGACGTGCATCGGAAACTTCTACAGGTCTTCCAGGGAGCGATCAAATCCTAAACTGTTTGAGACATTACTCCCATGGAGGAAAGTGCGCATGGTGATTGTTGTATTCAATCCCGATGCATTTTCTGTGTATCATCAACACTTTGAAGGTCCACAGATTACAGAATGCCTCCAGATGTTCATTGGAAACTACTAATGGTCTTCCATTGAACGAACAAAGCGTAGACCGTTTGAGACATTACTCCTATGTAGGAAAGTGCGCATGGTGACTGTTGTATTCAAGCCCGATGCAATTTTTGTGCTTATCTACACTCTGATAGTCCACAGATTACAGAATTCTTCCAGATGTGCATCGGAAACTACTACTGGTCTTCCAGGGAACAATCAAAGCGTAGACTGTTTCAGACATTACTCCCATGGAGGAAAGTGCGCATGGTGACTGTTGTATTAAATCCCGATGCAATTTCAGTCTTCAAGAACACTCTGATGGTCCACAGACTACGGAATGCCTCCAGATGTGCATCGGAAACTACTACTGGTCTTCCAGGGGACGATCAAAGCGTAGACTGTTTCAGACATTACTCCCATGGAGGAAAGTGCGCATGGTGACTGTTGTATTAAATCCCGATGCAATTTCAGTCTTCAAGAACACTCTGATAGTCCACAGACTACGGAATGCCTCCAGATGTGCATCGGAAACTACTACTGGTCTTCCAGGGAACGATCAAAGCGTAGACTGTGTGAGACATTACTACCATGGATGAAAGTACGCATGGTGACTGTTGTATTCAATCCCGATGCAATTTCAGTGTTTCAACAACACTCTGATAGTCCACAGATTACAGAATGCCTCCAGATGTGCATCGGAAACTACTACTGGTCTTCCAGGGAACGATCAAAGCGTATACTGTTTGAGACATTACTCCCATGGAGGAAAGTCCGCATGGTGACTGTTGTATTCAATCCCGTTGCAATTTCTGTGTTCAACAACACTCTGATAATAAACAGAATACAGAATGCCTCCAGATGTGCATCGGAAACTACTACTGGTCTTTCTGGGAACGATTAAAGCGTAGACTGTTTGAGACGTCACTCCCATGGAGGAAAGTGCGCATGGTGTCTGTTGTATTCAATCCCAATGCAATTTCTGTGTTTCATCAACATTCTGATTGTCCACAGATTACACAATGCCTCCAGATGTGCATCGGAAACTACTACTGGTCTTCCATTGAGCGATCAAAGCGTAAACTGTTTTAGACATTACTCCCATGGAAGTAAGTGAGCATGGTGACTGTTGTATACAATCCCGATGCAATTTCCTTGATGCATCAACACTCTGTTAGTCCACAGATTACAGAATGCTTCCAGATGTGCATCGGAAACTACTACTGGTCATCCAGGGAACGATCAAAGCGTAGACTGTTTGAGACATTATTCCTATGTAGGAAAGTGCGCAGGGTGACTTTGTATTCAATCCCGATGTAATTTCTGTGTTATATCAACACTCAGATAGTCCACAGATTACAGAATGCCTCCAGATATGCATCGTAATCTACTACTGGTCTTCCATGGAACGATCAAAGCGTAGACTGTTTGAGGCATTACTCCCAAAGAGGAAAGTGCGGATGGTGACCGTTGTATTCAATCCCGATGCGTTTTCTGTGTTTCAACAACACTCTGATAGTAAACAGATTACAGAATGCCTCCAGATGTGCATCGGAAACCACTACTGGTCTTCCAGGGAACGATCAAAGGGTAGGCTGTTTGAGACATTACTCCCATGGAGGAAAGTGGTCATGGTGACTGTTGTTTTCAATCCGGCGGCAAATTCTGTGTTTCATCAACACTTTGAAGGTCCACAGATTACAGAATGCCTCCAGATGTGCATCGGAAACTACTACTGCTCTTCCAGGGAACGATGAAAGCGTAGACTGTTTCAGACATTCCTTCTATGGTGGAAAGTGCGCATTATGCTTGTTGTATCCAATCCCGATGCAATTTCAGTGCTTCAACAACACTCTGATAGTCCACAGATTACAGAATGCCTCCAGACGTGCATCGGAAACTACTACTGGACTTCCAGGGAACGATCAAAGCGTAGACTGTTTGAGACATCACTCCCATGGAGGAAAGTGCGCATGGTGACTGTTGTATTCAATCCCGATGCAATTTCTGTGTTTCAACACCATTCTGATAGTCCACAGATTACAGAATGCCTCTAGATGGGCATCGGAAACTACTACTGGTCTTCCAGGGAGCGATCAAATCCTAAACTGTTTGAGACATTACTCCCATGGAGGAAAGTGCACATGGTAACTGTTGTATTCAATCCCGATGCAATTTGTGTGTTTCATCAACACGCTGATAGTCCACAGATTACAGAATGCCTCCAGATGTGCATCGGAAACTACTACTGGTCCTCCAGGGAGCGATCAAAGCGTAGACTGTTTGAGACATTACTCCCATGGAGGAAAGTGGGCATGGTTACTGTTGTATTCAATCACGATGCAATTTCTGTGTTCATCAACACTCTGATAGTCCACAGATTACAGAATGCCTCCAGATGTGCATCGGTAACTACTACTGGTCTTCCAGGGAACGATCAAAGCGTAGACTATTTGAGACATTACTCCTATGTAGGAAAGTGCACATGGTGACTGTTGTATTCAATCCCGATGCAATATCAGTGTTTCATCAACACTGATTTAGTCCACAGATTACAGAATGCCTCCAGGTGTGCATCGGACACTACTACTGGACTTCCAGGGAACGATCAAAGCGTAAACTGTTTGAGACGTTACTCCCATGGACTAAAGTGCGAATGGTGACTGTTGTATTCAATCCCGATGCAATTTCTGTGTTTCATCAACACTCAGATAGTCCACAGATTACAGAATGCTTCCAGATGTGCATCGGAAAGTACTACTGGTCTTCCAGGGAACGATCAAAGCGTAGTCTGTGTGAGACATAACTCCCATGGAGGAAAGGGGTCATGGTGGCTGTTGTATTCAATCCCGATGCAATTTCTGTGTTTCAATAGCACTCGGATAGTCCACAGATTACAGAATGCCTCCAGATGTGCATCGGAATCAACTACTGGTCTTCCAGGGACGATCAAAGCGTAGACTGTTTCAGACATTACTCCCATGGAGGAAAGTGCGCATGGTGACTGTTGTATTAAATCCCGATGCAATTTCAGTGCTTCAAGAACACTCTGATAGTCCACAGACTACGGAATGCCTCCAGATGTGCAACGGAAACTACTACTGGTCTTCCAGGGAACGATCAAAGCGTAGACTGTGTGAGACATTACTCCCATGGATGAAAGTAGGCATGGTGACTGCTGTATTCAATCCCGATGCAATTTCAGTGTTTCAACTACACTCTGATAGTCCACAGATTACAGAATGCCTCCAGATGTGCATCGGAATCTACTACTGGTCTTCCAGGGAACGATCAAAGCGTATACTGTTTGAGACATTACTCCCATGGAGGAAAGTCCGCATGGTGACTGTTGTATTCACTCCCGATGCAATTTCTGTGTTCAACAACACTATGATAGTAAACAGATTACAGAATGCCTCCAGATGTGCATCGGAAACTACTACTGGTCCTCCAGGGAACGATCAAAGCGTAAACTGTTTGAGACATTACTCCCATGGAGGAAAGTGGTCATGGTGACTGTTGTATTCAATCCCGATGCAATTTCTGTGTTTCATTAGCACTCGGATAGTCCACAGATTACAGAATGCCTCCAGATGTGCATCGGAAACTACTACTGGTCTTGAGGGAACGATCAAAGCGATGACAGTTTGAGACATTACTCCAATGGAGATATGTACGCATGGTGCCTGTTGTATTTAATCCCGATGCAATTTCTGTGTTTGATCAACACTTTGAAGGTCCACAGATTACAGAATGCCTCCAGATGTGCAGCGGAAACAACTACTGGTCTTCCAGGGGACGATCAAAGCGTAGACTGTTTCAGACATTACTCCCATGGAGGAAAGTGCGCATGGTGCCTGTTGTATTAAATCCCGATGCAATTTCAGTGTTTCAACAAAATTCTGATAGTCCACAGATTACAGAATGCCTCCAGATGTGTATCGGAAACTACTACTGGTCTTCCAGGGAACGATCAAAGCGTAGACTTTTTGAGACATTACTCCCATGGAGGAAAGTGCGCATGGTGACTGTTGTATTCAATCACGATGCAATTTCTGTGTTCATCAACACTCTGATAGACCACAGATTACAGAATGCCTCCAGATGTGCATCGGAAACTACTACTGGTCTTCCAGGGAGCGATCAAATCCTAAACTGTTTGAGACATTACTACCATGGAGGAAGGTGCGCATGGTGACTTTTGTATTCAATCCCGATGCAATTTCTTTGTTTCATCAAAACTCTGATAGTCCACAGATTACAGAATGCCTCCAGATGTGCATCGGAAACTACTACTGGTCTTCCAGGGAACGATCAAATCGTAGAATGTGTGAGACATTACTCCCATGGATGAAAGTACGCATGGTGACTGTTGTATTCAATCCCGATGCAATTTCAGTGTTTCAACAACACTCTGATAGTCCACAGATTACAGAATGCCTCCAGATGTGCATCGGAATCTACTACTGGTCTTCCAGGGAACGATCAAAGCGTATACTGTTTGAGACATTACTCCCATGGAGGAAAGTCCGCATGGAGACTGTTGTATTCAATCCCGATGCAATTTCTGTGTTCAACAACACTCTGATAATAAACTGAATACAGAATGCCTCCAGATGTGCATCGGAAACTACTACTGGTCTTCCAGGGAACGATTAAAGCGTAGACTGTTTGAGACATCACTCCCATGGAGGAAAGTGCGCATGGTGACTGTTGTATTCAATCCCAATGCAATTTCTGTGTTACATCAACATTCTGATTGTCCACAGATTACACAATGCCTCCAGATGTGCATCGGAAACTACTACTGGTCTTCAAGGGAGCGATCAAAGCGTAAACTGTTTTAGACATTACTCCCATGGAAGTAAGTGAGCATGGTGACTGTTGTATACAATCCCGATGCAATTTCTGTGATGCATCAACACTCTGTTAGTCCACAGATTACAGAATGCTTCCAGATGTGCATCGGAAACTACTACTGGTCATCCAGGGAACGATCAAAGCGTAGACTGTTTGAGACATTACTCCTATGTAGGAAAGTGTGCAGGGTGACTTTGTATTCAATCCCGATGTAATTACTGTGTTATATCAACAATCTGATAGTCAACATATTACAGAATGCCTCCAGATATGCATCGGAATCTACCACTGGTCTTCCAGGAAACGATCAAAGCGTAGACTGTTTGAGACATTACTCCCATGGAGGAAAGTGCGGATGGTGACTGTTGTATTCAATCCCGATGCAATTTCTGTGTTTCATCAACACTCTGTTAGTCCACAGATTACAGAATGCCTCCAGATGTGCATCGGAAACTACTACTGGCCTTCCAGGGAGCGATCAAAGCCTAAACTGTTTGAGACATCACTCCCATGGAGGAAAGTGCGCATGGTGACGTTTGTATTTAATCCCGATGCAATTTCTGTGTTTCATCAACACTCTGTTAGTCCACAGATTACAGAATGCCTCCAGATGTGCATCGGAAACTACTACTGGTCTTCCAGGGAACGATCAAAGCGTAGACTGTGTGAGACATTACTCCCAAGGATGAAAGTAGGCATGGTGACTGTTGTATTCAATCCCGATGCAATTTCAGTGTTTCAAAAACACTCTGATAGTCCACAGATTACAGAATGCCTCCAGATGTGCATCGGAAACTGCTACTGGTCTTCCAGGGAACGATCAAAGCGTATACTGTTTCAGACATTACTCCCATGGAGGAAAGTCCGAATGGTGACTGTTGTATTCAATCCCGTTGCAATTTTTTGTGTTCAACAACACTCTGATAGTAAACAGATTACAGAATTCCTCCAGATGTGCATCGGAAACTACTACTGGTCTTCCAGGGAACGATTAAAGCGTAGACTGTTTGAGACATTACTCCCATGGAGGAAAGTGCGCATGGTGACTGTTGTATTCAATCCCAATGCAATTTCTGTGTTTCATCAACACTCTGATTGTCCACAGATTACACAATGTCTCCAGATGCGCATCGGAAACTACTACTGGTCTTCCAGGGAGCGATCAAAGCGTAAACTGTTTGAGACATTACTCCCATGGAAGAAAGTCAGCACGGTGACTGTTGTATACAATTCCGATGCAACTTATGTGTTTCATCAACACTCTGTTAGTCCACAGATTACAGAATGCTTCCAGATTTGTATCGGATACTACTACTGGTCATTTAGGGAACGATCAAAGCGTAGACTGTTTGGGACATTACTACTATGTAGGAAAGTGCGCAGGGTGACTTTGTATTCAATCCCGATGTAATTTCTGTGTTATATCAACAGTCTGATAGTCCACAGCTTACAGATTGCCTCCAGATATGCATCAGAATCTACTACTGGTCTTCCAGGGAACGATCAATGCGTAGACTGTTTGAAACATTACTCTTATGGAGAAAAGTTCGGATGGTGACTGTTGTATTCAAACCCGATGCAATTTCTGTGCTTCAACAACACTCTGATAGTCCACAGGTTGCAGAATGCCTCCAGATGTGCATCGGAAACTACTACTGGTCTTCCGGGGAACGATCAAAGCGTAGACTGTTTGAGACATTACTCCCATGGAGGAAAGTCCGCATGGTGACTGTTGTATTCAATCCCGATGCAATTTCTGTGTTTCAACAACACTCTGATAGTAAACAGATTACAGAATGCCTCCAGATGTGCATCGGAAACTACTACTGGTCTTCCAGGGAACGATCAAAGCGTAAGCTCTTTGAGACATTACTCCCATGGAGAAGAGTGGTCATGGTGACTGTTGCTTTCAATCCCACGGCAATTTCTGTGTATCATCAACACTTTGAAGGTCCTCATATTACAGAATGCCTCCAGATGTGCATCGGAAACTACTACTGGTCTTACAGGGAGCGATCAAAGCGAAACAGTATGAGACATTACTCCCATGTAGGAAAGTGCGCGTGGTGACTGTTGTATTCAATCCCGATGTAATTTCTGTGTTTCATCAACACTCAGATAGTCCACAGATTACAGAATGCCTCCAGATGTGCATCGGAAAGTACTACTGGTCTTCCAGGGAACGATCAAAGCGTAGGCTGCTTGAGACATAACTCCCATGGAGGAAAGTGGTCATGGTGACTGTTGTATTCAATCCCGATGCAATTTCTGTGTTTCATTAGCACTGGGATAGATCACAGATTACAGAATGCCTCCAGATATGCATCGGAAACTACTACTGGTCTTGAGGGGACGATCAAAGCGATGACTGTTTGAGACATTACTCCAATGGAGAAATGTACGCATGGTGCCTGTTGTATTCAGCCCGATGCAATTTCTGTGTTTCATCAACACTTTGAAGGTCCACAGATTACAGAATGCCTCCAGATGTGCATCGGAAACTAGTAATGGTCTTCCAGGGAACGAAGAAAACGTAGACTGTTTGAGACATTACTCCTATGTAGGAAAGTGCGCATGGTGACTGTTGTATTCAATCCCGATGCAATTTCAGTGTTTCAACAACACTCTGATAGTCCACAGATTACAGAATGCCTCCAGATGTGCATCGGGAACTACTACTGGTCTTCCAGGGAACGATCAAAGCGTAGACTGTTTGATACAATACTCCCATGGAGGAAAGTCTGCATGGTGACTTTTGTATTCAATCCCGATGCAATTTCTGTGTTTCATCAACACTCTGATAGTACACAGATTACACAATGCCTCCAGATGTGCATCGGAAACTACTAGTGGTCTTCCAGGGAGCAATAATAGCGTTGACTGTTTGAGACATTACTCCCATGGAGGCAAGTGCGCATGGTGACTTTTGTATTCAATCCAGATGCAATATCTGTGTTCATCAACACTCTGATAGTCCACAGATTACAGAATGCCTATAGATGTGCATCGGAAACTACTACTGGTCTTCCAGGGAACGATCAAAGCGTAGACTGTTTGAGACATTACTCCCATGGAGGAAAGTCCGCATGGTGACTGTTGTATTCATCCCGATGCAATTTCTGTATTTCAACAACACTCTGATAGTAAACAGATTACAGAATGCCTCCAGATGTGCATCGGAAACTACTACTGGTCGTCCAGGGAACGATCAAAGCGTAGACTGTTTGAGACATTACTCCCATGGAGGAAAGTGGTCATGGTGACTGTTATATTCAATCCCGGTGCAATTTCTGTGTTTCATTAGCACTCGGATAGTCCACAGAATAAAGAACGCCTCCAGATGTGCATCGGAAACTACTACTGGTCTTCAGGGAACAATCAAAGCGATGAGAGTGAGACATTACTGCAATGGAGAAATGTACGCATGGTGCCTGTTGTATTCAGCCCGATGCAATTTCTGTGTTTCATCAACACTTTGAAGGTCCACAGATTACAGAATGCCTCCAGATGTGCATCGGAACCTACTTCTGGTCTTCCAGGGAACGATCAAAGCGTAGACTGTTTGAGACATTACTCCCATGGATGAAAGTCCGCATGGTGACTGTTGTATTCAATCCCGATGCAATTTCTGTGTTTCAACAACACTCTGATAGTAAACAGATTACAGATTGCCTCCAGATGTGTATCGGAATTTACTACTGGTCTTCCAGGGAACGATCAGAGCGTAGACTGTTTGAGACATTACTCCCATGGAGAAAAGTGGTCATCGTGACCGTTGTATTCAATCCCGATGCAATTTCTGTGTTTCATTAGCACTCGATATAATCCACAGATTAAAGAATGCCTCCAGATGTGCATCGGAAACTACTACTGGTCTTGAGGGAACGATCAAAGCGATGACAGTTTGAGACATTACTGCAATGGAGAAATGTACGCATGGTGCCTGTTGCATTTAATCCCGATGCAATTTCTGTGTTTCATCAACACTTTGAAGGTCCACAGATTACAGAATGCCTCAAGATGTGCATCATAAACTACTAATGGTCTTCCAGGGAACGATCAAAGCGTAGACTGTTTGAGACATTACTCCCATGGAGGAAAGTGCGCATAGTGACTGTTGTATTCAATCACGTTGCAATTTCAGTGTTTCAACAACTCTCTGATAGTCCAACGATTACAGAATGCCTCCAGATGTGCATCGGAAACTACTACAGGTCTTCCAGGGAACGATTAAAGCGTAGACTGTTTGAGACATTACTCCCATGGAGGAAAGTGCGCATGGTGACTGTTGTATTCAATCCCAATGCAATTTCTGTGTTTCATCAACTCTCTGATAGTCCAACGATTACAGAATGCCTCCAGATGTGTATCGGAAACTACTACTGGTCTTCCAGGGAACGATTAAAGCGTAGACTGTTTGAGACATTACTCCCATGGAGGAAAGTGCGCATGGTGACTGTTGTATTCAATCCCAATGCAATTTCTGTGTTTCATCAACACTCTGATTGTCCACAGATTACACAATGCCTCCAGATGTGCATCGGAAACTACTACTGGTCTTCCAGGGAGCGATCAAAGCGTAAACTGTTTGAGACATTACTCCCATGGAAGAAAGTCAGCATGGTGACTGTTGTATACAATCCCGATGCAATTTCTGTGTTTCATCAACACTCTGTTAGTCCACAGATTACAGAATGCTTCCAGATTTGTATCGGAAACTACTACTGGTCATCCAGGGAACGATCAAAGCGTAGACTGTTTGGGACATTACCACTATGTAGGAAAGTGCGCAGGGTGACTTTGTATTCAATCCCGATGTAATTTCTGTGTTATATCAACACTCTGATAGTCCACAGATTACAGATTGCCTCCAGATATGCATCAGAATCTACTACTGGTCTTCCAGGGAACGATCAATGCGTAGACTGTTTGAAACATTACTCTTATGGAGAAAAGTCCGGATGGTGACTGTTGTATTCAATCCCGATGCAATTTCTGTGCTTCAACAACACTCTGATAGTCCACAGGTTGCAGAATGCCTCCAGATGTGCATCGGAAACTACTACTGGTCTTCCGGGGAACGATCAAAGCGATGAGAGTGAGACATTACTGCAATGGAGAAATGTACGCATGGTGCCTGTTGTATTCAGCCCGATGCAATTTCTGTGTTTCATCAACACTTTGAAGGTCCACAGATTACAGAATGAATCCAGATGTGCATCGGAACCTACTTCTGGTCTTCCAGGGAACGATCAAAGCGTAGACTGTTTGAGACATTACTCCCATGGATGAAAGTCCGCATGGTGACTGTTGTATTCAATCCCGATGCAATTTCTGTGTTTCAACAACACTCTGATAGTAAACAGATTACAGATTGCCTCCAGATGTGTATCGGAAACTACTACTGGTCTTCCAGGGAACGATCAAAGCGTAGACTGTTTGAGACATTACTCCCATGGAGAAAAGTGGTCATCGTGACCGTTGTATTCAATCCCGATGCAATTTCTGTGTTTCATTAGCACTCGGATAATCCACAGATTAAAGAATGCCTCCAGATGTGCATCGGAAACTACTACTGGTCTTGAGGGAACGATCAAAGCGATGACAGTTTGAGACATTACTGCAATGGAGAAATGTACGCATGGTGCCTGTTGCATTTAATCCCGATGCAATTTCTGTGTTTCATCAACACTTTGAAGGTCCACAGATTACAGAATGCCTCAAGATGTGCATCATAAACTACTAATGGTCTTCCAGGGAACGATCAAAGCGTAGACTGTTTGAGACATTACCCCCATGGAGGAAAGTGCGCATAGTGACTGTTGTATTCAATCACGTTGCAATTTCAGTGTTTCAACAACTCTCTGATAGTCCAACGATTACAGAATGCCTCCAGATGTGCATCGGAAACTACTACAGGTCTTCCAGGGAACGATTAAAGCGTAGACTGTTTGAGACATTACTCCCATGGAGGAAAGTGCGCATGGTGACTGTTGTATTCAATCCCAATGCAATTTCTGTGTTTCATCAACTCTCTGATAGTCCAACGATTACAGAATGCCTCCAGATGTGTATCGGAAACTACTACTGGTCTTCCAGGGAACGATTAAAGCGTAGACTGTTTGAGACATTACTCCCATGGAGGAAAGTGCGCATGGTGACTGTTGTATTCAATCCCAATGCAATTTCTGTGTTTCATCAACACTCTGATTGTCCACAGATTACACAATGCCTCCAGATGTGCATCGGAAACTACTACTGGTCTTCCAGGGAGCGATCAAAGCGTAAACTGTTTGAGACATTACTCCCATGGAAGAAAGTGAGCATGGTGTCTGTTGTATACAATCCCGATGCAATTTTTGTGTTTCATCAACACTCTGTTAGTCCACAGATTACAGAATGCTTCCAGATTTGTATCGGAAACCACTACAGGTCATCCAGGGAACGATCAAAGCGTAGACAGTTTGGGACATTACTCCTATGTAGGAAAGTGCGCAGGGTGACTTTGTATTCAATCCCGATGTAATTTCTGTGTTATATCAACACTCTGATAGTCCACAGATTACAGATTGCCTCCAGATGTGCATCAGAATCTACTACTGGTCTTCCAGGGAACGATTAAAGCGTAGACTGTTTGAAACATTACTCCCATGGAGGAAAGTGCGCATGGTGACTGTTGTATTCAATCCCAATGCAATTTCTGTGTTTCATCAACACTCTGATTGTCCACAGATTACACAATGTCTCCAGATGTGCATCGGAAACTACTACTGGTCTTCCAGGGAGCGATCAAAGCGTAAACTGTTTGAGACATTACTCCCATGGAAGAAAGTCAGCATGGTGACTGTTGTATACAATCCCGATGCAATTTCTGTGTTTCATCAACACTCTGTTAGTCCACAGATTACAGAATGCTTCCAGATTTGTATCGGAAACTACTACTGGTCATCCAGGGAACGATCAAAGCGTAGACTGTTTGGGACATTACTACTATGTAGGAAAGTGCGCAGGGTGACTTTGTATTCAATCCCGATGTAATTTCTGTGTTATATCAACACTCTGATAGTCCACAGATTACAGATTGCCTCCAGATATGCATCAGAATCTACTACTGGTCTTCCAGGGAACGATCAATGCGTAGACTGTTTGAAACATTACTCTTATGGAGAAAAGTCCGGATGGTGACTGTTGTATTCAATCCCGATGCAATTTCTGTGCTTCAACAACACTCTGATAGTCCACAGGTTGCAGAATGCCTCCAGATGTGCATCGGAAACTACTACTGGTCTTCCGGGGAACGATCAAAGCGTAGACTGTTTGAGACATTACTCCCATGGAGGAAAGTCCGCATGGTGACTGTTGTATTCAATCCCGATGCAATTTCTGTGTTTCAACAACACTCTGATAGTAAACAGATTACAGAATGCCTCCAGATGTGCATCGGAAACTACTACTGGTCTTCCAGGGAACGATCAAAGCGTAGGCTCTTTGAGACATTACTCCCATGGAGAAAAGTGGTCATGGTGACTGTTGCTTTCAATCCCACGGCAATTTCTGTGTATCATCAACACTTTGAAGGTCCTCAGAGTACAGAATGCCTCCAGATGTGCATCGGAAACTACTACTGCTCTTCCAGGGAACGATCAAAGCGTAGACTGTTTCAGACATTCCTTCCATGGAGGAAAGTGCGCATGGTGCTTGTTGTATTCAATCCCGATGCAATATCAGTGTTTCAACAACACTCTGATAGTCCACAGATTACAGAATGCCTCCAGATGTGCATCGGAAACTACTACTGGTCTTCCAGGGAACGATCAAAGCGTAGACTGTTTGAGACATTACTCCCATGGAGGAAAGTGCGCATGGTTACTGTTGTATTCAATCACGATGAAATTTCTGTGTTCATTAACACTCTGACAGTCCACAGATTACAGAATGCCTCCAGATGTGCATCGCAAACTACTACTGGTCTTCCAGGGAGCGATCAAAGCGAAACTGTATGAGACATTACTCCCATGTAGGAAAGTGCGCGTGGTGACTGTTGTATTCAATCCCGATGTAATTTCTGTGTTTCATCAACACTCAGATAGTCCACAGATTACAGAATGCCTCCAGATGTGCATCGGAAAGTACTACTGGTCTTCCAGGGAACGATCAAAGCGTAGGCTGCTTGAGACATAACTCCCATGGAGGAAAGTGGTCATGGTGACTGTTGTAATCAATCCCGATGCAATTTCTGTGTTTCATTAGCACTGGGATAGTCCACAGATTACAGAATGCCTCCAGATGTGCATCGGAAACTACTACTGGTCTTGAGGGGACGATCAAAGCGATGACTGTTTGAGACATTACTCCAATGGAGAAATGTACGCATGGTGCCTGTTGTATTCAGCCCGATGCAATTTCTGTGTTTCATCAACACTTTGACGGTCCACAGATTACAGAATGCCTCCAGATGTGCATTGGAAACTACTAATGGTCTTCCAGGGAACGAACAAAGCGTAGACTGTTTGAGACATTCCTTCCATGGAGGAAAGTGCGCATGGTGCTTGTTGTATTCAATCCCGATGCAATATCAGTGTTTCAACAACACTCTGATAGTCCACAGATTACAGAATGCCTCCAGATGTGCATCGGAAACTACTACTGGTCTTCCAGGGAACGATCAAAGCGTAGACTGTTTGAGACATTACTCCCATGGAGGAAAGTGCGCATGGTTACTGTTGTATTCAATCACGATGAAATTTCTGTGTTCATTAACACTCTGACAGTCCACAGATTACAAAATGCCACCAGATGTGCATCGGAAACTACTACTGGTCTTCCAGGGAACGATCAAAGCGTAGACTGTTTGAGACAATACTCCGAGGGAGGAAAGTCCGCATGGTGAGTTTTGTATTCAATCCCGATGCAATTTCTGTGTTTCATCAACACTCTGATAGTACACAGATTACACAATGCCTCCAGATGTGCATCGGAAACTACTAGTGGTCTTCCAGGGAGCAATAATAGCGTCGACTGTTTGAGACATTACTCCCATGGAGGCAAGTGCGCATGGTGACTGTTGTATTCAATCCAGATGCAATATCTGTGTTCATCAACACTCTGATAGTCCACAGATTACAGAATGCCTCCAGATGTGCATCGGAAACTACTACTGGTCTTCCAGGGAACGATCAAAGCGTAGACTGTTTGAGACATTACTCCCATGGAGGAAAGTCCGCATGGTGACTGTTGTATTCATCCCGATGCAATTTCTGTATTTCAACAACACTCTGATAGTAAACAGATTACAGAATGCCTCCAGATGTGCATCGGAAACTACTACTGGTCGTCCAGGGAACGATCAAAGCGTAGACTGTTTGAGACATTACTCCCATGGAGGAAAGTGGTCATGGTGACTGTTATATTCAATCCCGGTGCAATTTCTGTGTTTCATTAGCCCTCGGATAGTCCACAGAATAAAGAACGCCTCCAGATGTGCATCGGAAACTACTACTGGTCTTCAGGGAACAATCAAAGCGATGAGAGTGAGACATTACTGCAATGGAGAAATGTACGCATGGTGCCTGTTGTATTCAGCCCGATGCAATTTCCGTGTTTCATCAACACTTTGAAGGTCCACAGATTACAGAATGCCTCCAGATGTGCATCGGAGCCTACTACTGGTCTTCCAGGGAACGATCAAAGCGTAGACTGTTTGAGACATTACTCCCATGGATGAAAGTCCGCATGGTGACTGTTGTATTCAATCCCGATGCAATTTCTGTGTTTCAACAACACTCTGATAGTAAACAGATTACAGATTGCCTCCAGATGTGCATCGGAAACTACTACTGGACTTCCAAGGAACGATCAAAGCGTAGACTGATTGAGACATTACTCCCATGGAGAAAAGTGGTCATCGTGACCGTTGTATTCAATCCCGATGCAATTTCTGTGTTTCGTTAGCACTCGGATAATCCACAGATTAAAGAATGCCTCCAGATGTGCATCGGAAACTACTACTGGTCTTGAGGGAACGATCAAAGCGATGACAGTTTGAGACATTACTGCAATGGAGAAATGTACGCATGGTGCCTGTTGCATTCAATCCCGATGCAATTTCTGTGTTTCATCAACACTTTGAAGGTCCACAGATTACAGAATGCCTCAAGATGTGCATCATAAACTACTAATGGTCTTCCAGGGAACGATCAAAGCGTAGACTCTTTGAGACATTACTCCCATGGAGGAAATTGCGCATAGTGACTGTTGTATTCAATCACGATGCAATTTCAGTGTTTCAACAACTCTCTGATAGTCCAACGATTACAGAATGCCTCCAGATGTGCATCGGAAACTACTACTGGTCTTCCAGGGAACGATTAAAGCGTAGACTGTTTGAGACATTACTACTATGTAGGAAAGTGCGCAGGGTGACTTTGTATTCAATCCCGATGTAATTTCTGTGTTATATCAACACTCTGATAGTCCATAGATTACAGATTGCCTCCAGATGTGCATCAGAATCTACTACTGGTCTTCCAGGGAACGATTAAAGCGTAGACTGTTTGAGACATTACTCCCATGGAGGAAAGTGCGCATGGTGACTGTTGTATTCAATCCCAATACAATTTCTGTGTTTCATCAACACTCTGATTGTCCACAGATTACACAATGTCTCCAGATGTGCATCGGAAACTACTACTGGTCTTCCAGGGAGCGATCAAAGCGTAAACTGTTTGAGACATTACTCCCATGGAAGAAAGTCAGCATGGTGACTGTTGTATACAATCCCGATGCAATTTCTGTGTTTCATCAACACTCTGTTAGTCCACAGATTACAGAATGCTTCCAGATTTGTATCGGAAACTACTATGGTCATCCAGGGAACGATCAAAGCGTAGACTGTTTGGGACATTACTACTATGTAGGAAAGTGCGCAGGGTGACTTTGTATTCAATCCCGATGTAATTTCTGTGTTATATCAACACTCTGATAGTCCACAGATTACAGATTGCCTCCAGATATGCATCAGAATCTACTACTGGTCTTCCAGGGAACGATCAATGCGTAGACTGTTTGAGACATTACTCCCATGGAGAAAAGTCCGGATGGTGACTGTTGTATTCAATCCCGATGCAATTTCTGTGCTTCAACAACACTCTGATAGTCCACAGGTTGCAGAATGCCTCCAGATGTGCATCGGAAACTACTACTGGTCTTCCGGGGAACTATCAAAGCGTAGACTGTTTGAGACATTACTCCCATGGTGACTGTTGTATTCAATCCCGATGCAATTTCTGTGATTCAACAACACTCTGATAGTAAACAGATTACAGAATGCCTCCAGATGTGCATCGGAAACTACTACTGGTCTTCCAGGGAACGATCAAAGCGTAGGCTCTTTGAGACATTACTCCCATGGAGAAAAGTGGTCATGGTGACTGTTGCTTTCAATCCCACGGCAATTTCTGTGTATCATCAACACTTTGAAGGTCCTAGGATTACAGAATGCCTCCAGATGTGCATCGGAAACTACTACTGCTCTTCCAGGGAACGATCAAAGCGTAGACTGTTTCAGACATTCCTTCCATGGAGGAAAGTGCACATGGTGCTTGTTGTATTCAATCCCGATGCAATATCAGTGTTCATTAACACTCTGACAGTCCACAGATTACAGAATGCCTCCAGATGTGCATCGCAAACAACTACTGGTCTTCCAGGGAGCGATCAAAGCGAAACTGTATGAGACATTACTCCCATGTAGGAAAGTGCGCGTGGTGACTGTTGTATTCAATCCCGATGTAATTTCTGTGTTTCATCAACACTCAGATAGTCCACAGATTACAGAATGCCTCCAGATGTGCATCGGAAAGTACTACTGGTCTTCCACGGAACGATCAAAGCGTAGGCTGCTTGAGACATAACTCCCATGGAGGAAAGTGGTCATGGTGACTGTTGTATTCAATCCCGATGCAATTTCTGTGTTTCATTAGCACTGGGATAGTCCACAGATTACAGAATGCCTCCAGATGTGCATCGGAAACTACTACTGGTCTTGAGGGGACGATCAAAGCGATGACTGTTTGAGACATTACTCCAATGGAGAAATGTACGCATGGTGCCTATTGTATTCAGCCCGATGCAATTTCTGTGTTTCATCAACACTTTGAAGGTCCACAGATTACAGAATGCCTCCAGATGTGCATTGGAAACTACTAATGGTCTTCCAGGGAACGAACAAAGCGTAGACTGTTTGAGACATTACTCCTATGTAGGAAAGTGCGCATGGTGACTGTTGTATTCAATCCCGATGCAATTTCAGTGTTTCAACAACACTCTGATAGTCCACAGATTACAGAATGCCTCCAGATGTGCATCGGGAACTACTACTGGTCTTCCAGGGAACGATCAAAGCGTAGACTGTTTGAGACAATACTCCCATGGAGGAAAGTCCGCACGGTGACTTGTGTATTCAATCCCGATGCAATTTCTGTGTTTCATCAACACTCTGATAGTACACAGATTACACAATGAATCCAGATGTGCATCGGAAACTACTAGTGGTCTTCCAGGGAGCAATAATAGCGTCGACTGTTTGAGACATTACTCCCATGGAGGCAAGTGCGCATGGTGACTGTTGTATTCAATCCAGATGCAATATCTGTGTTCATCAACACTCTGATAGTCCACAGATTACAGAATGCCTCCAGATGTGCATCGGAAACTACTACTGGTCTTCCAGGGAACGATCAAAGCGTAGACTGTTTGAGACATTACTCCCATGGAGGAAAGTCCGCATGGTGACTGTTGTATTCATCCCGATGCAATTTCTGTATTTCAACAACACTCTGATAGTAAACAGATTACAGAATGCCTCCAGATATGCATCGGAAACTGCTACTGGTCGTCCAGGGAACGATCAAAGCGTAGACTGTTTGAGACATTACTCCCATGTAGGAAAGTGGTCATGGTGACTGTTATATTCAATCCCGGTGCAATTTCTGTGTTTCATTAGCCCTCGGATAGTCCACAGAATAAAGAACGCCTCCAGATGTGCATCGGAAACTACTACTGCTCTTCAGGGAACAATCAAAGCGATGAGAGTGAGACATTACTGCAATGGAGAAATGTACGCATGGTGCCTGTTGTATTCAGCCCGATGCAATTTCTGTGTTTCATCAACACTTTGAAGGTCCACAGATTACAGAATGCCTCCAGATGTGCATCGGAACCTACTACTGGTCTTCCAGGGAACGATCAAAGCGTAGACTGTTTGAGACATTACTCCCATGGATGAAAGTCCGCATGGTGACTGTTGTATTCAATCCCGATGCAATTTCTGTGTTTCAACAACACTCTGATAGTAAACAGATTACAGATTGCCTCCAGATGTGCATCGGAAACACCTACTGGTCTTCCAGGGAACGATCAAAGCGTAGACTGTTTGAGACATTACTCCCATGGAGATAAGTGGTCATCGTGACCGTTGTATTCAATCCCCATGCAATTTCTGTGTTTCATTAGCACTCGGATAATCCACAGATTAAAGAATGCCTCCAGATGTGCATCGGAAACTACTACTGGTCTTGAGGGAACGATCAAAGCGATGACAGTTTGAGACATTACTGCAATGGAGAAATGTACGCATGGTGCCTGTTGCATTCAATCCCGATGCAATTTCTGTGTTTCATCAACACTTTGAAGGTCCACAGATTACAGAATGCCTCAAGATGTGCATCATAAACTACTAATGGTCTTCCAGGGACGATCAAAGCGTAGACTGTTTGAGACTTTACTCCCATGGAGGAAAGTGCGCATAGTGACTGTTGTATTCAATCACGATGCAATTTCAGTGTTTCAACAACTCTCTGATAGTCCAACGATTACAGAATGCCTCCAGATGTGCATCGGAAACAACTACTGGTCTTCCAGGGAACGATTAAAGCGTAGACTGTTTGAGACATTACTCCCATGGAAGAAAGTGAGCATGGTGACTGTTGTATACAATCCCGATGCAATTTCTGTGTTTCATCAACACTCTGTTAGTCCACAGATTACAGAATGCTTCCAGATTTGTATCGGAAACCACTACAGGTCATCCAGGGAACGATCAAAGCGTAGACAGTTTGGGACATTACTCCTATGTAGGAAAGTGCGCAGGGTGACTTTGTATTCAATCCCGATGTAATTTCTGTGTTATATCAACACTCTGATAGTCCACAGATTACAGATTGCCTCCAGATATGCATCAGAATCTACTACTGGTCTTCCAGGGAACGATCAATGCGTAGACTGTTTGAAACATTACTCTTATGGAGAAAAGTCCGGATGGTGACTGTTGTATTCAATCCCGATGCAATTTCTGTGCTTCAACAACACTCTGATAGTCCACAGGTTGCAGAATGCCTCCAGATGTGCATCGGAAACTACTACTGGTCTTCCGGGGAACTATCAAAGCGTAGACTGTTTGAGACATTACTCCCATGGAGGAAAGTCCGCATGGTGACTGTTGTATTCAATCCCGATGCAATTTCTGTGATTCAACAACACTCTGATAGTAAACAGATTACAGAATGCCTCCAGATGTGCATCGGAAACTACTACTGGTCTTCCAGGGAACGATCAAAGCGTAGGCTCTTTGAGACATTACTCCCATGGAGAAAAGTGGTCATGGTGACTGTTGCTTTCAATCCCACGGCAATTTCTGTGTATCATCAACACTTTGAAGGTCCTCAGATTACAGAATGCCTCCAGATGTGCATCGGAAACTACTACTGCTCTTCCAGGGAACGATCAAAGCGTAGACTGTTTCAGACATTCCTTCCATGGAGGAAAGTGCACATGGTGCTTGTTGTATTCAATCCCGATGCAATATCAGTGTTTCAACAACACTCTGATAGTCCACAGATTACAGAACGCCTCCAGATGTGCATCGGAAACTACTACTGGTCTTCCAGGGAACGATCAAAGCGTAGACTGTTTGAGACATTACTCCCATGGAGGAAAGTGCGCATGGTTACTGTTGTATTCAATCACGATGCAATTTCTGTGTTCATTAACACTCTGACAGTCCACAGATTATAGAATGGCTCCAGATGTGCATCGCAAACTACTACTGGTCTTCCAGGGAGCGATCAAAGCGAAACTGTATGAGACATTACTCCCATGTAGGAAAGAGCGCGTGGTGACTGTTGTATTCAATCCCGATGTAATTTCTGTGTTTCATCAACACTCAGATAGTCCACAGATTACAGAATGCCTCCAGATGTGCATCGGAAAGTACTACTGGTCTTCCAGGGAACGATCAAAGCGTAGGCTGCTTGAGACATAACTCCCATGGAGGAAAGTGGTCATGGTGACTGTTGTATTCAATCCCGATGCAATTTCTGTGTTTCATTAGCACTGGGATAGTCCACAGATTACAGAATGCCTCCAGATGTGCATCGGAACCTACTACTGGTCTTGAGGGGACGATCAAAGCGATGACTGTTTGAGACATTACTCCAATGGAGAAATGTACGCATGGTGCCTGTTGTATTCAGCCCGATGCAATTTCTGTGTTTCATCAACACTTTGAAGGTCCACAGATTACAGAATGCCTCCAGATGTGCATTGGAAACTACTAATGGTCTTCCAGGGAACGAACAAAGCGTAGACTGTTTGAGACATTACTCCTATGTAGGAAAGTGCGCATGGTGACTGTTGTATTCAATCCCGATGCAATTTCAGTGTTTCAACAACACTCTGATAGTCCACAGATTACAGAATGCCTCCAGATGTGCATCGGGAACTACTACTGGTCTTCCAGGGAACGATCAAAGCGTAGACTGTTTGAGACAATACTCCCATAAAGGAAAGTCCGCATGGTGGCTTTTGTATTCAATCCCGATGCAATTTCTGTGTTTTATCAACACTCTGATAGTACACAGATTACACAATGCCTCCAGATGTGCATCGGAAACTACTAGTGGTCTTCCAGGGAGCAATAATAGCGTCGACTGTTTGAGACATTACTCCCATGGAGGCAAGTGCGCATGGTGACTGTTGTATTCAATCCAGATGCAATATCTGTGTTCATCAACACTGTGATAGTCCACAGATTACAGAATGCCTCCAGATGTGCATCGGAAACTACTACTGGTCTTCCAGGGAACGATCAAAGCGTAGACTGTTTGAGACATTACTCCCATGGAGGAAAGTCCGCATGGTGACTGTTGTATTCATCCCGATGCAATTTCTGTATTTCAACAACACTCTGATAGTAAACAGATTACAGAATGCCTCCAGATGTGCATCGGAAACTGCTACTGGTCGTCCAGGGAACGATCAAAGCGTAGACTGTTTGAGACATTACTCCCATGGAGGAAAGTGGTCATGGTGACTGTTATATTCAATCCCGGTGCAATTTCTGTGTTTCATTAGCCCTCGGATAGTCCACAGAATAAAGAACGCCTCCAGATGTGCATCGGAAACTACTACTGGTCTTCAGGGAGCAATCAAAGCGATGAGAGTGAGACATTACTGCAATGGAGAAATGTACGCATGGTGCCTGTTGTATTCAGCCCGATGCAATTTCTGTGTTTCATCAACACTTTGAAGGTCCACAGATTACAGAATGCCTCCAGATGTGCATCGGAACCTACTACTGGTCTTCCAGGGAACGATCAAAGCGTAGACTGTTTGAGACATTACTCCCATGGATGAAAGTCCGCATGGTGACTGTTGTATTCAATCCCGATGCAATTTCTGTGTTTCAACAACACTCTGATAGTAAACAGATTACAGATTGCCTCCAGATGTGCATCGGAAACTACTACTGGTCTTCCAGGGAACGATCAAAGCGTAAACTGTTTGAGACATTACTCCCATGGAGATAAGTGGTCATCGTGACCGTTGTATTCAATCCCCATGCAATTTCTGTGTTTCATTAGCACTCGGATAATCCACAGATTAAAGAATGCCTCCAGATGTGCATCGGAAACTACTACTGGTCTTGAGGGAACGATCAAAGCGATGACAGTTTGAGACATTACTGCAATGGAGAAATGTACGCATGGTGCCTGTTGCATTCAATCCCGATGCAATTTCTGTGTTTCATCAACACTTTGAAGGTCCACAGATTACAGAATGCCTCAAGATGTGCATCATAAATTACTAATGGTCTTCCAGGGACGATCAAAGCGTAGACTGTTTGAGACTTTACTCCCATGGAGGAAAGTGCGCATAGTGACTGTTGTATTCAATCACGATGCAATTTCAGTGTTTCAACAACTCTCTGATAGTCCAACGATTACAGAATGCCTCCAGATGTGCATCGGAAACTACTACTGGTCTTCCAGTGAACGATTAAAGCGTAGACTGTTTGAGACATTACTCCCATGGAGGAAAGTGCGCATGGTGACTGTTGTATTCAATCCCAATGCAATTTCTGTGTTTCATCAACACTCTGATTGTCCACAGATTACACAATGCCTCCAGATGTGCATCGGAAACTACTACTGGTCTTACAGGGAGCGATCAAAGCGTAAACTGTTTGATCATTACTCCCATGGAAGAAAGTGAGCATGGTGACTGTTGTATACAATCCCGATGCAATTTCTGTGTTTCATCAACACTCTGTTAGTCCACAGATTACAGAATGCTTCCAGATTTGTATCGGAAACCACTACAGGTCATCCAGGGAACGATCAAAGCGTAGACAGTTTGGGACATTACTCCAATGTAGGAAAGTGCGCATGGTGACTGTTGTATTCAATCCCGATGCAATTTCTGTGTTTCAACACCATTCTGATAGTCCACAGATTACAGAATGCCTCTAGATGTGCATCGGAAACTACTACTGGTCTTCCAGGGAGCCTTCAAATCGTAAACTGTTTGAGACATTACTCCCATGGAGGAAAGTGCACATGGTGACTGTGGTATTCAATCCCGATGCAATTTCTGTGTTTCATTAACACTCTGATAGTCCCCAGATTACAGAATGCCTCCATATGTGCATCGGAAACTACTACTGGTCTTCCAGGGAACGATCAAAGCGTAGACTGTTTGAGACATTACTCCCATGGAGCAAAGTGCGCACGGTGACTGTTGTATTCAATCCCGATGCAATATCAGTGTTTCAACAACTCTCTGATAGTCCAACGATTACAGAATGCCTCCAGATGTGCAACGGAAACTACTACTGGTCTTCCAGGGAACGATCAAAGCGTAGACTGTTTGAGACATTACTCCTATGTAGGAAAGTGCACATGGTGACTGTTGTATTCAATCCCGATGCAATATCTGTGTTTCATCAACACTCTGATAGTCCACAGATTACAGAATGCCTCCAGATGTGCATCGGAAACTACTACTGGTCTTCCAGGGAACTCAAAGCGTAAACTGTTTGAGACATTACTCCCATGCAGGAAAGTGCGCATGGTGACTGTTATATTCGATCCCGATACAATTTCTGTGTTTCATCTACACTCTGATAGTCCACAGATTACAGAATGCTTCCAGATGTGCATCGGAAACTTCTACTGGTACTCCAATGAACGATCAAAGCGTAGACTTTTTTAGACATTACTTCTATGTAGCAAAGTGCGCAGGGTGACTTTTGTATTCAATCCCGATGTAATTTCTGTGTTATATTAACACTCTGATAGTCCACAGACTACAGAATGCCTCCAGATGTGCATCGGAACCTACTACTGGTCTTCCAATGAACGATCAAAGCGTAGACTGTTTGAGACATTACTCCCATGGATGAAAATCCGCATGGTGACTGTTGTATTCAACCCCGATGCAATTTCTGGTTTCATCAACACTTTGAAGGTCCACATATTACAGAATGCCTCAAGATGTGCATCATAAACTACTAATGGTCTTCCAGGGAACGATCAAAGCGTAGACTGTTTGAGACATTACTCCCATGGAGGAAAGTGCGCATAGTGACTGTTGTATTTAATCACGATGCAATTTCAGTGTTTCAACAACTCTCTGATAGTCCAACGATTACAGAATGCCTCCAGATGTGCATCGGAAACTACTACTGGTCTTCCAGGGAACGATCAAAGCGTAGACTGTTTGAGACAATACTCCCATGGAGGAAAGTCCGCATGGTGACTGTTGTATTCAATCCCGATGCAATTTCTGTGTTTCATCAACACTCTGATAGTACACAGATTACACAATGCCTCCAGATGTGCATCGGAAACTACTAGTGGTCTTCCAGGGTGCAATCAAAGCATCGACTGTTTGAGACATTACTCCCATGGAGGCAAGTGCGCATGGTGACTGTTGTATTCAATCCAGATGCAATATCTGTGTTCATCAACACTCTGATAGTCCACAGATTACAGAATGCCTGCAGATGTGCATCGGAAACTACTACTGGTCTTCCAGGGAACTCAAAGCGTAAACTGTTTGAGACATTACTCCCATGGAAGAACGTGCGCATGGTGACTGTTGTATTCAATCCCGATGCAATTTCTGTGTTTCATCAACACTCTGATAGTACACAGATTACACAATGCCTCCAGATGTGCATCGGAAACTACTAGTGGTCTTCCAGGGTGCAATCAAAGCATCGACTGTTTGAGACATTACTCCCATGGAGGCAAGTGCGCATGGTGACTGTTGTATTCAATCCAGATGCAATATCTGTGTTCATCAACACTCTGATAGTCCACAGATTACACAATGCCTCCAGATGTGCATCGGAAACTACTAGTGGTCTTCCAGGGAACGATCAAAGCGTAGACTGTTTGAGACATTACTCCCATGGAGATAAGTGGTCATCGTGACCGTTGTATTCAATCCCCATGCAATTTCTGTGTTTCATTAGCACTCGGATAATCCACAGATTAAAGAATGCCTCCAGATGTGCATCGGAAACTACTACTGGTCTTGAGGGAACGATCAAAGCGATGACAGTTTGAGACATTACTGCAATGGAGAAATGTACGCATGGTGCCTGTTGCATTCAATCCCGATGCAATTTCTGTGTTTCATCAACACTTTGAAGGTCCACAGATTACAGAATGCCTCAAGATGTGCATCATAAATTACTAATGGTCTTCCAGGGACGATCAAAGCGTAGACTGTTTGAGACTTTACTCCCATGGAGGAAAGTGCGCATAGTGACTGTTGTATTCAATCACGATGCAATTTCAGTGTTTCAACAACTCTCTGATAGTCCAACGATTACAGAATGCCTCCAGATGTGCATCGGAAACTACTACTGGTCTTCCAGTGAACGATTAAAGCGTAGACTGTTTGAGACATTACTCCCATGGAGGAAAGTGCGCATGGTGACTGTTGTATTCAATCCCAATGCAATTTCTGTGTTTCATCAACACTCTGATTGTCCACAGATTACACAATGCCTCCAGATGTGCATCGGAAACTACTACTGGTCTTACAGGGAGCGATCAAAGCGTAAACTGTTTGATCATTACTCCCATGGAAGAAAGTGAGCATGGTGACTGTTGTATACAATCCCGATGCAATTTCTGTGTTTCATCAACACTCTGTTAGTCCACAGATTACAGAATGCTTCCAGATTTGTATCGGAAACCACTACAGGTCATCCAGGGAACGATCAAAGCGTAGACAGTTTGGGACATTACTCCAATGTAGGAAAGTGCGCATGGTGACTGTTGTATTCAATCCCGATGCAATTTCTGTGTTTCAACACCATTCTGATAGTCCACAGATTACAGAATGCCTCTAGATGTGCATCGGAAACTACTACTGGTCTTCCAGGGAGCCTTCAAATCGTAAACTGTTTGAGACATTACTCCCATAAAGGAAAGTGCACATGGTGACTGTGGTATTCAATCCCGATGCAATTTCTGTGTTTCATTAACACTCTGATAGTCCCCAGATTACAGAATGCCTCCATATGTGCATCGGAAACTACTACTGGTCTTCCAGGGAACGATCAAAGCGTAGACTGTTTGAGACATTACTCCCATGGAGCAAAGTGCGCACGGTGACTGTTGTATTCAATCCCGATGCAATATCAGTGTTTCAACAACTCTCTGATAGTCCAACGATTACAGAATGCCTCCAGATGTGCAACGGAAACTACTACTGGTCTTCCAGGGAACGATCAAAGCGTAGACTGTTTGAGACATTACTCCTATGTAGGAAAGTGCACATGGTGACTGTTGTATTCAATCCCGATGCAATATCTGTGTTTCATCAACACTCTGATAGTCCACAGATTACAGAATGCCTCCAGATGTGCATCGGAAACTACTACTGGTCTTCCAGGGAACTCAAAGCGTAAACTGTTTGAGACATTACTCCCATGCAGGAAAGTGCGCATGGTGACTGTTATATTCGATCCCGATACAATTTCTGTGTTTCATCTACACTCTGATAGTCCACAGATTACAGAATGCTTCCAGATGTGCATCGGAAACTTCTACTGGTACTCCAATGAACGATCAAAGCGTAGACTTTTTTAGACATTACTTCTATGTAGCAAAGTGCGCAGGGTGACTTTTGTATTCAATCCCGATGTAATTTCTGTGTTATATTAACACTCTGATAGCCCACAGACTACAGAATGCCTCCAGATGTGCATCGGAACCTACTACTGGTCTTCCAATGAACGATCAAAGCGTAGACTGTTTGAGACATTACTCCCATGGATGAAAATCCGCATGGTGACTGTTGTATTCAACCCCGATGCAATTTCTGGTTTCATCAACACTTTGAAGGTCCACATATTACAGAATGCCTCAAGATGTGCATCATAAACTACTAATGGTCTTCCAGGGAACGATCAAAGCGTAGACTGTTTGAGACATTACTCCCATGGAGGAAAGTGCGCATAGTGACTGTTGTATTTAATCACGATGCAATTTCAGTGTTTCAACAACTCTCTGATAGTCCAACGATTACAGAATGCCTCCAGATGTGCATCGGAAACTACTACTGGTCTTCCAGGGAACGATCAAAGCGTAGACTGTTTGAGACTATACTCCCATGGAGGAAAGTCCGCATGGTGACTGTTGTATTCAATCCCGATGCAATTTCTGTGTTTCATCAACACTCTGATAGTACACAGATTACACAATGCCTCCAGATGTGCATCGGAAACTACTAGTGGTCTTCCAGGGTGCAATCAAAGCATCGACTGTTTGAGACATTACTCCCATGGAGGCAAGTGCGCATGGTGACTGTTGTATTCAATCCAGATGCAATATCTGTGTTCATCAACACTCTGATAGTCCACAGATTACAGAATGCCTGCAGATGTGCATCGGAAACTACTACTGGTCTTCCAGGGAACTCAAAGCGTAAACTGTTTGAGACATTACTCCCATGGAAGAACGTGCACATGGTGACTGTTGTATTCAATCCCGATGCAATTTCTGTGTTTCATCAACACTCTGATAGTCCACAGATTACAGAATTCTTCCAGATGTGCATCGGAAACTACTACTGGTATTCCAGGGAACGATCAAAGCGTAGCCTTTTTGAGACATTACTCCTATGTAGGAAAGTGGGCAGGGTGACTTTTGTATTCAATCCCGATGTAATTTCTGTGTTATATTAACACTCTGATAGTCCCCAAATTACAGAATGCCTCCAGATGTGCATCGGAAACTACTACTGGTCGTCCAGGGAACGATCAAAGCGTAGACTGTTTGAGACATTACTCCCATGGAGGAAAGTGGTCATGGTGACTGTTGTATTCAATCCCGATGCAATTTCTGTGTTTCATTATCACTCGGATAGTCCACAGAATAAAGAATGCCTCCAGATGTGCATCGGAAACTACTACTGGTCTTCAGGGAACAATCAAAGCGATGAGAGTGAGACATTACTGCAATGGAGAAATGTACGCATGGTGCCGGTTGTATTCAATCCCGAAGCCATTTCTGTGTTTCATCAACACTTTGAAGGTCCACAGATTACAGAATGCCTCCAGATGTGCATCATAACCTACTACTGGTCTTCCAGGGAACGATCAAAGCGTAGTCTGTTTGAGACATTACTCCCACGGAGGAAAGTGGCCTTAGTGTATGTTGTATTTAATCCCGATGCAATTTCAGTGTTTCAAAAACACCCTGATAGTCCACAGATTACAGAATGCCTCCAGATGTGCATCGGAATCTACTACTGGTCTTCCAGGGAACTCAAAGCGTAAACTGTTTGAGACATTACTCCCATGGAGGAAAGTGCGCATGGTGACTGTTGTATTCAATACCGATACAATTTCGGTGTTTCATCAACACTCTGATAGTCCACAGATTACAGAATGCTTCCAGATGTGCGTCGGAAACTACTACTGGTCTTCCAGATAACGATCAAAGCGTAGACTGTTTGAGACATTACTCCCATGGAGGAAAGTAGTCATGGTGACTGATGTATTCAATCCCGATGCAATTTCTGAGTTTCATTAGCACTCGGATAGTCCATAGATTAAAGAATGCCTCCAGATGTGCATCGGAAACTACTACTGGTCTTGAGGGAACGATCAAAGCGATGACAGTTTGAGACATTACTGCGATGTAGAAATGTACTCATGGTGCGTGTTGTATTCGATCCCGATGCAGTTTCTGTGTTTCAACAACACTCTGATAGTAAACAGATTACAGATTGCCTCCAGATGTGCATCGGAAACTACTACTGGTCTTCCAGGGAGCGATCAAAGCGTAGACTGTTTGAGACATTACTCCCATGGAGGAAAGCGCGTGGTGACTGTTGTATTCAATCACGATGCAATTTCTGTGTTTCATCAAAACTTTGAAGGTCCACAGATTACGGAATGCCTCCAGATGTGCATCGGAAGCTACTACTGGTCGTCGAGGGAACAATCAAATCATAGACTGTTTGAGACATTACTCCCGTGGGGAAAAATGCGCATGGTGACCGTTGTATTCAATCCCGATGCTATCTCTGTGTTTCATCAACACTCTGATAGTTCACAGATTACAGATTGCCTCCGGATGTGCATCGGAAACTACTACTGGTCTTCCTGGGAACGATCAAAGCGTAGACTGTTTGAGACATTACTCCCGTGAAAGAAAGTGCGCATGGTGACTGTGGTATTCAATCCCGATGCAATTTCTGTGTTTCATCAACACTCAGTTAGTCCGCAGACTACAGAATGCCTACAAATGTGCATCGGAAACTGCTACTGGACTTCCAGGGAACGATCAAAGCGTAGACTGATTGAGACATTACTCCCATGGGGGAAAGTGGTCATGGTGACTGTTGTATTCAATGCCGATGCTATTTCTGTGTTTCATCAATACTTTGAAGGTCCACAGATTACAGAATGCCTCCAGATGTGCATCGGAAACTACTACTGGTCTTCCAGGGAACGATCAAAGCAAAGACTGTTTGAGACATTACTCCCATGGAGGAAAGTCCGCATGGTGACTGTTGTATTCAATCCCGATGCAATTTCTGTGTTTCAACAACATTCTGATAGTCCACAGATTACAGAATGCCTCCAGATGTGCATCGGAAACTACTACTGGTCTTGAGGGAACGATCAAAGCGATGACAGTTTGAGACATTACTCCAATGGAGAAATGTACGCATGGTGCCTGTTGTATTCAATCCCGATGCAATTTCTGTGTTTCATCAACACTTTGAAGGTCCAAAGATTACAGAATGTCTCCAGATGTGCATCAGAAACTGCTACTGGTCTTCCAGGGAACGATCAAAGCGTAGACTGTTTAAGACATTACTCCCATGGAGCAAAGTGCGCATGGTGACTGTTGTATTCAATCCCGATGCAATTTCAGTGTTTCAACAACTCTCTGATAGTCCAACGATTACAGAATGCCTCCAGATGTGCATCGGAAACTACTACTGGTCTTCCAGGGAACGATCAAAGTGTAGACTGTTTGAGACATTACTCCCATGGAGGAAAGTCCGCATGGTGAGTGTTGTATTCAATCCGGATGCAATTTCTGTGATTCAACAACATTCTGATAGTCCACAGATTACAGAATGCCTCCAGGTGTGCATCCTAAACTACTACTGGTATTCCAGGGAACGATCAAAGCGTAAACTATTTAAAACATTACTCCTATGTAGCAAAGTGCGCAGGGTGACTTTTGTATTCAATCCCGATGTAATTTCTGTGTTATATTAACACTCTGATAGTCCACAGACTACAGAATGCTTCCAGATGTGCATCGGAACCTACTACTGGTCTTCCAGGGAACGATCAAAGCGTAGACTGTTTGAGACATTACTGCCATGGTTGAAAGTCCGCATGGTGACTGTTGTATTCAATCCCGATGCAATTTCTGTGTTTCAACAACACTCTGATAGTAAAGAAATTACAGATTGCCTCCAGATGTGCATCGGAAACTACTACTGGTCTTCCAGGGAACGATCAAAGCGTAGACTGTTTGAGACATTTCTCCCATGGAGAAAAGTGGTCATGGTGACTGTTGTATTCAATCAAGATACAATTTCTGTGTTTCATTAGCACTCGGATAGTCCACAGATTAAAGAATGCCTCCAGATGTGCATCGGAAACTAGTACTGGTCTTGAGGGAACAATCTAAGCGATGACAGTTTGAGACATTACTGCAATGGAGAAATGTACGCATGGTGCCTGTTGTATTCAATCACGATGCAATTTCTGTGTTTCAACAACACTCTGATAGTAAACAGATTACAGAATGTCTCCAGATGTGCATCGGAAACTACTACTGGTCTTCCAGGAAGCGATCAAAGTTTAGACTGTTTGAGACATTACTCCCATGGAGGAAAGCGCGTGGTGGCTGTTGTATTCAATCACGATGCAATTTCTGTGTTTCATCACAACTTTGAAGGTCCACAGATTACAGAATGCCTCCAGATGTGCATCGGAAGCTACTACTGGTCTTCGAGGGAACGATCAAATCATAGACAGTTTGAGACATTACTCCCGTGAGGAAAAATGCGCATGGTGACTGTTGTATTCAATCCCGATGCAATTTCTGTGTTTCATCAAAACTCTGATAGTCCACAGATTACAGATTGCCTCCGGATGTTCATCGGAAACTACTACTGGTCTTCCTGGGAACGATCAAAGCATAGACTGTTTGAGGCATTACTCCCATGGTGGAAAGTGCGCATGGTGACTGTTGTATTCAATCACGATGCAATTTCTGTGTTTCATCAACACTTTGAAGGTGCACCGATTACCGAATGGCTCCAGATGTGCATCGGAAACTACTACTGCTCTTCGAGGAAACGATCAAACCATAGACTGTTTGAGACATTACTCCCGTGAAAGAAAGTGCGCATGGTGACTGTTGTATTCAATCCCGATGCAATTTCTGTGTTTCATCAACACTCAGTTAGTCCGCAGATTACAGAATGCCTCCAGATGTGCATCGGAAACTGCTACTGGTCTTCCAGGGAACGATCAAAGCGTAGACTGTTTGAGACATAACTCCCATGGGGGAATGTGGTCATGGTGACTGTTGTATTCAATGCCGATGCTATTTCTGTGTTTCATTAGCACTCGGATAGTCCACAGATTACAGAATGCCTCCAGATGTGCATCGGAAACTACTACTGGTCTTGAGGGGACGATCAAAGCGATGACTGTTTGAGACATTACTCCAATGGAGAAATGTACGCATGGTGCCTGTTGTATTCAGCCCGATGCAATTTCTGTGTTTCATCAACACTTTGAAGGTCCACAGATTACAGAATGCCTCCAGATGTGCATTGGAAACTACTAATGGTCTTCCAGGGAACGAACAAAGCGTAGACTGTTTGAGACATTACTCCTATGTAGGAAAGTGCGCATGGTGACTGTTGTATTCAATCCCGATGCAATTTCAGTGTTTCAACAACACTCTGATAGTCCACAGATTACAGAATGCCTCCAGATGTGCGTCGGGAACTACTACTGGTCTTCCAGGGAACGATCAAAGCGTAGACTGTTTGAGACAATACTCCCATGGAGGAAAGTCCGCATGGTGGCTTTTGTATTCAATCCCGATGCAATTTCTGTGTTTCATCAACACTCTGATAGTACACAGATTACACAATGCCTCCAGATGTGCATCGGAAACTACTAGTGGTCTTCCAGGGAGCAATAATAGCGTCGACTGTTTGAGACATTACTCCCATGGAGGCAAGTGCGCATGGTGACTGTTGTATTCAATCCAGATGCAATATCTGTGTTCATCAACACTGTGATAGTCCACAGATTACAGAATGCCTCCAGATGTGCATCGGAAACTACTACTGGTCTTCCAGGGAACGATCAAAGCGTAGACTGTTTGAGACATTACTCCCATGGAGGAAAGTCCGCATGGTGACTGTTGTATTCATCCCGATGCAATTTCTGTATTTCAACAACACTCTGATAGTAAACAGATTACAGAATGCCTCCAGATGTGCATCGGAAACTGCTACTGGTCGTCCAGGGAACGATCAATGCGTAGACTGTTTGAGACATTACTCCCATGGAGGAAAGTGGTCATGGTGACTGTTATATTAAATCCAGGTGCAATTTCTGTGTTTCATTAGCCCTCGGATAGTCCACAGAATAAAGAACGCCTCCAGATGTGCATCGGAAACTACTACTGGTCTTCAGGGAACAATCAAAGCGATGAGAGTGAGACATTACTGCAATGGAGAAATGTACGCATGGTGCCTGTTGTATTCAGCCCGATGCAATTTCTGTGTTTCATCAACACTTTGAAGGTCCACAGATTACAGAATGCCTCCAGATGTGCATCGGAACCTACTACTGGTCTTCCAGGGAACGATCAAAGCGTAGACTGTTTGAGACATTACTCCCATGGATGAAAGTCCGCATGGTGACTGTTGTATTCAATCCCGATGCAATTTCTGTGTTTCAACAACACTCTGATAGTAAACAGATTACAGATTGCCTCCAGATGTGCATCGGAAACTACTACTGGTCTTCCAGGGAACGATCAAAGCGTAGACTGTTTGAGACATTACTCCCATGGAGATAAGTGGTCATCGTGACCGTTGTATTCAATCCCCATGCAATTTCTGTGTTTCATTAGCACTCGGATAATCCACAGATTAAAGAATGCCTCCAGATGTGCATCGGAAACTACTACTGGTCTTGAGGGAACGATCAAAGCGATGACAGTTTGAGACATTACTGCAATGGAGAAATGTACGCATGGTGCCTGTTGCATTCAATCCCGATGCAATTTCTGTGTTTCATCAACACTTTGAAGGTCCACAGATTACAGAATGCCTCAAGATGTGCATCATAAATTACTAATGGTCTTCCAGGGACGATCAAAGCGTAGACTGTTTGAGACTTTACTCCCATGGAGGAAAGTGCGCATAGTGACTGTTGTATTCAATCACGATGCAATTTCAGTGTTTCAACAACTCTCTGATAGTCCAACGATTACAGAATGCCTCCAGATGTGCATCGGAAACTACTACTGGTCTTCCAGTGAACGATTAAAGCGTAGGCTGTTTGAGACATTACTCCCATGGAGGAAAGTGCGCATGGTGACTGTTGTATTCAATCCCAATGCAATTTCTGTGTTTCATCAACACTCTGATTGTCCACAGATTACACAATGCCTCCAGATGTGCATCGGAAACTACTACTGGTCTTACAGGGAGCGATCAAAGCGTAAACTGTTTGAGACATTACTCCCATGGAAGAAAGTGAGCATGGTGACTGTTGTATACAATCCCGATGCAATTTCTGTGTTTCATCAACACTCTGTTAGTCCACAGATTACAGAATGCTTCCAGATTTGTATCGGAAACCACTACAGGTCATCCAGGGAACGATCAAAGCGTAGACTGTTTGAGACATTACTCCCATGGAGGAAAGTCCGCACGGTGACTGTTGTATTCAATCCCGATGCAATTTCTGTGTTTCAACAACATTCTGATAGTCCACAGATTTCAGAACGCCTCCAGGTGTACATCCTAAACTACTACTGGTATTCCAGGGAACGATCAAAGCGTAGACTATTTGAGACATTACTCCTATGTAGGAAAGTGCACATGGTGACTGTTGTATTCAATCCCGATGCAATTTCTGTGTTTCATCAACACCCTGATAGTCCACAGATTACAGAATGCCTCCAGATGTGCATCGGAATCTACTACTGGTCTTCCAGGGAACTCAAAGCGTAAACTGTTTGAGACATTACTCCCATGGAGGAAACTGCGCATGGTGACTGTTGTATTCAATACCGATACAATTTCGGTGTTTCATCAACACTCTGATAGTCCACAGATTACAGAATGCTTCCAGATGTGCATCGGAAACTACTACTGGTATTCCAGGGAACGATCAAAGCGTAGACTTTTTGAGACATTACTCCTATGTAGGAAAGTGGGCAGGGTGACTTTTGTATTCAATCCCGATGTAATTTCTGTGTTATATTAACACTCTGATAGTCCACAAATTACAGAATGCCTCCAGATGTGCATCGGAAACTACTACTGGTCTCCCAGGGAACGATCAAAGCGTAGACTGTTTGAGACATTACTTCCATGGAGGAAAGTCCGCATGGTGACTGTTGTATTCATCCCGATGCAATTTCTGTATTTCAACAACACTCTGATAGTAAACAGATTACAGAATGCCTCCAGATGTGCATCGGAATCTACTACTGGTCGTCCAGGGAACGATCAAAGCGTAGACTGTTTGAGACATTACTCCCATGGAGGAAAGTGGTCATGGTGACTGTTGTATTCAATCCCGATGCAATTTCTGTGTTTCATTATCACTCGGATAGTCCACAGAATAAAGAATGCCTCCAGATGTGCATCGGAAACTACTACTGGTCTTCAGGGAACAATCAAAGCGATGAGAGTGAGACATAACTGCAATGGAGAAATGTACGCATGGTGCCTGTTGTATTCAATCCCGAAGCAATTTCTGTGTTTCATCAACACTTTGAAGGTCCACAGATTACAGAATGCCTCCAGATGTGCATCATAACCTACTACTGGTCTTCCAGGGAACGATCAAAGCGTAGACTGTTTGAGACACAACTCCCATGGAGGAAAGTCCGCATGGTGACTGTTGTATTCAATCCCGATGCAATTTCTGTGTTTCATCAACACCCTGATAGTCCACAGATTACGGAATGCCTCCAGATGTGCATCGGAATCTACTACTGGTCTTCCAGGGAACTCAAAGCGTAAACTGTTTGAGACATTACTCCCATGGAGGAAACTGCGCATGGTGACTGTTGTATTCAATACCGATACAATTTCGGTGTTTCATCAACACTCTGATAGTCCACAGATTACAGAATGCTTCCAGATGTGCATCGGAAACTACTACTGGTACTCCAGGGAACGATCAAAGCGTAGACTTTCTTAGTCATTACTTCTATGTAGCAAAGTGCGCAGGGTGACTTTTGTATTCATTCCCGATGTAATTTCTGTGTTATATTAACACTCTGATAGTCCACAGATT
This sequence comes from Schistocerca gregaria, assembly GCF_023897955.1. Classification (NCBI taxonomy): domain Eukaryota; kingdom Metazoa; phylum Arthropoda; class Insecta; order Orthoptera; family Acrididae; genus Schistocerca; species Schistocerca gregaria. Next base: position 16,929,861 of record NC_064926.1, on the reverse strand, counting down.
ACAGAATGCCTCCAGATGTGCGTCGGAAACTACTACTGGTCTTCCAGATAACGATCAAAGCGTAGACTGTTTGAGACATTACTCCCATGGAGGAAAGTAGTCATGGTGACTGATGTATTCAATCCCGATGCAATTTCTGAGTTTCATTAGCACTCGGATAGTCCATAGATTAAAGAATGCCTCCAGATGTGCATCGGAAACTACTACTGGTCTTGAGGGAACGATCAAAGCGATGACAGTTTGAGACATTACTGCGATGTAGAAATGTACTCATGGTGCGTGTTGTATTCGATCCCGATGCAGTTTCTGTGTTTCAACAACACTCTGATAGTAAACAGATTACAGATTGCCTCCAGATGTGCATCGGAAACTACTACTGGTCTTCCAGGGAGCGATCAAAGCGTAGACTGTTTGAGACATTACTCCCATGGAGGAAAGCGCGTGGTGACTGTTGTATTCAATCACGATGCAATTTCTGTGTTTCATCAAAACTTTGAAGGTCCACAGATTACGGAATGCCTCCAGATGTGCATCGGAAGCTACTACTGGTCGTCGAGGGAACAATCAAATCATAGACTGTTTGAGACATTACTCCCGTGGGGAAAAATGCGCATGGTGACCGTTGTATTCAATCCCGATGCAATTTCTGTGTTTCATCAACACTCTGATAGTCCACAGATTACAGATTGCCTCCGGATGTGCATCGGAAACTACTACTGGTCTTCCTGGGAACGATCAAAGCGTAGACTGTTTGAGACATTACTCCCGTGAAAGAAAGTGCGCATGGTGACTGTGGTATTCAATCCCGATGCAATTTCTGTGTTTCATCAACACTCAGTTAGTCCGCAGACTACAGAATGCCTACAAATGTGCATCGGAAACTGCTACTGGACTTCCAGGGAACGATCAAAGCGTAGACTGATTGAGACATTACTCCCATGGGGGAAAGTGGTCATGGTGACTGTTGTATTCAATGCCGATGCTATTTCTGTGTTTCATCAATACTTTGAAGGTCCACAGATTACAGAATGTCTCCAGATGTGCATCAGAAACTGCTACTGGTCTTCCAGGGAACGATCAAAGCGTAGACTGTTTAAGACATTACGCCCATGGAGCAAAGTGCGCATGGTGACTGTTGTGTTCAATCCCGATGCAATTTCAGTGTTTCAACAACTCTCTGATAGTCCAACGATTACAGAATGCCTCCAGATGTGCATCGGAAACTACTACTGGTCTTCCAGGGAACGATCAAAGTGTAGACTGTTTGAGACATTACTCCCATGGAGGAAAGTCCGCATGGTGAGTGTTGTATTCAATCCGGATGCAATTTCTGTGATTCAACAACATTCTGATAGTCCACAGATTACAGAATGCCTCCAGGTGTGCATCCTAAACTACTACTGGTATTCCAGGGAACGATCAAAGCGTAAACTATTTGAGACATTACTCCTATGTAGCAAAGTGCGCAGGGTGACTTTTGTATTCAATCCCGATGTAATTTCTGTGTTATATTAACACTCTGATAGTCCACAGACTACAGAATGCTTCCAGATGTGCATCGGAACCTACTACTGGTCTTCCAGGGAACGATCAAAGCGTAGACTGTTTGAGACATTACTGCCATGGTTGAAAGTCCGCATGGTGACTGTTGTATTCAATCCCGATGCAATTTCTGTGTTTCAACAACACTCTGATAGTAAACAAATTACAGATTGCCTCCAGATGTGCATCGGAAACTACTACTGGTCTTCCAGGGAACGATCAAAGCGTAGACTGTTTGAGACATTTCTCCCATGGAGAAAAGTGGTCATGGTGACTGTTGTATTCAATCAAGATGCAATTTCTGTGTTTCATTAGCACTCGCATAGTCCACAGATTAAAGAATGCCTCCAGATGTGCATCGGAAACTACTACTGGTCTTGAGGGAACGATCTAAGCGATGACAGTTTGAGACATTACTGCAATGGAGAAATGTACGCATGGTGCCTGTTGTATTCAATCACGATGCAATTTCTGTGTTTCAACAACACTCTGATAGTAAACAGATTACAGAATGTCTCCAGATGTGCATCGGAAACTACTACTGGTCTTCCAGGAAGCGATCAAAGTTTAGACTGTTTGAGACATTACTCCCATGGAGGAAAGTGCGTGGTGGCTGTTGTATTCAATCACGATGCAATTTCTGTGTTTCATCACAACTTTGAAGGTCCACAGATTACAGAATGCCTCCAGATGTGCATCGGAAGCTACTACTGGTCTTCGAGGGAACGATCAAATCATAGACAGTTTGAGACATTACTCCCGTGAGGAAAAATGCGCATGGTGACTGTTGTATTCAATCCCGATGCAATTTCTGTGTTTCATCAAAACTCTGATAGTCCACAGATTACAGATTGCCTCCGGATGTTCATCGGAAACTACTACTGGTCTTCCTGGGAACGATCAAAGCATAGACTGTTTGAGGCATTACTCCCATGGTGGAAAGTGCGCATGGTGACTGTTGTATTCAATCACGATGCAATTTCTGTGTTTCATCAACACTTTGAAGGTGCACCGATTACCGAATGGCTCCAGATGTGCATCGGAAACTACTACTGCTCTTCGAGGAAACGATCAAACCATAGACTGTTTGAGACATTACTCCCGTGAAAGAAAGTGCGCATGGTGACTGTTGTATTCAATCCCGATGCAATTTCTGTGTTTCATCAACACTCAGTTAGTCCGCAAATTACAGAATGCCTCCAGATGTGCATCGGAAACTGCTACTGGTCTTCCAGGGAACGATCAAAGCGTAGACTGTTTGAGACATAACTCCCATGGGGGAATGTGGTCATGGTGACTGTTGTATTCAATGCCGATGCTATTTCTGTGTTTCATTAGCACTCGGATAGTCCACAGATTGAAGAATGCCTCCAGATGTGAATCGGAATCTACCATTGGTCTTGGGGGAAGGATCAAAGCGATGACAATTTGAGACATTACTCCAATGGAGAAATGTACGCATGGTGCCTGTTGTATTCAATCCCGATGCAATTTCTGTGTTTCAACAACACTTTGAAGGTCCACAGATTACAGAATGCCTCCAGATGTGCATCGAAAACTACTACTGGTCTTCCAGGGAACGATCAAAGCGTAGAAAGTTTGAGACATTACTCCCATGGAGGAAAGTGGTCATGGTGACTGTTGTATTCAATCCCGATGCAATTTCAGTGTTTCAACAACACTCTGATGGTCCAAAGATTACATAATGCCTCCAAATGTGCATCGGAAACTACTACTGGTCCTCCAGGGCGCGATCAAAGGATAGACTATTTGAGACATTACCCCTATGTAGGAAAGTGCGCATGGTGGCTGTTGTATTCAATCCCGATGCAATATCTGTGTTTCATCAACACTCAGATAGTCCCCAGATTACAGAATGCCTCCATATGTGCATCGGAAACTACTACTGGTCTTCCAGGGAACGATCAAAGCGTAGACTGTTTGAGACATTACTCCCATGGAGCAAAGTGCACATGGTGACTGTTGTATTCAATCCCGATGCAATTTCAGTGTTTCAACAACTCTCTGATAGTCCAACGATTACAGAATGCCTCCAGATGTGCATCGGAAACTACTACTGGTATTCCAGGCTACGATCAAAGCGTAGACTGTTTGAGACATTACTCCCATGGAGGAAAGTGCGCATGGTTACTGTTGTATTCAATCACGATGCAATTTCTGTGTTCATTAACACTCTGACAGTCCACAGATTACAGAATGCCTCCAGATGTGCATCGCAAACTACTACTGGTCTTCCAGGGAGCGATCAAAGCGAAACTGTATGAGACATCACTCCCATGTAGGAAAGTTCGCGTGGTGACTGTTGTATTCAATCCCGATGTAATTTCTGTGTTTCATCAACACTCAGATAGTCCACAGATTACAGAATGCCTCCAGATGTGCATCGGAAAGTACTACTGGTCTTCCAGGGAACGATCAAAGCGTAGGCGGCTTGAGACATAACTCCCATGGAGGAAAGTGGTCATGGTGACTGTTGTATTCAATCCCGATGCAATTTCTGTGTTTCATTAGCACTGGGATAGTCCACAGATTACAGAATGCCTCCAGATGTGCATCGGAAACTACTACTGGTCTTGAGGGGACGATCAAAGCGATGACTGTTTGAGACATTACTCCAATGGAGAAATGTACGCATGGTGCCTGTTGTATTCAGCCCGATGCAATTTCTGTGTTTCATCAACACTTTGAAGGTCCACAGATTACAGAATGCCTCCAGATGTGCATTGGAAACTACTAATGGTCTTCCAGGGAACGAACAAAGCGTAGACTGTTTGAGACATTACTCCTATGTAGGAAAGTGCGCATGGTGACTGTTGTATTCAAGCCCGATGCAATTTCAGTGTTTCAACAACACTCTGATAGTCCACAGATTATAGAATGCCTCCAGATGTGCATCGGGAACTACTACTGGTCTTCCAGGGAACGATCAAAGCGTAGACTGTTTGAGACAATACTCCCATGGAGGAAAGTCCGCACGGTGAGTTTTGTATTCAATCCCGATGCAATTTCTGTGTTTCATCAACACTCTGATAGTACACAGATTACACAATGCCTCCAGATGTGCATCGGAATCTACTAGTGGTCTTCCAGGGAGCAATAATAGCGTCGACTGTTTGAGACATTACTCCCATGGAGGCAAGTGCGCATGGTGACTGTTGTATTCAATCCAGATGCAATATCTGTGTTCATCAACACTCTGATAGTCCACAGATTACAGAATGCCTCCAGATGTGCATCGGAAACTACTACTGGTCTTCCAGGGAACGATCAAAGCGTAGACTGTTTGAGACATTACTCCCATGGAGGAAAGTGGTCATGGTGACTGTTATATTCAATCCCGGTGCAATTTCTGTGTTTCATTAGCCCTCAGATAGTCCACAGAATAAAGAACGCCTCCAGATGTGCATCGGAAACTACTACTGGTCTTGAGGGAACGATCAAAGCGATGACAGTTTGAGACATTACTGCAATGGAGAAATGTACGCATGGTGCCTGTTGCATTCAATCCCAATGCAATTTCTGTGTTTCATTGACACTTTGAAGGTCCACAGATTACAGAATGCCTCAAGATGTGCATCATAAACTACTAATGGTCTTCCAGGGAACGATCAAAGCGTAGACTGTTTGAGACATTACTCCCATGGAGGAAATTGCGCATAGTGACTGTTGTATTCAATCACGATGCAATTTCAGTGTTCCAACAACTCTCTGATAGTCCAACGATTACAGAATGCCTCCAGATGTGCATCGGAAACTACTACTGGTCTTCCAGGGACCGATTAAAGCGTAGACTGTTTGAGACATTACACCCATGGAAGAAAGTGAGCATGGTGACTGTTGTATACAATCCCGGTGCAATTTCTGTGTTTCATCAACACTCTGTTAGTCCACAGATTACAGAATGCTTCCAGATTTGTATCGGAAACCACTACAGGTCATCCAGGGAACGATCAAAGCGTAGACAGTTTGGGACATTACTCCTATGTAGGAAAGTGCGCAGGGTGACTTTGTATTCAATCCCGATGTAATTTCTGTGTTATATCAACACTCTGATAGTCCATAGATTACAGATTGCCTCCAGATGTGCATCAGAATCTACTACTGGTCTTCCAGGGAACGATTAAAGCGTAGACTGTTTGAGACATTACTCCCATGGAGGAAAGTGCGCATGGTGACTGTTGTATTCAATCCCAATGCAATTACTGTGTTTCATCAACACTCTGATTGTCCGCAGATTACACAATGTCTCCAGATGTGCATCGGAAACTACTACTGGTCTTCCAGGGAGCGATCAAAGCGTAAACTGTTTGAGACATTACTCCCATGGACGAAAGTCAGCATGGTGACTGTTGTATACAATCCCGATGCAATTTCTGTGTTTCATCAACACTCTGTTAGTCCACAGATTACAGAATGCTTCCAGATTTGTATCGGAAACTACTACTGGTCATCCAGGGAACGATCAAAGCGTAGACTGTTTGGGACATTACTACTATGTAGGAAAGTGCGCTGGGTGACTTTGTATTCAATCCCGATGTAATTTCTGTGTTATATCAACACTCTGATAGTCCACAGATTACAGATTGCGTCCAGATATGCATCAGAATCTACTACTGGTCTTCCAGGGAACGATCAATGCGTAGACTGTTTGAAACATTACTCTTATGGAGAAAAGTCCGGATGGTGACTGTGGTATTCAATCCCAATGCAATTTCTGTGCTTCAACAACACTCTGATAGTCCACAGGTTGCAGAATGCCTCCAGATGTGCATCGGAAACTACTACTGGTCTTCCGGGGAACTATCAAAGCGTAGACTGTTTGAGACATTACTCCCATGGAGGAAAGTCCGCATGGTGACTGTTGTATTCAATCCCGATGCAATTTCTGTGATTCAACAACACTCTGATAGTAAACAGATTACAGAATGCCCCCAGATGTGCATCGGAAACTACTACTGGTCTTCCAGGGAACGATCAAAGCGTAGGCTCTTTGAGACATTACTCCCATGGAGAAAAGTGGTCATGGTGACTGTTGCTTTCAATCCCACGGCAATTTCTGTGTATCATCAACACTTTGAAGGTCCTCAGATTACAGAATGCCTCCAGATGTGCATCGGAAACTACTACTGCTCTTCCAGGGAACGATCAAAGCGTAGACTGTTTCAGACATTCCTTCCATGGACGAAAGTGCACATGGTGCTTGTTGTATTCGATCCCGATGCAATATCAGTGTTTCAACAACACTCTGATAGTCCACAGGTTACAGAATGCCTCCAGATGTGCATCGGAAACTACTACTGGTCTTCCAGGGAACGATCAAAGCGTAGACTGTTTGAGACATTACTCCCATGGAGGAAAGTGCGCATGGTTTCTGTTGTATTCAATCACGATGCAATTTCTGTGTTCATTAACACTCTGACAGTCCACAGATTACAGAATGCCTCCAGATGTGCATCGCAAACTACTACTGGTCTTCCAGGGAGCGATCAAAGCGAAACTGTATGAGACATTACTCCCATGTAGGAAAGTGCGCGTGGTGACTGTTGTATTCAATCCCGATGTAATTTCTGTGTTTCATCAACACTCAGATAGTCCACAGATTACAGAATGCCTCCAGATGTGCATCGGAAAGTACTACTGGTCTTCCAGGGAACGATCAAAGCGTAGGCTGCCTGAGACATAACTCCCATGGAGGAAAGTGGTCATGGTGACTGTTGTATTCAATCCCGATGCAATTTCTGTGTTACATTAGCACTAGGATAGTCCACAGATTACAGAATGCCTCCAGATGTGCATCGGAAACTACTACTGGTCTTGAGGGGACGATCAAAGCGATGACTGTTTGAGACATTACTCCAATGGAGAAATGTACGCATGGTGCCTTTTGTATTCAGCCCGATGCAATTTCTGTGTTTCATCAACACTTTGAAGGTCCACAGATTACAGAATGCCTCCAGATGTGCATTGGAAACTACTAATGGTCTTCCAGGGAACGAACAAAGCGTAGACTGTTTGAGACATTACTCCTATGTAGGAAAGTGCGCATGGTGACTGTTGTATTCAATCCCGATGCAATTTCAGTGTTTCAACAACACTCTGATAGTCCACAGATTACAGAATGCCTCCAGATGTGCATCGGGAACTACTACTGGTCTTCCAGGGAACGATCAAAGCGTAGACTGTTTGAGACAATACTCCCATGGAGGAAAGTCCGCATGGTGACTTTTGTATACAATCCCGATGCAATTTCTGTGTTTCATCAACACTCTGATAGTACACAGATTACACATTGCCTCCAGATGTGCATCGGAAACTACTAGTGGTCTTCCAGGGAGCAATAATAGCGTCGACTGTTTGAGACATTACTCCCATGGAGGCAAGTGCGCATGGTGACTGTTGTATTCAATCCAGATGCAATATCTGTGTTCATCAACACTGTGATAGTCCACAGATTACAGAATGCCTCCAGATGTGCATCGGAAACTACTACTGGTCTTCCAGGGAACGATCAAAGCGTAGACTGTTTGAGACATTACTCCCATGGAGGAAAGTCCGCATGGTGACTGTTGTATTCATCCCGATGCAATTTCTGTATTTCAACAACACTCTGATAGTAAACAGATTACAGAATGCCTCCAGATGTGCATCGGAAACTACTACTGGTCTTCCAGGGAACGATCAAAGCGTAGACTGTTTGAGACATTGCTCCCATGGAGATAAGTGGTCATCGTGACCGTTGTATTCAATCCCCATGCAATTACTGTGTTTCATTAGCACTCGGATAATCCACAGATTAAAGAATGCCTCCAGATGTGCATCGGAAACTACTACTGGTCTTGAGGGAACGATCAAAGCGATGACAGTTTGAGACATTACTGCAATGGAGAAATGTACGCATGGTGCCTGTTGCATTCAATCCCGATGCAATTTCTGTGTTCCATCAACACTTTGAAGGTCCACAGATTACAGAATGCCTCAAGATGTGCATCATAAACTACTAATGGTCTTCCAGGGAACGATCAAAGCGTAGACTGTTTGAGACTTTACTCCCATGGAGGAAAGTGCGCATAGTGACTGTTGTATTCAATCACGATGCAATTTCAGTGTTTCAACAACTCTCTGATAGTCCAACGATTACAGAATGCCTCCAGATGTGCATCGGAAACTACTACTGGTCTTCCAGTGAACGATTAAAGCGTAGACTGTTTGAGACATTACTCCCATGGAGGAAACTGCGCATGGTGACTGTTGTATTCAATCCCAATGCAATTTCTGTGTTTCATCAACACTCTGATTGTCCACAGATTACACAATGCCTCCAGATGTGCATCGGAAACTACTACTGGTCTTACAGGGAGCGATCAAAGCGTAAACTGTTTGAGACATTACTCCCATGGAAGAAAGTGAGCATGGTGACTGTTGTATACAATCCCGATACAATTTCTGTGTTTCATCAACACTCTGTTAGTACACAGATTACAGAATGCTTCCAGATTTGTACCGGAAACCACTACAGGTCATCCAGGGAACGATCAAAGCGTAGACAGTTTGGGACATTACTCCTATGTAGGAAAGTGCGCATGGTGACTGTTGTATTCAATCCCGATGCAGTTTCTGTGTTTCAACACCATTCTGATAGTCCACAGATTACAGAATGCCTCTAGATGTGCATCGGAAACTACTACTGGTCTTCCAGGGAGCCTTCAAATCGTAAACTGTTTGAGACATTACTCCCATGGAGGAAAGTGCACATGGTGACTGTGGTATTCAATCCCGATGCAATTTCTGTGTTTCATTAACACTCTGATAGTCCCCAGATTACAGAATGCCTCCATATGTGCATCGGAAACTACTACTGGTCTTCCAGGGAACGATCAAAGCTTAGACTGTTTGAGACATTACTCCCATGGAGCAAAGTGCGCACGGTGACTGTTGTATTCAATCCCGATGCAATATCAGTGTTTCAACAACTCTCTGATAGTCCAACGATTACAGAATGCCTCCAGATGTGCAACGGAAACTACTACTGGTCTTCCAGGGAACGATCAAAGCGTAGACTGTTTGAGACATTACTCCCATGGAGGAAAGTCCGCATGGTGACTTTTGTATTCAATCCCGATGCAATTTCTGTGTTTCAACAGCATTCTAATAGTCCACAGATTTCAGAACGCCTCCAGGTGTACATCCTAAACTACTACTGGTATTCCAGGGAACGATCAAAGCGTAGACTATTTGAGACATTACTCCTATGTAGGAAAGTGCACATGGTGACTGTTGTATTCAATCCCGATGCAATATCTGTGTTTCATCAACACTCTGATAGTCCACAGATTACAGAATGCCTCCAGATGTGCATCGGAAACTACTACTGGTCCTCCAGGGAACTCAAAGCGTAAACTGTTTGAGACATTACTCCCATGCAGGAAAGTGCGCATGGTGACTGTTATATTCGATCCCGATACAATTTCTGTGTTTCATCTACACTCTGATAGTCCACAGATTACAGAATGCTTCCAGATGTGCATCGGAAACTTCTACTGGTACTCCAATGAACGATCAAAGCGTAGACTTTTTTAGACATTACTTCTATGTAGCAAAGTGCGCAGGGTGACTTTTGTATTCAATCCCGATGTAATTTCTGTGTTATATTAACACTCTGATAGTCCACAGACTACAGAATGCCTCTAGATGTGCATCGGAACCTACTACTGGTCTTCCAATGAACGATCAAAGCGTAGACTGTTTGAGACATTACTCCCATGGATGAAAGTCCGCATGGTGACTGTTGTATTCAACCCCGATGCAATTTCCGTGTTTCATCAACACTTTGAAGGTCCACAGATTACAGAATGCCTCAAGATGTGCATCATAAACTACTAATGGTCTTCCAGGGAACGATCAAAGCGTAGACTGTTTGAGACATTACTCCCATGGAGGAAAGTGCGCATAGTGACTGTTGTATTTAATCACGATGCAATTTCAGTGTTTCAACAACTCTCTGATAGTCCAACGCTTACAGAATGCCTCCAGATGTGCATCGGAAACTACTACTGGTCTTCCAGGGAACGATCAAAGCGTAGACTGTTTGAGACAATACTCCCATGGAGGAAAGTCCGCATGGTGACTGTTGTATTCAATCCCGACGCAATTTCTGTGTTTCATCAACACTCTGATAGTCCACAGGTTACAGAATTCTTCCAGATGTGCATCGGAAACTACTACTGGTATTGCAGGGAACGATCAAAGCGTAGACTTTTTGAGACATTACTCCTATGTAGGAAAGTGGGCAGGGTGACTTTTGTATTCAATCCCGATGTAATTTCTGTGATATATTAACACTCTGATAGTCCACAAATTACAGAATGCCTCCAGATGTGCATCGGAAACTACTACTGGTCTTCCAGGGAACTCAAAGCGTAAACTGTTTGAGACATTGCTCCCATGGAGGAATGTGCGCATGGTGACTGTTGTATTCAATCCCGATGCAATTTCTGTGTTTCATCAACACTCTGATAGTCCACAGATTACAGAATTCTTCCAGATGTGCATCGGAAACTACTACTGGTATTCCAGGGAACGATCAAAGCGTAGACTTTTTGAGACATTACTCCTATGTAGGAAAGTGGGCAGGGTGACTTTTGTATTCAATCCCGATGTAATTTCTGTGATATATTAACACTCTGATAGTCCACAAATTACAGAATGCCTCCAGATGTGCATCGGAAACTACTACTGGTCTTCCAGGGAACGATCAAAGCGTAGACTGTTTGAGACATTACTTCCATGGAGGAAAGTCCGCATGGTGACTGTTGTATTCATCCCGATGCAATTTCTGTATTTCAACAACACTCTGATAGTAAACAGATTACAGAATGCCTCCAGATGTGCATCGGAATCTACTACTGGTCGTCCAGGGAACGATCAAAGCGTAGACTGTTTGAGACATTACTCCCATGGAGGAAAGTGCGCATGGTGACTGTTGTATTCAATCCCGATGTAATTTTTGTGTTATATTAACACTCTGATAGTCCACAGATTACAGAATGCCTCCAGATGTGCATCGGAAACTACTAATGGTCTTCCAGATAACGATCAAAGCGTAGACTGTTTGAGACATTACTCCCATGGAGGAAAGTAGTCATGGTGACTGATGTATTCAATCCCGATGCAATTTCTGAGTTTCATTAGCACTCGGATAGTCCATAGATTAAAGAATGCCTCCAGATGTGCATCGGAAACTACTACTGGTCTTGAGGGAACGATCAAAGCGATGACAGTTTGAGATATTACTGCGATGTAGAAATGTACTCATGGTGCGTGTTGTATTCGATCCCGATGCAGTTTCTGTGTTTCAACAACACTCTGATAGTATACAGATTACAGATTGCCTCCAGATGTGCATCGGAAACTACTACTGGTCTTCCAGGGAGCGATCAAAGCGTAGACTGTTTGAGACATTACTCCCATGGAGGAAAGCGCGTGGTGACTGTTGTATTCAATCACGATGCAATTTCTGTGTTTCATCAAAACTTTGAAGGTCCACAGATTACGGAATGCCTCCAGATGTGCATCGGAAGCTACTACTGGTCGTCGAGGGAACAATCAAATCATAGACTGTTTGAGACATTACTCCCGTGGGGAAAAATGCGCATGGTCACCGTTGTATTCAATCCCGATGCAATTTCTGTGTTTCATCAACACTCTGATAGTCCACAGATTACAGATTGCCTCCGGATGTGCATCGGAAACTACTACTGGTCTTCCTGGGAACGATCAAAGCGTAGACTGTTTGAGACATTACTCCCGTGAAAGAAAGTGCGCATGGTGACTGTGGTATTCAATCCCGATGCAATTTCTGTGTTTCATCAACACTCAGTTAGTCCGCAGACTACAGAATGCCTACAAATGTGCATCGGAAACTGCTACTGGACTTCCAGGGAACGATCAAAGCGTAGACTGATTGAGACATTACTCCCATGGGGGAAAGTGGTCATGGTGACTGTTGTATTCAATGCCGATGCTATTTCTGTGTTTCATCAATACTTTGAAGGTCCACAGATTACAGAATGCCTCCAGATGTGCATCGGAAACTACTACTGGTCTTCCAGGGAACGATCAAAGCGTAGACTGTTTGAGACATTACTCCCATGGAGGAAAGTCCGCATGGTGACTGTTGTATTCAATCCCGATGCAATTTCTGTGTTTCAACAACATTCTGATAGTCCACAGATTACAGAATGCCTCCAGATGTGCATCGGAAACTACTACTGGTCTTGAGGGAACGATCAAAGCGATGACAGTTTGAGACATTACTCCAATGGAGAAATGTACGCATGGTGCCTGTTGTATTCAATCCCGATGCAATTTCTGTGTTTCATCAACACTTTGAAGGTCCAAAGATTACAGAATGTCTCCAGATGTGCATCAGAAACTGCTACTGGTCTTCCAGGGAACGATCAAAGCGTAGACTGTTTAAGACATTACTCCCATGGAGCAAAGTGCGCATGGTGACTGTTGTATTCAATCCCGATGCAATTTCAGTGTTTCAACAACTCTCTGATAGTCCAACGATTACAGAATGCCTCCAGATGTGCATCGGAAACTACTACTGGTCTTCCAGGGAACGATCAAAGTGTAGACTGTTTGAGACATTACTCCCATGGAGGAAAGTCCGCATGGTGAGTGTTGTATTCAATCCGGATGCAATTTCTGTGATTCAACAACATTCTGATAGTCCACAGATTACAGAATGCCTCCAGGTGTGCATCCTAAACTACTACTGGTATTCCAGGGAACGATCAAAGCGTAAACTATTTGAGACATTACTCCTATGTAGCAAAGTGCGCAGGGTGACTTTTGTATTCAATCCCGATGTAATTTCTGTGTTATATTAACACTCTGATAGTCCACAGACTACAGAATGCCTCCAGATGTGCATCGGAACCTACTACTGGTCTTCCAGGGAACGATCAAAGCGTAGACTGTTTGAGACATTACTGCCATGGTTGAAAGTCCGCATGGTGACTGTTGTATTCAATCCCGATGCAATTTCTGTGTTTCAACAACACTCTGATAGTAAACAAATTACAGATTGCCTCCAGATGTGCATCGGAAACTACTACTGGTCTTCCAGGGAACGATCAAAGCGTAGACTGTTTGAGACATTTCTTCCATGGAGAAAAGTGGTCATGGTGATTGTTGTATTCAATCAAGATGCAATTTCTGTGTTTCATTAGCACTCGGATAGTCCACAGATTAAAGAATGCCTCCAGATGTGCATCGGGAACTACTACTGGTCTTGAGGGAACGATCTAAGCGATGACAGTTTGAGACATTACTGCAATGGAGAAATGTAAGCATGGTGCCTGTTGTATTCAATCACGATGCAATTTCTGTGTTTCAACAACACTCTGATAGTAAACAGATTACAGAATGTCTCCAGATGTGCATCGGAAGCTACTACTGGTCTTCCAGGAAGCGATCAAAGTTTAGACTGTTTGAGACATTACTCCCATGGAGGAAAGCGCGTGGTGGCTGTTGTATTCAATCACGATGCAATTTCTGTGTTTCATCACAACTTTGAAGGTCCACAGATTACAGAATGCCTCCAGATGTGCATCGGAAGCTACTACTGGTCTTCGAGGGAACGATCAAATCATAGACAGTTTGAGACATTACTCCCGTGAGGAAAAATGCGCATGGTGACTGTTGTATTCAATCCCGATGCAATTTCTGTGTTTCATCAAAACTCTGATAGTCCACAGATGACAGATTGCCTCCGGATGTTCATCGGAAACTACTACTGGTCTTCCTGGGAACGATCAAAGCATAGACTGTTTGAGGCATTACTCCCATGGAGCAAAGTGCACATGGTGACTGTTGTATTCAATCCCGATGCAATTTCAGTGTTTCAAAAACTCTCTGATAGTCCAACGATTACAGAATGCCTCCAGATGTGCATCGGAAACTACTACTGGTCTTCCAGGGAACACAAAACGTAATCTGTTTGAGACATTACTGCCATGGGGGAAAGTGCGCATGGTGACTGTTTTATTCAATCCCGATACAATTTCTGTGTTTCATTAACACTCTGATAGTCCACAGATTACAGAATGCTTCCAGATGTGCATCGGAAACTACTACTGGTACTCCAGGGAACGATCAAAGCGTAGACTTTTTTAGACATTACTTCTATGTAGCAAAGTGCGCAGGGTGACTTTTGTATTCAATCCCGATGTAATTTCTGTGTTATATTAACACTCTGATAGTCCACAGACTACAGACTGCCTCCAGATGTGCATCGGAACCTACTACTGGTCTTCCAGGGAACGATCAAACCGTAGACTGTTTGAGACATTACTGCCATGGATGAAAGTCCGCATGGTGACTGTTGTATTCAATCCCGATGCAATTTCTGTGTTTCAACAACACTCTGATAGTAAACAGATTACAGATTGCCTCCAGATGTGCATCGGAAACTACTACTGGTCTTCCAGGGAACGATCAAAGCGTAGACTGTTTGAGACATTACTCCCATGGAGAAAACTGGTCATGGTGACTGTTGTATTCAATCCCGATGCAATTTCTGTGTTTCATTAGCACTCGGATAGTCCACAGATTAAAGAATGCCTCCAGATGTGCATCGGAAACTACTACTGGTCTTGAGGGAACGATCTAAGCGATGACAGTTTGAGACATTACTGCAATGGAGAAATGTACGCATGGTGCCTGTTGTATTCAATCCCGATGCAATTTCTGTGTTTCATCAATACCTTGAAGGTCCACAGATTACAGAATGCCTCAAGATGTGCATCATAAACTACTAATGGTCTTCCAGGGAACGATCAAAATGTAGCCTGTTTGAGACATTACTCCCATGGAGGAAAGTGCTCATAATGACTGTTGTTTTTAATCCCGATGCAATTTCAGTGTTTCAACAACTCTCTGATAGTCCAACGATTACAGAATGCCTCCAGATGTGCATCGGAAACTACTACTGGTCTTCCAGGGAACGATCAAAGCGTAGACTGTTTGAGACATTACTCCCATGGAGGAAAGTCCGCATGGTGACTGTTGTATTCAATCCCGATGCAATTTCTGTGTTTCAACAACACTCTGATAGTAAACAGATTACAGAATGCCTCCAGATATGCATCGGAAACTACTACTGATCTTCCAGGGAACGATCAAAGCAGAGACTGTTTGAGACATTCCTCATCTGGAGGAAAATGGGCATGGTGACTGTTGTATTCAATCCCGATGCAATTTCTGTGTTTCATCAACACTCTGATAGTACACAGATTACACAATGCCTCCAGATGTGCATCGGAAACTACTAGTGGTCTTCCAGGGAGCAATCAAAGCGTCGACTGTTTGAGACATTACTCCCATGGAGGAAAGTGCGCATGGTGACTGTTGTATTCAATCCAGATGCAATTTCTGTGTTCATCAACACTCTGAAACCAGAATGACATTTTCACTCTGCCGCTTAGTGTGCGCTGATATGAAACATCCTGGCAGATTAAAACTGTGTGCCCGACCGAGACTCGAACTCGGGACCTTTGCCTTTCGCGGGCAAGTGCTCTACCAACTGAGCTACCGAAGCACGACTCACGTCCGGTACTCACAGCCTTACTTCTGCCAGTATCCGTCTCCTGCCAGGAAGTTTCATATCAGCGCACACTCCGCTTCAGAGTGAAAATCTCATTCTGGAAACATCCCCCAGGCTGTGGCTAAGCCAAGTCTCCGCAATATCCTTTCTTTCAGGAGTGCTAGATCTGCAAGTTTCGCAGAAGAGCTTCTGTAAAGGTATGAGACGGATACTGGCAGAAGTAAGGCTGTGAGTACCGGACGTGAGTCGTGCTTCGGTAGCTCAGTTGGTAGAGCACTTGCCCGCGAAAGGCAAAGGTCCCGAGTTCGAGTCTCGGTCGGGCACACAGTTTTAATCTGCCAGGAAGTTTCAACACTCTGATAGTCCACAGATTACAGAATGCCTCCAGATGTGCATCGGAATCTACTACTGGTCTTCCAGGGAACTCAAAGCGTAAACTGTTTGAGACATTACTCCCATGGAGGAAAGTGAGCGTGGTGACTGTTGTATTCAATCCCGATACAATTTCTGTGTTTCATCAACACTCTGATAGTCCACAGATTACAGAATTCTTCCAGATGTGCATCGGAAACTACTACTGGTATTCCAGGGAACGATCAAAGCGTAGACTTTTTGAGACATTACTCCTATGTAGGAAAGTGCGCAGGGAGACTTTTGTATTCAATCCCGATGTAATTTCTGTGTTATATTAACACTCTGATAGTCCACAGATTACAGAATGCCTCCAGATATGCATCGGAAACTACTACTGGTCTTCCAGGGAACGATCAAAGCGTAGACTGTTTGAGACATTACTCCCACGGAGGAAAGTCCGCATGGTGACTGTTGTATTCATCCCGATGCAATTTCTGTGCTTCAACAACATTTTGATAGTAAACACATTACAGAATGCCTCCAGATGTGCATCGGAAACTACTACTGGTCGTCCAGGGAACGATCAAACCGTAGACTGTTTGAGACATTACTCCCATGGAGGAAATTGGTCATGGTGACTGTTGTATTCAATCCCGATGCAATTTCTGTGTTTCATTAGCACTCGGATAGTCCAAAGAATAAAGAATGCCTCCAGATGTGCATCGGAAGCTACTACTGGTCTTGAGGGAACAATCAAAGCGATGAGAGTTTGAGACATTACTGCAATGGAGACATGTACGCATGGTGCCTGTTGTATTCAATCCCGATGCAATTTCTGTGTTTCAACAACACTCTGATAGTAAACAGATTACAGAATGCCTCCAGATGTGCATCGGAAACTACTACTGGTCATCCAGGGAGCGATCAAAGCGTAGACTGTTTGAGACATTACTCCCATGGAGGAAAGCACGTGGTGACTGTTGTATTCAATCACCATGCAATTTCTGTGTTTCATCAACACTTTGAAGGTCCGCAGATTACCGAATCGTTCCAGATGTGCATCGGAAACTACTACTCTTCTTCGAGGAAACGATCAAAGCATAGACTGTTTGAGACATTACTCCCGTGAAAGAAAGTGCGCATGGTGACTGTTGTATTCAATCCCGATGCAATTTCTGTGTTTCATCAACACTTTGAAGGTCCACAGATTACAGAATGCCTCCAGATGTGCATCGGAAACTACTACTGGTCTTCCAGGGAACGATCAAAGCGTAGACTATTTGAGACATTACTCCCGTGGAGGAAAGCCCGCATGGTTACTGTTGTATTCAATCCCGATGCAATTTCTGTGGTTCAACAACATTCTGATAGTCCACAGATTACAGAACGCCTCCAGATGTGCATCCTAAACTACTACTGGTCTTCCAGGGAATGATCAAAGCGTAGACTATTTGAGACATTACTCCCGTGGAGGAAAGCCCGCATGGTTACTGTTGTATTCAATCCCGATGCAATTTCTGTGTTTCAACAACATTCTGATAGTCCACAGATTACAGAACGCCTCCAGATGTGCATCCTAAACTACTACTGGTTTTACAGGGAACCATCAAAGCGTAGACTATTTGAGACATTACTCCTATGTAGGAAAGTGCGCATGGTGACTGTTGTATTCAATCCCGATGCAATATCTGTGTTTCATCAACACTCTGATAGTCCACAGATTACAGAATGCCTTAAGATGTGCATCGGAAACTATTACTTGTCTTCCAGGGAACGATCAAAGCGTAGACTCTTTGAGACATTACTCCCGTGGAGGAATGTGTGAATGGTGACTGTTGTATTCAATCCCGATGCAATTTCTGTGTTTCAAAAACACTCTGATAGTCCACAGATTACAGAATGCCTCCAGATGTGCATCGGAAACTACTACTGGTCTTCCTGGAAACGATCAAATCATAGACTGTTTGAGACATTATTCCCATGGAGGAAAGTGCGCATGGTGACTGTTGTATTCAATCACGATGCAATTTCTGTGTTTCATCAACACTTTGAAGGTCCACAGATTAGAGATTGCATCCAGATGTGCATCGGAAACTACTACTGGTCTTCGAGGGAACGGTCAAATCATTGACTGTTTGAAACATTACTCAAGTGGGGGAAAGTGCGCATGGTGACCGTTGTATTGAATCCCGATGCAATTTCTGTGTTTCATCAACACTCTGATAATCCACAGACTACAGAATAATTCCAGATGTGCATCGGAAACTACTACTGGTCTTCCAGGTAACGATCAGGGCGTAGACTATTTGAGACATTACTCCTGTGTAGGAAAGTGCGCATATTGACTGTTGTACTCAATCCCGATGCAGTATCTGTGTTTCATCAACACAATGATAGTCCACGGATTACAGAATGCCTCCAGATGTGCATCGGAAACTACTACTGGTCTTCCAGGGAACGATCAAAGCGTAATCTGTTTGAGACATTACTCCCATGGAAGAAAGTCCGCATGGTGACTGTTGTATTCAATCCCGATGCAATTTCTTTGTTTCAACAACCGTCTGATAGTAAACAGATTACAGAATGCCTCCAGATGTGCATCGGAAACTACTACTGGTCTTCCAGGGAACGATCAAAGCGTAGGCTGTTTCAGACATAACTCCCATGGAGGAAAGTGGTCATGGTTACTGTTGTATTCTATCCCGATGCAATTTCTGAGTTTCATTAGCACTCGGATAGTCCACAGATTACAGAATGCCTCCAGATGTGCATCGGAAACTACTACTGGTTTTCAGGGAACGATCAAAGCGATGACAGTTTGATACATTACTACAATGGAGAAATGTACGCATGCTGGCTGTTGTATTCAATCACGATGAAATTTCTGTGTTTCATCAACACTTTGAAGGTCCACAGATTACAGAATGCCTCCAGATGTGCATCGGAAACTACTACTGGTCTTCCAGGGAACGAACAAATCGTAGACTGTTTGAGACATTACTCCTATGTTGGAATGTGCGCATGGTGACTGTTGTATTGAATCCCGATGTAATTACTGTGTTTCATCTACACTCTGATGGTCCACAGATTACAGAATTCCTCCAGATGTGAATCGGAAACTTCTACTGGT
Source organism: Schistocerca gregaria (assembly GCF_023897955.1). Classification (NCBI taxonomy): domain Eukaryota; kingdom Metazoa; phylum Arthropoda; class Insecta; order Orthoptera; family Acrididae; genus Schistocerca; species Schistocerca gregaria. The sequence goes on along the minus strand of NC_064926.1, from coordinate 16,910,203 downwards.
CTTCCAGGGAACGATCAAAACGTAGACTGTTTGAGACATTACTCCCATGGAGGAAAGTGCGCAAGGTGACTGTTGTATTCAATCCCGATGCAATTTCAGTGTTTCAACAACACTCTGATAGTCCACAGATTACAGTATGCCTCCAAATGTGCATCGGAAACTACTACTGGTCTTCCAGGGAACGATCAAAGCGTAGACTATTTGAGACACTACTCCTATGTAGGAAAGTGCGCATGGTGACTGTTATATTCAATCCCGATGCAATATCTGTGTTTCATCAACTCTCTGATAGTCCACAGATTACAGAATGCCTCCAGATGTGCATCGGAAACTACTACTGGTCTTCCAGGGAACGATCAAAGCGTAGACTGTTTGAGTCATTACTCCCATGGATTAAAGTGCGCAAGGTCACTGTTGTATTCAATACCGATGCAATTTCTGTGTTTCAACAACACTCTGATAGTAAACAGATTACAGAATTCCTCCAGATGTGCATCGGAAACTACTACTGGTCTTCCAGGGAACTATCAAAGCGTAGACTGTTTGAGACATTACTCCCATTTCGGAAAGTGGTCATGGTGACCGTTGTATTCAATCCCGATGCTATTCCTGTGTTTCATTAGCACTCGGATAGTCCACAGATTAAAGAATGCCTCCAGATGTGCATCGGAGTCTACTACTGGTCTTGAGGGAACGATCAAAGCGATGACAGTTTGAGACATTACTCCAATTGAGAAATGTACGCGTGGTGTCTGTTGTATTCAATCCCGATGCAATTTCTGTGTTTCATCAACACTTTGAAGGCCCACTGATTACAGAATGCCTCCAGATGTGCATCGGAAACTACTACTGGTCTTCCAGGGAACGATCAAAGCGTAGACTGTTTGAGACATTACTCACATGGAGGAAAGTGCGCATGGTGTCTGTTGTATTCAATCCCGAAGCAATTTCAGTGTTTCAACAACACTCTGATAGTCCACAGATTACAGAATGCATCCAGATGTGCATCGGAAACTACTACTGGTCTTTCAGGGAACGATCAAAGCGTAGACTATTTGAGACATTACTCCTATGTAGGAAAGTGCGCATGGTGATTATTGTATTCAATCCCGATGCAATATCTGTGTTTCATCAACACTCTGATAGTCCACAGATTACAGAATGCCTCCAGATGTGCATCGGAAACTACTACTGGTCTTCCAGGGAACGATCAAAGCGTAGACTGTTTGAAACATTACTCCCATGGATGAAAGTGCGCATGGTGACGGTTGTATTCAATCCCGATGCAAATTCAGTGTTTTAACAACTTTCTGAGAGTCCACGGATTACAGAATGCCTCGAGATGTGCATCGGAAAGTACTACTGGTATTCCAAGGAACGATCAAAGCGTAGACTGAGACATTACTCCCATGGAGGAATTACCGCATGGTGACTGTTGTATTCAATCCCGATGCAATTTCAGTGTTTCAACAACACTCTGATAGTCCACAGATTACAGAATGCCTCCAGATGTGCATCGGAAACTACTACTGGTCTTCCAGGGAACGATCAAAGCATAAACTGTTTGAGACATTACTCCCGTGGAGGAAAGTGCGCATAGTGACTGTTGTATTCAATCCCGATGCAATTTCCGTGTTTCATCAACACTCTGATAGTCCACAGATTACAGAATGCATCCAGATATGCATCGGAAGCTACTACTGGTCTTCCAGGGAATGATCAAAGCGTAGACTGTTTGAGACATTACTCATCTGGAGGAAAATGCGAATGGTGACTGTTGTGTTCAATCCCCGATGCAATTTCTGTGTTTCATCAACACTCTGATAGTCCACAGATTACACAATGCCTCCAGATGTGCATCGGAAGCTACTACTGGTCTTCCAGGGAACGATCAAAGCGTAAACTGTTTGAGACATTACTCTCATGGAAGAAAGTGCGGATGGTGACTGTTGTATCAAATCCCGATGCAATTTCTGTGTTTCATCATACTCTGATAGTCCCCAGATTACAGAATGCTTCCAGATGTGCATGGGAAACTACTACTGGTATTCCAGGGAACGATCAAAGCGTAGACTTTTTGAGACATTTCTCCTATGTAGGAAAGTGCGCAGGGTGACTTTTGCATTCAATCCCGATGTAATTTCTGTGTTATATTATCACTCTGATAGTCCACAGATTACAGAATGCCTCCAGATGTGCATCGGAACCTACTACTGGTCTTCCAGGGAACGATAAGAGCGTAGACTGTTTGAGACATTACTCCCATTGATGAAAGTCCGCATGGTGACAGTTGTAATCAATCCCGATGCAATTTCTGTGTTTCAACAACACTCAGATAGTAAACAGATTACAGAATGCCTCCAGATGTGCATCGTAAACTACTACTGGTCTTCGAGGGAACGATCAAACCATAGACTGCTTGAGACATTACTCCCGTGGGGGAAAATGCGCATGGTTACTGTTGTATTCAATCCCGATGCAATTTCTGTGTTTCATCAACACTCTGATAGTCCACAGATTACAGATTGCCTCCACATGTGCATCGGAAACTACTACTGGTCTTCCTGGGAACGATCAAAGGATAGACTGTTTGAGGCATTACTCCCATGGAGGAAAGTGCGCATGGTGACTGTTGTATTCAATCCCGATGCAATTTTTGTGTTTCATCAACACTCTGACAGTCCAAAGATTACACATTGCCTCCAGATGTGCATCGGGAACTACTACTGGTCTTCCAGGGAACGATCAAAGCGTAGACTGTTTGAGACATTACTCCCATGGTGGAAAGCGCGTGGTGACTGTTGTATTCAATCCCGATGCAATTTCTGTGTTCATCAACACTCTGATAGTCCATAGATTACATATTGCCTCCAGATATGCATCGGAAACTACTACTGGTCTTCCTGGGAACGATCAAAGCATAGACTGTTTGAGGCATTACTCCCATGGAGGAAAGTGCGCATGGTGACTGTTGTATTCAATCCCGATGCAATTTTTGTGTTTCATCAACACTCTGACAGTCCAAAGATTACACATTGCCTCCAGATGTGCATCGGGAACTACTACTGGTCTTCCAGGGAACGATCAAAGCGTAGACTGTTTGAGACATTACTCCCATGGTGGAAAGCGCGTGGTGACTGTTGTATTCAATCCCGATGCAATTTCTGTGTTCATCAACACTCTGATAGTCCACAGACTACAGATTGCCTACAAATGTGCATCGGAAACTACTACTGGTCTTCCTGGGAACGATCAAATAATAGACTGTTTGCGACATTACTCCCGTGTTGGAAAGTGCGTATGGGCACTGTTGTATTCAATCCCGATGCAATTTCTGTGTTTCATAAACACTCTGATAGTCCACAGATTACAGAATGCCTCCAGATGTGCATCGGAAACTGCTACTGGTCTTCCAGGGAACGATCAAAGCGTAGACTGTTTGAGACATTACTCCCATGGAATAAAGTTCGAATGTTGACTGTTGTATTCAATCCCGATGCAATTTCTGTGTTTCATCAACACTTTAAAGGTCCATAGATTACAGAATGCCTTCAGATGTGCATCGGAAACTACTGGTCTTCGAGGAAACGATCAAATCATAGAATGTTTGAGACATTACTCCCGAGGAAGAAAGTGCGCATGGAGACTGTTGTATTCAATCCCGATGCAATTTCTGTGTTTCATCAACACTCTGATAGTACACAGATTACAGATTTCCTCCACATGTGCGTCGGAAAGTACTACTGGTCTTCCTGGGAACGATCAAAACATAGACTTATTGAGGCATTACTCCCATGGAGGGAAGTGCGCATGGTGACTGTTTTATTCAATCACGATGCAATTTCTGTGTTTCATCAACACTTTGAAGGTCCACAGATTACCGAATGGCTCCAGATGTGCATCGGAAGCTACTACTGGTCTTCGAGGAAACGATCAAATCATAGACGGTTTGAGACAATACTCCCGTGGAAGAAAGTGCGCATGGTGACTGTTGTATACAATCCCGATGCTATTTCTGTGTTTCATCAACACTCAGTTAGTCCACAGATTACAGAATGCCTCCAGATGTGCATCGGAAACTGCTACTGGTCTTCCAGGGAACGATCAAAGCGTAGACTGTTTGAGACATTACTCCCGTGGAGGAAAGTGCGAATGGTGACTGTTGTATTCAATCCCGATGGAATTTCTGCGTTTCATCAACACTCTGATAGTACACAGATTACCGATTGCCTCCAGACGTGCATCGGAAACTTCTACTGGTTTCGGGGGAACGATCAAATCATTCACTGTTTGAGACATTACTCCCGTGGGGGAAAGTGCGCATGGTGACTGTTCTATTCAATCCCGATGCAATTTCTGGTTTTCATCAACACTCTGATAGTCCACAGACTACAGATTGCCTACAGATGTGCATCGGAAACTACTACTGTTCTTCCTGGGAACGATCAAAGTATAGACTGTTTGAGACATTACTCCCATGGTGAAAAGTGCGCATGGTGACTGTTGTATTCAATCCCGATGCAATTTTTGTGTTTTATCAACACTCTGGCAGTCCGCAGATTACACAATGCCTCCAGATGTGGATCGGGAACTACTACTGGTCTTCCTGGGACCGATCAAAGCGCAGACTGTTTGAGACATTACTCCCATGGTGGAAAGTGCGTGGTGACTGTTGTATTCCATCCCGATGCAATTTCTATGTTTCATCAACACTCAGTTAGTCCACAGATTACAGAATGCCTCCAGATTTGCATCGGAAACTGCTACTGGTCTTCCAGGGAAGGATCAAAGCGTAGACTGTTTGAGGCATTACTCCCATGGAGGAAAGTGCGCATGGTGACTGTTCTATTCAATCACGATGCAATTTCAGTGTTTCATCAACACTTTGAAGGTCCACAGATTACAGAATTCCTCCAGATGTGCATCGGAAACTACTACTGGTCTTAGAGGAAACGATCAAATCATAGACTGTTTGAGACATTACTCCCGAGGAAGAAAGTGCGCATGGTGACTGTTGTATTCAATACCGATGCAAATTCTGTGTTTCATCAACACTCAGTTAGTCCACAGATTATAGAATGCTTCCGGATGTGCATCGGAAACTACTACTGGTCTTCCAAGGAACGATCAAAGCGTAGACTCTTTGAACCATTACTCCCATGGAGGAAAGTGCGAATGGTGACTGTTGTATTCAATCCAGATGCAATTTCTGTGTTTCATCAACACTCTGATAGTCCACAGATTAAAGATTGCCTACAAATGTGCATCGGAAACTACTACTGGTCTTCCTGGTAACGATCAAAGCTTAGACAGTTTGAGACATTACTCCCATGGAGGAAAATGCGCATGGTGACTGTTGTATTCAATCACGATGCAATTTCTGTGTTTAATCAACACTTTGAAGGTCCACAGATTACAGATTGCCTCCAGATGTGCATCGGAAACTGCTACTGGTCTTCCAGGGAACGATCAAAGCGTTGACTGTTTGAGACATTACTCCCATGGAGGAAAGTGCGAATGGTGACTGTTGTATTCAATCCCGATGCAATTTCTGTGTTTCATCAACACTCTGATTGTCCACAGACTCCAGATTGCCTCCAGATGTGCATCGGAAACTACTACTGGTCTTCCTGGGAACGATCAAAGCATAGACTGTTTGATTCATTACTCCCATGGAGGAAAGTGCGCATGGTGACTGTTGTATTCAATCACGATGCAATTTCTGTGTTCCATCAACACTTTGAAGGTCCACAGATTACAGAATGCCTCCATATGTGCATCGGAAACTGCTACTGGTCTTCCAGGGAACGATCAAAGCGTAGACTGTTTGAGACATTACTCCCATGGACCAAATTTGCGAATGGTGACTGTTGTATTCAAACCCGATGGAATTTCTGCGTTTCATCAACACTCTGATAGTCCACAGATTACCGATTGCCTCCTGACGTGCATCGGAAACTACTACTGGTTTCGGGGGAACGATAAAATCATTCACTGTTTGAGACATTACTCCCGTGGGGGAAAGTGCGCATGGTGACTGTTGTATTCAATCCCGATGCAATTTCTGGTTTTCATCAACACTCTTATAGTCCACAGACTACAGATTGCCTCCAGATGTGCATCGGAAACTACTACTGTTCTTCCTGGGAACGATCAAAGCATAGACTGTTTAAGACATTACTCCCATGGTGGAAAGTGCGCATGGTGACTGTTGTAATCAATCCCGATGCAATTTTTGTGTTTTATCAACACTCTGACAGTCCACAGATTACACAATGCCTCCAGATGTGGATCGGGAACTACTACTGGTCTTCCTGGGACCGATCAAAGCGCAGACTGTTTGAGACATTACTCCCATGGTGGGAAGTGCGTGGTGACTGTTGTATTCAATCCCGATGCAATTTCTATGTTTCATCAACACTCAGTTAGTCCACAGATTACAGAATGCCTCTAGATGTGCATCGGAAACTGATACTGGTCTTTCAGGGAATGATCAAAGCGTAGACTGTTTGAGGCATTACTCCCATGGAGGAAAGTGCGCATGGTGACTGTTCTATTCAATCACGATGCAATTTCAGTGTTTCATCAACACTTTGAAGGTCCACAGATTACAGAATTCCTCCATATGTGCATCGGAAACTACTACTGGTCTTAGAGGAAACGATCAAATCATAGACTGTTTGAGACATTACTCCCGAGGAAGAAAGTGCGCATGGTGACTGTTGTATTCAATACCGATGCAAATTCTGTGTTTCATCAACACTCAGTTAGTCCACAGATTATAGAATGCCTCCGGATGTGCATCGGAAACTACTACTGGTCTTTTAGGGAACGATCAAAGCGTAGACTCTTTGAACCATTACTCCCATGGAGGAAAGTGCGAATGGTGACTGTTGTATTCAATCCAGATGCAATTTCTGTGTTTCATCAACACTCCGATAGTCCACAGATTACAGATTGCCTACAAATGTGAATCGGAAACTACTACTGGTCTTCCTGGTAACGATCAAAGCATAGACTGTTTGAGACATTACTCCCATGGAGGAAAATGCGAATGGTGACTGTTGTATTCAATCACGATTCAATTTCTGTGTTTCATCAACACTTTGAAGGTCCACAGATTACAGATTGCCTCCAGATGTGCATCGGAAACTTCTACTGGTCTTCGAGGGAACGATCAAATGATTGACTGTTTGAGACATTACTCCCGTGGGGGAAAATGCGCATGGTGACTGTTCTATTGAATCACGATGCAATTTCAGTGTTTCATCAACACTTTGAAGGTCCACAGATTACAGAATTCCTCCAGATGTGCATCGGAAACTACTACTGGTCTTAGAGGAAACGATCAAATCATAGACTGTTTGAGACATTACTGCCGAGGAAGAAAGTGCGCATGGTGACTGTTGTATTCAATACCGATGCAATTTCTGTGTTTCATCAACACTTTGAAGGTCCACAGATTACAGAATTCCTCCAGATGTGCATCGGAAACTACTACTGGTCTTAGAGGAAACGATCAAATCATAGACTGTTTGAGACATTACTCCCGAGGAAGAAAGTGCGCATGGTGACTGTTGTATTCAATCCCGATGCAAATTCTGTGTTTCATCAACACTCAGTTAGTCCACAGATTTTAGAATGCCTCCGGATGTGCATCGGAAACTCCTACTGGTCTTCCAGGGAACGATCAAAGCGTAGACTCTTTGAACCATTACTCCCATGGAGGAAAGTGCGAATGGTGACTGTTGTATTCTATCCAGATGCAATTTCTGTGTTTCATCAACACTCTGATAGTTACAGATTACAGATTGCCTACAAATGTGCATCGGAAACTACTACTGGTCTTCCTGGTAACGATCAAAGCACAGACTGTTTGAGACATTACTCCCATGGAGGAAAATGCGCATGGTGACTGTTGTATTCAATCACGATGCAATTTCTGTGTTTCATCAACACTTTGAATTTCCACAGATTACAGATTGCCTCCAGATGTGCATCGGAAACTACTACTGGTCTTCGAGGGAACGATCAAATGATTGACTGTTTGAGACATTACTCCTGTGGGGGAAAGTGCGCATGGTGACTGTTGTATTCAATCACGATGCAATTACTGTGTTTCATCAACACTCAGTTAGTCCACAGATTACAGAATGCCTCCAGATGTGCATCGGAAACTGCTACTGGTCTTCCAGGGAACGATCAAAGCGTTGACTGTTTGAGACATTACTCCCATGGAGGAAAGTGCGAATGGTGACTGTTGTATTCAATCCCGATGCAATTTCTGTGTTTCATCAACACTGATTGTCCACAGACTACAGATTGCCTCCAGATGTGCATCGGAAACTACTTCTGGTCTCCCTGGGAACGATCAAAGCATAGACTGTTTGAGGCATTACTCCCATGGAGGAAAGTGCGCATGGTGACTGTTGTATTCAATCACGATGCAATTTCTGTGTTCCATCAACACTTTGAAGGTCCACTGATTACAGAATGCCTCCAGATATGCATCGGAAACTACTGCTGGTCTTAGAGGAAACAATCAAATCATAGACTGTTTGAGACATTACTCCCGAGGAAGAAAGTGCGCATGGTGACTGTTGTATTCAATCCCGTTGCAAATTCTGTGTTTCATCAACACTCAGTTAGTCCACAGATTACAGAATGATACCAGATATGCATCGGAACAACTACTGGGCTTCCAGGGAGCAATCAAAGCGTAGACTGTTTGAGACATTACTCCCGTGGAGGAAAGTGGGCATGGTGACTGTTGTATTCAATCCCGAAGCAATTTCTGTGTTTCATCAACACTCTGATAGTCCACAGATTACAGAATGCCACCAAATGTGCATCGGAAACTACTACTTTTCTTCCATTCAACGATCAAAGCGTAGACAGTTTGAGACATTACTCCCATGGAGGAAAGTTCGCATGGTGACTGTTGAATTCAATGCCGATGCAATTTCTGTGTTTCATCAACAGTTTGAAGGTGAACAGATTACAGAATGCCTCAAGATGTGCATCGGAAACTACTACTGGTCTTCCTGGGAACGATCAAATCATAGACTGTTTGAGACATTACTCCCGTGGGGGAAAGTGCGTATGGGGACTGTTGTATTCAATCCCGATGCAATTTCTGTGTTTCATAAACACTCTGATAGTCCACAGATTACAGAATGCCTCCAGATGTGCATCGGAAACTGCTACTGGTCTTCCAGGGAACGATCAAAGCGTAGACTGTTTGAGACATTACTCCCATGGAATAAAGTGCGAATGGTGACTGTTGTATTCAATCCCGATGCAATTTCTGTGTTTCATCAACACTTTGAATGTCCATAGATTACAGAATGCCTTCAGATGTGCATCGAAAACTACTGGTATTCGAGGAAACGATCAAATCATAGAATGTTTGAGACATTACTCCCGAGGAAGAAAGTGCGCATGGAGACTGTTGTATTCAATCCCGATGCAATTTCTGTGTTTCATCAACACTCTGATAGTACACAGATTACAGATTGCCTCCACATGTGCATCTGAAAGTACTACTGGTCTTCCTGGGAACGATCAAAGCATAGACTGATTGAGGCATTACTCCCATGGAGGGAAGTGCGCATGGTGACTGTTGTATTCAATCACGATGCAATTTCTGTGTTTCATCAACACTTTGAAGGTCCACAGATTACCGAATGGCTCCAGATGTGCATCGGAAGCTACTACTGGTCTTCGAGGAAACGATCAAATCATAGACGGTTTGAGACAATACTCCTGTGGAAGAAAGTGCGCATGGTGACTGTTGTATACAATCCCGATGCTATTTCTGTATTTCATCAACACTCAGTTAGTCCACAGATTACAGAATGCCTCCAGATGTGCATCGGAAACTGCTACTGGTCTTCCAGGGAACGATCAAAGCGTAGACTGTTTGAGACATTACTCCCATGGACCAAAGTGAGAATGGTGACTGTTGTATTCAATCCCGATGGAATTTCTGCGTTTCATCAACACTCTGATAGTCCACAGATTACCGATTGCCTCCAGATGTGCATCGGAAACTACTACTGGTCTTCAGGGAACGATCAAAGCATAGACTGTTTGAGACATTACTCCCATGGTGGAAAGTGCGCATGGTGACTGTTGTATTCAATCCCGATGCAGTTTCTGTGTTTCATCAACACTCTGATAGTCCACAGTCTACAGATTGCCTCCAGATGTGCATCGGAAACTACTACTGGTCTTCTAGGGAACGATCAAAGCGTAGACTGTTTGAGACATTACTCCCATGGAGGAAGTGCGAATGGTGACTGTTGTATTCACTCCTAATGCAATTTCTGTGTTTCATCAACACTCTGATAGTCCACAGATTACAGATTGCCTCCAAATGTGCATCGGTAGCTACTACTGGTCTTCCTGTGAACGATCAAAACATAGACTGTTTGAGACATTACTAGAGAGGAAGAAAAGTCGCATGAAGACAGTTGTATACAATCCCGATGCAATTTCTGTGTTTCATCAACACTCAGTTAGTCCACAGATTACAGAATGCCTCAAGATGTGCATCGGAAACTACTACTAGTCTTCCAGGGAACGATCAACGCGTAGAGTGTTTGAGACATTACTCCCATCGTGGAAAGTGGGCATGATGACCGTTGTATTCAATCCCGATGCAATTTCTGTGTTTCATCAACACTCTGATAGTCCACAGATTACAGAATGCCACCAGATGTGCATCGGAAACTACTACTGGTCTTCCAGGGAACGATCAAAGCGTAGACAGTTTGAGACATTACTCCCATGGAGGAAAGTTCGCATGGTGACTGTTGTATTCAATGCCGATGCAATTTCTGTGTTTCATCAACACCCGGATAGACCACAAATTTTAGAATGCCTCCAGATGTGCATCGGAAACTACTACTGGTCTTCAGGGAACGAACAAATCGATGACAGTTTAAGACATTTTTCCCATGGAGGAAAGTGCGAATGGTGAGTGTTGTATTCAATACCGAAGCAATTTCTGTGTTTCATCAACACTTTGAAGGTGAACATATTACAGAATGCCTCAAGATGTGCATCGGAAACTACTACTGGTCTTCCTGGGAACGATCAAAGCGTAGGCTCTTTGAGATATTACTCCCATGGAGGAAAGTGTGAATGGTGACTGTTGTATTCAATCCAGATGCAATTTCTGTGTTTCATCAACACTCTGATAGTCCACAGATTACAAATTGCCTCCAAATGTGCATCGCAAGCTACTACTGGTCTTCCTGGGAACGATCAAAGCATAGACTGTTTGAGAAATTACTCCCATGAAGGAAAGTTCGCATGGTGACTGTTGTATTCAATCCCGATGCAATTTCTGTGTTTCATCAACACTTTGAAGGTCCACAGATTACCGAATGGCTCCAGATATGCATCGGAAGCTACTACTGGTCTTCGAGGAAACGATCCAATCATAGTCTGTTTGAGACATTACTCCCGTGGAAGAATGTGCGCATGGAGAATGTTGTATTCAATCACGATGCAATTTCTGTGTTTCATCAACACTCTGATAGTCCACAGATTACAGATTGCCTATACATGTGCATCGGAAAGTACTACTGGTCTTCCTGGGAACGATCAAAGCATAGACTGATTGAGGCATTACTCCCATGGAGGGAAGTCCGCATGGTGACTGTTGTATTCAATCACGATGCAATTTCTGTGTTTCATCAACACTTTGAAGGTCCACAGATTACAGAATGCCTCCAGACGTGCATCGGAAACTACTACTGGTTTCGGGGGAACGATCAAATCATTGAATGTTTGAGACATTACTCCCGTGGGGGAAAGTGCGCATGGTGACTGTTGTACTCAATCCCGATGAAATTTCTGGTTTTCATCAACACTCTGACAGTCCACAGACTACAGATTGCCTCCAGATGTGCATCGGAAACTACTACTGGTCTTCCTGGGAACGATCAAAGCATAGACTGATTGAGACATTACTCCCATGTTGGAAAGTGCGCATGGTGACTGTTGAATTCAATCCCGATGGAATTTTTGTGTTTCATCAACACTCTGACAGTCCACAGATTACACAATGCCTCCAGATGTGGATAGGGAACTGCTACTGGTCTTCCTGGGAGCGATCAAAGCGCAGACTGTTTGAGACATTACTCCCATGGTGGAAAGTGCGTGGTGACTGTTGTATTCAATCCCGATGCAATTTCTATGTTTCATCTTCACTCAGTTAGTCCACAGATTACAGAATGCCTCCAGATGTACATCGGAAATTGCTACTGGTCTCCCAGGGAAAGATCAAAGCGTAGACTGTTTGAGGCATTACTCCCATGGAGGAAAGTGCTCATGGTGACTGTTCTATTCAATCACCATGCAATTTCTGTGTTTCATCAACACTCTGATAGTCCACAGATTACAGAATGCCTCCAGATGTGCATCGGAAACTACTTCTGGTCTTGCAATGAATGATCGAAGCATAGACTGTTTGAGACACCACTCCCATGGAGGAAAGTGCGCATGGTGACTGTTGTATTCAATCCCGATGCAATTTCTGTGTTTCATCAACACTCTGACAGTGCACAGATAACAGAATGTTACCAGATGTGCATCGGAAACAACTACTGGTCTTCCAGGGAACAATCAAAGAATAGACTGTTTGAGACATTACTCCCATGGAGGAAAGTGGGCATGGTGAATGTTGTATTCAATACCGATGCAATTTCTGTGTTTCCTCCACACTCTGATAGTCCACAGTTTACAGAATGCCTCCAGATGTGCATCGCAAACTACTACTTTTCTTCCAGGGAACGATCAAGGCGTAGACTGTTTGAGACATTACTCCCATCTACGAAAGTTCGCATGGTGACTGTTGTATTCAATCACGATGCAATTTCTGTGTTTCATCAACACTTTGAAGGTCCACAGATTACAGAATTCCTCCAGATGTGCATCGGAAACTACTACTGGTCTTAGAGGAAACGATCAAATCATAGACTGTTTGAGACATTACTCCCGAGAAAGAAAGTGCGCATGGTGACTGTTGTATTCAATCCCGATGAAAATTCTGTGTTTCATCAACACTCAGTTAGTCCACAGATTATAGAATGCCTCCGGATGTGCATCGGAAACTACTACTGGTCTTCCTGGTAACGATCAAAGCGTAGACTGTTTGAGACATTACTCCCATGGAAGAAAATGCGCATGGTGACTGTTGTATTCAATCACGATGCAATTTCTGTGTTTCATCAACACTTTAAAGGTCCACAGATTACAGATTGCCCCCAGATGTGCATCGGAAACTACTACTGGTCTTCGAGGGAGCGATGAAATGATTGACTGTTTGAGACATTACTCCCGTGGGAGAAAGTGCGCATGGTGAGTGTTGTATTCAATCCCGATGCAATTTCTGTGTTTCATCAACACTCAGTTAGTCCACAGAATACAGAATGCCTCCACATGTGCATCGGAAACTGCTACTGGTCTTCCAGGGAACGATCAAAGCGTTGACAATTTGAGACATTACTCCCATGGAGGAAAGTGCGAATGGTGACTGTTGTATTCAATCCCGATGCAATTTCTGTGTTTCATCAACACTCTGATTGTCCACAGACTCCAGATTGCCTCCAGATGTGCATCGGAAACTACTACTGGTCTCCCTGGGAACGATCAAAGCAAAGACTGTTTGAGGCATTACTCCCATGGAGGAAAGTGCGCATGGTGACTTTTGTATTCAATCACGATGCAATTTCTGTGTTCCATCAACACTTTGAAGGTACACAGATTACAGAATGCCTCCAGATATGCATCGGAAACTACTGCTCTTCTTAGAGGAAACAATCAAATCATAGACTGTTTGAGACATTACTCCCGAGGAAGAAAGTGCGCATGGTGATTGTTGTATTCAATCCCGTTGAAAATTCTGTGTTTCATCAACACTCAGTTAGTCCACAGATTGCAGAATGATACCAGATGTGCATCGGAACAACTACTGGGCTTCCAGGGAGCAATCAAAGCGTAGACTGTTTGATACATTACTCCCGTGGAGGAAAGTGGGCATGGTGACTGTTGTATTCAATACCGATGCAATTTCTGTGTTTCATCAACACTCTGATAGTCCACAGATTACGGAATGCCACCAGATGTGCATCGGAAACTACTACTTTTCTTCCAGGGAACGATCAAAGCGTAGACAGTTTGAGACATTACTCCCATGGAGGAAAGTTCGACATGGTGACTGTTGAATTCAATGCCGATGCAATATCTGTGTTTCATCAACACCCAGATCGACCACAAATTACAGAATGCCTCCAGATGTGCATCGGAAACTACTACTGGTCCTCAGGGAACGATCAAATCGATGACAGTTTAAGACATTACTCCCATGGAGGAAAGTGTGCATGGTGACTGTTGTATTCAATACCGATGCAATTTCTGTGTTTCATCAACAGTTTGAAGGTCCACAGATTACAGAATGCCTCAAGACGTGCATCGGAAACTACTACGGGTTTCGGGGGAACGATCAAATCATTGACCGTTTGAGACATTACTCCCATGGAGGAAAGTGCGAATGGTGACTGTTGTATTCAATCCAGATAAAATTTCTGTGTTTCATCAACACTCTGATAGTCCACAGATTACAAATTGCCTCCAAATGTGCATCGGAAGCTACTACTGGTCTTCCTGGGAACGATCAAAGCATAGAATGTTTGAGAAATTACTCCCATGGAGGAAAGTTCGCATGGTGAATGTTGTATTCAATCCCGATGCAATTTCTGTGTTTCATCAACACTCTGATAATCCACAGACTACAGATTGCCTCCAGATGTGCATCGGAAACTACTACTGGTCTTCCTGGGAACGATCAAATCATAGACTGTTTGAGACATTACTCCCATGGGGGAAAGTGCGTATGGGGACTGTTGTATTCAATCCCGATGCAATTTCTGTGTTTCATCAACACTTTGAAGGTCCATAGATTACAGAATGCCTTCAGATGTGCATCGGAAACTACTGGTATTCGAGGAAACGATCAAATCTTAGACTGTTTGAGACATTACTCCCTTGGAGGTAAGTGCGCATGGTGACTGTTGTATTCAATCGCGATGCAATTTTTGTGTTTCATCAACACTCTGATAGTACACAGATTACAGATTGCCTCCACATGTGCTTCGGAAAGTACTACTGGTCTTCCTGGGAACGATCAAAACATAGACTGATTGAGGCATTACTCCCATGGAGGGAAGTGCGCATGGTGACTGTTGTATTCAATCACGATGGAATTTCTGCGTTTCATCAACACTTTGAATGTCCACAGATTACAGAATTCCTCCAGATGTGCATCGGAAACTACTACTGGTCTTAGAGGAAACGATCAAATCATAGACGGTTTGAGACAATACTCCCGTGGAAGAAAGTGCGCATGGTGACTGTTGTATACAATCCCGATGCTATTTCTGTGTTTCATCAACACTCAGTTAGTCCACAGATTACAGAATGCCTCCAGATGTGCATCGGAAACTGCTACTGGTCTTCCAGGGAACGATCAAATCGTAGACTGTTTGAGACATTACTCCCATGGACCAAAGTGCGAATGGTGACTGTTGTATTCAATCCCGATGGAATTTCTGCGTTTCATCAACACTCTGATAGTCCACAAATTACCGATTGCCTCCAGATGTGCATCAGAAACTACTACTGGTCTTCTTGGGAACGATCAAATCATAGACTGTTTGAGACATTACTCCCTTGGAGGTAAGTGCGCATGGTGACTGTTGTATTCAATCACGATGCAATTTCTGTGTTTCATCAACACTTTGAAGGTCCACAGATTACAGAATGCCTCCAGACGTGCATCGGAAACTACTACTGGTTTCGGGGGAACGATCAAATCATTCACTGTTTGAGACATTACTCCCGTGGGGGAAAGTGCGCATGGTGACTGTTGTATTCAATCCCGATGCAATTTCTGGTTTTCATCAACACTCTTATAGTCCACAGACTACAGATTGCCTCCAGATGTGCATCGGAAACTACTACTGTTCTTCCTGGGAACGATCAAAGCATAGACTGTTTGAGACATTACTCCCATGGTGGAAAGTGCGCATAGTGACTGTTGTATTCAATCCCGATGCAATTTTTGTGTTTTATCAACACTCTGACAGTCCACAGATTACACAATGCCTCCAGATGTGGATCGGGAACTACTACTGGTCTTCCTGGGACCGATCAAAGCGCAGACTGTTTGAGACATTACTCCCATGGTGGAAAGTGCGTGGTGACTGTTGTATTCAATCCCGATGCAATTTCTATGTTTCGTCAACACTCAGTTAGTCCACAGATTACAGAATGCCTGAAGATGTGCATCGGAAACTGCTACTGGTCTTCCAGGGAAAGATCAAAGCGTAGACTATTTGAGACATTACTCCTATGTAGGAAAGTGCGCATGGTGACAGTTGTATTCAATCCCGGTGCAATATCTGTGTTTCATCAACACTCTGATAGTCCACAGAGTACAGAATGCTTCCAGATGTGCACCGGAAAGTACTACTGGTCTTCCAGGGAACGATCAAAGCGTAGACTGTTTGAGACATTACTCCCATGGAGGAAAGTGCGCATGGTGACTGTTGTATTCAATCCCGATGCAATTTCTGTGTTTCATCAACACTCTGATAGTCCACAGTCTACAGATTGCCTCCAGATGTGCATCAGAAACTACTACTGGTTTTCTAGGGAACGATCAAAGCGTAGACTGTTTGAGACATTACTCCCATGGAGTAAAGTGCGAATGGTGACTGTTGTATTCACTCCCAATGCAATTTCTGTGTTTCATCAACACTCTGATAGTCCACAGATTACAGATTGCCTCCAAATGTGCATCGGTAGCTACTACTGGTCTTCCTGGGAACGATCAAATCATAGACTGTTTGAGACATTACTCCAGAGGAAGAAAGTGCGCATGAAGAATGTTGTATACAATCCCGATGCAATTTCTGTGTTTCATCAACACTCAGTTAGTCCACAGATTACAGAATGCCTCAAGATGTTCATCGGATACTACTACTAGTCTTCCAGGGAACGATCAAAGCGTAGAGTGTTTGAGACATTACTCCCATGGTGGAAAGTGGGCATGTTGACTGTTGTATTCAATCCCGATGCAATTTCTGTGTTTCATCAACACTCTGATAGTCCACAGATTACAGAATGCCACCAGATGTGCATCGGAAACTACTACTGGTCTTCCAGGGAACGATCAAAGCGTAGACAGTTTGAGACATTACTCCCATGGAGGAAACTTCGCATGGTGACTGTTGTATTCAATGCCGATGCAATTTCTGTGTTTCATCAACACCCGGATAGACCACAAATTACAGAATGCCTCAAGATGTGCATCGGAAACTACTACTGGTCTTCAGGGAAAAATCAAATCGATGACAGTTTAAGACATTTTTCCAATGGAGGAAAGTGCGCATGGTGACTGTTGTATTCAATACCGAAGCAATTTCTGTGTTTCATCAACACTTTGAAGGTGAACAGATTACAGAATGCCTCAAGATGTGCATCGGAAACTACTACTGGTTGTCCAGGGAACGATCAAAGCGTAGGCTCTTTGAGACATTACTCCCATGGAGCAAAATGCGAATGGTGACTGTTGTATTCAATCCCGATGGAATTTCTGCGTTTCGTCAACACTCTGATAGTCCACAGATTACCGATTGCCTCCAGATGTGCATCGGAATCTACTACTGGTCTTCCTGGGAATGATCAAATCGTAGACTGTTTGAGACATTACTCCCTTGGAGGTAAGTGCGTATGGTGACTGTTCTATTCAATCACGATGCTATTTCTGTGTTTCATCAACACTTTGAAGGTCCACAGATTACAGAATGCCTCCAGACGTGCATCGGAAACTACTACTGGTTTCGGTGGAACGATCAAATCATTGACTGTTTGAGACATTACTCCCGTGGGGGAAAGTGCGCATGGTGACTGTTGTATTCAATCCCGGTGAAATTTCTGGTTTTCATCAACACTCTGATAGTCCACAGACTACAGATTGCCTCCAGATGTGCATCGGAAACTACTACTGGTCTTCCTGGGAACGATCAAATCATAGACTGATTGAGACATTACTCCCATGTTGGAAAGTGCGCGTGGTGACTGTTGAATTCAATTCCGATGCAATTTTTGTGTTTCATCAACACTCTGACAGTCCACAGATTACACAATGCCTCCAGATGTGGATAGGGAACTACTACTGGTCTTCCTGGGAGCGATCAAAGCGCAGACTGTTTGAGACATTACTCCCATGGTGGAAAGTGCGTGGTGACTGTTGTAATCAATCGCGATGCAATTTCTATGTTACATATACACTCAGTTAGTCCACAGATTACAGAATGCCTCCAGATGTACATCAGAAACTGCTGCTGGTCCCCCAGGGAAAGATCAAAGCGTAGACTGTTTGAGGCATTACTCCCATGGAGGAAAGTGCTCATGGTGACTGTTGTATTCAATCCCGATGCAATTTCTGTGTTTCATCAACACTCTGACAGTGCACAGATAACAGAATGATACCAGATGTGCATCGGAAACAACTACTGGCCTTCCAGGGAACAATCACAGAATAGAATGTTTCAGACATTACTCCCGTGGAGGAAAGTGGGCATGGTGAATGTTGTTTTCAATACCGATGCAATTTCTGTGTTTCATCAACACTCTGATAGTCCACAGATTACAGAATGCCTCCAGATGTGCATCGCAAACTTCTACTTTTCTTCCAGGGAACGATCAAGGCGTAGACTGTTTGAGACAATACTCCCATCTACGAAAGTTCGCATGGTGACTGTTGTATTCAATGCCGATGCAATTTCTGTGTTTCATCAACACCCGGATAGACCACAAATTACAGAATGCCTCCAGATGTGCATCGGAAAATACTACTGGTCTTCAGGGAACGATCAAATCGATGACAGTTTGAGACATTACTCCTATGGAGGAAACTGCGCATGGTGACTGTTGTATTCAATCCCGATGCACTTTCTGTGTTTCATCAACACTTTGAAGGTCCACAGATTACAGAATGCCTCCAGATGTGCATTGGAAACTACCACTGGTCTTCGAGGGAACGATCAAATCATAGACTGTTTGGGACATTACTCCCGTGGGGGAAAGTGCGCATGGTGACTGTTGTATTCAATCACGGTGCCATTTCTGTGTTTCATCAACACTTTGAAGGTCCACAGATTACAGAATGCGTCCAGATGTGCATCGGAAACTACTACTGATCTTAGAGGAAACGATCAAAGCATAGACTGTTTGAGACATTACACCTGTGGAAGAAAGTGCGCATGGTGACTGTTGTATTCAATCCCGATGCAATTTCTGTGTTTCATCAACACTCAGTTAGTCCACAGATTACAGAATGCCTCCAGATGTGCATCGGAAACTACTACTGGTCTTCCATGGAACGATCAAAGCGTGGACTGTTTCAGACATTACTCCCATGGAGGAAAGTGCGGATGGTGACTGTTGTATACAATCCCGATGCAATTTCTGTGTTTCATAAACACTCTGATAGTCCACAGTTTACAGAATGCCTCCAGATGTGCATCGGAAACTACTACTTTTCTTCCAGGGAATGATCAAGGCGTAGATAGTTTGAGACATTACTCCCATGGAGGAAAGTTGGCATTGTGACTGTTGTATTCAATGCCGATGCAATTTCCGTGTTTCATCAACACTCGGATAGACCACAAATTCCAGAATGCCTCCAGATGTGCATCGGAAACTACTACTGGTCTTCAGGGAACGATCAAATCGATGACAGTTTGAGACATTACTCCCATGGAGGAAAATGCGCATGGTGACTGTTGTATTCAATCTTGATGCAATTTCTGTGTTTTATCAACACTTTGAAGGTCCACAGATTACAGAATGCCTCAAGATGTTCATCGGAAACTACTACTGGTCTTCCAGGGAACGATCAAAGCGTAGACTGTGTGAGATATTACTCCCATGGAGGAAAGTGCGCATGGTTACTGTTGTATTCAATCCCGATGCAATTTCTGTGTTTCAACAACACTCTGATAGTCCTCAGCTTGCAGAATGCCACCGGATGTGCATCGGAAGCAACTACTTGTCTTCCAGGGAACGATCAAACTGTAGACTGTTTGAGAAATTTCTCCCATGGAGGAAAATGCGCATGGTGACTGTTGTATTAAATCCCGATGCAATTTCTGTGTTTCATCAACACATTGAAGTTCCACAGATTACAGAATGCCTCCAGATTTGCATCGGAAACTACTACTGGTCTTCGATTGAACGATCAAATCATAGACTGTTTGAGACATTACTCCCGTGGGGGAAAATGCGCATGGTGACTGTTGTATTCAATCCCGATGCAATTTATGTGTTTCATCAACACTCTGATAGTCCACTGATTACAGATTGCCTCCACATGTGCATCGGAAACTACTACTGGTCTTCCTGGGAACGATCAAAGCATAGACTGTTTGGGGCATTACTCCCATGGAGGAAAGTGCGCATGGTGACTGTTGTATTCAATCACGATGTAATTTCTGTGTTTCATCAACACTTTGAAGGTCCACAGATTACCGAATGGCTCCAGATGTGCATCGGAAACTACTACTGGTCTTCGAGGAAACGATCAAGGCATAGACTGTTTGAGACATAACTCCCGTGTAAGAAAGTTCGCATGGTGACTGTTGTATTCAATCCCGAAGCAATTTACGTGTTTCATCAACACTCAGTTAGTCCAAAGATTACAGAATGCCTCCAGATGTGAATCGTAAACTACTTCTGGTCTTCCAGGGAACGATCAAAGCGTAGACTGTTTGAGACATTACTCCGGTAGAGGAAAGTGTTCATGGTGACTGTTGTATTCAATCCCGATGCAATTTCTGTGTTTCATCAACACTCTGACAGTGCACAGATTACAGAATGATACCAGATGTGCATCGGAAACAACTACTGGTCTTCCAGGGAACGATCAAAGCGTAGACTGTTTGAGACATTACTCCCGTGGAGGAAAGCGTCCATGGTGACCGTTGTATTCAATCCCGAAGTAATTTCTGTGTTTCATCAACACTCTGATAGTCCACAGATTACAGAATGCCACCAGATGTGCATCGGAAACTACTATAGGTCTTCGGGGGAACGATCAAAGAGTGGACTGTTTCAGACATTACTCCCATGGAGGAAAGTGCGGAGGGTGACTGTTGTATTAAATCCCGATGCAATTTCTGTGTTTCATCAACTCTCTGATAGTCCACAGATTACAGATTGCTTCCAGATGTGCATCGGAAACTACTACTTTTCTTCCAGGGAACGATCAAGTCGTAGACTGTTTGAGACATTACTCCCATGGAGGAAAGTGCGAATGGTGACTGTTGTTTCAATCCCGATGCAATTACTGTGTTTCATCAACACTCTGATAGTCCACAGATTACAGAATGCCACCAGATGTGCATCGGAAACTACTACTGGTCTTCCTGGGAACGATCAGAGCATAGACTGTTTGAGACATTACTCCCATGGAGGAAAGTGCGCAAGGTGACTGTTGCATTCAATCACGATGCAATTTCTGTGTTTCTTGAACACTTTGAAGGTCCACAGATTAAGGAATGCCTCCAGATGTGCATCGGAAACTACTACTGGTCTCAGAGGGAACGATCAAATCATAGACTGTTTGAGACATTACTCTCGTGGGGAAAAGTGCGCATGGTGACTGTTGTATTCAATCCCGATGCAATTTCTGTGTTTCATCAACACTCTGATAGCCTACAGATTACAGATTGCCTCCAGATGTGCATCGGAAACTACTACTGGTCTTCCTGGGAACGATCAAAGCATAGACTGTTTGAGGCATTACACCCATGGAGGAAAATGCGCATGGTAACTGTTGTATTCAATCACGATGCAATTTCTGTGTTTCTTGAACACTTTGAAGGTCCACAGATTACAGAATGCCTCCAGATGTGCATCGGAACTACTACTGGTCTTCGAGGAAACGATCAAAGCATAGACTGTTTGAGATATTACTCCCGTGGAAGAAAGTGAGCATGCTGACTGTTGTATTAAATCCCGATGCAATTTCTGTGTTTCATCAACACTCATTTAGTCCACAGATTGCAGAATGCCTCCAGATGTGCATCGGAAACCACTACTGGTCTTCCAGGGTATAATCAAAGCGTAGACTGTTTGAGACATTACTCCCATGGAGGAAAGTGCGAATGGTGACTGTTGTTTCAATCCCGATGCAATTACTGTGTTTCATCAACACTCTGATAGTCCACAGAGTACAGAATGCCACGAGACGTGCATCGGAAACTACTACTGGTCTTCCAGGGAACGATCAAAGCGTAGAGTGTTTGCGACATTACTCCAGTGGAGGAAATTGCGGATGGTGACTGTTGCATTCAATCCCGATGCAATTTCTGTGTTTCATCCACACTCTGATAGTCCACAGATTACAGAATGCCTCCAGATGTGCATCGGAAACTACTACTTTTCTTCCAGGGCACAATCAGGGCGTAGACTGTTTGAGACATTACTCCCATGGAGGAAAGTACGCATTGTGACTGTTGTATTCAATGCCGATGCAATTTCTGTGTTTCATCAACACCCGGATAGACCACAAATTACAGAATGCCTCTAGATGTGCATCGGAAACTACTACTGGTCTTCAGGGAACGATCAAATCGATGACAGTTTGAGACATTACTCTCATGGAGGAAAGTGCGGATGGTTACTGTTGTATTCAATCCCGATGCAATTTCTGTGTATCCTCAACAATCAGTTAGTCCACAGATTACAGAATGCTTCCAGATGTGCATGGGAAACAACTTCGGGTCTTCCAGGGAACGATCAAAG
Organism: Schistocerca gregaria; assembly: GCF_023897955.1. Classification (NCBI taxonomy): domain Eukaryota; kingdom Metazoa; phylum Arthropoda; class Insecta; order Orthoptera; family Acrididae; genus Schistocerca; species Schistocerca gregaria. The sequence goes on along the minus strand of NC_064926.1, from coordinate 16,887,319 downwards.
CGGAGACTGTTTGAGACATTACTTCCGTGGAGGAATGCGGGCATGGTGACAGTTGTATTCAATCCCGATGCAATTTCTGTGTTTCATCAACACTCTGATAGTCCACAGATTACAGAATGCCACCAGATGTGCATCGGAAACTACTACTGGTCTTCCTGGGAACGATCAAAGCATAGACTGTTTGAGGCATTACTCCGATGGAGGAAAGTGCCAAGGTGACCGTTGTATTCAATCACGATGCAATTTCTGTGTTATATCAACACTTTGAAGGTCCACAGGTTACAGAATGCCTTCAGATGGGCATCGGAAACTACTACTGGTCTTCGAGGAAGCGATCAAAACATAGACTGTTTGTGACATTACTCCCGTGAAAGAAAGTGCGCATGGTGACTGTTGTATTCACTCCCGATGCAATTTCTGTGTTTCATCAACACTCAGTTAATCCACAGTTTACAGAATGCCTCCAGATGTGCATCGGAAACTACTACTTTTCTTCCAGGGAATGATCAAGGCGTAGATAGTTTGAGACATTACTCCCATGGAGGAAAGTTAGCATTGTGACTGTTGTATTCAATGCCGATGCAATTTCTGTGTTTCATCAACACTCGGATAGACCACAAATTCCAGAATGCCTCCAGATGTGCATCGGAAACTACTACTGGTCTTCAGGGAACGATCAAATCGATGACAGTTTGAGACATTACTCCCATGGAGGAAAATGCGCATGGTGACTGTTGTATTCAATCTTGATGCAATTTCTGTGTTTTATCAACACTTTGAAGGTCCACAGATTACAGAATGCCTCAAGATGTTCATCGGAAACTACTACTGGTCTTCCAGGGAACGATCAAAGCGTAGACTGTGTGAGATATTACTCCCATGGAGGAAAGTGCGCATGGTTACTGTTGTATTCAATCCCGATGCAATTTCTGTGTTTCAACAACACTCTGATAGTCCTCAGCTTGCAGAATGCCACCGGATGTGCATCGGAAGCAACTACTTGTCTTCCAGGGAACGATCAAACTGTAGACTGTTTGAGAAATTTCTCCCATGGAGGAAAATGCGCATGGTGACTGTTGTATTAAATCCCGATGCAATTTCTGTGTTTCATCAACACATTGAAGTTCCACAGATTACAGAATGCCTCCAGATTTGCATCGGAAACTACTACTGGTCTTCGATTGAACGATCAAATCATAGACTGTTTGAGACATTACTCCCGTGGGGGAAAATGCGCATGGTGACTGTTGTATTCAATCCCGATGCAATTTATGTGTTTCATCAACACTCTGATAGTCCACTGATTACAGATTGCCTCCACATGTGCATCGGAAACTACTACTGGTCTTCCTGGGAACGATCAAAGCATAGACTGTTTGGGGCATTACTCCCATGGAGGAAAGTGCGCATGGTGACTGTTGTATTCAATCACGATGTAATTTCTGTGTTTCATCAACACTTTGAAGGTCCACAGATTACCGAATGGCTCCAGATGTGCATCGGAAACTACTACTGGTCTTCGAGGAAACGATCAAGGCATAGACTGTTTGAGACATAACTCCCGTGTAAGAAAGTTCGCATGGTGACTGTTGTATTCAATCCCGAAGCAATTTACGTGTTTCATCAACACTCAGTTAGTCCAAAGATTACAGAATGCCTCCAGATGTGAATCGTAAACTACTTCTGGTCTTCCAGGGAACGATCAAAGCGTAGACTGTTTGAGACATTACTCCGGTAGAGGAAAGTGTTCATGGTGACTGTTGTATTCAATCCCGATGCAATTTCTGTGTTTCATCAACACTCTGACAGTGCACAGATTACAGAATGATACCAGATGTGCATCGGAAACAACTACTGGTCTTCCAGGGAACGATCAAAGCGTAGACTGTTTGAGACATTACTCCCGTGGAGGAAAGCGGGCATGGTGACCGTTGTATTCAATCCCGAAGTAATTTCTGTGTTTCATCAACACTCTGATAGTCCACAGATTACAGAATGCCACCAGATGTGCATCGGAAACTACTATAGGTCTTCGGGGGAACGATCAAAGAGTGGACTGTTTCAGACATTACTCCCATGGAGGAAAGTGCGGATGGTGACTGTTGTATTAAATCCCGATGCAATTTCTGTGTTTCATCAACTCTCTGATAGTCCACAGATTACAGATTGCTTCCAGATGTGCATCGGAAACTACTACTTTTCTTCCAGGGAACGATCAAGTCGTAGACTGTTTGAGACATTACTCCCATGGAGGAAAGTGCGAATGGTGACTGTTGTTTCAATCCCGATGCAATTACTGTGTTTCATCAACACTCTGATAGTCCACAGATTACAGAATGCCACCAGATGTGCATCGGAAACTACTACTGGTCTTCCTGGGAACGATCAGAGCATAGACTGTTTGAGACATTACTCCCATGGAGGAAAGTGCGCAAGGTGACTGTTGCATTCAATCACGATGCAATTTCTGTGTTTCTTGAACACTTTGAAGGTCCACAGATTAAGGAATGCCTCCAGATGTGCATCGGAAACTACTACTGGTCTCAGAGGGAACGATCAAATCATAGTCTGTTTGAGACATTACTCTCGTGGGGAAAAGTGCGCATGGTGACTGTTGTATTCAATCCCGATGCAATTTCTGTGTTTCATCAACACTCTGATAGCCTACAGATTACAGATTGCCTCCAGATGTGCATCGGAAACTACTACTGGTCTTCCTGGGAACGATCAAAGCATAGACTGTTTGAGGCATTACACCCATGGAGGAAAATGCGCATGGTAACTGTTGTATTCAATCACGATGCAATTTCTGTGTTTCTTGAACACTTTGAAGGTCCACAGATTACAGAATGCCTCCAGATGTGCATCGGAACTACTACTGGTCTTCGAGGAAACGATCAAAGCATAGACTGTTTGAGATATTACTCCCGTGGAAGAAAGAGAGCATGCTGACTGTTGTATTAAATCCCGATGCAATTTCTGTGTTTCATCAACACTCATTTAGTCCACAGATTGCAGAATGCCTCCAGATGTGCATCGGAAACCACTACTGGTCTTCCAGGGTATAATCAAAGCGTAGACTGTTTGAGACATTACTCCCATGGAGGAAAGTGCGAATGGTGACTGTTGTTTCAATCCCGATGCAATTACTGTGTTTCATCAACACTCTGATAGTCCACAGAGTACAGAATGCCACGAGACGTGCATCGGAAACTACTACTGGTCTTCCAGGGAACGATCAAAGCGTAGAGTGTTTGCGACATTACTCCAGTGGAGGAAATTGCGGATGGTGACTGTTGCATTCAATCCCGATGCAATTTCTGTGTTTCATCCACACTCTGATAGTCCACAGATTACAGAATGCCTCCAGATGTGCATCGGAAACTACTACTTTTCTTCCAGGGCACAATCAGGGCGTAGACTGTTTGAGACATTACTCCCATGGAGGAAAGTACGCATTGTGACTGTTGTATTCAATGCCGATGCAATTTCTGTGTTTCATCAACACCCGGATAGACCACAAATTACAGAATGCCTCTAGATGTGCATCGGAAACTACTACTGGTCTTCAGGGAACGATCAAATCGATGACAGTTTGAGACATTACTCTCATGGAGGAAAGTGCGGATGGTTACTGTTGTATTCAATCCCGATGCAATTTCTGTGTATCCTCAACAATCAGTTAGTCCACAGATTACAGAATGCCTTCAGATGGGCATCGGAAACTACTACTGGTCTTCGAGGAAGCGATCTAAGCATAGACTGTTTGAGACATTACTTCCGTGGAGGAATGTGGGCATGGTGACAGTTGTATTCAATCCCGATGCAATTTCTGTGTTTCATCAACACTCTGATAGTCCACAGATTACAGAATGCCACCAGATGTGCATCGGAAACTACTACTGGTCTTCCTGGGAACGATCAAAGCATAGACTGTTTGAGGCATTACTCCGATGGAGGAAAGTGCCAAGGTGACCGTTGTATTCAATCACGATGCAATATCTGTGTTATATCAACACTTTGAAGGTCCACAGGTTACAGAATGCCTTCAGATGGGCATCGGAAACTACTACTGGTCTTCGAGGAAGCGATCTAAGCATAGACTGTTTGTGACATTACTCCCGTGAAAGAAAGTGCGCATGGTGACTGTTGTATTCACTCCCGATGCAATTTCTGTGTTTCATCAACACTCAGTTAATCCACAGATTACAGAATGCCTCCAGATGTGCATCGGAAGCTGCTACTGGTCTTCCAGGGAACGATCAAAGCGTAGACTGTTTGAGACATTACTCCCATGGAGGAAAGTGCGAATGTTGCCTGTTGTATTCAATCCCGATGCAATTTCTGTGTTTCATCAACACTCTGATAGTCCACAGATTGCAGATTGCCTCCAAATGTGCATCGGAAACTACTACTGGTCTTCCTGGTAACGATCAAAGCATAGACTGTTTGAAACATTACTCCCATGGAGGAAAGTGCGCATGGTGACTGTTCTATTCAATCACTATGCAATTTCTGTGTTTCATCAACACTTTGAAGGTCCAAAGATTACAGATTGCCTCCAGATGTGCATCGGAAACTACTACTGGTCTTCGAAGGAACGATCAAATTATTGACTGTTTGAGACATTACTCCCGTGGGGGAAAGTGCGCATGGTGACTGTTGTATTCAATCCCGATGCAATTACTGTGTTTCATCAACACCCTGATAGTCCACAGATTACAGAATGCCACGAGACGTGCATCGGAAACTACTACTGGTCTTCCAGTGAACGATCAAAGCGTAGACTGTTTGGGACATTACTCCAGTGGAGGAAATTGCGGATGGTGACTGTTGCATTCAATCCCGTTGCAATTTCTGTGTTTCATCAACACTCTGATAGTCCACAGATTACAGAATGCCTCCAGATGTGCATCGGAAACTACTACTTTTCTTCCAGGGCACAATCAGGGCGTAGACTGTTTGAGACATTACTCCCATGGAGGAAAGTACGCATTGTGACTGTTGTATTCAATGCCGATGCAATTTCTGTGTTTCATCAACACCCGGATAGACCACAAATTACAGAATGCTCTAGATGTGCATCGGAAACTACTACTGGTCTTCAGGGAACGATCAAATCGATGACAGTTTGAGACATTACTCTCATGGAGGAAAGTGCGGATGTTTACAGTTGTATTCAATCCCGATGCAATTTCTGTGTTTCCTCAACACTCAGTTAGTCCACAGATTACAGAATGCTTCCAGATGTGCATGGGAAACAACTTCGGATCTTCCAGGGAACGATCAAAGCGGGGACTGTTTGAGACATTACTTCCGTGGAGGTAAGTGGGATTGGTGACTGTTGTATTCCATCCCCATGCAATTTCTGTGTTTCATCAACACTCTGATAGTCCACAGGTTACAGAATGCCATCAGATGTGCATCGGAAACTACTACTGGTCTTCCAGGGAACGATCGAAACGTGGACTGTTTCAGACATTACTCCCATGGAGGAAAGTGCGGATGGTGACTGTTGTATTCAATCCCGATGCAATTTCTGTGTTTCATCAACACTCTGATAGTCCACAGATTACAGAATGCCACCAGATGTGCATCGGAAACTACTTCTGGTCTTCCTGGGAACGATCAAAGCGTAGACTGCTGGAGTCATTACTCCCATGGGGGAAAGTGTGCTTGGTGACTGTTGTATTAAATCGCGATGCAATTTCTGTGTTTCAACAACACTCTGATAGTCCACAGATTACAGAATGCCTCCAAATCTGCATCGGAAACTACGACTTTTCTTCCAGGGAACGATCAAGGCGTAGACTGTTTGAGACATTACTCCCATTGAGGAAAGATCGCATGGTGACTGTTGTATTCAATGCCGATGGAATTTCTGTGTTTCATCAACACCCTGATAGACCACAAATTAAAGAATGCCTCCAGATGTGCATCGGAAACTACTACTGGTCTTCAGGGACCGATCAAATCGATGACTGTGTGAGACATTACTCCCGTGGGGGAAAGTGCGCATGCTGACTGTTGTATTCAATCCCGATGCAATTTCTGTGTTTCATCAACACTCAGATAATCCACAGATTACAGAATGCCTCCAGATGTGCATCGGAAGCTGCTACTGGTCTTCCAGGGAACGATCAAAGCATAGACTGTTTGAGGCATTACTCCCATGGAGGAAAGTGCCATGGTGTCCGTTGTATTCAATCCCGATGCTATTTCTGTGTTTCATCAACACTCAGTTAATCCACAGATTACAGAATGCCTCCAGATGTGCATCGGAAACTGCTACTGGTCTTCCAGGGAACGATCAAAGCGTAGACTGTTTGAGACATTACTCCCATGAATATCGGTCCCTAGGGTTACACACTACTTAAACTAGCTTGCGCTAAGGACAACACACACACCCATGCCCGAGGGAGACTCGAACCTCCGACGAGGTGAGCCGCGTGGACAGTGGCAACGGGTCTCAGACCCCGAGGTGGTTTATGATAATCCACTTTAATTTTTATGCACCTATATCTTTCGTTTGCGAAAGTGCGAATGGTGACTGTTGTATTCAATCCCGATGCAATTTCTGTGTTTCATCAACACTCTGATAGTCCACAGATTGCAGATTGCCTCCAAATGTGCATCGGAAACTACTACTGTCCTTCCTGGTAACGATCAAAGCATAGACTGTTTGAGACATTACTCCCATGGAGGAAAGTGCGCATGGTGACTGTTGTATTCAATCCCGATGCCATTTCTGTGTTTCATCAACACTTTGAAGGTCCACAGATTACAGATTGCCTCCAGATGTTCATCGGAAACTACTACTGGTCTTCGAGGGAACGATCAAATTATTGACTGTTTGAGACATTACTCTCGTGGGGGAAAGTGCGCATGGTGACTGTTGTATTCAATCCTGATGCAATTTCTGTGTTTCGTCAACACTCAGTTAGTCCACAGATTACAGAATGTCTCAAGATGTGCATCGGAAACTACTACTGGTCTTCCAGGGAACGATCAAAGAGTAGACTGTTTGAGACATTACTCCCATGGAGGAAAGTGCGAATGGTGACTGTTGTATTCAATCCCGATGCCATTTCAGTGTTTCATCAACACTCTGATAGTCCACAGACTACAGATTGCCTCCAGATGTGCATCGGAAACTACTACTGGTCTTCCTGAGGACGATCAAAGCGTAGACTGTTTGAGACATTACTCCAGTGGAGGAAAGTGCGCATGGTGACTGTTGTATTCAATCCCGATCCAATTTCTGTATTTCATCAACACTCTGACAGTGCACAGATTACAGAATGATACCAGATGTGCATCGGAAACAACTACTGGTCTTCCATTGAACAATCAAAGCGTAGACTGTTTTAAGACATTACTCCCATGGAGGAAAGTGGGCATGATGACTGTTGTATTCAATCCCGATGCAATTTCTGTGTTTCATCAACACTCTGATAGTCCACAGATTACAGAATGCCACCAGATTTGCATCGGAAACTACTACTTTTTTCCAGGGAACGATCAAGGCGTAGACTGTTTGAGACATTACTCCCATGGAGGAAGGTTCGCATGGTGACTGTTGTATTCAATGCCGATGCAATTTCTGTGTTTCATCAACACCCGGATAGACCACAAATTAGAGAATGCCTCCAGATGTGCATCGGAAACTACTACAGGTCTTCAGGGAACGATCAAATCGTTGGCAGTTTGAGACATTACTCCCATGGAGGAAACTGCGCATGGTGACTGTTGTATTCAATCCCGATGCAATTTCTGTGTTTCATCAACACTTTGAAGGTCCGCAGATTACAGAATGTCTCAAGATGTGCATCGGAAACTACTACTGGTCTTCCAGGGAACGATCAAAGCGTAGACTGTTTGAGATATTACTCCCATGGAGGAAAGTGCGAATGGTGACTGATGTATTCAATCACGATGCAATTTCTGTGTTTAATCAACACTTTGAAGGTGCACAGATTACAGAATGTCTCAAGATGTGCATCGGGAACTACTACTGGGCTTCCTGAGAACGATCAAAGCATAGACTGTTTGAGGCATTACTCACATGGAGGATTGTGCCCATGGTGAGTGTTGTATTCAATCACGATGCAATTTCTGTGTTTCATCAACACTTTGAAGGTGCACAGATTACAGAATGCCTCCAGATGTGCATCGGAAACTACTACTGGGCTTCCTGAGAACGATCAAAGCATTGACTGTTTGAGGCATTACTCACATGGAGGATTGTGCCCATGGTGACTGTTGTATTCAATCACGATGCAATTTCTGTGTTTAATCAACACTTTGAAGGTGCACAGATTACAGAATGTCTCAAGATGTGCATCGGAAACTACTACTGGTCTTCGAGGGAACGATCAAATCATAGACTGTTTGAGACATTACTCCCGTGGGGGAAAATGCGCATGGTGACTCTTGTATTCAATCCCGATGCAATTTCTGTGTTTCATCAACACTCTGATAGTACACAGATTACAGAATGACACCAGATGTGCATGGGAAACTACTTCGGATCTTCCAGGGAACGATCAAAGCGGGGACTGTTTGAGACATTACTTCCGTGGAGGTAAGTGGGATTGGTGACTGTTGTATTCCATCCCGATGCAATTTCTGTGTTTCATCAACACTCTGATAGTCCACAGGTTACAGAATGCCATCAGATGTGCATCGGAAACTACTACTGGTCTTCCAGGGAACGATCGAAACGTGGACTGTTTCAGACATTACTCCCATGGAGGAAAGTGCGGATGGTGACTGTTGTATTCAATCCCGATGCAATTTCTGTGTTTCATCAACACTCTGATAGTCCACAGATTACAGAATGCCACCAGATGTGCATCGGAAACTACTTCTGGTCTCCCTGGGAACGATCAAAGCGTAGACTGCTGGAGTCATTACTCCCATGGGGGAAAGTGTGTTGGTGACTGTTGTATTAAATCGCGATGCAATTTCTGTGTTTCAACAACACTCTGATAGTCCACAGATTACAGAATGCCTCCAAATGTGCATCGGAAACTACGACTTTCCTTCCAGGGAACGATCAAGGCGTAGACTGTTTGAGACATTACTCCCATTGAGGAAAGATCGCATGGTGACTGTTGTATTCAATGCCGATGGAATTTCTGTGTTTCATCAACACCCTGATAGACCACAAATTAAAGAATGCCTCCAGATGTGCATCGGAAACTACTACTGGTCTTCAGGGACCGATCAAATCGATGACTGTGTGAGACATTACTCCCGTGGGGGAAAGTGCGCATGCTGACTGTTGTATTCAATCCCGATGCAATTTCTGTGTTTCATCAACACTCTGATAGTCCACAGACTACAGATTGCCTCCAGATGTGCATCGGAAACTACTACTGGTCTTCCTGGGAACGATCAAAGCATAGACTGTTTGAGGCATTACTCCGATGGAGGAAAGTGCCAAGGTGACCGTTGTATTCAATCACGATGCAATTTCTGTGTTATATCAACACTTTGAAGATCCACAGATAACAGAATGCCTTCAGATGTGCATCGGAAACTACTACTGGTCTTCGAGGAAACGATCAAATTATTGACTGTTTGAGACATTACTCTCGTGGGGGAAAGTGCGCATGGTGACTGTTGTATTCAATCCCGACGCAATTTCTGTGTTTCATCAACACTCAGTTAATCCACAGATTACAGAATGCCTCCAGATGTGCATCGGAAGCTGCTACTGGTCTTCCAGGGAACGATCAAAGCATAGACTGTTAGAGGCATTACTCCCATGGAGGAAAGTGCCATGGTGTCCGTTGTATTCAATCCCGATGCTAATTCTGTGTTTCATCAACACTCAGTTAATCCACAGATTACAGAATGCCTCCAGATGTGCATCGGAAACTGCTACTGGTCTTCCAGGGAACGATCAAAGCGTAGACTGTTTGAGACATTACTCCCATGAACGAAAGTGCGAATGGTGACTGTTGTATTCAATCCCGATGCAATTTCTGTGTTTCATCAACACTCTGATAGTCCACAGATTGCAGATTGCCTCCAAATGTGCATCGGAAACTACTACTGTTCTTCCTGGTAACGATCATATCATAGACTGTTTGAGACATTACTCCCATGGAGGAAAGTGCGCATGGTGACTGTTGTATTCAATCCCGATGCCATTTCTGTGTTTCATCAACACTTTGAAGGTCCACAGATTACAGATTGCCTCCAGATGTTCATCGGAAACTACTACTGGTCTTCGAGGGAACGATCAAATTATTGACTGTTTGAGACATTACTCTCGTGGGGGAAAGTGCGCATGGTGACTGTTGTATTCAATCCTGATGCAATTTCTGTGTTTCGTCAACACTCAGTTAGTCCACAGATTACAGAATGTCTCAAGATGTGCATCGGAAACTACTACTGGTCTTCCAGGGAACGATCAAAGAGTAGACTGTTTGAGACATTACTCCCATGGAGGAAAGTGCGAATGGTGACTGTTGTATTCAATCCCGATGCCATTTCTGTGTTTCATCAACACTCTGATAGTCCACAGACTACAGATTGCCTCCAGATGTGCATCGGAAACTACTACTGGTCTTCCTGAGGACGATCAAAGCGTAGACTGTTTGAGACATTACCCCAGTGGAGGAAAGTGCGCATGGTGACTGTTGTATTCAATCCCGATCCAATTTCTGTATTTCATCAACACTCTGACAGTGCACAGATTACAGAATGATACCAGATGTGCATCGGAAGCAACTACTGGTCTTCCAGGGAACAATCAAAGCGTAGACTGTTTGAGACATTACTCCCATGGAGGAAGGTTCGCATGGTGACTGTTGTATTCAATGCCGATGCAATTTCTGTGTTTTATCAACACCCGGATAGACCACAAAATACAGAATGCCTCCAGATGTGCATCGGAAACTACTACAGGTCTTCAGGGAACGATCAAATCGTTGGCAGTTTGAGACGCATGGTGACTGTTGTATTCAATCCCGATGCATTTTCTGTGTTTCATCAACACTCTGATAGTCCACAGACTACAGATTACCTCCAGATGTGCATCGGAAACTACTACTGGTCTTCCTGAGAACGATCAAAGCATAGACTGTTTGAGGCATTACTCACATGGAGGATTGTGCCCATGGTGACTGTTGTATTCAATCACGATGCAATTTCTGTGTTTCATCAACACTTTGAAGGTGCACAGATTACAGAATGCCTCCAGATGTGCATCGGAAACTACTACTGGTCTTCCTGAGAACGATCAAAGCATAGACTGTTTGAGGCATTACTCACATGGAGGATTGTGCCCATGGTGACTGTTGTATTCAATCACGATGCAATTTCTGTGTTTAATCAACACTTTGAAGGTGCACAGATTACAGAATGTCTCAAGATGTGCATCGGAAACTACTACTGGTCTTCGAGGGAACGATGAAATCATAGACTGTTTGAGACATTACTCCCGTGGGGGAAAATGCGCATGGTGACTGTTGTATTCAATCCCGATGCAATTTCTGTGTTTCATCAACACTCTGATAGTACACAGATTACAGAATGACACCAGATGTGCATCGGAAACAACTACTGGTCTTCCAGGGAATGATCAAAGCGTAGACTGTTTGAGATTTTTACTCCCATGTAGGAAAGGGCGCATGGTGACTGTTGTATTCATTCCAGATGCAATTTCTGTGTTTCATCAACACTCTGATAGTCCACAGATTACAGATTGCCTCCAGATGTGCATCGGAAACTACTACTGGTCTTCAGGGAACAATCAAATCGATGACACATTGAGACATTACTCCCATGGAGGAAAGTGCGCTGGTGACTGTTGTATTCAATCCCGATGCAATTTCTGTGTTTCATCAACACTTTGAAGGTCCACAGATTACAGAATGTCTCAAGATGTGAATCGAAAACTACTACTGGTCTTCCAGGGAATGATCAAAGCGTAGACTGTTTGAGACATTACTCCCATGGAGGAAAGTGCGAATGGTGACTGTTGTATTCATTCCAGATGCAATTTCTGTGTTTCATCAACACTCTGATAGTTCACAGATTACAGATTGCCTCCAGATGTGCATCGGAAACTACTTCTGGTCTTCCTGGGCACGATCAAAGCATAGACTGTTTGAGACATTACTCACATGGAGGAAAGTGCGCATGGTGCCAGTTGTATTCAATCACGATGCAATTTCTGTGTTTCATCAACACTTTGAAGGTCCACAGATTACAGAATGCTTCCAGATGTGCATCGGAAACTACTACTGGTCTTCGAGGGAACGATCAAATCATAGACTGTTTGAGACATTACTCCCGTGCGGAAAAGTGCGAATGGTAACTGTTGTATTCAATCCCGATGCAATTTCTGTGTTTCATCAACACTCTGATAGTCCACAGATTACAGAATGCCTCCAGATGTGCATCGGAAACTGCTACTGGTCTTCTAGGGGACGACCAAAGCGTAGACTGTTTGAGACATTACTCCCATGGAGGAAAGTGCGCATGGTGACAGTTGTATTCAATCCCGATGCAATCTCTGTGTTTCTTCAACACTCTGATAGTCCAAAGATTACAGATTGCCTCCAAATGTGCATCGGAAGCTACTACTGGTCTTCATGGGAACGATCGAAGCATAGACTGCTTGAGACTTTACTCCCATGGAGGTAAGTGCGCATGGTGACTGTTGTATTCAATCCCGATGCAATTTCAGTGTTTCATCAACACTCTCATAGTCCACAGACTACAGATTGCCTCCAGATGTGCATCGGAAACTACTACTGGTCTTTCTGGGAACGATCAAAGCATAGACTGTTTGAGGCATTACTCCCATGGAGGAATGTGCCCATGGTGACTGTTGTATTCAATCAGGATGCAATTTCTGTGTTTCATCAACACTTTGAAGGTGCACAGATTACAGAATGCCTCCAGAAGTGCATCGGAAACTACTACTGGTCTTCGGGGAAACGATCAAATCATAGACTGTTTGAGACATTACTCCCGAGGAAGAAAGTGCGCATGGTTACTATTGTGTTCAATCCCGATGCAATTTCTGTGTTTCATCAACACTCTGATAGTCCCCAGATTACAGAATGCCCCCATGTGTTCATCGGAAACTACTACTGGATTTGCAGGGAACGATCAAAGCATAGACTGTTTGAGACATTACTCCAGTGGATTAAAGTGCGCATGGTGAATGTTGTATTCAATCCCGATGCAATTTCTGTGTTTCATCAACACTCTGACAGTGCACAGATTACAGAATGATACCAGATGTCCATCGGAAACAACTACTGGTTTTCCAGGGAACAATCAAAGCGTAGACTGTTTGAGACATTACTCCCGTGGAGGAAAGTGGGCATGGTGACAGTTGTATTCAATCCCGATGCAATTTCTGTGTTTCATCAACACTTTGAAGGTCCACAGATTACTGAATGCCTCAAGATGTGTATCGGAAACTACTACTGTTTTTCCAGATAACGATCAAAGCGTAGACTGTTTGAGACATTACTCACATGGAGGAAAGTGCGAATGGTGACTGTTTTATTCAAACCAGATGCAATTTCTGTGTTTCATCAACACTCTGATAGTCAACAGATTACAGATTGCCTCCAGATGTTCATCGGAAACTACTACTGGTCTTCCTGGGAACGATCAAAGCATAGACTGTCTGAGACATTACTCCCATGGAGAAAAGTGCGCATGGTGACTGTTGTATTCAATCACGATGCAATTTCTGTGTTTCATCAACACTATGAAGGTCCACAGATTACAGAATGCCTCCAGATGTGCATCGGAAACTACTACTCTTCTTCCACTGAACGATCAAAGCGTAGACTGTTTGAGACATTACTCCAGTGGAGGAAAGTGCGCATGGTGACTGTTGTATTCAATCCCGATGCAATTTCTGTGTTTCATCAACACTCAGTTAGTCCACAGATTACAGAATGCCTCCAGATGTGCATCGGAAACTACTACAGGTCTTCCAGGGAACGATCAAAGCGTAGACTGTTTGAGACATTACTCCCATGGAGGAAAGTGCGAATGGTGACTGTTGTATTCAATCCCGATGCAATTTCTGTGTTTCATCAACACTCTGATAGTCCACAGATTACAGAATGCCACAAGACGTGCTTCGGAAACTACTACTTTTCTTCCAGGGAACGATCAAGGCGCAGACTGTTTGAGACATTACTCCCATGGCGGAAAGTTCGCATGGTGTCTGTTGTATTCAATCCCGATGCAATTTCTGTGTTTCTTCAACACTCAGTTAGTCCACAGATTACAGAATGCCTCCAGATGTGCATCGGAAACTGCTACTGGTCTTCCAGGGAACGATCAAAGCGTAGACTGTTTGAGACATTACTCCCATGAATATCGGTCCCTAGGGTTACACACTACTTAAACTAGCTTGCGCTAAGGACAACACACACACCCATGCCCGAGGGAGACTCGAACCTCCGACGAGGTGAGCCGCGTGGACAGTGGCAACGGGTCTTCCAGAGAACGATCAAAGTGTAGACTGTTTGAGACATTACTCCCATGGAGGAAAGTGCGAATGGTGACTGTTGTATTCAATCACAAAGCAATTTCTGTGTTTCATCAACACTTTGAGGGTCCACAGATTACAGAATGCCTCGAGATGTGCATCGGAAACTACTACTGGTCTTCGAGGAAACGATCAAAGCATAGACTGTTTGAGACATTACTCCTGTGGAAGAAAGTGCGCATGGTGACTGTTGTATTCAATCCCGATGCAATTTCTGTGTTTCTTCAACACTCAGTTAGTTCCCAGATTACAGAATCCCTCCAGATGTGCATCAGAAACTACTACTGGTCTTCCATGGAACGATCAAAGCGTACACTGTTTGAGACATTACTCCCATGGAGGAAAGTGCTAATGGTGGCTGTTGTTTCAATCCCGTTGCAATTACTGTGTTTCATCAACACTCTGATAGTCCACAGACTACAGAATGCCACCAGATATACTTCGGAAACTACTACTGGTCTTCCAGGGAACGATCAAGGCGTAGACTGTTTGTGACATTACTCCCATGGCGGAAAGTTCGCATGGTGATTGTTGTACTCAATGCCGATGCAATTTCTGTGTTTCATCAACACCCGGATAGACCACAAATTACAGAATGACTCCAGATGTGCATCGGAAACTACTACTGTCTTCAGGGAACAATCAAATCGATGACAGATTGAGACATTACTCCCATGGAGGAAAGTGCGCTGGTGACTGTTGTATTCAATCCCGATGCAATTTCTGTGTTTCATCAACACACTGATAGTACACAGATTACAGAATGACACCAGATGTGCATCGGAAACAACTACTGGTCCTCCAGGGAATGATCAAAGCGTAGACTCTTTGAGATTTTTACTCCGTGTAGGAAAGGGCGCATGGTGACTGTTGTATTCAATCCCGACGCAATTTCTGTGTTTCATCAACACTCAGATAGTCCACAGATTACAGAATGCCACAAGATGTGCTTCGGAAACTACTACTTTTCTTCCAGTGAACGATCAAGGCGTAGACTGTTTGTGACATTACTCCCATGGCGGAAAGTTCGCATGGTGATTGTTGTACTCAATGCCGATGCAATTTCTGTGTTTCATCAACACCCGGATAGACCACAAATTACAGAATGCCTCCAGATGTGCATCGGAAACTACTACTGGTCTTCAGGGAACAATCAAATCGATGACAGATTGAGACATTACTCCCATGGAGGAAAGTGCGCTGGTGACTGTTGTATTCAATCCCGATGGAATTTCTGTGTTTCATCAACACTTTGAAGGTCCACAGATTACAGAATGTCTCAAGATGTGCATCGAAAACTACTACTGGTCTTCCAGGGAACGATCAAAGCGTAGACTGTTTGAGACATTACTCCCATGGAGGAAAGTGCGAATGGTGACTGTTGTATTCAATCCAGATGCAATTTCTGTGTTTCATCAACACTCTGATAGTCCACAGATTACAGATTGCCTCCAAATGTGCATCGGAAACTACTTCTGGTCTTCCTGGGCACGATAAAAGCATAGACTGTTTGAGACATTACTCCCATGGAGGAAAGTGCGCATGGTGCCTGTTGTATTCAATCACGATGCAATTTCTGTGTTTCATCAACACTTTGAATGTCCACAGATTACAGAATGCTTCCAGATGTGCAACGGAAACTACTACTGGTCTTCGAGGGAACGATCAAATCATAGACTGTTTGAGACATTACTCCCGTGGGGAAAAGTGCGCATGGTAACTGTTGTATTCAATCCCGATGCAATTTCTGTGTTTCATCAACACTCTGACAGTCCACAGATTACAGAATGCCTCCAGATGTGCAACGGAAACTGCTACTGGTCTTCCAGGGGACGACCAAAGCGTAGACTGTTTGAGACATTACTCCCATATAGGAAAGTGCGAATGGTGACAGTTGTATTCAATCCCGGTGCAATCTCTGTGTTTCTTCAACACTCTGATAGTCCAAAGATTACAGATTGCCTCCAAATGTGCATCGGAAGCTACTATTGGTCTTCCTGGGAACGATCGAAGCACAGACTGCTTGAGACTTTACTCCGATGGAGGAAAGTGCGCATGGTGACTGTTGTATTCAATCCCGATGCAATTACTGTGTTTCATCAACACTCTGATAGTGCACAGATTACAGAATGCCCCCATATGTCCATCGGAAACTACTACTGGATTTGCAGGGCACGATCAAAGCGTAGACTGTTTGAGACATTACTCCAGTGGAGGAAAGTGCGCATGGTGACTGTTGTATTCAATCACGATGCAATTTCTTTGTGTCATCAACACTTTGAAGGTCCACAGATTACAGAATGCTTCCAGATGTGCATCGGAAACTACTACTGGTCCTCGAGGGAACGATCAAATCATAGGCTGTTTGAGACATTACTCCCGTGGGGAAAAGTGCGCATGGTAACTGTTGTATTCAATCCCGATGCAATTTCTGTGTTTCATCAACACTTTGAGGGTCCACAGACTACAGAATGCCTATAGATGTGCATCGGAAAATACTACTGGTCTTCGAGGAAACGATCAAAGCATAGACTGTAAGGGACATTACTCCTGTGGAAGAAAGTGCGCATGGTGACTGTTGTATTCAATCCCGATGCAATGTCTGTGTTTCTTCAACACTCAGTTAGTCCACAGATTACAGAATGCCTCCACATGTGCATCAGAAACTATTACTGGTCTTCCAGGGAACGATTAAAGCGTAGACTGTTGGAGACATTACTCCCATTTAAGAAAGTGCTAATGGTGACTGTTGTTTCAATCCTGTTGCAATTACTGTGTTTCATCAACACTGTGATAGTCCACAGACTACAGAATGCCACCATATATGCTTCGGTAACTACTACTGGTCTTCCAGGGAACGATCAAAGCGTAGACTGTTTGAGACATTACTCCAGTGGAGGAAAGTGCGCATGGTGACTGTTGTATTCAATCCCGATGCAATTACTGTGTTTCATCAACACTCTGATAGTGCACAGATTACAGAATGACACCAGATGTGCATCGGAAACAACTACTGGTCTTCCAGGGAATGATCAAAGCGTAGACTGTTTGAGATTTTTACTCCCGTGGAGGAAAGGGCGCATGGTGACTGTTGTATTCAATCCCGATGCAATGTCTGTGTTTCTTCAACACTCAGTTAGTCCACAGATTACAGAATGCCTCCACATGTGCATCAGAAACTACTACTGGTCTTCCAGGGAACGATCAAAGCGTAGACTGTTGGAGACATTACTCCCATTTAGGAAAGTGCTAATGGTGACTGTTGTTTCAATCCCGTTGCAATTACTGTGTTTCATCAACACTCTGATTGTCCACAGACTACAGAATGACACCAGATATGCTTCGGTAACTACTACTGGTCTTCCAGGGAACGATCAAAGCGTAGACTGTTTGAGACATTACTCCAGTGGAGGAAAGTGCGCATGGTGACTGTTGTATTCAATCCCGATGCAATTACTGTGTTTCATCAACACTCTGATAGTCCACAGATTACAGAATGCCACAAGATGTGCTTCGGAAACTACTACTTTTCTTCCAGGGAACGATCAAGGCCTAGACTGTTTGAGACATTACTCCCATGGCGGAAAGTTCGCATGGTGATTGTTGTATTCAATGCCGATGCAATTTCTGTGTTTCATCAACACCCGGATAGACCACAAATTACAGAATGCCTCCAGATGTGCATCGGAAACTACTACTGGTCTTCAGGGAACAATCAAATCGATGACAGATTGAGACATTACTCCCATGGAGGAAAGGGCGCTGGTGACTGTTGTATTCAATCCCGATGCAATTTCTGTGTTTCATCAACACTTTGAAGGTCCACAGATTACAGAATGTCTCAAGATGTGCATCGGAAACTACTACTGGTCTTCCAGGGAAAGATCAAATTGTAGACTGTTTGAGACATTACTCCCATGGAGGAAAGTGCGAATGGTGACTGTTGTATTCAATCCAGATGCAATTTCTGTGTTTCATCAACACTCTGATAGTCCACAGATTACAGATTGCCTCCAGATGTGCATCGGAAACTACTTCTGGTCTTCCTGGGCACGATCAAAGCATAGACTGTTTGAGACATTACTTCCATGGCGGAAAGTGCGCATGGTGCCTGTTGTATTCAATCACGATGCAATTTCTTTGTGTCATCAACACTTTGAAGGTCCACAGATTACAGAATGCTTCCAGATGTGCATCGGAAACTACTACTGGTCCTCGAGGGAACGATCAAATCATAGGCTGTTTGAGACATTACTCCCGTGGGGAAAAGTGCGCATGGTAACTGTTGTATTCAATCCCGATGCAATTTCTGTGTTTCATCAACACTCTGATAGTCCACAGATTACAGAATGCCTCCAGATGTGCATCGGAAACTGCTACTGGTCTTCCAGGGGACGCCAAAAGCGTAGACTGTTTGAGACATTACTCCCATGGAGGAAAGTGCGAATGGTGACAGTGGTATTCAATCCCGATGCAATCTATGTGTTTCTTCAACACTCTGATAGTCCAAAGATTACAGATTGCCTCCAAATGTGCATCGGAAGCTACTACTGGTCTTCCTGGGAACGAACGAAGCATAGTCTGTTTGAGACTTTACTCACATGGAGGAAAGTGCGCATGGTGACTGTTGTATTCAATCCCGATGCAATTTCTGTGTTTCATAAACACCCTCATAGTCCACAGATTACAGATTGCCTCCAGATGTGCATCGGAAACTACTTCTGGTCTTCCTGGGCACGATCAAAGCATAGACTGTTTGAGACATTACTTCCATGGCGGAAAGTGCGCATGGTGCCTGTTGTATTCAATCACGATGCAATTTCTTTGTGTCATCAACACTTTGAAGGTCCACAGATTACAGAATGCTTCCAGATGTGCATCGGAAACTACTACTGGTCCTCGAGGGAACGATCAAATCATAGGCTGTTTGAGACATTACTCCCATGGCGGAAAGTTCGCATGGTGATTGTTGTATTCAATGCCGATGCAATTTCTGTGTTTCATCAACACCCGGATAGACCACAAATTACAGAATGCCTCCAGATGTGCATCGGAAACTACTACTGGTCTTCAGGGAACAATCAAATCGATGACAGATTGAGACATTACTCCCATGGAGGAAAGGGCGCTGGTGACTGTTGTATTCAATCCCGATGCAATTTCTGTGTTTCATCAACACTTTGAAGGTCCACAGATTACAGAATGCTTCCAGATGTGCATCGGAAACTACTACTGGTCCTCGAGGGAACGATCAAATCATAGGCTGTTTGAGACATTACTCCCGTGGGGAAAAGTGCGCATGGTAACTGTTGTATTCAATCAGGATGCAATTTCTGTGTTTCATCAACACTTTGAAGGTGCACAGATTACAGAATGCCTCCAGATGTGCATCGGAAACTACTACTGGTCTTCGGGGAAACGATCAAATCATAGACTGTTTGAGACATTACTCCCGAGGAAGAAAGTGCGAGTGGTGACTATTGTATTCAATCCCGATGCAATTTCTGTGTTTCACCAACACTCTGATAGTCCCCAGATTACAGAATGCCCACATATGTTCATCGGAAACTACTACTGGATTTGCAATGAACGATCAAAGTGTAGACTGTTTGAGACATTACTCCAGTAGATTAAAGTGCGCTTGGTGAATGTTGTATTCAATCCCAATGCAATTTCTGTGTTTCATCAACACTCTGACAGTGCACAGATTACAGAATGATACCAGATGTGCATCGGAAACAACTACTGATCTTCCAGGGAACAATCAAAGCGTAGACTGTTTGAGACATTACTCCAGTGGAGGAAAGTGCGAATGGTGACTGTTGTATTCAATCTCAATGCAATTTCTAGGTTTCATCAACACTTTGAGGGTCCACAGATTACAGAATGCCTATAGATGTGCATCGGAAAATACTACTGGTCTTCGAGGAAACGATCAAAGCATAGACTGTAAGGGACATTACTCCTGTGGAAGAAAGTGCGCATGGTGACTGTTGTATTCAATCCCGATGCAATGTCTGTGTTTCTTCAACACTCAGTTAGTCCACAGATTACAGAATGCCTCCACATGTGCATCAGAAACTATTACTGGTCTTCCAGGGAACGATTAAAGCGTAGACTGTTGGAGACATTACTCCCATTTAAGAAAGTGCTAATGGTGACTGTTGTTTCAATCCTGTTGCAATTACTGTGTTTCATCAACACTGTGATAGTCCACAGACTACAGAATGCCACCATATATGCTTCGGTAACTACTACTGGTCTTCCAGGGAACGATCAAAGCGTAGACTGTTTGAGACATTACTCCAGTGGAGGAAAGTGCGCATGGTGACTGTTGTATTCAATCCCGATGCAATTACTGTGTTTCATCAACACTCTGATAGTGCACAGATTACAGAATGCCACCAGATGTGCATCGGAAAGTACTACTTTTTTTCCAGGGAACGATTAAGGCGTAGACTGTTTGAGACATTACTCCCATGGAGGAAAGTTCGCATTGTGACTGTTGTATTCAATGCCGATGCAATTTCTGTAGTTCATCAACACCTGGATAGACCACAAATTACAGAATGCCTCCATATGTGCATCGGAAACTACTACTGGTCTTCAGGGAACGATCAAATCGTTGACATTTTGAGACATTACTCACATGGAGGAAAGTGCGCATGGTGACTGTTGTATTCAATCACGATGCAATTTCTGTGTTTCATCAACACTTTGAAGGTCCACAGATTACAGATTCCCTTTAGGTGTGCATCGGATTCTACTACTGGTCTTCGAGGAAACCATCAAAGCGTAGACTCTTTGAGACATTACTCCCATGGAGGAAAGTGCGAATGGTGACTGTTGTATTCAATCCCGATGCAATTTCTGTGTTTCATCAACACTCTGATAGTCCACAGGTTACAGAATGCCACAAGATGTGCTTCGGAAACTACTACTTTTCTTCCAGGGAACGATCAAGTCGTAGACTGTTTGAGACATTACTCCCATGGCGGAAAGTTCGCATGGTGACTGTTGTATTCAATGGCGATGCAATTTCTGTGTTTCACCAACACCCGGATAGACCACAAATTACAGAATGCCTCCAGATGTGCAACGGAAGCTACTACTGGTCTTCAGGGAACGATCAAATCGATGACAGATTGAGACATTATTCCCATGGAGGAAAGTGCGCTGGTGACTGTTGTATTCAATCCCGATGCAATTTCTGTGTTTCATCAACACTTTGAAGGTCCACAGATTACAGAATGCTTCCAGATGTGCATCGGAAACTACTACTGGTCTTCGAGGGAACGATCAAATCATAGACTGTTTGAGACATTACTCCCGTGGGGGAAAGTGCGCATGGTAACTGTTGTATTCAAACCCGATGCAATTTCTGTGTTTCATCAACACTCTGATAGTCCACAGATTACAGAATGCCTCCAGATGTGCATCGGAAATTGCTACTGGTCTTCCAGGGGACGACTAAAGCGTAGACTGTTTGAGACATTACTCCCATGGAGGAAAGTGCGGATGGTGACAGTTGTATTCAATCCCGATGCAATCTCTGTGTTTCATCAATACTCTGATAGTCCACAGATTACAGATTGCCTCCAAATGTGCATCGGAAGCTACTACTGGTCTTCCTGGGAACGATCAAAGAATAGACTGTATGAGACTTTACTCCCATGGAGGAAAGTGCGCATGGTGACTGTTGTATTCAATCACGATGCAATTTCTGTGTTTCATAAACACTCTCATAGTCCACAGACTACAGATTGCCTCAAGATGTGCATCGGAAACTACTACTGGCCTTGCAGTTAACGATCAAAGCGTAGACTGTTTGAGACATTACTCCAGTGGATTAATGTGCGTATGGTGAATGTTGTATTCAATCCCGATGCAATTTCTGTGTTTCATCAACACTCTGACAGTGCACAGATTACAGAATGATACCAGATGTGCATCGGAAACAACTACTGGTCTTCCAGGGAACAATCAAAGCGTAGACTGTTTGAGACATTACTCCCGTGGAGGAAAGTGGGCATAATGACTGTTGTATTCAATCCCGATGCAACTTCTGTGTTTCATCAACACTCTGATAGTCCACAGATTACAGAATGCCACCAAATGTGCATCGGAAAGTACTACTTTTTTCCAGGGAACGATCAAGGCGTAGACTGTTTGAGACATTACTCCAATGGAGGAAAGTTCGCATAGTGACTGTTGTATTCAATGCCGATGGAATTTCTGTGGTTCGTCCACACCCGGATAGACCACAAATTACAGAATGCCTCCAGATGTGCATCGGAAACTACTACTGGTCTTCAGGGAACGATCAAATCGTTGACAGTTTGAGACATTACTCCCATGGAGGAAAGTGCGCATGGTGACTGTTGTATTCAATCACGATGCAATTTCTGTGTTTCATCAAACTTTGGAGGTCCACAGATTACAGATTGCCTACAGATGTGCATCGGAAACTACTACTGGTCTTCGAGGGAACGATCAAATTATTGACTGTTTGAGACATTACTCCCATGGGGGAAAGTACGGATGGTGACAGTTGTATTCAATCCCGATGCAATCTCTCTGTTTCATCAACACTCTGATAGTCCACAGATTACAGATTGCCTCCAAATGTGCATCGGAAGCTACTACTGGTCTTCCTGGGAACGATCAAAGCATAGACTGTATGAGACTTTACTCCCATGGAGGAGAGTGCGCATGGTGACTGTTGTATTCAATCCCGATGCAATTTCTGTGTTTCATAAACACTCTTATAGTCCACAGACTACAGATTGCCTCCAGATGTGCATCGCAAACTACTACTGGTCTTTCTGGGAACGATCAAAGCATAGACTGTTTGAGGCATTACTCCCATGGGGGAATGTGCCCATGGTGACTGTTGTATTCAGTCACGATGCAATTTCTGTGTTTCATCAACACTTTGTAGGTGCACAGATTACAGAATTCCTCCAGATGTGCATCGGAAACTACTACTGGTCTTCTGGGAAACGATCAAATCATAGACTGTTTGAGACATTACTCCCGAGGAAGAAAGTGCGCATTGTGACTATTGTATTCAATCACGATGCAATTTCTGTGTTTCATCAACACTCTGATAGTCCACAGATTACAGAATGCTTCCAGATGTGCATCGGAAACTACTACTGGTCTTCGAGGGAACGATCAAATCATAGACTGTTTGAGACATTATTCCCGTGGGGGAAAGTGCGCATGGTAACTGTTGTATTCAATCCCGATGCAATTTCTGTGTTTCATCAACACTCTGATAGTCCACAGATTACAGAATGCCTCCAGATGTGCATCGGAAATTGCTACTGGTCTTCCAGGGGACGACTAACGCGTAGACTGTTTGAGACATTACTCCCATGGAGGAAAGTGCGGATGGTGACAGTTGTATTCAATCCCGATGCAATCTCTGTGTTTCATCAACACTCTGATAGTCCACAGATTACAGATTGCCTCCAAATGTGCATCGGAAGCTACTACTGGTCTTCCTGGGAACGATCAAAGCATAGACTGTATGAGACTTTACTCCCACGGAGGAAAGTGCGCATGGTGACTGTTGTATTCAATCCCGATGCAATTTCTGTGTTTCATAAACACTCTCATAGTCCACAGACTACAGATTGCCTCCAGATGTGCATCGGAAATTACTACTGGCCTTGCAGTTAACGATCAAAGCGTAGACTGTTTGAGACATTACTCCAGTGGATTAATGTGCGCATGGTGAATGTTGTATTCAATCCCGATGCAATTTCTGTGTTTCATCAACACTCTGACAGTGCACAGATTACAGAATGATACCAGATGTGCATCGGAAACAACTACTGGTCTTCCAGGGAACAATCAAAGCGTAGACTGTTTGAGACCATACTCCCGTAAAGGAAAGTGGGCATAATGACTGTTGTATTCAATCCCGATGCAACTTCTAGGTTTCATCAACACTCTGATAGTCCACAGATTACAGAATGCCACCTGATGTGCAGCGGAAAGTACTACTTTTTTCAAGGGAACGATCAAGGCGTAGACTATTTGAGACATTACTCCAATGGAGGAAAGTTCGCATGGTGACTGTTGTATTGAATGCCGATGAAATTTCTGTGATTCATCAACACCCGGATAGACCACAAATTACAGAATGCCTCCAGATGTGCATCGGAAACTACTACTGGTCTTCAGGGAACGATCAAATCGTTGACAGTTTGAGACATTACTCCCATGGAGGAAAGTGCGCATGGTGACTGTTGTATTCAATCACGATGCAATTTCTGTGTTTCATCAAACTTTGGAGGTCCACAGATTACAGATTGCCTCCAGATGTGCATCGGAAACTACTACTGGTCTTCGAGGGAACGATCAAATTATTGACTATTTGAGACATTACTCCCGTGGGGGAAAGTGCGAATGGTGACAGTTGTATTCAATCCCGATGCAATCTCTGTGTTTCATCAACACTCTGATAGTCCACAGATTACAGATTGCCTCCAAATGTGCATCGGAAGCTACTACTGGTCTTCCTGGGAACGATCAAAGCATAGACTGTATGAGACTTTACTCCCATGGAGGAAAGTGCGCATGGTGACTGTTGTATTCAATCCCGATGCAATTTCTGTGTTTCATAAACACTCTTATAGTCCACAGACTACAGATTGCCTCCAGATGTGCATCGGAAACTACTACTGGTCTTTCTGGGAACGATCAAAGCATAGACTGTTTGAGGCATTACTCCCATGGAGGAATGTGCCCATGGTGACTGTTGTATTCAATCACGATGCAATTTCTGTGTTTCATCAACACTTTGAAGGTGCACAGATGACAGAATGCCTCCAGATGTGCATCGGAAACTACTACTGGTCTTCTGGGAAACGATCAAATCATAGACTGTTTGAGACATTACTCCCGAGGAAGGAAGTGCGCATTGTGACTATTGTATTCAATCACGATGCAATATCTGTGTTTCATCAACACTCTGATAGTCCACAGATTACAGAATGCCACAAGATGTGCTTCGGAAACTACTACATTTCTTCCAGGGAACGAACAAGGCGTAGACTGTTTGAGACATTACTCCCATGGCGGAAAGTTCGCATGGTGACTGTTGTATTAAATGCCGATGCAATTTCTGTGTTTCATCAACACCCGGATAGACCTCATATTACAGAATGCCTCCAAATGTGCATCGGAAACTACTACTGGTCTTCGAGGAAACGATCAAATCATAGACTGTTTGAGACATTACTCCCGAGGAAGGAAGTGCGCATGGTGACTATTGTATTCAATCCCGATGCAATTTCTGTGTTTCATCAACACTCAGTTAGTCCACTGATTACAGAATGCCTCCAGATGTGCATCGGAAACTGCTACTGGTCTTCAAGAGAACGATCAAAGCGTAGACTGTTTGAGACATTACTCCCATGGAGGAAAGTGCGAATCGTTACTGTTGTATTCAATCACGATGCATTTTCTGTGTTTCATCAACACTCTGATAGTCCACAGATTACAGATTGCCTCCAAATGTGCATCGGAAGCTACTACTGGTCTTCCTGGGCACGATCAAAGCATAGACTGTTTGACACATTACACCCATGGAGGAAAGTGCGCATGGTGACTGTTGTATTAAGTCCCGATGCAATATCTGTGTTTCATCAACACTCTGATAGTCCACAGACTACAGATTGCCTCCAGATGTGCATCAGAAACTACTACTGGTCTTCCTGGGAACGATCAAAGCATAGACTCTTTGAGGCATTACTCCCATCGAGGAAAGTGCCATGGTGATTGTTGTATTCAATCACGATGCAATTTCTGTGTTTCATCAACACTCTGATAGTCCACAGATTACAGAATGCCTCCAGATGTGCATCGGAAATTGCTACTGGTCTTCCAGGGGACGACTAACGCGTAGACTGTTTGAGACATTACTCCCATGGAGGAAAGTGCGGATGGTGACAGTTGTATTCAATCCCGATGCAATCTCTGTGTTTCATCAACACTCTGATAGTCCACAGATTACAGATTGCCTCCAAATGTGCATCGGAAGCTACTACTGGTCTTCCTGGGAACGATCAAAGCATAGACTGTATGAGACTTTACTCCCACGGAGGAAAGTGCGCATGGTGACTGTTGTATTCAATCCCGATGCAATTTCTGTGTTTCATAAACACTCTCATAGTCCACAGACTACAGATTGCCTCCAGATGTGCATCGGAAATTACTACTGGCCTTGCAGTTAACGATCAAAGCGTAGACTGTTTGAGACATTACTCCAGTGGATTAATGTGCGCATGGTGAATGTTGTATTCAATCCCGATGCAATTTCTGTGTTTCATCAACACTCTGACAGTGCACAGATTACAGAATGATACCAGATGTGCATCGGAAACAACTACTGGTCTTCCAGGGAACAATCAAAGCGTAGACTGTTTGAGACCATACTCCCGTAAAGGAAAGTGGGCATAATGACTGTTGTATTCAATCCCGATGCAACTTCTAGGTTTCATCAACACTCTGATAGTCCACAGATTACAGAATGCCACCAGATGTGCATCGGAAAGTACTACTTTTTTCAAGGGAACGATCAAGGCGTAGACTGTTTGAGACATTACTCCAATGGAGGAAAGTTCGCATGGTGACTGTTGTATTGAATGCCGATGAAATTTCTGTGATTCATCAACACCCGGATAGACCACAAATTACAGAATGCCTCCAGATGTGCATCGGAAACTACTACTGGTCTTCAGGGAACGATCAAATCGTTGACAGTTTGAGACATTACTCCCATGGAGGAAAGTGCGCATGGTGACTGTTGTATTCAATCACGATGCAATTTCTGTGTTTCATCAAACTTTGGAGGTCCACAGATTACAGATTGCCTCCAGATGTGCATCGGAAACTACTACTGGTCTTCGAGGGAACGATCAAATTATTGACTATTTGAGACATTACTCCCGTGGGGGAAAGTGCGGATGGTGACAGTTGTATTCAATCCCGATGCAATCTCTGTGTTTCATCAACACTCTGATAGTCCACAGATTACAGATTGCCTCCAAATGTGCATCGGAAGCTACTACTGGTCTTCCTGGGAACGATCAAAGCATAGACTGTATGAGACTTTACTCCCATGGAGGAAAGTGCGCATGGTGACTGTTGTATTCAATCCCGATGCAATTTCTGTGTTTCATAAACACTCTTATAGTCCACAGACTACAGATTGCCTCCAGATGTGCATCGGAAACTACTACTGGTCTTTCTGGGAACGATCAAAGCATAGACTGTTTGAGGCATTACTCCCATGGAGGAATGTGCCCATGGTGACTGTTGTATTCAATCACGATGCAATTTCTGTGTTTCATCAACACTTTGAAGGTGCACAGATTACAGAATGCCTCCAGATGTGCATCGGAAACTACTACTGGTCTTCTGGGAAACGATCAAATCATAGACTGTTTGAGACATTACTCCCGAGGATGGAAGTGCGCATTGTGACTATTGTATTCAATCACGATGCAATATCTGTGTTTCATCAACACTCTGATAGTCCACAGATTACAGAATGCCACAAGATGTGCTTCGGAAACTACTACATTTCTTCCAGGGAACGAACAAGGCGTAGACTGTTTGAGACATTACTCCCATGGCGGAAAGTTCGCATGGTGACTGTTGTATTAAATGCCGATGCAATTTCTGTGTTTCATCAACACCCGGATAGACCTCATATTACAGAATGCCTCCAAATGTGCATCGGAAACTACTACTGGTCTTCGAGGAAACGATCTAATCATATACTGTTTGAGACATTACTCCCGAGGAAGGAAGTGCGCATGGTGACTATTGTATTCAATCCCGATGCAATTTCTGTGTTTCATCAACACTCAGTTAGTCCACTGATTACAGAATGCCTCCAGATGTGCATCGGAAACTGCTACTGGTCTTCAAGAGAACGATCAAAGCGTAGACTGTTTGAGACATTACTCCCATGGAGGAAAGTGCGAATCGTTACTGTTGTATTCAATCACGATGCATTTTCTGTGTTTCATCAACACTCTGATAGTCCACAGATTACAGATTGCCTCCAAATGTGCATCGGAAGCTACTACTGGTCTTCCTGGGCACGATCAAAGCATAGACTGTTTGACACATTACACCCATGGAGGAAAGTGCGCATGGTGACTGTTGTATTAAGTCCCGATGCAATATCTGTGTTTCATCAACACTCTGATAGTCCACAGACTACAGATTGCCTCCAGATGTGCATCAGAAACTACTACTGGTCTTCCTGGGAACGATCAAAGCATAGACTCTTTGAGGCATTACTCCCATCGAGGAAAGTGCCATGGTGATTGTTGTATTCAATCACGATGCAATTTCTGTGTTTCATCAACACTTTGAAGGTCCACAGATTACAGAATGCCTTCAGATGTGCATCGGAAACTACTACTGGTCTTCGAGGAAACGATCAAATCATAGAATGTTTGAGACACTACTCCCGAGAAAGAAAGGCCGCATGGTGACTGTTGTATTCAATCCCGATGCAATTTCTGTGTTTCATCAACACTCAGTTAGTCCACAGATTACAGAATGCCTCCAGATGTGCACCGGAAACTACTACTGGTCTTCCAGGGAACGATCAAAGCGTAGACAGTTTGAGAAATTACTGCCATGGAGGAAAGTTCGAATGGTGACTGTTGTATTCAATCCCGATGCAATTTCTGTGTTTCATCAACACTCTGATAGTCCACAGATTACAGAATGCCACAAGATGTGCTTCGGAAACTACTACTTTTCTTCCAGGGAACGATCAAGGCGTAGACTGTTTGAGACATTACTCCCATGGCGGAAAGTTCACATGGTGACTGTTGTATTAAATGCTGATGCAATTTCTGTGTTTCATCAACACCCGGAGAGACCACAAATTACAGAATGCCTCCAGATGTGCAACGGAAACTACTACTGGTCTTCAGGGAACGATCAAATCGATGACAGTTTGAGACATTACTCCCATGGAGGAAAGTTCGCATTGTGACTGTTGTATTCAATACCGATGCAATTTCTGTGTTTCATCAACACTTTTAAGGCCCACAGATTACAGAATGCCTCCAGATGTGCATCGGAAACTACTACTGGTCTTCGAGGGAACGATCAAATCATAGACTGTTTGAGACATTACTCCCGTGGCGGAAAATGCGCATGGTGACTGTTGTATTCAATGCCGATGCAATTTCTGTATTTCATCAACACCCGGATAGACCACAAATTACAGAATGCCTCCAGATGTGCATCGGAAACTACTACTGGTCTTCAGTTAACGATCAAATCGATGACAGTTTGAGACGTTACTCCCATGGAGGAAAATGCAAATGGTGACTGTTGTATTCAATCCCCAAGCAATTTCTGTGTTTCATTAACACTCAGTTAGTCCACAGATTACAGAATGCCTCCAGATGTGCGTCGATAACTACTTCTGGTCTTCCAGGGAACGATCAAAGCGTAGACCCTTTGAGACATTACTCCCGTGGAGGAAAGTGGGCATGGTGACTGTTGTATTCAATCCCGATGCAATTTCTGTGTTTCCTCAACACTCTGATAGTCCACTGATTACAGAATGCCTCCAGATGTGCATCGGAAACTACTACTTTTCATCCAGGGAACGATCAAGGCGTAGACTGTTTGAGACATTACTCCCATGGAGGAAAGTTTGCATGGTGCCTGTTGTATTCAATGCCGATGCAATTTCTGTCCTTCATCAACACCCGGATAGACCACAAATTACTGAATGCCTCCAGATGTGCATCGGAAACTACTACTGGTCTTCCTGGGAACGATCAGAGCATCGACTGTTTGAGACATTACTCCCATGGATTAATGTGCGCATGGTGACTGCTGTATTCAATCACGATGCAATTTCTGTGTTTCGTCAATACTTTGAGGGTCCTCAGGTTACAGAATGCCTCCAGATGTGCATCGGAAACTACTACTGGTTTTCGAGGAAACGATCAAAGCATAGACTATTTGAGACATTACTCCCGTGGAAGAAAGTGCGCATGGTGACTGTTGTATTCAATCCCGATGCAATTTCTGTGTTTCATCAACTCTCAGTTAGTCCACAGATTACAGAATGCCTCCAGATGTGCATCGGAAACTACTACTGGTCTTCCAGGGAACGATCAAAGCGTTGACTCCTTGAGACATTACTCCCGTGGAGGAAAGTGGGCATGGTGTCTCTTCTATTCAATCCAGATGCAATTTCTGTGTTTCATCAACACTCTCATAGTCCACAGATTACAGAATGCCTCCAGATGTGCATCGGAAACTACTACTTTCCTTCCAGGGAACGTTCAAGGCATAGACTGTTTGAGACATTACTCCCATGGAGGAAAGTTCGCATGGTGACTGTTGTATTCAATGCAGATGCAATTTCTGTGTTTCATCAACACCCGGATACACCACAAATTACAGAATGCCTCCAGATGTGCATCGGAAACTACTACTGGTCTTCAGTGAACGATCAAATCGATGACAAGTTGAGACATTACGCCCATGGAGGAAAATGCAAATGGTGACTGTTGTATTCAATCCAGATGCAATTTCTGTGTTTTATCAACACTCTAATAGTCCAAGATTACAGATTGCCTCCAGATGTGCATCGGAAACTACAACTGGTCTTCCTGGGAACGATCAAAGCATAGACTGTTTGAGACATTACTCGCATTGAGGAAAGTGCGCATGGTGACTGTTGTATTCAATTACGATGCAATTTCTGTGTTTCATCAACACTTTGAAGTTCCACAGATTACCGAATGGCTCCAAATGTGCATCGGAAACTACTACTGGTCTTCGAGGAAACGATCAAAGCATAGACTGTTTGAGACATAACTCGTGTGGAAGAAAGTTCGCATGGTGACTGTTGTATTCAATTCCGATGCAATTTCTGTGTTTCATTAACACTCAGTTAGTCCACAGATTACAGAATGCCTCCAGATGTGCGTCGATAACTACTTCTGGTCTTCCAGGGAACGATCAAAGCGTAGACCCTTTGAGACATTACTCCCGTGGAGGAAAGTGGGCATGGTGACTGTTGTATTCAATCCCGATGCAATTTCTGTGTTTCCTCAACACTCTGATAGTCCACTGATTACAGAATGCCTCCAGATGTGCATCGGAAACTACTACTTTTCATCCAGGGAACGATCAAGGCGTAGACTGTTTGAGACATTACTCCCATGGAGGAAAGTTTGCATGGTGCCTGTTGTATTCAATGCCGATGCAATTTCTGTCCTTCATCAACACCCGGATAGACCACAAATTACTGAATGCCTCCAGATGTGCATCGGAAACTACTACTGGTCTTCCTGGGAACGATCAGAGCATCGACTGTTTGAGACATTACTCCCATGGATTAATGTGCGCATGGTGACTGCTGTATTCAATCACGATGCAATTTCTGTGTTTCGTCAATACTTTGAGGGTCCTCAGGTTACAGAATGCCTCCAGATGTGCATCGGAAACTACTACTGGTTTTCGAGGAAACGATCAAAGCATAGACTATTTGAGACATTACTCCCGTGGAAGAAAGTGCGCATGGTGACTGTTGTATTCAATCCCGATGCAATTTCTGTGTTTCATCAACTCTCAGTTAGTCCACAGATTACAGAATGCCTCCAGATGTGCATCGGAAACTACTACTGGTCTTCCAGGGAACGATCAAAGCGTTGACTCCTTGAGACATTACTCCCGTGGAGGAAAGTGGGCATGGTGTCTCTTCTATTCAATCCAGATGCAATTTCTGTGTTTCATCAACACTCTCATAGTCCACAGATTACAGAATGCCTCCAGATGTGCATCGGAAACTACTACTTTCCTTCCAGGGAACGTTCAAGGCATAGACTGTTTGAGACATTACTCCCATGGAGGAAAGTTCGCATGGTGACTGTTGTATTCAATGCAGATGCAATTTCTGTGTTTCATCAACACCCGGATACACCACAAATTACAGAATGCCTCCAGATGTGCATCGGAAACTACTACTGGTCTTCAGTGAACGATCAAATCGATGACAAGTTGAGACATTACGCCCATGGAGGAAAATGCAAATGGTGACTGTTGTATTCAATCCAGATGCAATTTCTGTGTTTTATCAACACTCTAATAGTCCAAGATTACAGATTGCCTCCAGATGTGCATCGGAAACTACAACTGGTCTTCCTGGGAACGATCAAAGCATAGACTGTTTGAGACATTACTCGCATTGAGGAAAGTGCGCATGGTGACTGTTGTATTCAATTACGATGCAATTTCTGTGTTTCATCAACACTTTGAAGTTCCACAGATTACCGAATGGCTCCAAATGTGCATCGGAAACTACTACTGGTCTTCGAGGAAACGATCAAAGCATAGACTGTTTGAGACATAACTCGTGTGGAAGAAAGTTCGCATGGTGACTGTTGTATTCAATTCCGATGCAATTTCTGTGTTTCATCAACACTCAGTTAGTGCACAGATTACTGAATGCCTACAGATGTGCATCGGAAACTACTTCTGGTCTTCCAGGGAACGATCAAAGCGTAGACTGTTTGAGACATTACTCCAGTGGAGGAAAGTGCGCATGGTGACTGTTGTATTCAATGCCGATGCAATTTCTGTGTTTCAACAACACTCTGACAGTGCACAGATTACAGAATGATACCAGATGTGCATCGGAAACAACTACTGGTCTTCCAGGGAACGATCAAACGTAGACTCTTTGAGACATTACTCCCGTGGAGGAAAGTGGGCATGGTGACTGTTGTATTCAAACCCGATGAAATTTCTGTGTTTCATCAACACTCTGATAGTCCACAGATTACAGAATGCCTCCATATGTGCATCGGAAACAACAACTTTTCTTCCAGGGAACGGTTAAGGCGTAGACTGTTTGAGACATTACTCCCATGGAGGTAAGTTTGCATCGTGCCTGTTGTATTCAATGCCGATGGAATTTCTGTGTTTCATCAACACACGGATAGACCACAAATTACTGAATGCCTCCAGATGTGCATCGGAAACTACTACTGGTCTTCAGGGAACGATCAAATCGATGACAGTTTGAGACATTACTCCCATGGAGGAAAGTGCGAATAGTGACTGTTGTATTCCATCCAGATGCAATATCTGTGTTTCATCAACACTCTGATTGTCCACAGATTACAGATTGCCTTCAGATGTGCATCGGAAACTACTACTGGACTTCCTGGGAACGATCAGAGCATAGACTGTTTGAGACATTACTCCCATGGAGGAAAGTGCGCATGGTGACTGTTGTATTCAATCACGATGCAATTTCTGTGTTTCGTCAATACTTTGAGGGTCCTCAGGTTACAGAATGCCTATAGATGTGCATCGCAAACTACTACTGGTCTTCGAGGAAACGATCAAAGCATAGACCGTTTGAGACATTACTCCCGTGGAAGAAAGTGCGCATGGTGACTGTTGTATTCAATCCCGTTGCAATTTCTGTGTTTCATCAACTCTCAGTTAGTCCACAGATTACAGAATGCCTCCAGATGTGCATCGGAAACCACTACTGGTCTTCCAGGGAACGATCAAAGCGTAGACTGTTTGAGACATTACTCCCGTGGAGGAAAGTGCGCATGGTGACAGTTGTATTCCATCCCGATGCAATTTCTGCGTTTCATCAACACTCTGATAGTCCACAGATTACAGAATGCCACCAGATGTGCATCGAAAACTGCTACTGGTCGTCCAGTGAACGACCAAATCGTGGACTGTATAAGACATTACTCCCATGGAGTAAAGTGCGGATCGTGACTGTTGTATCCAATCCCGCTGCAATTTCTGTGTTTCATCAACACTCTGTTAGTCCACAGTTTACAGAATGCCACCAGATGTGCATCGGAAACTACTACTGGTCTTCGAGGAAACGATCAAAGCATAGACTGTTTGAGACATTACTCCCGTGGATGAAAGTGCGCATGGTGACTGTTGTATTCAATCCCGATGCAATTTCTGTGTTTCATCAACACTTTGAAGGTCCACAGATTACCGAATGGCTCCAGATGTGCATCGGAAACTACTACTGGTCTTCGAGGAAACGATCAAAGCATAGACTGTTTGAGACATAACTCCCGTGGAAGAAAGTTTGCATGGTGACTGTTGTATTCAATCCCGAAGCAATTTCTGTGTTTCATCAACACTCAGTTAGTCCACAGATCACAGAAGGCCTCCATATGTGCATCGGACACTACTTCTGGTCTTCCAGGGAAAGATCAAAGCGTAGACTGTTTGAAACATTACTCCAGTGCAGGAAAGTGCGCATGGTGACTGTTGTATTCAATCCCGATGCAAATTCTGTGTTTCATCAACACTCTGATAGTCCACAGATTACAGAATGCCACCAGATGTACATCGGAAACTACTACTGGTCTTCCAGGGAACGATCGAAGCGTAGACTGTTTGAGACATTACTCACTTGGAGGAAAGTGCGCATGGTGACTGTTGTATTCAATCCCGATGCAATTTCTGAGTTTCCTCAACACTCTGATAGTGCACAGATTACAGAATGATACCAGATGTGCATCGGAAACAACTACTGGTCTCCCAGGGAACGATCAAAGCGTAGACTGTTTGAGACATTACTCCTGTGGAGGAAAGTGCGCATGGTGACTGTTGTATTCAATCCCGATGCAATTTCTGTGTTTCATCAACACTCTGATAGTCCACAGATTACAGAATGCCACCAGATGTGCATCGGAAACTACTACTGTTCGTCCAGTGAACGATCAAATCGTGGACTGTTTCAGACATTACTCCCATGGAGGAAAGTGTGGATGGTGACTGTTGTATTCAATCCCGATGCAATTTCTGTGTTTCATCAACACTCTGATAGTCCACAGATTAAAGAATGCCACCGGATGTGCATCGAAAACTACTACTTTTCTTCCAGGGAGCGATCAAGGCGTCGACTGTTTGAGACATTACTCCCATGGAGGAAAGTTCGCATGGTGACAGTTGTATTCAATGCCGATGCAATTTCTGTGTTTCATCAACACCCGGATGGACCACAAATTACAGAATGCCTACAGATGTGCATCGGAAACTACTACTGGTCTTCAGGGAACGATCAAATCGATGACAGTTTGGTACATTACTCCCATGGAGGAAAGTGTGCATGGTGACTGTTGTATTCAATCCCGATGCTATTTCTGTGTTTCATCAACACTCTGAAGGTCCACAGATTACAGAATGCCTCAAGATGTGTATCGGAAACTACTACTGGTCTTCCAGGGAACGATCAAAGAGTGGAATGTTTGAGACATTACTCCCATGGAGGAAAGTGCGAATGGTGACTGTTGTATTGAATCCAGATGCAATTTCTGTATTTCATCAACACTCAGTTAGTCCACAGATTACAGAATGCCTCCAGATGTGCATCGGAAACTGCTACTGGTCTTCGAGGAAACGATTAAAGCATAGACTGTTTGAGACATTACTCCCGTGGAAGAAAGTGCGCATGGTGACTGTTGTATTCAATCCCGATGCAATTCTGTGTTTCATCAACACTTTGAATGTCCACAGATTACCGAATGCCTCCAGATGTGCATCGGAAACTACTACTGGTTTTCGAGGAAACGATCAAAGCATAGACTGTTTGCTACATAACTCCCGTGGAAGAAAGTTCGCATGGTGACTGTTGTATTCAATCCCGATGCAATTTCTGTGTTTCATCAACACTCAGTTAGTCCACAGATTACAGAATGCCACCAGATGTGCATCGGAAACTACTACTGTTCGTCCAGTGAACGATCAAAGCGTAGACTGTTTGAGACATTACTCCAGTGGAGGAAAGTGCGCATGGTGACTGTTGTATTCAATCCCGATGCAATTTCTGTGTTTCATCAACACTCTGATAGTGCACAGATTACAGAATGATATCAGATGTGCATCGGAAACAACTACTGGTCTTCCAGGGAACGATCAAAGCGTAGACTGTTTGAGACATTACTCCCGTGGAGGAAAGTGGGCATGGTGTCTCTTGTATTCAATCCAGATGCAATTTCTGTGTTTCATCAACACTCTCATAGTCCACAGATTACAGAATGCCTCCAGATGTGCATCGGAAACTACTACTTTCCTTCCAGGGAACGTTCAAGGCATAGACTGTTTGAGACATTACTCCCATGGAGGAAAGTTCGCATGGTGACTGTTGTATTCAATGCAGATGCAATTTCTGTGTTTCATCAACACCCGGATACACCACAAATTACAGAATGCCTCCAGATGTGCATCGGAAACTACTACTGGTCTTCAGTGAACGATCAAATCGATGACAAGTTGAGACATTACGCCCATGGAGGAAAATGCAAATGGTGACTGTTGTATTCAATCCAGATGCAATTTCTGTGTTTTATCAACACTCTAATAGTCCAAGATTACAGATTGCCTCCAGATGTGCATCGGAAACTACAACTGGTCTTCCTGGGAACGATCAAAGCATAGACTGTTTGAGACATTACTCGCATTGAGGAAAGTGCGCATGGTGACTGTTGTATTCAATTACGATGCAATTTCTGTGTTTCATCAACACTTTGAAGTTCCACAGATTACCGAATGGCTCCAAATGTGCATCGGAAACTACTACTGGTCTTCGAGGAAACGATCAAAGCATAGACTGTTTGAGACATAACTCGTGTGGAAGAAAGTTCGCATGGTGACTGTTGTATTCAATTCCGATGCAATTTCTGTGTTTCATCAACACTCAGTTAGTGCACAGATTACTGAATGCCTACAGATGTGCATCGGAAACTACTTCTGGTCTTCCAGGGAACGATCAAAGCGTAGACTGTTTGAGACATTACTCCAGTGGAGGAAAGTGCGCATGGTGACTGTTGTATTCAATGCCGATGCAATTTCTGTGTTTCAACAACACTCTGACAGTGCACAGATTACAGAATGATACCAGATGTGCATCGGAAACAACTACTGGTCTTCCAGGGAACGATCAAACGTAGACTCTTTGAGACATTACTCCCGTGGAGGAAAGTGGGCATGGTGACTGTTGTATTCAAACCCGATGAAATTTCTGTGTTTCATCAACACTCTGATAGTCCACAGATTACAGAATGCCTCCATATGTGCATCGGAAACTACAACTTTTCTTCCAGGGAACGGTTAAGGCGTAGACTGTTTGAGACATTACTCCCATGGAGGTAAGTTTGCATCGTGCCTGTTGTATTCAATGCCGATGGAATTTCTGTGTTTCATCAACACACGGATAGACCACAAATTACTGAATGCCTCCAGATGTGCATCGGAAACTACTACTGGTCTTCAGGGAACGATCAAATCGATGACAGTTTGAGACATTACTCCCATGGAGGAAAGTGCGAATAGTGACTGTTGTATTCCATCCAGATGCAATATCTGTGTTTCATCAACACTCTGATTGTCCACAGATTACAGATTGCCTTCAGATGTGCATCGGAAACTACTACTGGACTTCCTGGGAACGATCAGAGCATAGACTGTTTGAGACATTACTCCCATGGAGGAAAGTGCGCATGGTGACTGTTGTATTCAATCACGATGCAATTTCTGTGTTTCGTCAATACTTTGAGGGTCCTCAGGTTACAGAATGCCTATAGATGTGCATCGCAAACTACTACTGGTCTTCGAGGAAACGATCAAAGCATAGACCGTTTGAGACATTACTCCCGTGGAAGAAAGTGCGCATGGTGACTGTTGTATTCAATCCCGTTGCAATTTCTGTGTTTCATCAACTCTCAGTTAGTCCACAGATTACAGAATGCCTCCAGATGTGCATCGGAAACCACTACTGGTCTTCCAGGGAACGATCAAAGCGTAGACTGTTTGAGACATTACTCCCGTGGAGGAAAGTGCGCATGGTGACAGTTGTATTCCATCCCGATGCAATTTCTGTGTTTCATCAACACTCTGATAGTCCACAGATTACAGAATGCCACCAGATGTGCATCGAAAACTGCTACTGGTCGTCCAGTGAACGACCAAATCGTGGACTGTATAAGACATTACTCCCATGGAGTAAAGTGCGGATCGTGATTGTTGTATCCAATCCCGCTGCAATTTCTGTGTTTCATCAACACTCTGTTAGTCCACAGTTTACAGAATGCCACCAGATGTGCATCGGAAACTACTACTGGTCTTCGAGGAAACGATCAAAGCATAGACTGTTTGAGACATTACTCCCGTGGATGAAAGTGCGCATGGTGACTGTTGTATTCAATCCCGATGCAATTTCTGTGTTTCATCAACACTTTGAAGGTCCACAGATTACCGAATGGCTCCAGATGTGCATCGGAAACTACTACTGGTCTTCGAGGAAACGATCAAAGCATAGACTGTTTGAGACATAACTCCCGTGGAAGAAAGTTTGCATGGTGACTGTTGTATTCAATCCCGAAGCAATTTCTGTGTTTCATCAACACTCAGTTAGTCCACAGATCACAGAAGGCCTCCATATGTGCATCGGAAACTACTTCTGGTCTTCCAGGGAAAGATCAAAGCGTAGACTGTTTGAAACATTACTCCAGTGCAGGAAAGTGCGCATGGTGACTGTTGTATTCAATCCCGATGCAAATTCTGTGTTTCATCAACACTCTGATAGTCCACAGATTACAGAATGCCACCAGATGTACATCGGAAACTACTACTGGTCTTCCAGGGAACGATCGAAGCTTGGACTGTTTGAGACATTACTCACTTGGAGGAAAGTGCGCATGGTGACTGTTGTATTCAATCCCGATGCAATTTCTGAGTTTCCTCAACACTCTGATAGTGCACAGATTACAGAATGATACCAGATGTGCATCGGAAACAACTACTGGTCTCCCAGGGAACGATCAAAGCGTAGACTGTTTGAGACATTACTCCTGTGGAGGAAAGTGCGCATGGTGACTGTTGTATTCAATCCCGATGCAATTTCTGTGTTTCATCAACACTCTGATAGTCCACAGATTACAGAATGCCACCAGATGTGCATCGGAAACTACTACTGTTCGTCCAGTG
Source organism: Schistocerca gregaria (assembly GCF_023897955.1). Taxonomy (NCBI): domain Eukaryota; kingdom Metazoa; phylum Arthropoda; class Insecta; order Orthoptera; family Acrididae; genus Schistocerca; species Schistocerca gregaria. Next base: position 16,847,724 of record NC_064926.1, on the reverse strand, counting down.
AACGATCAAATCGTGGACTGTTTCAGACATTACTCCCATGGAGGAAAGTGTGGATGGTGACTGTTGTATTCAATCCCGATGCAATTTCTGTGTTTCATCAACACTCTGATAGTCCACAGATTAAAGAATGCCACCGGATGTGCATCGAAAACTACTACTTTTCTTCCAGGGAGCGATCAAGTCGTCGACTGTTTGAGACATTACTCCCATGGAGGAAAGTTCGCATGGTGACAGTTGTATTCAATGCCGATGCAATTTCTGTGTTTCATCAACACCCGGATGGACCACAAATTACAGAATGCCTACAGATGTGCATCGGAAACTACTACTGGTCTTCAGGGAACGATCAAATCGATGACAGTTTGGTACATTACTCCCATGGAGGAAAGTGTGCATGGTGACTGTTGTATTCAATCCCGATGCTATTTCTGTGTTTCATCAACACTCTGAAGGTCCACAGATTACAGAATGCCTCAAGATGTGTATCGGAAACTACTACTGGTCTTCCAGGGAACGATCAAAGAGTGGAATGTTTGAGACATTACTCCCATGGAGGAAAGTGCGAATGGTGACTGTTGTATTCAATCCAGATGGAATTTCTGTATTTCATCAACACTCAGTTAGTCCACAGATTACAGAATGCCTCCAGATGTGCATCGGAAACTGCTACTGGTCTTCGAGGAAACGATTAAAGCATAGACTGTTTGAGACATTACTCCCGTGGAAGAAAGTGCGCATGGTGACTGTTGTATTCAATCCCGATGCAATTCTGTGTTTCATCAACACTTTGAATGTCCACAGATTACCGAATGCCTCCAGATGTGCATCGGAAACTACTACTGGTTTTCGAGGAAACGATCAAAGCATAGACTGTTTGCTACATAACTCCCGTGGAAGAAAGTTCGCATGGTGACTGTTGTATTCAATCCCGATGCAATTTCTGTGTTTCATCAACACTCAGTTAGTCCACAGATTACAGAATGCCACCAGATGTGCATCGGAAACTACTACTGTTCGTCCAGTGAACGATCAAAGCGTAGACTGTTTGAGACATTACTCCAGTGGAGGAAAGTGCGCATGGTGACTGTTGTATTCAATCCCGATGCAATTTCTGTGTTTCATCAACACTCTGATAGTGCACAGATTACAGAATGATATCAGATGTGCATCGGAAACAACTACTGGTCTTCCAGGGAACGATCAAAGCGTAGACTGTTTGAGACATTACTCCCGTGGAGGAAAGTGCGCATGGTGACAGTTGTATTCCATCCCGATGCAATTTCTGTGTTTCATCAACACTCTGATAGTCCACAGATTACAGAATGCCACCAGATGTGCATCGGAAACTGCTACTGGTCGTCCAGTGAACGACCAAATCGTGGACTGTATAATACATTACTCCCATGGAGTACAGTGCGGATCGTGACTGTTGTATCCAATCCCGCTGCAATTTCTGTGTTTCATCAACACTCTGTTAGTCCACAGTTTACAGAATGCCACCAGATGTGCATCGGAAACTACTACTGGTCTTCGAGGAAACGATCAAAGCATAGACTGTTTGAGACATTACTCCCGTGGATGAAAGTGCGCATGGTGACTGTTGTATTCAATCCCGATGCAATTTCTGTGTTTCATCAACACTTTGAAGGTCCACAGATTACCGAATGGCTCCAGATGTGCATCGGAAACTACTACTGGTCTTCGAGGAAACGATCAAAATCATAGACTGTTTGGGACATAACTCCCGTGGAAGAAAGTTTGCATGGTGACTGTTGTATTCAATCCCGAAGCAATTTCTGTGTTTCATCAACACTCAGTTAGTCCACAGATTACAGAAGGCCTCCATATGTGCATCGGAAACTACTTCTGGTCTTCCAGGGAAAGATCAAAGCGTAGACTGTTTGAAACATTACTCCAGTGCAGGAAAGTGCGCATGGTGACTGTCGTATTCAATCCCGATGCAAATTCTGTGTTTCATCAACACTCTGATAGTCCACAGATTACAGAATGCCACCAGATGTACATCGGAAACTACTACTGGTCTTCCAGGGAACGATCGAAGCGTAGACTGTTTGAGACATTACTCACTTGGAGGAAAGTGCGCATGGTGACTGTTGTATTCAATCCCGATGCAATTTCTGAGTTTCCTCAACACTCTGATAGTGCACAGATTACAGAATGATACCAGATGTGCATCGGAAACAACTACTGGTCTCCCAGGGAACGATCAAAGCGTAGACTGTTTGAGACATTACTCCTGTGGAGGAAAGTGCGCATGGTGACTGTTGCATTCAATCCCGATGCAATTTCTGTGTTTCATCAACACTCTGATAGTCCACAGATTACAGAATGCCACCAGATGTGCATCGGAAACTACTACTGTTCGTCCAGTGACCGATCAAATCGTGGACTGTTTCAGACATTACTCCCATGGAGGAAAGTGTGGATGGTGACTGTTGTATTCAATCCCGATGCAATTTCTGTGTTTCATCAACACTCTGATAGTCCACAGATTAAAGAATGCCACCAGATGTGCATCGGAAACTACTACTTTTCTTCCAGGGAGCGATCAAGGCGTCGACTGTTTGAGACATTACTCCCATGGAGGAAAGTTCGCATGGTGACAGTTGTATTCAATGCCGATGCAATTTCTGTGTTTCATCAACACCCGGATGGACCACAAATTACAGAATGCCTACAGATGTGCATCGGAAACTACTACTGGTCTTCAGGGAACGATCAAATCGATGACAGTTTGGTACATTACTCCCATGGAGGAAAGTGTGCATGGTGACTGTTGTATTCAATCCCGATGCTATTTCTGTGTTTCATCAACACTCTGAAGGTCCACAGATTACAGAATGCCTCAAGATGTGTATCGGAAACTACTACTGGTCTTCCAGGGAACGATCAAAGAGTGGAATGTTTGAGACATTACTCCCATGGAGGAAAGTGCGAATGGTGACTGTTGTATTCAATCCAGATGGAATTTCTGTATTTCATCAACACTCAGTTAGTCCACAGATTACAGAATGCCTCCAGATGTGCATCGGAAACTGCTACTGGTCTTCGAGGAAACGATTAAAGCATAGACTGTTTGAGACATTACTCCCGTGGAAGAAAGTGCGCATGGTGACTGTTGTATTCAATCCCGATGCAATTCTGTGTTTCATCAACACTTTGAATGTCCACAGATTACCGAATGCCTCCAGATGTGCATCGGAAACTACTACTGGTTTTCGAGGAAACGATCAAAGCATAGACTGTTTGCTACATAACTCCCGTGGAAGAAAGTTCGCATGGTGACTGTTGTATTCAATCCCGATGCAATTTCTGTGTTTCATCAACACTCAGTTAGTCCACAGATTACAGAATGCCACCAGATGTGCATCGGAAACTACTACTGTTCGTCCAGTGAACGATCAAAGCGTAGACTGTTTGAGACATTACTCCAGTGGAGGAAAGTGCGCATGGTGACTGTTGTATTCAATCCCGATGCAATTTCTGTGTTTCATCAACACTCTGATAGTGCACAGATTACAGAATGATATCAGATGTGCATCGGAAACAACTACTGGTCTTCCAGGGAACGATCAAAGCGTAGACTGTTTGAGACATTACTCCCGTGGAGGAAAGTGCGCATGGTGACAGTTGTATTCCATCCCGATGCAATTTCTGTGTTTCATCAACACTCTGATAGTCCACAGATTACAGAATGCCACCAGATGTGCATCGGAAACTGCTACTGGTCGTCCAGTGAACGACCAAATCGTGGACTGTATAATACATTACTCCCATGGAGTACAGTGCGGATCGTGACTGTTGTATCCAATCCCGCTGCAATTTCTGTGTTTCATCAACACTCTGTTAGTCCACAGTTTACAGAATGCCACCAGATGTGCATCGGAAACTACTACTGGTCTTCGAGGAAACGATCAAAGCATAGACTGTTTGAGACATTACTCCCGTGGATGAAAGTGCGCATGGTGACTGTTGTATTCAATCCCGATGCAATTTCTGTGTTTCATCAACACTTTGAAGGTCCACAGATTACCGAATGGCTCCAGATGTGCATCGGAAACTACTACTGGTCTTCGAGGAAACGATCAAAATCATAGACTGTTTGAGACATAACTCCCGTGGAAGAAAGTTTGCATGGTGACTGTTGTATTCAATCCCGAAGCAATTTCTGTGTTTCATCAACACTCAGTTAGTCCACAGATTACAGAATGCCACCAGATGTGCATCGGAAACTGCTACTGGTCGTCCAGTGAACGACCAAATCGTGGACTGTATAATACATTACTCCCATGGAGTACAGTGCGGATCGTGACTGTTGTATCCAATCCCGAAGCAATTTCTGTGTTTCATCAACACTCAGTTAGTCCACAGATTACAGAAGGCCTCCATATGTGCATCGGAAACTACTTCTGGTCTTCCAGGGAAAGATCAAAGCGTAGACTGTTTGAAACATTACTCCAGTGCAGGAAAGTGCGCATGGTGACTGTCGTATTCAATCCCGATGCAAATTCTGTGTTTCATCAACACTCTGATAGTCCACAGATTACAGAATGCCACCAGATGTACATCGGAAACTACTACTGGTCTTCCAGGGAACGATCGAAGCGTAGACTGTTTGAGACATTACTCACTTGGAGGAAAGTGCGCATGGTGACTGTTGTATTCAATCCCGATGCAATTTCTGAGTTTCCTCAACACTCTGATAGTGCACAGATTACAGAATGATACCAGATGTGCATCGGAAACAACTACTGGTCTCCCAGGGAACGATCAAAGCGTAGACTGTTTGAGACATTACTCCTGTGGAGGAAAGTGCGCATGGTGACTGTTGTATTCAATCCCGATGCAATTTCTGTGTTTCATCAACACTCTGATAGTCCACAGATTACAGAATGCCACCAGATGTGCATCGGAAACTACTACTGTTCGTCCAGTGACCGATCAAATCGTGGACTGTTTCAGACATTACTCCCATGGAGGAAAGTGTGGATGGTGACTGTTGTATTCAATCCCGATGCAATTTCTGTGTTTCATCAACACTCTGATAGTCCACAGATTAAAGAATGCCACCAGATGTGCATCGGAAACTACTACTTTTCTTCCAGGGAGCGATCAAGGCGTCGACTGTTTGAGACATTACTCCCATGGAGGAAAGTTCGCATGGTGACAGTTGTATTCAATGCCGATGCAATTTCTGTGTTTCATCAACACCCGGATGGACCACAAATTACAGAATGCCTACAGATGTGCATCGGAAACTACTACTGGTCTTCAGGGAACGATCAAATCGATGACAGTTTGGTACATTACTCCCATGGAGGAAAGTGTGCATGGTGACTGTTGTATTCAATCCCGATGCTATTTCTGTGTTTCATCAACACTCTGAAGGTCCACAGATTACAGAATGCCTCAAGATGTGTATCGGAAACTACTACTGGTCTTCCAGGGAACGATCAAAGAGTGGAATGTTTGAGACATTACTCCCATGGAGGAAAGTGCGAATGGTGACTGTTGTATTCAATCCAGATGGAATTTCTGTATTTCATCAACACTCAGTTAGTCCACAGATTACAGAATGCCTCCAGATGTGCATCGGAAACTGCTACTGGTCTTCGAGGAAACGATTAAAGCATAGACTGTTTGAGACATTACTCCCGTGGAAGAAAGTGCGCATGGTGACTGTTGTATTCAATCCCGATGCAATTCTGTGTTTCATCAACACTTTGAATGTCCACAGATTACCGAATGCCTCCAGATGTGCATCGGAAACTACTACTGGTTTTCGAGGAAACGATCAAAGCATAGACTGTTTGCTACATAACTCCCGTGGAAGAAAGTTCGCATGGTGACTGTTGTATTCAATCCCGATGCAATTTCTGTGTTTCATCAACACTCAGTTAGTCCACAGATTACAGAATGCCACCAGATGTGCATCGGAAACTACTACTGTTCGTCCAGTGAACGATCAAAGCGTAGACTGTTTGAGACATTACTCCAGTGGAGGAAAGTGCGCATGGTGACTGTTGTATTCAATCCCGATGCAATTTCTGTGTTTCATCAACACTCTGATAGTGCACAGATTACAGAATGATATCAGATGTGCATCGGAAACAACTACTGGTCTTCCAGGGAACGATCAAAGCGTAGACTGTTTGAGACATTACTCCCGTGGAGGAAAGTGAGCATGGTGACAGTTGTATTCCATCCCGATGCAATTTCTGTGTTTCATCAACACTCTGATAGTCCACAGATTACAGAATGCCACCAGATGTGCATCGGAAACTGCTACTGGTCGTCCAGTGAACGACCAAATCGTGGACTGTATAATACATTACTCCCATGGAGTACAGTGCGGATCGTGACTGTTGTATCCAATCCCGCTGCAATTTCTGTGTTTCATCAACACTCTGTTAGTCCACAGTTTACAGAATGCCACCAGATGTGCATCGGAAACTACTACTGGTCTTCGAGGAAACGATCAAAGCATAGACTGTTTGAGACATTACTCCCGTGGATGAAAGTGCGCATGGTGACTGTTGTATTCAATCCCGATGCAATTTCTGTGTTTCATCAACACTTTGAAGGTCCACAGATTACCGAATGGCTCCAGATGTGCATCGGAAACTACTACTGGTCTTCGAGGAAACGATCAAAATCATAGACTGTTTGGGACATAACTCCCGTGGAAGAAAGTTTGCATGGTGACTGTTGTATTCAATCCCGAAGCAATTTCTGTGTTTCATCAACACTCAGTTAGTCCACAGATTACAGAAGGCCTCCATATGTGCATCGGAAACTACTTCTGGTCTTCCAGGGAAAGATCAAAGCGTAGACTGTTTGAAACATTACTCCAGTGCAGGAAAGTGCGCATGGTGACTGTCGTATTCAATCCCGATGCAAATTCTGTGTTTCATCAACACTCTGATAGTCCACAGATTACAGAATGCCACCAGATGTACATCGGAAACTACTACTGGTCTTCCAGGGAACGATCGAAGCGTAGACTGTTTGAGACATTACTCACTTGGAGGAAAGTGCGCATGGTGACTGTTGTATTCAATCCCGATGCAATTTCTGAGTTTCCTCAACACTCTGATAGTGCACAGATTACAGAATGATACCAGATGTGCATCGGAAACAACTACTGGTCTCCCAGGGAACGATCAAAGCGTAGACTGTTTGAGACATTACTCCTGTGGAGGAAAGTGCGCATGGTGACTGTTGTATTCAATCCCGATGCAATTTCTGTGTTTCATCAACACTCTGATAGTCCACAGATTACAGAATGCCACCAGATGTGCATCGGAAACTACTACTGTTCGTCCAGTGACCGATCAAATCGTGGACTGTTTCAGACATTACTCCCATGGAGGAAAGTGTGGATGGTGACTGTTGTATTCAATCCCGATGCAATTTCTGTGTTTCATCAACACTCTGATAGTCCACAGATTAAAGAATGCCACCAGATGTGCATCGGAAACTACTACTTTTCTTCCAGGGAGCGATCAAGGCGTCGACTGTTTGAGACATTACTCCCATGGAGGAAAGTTCGCATGGTGACAGTTGTATTCAATGCCGATGCAATTTCTGTGTTTCATCAACACCCGGATGGACCACAAATTACAGAATGCCTACAGATGTGCATCGGAAACTACTACTGGTCTTCAGGGAACGATCAAATCGATGACAGTTTGGTACATTACTCCCATGGAGGAAAGTGTGCATGGTGACTGTTGTATTCAATCCCGATGCTATTTCTGTGTTTCATCAACACTCTGAAGGTCCACAGATTACAGAATGCCTCAAGATGTGTATCGGAAACTACTACTGGTCTTCCAGGGAACGATCAAAGAGTGGAATGTTTGAGACATTACTCCCATGGAGGAAAGTGCGAATGGTGACTGTTGTATTCAATCCAGATGGAATTTCTGTATTTCATCAACACTCAGTTAGTCCACAGATTACAGAATGCCTCCAGATGTGCATCGGAAACTGCTACTGGTCTTCGAGGAAACGATTAAAGCATAGACTGTTTGAGACATTACTCCCGTGGAAGAAAGTGCGCATGGTGACTGTTGTATTCAATCCCGATGCAATTCTGTGTTTCATCAACACTTTGAATGTCCACAGATTACCGAATGCCTCCAGATGTGCATCGGAAACTACTACTGGTTTTCGAGGAAACGATCAAAGCATAGACTGTTTGCTACATAACTCCCGTGGAAGAAAGTTCGCATGGTGACTGTTGTATTCAATCCCGATGCAATTTCTGTGTTTCATCAACACTCAGTTAGTCCACAGATTACAGAATGCCACCAGATGTGCATCGGAAACTACTACTGTTCGTCCAGTGAACGATCAAAGCGTAGACTGTTTGAGACATTACTCCAGTGGAGGAAAGTGCGCATGGTGACTGTTGTATTCAATCCCGATGCAATTTCTGTGTTTCATCAACACTCTGATAGTGCACAGATTACAGAATGATATCAGATGTGCATCGGAAACAACTACTGGTCTTCCAGGGAACGATCAAAGCGTAGACTGTTTGAGACATTACTCCCGTGGAGGAAAGTGCGCATGGTGACAGTTGTATTCCATCCCGATGCAATTTCTGTGTTTCATCAACACTCTGATAGTCCACAGATTACAGAATGCCACCAGATGTGCATCGGAAACTGCTACTGGTCGTCCAGTGAACGACCAAATCGTGGACTGTATAATACATTACTCCCATGGAGTACAGTGCGGATCGTGACTGTTGTATCCAATCCCGCTGCAATTTCTGTGTTTCATCAACACTCTGTTAGTCCACAGTTTACAGAATGCCACCAGATGTGCATCGGAAACTACTACTGGTCTTCGAGGAAACGATCAAAGCATAGACTGTTTGAGACATTACTCCCGTGGATGAAAGTGCGCATGGTGACTGTTGTATTCAATCCCGATGCAATTTCTGTGTTTCATCAACACTTTGAAGGTCCACAGATTACCGAATGGCTCCAGATGTGCATCGGAAACTACTACTGGTCTTCGAGGAAACGATCAAAATCATAGACTGTTTGAGACATAACTCCCGTGGAAGAAAGTTTGCATGGTGACTGTTGTATTCAATCCCGAAGCAATTTCTGTGTTTCATCAACACTCAGTTAGTCCACAGATTACAGAATGCCACCAGATGTGCATCGGAAACTGCTACTGGTCGTCCAGTGAACGACCAAATCGTGGACTGTATAATACATTACTCCCATGGAGTACAGTGCGGATCGTGACTGTTGTATCCAATCCCGAAGCAATTTCTGTGTTTCATCAACACTCAGTTAGTCCACAGATTACAGAAGGCCTCCATATGTGCATCGGAAACTACTTCTGGTCTTCCAGGGAAAGATCAAAGCGTAGACTGTTTGAAACATTACTCCAGTGCAGGAAAGTGCGCATGGTGACTGTCGTATTCAATCCCGATGCAAATTCTGTGTTTCATCAACACTCTGATAGTCCACAGATTACAGAATGCCACCAGATGTACATCGGAAACTACTACTGGTCTTCCAGGGAACGATCGAAGCGTAGACTGTTTGAGACATTACTCACTTGGAGGAAAGTGCGCATGGTGACTGTTGTATTCAATCCCGATGCAATTTCTGAGTTTCCTCAACACTCTGATAGTGCACAGATTACAGAATGATACCAGATGTGCATCGGAAACAACTACTGGTCTCCCAGGGAACGATCAAAGCGTAGACTGTTTGAGACATTACTCCTGTGGAGGAAAGTGCGCATGGTGACTGTTGTATTCAATCCCGATGCAATTTCTGTGTTTCATCAACACTCTGATAGTCCACAGATTACAGAATGCCACCAGATGTGCATCGGAAACTACTACTGTTCGTCCAGTGACCGATCAAATCGTGGACTGTTTCAGACATTACTCCCATGGAGGAAAGTGTGGATGGTGACTGTTGTATTCAATCCCGATGCAATTTCTGTGTTTCATCAACACTCTGATAGTCCACAGATTAAAGAATGCCACCAGATGTGCATCGGAAACTACTACTTTTCTTCCAGGGAGCGATCAAGGCGTCGACTGTTTGAGACATTACTCCCATGGAGGAAAGTTCGCATGGTGACAGTTGTATTCAATGCCGATGCAATTTCTGTGTTTCATCAACACCCGGATGGACCACAAATTACAGAATGCCTACAGATGTGCATCGGAAACTACTACTGGTCTTCAGGGAACGATCAAATCGATGACAGTTTGGTACATTACTCCCATGGAGGAAAGTGTGCATGGTGACTGTTGTATTCAATCCCGATGCTATTTCTGTGTTTCATCAACACTCTGAAGGTCCACAGATTACAGAATGCCTCAAGATGTGTATCGGAAACTACTACTGGTCTTCCAGGGAACGATCAAAGAGTGGAATGTTTGAGACATTACTCCCATGGAGGAAAGTGCGAATGGTGACTGTTGTATTCAATCCAGATGCAATTTCTGTATTTCATCAACACTCAGTTAGTCCACAGATTACAGAATGCCTCCAGATGTGCATCGGAAACTGCTACTGGTCTTCGAGGAAACGATTAAAGCATAGACTGTTTGAGACATTACTCCCGTGGAAGAAAGTGCGCATGGTGACTGTTGTATTCAATCCCGATGCAATTCTGTGTTTCATCAACACTTTGAATGTCCACAGATTACCGAATGCCTCCAGATGTGCATCGGAAACTACTACTGGTTTTCGAGGAAACGATCAAAGCATAGACTGTTTGCTACATAACTCCCGTGGAAGAAAGTTCGCATGGTGACTGTTGTGTTCAATCCCGATGCAATTTCTGTGTTTCATCAACACTCAGTTAGTCCACAGATTACAGAATGCCACCAGATGTGCATCGGAAACTACTACTGTTCGTCCAGTGAACGATCAAAGCGTAGACTGTTTGAGACATTACTCCAGTGGAGGAAAGTGCGCATGGTGACTGTTGTATTCAATCCCGATGCAATTTCTGTGTTTCATCAACACTCTGATAGTGCACAGATTACAGAATGATATCAGATGTGCATCGGAAACAACTACTGGTCTTCCAGGGAACGATCAAAGCGTAGACTGTTTGAGACATTACTCCCGTGGAGGAAAGTGCGCATGGTGGCAGTTGTATTCCATCCCGATGCAATTTCTGTGTTTCATCAACACTCTGATAGTCCACAGATTACAGAATGCCACCAGATGTGCATCGGAAACTGCTACTGGTCGTCCAGTGAACGACCAAGTCGTGGACTGTATAATACATTACTCCCATGGAGTACAGTGCGGATCGTGACTGTTGTATCCAATCCCGCTGCATATTCTGTGTTTCATCAACACTCTGTTAGTCCACAGTTTACAGAATGCCACCAGATGTGCATCGGAAACTACTACTGGTCTTCGAGGAAACGATCAAAGCATAGACTGTTTGAGACATTACTCCCGTGGATGAAAGTGCGCATGGTGACTGTTGTATTCAATCCCGATGCAATTTCTGTGTTTCATCAACACTTTGAAGGTCCACAGATTACCGAATGGCTCCAGATGTGCATCGGAAACTACTACTGGTCTTCGAGGAAACGATCAAAATCATAGACTGTTTGAGACATAACTCCCGTGGAAGGAAGTTTGCATGGTGACTGTTGTATTCAATCCCGAAGCAATTTCTGTGTTTCATCAACACTCAGTTAGTCCACAGATTACAGAAGGCCTCCATATGTGCATCGGAAACTACTTCTGGTCTTCCAGGGAAAGATCAAAGCGTAGACTGTTTGAAACATTACTCCAGTGCAGGAAAGTGCGCATGGTGACTGTCGTATTCAATCCCGATGCAAAGTCTGTGTTTCATCAACACTCTGATAGTCCACAGATTACAGAATGCCACCAGATGTACATCGGAAACTACTACTGGTCTTCCAGGGAACGATCGAAGCGTAGACTGTTTGAGACATTACTCACTTGGAGGAAAGTGCGCATGGTGACTGTTGTATTCAATCCCGATGCAATTTCTGAGTTTCCTCAACACTCTGATAGTGCACAGATTACAGAATGATACCAGATGTGCATCGGAAACAACTACTGGTCTCCCAGGGAACGATCAAAGCGTAGATTGTTTGAGACATTACTCCTGTGGAGGAAAGTGCGCATGGTGACTGTTGTATTCAATCCCGATGCAAATTCTGTGTTTCATCAACACTCTGATAGTCCACAGATTACAGAATGCCACCAGATGTGCATCGGAAACTACTACTGTTCGTCCAGTGACCGATCAAATCGTGGACTGTTTCAGACATTACTCCCATGGAGGAAAGTGTGGATGGTGACTGTTGTATTCAATCCCGATGCAATTTCTGTGTTTCATCAACACTCTGATAGTCCACAGATTAAAGAATGCCACCAGATGTGCATCGGAAACTACTACTTTTCTTCCAGGGAGCGATCAAGGCGTCGACTGTTTGAGACATTACTCCCATGGAGGAAAGTTCGCATGGTGACAGTTGTATTCAATGCCGATGCAATTTCTGTGTTTCATCAACACCCGGATGGACCACAAATTACAGAATGCCTACAGATGTGCATCGGAAACTACTACTGGTCTTCAGGGAACGATCAAATCGATGACAGTTTGGTATATTACTCCCATGGAGGAAAGTGTGCATGGTGACTGTTGTATTCAATCCCGATGCTATTTCTGTGTTTCATCAACACTCTGAAGGTCCACAGATTACAGAATGCCTCAAGATGTGTATCGGAAACTACTACTGGTCTTCCAGGGAACGATTAAAGAGTGGAATGTTTGAGACATTACTCCCATGGAGGAAAGTGCGAATGGTGACTGTTGTATTCAATCCAGACGCAATTTCTGTGTTTCATCAACACTCAGTTAGTCCACAGATTACAGAATGCCTCCAGATGTGCATCGGAAACTACTACTGGTCTTCGAGGAAACGATTAAAGCATAGACTGTTTGAGACATTACTCCCGTGGAAGAAAGTGCGCATGGTGACTGTTGTATTCAATCCCGATGCAATTCTGTGTTTCATCAACACTTTGAATGTCCACAGATTACCGAATGCCTCCAGATGTGCATCGGAAACTACTACTGGTTTTCGAGGAAACGATCAAAGCATAGACTGTTTGCTACATAACTCCCGTGGAAGAAAGTTCGCATGGTGACTGTTGTATTCAATCCCGATGCAATTTCGCTGTTTCATCAACACTCAGTTAGTCCACAGATTACAGAAGGCCTCCATATGTGCGTCGGAAACTATTTCTGGTCTTCCAGGGAACGATCAAAGCGTAGACTGTTTGAAACATTACTCCAGTGGAGGAAAGTGCGCATGGTGACTGTTGTATTCAATCCCGATGCTATTTCTGTGTTTCATCAACACTCTGATAGTCCACAGATTACAGAATGCCACCAGATGTACATCGGAAACTACTACTGGTCTTCCAGGGAACGAACGAAGCGTAGACTGTTTGAGACATTACTCCCCTGGAGGAAAGTGACCATGGTGATTGTTGTATTCAATCCCGATGCAATTTCTGTGTTTCATCAACACTCTGATAGTGCACAGAATACAGAATGAAACTAGATGTGCATCGGAAACAACTACTGGTCTCCCAGGGAACGATCAAAGCGTAGACTGTTTGAGACATTACTCCTGTGGAGGAAAGTGCGCATGTTGACTGTTGTATTCAATCCCGATGCAATTTCTGTGTTTCATCAACACTCTGATAGTCCACAGATTACAGAATGCCACCAGATGTGCATCGGAAACTACAACTTTTCGTCCAGTGAACGATCAAATCGTGGACTGTTTCAGATATTACTCCCATGGAGGAAAGTGCGGATGGTGACTGTTGTATTCAATCCCGATGCAATTTCTGTGTTTCATCAACACACTGATAGTCCACAGATTACAGAATGCCACCAGATGTGCATCGGAAACTACTACTGGTCTTCCAGGGAACGATCAAAGTGTAGACTGTTTGACACATTACTCCTGTGGAGGAAAGTGCGGATGGTGACTGTTGTATTCAATCCCGATGCAATTTCTGTGTTTCATCAACACTCTCATAGTCCACAGATTACAGAATGCCGCCACATGTGCATCGGAAACTACTACTGGTCTTCCAGGGAACAATCAAAGCGTAGACTGTTTGAGACATTACTCCCATGGAGGAAAGTGCGGATGGTGACTGTTGTATTCAATTCCGATGCATTTTCTGTGTATCAACAACACTCTGATAGGCCACTGATTACAGAATGCTACCAGATGTGCATCTGAAACTACTGCTAGTCTTTCAGGGAACGACCAAAGCGTAGAATGTCTGAGACATTACTCCCATGGTGGAAATTGCGCATGGTGACTGTTGTATTAAATCCCGATGCAATTTCTGTGTTTCATTAACACTTTGAAGGTCTACAGATTACAGAATGCCTCAAGATGTGCATCGGAAACTACTACTGGTCTTCCAGGAAACGATAAAAAGCGTAGACTGTTTGAGATATTACTCCCGTGGAGGAAAGTGCGCGTGGTTACTGTTGTATTCAATCCCAATGCAATCTCTGTGTTTCAACAACACTCTGATAGTCCACAGCTTACAGAATGCCACCAGATGTGCATCGGAAACAACTACTGGTCTTCCTAGGAACGATCAAAGCGTAGACTCTTTGAGACATTACTCCCATGGAGGAAAGTGCGCATGGTGACTGTTGTATTAAATGCCGATGCAATTTCTGTGTTTCAACAACACTTTGAAGGTCCACAGATTACAGAATGCCTCCAGATGTGCATCGGAATCTTCTACTGGTCTTTCAGGGAACTATCAAACCGTAGACTGTTTGAGACATTACTCCCATGGAGGAAAGTGTGCATGGTGACTGTTGTATTCAATCCCGATGCAATTTCTGTGTATCAACAACACTCTGATAGTCCACAGATTACAGAATGAATCCATATGTGCATCTGAACCTACTACTGGCCTTCCAGGGAATGATCAAAGCGTAGACTCTTTGAGACATTACTCTTAAGGAGGAAAGTGCGCATGGTGACCGTTGTATTCAATCCCGATGCAATTTCTGTGTTTCATCAACACTTTGAAGGTCCACAGATTACAGAATGCCTCCAGATGTGCATCGGAAACTACTACTGGTCTCCCAGGGAACAGTCAAAACGTAGACTGTTTGAGACATTACTCCTGTGGAGGAAAGTGCAAATGGTGACTGTTGTATTCAATCCCGATGCAATTTCTGTGTTTCATCAACACTTTGAAGGTCCACAGATTACAGAATGCCTCAAGATGTGCATCGGAAACTACTACGTGTCTTCCAGGGAACGATCAAAGCGTAGACTGTGTGAGATATTACTCCCATGGAGGAAAGTGCGCATGGTTACTGTTGTATTCAATCCCGATGCAATTACTGTGTTTCAACAACACTCTGATAGTCCACAGCTTTCAGAATGCCACCAGATGTGCATCGGAAGCAACTACTGGTCTTCCAGGGAACGATCAAAGCGTAGACTGTTTGAGACATATCTCCCATGGAGGAAAATGCGCATGGTGACTTTTGTATTAAAACCCGCTGCAATTTCTGTGTTTCATCAACACTTTGAAGGTCCACAGATTACAGAATGCCTCCAGATGTGCATCGGAATCTTCTACTGGTCTCCCAGGGAACAGTCAAAACGTAGACTGTTTGAGACATTACTCCTGTGGAGGAAAGTGCAAATGGTGACTGTTGTATTCAATCCCGATGCAATTTCTGTGTTTCATCAACACTTTGAAGGTCCACAGATTACAGAATGCCTCAAGATGTGCATCGGAAACTACTACTTGTCTTCCAGGGAACGATCAAAGCGTAGACTGTGTGAGATATTACTCCCATGGAGGAAAGTGCGCATGGTTACTGTTGTATTCAATCCCGATGCAATTTCTGTGTTTCAACAACACTCTGATAGTCCACAGCTTTCAGAATGCCACCAGATGTGCATCGGAAGCAACTACTGGTCTTCCAGGGAACGATCAAAGCGTAGACTGTTTGAGACATTTCTCCAAAGGAGGAAAATGCGCATGGTGACTTTTGTATTAAATCCCGCTGAAATTTCTGTGTTTCATCAACACTTTGAAGGTCCACAGATTACAGAATGCCTCCAGATGTGCATCGGAATCTTCTACTGGTCTTCCAGGGAACGATTAAACCGTAGACTGTTTGAGACATTAGTCCCATGGAGGAAAGTCCGCATGGTGACTGTTGTATTCAATCCCGATGCAATATCTGTGTTTCAACAACACTCTGATAGTCCACAGATTACAGAATGCCTCCAGATGTGCATCGGAACCTACTACTGGTCTTCCAGGGAACGATGAAAGCGTAGACTCTTTGAGACATTACTCCCAAGGAGGAAAGTGCGCATGGTGACTGTTGTATTCAATCCCGATGCAATTTCTGTGTTTCATCAACACTCTGATAGTCCACAGAATACAGAATGCCACCAGATGTGCATCGGAAACTACTACTGTTCGTCTAGTGAACGTTCAAATCGTGGACTGTTTCAGACATTACTCCCATGGAGGAAAGTGCGGATGGTGACTATTGTATTCAATGCCGATGCAATTTCTATGTTTCATCAACACCCGGATAGACCACAAATTACAGAATGCCTCCAGATGTGCATCGGAAACTACTACTGGTCTTCAGGGAACGATCAAATCGACGATAGTTTGAGACATTACTCCCATGGAGGAAAGTGCGCATGGTGACTGTTGTATTAAATCCCGATGAGATTTCTGTGTCTCATCAACACTTAGAAGGTCCACAGATTGCAGAATGCCTCCAGATGTGCATCGGAATCTTCTACTGGTCTTCCAGGGAACGATCAAACCGTAGACTGTTTGAGACATTAGTCCCATGGAGGAAAGTGCGCATGGTGACTGTTGTATTCAATCCCGATGCAATATCTGTGTTTCAACAACACTCTGATAGTCCACAGATTACAGAATGCCTCCAGATGTGCATCGGAACCTACTACTGGTCTTCCAGGGAACGATGAAAGCGTAGACTCTTTGAGACATTACTCCCAAGGAGGAAAGTGCGCATGGTGACTGTTGTATTCAATCCCGATGCAATTTCTGTGTTTCATCAACACTCTGATAGTCCACAGAATACAGAATGCCACCAGATGTGCATCGGAAACTACTACTGTTCGTCTAGTGAACGTTCAAATCGTGGACTGTTTCAGACATTACTCCCATGGAGGAAAGTGCGGATGGTGACTATTGTATTCAATGCCGATGCAATTTCTATGTTTCATGAACACCCGGATAGACCACAAATTACAGAATGCCTCCAGATGTGCATCGGAAGCTACTACTGGTCTTCAGGGAACGATCAAATCGACGATAGTTTGAGACATTACTCCCATGGAGGAAAGTGCGCATGGTGACTGTTGTATTAAATCCCGATGAGATTTCTGTGTCTCATCAACACTTAGAAGGTCCACAGATTGCAGAATGCCTCCAGATGTGCATCGGAATCTTCTACTGGTCTTCCAGGGAACGATCAAACCGTAGACTGTTTGAGACATTACTCCCATGGAGGAAAGTGCGCATGGTGACTGTTGTATTCAATCCCGATGCAATTTCTGTGTTTTATTAGCACTCGGATAGTCCACAGATTACAGAATGCTTCCAGATGTGCATCGGAAACTACTACTGGTCTTCCAGGGAACGACCAAAGCGTGGAATGTCTGAGACATTACTCCCATGGAGGAGAGTGGTCATGGTGACTGTTGTATTCAATCAAGATGCAATTTCTGTGTTTCATTAGCACTCGGATAGTCCACAGATTACAGAATGCCTCCAGATGTGCATCGGAAACTACTATTGGTCTTGAGGAAACGATCAAAGCGATGTCACTTTGAGACATTACTCCAATGTAGAAATGTACGCATGGTGCCTGTTGTATTCAATCCCGATGCAATTTCTGCGTTTCATCAACACTTTGAAGGTCCACAGATTACGCAATGCCTCCTGATGGGCATCGGAATCTACTACTGGCCTTCCATGGAGCGATCAAAGCGTAGACTGTTTGAGACATTACTCCCACGGATGAAAGTGCGCATGGTGACTGTTGTGTTCAATCCTGAAGCTATTTCAGTGTTTCATTAGCACTCGGATAGTCCACAGATTACAGAATGCCTCCAGATGTGCATCGGAAACTACTACTGGTCTACCAGGGAACGATCAAAGCGTAGACTGTTTGAGAAATTACTCCCATGCAGGAAAGTCCGCATGGTGACTGTTGTATTCAATCCCGGAGCAATTTCTGTGTTTGAACGACATTCTGATAGTCCACAGATTACAGAATGCCTCCAGATGTGCATCGGAAACTACTACTGGTCTTCCAGGGACCGATCAAAGCGTAGTGTGTTTGAGACATTACTCCTATGTAGGAAAGTGCGCATGGTTACTGTTGTATTCAATCCAAATGCAATCTCTGTGTTTCAACAACACTCTGATAGTCCACAGCTTACAGAATGCCACCAGATGTGCATCGGAAACAACTACTGGTCTTCCTGGGAACGATCAAAGCGTAGACTCTTTGAGACATTACTCCCATGGAGGAAAGTGCGCATGGTGACTGTTGAATTAAATCCCGATGCAATTTCTGTGTTTCAACAATACTTTGAAGGTCCACAGATTACAGAATGCCTCCAGATGTGCATCGGAATCTTCTACTGGTCTTCCAGGGAACGATCAAACCGTAGACTGTTTGAGACATTACTCCCATGGAGGAAAGTGCGCATGGTGACTGTTGTATTCAATCCCGATGCAATTTCTGTGTATCAACAACACTCTGATAGTCCACAGATTACAGAATGAATCCATATGTGCATCTGAACCTACTACTGGCCGTCCAGGGAATGATCAAAGCGTAGACTCTTTGAGACGTTACTCCCAAGGAGGAAAGTGCGTATGGTGACCGTTGTATTCAATCCCGATGCAATTTCTGTGTTTCATCAACACTTTGAAGGTAGACAGATTACAGAATGCCTCCAGATGTGCATCGGAAACTACTACTGGTCTCCCAGGGAACAGTCAAAACGTAGACTGTTTGAGACATTACTCCTGTGGAGGAAAGTGCAAATGGTGACTTTTGTATTAAATCCCGCTGCAATTTCTGTGTTTCATCAACACTTTGAAGGTCCACAGATTACAGAATGCCTCCAGATGTACATCGGAATCTTCTACTCGTCTTCCAGGGAACGATCAAAATGTAGACTGTTTGAGACATTAGTCCCATGGAGGAAAGTGCGCATGGTGACTGTTGTATTCAATCCCGATGCAATACCTGTGTTTCAACAACACTCTGATAGTCCACAAATTACAGAATGCCTCCAGATGTGCATCGGAACCTACTACTGGTCTTCCAGGGAACGATGAAAGCGTAGACTCTTTGAGACATTACTCCCAAGGAGGAAAGTGCGCATGGTGACTGTTGTATTCAATCCCGATGCAATTTCTGTGTCTCATCAACACTTTGAAGGTCCACAGATTGCAGAATGCCTCCAGATGTGCATCTTAATCTTCTACTGGTCTTCCAGGGAACGATCAAACCGTAGACCGTTTGAGACATTACTCCCATGGAGGAAAGTGCGCATGGTGACTGTTGTATTCAATCCCGATGCAATTTCTGTATTTTATTAGCAGTCGGATAGTCCACAGATTACAGAATGCCTCCAGATGTGCATCGGAAACTACTACTGGTCTTGAGGAAACGATCAAAGCGATGACACTTTGAGACATTACTCCAATGTAGAAATGTACGCATGGTGCCTGTTGTATTAAATCCCGATGCAATTTCTGTGTCTCATCAACACTTTGAAGGTCCACAGATTACAGAATGCCTCCATATGTGAGTCGAAACTACAACTGGTCTTCCAGGGAACAATCAAAGCGTAGACTGTTTGAGACATTACTTCCATGGAGGAGAGAGGTCATGGTGACTGTTGTATTCAATCAAGATGCAATTTCTGTGTTTCATTAGCACTCGGATAGTCCACAGATTACAGAATGCCTCCAGATGTGCATCGGAAACTACTACTGGTCTACCAGGGAACGATCAAAGCGTAGACTGTTTGAGAAATTACTCCCATGGAGGAAAGTCTGCATGGTGACTGTTGTATTCAATCCCGGAGCAATTTCTGTGTTTGAACGACATTCTGATAGTCCACAGATTACGGAATGCCTCCAGATGTGCATCGGAAACTACTACTGGTCTTCCAGGGAGCGATCAAAGCGTAGACTGTTTGAGACATTACTCCCATGGTGGAAATTGGGCATGGTGACTGTTGTATTCAATCCCGATGCAATTTCTGTGTTCATCAACACTCTGATAGTCCACAGATTACAGATGCCTCCAGATGTGCATCGGAAACTACTACTGGTCTTCAGGGAACGATCAAATCGATAACAGTTTGAGACACTATTCCCATGGAGGAAAGTGCGCATGGTGACTGTTGTATTCAATCCCGATGCAATTTCTGTGTTTCATTAAGACTTTGAAGGTCCACAGATTACAGAATGCCTCAAGATTTGCATCGGAAACTACTACTGGTCTTCCAGGGAACGATCAAAGCGTAGACTGGTTGAGATATTACTCCCATGGAGGAAAGTGCGCGTGGTTACTGTTGTATTCAATCCCAATGCAATTTCTGTGTTTCAACAACACTCTGATAGTCCACAGCTTACAGAATGCCACCAGATGTGCATCGGAAACAACTACTGGTCTTCCTGGGAACGATGAAAGCGTAGACTGTTTGAGACATTACTCCCATGGAGGAAAGTGCGAATGGTGACTGTTGTATTCAATCACAATGCAATTTCTGTGTTTCATCAACACTTTGAGGGTCCACAGATTACAGAATGCCTATAGATGTGCATCGGAAACTAGTACTGGTCTTCGAGGAAACGATCAAAGCATAGACTGTTTGAGACATTACTCCTGTGGAAGAAAGTGCGCATGGTGACTGTTGTATTCAATCCCGATGCAATGTCTGTGTTTCTTCAACACTCAGTTAGTCCACAGATTACAAAATGCTTCCAGATGTGCATCGGAAACTACTACTGGTCTTCGAGGGAACGATCAAAGCATAGACTGATTGAGACATTACTCCCGTGGAGGAAAGTGCGCATATTGACTTTTGTATTCAATCCCGATGCAATTTCTGTGTTTCATCAACACTCTGATAGTCCACAGATTACAGAATGCCACCAGATGTGCATCGGAAACTACTACTGGTCTTCCAGGGAGCGATCAAAGCGTAGACTGTTTGAGACATTACTCCCACGGAGGGAAATGGGCTTGGTGACTGTTGTATTCAATCTTGATGCAATTTCTGTGATTCATCAACACTTTGAAGGTCCACAGATTACAGAATGCCTCAAGATGTGCATCGGAAACTACTACTTGTCTTCCAGGGAACGATCAAAGCGTAGACTGTGTGAGATATTACTCCCATGGAGGAATGTGCGCATGGTTACTGTTGTATTCAATCCCGATGCAATTTCTGTGTTTCAACAACACTCTGAAAGTCCACAGCTTTCAGTATGCCACCAGATGTGCATCGGAAGCATTTACTGGTCTTCCAGGGAACGATCAAAGCGTAGACTGTTTGAGACATTTCTCCCATGGAGGAAAATGCGCATGGTGACTGTTGTATTAAATCCCGATGCAATTTCTGTGTTTCATCAACACTTCGAAGGTTCACAGATTACAGAATGCCTCCAGATGTGCATCGGAATCTTCTACTGGTCTTCCAGGGAACGATCAAACCGTAGACTGTTTGAGACATTAGTCCCATGGAGGAAAGTGCGCATGGTGACTATTGTATTCAATCCCGATGCAATATCTGTGTTTCAACAACACTCTCATAGTCCACAGATTACAGAATGCCTCCAGATGTGCATCGGAACCTACTACTGGTCTTCCAGGGAACGATGAAAGCGTACACTCTTTGAGACATTACTCCCAAGGAGGAAAGTGCGCATGGTGACTGTTGTATTCAATCCCGATGCAATATCTGTGTTTCATCAACACTTTGAAGGTCCACAGATTACAGAGTGCCTCCATATGTGAATCGAAACTACTACTGGTTTCCTGGGAACAATCAAAGCGTAGACTGTTTGAGACATTACTCCTATTCAATTCCGATGCATTTTCTGTGTTTCAACAACACTCTGATAGTCCACAGATTACAGAATGCCACCAGATGTTGTCGCGTCCCAAGCGTGGGTTTTGCGAGGGATTGAGCGATACGGTTCGTAAACGGGATATAGCCGGTTGACCTAATTGAGAGGGAGACTTTTGATCTGGCTATGATGTTAAATTCCCTGGTGTGAAGGTACAAGGCTAGGATGTTGGTAGAAGTAAACTCGTATGGACGTTATAAAAGTTCTAATTTATTCATAAAGAATACAGATCACCCTAACTGCGTAGTGATTGTACCTACAGAATAGCCAAGCCCATTACAGAGACGGTGACTGACTTCCACCGTTCTGCTGCCTGATAGAACTTTCCAGCACTTTGCTGCCCACACTAGCACCCTACGTCAGAGTCCCGCGGTCGCTGCCTAAACGCTCATCGGCGACTATCTCCAACTGTCTGCCTGCAGCCCGCCCTCAGCCCAAGTCGGCTGCTACTCACGCTGACTACCGTCGCTGCCTAAACCCGAGAGAGAGAGCGATCCCCGGAGCGGCGTGCCTCCGAGTTTTGTTAGCTCTTCCCCTTCGACCCCCCCAGCGCTTGGCATGACGTAGCGTCGAGTGCAACTTTTCCTTATTAGGGATTGTTTTAGTATTAACTTCAGTACTTTTCTTCAGAAGCTGGGTGGAGGGGTAGAGGGGCGTCTCCCTATATGGTCACGCACTGCGTCCTGAGCCCTTCATTGGCTCCTCATGACGTAGTGCGGTCCCCACCTAGGGCCCTCTTTCTTTCTCTCTCTGCTCCCAGACTTCTCCCTCTAGCCAAGAGTGTTGATACTGCAAGTTATTGTTTATTAAGGGACCTGCCCAGAGCGCCCTGTTTATCTGAATAGCTGAGTCTGCTTCCTTGCTTATCACGCGCAGCTGCCTGGCCGCTTGGACCGCCGCCTCGGCTATTTGGCTGCGTCGTTGTCTTTTGTGACCCCTCTGACACGCCTGGCGTCCCCTGTTAACTCTATCTCCCCGTATGATTTCTGGTGTATCGTCTGAGAACAACTGCATTTAGACTTGGCTTTTCTGCGGTTACAACACCTCCCCCGCCAGGGAAATTGGCGTTACTCCTCAGAGTAGCGTCAATTGTGACTCTTTTTTTTTTATTACATGCTTTACAGATTTGTTTATTACATTAGCATCTGATATGTTATACTTTTCATTTTCATTTAGTAATGTCAAATTCATTAAACACACAATAATACAATTACATTATACATGCCTAACATTCAGTTATGTCAAAGCATTTGCATTAAAATCAAAAGACACTTTCATTGATACATACATTCACATTTCAATTAGAATTACATTTCAAATACAGTTACACTTCAATTACACATTTCAAATACAGTTACATTTCAATTACATATTTCAAATACAGTTATTTAACGTCTGTTTCTGAAAGCGACCGTATCACCTTGGTCTTTTCCACATGTTTCATAAATTACTATCTCTTCAGTTTCTTTATTACTGTGTCTTCTAGCTGAACTAGTCTCTGGGTATTGGTTCACTATGGTATTTCTTATACATACTTTTCCACAACAATCACTGTCTTCAAAATATTTCCATATACTTTTAAAACAGTCTTTACAACATTTACAGTTTTTACAACAGCATGTTATTATGATTAGAATAACTATTGATATGGCTACATACGTAGTTATGGAGTAATGTGTGAAGTACCTGGAGTACCTCATTTCCTCCTCTTGTCTCTCTACCATCTTCTGGACATCATCCAGTCTTTTTCCTGCGACTTTCAAGTCGTCTAACTGTGTTATTACCTGGTCCAATGGCAAATCTAATGCTAACGTTGAGACATTCCTTTTTTCCTTGTTTACCACGCAACAATCGAATTCTAGATTGATATGCGGAACTATGTCTTTCTTCGTCACATTACTCTGGATCACTCTATCTGTTTGTATGAACACTCTAGTGCCATACCCCTTACATTTACTGTAAAAACTAATTTTTCCTACCCCTTTTATTACTAGGACCTTTGGTGGTTCCCTTCCACACAATACTGTTAAGCCTTCTTCCTTCGGTGCTACATATAGCCATTCGTTACTGTTTAGATGAGTCCAAAGGCTCTGATTCAGTGCGACTATTTTTCGCACACAATCTTCCGGAATTTCTCTTACCGGTTGCAACAATTTGGCTTCGCACTCTTCGTGGTCGAATGGTGACAGCAAGGCGAATGCTTGTTTGCACAGTCTCCTATTTTTACTTAGCTCCTTGCATTTTAGTTCCTCCGCAGAAAGTTTCGCGTACTGCCTTTTGGATTCATCTATTAGTAAGAATTCTTTCTCTGGCTGTATGTACACATATTTACCTTTCATGTTTGGAATTTCTTTTGGTAGTGGGAGTACTCTATACAAATTGAAATTGTTATTATTTATTAATGGAATATTAATTACATATCCTAGTATGCTACCCGAGATGAAAACATCTAAATCAATTATTCTGAACAATAGATAACCTGAGGACTCCGTAAGAGGAACAGGAAACTTTACATCTTATAGCTCTTCCCGTATTAAACTTAGGTATTTTACAATTTGGACTGGATTAATTATATGAGGCTGTAGTATTCCCTTCTGAGCATTTACAATGGCATTTATCATTTGTTCGTATTCCTCTTCGATCTGACCAAACACTGCCGATAGTTGTAATACTTGCTCTGTTACTGTGGCGAAGGACGCTACACGTTTAAACCCTATATCGGTTTCATTCACGTATTCCTTCATGAATCGTTCTAGTCTTTGCATACCTGTCTTCAGAACGTGCTCATTTGACTCTAGTGTATATACCGTCCTGTTTACTCCCGCCAATGTGGCTCTTACCACTGCCACCTGTTCCTTTGTTAGCCTCAACAACCCTTCTGTGTTTTTCTCCATAGCGTCTATTCTTTCCTTATAGTATGCTGCATCTGCTTCGTCCAACGACCCGAACAGTATTTTACTTACCTGCCCGACGAAGTTGAATACTCCTCTCTTCCTTCTGGTCTCGTGTTTCGTTAGCTGCTGTACTAAAAGTTGCAATCCTGTGATTTTTTCCACATGATGGGTTACTTGTTGGTCTAGTACCCTGCATTCTATTAATCCTACATTTAATTGTGTTAGTGTTTCTCGGCACCTTTGTACCGCTGCCCTACCATACCTCTCTGCATTCTGAAACCTTTCTGTTTTTATATCTAGATTTACGTATGTGACTATTCTCCATGTGGTACTGTATATTTCTACCTGTCCTGTATTATCGTAATATAGTCCTGATGAACTCGGAAATGGCGTCACTTGGTACTCATTTGTTGCATGCTCTGATGCAGTGATGTAGTATGCTGTTATCACTATGACGAATTTCACGACCTGCCACTTGAGTGCCATACCTGAATTTTAAAAGAATTGTTTCAGCCTGTTGGCATGTACTTTTGTTTCCTTATTTCTTTTAACTTTTATTACTACGTTAGGACCTTCCACTTTTACTACTTCAAATGGACCTCTCCATTGTGAATCTAATTTCCGAGATCTACCCCGTCTCACCGACTCATCGTGCAGTAATACTTTATCTCCTACCTTGAAGTTTTTTGGATTTTGTTTCATGTCATACTGTTCCTTACTGATTTTCTTACTTCTTATAATCGAGTCTCTGGCCACTCTGTGGGCTTCCTGCATTCTCGCTCTTAGTTTATTTACATACATTTCATAATTGTAACTTACCTGCTGTGTTTCTTGCTGCAGTACTCCTGGTACGTTAACCTTTCTTCCGTATAGTAATTCAAATGGTGTGTATCCTGTGCTGCTGTGTGGTGTAGTGTTGAACACAAAAATTGCATACGGTACCCATTTGTCCCAAGAACTTTGATCTCCTGTTACAAAGTGTCTGAGGTACTCTACAATAGTTCTATGACTTCTTTCTAGTGCACCATTTGATTCAGGGTGGTACGCTGTAGTATTTATACGCTTTACCTTCAACAATTTACATACACTTTTAAATACATCACTCAGAAAGTTAGACCCTTGATCTGTTAATAATACTGATGGAATTCCATACCTTAATACTACGTTTTCCACAAATGCCTCAGCTACTGTTTCGGCATCTTGTTTGTCAATTGGGATTGCTAAGGTAAATTTACTCAGATCGTCTTGGAATGTTAACATGTACCTTTTTCCTGTATTAGATACATCTAGTGGACCCACTATATCCATCGCACACTTTCCGAATACTGTTTCTGCTGTGTCTGTAATTTCTAAGGGCATCCTAGTTTTCATTTGCGTGTTTTTATTCTTTTGACACGATGGGCATTTCCTAATGTAATTTTCAATGTCACGCTTCATTCCGCGCCACTGATTGTATGCTTTAATTCTTTCGAGTGTCCTGTGCATTCCTTGGTGACCTCCCAAGGGATTGTCATGCATTTCCTTTAGTATATTTTCTTTTTCTTCGGGACTAATTTCCTCGCCACTATCCGTTTCCTGTTCTATTTCACTCGACACTTGTGCTTGCCGCACGTTTACGGAACTTTCTTCCCCATTTGCTTTTGCTGCCGAGATCTCTGTCTCCACCTTCTGCTTCACATCTATCTCTTCCTTCCCTTCATGCCTCATTCTACTCAGCGCATCCGCATTACTATTTAACTTTCCTGGCTTGTATATTACTTCATAATCATACTCCTCGAGTTTCAGTCTCCACTTCAGGAGTCTCGAACTCGGATCTTTGACACTAAATATCCACGTTAGTGGCTTATGGTCTGTCACTACAGTGAACTTTCTGCCATATACATATGGTCTGAACTGTTTTACTGCGTAAACTATAGCCAACTACTCTTTTTCCGTTGTGCTATAATTTAGTTCGGCTTTGTTCAATGCTCTGGATGCATATGCGATGGGCAAGTCTTCGCCAATCTTCTTACCTTGCGATAACACTGCACCCAAGGCTGCGTTACTCGCATCCGTTGTAATGATGAACGGTTTCGTAAAGTCAGGGTACTGAAGTAACGGAGGGTTTATTAATTTCTCTTTTAGTTCTTCGAACGCATTGTTCTGACGTTCGCTCCATCGGTACTCCACTCCCTTTTTTAAGAGCTCATAGAGAGCTTTCGCAATCTTGCTGAAGTTAGCAATGAAACGGCGGTAGTAACCTATCAATCCGAGAAACCCTTTTAGTTCCTTAGTTGTCTTTGGCTGTGGGAAGAACTTCACCTTCTCCACCTTCGCCATATCTGGTGATATTCCTTTGTCAGTGATGCAATGACCTAGGAAGATTACTTCCTTCCTCAGGAATTCACACTTGTCTGGTTGCAGCTTCAAATTGTGCTCTCGCAACCTGTCAAATATTTCCCGGAGCTTTTCGTTATGCTCCTGCAGGTTTTTCCCATAGCATACTATGTCGTCTAGATATACAAAGCATTTCACTCCTTGTAAACCTGCCAAGACTGTATTCATCAGTCTCTGAAAACATCCTGGGGCTCCCTTCAGTCCCATCGGCATTCGTTTGTATTCGTAATGCTGATAGTTTGAGCTAAATGCCGTTTTCTCTCTGTCCTTCTCGTCCGTCAATACTTGATGGTACCCGCTTGCGAGGTCAAGCGTCGAGAAGTACTTAGCTTGCCCTAACTGATCCAGTATCTCGGAGATATTCGGTAGTGGAAATGCATCGCCTACAGTGATATCATTTAATCGTCTGTAGTCCACAACGATTCTCCATTTCTGTTTGCCAC
Source organism: Schistocerca gregaria (assembly GCF_023897955.1). NCBI lineage: Eukaryota > Metazoa > Arthropoda > Insecta > Orthoptera > Acrididae > Schistocerca > Schistocerca gregaria. The sequence continues at coordinate 16,819,710 of NC_064926.1, read as the reverse complement.
TAGCGTCTGGCTTCTTTGGAACTAACAGTAACGGTGCGTTCCAAGCGCTCTTACTCTCGACAATTATGTCATCTCTTAGCATCTGCTCTATTTGCTCCCTTAGCACTTCCTTTTGCGCTTCCGGGATCCTGTACGGTCTAGCGTTTACTACCTTTCCCGCGTGTTCCGGTGCAATCGGTATTCTGTGCTTCACTGCGGAAGTATAGGACAGGTTGTCCCCTGGTAGATGAAATACATCTCCGTATTCCGCGCAAACCTCTGCTAGAGCGCTTTTCTCTTCAGCGTTCAAATGATCCATTCTTAATTGCCTTCGCAACACACTAGTACGACTTTCTGTCTTTCCTATGACATTAGTACAACATTTTACTTCGCGTATTTTCCCTACTTTTTCTAATTCTTCCGTCATTAACCTCACGTTTCCTAACTGCACTCTGTCTTCTGACAAGTTTAATGCACTTACTATGCATTTCCCATTTCGCACTTTTACTAACGCTTCAGGTACATGTACCCCTTGTGCAATCTCCTGCCTAGGAATAATCATTTCCTTTTCGATTCCCCTTTTTACATTTCCTTCCACCTTTAATAACATTATTTTTTCCTCTCGGGGCCCTATTTCCCCGCCTACTTCTGAATCTTGTTCGTTCTCATGTCCCTTTGGCTCTTCCTCTACTACTAAGGGTATATCTCGCCCTTTTAGTCTCACTATTTTACCTGCATAGTCTAACTTAACTCTATGCTCTGTCAAGAAATTTCTGCCTATCAGTCCGTCGTACGGAATATCTAATCCTCTCCCGTACACGTGAAATTTTTGCCCTACTTGCTCAGAACCGTCCATACTTAAGTGTACCTGTACCGTACCTATTGTGCTGACGGCCTCACTGGTTACACCTTTTAGCCGAAGCCTTTCCGCTTCATTAATTGCAAGTGTACTATTTATCGGAATACTCGTTCTCTTGAGCAGACACAACTGTGCTCCAGTGTCTATTAGCAACTTCAAATATCTTTTTAATTCTGTGCAGTATAAAACCAAAACGTCATTTTCTGTTGCACAGTCGATTACCCTAACTGAGGGTTTACCTACCGCAACAAGGCCCGACTGTGCGGCCTTGCAGCCTCTTAGTTTCCCTGCACCACTTTACCGGTTTTGCTCGATACCGGCACCCTGCCTTTTCTCCATGCGTGCCAGGGCCCTGCGTGACAATCTTTCGCGTAATGTCCCGGCCGCTTACACTTGAAACAAGCAACGTCTTTTACCCTCGTACACGGAACTCCACAGTTCCCTGGTAGATTACATTGTGGGCACCTCCACTCTCGTAACCCTCCATCAGCTTCCCTATGATTTCCTCTAAAGTCTCTTGTATCTATCGGCTGAATTTTTCTTAATCTTACCCGGCATTCCGCGTCTGTATGTCCTGGCTTGTCGCACCCGTAACAAAAATTCGTAAACTCTTTGCCCGTCATTATCCGTACTCTTCCCTCTGGCCTATTCTTTCTACACTTGCTTGCCATGTGCCCTCTCAATCCACAATTGAAACATTTCAAATCTCTAATATCTCTGGTATTCTTCACCGTTTCCTTTCCCCGGTTGAAAGTTACTCTTGGGGCTAGTCCCCGCTCTTTCATTGACAGTATTGCACTTTCTTCTTGCAATGCTAGTTCCACGGCCGCTGCTAGCGTGATTTCATCGCCTCTACTTCTTACTATCGTCTGTATTCTATCATTGCTTAACCCTTGTATAAAGCATGCTCTTCCTAGTGAATCAACCAGTTCTATTGCGCCCTTTAAGTTCTCCCTAGCCGTAACTCTGCTTACTGCTTCCCTGAAATCCCTTTGCATTTCATCTATTCGGCTTGCCCATGTTGCAATTGGCTCTCCTTGTCCCTGTCTCGATTGAAATATCTTGCACGCGTAGTAGTCAATGGTACACTTACTCGCATAATTTTCCTCTAGAACATGTTTTACTTCCTGCCATGTCCCCGTGCGTTCCCTTACTTGCAGCCTCGATCTGGCCTCTCCGGTTATTTTGGCTTTAACAAACTTCAGTAACGTTTCGTGTTCCTCCGGTTTCACAAGCTCAAATGCAGCGTCTACATTTTCAATAAACTCCCTAAGATCTCTCTTATTTCCTTCGAACACTTTTGGAACTATACACAAAGCTTCTTTTACTGATATCTTACCGCTACTGGAGGATGACGGAACTTCGTTAGTTTGGGCCATCTTACCAACTTAACTATGTTAGCACTTTACAATACAAGATACAAAATTCTTAATATAATTTTATATGTACCGCTTCTCTTGTGGTGCGCCGTCTGTTCCGCTGATCCGCGTTGTCCCGCGTTGTGCCGCGCTGCTCCGCGCTGTCTCTGCGCTCTCTATGGCCGCGCTGTTCCGCGCTGCCGCGATGCGTCGGCCGCCGCTCTGCTGGGCTGTGCCAACCCCGTCGCACGCCTCGGCTGCCGCTGCTACGGCTGCTGCCGCTGCTCGGCCCGGTCCCCCGGTCTCGAACGCTGGCTGCTTAGGCACCTCTGTGCCTCGTCGCTCCGCGTCGTGCTGCCGCTATCCTACGTTGCCCTGCACCCGCGAGGACTACTTCTCTGGACTCTGTCGTAGTGGGGCTACTAATGCTGAAAGTTGCGAGTGGCCACAACTTCCTGATAATTGCAACAGTCGCTGTAGCAAAATCTACTGGCTCCTATCTCCTTTTTGCCTATATGCCTTTGTGGTACCCCACACCTGGCACCAAAACTTTTATTTATGTCGCGTCCCAAGCGTGGGTTTTGCGAGGGATTTAGCGACACAGTTCGTAAACGGGAATTAGCCGGTTGACCTAATTGAGAGGGAGACTTTTGATCTGGCTAAGATGTTAAATTCCCTGGTGTGAAGGTACAAGGCTAGGATGTTGGTAGAAGTAAACTCGTATGGACGTTATAAAAGTTCTAATTTATTCATAAAGAATACAGATCACCCTAACTGCGTAGTGATTGTACCTACAGAATAGACAAGCCCATTACGGAGACGGTGACTGACTTCCACCGTTCTGGCTGATTGATAGAACTTTCCAGCACTTTGCTGCCCACACTAGCACCCTACGTCAGAGTCCCGCGGTCGCTGCCTAAACGCTCATCGGCGACTATCTCCAACTGTCTGCCTGCAGCCCGCCCTCAGCCCAAGTCGGCTGCTACTCACGCTGACTACCGTCGCTGCCTAAACCCGAGAGAGAGAGCGATCCCCGGAGCGGCGTGCATCCGAGTTTTGTTAGCTCTTCCCCTTCGACCCCGCCAGCGCTTGGCATGACGTAGCGTCGAGTGCAACTTTTCCTTATTAGGGATTGTTTTAGTATTAACTTCAGTACTTTTCTTCAGAAGCTGGGTGGAGGGGTAGAGGGGCGTCTCCCTATATGGTCACGCACTGCGTCCTGAGCCCTTCATTGGCTCCTCATGACGTAGTGCGGTCCCCACCTAGGGCCCTCTTTCTTTCTCTCTCCGCTCCCAGACTTCTCCCTCTAGCCAAGAGTGTTGATACTGCAAGTTATTGTTTATTAAGGGACCTGCCCAGAGCGCCCTGTTTATCTTAATAGCTGAGTCTGCTTCCTTGCTTATCACGCGCAGCTGCCTGGCCGCTTGGACCGCCGCCTCGGCTATTTGGCTGCGTCGTTATCTTTTGTGAACCCTCTGACACGCCTGGCGTCCCCTGTTAACTCTATCTCCCCGTATGATTTCTGGTGTATCGTCTGAGAACAACTGCATTAAGACTTGGCCTTTCTGCGGTTACAACAATGTGCATCGGAAACTACTACTGGTCATCCAGGTAACGATCAAAGCGTAGACTCTTTGAGACGATACTCCCGAGGAGGAAAGTCCGCATGGTGACTATTGCATTCAATCCCGATGCAATTTCTGTGTTTCAACAACACTCTGATAGTAAACAGATTACAGAATGCCTCCAGATGTGCATCGGAAACTACTGCTGGTCTTTCAGGGAACGACCAAAGCGTAGAATGTCTGAGACATTACTCCCATGGAGGAGAGTGGTCATGGTGTCTGTTGTATTCAATCCCGATGCAATTTCTGTGTTTCATTAGCACTCGGATAGTCCACAGATTACAGAATGCCTCCAGATGTGCATCGGAAACTACTACTGGTCTTGAGGAAACGATCAAAGCGATGACACTTTGAGACATTACTCCAATGTAGAAATGTACGCATGGTGCCTGTTGTATTCAATCCCGATGCAATTTCTGCGTTTCATCAACACTTTGAAGGTCCACAGATTACGCAATGCCTCCAGATGTGCATCGGAATCTACTACTGGTCTTCCATGGAGCGATCAAAGCGTAGACTGTTTGAGACATTACTCCCATGGAGGAAAGTGCGCATGGTGACTGTTGTGTTCAATCCCGAAGCAATTTCAGTGTTTCATTAGCACTCGGATAGTCCACAGATTACAGAATGCCTCCAGATGTCCATCGGAAACTACTACTGGTCTACCAGGGAACGATCAAAGCATAGACTGTTTGAGACATTACTCCCATGGTGGAAATTGCACATGGTGACTGTTGTATTCAATCCCGATGCAATTTCTGTGTTCTTCAGCACTCTGATAGCCCACAGATTACAGAATGCCTCCAGATGTGCATCGGATACTACTACAGGTCTTCCAGGGAGCGATCCAATTCGTAAACTGATTGAGACATTACTCCCATGGAGGAAAGTGCGCATGTTGACTGTTGAATTCAATCCCGATGCAATTTCGGTGTTACATCAACACTCTGATAGTTCACAGATTACAGAATGCTTCCAGTTGTGCATCGGAAACTGCCACTGGTCTTTCAGGGACCGATCAAAGCGTAGACTGTTTGAGACATTACTCCTATGTAGGAAAGTGCGCATGGTGACTGTTTTATTCAATCCCGATGCAATTTCTGTGTTTCATCAACACTCTGATAGGCCACAGATTACAGAATGCCTACAGATGTGCATCGGAAACTACTACTGGTCTTCAGGGAACGATCAAATCGATAACAGTTTGAGACATTACTCCCATGGAGAAAAGTGCGCATGGTGACTGTTGTATTCAATCCCGATGCAATTTCTGTGTTTCATTAACACTTTGAAGGTCCACAGATTACAGAATGCCTCAAGATGTGCATCGGAAACTACTACTGGTCTTCCAGGGAACGAACAAAGCGTAGACTGTTTGAGATATTACTCCCATGGAGGAAAGTGCGCGTAGTTACTGTTGTATTCAATCCCAATGCAATTTCTGTGTTTCAACAACACTCTGATAGTCCACAGCTTACAGAATGCCACCAGATATGCATCGGAAACAACTACTGGTCTTCCTGGGAACGATCAAAGCGTAGACTCTTTGAGACATTACTCCCAAGGAGGAAAGTGCGCATGGTGACCGTTGTATTCAATCCCGATGCAATTTCTGTGTTTCATCAACACTCTGATAGTCCACAGAATACAGAATGCCACCAGATGTGCATCGGAAACTACTACTGTTCGTCCAGTGAACGATCAAATCGTGGACTGTTTCAGACATTACTCCCATGGAGGAAAGTGCGGATGGTGACTGTTGTATTCAATGCCGATGCAATTTCTGTGTTTCATTAACACCCGGATAGACCACAAATTACAGAATGCCTCCAGATGTGCATCGGAAACTACTACTGGTCTTCAGGGAACGATCAAATCAATGACAGTTTGAGACATTACTCCCATGGAGGAAAGTGCGCATGGTGACTGTTGTATTCAATCCCCATGCAATTTCTGTGTTTCTTTAGCACTCGGATAGTCCACAGATTACAGAATGCCTCCAGATGTGCTTCGGAAACTACTACTGGTCTTGAGGAAACGATCAAAGCAATGACACTTTGAGACATTACTCGAATATAGAAAAGTACGCATGTTGCCTGTTGTATTAAATAACGATGCAAATTCTGTGTCTCATCAACACTTTGAAGGTCCACAGATTACAGAATGCCTCCATATGTGAGTCGAAACTACTACTGGTCTTCCAGGGAACAATCAAAGCGTAGACTGTTTGAGACATTACTCCCATGGACGAAAGTGCGGATGGTGACTGTTGTATTCAATTCCGATGCATTTTCTGTGTTTCAACTACACTCTGATAGTCCACAGATTACAGAATGCCACCAGATGTGCATCGGAAACTACTACTGGTCTTCCAGGGAACGATCAAAGCGTAGACTCTTTGAGACGTTACTCCCATGGAGGAAAGTCCGCATGGCGACTGTTGCATTCAATCCCGATGCAATTTCTGTGTTTCAACAACACTCTGATAGTAAACAGATTACAGAATGCCTCCAGATGTGCATCGGAAACTACTACTGGTCTTCCAGGGAGCGATCAAAGCGTAGACTGTTTGAGAAATTACTCCCATGGAGGAAAGTCCGCATGGTGACTGTTGTATTCAATCCCGGAGCAATTTCTGTGTTTGAACGACATTCTGATAGTCCACAGATTACAGAATGCCTCCAGATGTGCATCGGAAACTACTACTGGTCTTCCAGGGAGCGATCAAAGCGTAGACTGTTTGAGACATTAGTCCCATGGAGGAAAGTGCGCATGGTGACTGTTAGTTCAATCCCGAAGCTATTTCAGTGTTTCATTAGCACTCGGATAGTCCACGGATTACAGAATGCCTCCAGATGTGCATCGGAAACTACTACTGGTCTACCAGGGAACGATCAAAGCGTAGACTGTTTGAGAAATTACTCCCATGGAGGAAAGTCCGCATGGTGACTGTTGTATTCAATCGCGGAGCAATTTCTGTGTTTGAACGACATTCTGATACTCCACAGATTACAGAATGCCTCCAGATGTGCATCGGAAACTACTACTGGTCTTCCCGGGAGCAATCAAAGCGTAGACTGTTTGAGACATTACTCCCATGGTGGAAATTGCGCATGGTGACTGTTGTATTCAATCCCGATGCAATTTCTGTGTTCATCAACACTCTGATAGTCCACAGATTACAGATGCCTCCAGATGTGCATCGGATACTACTACTGGTCTTCCAGGGAGCGATCAAATTCGTAAACGGTTTGAGACATTACTCCCATGGAGGTAAGTGCGCATGGTGACTGTTGAAATCAATCCCGATGCAATTTCGGTGTTACATCAACACTCTGATGGTCCACAGATTACAGAATGCTTCCCGTTGTGCGTCGGAGACGGCTACTGGTCTTCAGGGAACGATCAAATCGATAACAGTTTGAGACACTACTCCCATGGAGGAAAGTGCGCATGGTGACTGTTGAATTCAATCCCGATGCAATTTCTGTGTTTCATTAACACTTTGAAGGTCCACAGATTACAGAATGCCTCAAGATGTGCATCGGAAACTACTACTGGTCTTCCAGGGAACGATCAAAGTGTAGACTGTTTGAGATATTACTCCCATGGAGGAAAGTGCGCGTGGTTACTGTTGTATTCAATCCCAATGCAATTTCTGTGTTTCAACAACACTCTGATAGTCCACAGCTTACAGAATGCCACCAGATGTGCATCAGAAACAACTACTGGTCTTCCTGGGAACGATCAAAGCGTAGACTGTTTGCGACATTACTTCATGGAGGAAAGTGCGCATGGTGACTGTTGTATTAAATCCCGATGCAATTTCTGTGTTTCAACAACACTTTGAAGGTCTACAGATTACAGAATGCCTCCAGATGTGCATCGGAATCTTCTACTGGTCTTCCAGGGAACGATCAAACCGTAGACTATTTGAGACATTACTCCCATGGAGGAAATTGTACATGGTGACTGTTGTATTCAATCCCGATGCAATTTCTGTGTATCAACAACACTCTGATAGTCCACAGATTAAAGAATGAATCCATATGTGCATCTGAACCTACTACTGGCCTTCCAGGGAACGACCAAATCGTAGACTCTTTGAGACATTACTCCCAAGGAGGAAAGTGCGCATGGTGACCGTTGTATTCAATCCCGATGCAATTTCTGTGTTTCATCAACACTTTGAAGGTCCACAGATTACAGAATGCCTCCAGATGTGCATCTTAAACTACTACTGGTCTCCCAGGGAACAGTCAAAGCGTAGACTGTTTGAGACATTACTCCTGTGGAGGAAAGTGCGAATGGTGACTGTTGTATTGAATCCCGATGCAATTTCTGTTTTTCATCAACACTCTGATAGTCCACAGATTACAAACTGCTTCCAGATGTGCATCGGAAACTACTACTTGTCTTCCAGGGAACGATCAAAGCGTAGACTGTGTGAGATATTACTCCTATGGAGGAAAGTGCGCATGGTGACTGTTGTATTCAATCCAAATGCTATTTCTGTGTTTCACCTACACTCTGATAGTCCACAGATTACAGAATGCCACCAGATGTGCATCGGAAACTACTACTGGTCTTTCAGGGAACGATCAAAGCGTAGACTGATTGAGACATTACTTCCGTGGAGGAAAGTTCGCATGGTGACTCTTGTATTCAATCCCGATGCAATATCTGTGTTTCATAAACACTTTGAAGGTTCACAGATTACAGAATGCCTCCAAATGTGCATCGGAATCTTCTACTGGTCTTCCAGGGAACGATCAAACCGTAGACTGTTTGAGACATTAGTCCCATGGAGGAAAGTGCGCATGGTGACTGTTGTGTTCAATCCCGATGCAATATCTGTGTTTCAACAACACTCTGATAGTCCACAGATTACAGAATGCCTCCAGATGTGCATCGGAACCTACTACTGGTCTTCCAGGGAACGATGAAAGCGTAGACTCTTTGAGACATTACTCCCAAGGAGGAAAGTGCGCATGGTGACTGTTGTATTCAATCCCGATGCAATATCTGTGTTTTATCAACACTTTGAAGGTCCACAGATTACAGAATGCCTCCATATGTGAATCGAAACTACTACTGGTTTCCTGGGAACAATCAAAGCGTAGAATCTTTGAGACGTTACTCATATGGAGGAAAGTCCGCATGGTGACTGTTGCATTCAATCCCGATGCAATTTCTGTGTTTCAACAACACTCTGATAGTAAACAGATTATAGAATGCCTCCAGAAGTGCATCGGAAACTACTGCTGGTCTTTCAGGGAACGACCAAAGCGTAGAATGTCTGAGACATTACTCCCATGGAGGAGAGTGGTCATGGTGTCTGTTGTATTCAATCCCGATGCAATTTCTGTGTTTCATTAGCACTCGGATAGTCCACAGATTACGCAATGCCTCCAGATGTGCATCGGAATCTACTACTGGTCTACCAGGGAACGATCAAAGCATAGACTGTTTGAGAAATTACTCCCATGGAGGAAAGTCCGCATGGTGACTGTTTTATTCAATCCCGATGCAATTTCTGTGTTTCATCAACACTCTGATAGTCCACAGATTACAGAATGCCTACAGATGTGCATCGGAAACTACTACTGGTCTTCAGGGAACGATCAAATCGATAAGAGTTTGAGACATTACTCCCATGGAGAAAAGTGCGCATGGTGACTGTTGTATTCAATCCCGATGCAATTTCTGTGTTTCATTAACACTTTGAAGGTCCACAGATTACAGAATGCCTCAAGATGTGCATCGGAAACTACTACTGGTCTTCCAAGGAACGATCAAAGCGTAGACTGTTTGAGATATTACTCCAATGGAGGAAAGTGCGCGTGGTTACTGTTGTATTCAATCCCAATGCAATTTCTGTGTTTCAACAACACTCTGATAGTCCACAGCTTACAGAATGCCACCAGATGTGCATCGGAAACAACTACTGGTCTTCCTGGGAACGATCAAAGCGTAGACTCTTTGAGACATTACTCCCAAGGAGGAAAGTGCGCATGGTGACTGTTGTATTCAATCCCGATGCAATTTCTGTGTTTCATCAACACTCTGATAGTCCACATAATACAGAATGCCACCAGATGTGCATCGGAAACTACTACTGGTCTTCAGGGAACGATCAAATCGATGACAGTTTGAGACATTACTCCCATGGAGGAAAGTGCGCATGGTGACTGTTGTATTAAATCCCGATGCAATTTCTGTGTCTCATCAACACTTTGAAGGTCCACAGATTGCAGAATGCCTCCAGATGTGCATCGGAATCTTCTACTGGTCTTCCAGGGAAATATCAAACCGTAGACTGTTTGAGATATTACTCCCATGTAGGAAAGTGCGCATGGTGACTGTTGTATTCAATCCCCATGCAATTTCTGTGTTTCATTAGCAGTCGGATAGTCCACAGATTACAGAATGCCTCCAGATGTGCATCGGAAACTACTACTGGTCTTGAGGAAACGATCAAAGCGATGACACTTTGAGACATTACTCCAATGTAGAAATGTACGCATGGTGCATGTTGTATTAAATCCCGATGCAATTTCTGTGTATCATCAACACTTTGAAGGTCCACAGATTACAGAATGCCTCCATATGTGAGTCGAAACTACTACTGCACTTCCAGGGAACAATCAAAACGTAGACTGTTTGAGACATTACTCCCATGGACGAAAGTGCGGATGGTGACTGTTGCATTCAATCCCGATGCTATTTCTGTGTTTCAACAACACTCTGATAGTAAACAGATTACAGAATTCCTCCAGATGTGCATCGGAAACTACTGCTGGTCTTTCAGGGAACGACCAAAGCGTAGAATGTCTCAGACATTACTCGCTTGGAGGAGAGTGGTCATGGTGACTGTTGTATTCAATCAAGATGCAATTTCTGTGTTTCATTAGCACTCGGATAGTCCACAGATTACAGAATGCCTCCAGATATGCATCGGAAACTACTACTGGTCTACCAGGGAACGATCAAAGCGTAGACTGTTTGAGAAATTACTCCCATGGGGGAAAGTCCGCATGGTGACTGTTGTATTCAATCCCGGAGCAATTTCTGTGTTTGAACGACATTCTGATGGTCCACAGATTACAGAATGCCTCCAGATGTGCATCGGATACTACCACTGGTCTTCCAGGGAGCGATCAAATTCGTAAACTGTTTGAGACATTAGCTCCCATGGAGGTAAGTGCGCATGGTGACTGTTGAATTCAATCCCGATGCAATTTCGGTGTTACATCAACACTCTGATAGTCCACAGATTACAGAATGCTTGCAGTTGTGCATCGGAAACTGCTACTGGTCTTCCAGGGACCGATCAAAGCGTAGACTGTTTGAGACATTACTCCTATGTAGGAAAGTGCGCATGGTGACTGTTTTATTCAATCCCGATGCAATTTCTGTGTTTCATCAACACTCCGATAGTCCACAGATTACAGAATGCCTACAGATGTGCATCGGAAACTACTACTGGTCTTCCAGGGAACGATCAAAGCGTAGACTGTTTGAGATATTACTCCCATGGAGGAAAGTGCGCGTATTCAATCCCAATGCAATTTCTGTGTTTCAACAACACTCTGATAGTGTAAAGCTTTCAAAATTCCACCAGATGTGCATCGGAAACAACTACTGGTCTTCCTGGGAACGATCAAAGCGTAGACTGTTTGAGACATTACTCCCATGGAGGAAAGTGCGCGTAGTGACTGTTGTATTAAATCCCGATGCAATTTCTGTGTTTCAACAACACTTTGAAGGTCCACAGATTACAGAATGCCTCCAGATGTGCATCGGAAACTTCTACTGGTCTTCCAGGGAACGATCATACCGTAGACTGTTTGAGACATTACTCCCATGGAGGTAAGTGCACATGGTGGCTGATGTATTCAATCCCTATGCAATTTCTGTGTATCAACAACACTCTGATAGTCCAAAGATTACAGAATGAATCCATATGTGCATCTGAACCTACTACTGGCCTTCCAGGGAACGATCAAAGCGTACACTCTTTGAGACATTACTCCCAAGGAGGAAAGTGCGCGTGGTGACCGTTGTATTCAATCCCGATGCAATTTCTGTGTTTAATCAACACTTTGAAGGTCCACAGATTACAGAATGCCTCCAGATGTGCATCGGAAACTACTACTTGTCTCCCAGGGAACAGTCAAAGCGTAGACTGTTTGAGACATTACTCCTGTGGAGGAAAGAGCGAATGGTGACTGTTGTATTCAATCCCGATGCTATTTCTGTGTTTCATCAACACTCTGATAGTCCGCAGATTACAGAATGCTTCCAGATGTGCATCGGAAACTGCTACTGGTCTTCGAGGCAACGATCAAAGCATAGACTGTTTGAGACAATACTCCCAAGGAGGAAAGTGCGCATGGTGACCGTTGTATTCAATCCCGATGCAATTTCTGTGTTTCATCAACACTTTGAAGGTCCACAGATTACAGAATGCCTCCAGATGTGCATCGGTAACTACTACTTGTCTCCCAGGGAACAGTCAAAGCGTAGACTGTTTGAGACATTACTCCTGTGGAGGAAAGAGCGAATGGTGACTGTTGTATTCAATCCCGATGCTATTTCTGTGTTTCATCAACACTCCGATAGTCCGCAGATTACAGAATGTTTCCAGATGTGCATCGGAAACTGCTACTGGCCTTCGAGGCAACGATCAAAGCATAGACTGTTTGAGACAATACTCCCAAGGAGGAAAGTGCGCATGGTGACCGTTGTATTCAATCCCGATGCAATTTCTGTGTTTAATCAACACTTTGAAGGTCCACAGATTACAGAATGCCTCCAGATGTGCATCGGAAACTACTACTTGTCTCCCAGGGAACAGTCAAAGCGTAGACTGTTTGAGACATTACTCCTGTGGAGGAAAGAGCGAATGGTGACAGTTGTATTCAATCCCGATGCTATTTCTGTGTTTCATCAACACTCTGATAGTCCGCAGATTACAGAATGCTTCCAGATGTGCATCGGAAACTGCTACTGGTCTTCGAGGCAACGATCAAAGCATAGACTGTTTGAGACAATACTCCCAAGGAGGAAAGTGCGCATGGTGACCTTTGTATTCAATCCCGATGCAATTTCTGTGTTTCATCAACACTTTGAAGGTCCACAGATTACAGAATGCCTCAAGATGTGCATCGGAAACTACTACTTGTCTTCTAGGGAACGATCAAGGCGTAGACTGTGTGAGATATTACTCCCATGGAGGAAAGTGCGCATGGTTGCTGTTGTATTCAATCCCGAAGCAATTTCTGTGTTTCAACAACACTCTGATAGTCCACAGCTTTCAGTATGCGTCCAGATGTGCATCGGAAGCAACTACTGGTCTTCCAGGGATGGATCAAAGCGTAGACTGTTTGAGACATTTCTCCCATGGAGGAAAAATGCGCATGGTGACTGTTGTATTAAATCCCGATGCAATTTCTGTGTTTCATCAACACTTCGAAGGTCCACAGATTACAGAATGCCTCGAGATGTACATCGGAATCTTCTACTGGTCTTCCAGGGAACGATCAAACCGTAGACTGTTTGAGACATTAGTCCCATGGAGGAAACTGCGCATGGTGACTGTTGTATTCAATCCCGATGCAATATCTGTGTTTCAACAACACTCTGATACTCCACAGATTACAGAATGCCTCCAGATGTGCATCGGAACCTACTACTGGTCTTCCAGGGAACGATGAAAGCGTAGACTCTTTGAGACATTACTCCCAAGGAGGAAAGTGCGCATGGTGACTGTTGTATTCAATCCCGATGCAATATCTGTGTTTCATCAACACTTTGAAGGTCCACAGATTACAGAATGCCTCCATACGTGAATCGAAACTACTACTGGTTCCTGGGAACAATCAAAGCGTAGACTGTTTGAGACATTACTCCTATGGAGGAAAGTGCGCTTGGTGACTGTTGAATTCAATAACGATGGAATTTCGGTGTTTCATCAACACTCTGATAGAACACAGATTACAGAATGCTTCCAGTAGTGCATCGGAAAGTGCTACTGGTCTTCGAGGGAACGATCAAAGCATAGACTGTTTGAGACATTACTCCCGTGGAGGAAAGTGCGCATATTGACTTTTGTATTAAATGCCGATGCAATTTCTGTGTTTCATCAACACTCTGATGGTCCACAGATTACATAATGCCACCAGATGTGAATCAGAAACTACTACTGGTCTTCCAGGGAGCGATCAAAGCGTAGACTGCTTGAGACATTACTCCCATGGAGGAAAGTGGGCCTGGTGACTGTTGTATTCAATCCCGATGCAATTTCTGTGTTTCAACAACACTCTGATACTCCACAGATTACAGAATGCCTCCAGATGTGCATCGGAACCTACTACTGGTCTTCCAGGGAACGATGAAAGCGTAGACTCTTTGAGACATTACTCCCAAGGAGGAAAGTGCGCATGGTGACTGTTGTATTCAATCCCGATGCAATATCTGTGTTTCATCAACACTTTGAAGGTCCACAGATTACAGAATGCCTCCATACGTGAATCGAAACTACTACTGGTTCCTGGGAACAATCAAAGCGTAGACTGTTTGAGACATTACTCCTATGGAGGAAAGTGCGCTTGGTGACTGTTGAATTCAATAACGATGGAATTTCGGTGTTTCATCAACACTCCGATAGTCCACAGATTACAGAATGCCTCCAGATGTGCATCTGAAACTACTACTGGTCTTCCTGGGAATGATCAAAGAATAGACTGTTTGAGACATTACTCGCATGGAGGAAAGTGCGCATGGTGACTGTTGTATTCAATCCCGATGCAGTTTCTGTGTTTCATCAACACTCTGATAGTCCACAGATTACACAATGCCTCCAGATGTGCATCGGAAACTACTACTGGTCTTCCAGGGAACGATCAAAGCGTAAACTGTTTGAGACATTTCTCCCATGGAGGAAAATGCGCATGGTGACTGTTGTTTTAAATCCCGATGCAATTTCTGTGTTTCATCAACACTTCGAAGGTCCACAGATTACAGAATGCCTCCAGATGTGCATCGGAATCTTCTACTGGTCTTCCAGGGAACGATCAAACCGTAGACTGTTTGAGACATTAGTCCCACGGAGGAAAGTGCGCATGGTGACTGTTGAATTCAATCCCGATGCAATATCTGTTTTTCAACAACACTCTGATAGTCCACAGATTACAGAATGCCTCCAGATGTGCATCAGAACCTACTACTGGTCTTCCATGGAACGATGAAAGCGTAGACTCTTTGAGACATTACTCCCAAAGAGGAAAGTGCGCATGGTGACTGTTGTATTCAATCCCGATGCAATATCTGTGTTTCATCAACACTTTTAAGGTCCACAGATTACAGAATGCTTCCATATGTGAATCGAAACTACTACTGGTTTCCTGGGAACAATCAAAGCTTAGACTATTTGAGACATTACTCCTATGGAGGAAAGTGCGGATGGTGACTGTTGTATTCAATTCCGATGCATTTTCTGTGTTTCAACAACACTCTGATAGTCCACAGATTACAGAATGCCACTAGATGTGCATCGGAAACTACTACAGGTCTTCCAGGGAACGATGAAAGCGTAGACTCTTTGAGACATTACTCCCATGGAGGAAAGTGCGCATGGGGACTGTTGTATTCAATCCCGATGCAATTTCAGTGTTTCAACAACACTCTGATAGTCCACAGATTACAGAATGCCTCCAGATGTGCATCGGAACCTACTACTGGTCTTCCAGGGAACGATGAAAGCGTAGACTCTTTGAGACATTACTCCTGCTGAGGAAAGTGCGAATGGTGACTGTTGTATTCAATCCCGATGCAATTTCTGTGTTTCATCAACACTCTGATAGACCACAGATTCCAGAATGCCTCAAGATGTGAATCGGAAACTACTACTGGTCTTCGAGGGAACGATGAAAGCATAGACTGTTTGAGTCATTACTCCCATGGAGGAAACTGCGCATGGTGACTGTTGTATTAGATCGCGATGCAATTTCTTCGTTTCAACTACACTCTGATAGTCCACAGATTACAGAATGCTACCAGATGTGCATCGGATACTACTACTGGTCTTCCAGGGAATGATGAAAGCATAGACTGTTTGAGACATTATTCCCGTGGAGGAAAGTGCGCATGGTGACTTTTGTATTCAATCCCGATGCAATTTCTGTGTTTCATCAACACTCATTTAGTTTACAGACTACAGAATGCCTCCAGGTGTGCATCAGAAACTACTACTGGTCTTCCAGGGAACGATCAAAGCGTAGACTGTTTGAGACATTACTCCCATGGAGGAAAGTGCGCATGGTGACTGTTGTATTCAATCCCGATGCAGTTTCTGTGTTTCATCAACACTCTGATAGTCCACAGATTACACAATGCCTCCAGATGTGCATCGGAAACTACTACCGGTCTTCCAGGGAACGATCAAAGCGTAAACTGTTTGAGACATTACTCCCATGGAGGAATGTGCGCGTGGTGACTGTTGTATTCAATCCCGATTCAATTTCTGTGTTTTATCAGCACTCTGATAGTCCACAGATTACAGAATGCCACCAGATGTGCATCGGAAACTACTACCGGTCTTCCAGTGAACGATCAAAGCGTAGACTGTTTGAGACGTTACTCACATAGAGGAAAGTGCGCATGGTGACTGTAGTATTCAATCCCGATGCAATTTCTGTGTTTCATCAACACTCTGATAGTCCACAGATTACAGTATGCCTCCAGATGTGCATCGGGAACTACTACTGGTCTTCCAGGGAACGATCAAAGCGTAAACAGTTTCAGACATTACTTCCTTTTTAGGAAAGTGCGCATGGTGTCTGTTGTATTCAATCCCGATGCAATTTCTGTGTTTCATCAACCCTCCGATAGTCCACAGATTACAGAATGCCTCCAGATGTGCATCGGAAACTACTACTGGTCTTCCTGGGAACGATCAGAGCGTAGACGGTTTGAGACATTACTCCCATGGAGGAAAGTGCGCATGGTGACTGTTGCATTCAATCCCAAAGCAATTTCTGTGTTTCATCAACACTCGGATACTCATCAGATTACAGAATTCCTCCAGATGTGCATCGGAAACTACTACTGGTCTTCCAGGGAACGATCAAAGCGTAGACCGTTTGAGACATTACTCCCATGGAGGAAGGTGCACATGGTGACTGTTGTATTCAATCCCGATGCAATTTCTGTGTTTCATCAACACTCAGATCGTCCACAGATTACAGAATGCCTCCAGATGTGCATCGGAAACTACTACTGGTCTTCCAGGGAACGATCAAGGCGTACACTGTTTGAGAATTACTCCCATGTAGGAAATTGGTCATGGTGACTGTTATATTCAATCCCGATGCAATATCTGTGTTTCAACAACACTCTGATAGTCCACAGATTACAGAATGCCCCCAGATGTGCATCGGAACCTACTACTGGTTTTCCAGGGAACGATGAAAGCGTAGACTCTTTGAGACATTACTCCTGCTGAGGAAAATGCGAATGGTGACTGTTGTATTCAATCCCGATGCAGTTTTTGTGTTTCATCAACACTCTGATAGTCCACAGATTACAGAATGCCTCCAGATGTGCATCGGAAACTACTACTGGTCTTCCTGGGAGCGATCAAAGAATAGACTGTTTGAGACATTACTCCCATGGAAGAAAGTGCGCATGGTGACTGTTGTATTCAATCCCAATGCAATATCTGTGTTTCATCAACACTCCGATAGTCCACAGATTACAGAATGCCTCCAGATGTGCATCGGAATCTACTACTGGTCTTCCTGGGAACGATCAAAGAATAGACTGTTTGAGACATTACTCCCATGGAGGAAAGTGCGCATGGTGACTGTTGTATTCAATCCCAATGCAATTTCTGTGTTTCATCAACACTCAGATACTCATCAGATTACAGAATTCCTAAAGATGTGCATCGGAAACTACTACTGGTCTTCCAGGGAACGATCAAAGCGTAGACTGTTTGACACATGACTCCCATGGAGGAAAGTGTGCATGGTGACTGTTGTATTCAATCCCGATGCAATTTCTGTGTTTCATCAACACTCCGATAGTCCACAGATTACAGAATGCCTCCAGATGTGCATCGGAAACTACTACTGGTCTTCCTGGGAACGATCAAAGAATAGACTGTTTGAGACATTACTCCCATGGGGGAAAGTGCGCATGGTGACTGTTGTATTCAATCCCAATGCAATTTCTGTGTTTCATCAACACTCCGATAGTCCACAGATTACAGAATGCCTCCAGATGTGCATCGGAAACTACTACTGGTCTTCCAGGGAACTATCAAAGCGTAGACTGTTTGAGACATTACTGCCATGGAGGAAGGTGCACATGGTGACTGTTGTATTGAATCCCGATGCAATTTCTGTGTTTCACCAACACTGTGATAGTCCACAGATTACAGAATGCCTCCAGATGTGCATCGGAAACTACTACTGGTCTTCCAGGGAAAGATCAAAGCATAGAATGTTTGAGACATTACTCCCATAGGGTAAAGTGCGCATGGTGACTGTTGAATTCAATCCCGATGCAATTTCTGTGTTTCATCAACACTCAGATCGTCCAAAGATTACGGAATGCCTCCAGATGTGCATCGGAAACTCCTACTGGTCTTCCAGGGAACGATCAAAGCGTAAACTGTTTGAGACATTACTTCCTTTTTAGGAAAGTGCGCATGGTGTCTGTTGTATTCAATCCCGATGCAACTTCTGTGTTTCATCAACACTCCGATAGTCCACAGATTACAGAATGACTTAAGATGTGCATCGGAAACTACTACTGGTCTTCCAGGGAACGATCAAAGCGTAGACTGTTTGAGACATTACTCCCATGGACGAAAGTGCGCATGGTGACTGTTGTATTCAATCCCGATGCAATTTCCGAGTTTCATCAACACGCTGACAGTCCACAGATTACAGATTGCCTCCAGATGTGCATCGGAAACTACTACTGGTCTTCCAGGGAACGATCAAAGCGTAGAACGTTTGAGACATTACTCCCATGGGGGAAAGTGTGCATGGTGACTGTTGTTTTCAATCCCGATTCAATTTCTGTGTTTCATCAACACTCAGATTGTCCACATTTTACAGAATGCCTCCAGATGTGCATCGGAAACTACTACTGGTCTTCCTGGGAACGATCAAAGCGTAGACTGTTTGTGACATTACTCCCACGGAGGAAAGTGCGCATGGTGACTGTTGTATTAGATCGCGATGCAATTACTGTGTTTCAACTACAGTCTGATAGTCCACAGATTACAGAATGCCACCAGATGTGCATCGGATACTACTACTGGTCTTCCAGGGAACGATCAAATCGTTGACTGTTTGAGACGTTACTCACATGGAGGAAAGTGCGCATGGCGAGTGTTGTATTCAACCGATGCAATTTCTGTGTTTCATCAACACTCTGATAGTCCACAGATTACAGAATGCCTCCAGATGTCCATCGGAAACTCCTACTGGTCTTCCAGGGAACGATCAAAGCGTAAACTGTTTGAGACATTACTTCCTTTTTAGGAAAGTGCGCATTGTGTCTGTTGTATTCAATCCCGATGCAACTTCTGTGTTTCATCAACACTCCGATAGTCCACAGATTACAGAATGCCTGCAGATGTGCATCGGAAACTACTACTGGTCTTCCTGGGAACTATCAAAGAATAGACTGTTTGAGACATTACTCCCATGGAGGAAAGTGCTTATGGTGACAGTTGTATTCAATCCCGATGCAATTTCTGAGTTTCATCAACACTCTGATAGTCCACAGAACAGATTGCCTCCAGATGTGCATCGGAACCTACTACTGGTCTTCCAGGGAACGATGAAAGCGTAGACTCTTTGAGACATTACTCCTGCTGAGGAAAGTGCCCATGGTGACTGTTGTATTCAATCCCGATGCAATTTCTGTGTTTCATCAACACTCCGATAGTCCACAGATTACAGAATGCCTCCAGATGTGCATAGGAAACTACTACTGGTCTTCCTGGGAACGATCAAAGCGTAGACGATTTGAGATATTACTCCCATGGAGGAAAGTGCGCATGGTGACTGTTGTATTCAATCCCAATGCAATTTCTGTGTTTCATCAACACTCAGATACTCATCAGATTACAGAATTCCTCCAGATGTGCATCGGAAACTACTACTGGTCTTCCAGGGAACGATCAAAGCGTAGACCGTTTGAGACATTACTCCCATGGAGGAAGGTGCACATGGTGACTGTTGTATTGAATCCCGATGCAATTTCTGTGTTTCATCAACACTGTGATAGTCCACAGATTACAGAATGCCTCCAGATGTGCATCGGAAACTACTACTGGTCTTCCAGGGAACGATCAAAGCGTAGAATGTTTGAGACATTACTCCCATAGGGGAAAGTGCGCATAGTGACTATTGTATTCAATCCCGATGCAATTTCTGTGTTTCATCAACACTCAGATCGTCCACAGATTACAGAATGCCTCCAGATGTGCGTCGGAAACTACTACTGGTCTTCCAGGGAACGATCAAGGCGTACACTGTTTGACAATTACTCCCATGGAGGAAATTGGTCATGGTGACTGTTATATTCAATCCCGATGCAATATCTGTGTTTCAACAACACTCTGATAGTCCACAGATTACAGAATGCCTCCAGATGTGCATCGGAACCTACTACTGGTTTTCCAGGGAACGATGAAAGCGTAGACTCTTTGAGACATTACTCCTGCTGAGGAAAGTGCAAATGGTGACTGTTGTATTCAATCCCGATGCAATTTCTGTGTTTCATCAACACTCTGATAGTCCATAGATTACAGAATGCCTAAAGATGTGCTTCGGAAACTACTACTGGTCTTCGAGGGAGCGATGAAGGAAAGGACTGTTTGAGACATTACTCCCGTAGAGGAAAGTGCGCATGGTGACTTTTGTATTCAGTCCCGATGCAATATCTGTGTTTCATCAACACTCATTTAGTTTACAAATTACAGAATCCCTCCAGATGTGCATCGGAAACTACTACTGGTCTTCCAGGGAACGATCAAAGCGTAGACTGTTTGAGACATTACTCCCATGGAGGAAAGTGCGCATGGTGACTGTTGTATTCAATCCCCATGCAGTTTTTTGTGTTTCATCAACACTCAGATAGTCCACAGATTACAGAATGCCTCCAGATGTGCTTCGGAAACTACTACTCGTCTTCCTGGGAACGATCAAAGAATAGACTGTTTGAGACATTACTGCCATTGAGGAAAGTGCGCATGGTGACTGTTGTATTCAATCCCAAAGCAATGTCTGTGTTTCATCAACACTCGGATACTCATCAGATTACAGAATTCCTCCAGATGTGCATCGGAAACTATTACTGGTCTTCCTGGGAACGAACAAAGAATAGACTGTTTGAGACTTTACTCCCACGGGGGAAAGTGCGCATGGTGACTGTTGTATTCAATCCCAATGCAATTTCTGTGTTTCATCAACACTCCGATAGTCCACAGATTACAGAATGCCTCCAGATGTGCATCGGAAACTACTACTGGTCTTCCAGGGAACTATCAAAGCGTAGACTGTTTGAGACATTACTCCCATGGAGGAAGGTGCACATGGTGACTGTTGTATTGAATCCCGATGCAATTTCTGTGTTTCATCAACACTGTGATAGTCCACAGATTACAGAATGCCTCCAGATGTGCATCGGAAACTACTACTGGTCTTCCAGGGAAAGATCAAAGCGTAGAATGTTTGAGACATTACTCCCATAGGGGAAAGTGCGCATGGTGACTGTTGAATTCAATCCCGATGCAATTTCTGTGTTTCATCAACACTAAGATCGTCCAAAGATTACAGAATGCCACCAGATGTGCATCGGAAACTACTACTGGTCTTCCAGGGAACGATCAAGGCGTACACTGTTTGAGAATTACTCCCATGGAAGAAAGTGGTCATGGTGACTGTTATATTCAATCCCGATGCAATATCTGTGTTTCAACAACACTCTGATAGTCCACAGATTACAGAATGCTTCCAGATGTGCATCGGAACCTACTACTGGTCTTCCAGGGAACGATGAAAGCGTAGACTCTTTGAGACATTACTCCTGCTGAGGAAAGTGCGAATGGTGACTGTTGTATTCAATCCCGATGCAATTTCTGTGTTTCATCAACACTCTGATAGTCCACAGATTACAGAGTGCCTCAAGATGTGCATCGGAAACTACTACTGGTCTTCGAAGGAACGATGAAAGCATAGACTGTTTGAGACATTACTCCCGTAAAGGAAAGTGCGCATGATGGCTTTTGTATTCAATCCCGATGCAATTTCTGTGTTTCATCAACACTCATTTAGGTTACAGATTACAGAATGCCTCCAGGTGTGCATCGGAAACTACTACTGGTCTTCCTGGGAACGATCAAAGCGTAGACTGTTTGAGACAATTCTCCCATGGAGGAAAGTGCGCATGGTGACTGCTGTATTCAATCCCGATGCAATTTCTGTGTTTCATCAACACTCTGATAGTCCACAGATTACAGAGTGCCTCAAGATGTGCATCGGAAACTACTACTGGTCTTCGAAGGAACGATGAAAGCATAGACTGTTTGAGACATTACTCCCGTAAAGGAAAGTGCGCATGATGACTTTTGTATTCAATCCCGATTCAATTTCTGTGTTTTATCAGCACTCAGATAGTCCACAGATTACAGAATGACTAAAGATGTGCATCGGAAACTACTACTGGTCTTCCAGGGAATGATCAAAGCGTAGACTGTTTGAGACATTACTCGCATGGACGAAAGTGCGCATGGTGACTGTTGTATTCAATCCCGATGCAATTTCCGAGTTTCATCAACACGCTGACAGTCCACAGATTACAGATTGCCTCCAGATGTGCATCGGAAACTACTACTGGTCTTCCAGGGAACGATAGAAGCGTAGACTGTTTGAGTCATTACTCCCATGGAGGAAAGTGCGCATGGTTACTGTTGTGTTAGATCGCGATGCAATTTCTGTGTTTCAACTACACTCTGATAGTCCACAGATTACAGAATGCCACCAGATGTGCATCGGATACTACTACTGGTCTTCCAGGGAACGATCAAATCGTTGAATGTTTGAGACGTTACTCACATGGAGGAAAGTGCGAATGGTGACTGTTGTATTCAATCCCGATGCAATTTCTTTGTTTCATCAACACTCTGATAGCCCACAGATTACAGAATGACTCCAAATGTTCATCGGAAACCACTACTGGTCTACCAGGGAACGATCAAAGCGTAGAATGTTTGAGACATTACTCCCATGGGGGAAAGTGTGCATGGTGACTGTTGTATTCAATCCCGATGCAATTTCTGTGTTTCATCAACACTCCGATAGTCCACAGATTACAGAATGCCTCCAGATGTGCATCGGAAACTACTACTGGTCTTCCTGGGAAGTATCAAAGAATAGACTGTTTGAGACATTACTCCCATGGAGGAAAGTGCTCATGGTGGCAGTTGTATTCAACCCCGATGCAATTTCTGAGTTTCATCAACACTCAATTAGTCCACAGATTACAGGTTCCCTTCAGATGTGCATCGCAAACTACTACTGGTCTTCCAGGGAACGATCAAAGAATATACTGTTTGAGACATTACTCCCATGGAGGAAAGCGCACATGGTGACTGTTGTATTGAATCCCGATGCAATATCTGTGTTTCATCAACAATGTGATAGTCCACAGATTACAGAATGCCTCCAGATGTTCAACGGAATCTACTACTGGTCTTCCAGGGAACGATCAAAGCGTAGACTGTATGAGACATTACTCAAATGGAGGAAAGTGCGCATGGTGACTGTTGTATTCAAACCCGATGCAATTTCTGTGTTTCATCAACACTTTGAAGGTCCACAGATTACAGAATGCCTCCAGATGTGCATCGGAAACTACTACTGGTCTTCCTGGGAACGATCAAAGCGTAGACTGTTTGTGACATTACTCCCACGGAGGAAAGTGCGCATGTTGACTGTTGTATTCAATCCCAATGCAATTTCTGAGTTTCATCAACACTCTGATAGTCCACAGATTACAGATTGCCTCCAGATGTGCATCGGAAACTACTACTGGTCTTCCTGGGAACGATCAAACGTAGACTGTTTGTGACATTACTAACACGGAGGAAAGTGCGCATGGTGACAGTTGTATTCAATCCCGATGCAATTTCTGACTTTCATCAACACTCAGATAGCCCACAGATTACAGATTGCCTCCAGATGTGCATCGGAAGCTACTACTGGTCTTCCTGGGAACGATCAAAGCGTAGACTGTTTGTGACATTACTACCACGGAGGAAAGTGCGCATGGTGACAGTTGTATTCAATTCCGATGCAATTTCTGACTTTCATCAACACTCAGATAGCCCACAGATTACAGATTGCCTCCAGATGTGCATCGGAAGCTACTACTGGTCTTCCTGGGAACGATCAAAGAATAGACTGTTTGAGACATTACTCCCATGGAGGCAAGTGCACATGGTGACTGTTGTATTGAATCCCGATGCAATATCTGTGTTTCATCAACAATGTGATAGTCCACAGATTACAGAATGCCTCCAGATGTTCATCGGAAACTACTACTGGTCTTCCAGGGAACGATCGAAGCGTAGACTGTTAGAGACATTACTCCCGTGGATTAAAGTGTGAATGGTGTCTGATGTATTCAATCCCGATGCAATTTCTGTGTTTCATCAACACACTGATAGTCCACCGATTACAAATTGCCTCCAGAAGTGCATCGGAAACTACTACTGGTCTTCCTGGGAACGGTCAAAGCGTTGACATTTTGTGACATTACTCCCACGGAGGAAAGTGCGCATGGTGACAGTTGTATTCAATCCCGATGCAATTTCTGAGTTTCATCAACACTCTGATAGTCCACAGATTACAGAACGCTACCAGATGTGCATCGGAAACTACTACTGGTCTTCCAGGGAACGATCAAAGTGTAGACTGTTTGAGACATTACTCCCATGGAGGTAAGTGCGTTTGGTGACTGTTCTATTCAATCCCGATGCAATTTCTGAGTTTCATCAACACTCTGATAGTCCACAGATTACAGAACGCCAACAGGTGTGCATCGGAAACTACTACTGGTCTTCCAGGGACGATCAAAGTGTAGACTGTTTGAGACATTACTCCCATGGGGGAAAGTGCGCATGGTGACTGTTGAATTCAATCCCGATGCAATTTCGGTGTTTCATCAACACTATGATAGTAAACAGATTACAGAATGCTTCCAGTTGTGCATCGGAAACTGCTACTGGTCTTCCAGGTAACGATCAAAGCGTAGACTGCTTAAGACATTTCTCCCATGGAGGAAAATGTGCATGGTGACTGTTCTATTAAATTCCGATGCAATTTCTGTGTTTCATCCACACTTTGAAGGTCCACCGATTACAGAATGCCTCCAGATGTGCATCGGAATCTTCTACTGGTCTTCCAGGGAACGATCAAACCGTAGACTGTTTGAGACATTACTCCCATGGAGGATAGTGCGCATGGTGACTGTTGTATTCAATCCCGATGCAATTTCTGTGTTTCATCAACACTCTGATAGCCCACAGATTACAGAATGACTCCAGATGTGCATCGGAAACCACTTCTGGTCTAACAGGGAACGATCAAAGCGTAGAATGTTTGAGACATTACTCCCATGGGGGAAAGTGTGCATGGTGACTGTTGTATTCAATCCCGATGCAATCTCTGAGTTTCATCAACACTCTGATAGTCCACAGATTACAGAATGCCTCCAGATGTGCATCGGAAACTACTACAGGTCTTCCAGGGAACGATCAAAGCGTAAACTGTTTGAGACTTTATTCCCTTGGAGGAAAGTGCGCATGGTGACTGTTGTATTCAATCCCGATGCAATTTCCGTGTTTCATCAACACTCTGATAGCCTACAGATTACAGAATGACTCCAGATGAGCATCGGAGACCACTTCTGGTCTAACAGGGACCGATCAAAGCGTAGACTGTTTGAGACATTACTCCCATGGAGGAAAGTGCTCATGGTGGCAGTTGTATTCAATCCTGATGCAATTTCTGAGTTTCATCAACACTCTGATAGTCCAATGATTACAGATTGCCTCCAGATGTGTTACGGAAACTACTACTGATCTTCCTGGGAACGATCAAAGAATAGACTGTTTGAGACATTACTCCCATGGAGGAAAGTGCGCATGGTGACTGTTGTATTCAATCCCAATGCAATTTCTGTGTTTCATCAACACTCAGATACTCATCAGATTACAGAATTCCTCCAGATGTGCATCGGAAACTACTACTGGTCTTCCAGGGATCGATCAAAGCGTAGACTGTTTGAGACATTACTCCCATGGAGGAAGGTGCACATGGTGACTGTTGTATTGTATCCCAATGCAATTTCTGTGTTTCATCAACACTGTGATAGTCCACAGATTACAGAATGCCCCCAGATGTTCATCGGAAACTACTACTGGTCTTCCAGGGAACGATTAAAGCGTAGACTGTTAGAGACATTACTCCCATGGAGGAAAGTGTGCATGGTGACTGTTGTATTCAATCCCGATGCAATTACTGTGTTTCATCAACACTCAGAGAGTTCACAGATTACAGAATGCCTCCAGATGTGCATCGGAAACTACTACTGGTCTTCCTGGGAACGATCAAAGCGTAGACTGTTTGTGACATTACTCCCACGGAGGAAAGTGCGCATGCTCACAGTTGTATTCAATCCCGATGCAATTTCTGACTTTTATCAACACTCTGATAGCCCACAGATTACAGATTGCCTCCAGATGTGCATCGGAAGATATTACTGGTCTTCCTGGGAACGATCAAAGAATAGACTGTTTGAGATATTACTCCCATGGAGGAAAGTGCGCATGGTGACTGTTGTATTCAATCCCCATGCAATTTCTGTGTTTCATCAACACTTAGATACTCATCAGATTACAGAATGATTCCAGATGTGCATCAGAAACTACTACATGGTCTTCCAGGGAACTATCGAAGCGAAGACTGTTTGAGACACTACTCCCATGGAGGAAGGTGCACATGGTGACTGTTGTATTGAATCCAGAAGCAATATCTATGTTTCATCAACACTGTGATAGTCCACAGATTACAGAATGCCTCCAGATGTTCATCGGAAACTGCTACTGGTCTTTCAGGGAACGATCGAAGCGTAGACTGTTAGAGACATTACTCCCACGGAGGAAAGTGCGCATGGTGACAGTTATATTCAGTCCCGATGCAATTTCTGAGTATCATCAACACTCTGATAGTCCACAGATTACAGATTGCCTCCAGATGTGCATCGAAAGCTACTACTGGTCTTCCTGGGAACGATCAAAGAATAGACTGTTTGAGACATTACTCGCATGGAGGAAAGTGCGCATGGTGACTGTTGTATTCAATCCCAATGCAATTTCTGTGTTTTATCAACACTCAGATACTCATCAGATTACAGAATGCCTCCAGATGTGCATCGGAAACTACTACTGGTCTTTCAGGGAACGATCAAAGCGTAGACTGTTTGAGACATTACTCCCATAGAGGTAAGTGCGCTTGGTGACTGTTGTATTCAAACCCGATGCAATTTCTGTGTTTCATCAACACTCTGATAGTCCACAGATTACAGAATGCCACCAGATGTGCATCGGAAACTACTACTGGTCTTCCTGAGACGATCAAAGCGTTGACTGTTTGTGACATTACTCCCACGGAGGAAAGTGCGCATGGTGACAGTTGTATTCAATCCCGATGCAATTTCTGAGTTTCATCAACACTCTGATAGTCCACAGATTACAGATTGCCTCCAGATGTGCATCGGAAGCTACTACTGGTCTGCCTGGCAACGATCAAAGCGTAGACTGTTTGAGACATTTCTCCCATGGAGGAAAATGCGCATGGTGACTGTTCTATTAAATCCCGATTCAATTTCTGTTTTTCATCAACACTTTGAAGGTCCACAGATTACAGAATGCCTCCAGATGTGCATCGGAATCTTCTACTGGTCTTCCAGGGAACGATCAAACCGTAGACTGTTTGAGACATTACTCCCGAGGAGAAAAGTGCGCATGGTGACGGTTGTATTCAATCCCGATGCAATTTCTGTGTTTCAACAACATTCTGATAGTCCACAGATTACAG
The DNA here is from genome assembly GCF_023897955.1 of Schistocerca gregaria. Lineage (NCBI taxonomy): Eukaryota > Metazoa > Arthropoda > Insecta > Orthoptera > Acrididae > Schistocerca > Schistocerca gregaria. Next base: position 16,791,701 of record NC_064926.1, on the reverse strand, counting down.
AATGCCTCCAGATGTGCATCGGAAGCTACTACTGGTCTTGCAGGGAACGATCAAAGCGTAGAATGTCTGAGACATTACTCCCAAGGAGGAAAGTGCTCATGGTGACTGTTGTATTCAATCCCGATGCAATACCTGTGTTTCATCAACAATTTGAAGGTCCACAGATTACAGAATGCCTCCAAATGTGAATCTAAACTACTACTGTTCTACCAGGGAACAATCAAAGCGTAGACTGTTTGAGACATGACTCCCCTGGAGGAAAGTGCGGATGGTGACTGTTGTATTCAATCAAAAATGCAATTTCTGTGTTTCATCAACACTTAGATACTCATCAGATTACAGAATGCCTCCAGATGTGCATCATAAACTACTACTGGTCTTCCAGGGACCGATCAAAGCGTAGACTGTTTGAGACATTACTCCCATGGAGGAAGGTGCACATGGTGACTGTTGTATTGTATCCCAATGCAATTTCTGTGTTTCATCAACACTGTGATAGTCCACAGATTACAGAATGCCCCCAGATGTTCATCGGAAACTACTACTGGTCTTCCAGGGAACGATTAAAGCGTAGACTGTTAGAGACATTACTCCCATGGAGGAAAGTGTGCATGGTGACTGTTGTATTCAATCCCGATGCAATTTCTGTGTTTCATCAACACTCAGAGAGTTCACAGATTACAGAATGCCTCCAGATGTGCATCGGAAACTACTACTGGTCTTCCTGTGAACGATCAAAGCGTAGACTGTTTGTGACATTACTCCCACGGCGGAAAGTGCGCATGCTCACAGTTGTATTCAATCCCGATGCAATTTCTGACTTTCATCAACACTCTGATAGCCCACAGATTACAGATTGCCTCCAGATGTGCATCGGAAGATACTACTGGTCTTCCTGGGAACGATCAAAGAATAGACTGTTTGAGATATTACTCCCATGGAGGAAAGTGCGCATGGTGACTGTTGTATTCAATCCCCATGCAATTTCTGTGTTTCATCAACACTTAGATACTCATCAGATTACAGAATGATTCCAGATGTGCATCAGAAACTACTACATGGTCTTCCAGGGAACTATCGAAGCGAAGACTGTTTGAGACACTACTCCCATGGAGGAAGGTGCACATGGTGACTGTTGTATTGAATCCAGAAGCAATATCTATGTTTCATCAACACTGTGATAGTCCACAGATTACAGAATGCCTCCAGATGTTCATCGGAAACTGCTACTGGTCTTCCAGGGAACGATCGAAGCGTAGACTGTTAGAGACATTACTCCCACGGAGGAAAGTGCGCATGGTGACAGTTGTATTCAGTCCCGATGTAATTTCTGAGTATCATCAACACTCTGATAGTCCACAGATTACAGATTGCCTCCAGATGTGCATCGAAAGCTAATACTGGTCTTCCTGGGAACGATCAAAGAATAGACTGTTTGAGACATTACTCGCACGGAGGAAAGTGCGCATGGTGACTGTTGTATTCAATCCCAATGCAATTTCTGTGTTTTATCAACACTCAGATACTCATCAGATTACAGAATGCCTCCAGATGTGCATCGGAAACTACTACTGGTCTTTCAGGGAAGGATCAAAGCGTAGACTGTTTGAGACATTACTCCCATAGAGGTAAGTGCGCTTGGTGACTGTTGTATTCAAACCCGATGCAATTTCTGTGTTTCATCAACACTCTGATAGTCCACAGATTACAGAATGCCACCAGATGTGCATGGGAAACTACTACTGGTCTTCCTGGGAACGATCAAAGCGTTGACTGTTTGTGACATTACTCCCACGGAGGAAAGTGCGCATGGTGACAGTTGTATTCAATCCCGATGCAATTTCTGAGTTTCATCAACACTCTGATAGTCCACAGATTACAGATTGCCTCCAGATGTGCATCGGAAGCTACTACTGGTCTGCCTGGCAACGATCAAAGCGTAGACTGTTTGAGACATTTCTCCCATGGAGGAAAATGCGCATGGTGACTGTTCTATTAAATCCCGATTCAATTTCTGTTTTTCATCAACACTTTGAAGGTCCACAGATTACAGAATGCCTCCAGATGTGCATCTGAATCTTCTACTGGTCTTCCAGGGAACGATCAAACCGTAGACTGTTTGAGACATTACTCCCGAGGAGAAAAGTGCGCATGGTGACGGTTGTATTCAATCCCGATGCAATTTCTGTGTTTCAACAACATTCTGATAGTCCACAGATTACAGAATGCCTCCAGATGTGCATCGGAAGCTACTACTGGTCTTGCAGGGAACGATCAAAGCGTAGAATGTCTGAGACATTACTCCCAAGGAGGAAAGTGCTCATGGTGACTGTTGTATTCAATCCCGAAGCAATACCTGTGTTTCATCAACAATTTGAAGGTCCACAGATTACAAAATGCCTCCAAATGTGAATCTAAACTATTACTGTTCTACCAGGGAACTATCAAAGCGTAGACTGTTTGAGACATGACTCCCATGGAGGAAAGTGCGGATGGTTACTGTTGTATTCAATCAAAAATGCAATTTCTGTGTTTCATCAACACTTAGATACTCATCAGATTACAGAATGCCTCCAGATGTGCATCATAAACTACTACTGGTCTTCCAGGGACCGATCAAAGCGTAGACTGTTTGAGACATTACTCCCATTGAGGAAGGTGCACATGGTGACTGTTGTATTGAATCCCGATGCAATATCTATGTTTCATCAACATTCTGATAGTCCACAGATTACATAATGCCTCCAGATGTGCATCGGAAACTACTACTGGTCTTGAGGAAACGATGAAAGCGATGACAGTTTGAGACATTACTCCAATGTAGAAATGTACGCATGGTGTCAGTTGTATTAAATCCCGATGCAATTTCTAAGTTTCATCAACACTTTGAAGGTCCACAGATTACAGAATGCCTCCAGATGTGCATCGGAATGTACTACTGGTCTTCCAGGGAACGATCAAAGCGTAGACTGTTTGAGACATTACTCCCATGGAGGAAAGTGCGCATGGTGACTGTTGTGTTCAATCCCGATGCAATTTCAGTGTTTCAACAGCACTCTGATAGTCCACAGATTACAGAATGCCTCCAGATGTACATCGGAAACTACTACTGGTCTTCCAGGGAACGATCAAAGCGTAGACTGTTTGAGACATTACTCCCATGTAGGAAAGTCCGTATGGTCACTGTTGTATTCAATCCCGGAGCAATTTCTGTGTTTCAACAACATTCTGATAGTCAACAGGTTACAGAATGCCTCCAGATGTGCATCGGAAACTACTACTGGTCTTCCAGGGAGCGATCAAAGCGTAGACTGTTTGAGACATTACTCCCATGGAGGAAATTGCGCATGGTGACTGTTGTATTCAATCCCGATGCAATATCTGTGTTCATCAACAATCTGATAGTCCACAGATTATAGAATGCCTCCAGATGTGCATCGGAAACTACTACTGGTCTTCCAGGGAACGATCAAAGCGTAGACTGTTTGAGACATTATTCCTATGTAGGAAAGTGCGCATGGTGACTGTTGTAATCAATCCCAATGCAATTTCTGTGTTTCATCAACACTCAGATACTCATCAGATTACAGAATGCCTCCAGATGTGCATCGGAAACTACTACTGGTCTTCAAGGGAACGATCAAACGTAGACTGTTTGAGACATTACTCCCATGGAGGAAGGTGCACATGGTGACTGTTGTATTGAATCCCGATGCAATTTCTGTGTTTCATCAACACTGTGATAGTCCACAGATTACAGAATGCCACCAGATGTTCATCGGAAACTACTACTGGTCTTCCAGGGAACGATCAAAGCGTAGACTGTTAGAGACATTACTCCCATGGAGGAAAGTGTGCATGGTGGCTGTTCTATTCAATCCCGATTCAATTTCTGTGTTTCATCAAAACTCTGATAGTCCACAGATTACAGAATGCCATCAGATGTGCATCGGAAACTACTACTGGTCATCCAGGGAACGATCAAAGCGTAGACTGTTTGAGGCACTACTCCCATGGAGGGAAGTGCGCATGGTGACTGTTGTATTCAATCACGATGCAATTGCTGTGTTTCATCAACACTCTGATAGTCCACAGATTACAGAATGCCACCAGATGTGCATCAGAAACTACTACTGGTCTTCCAGGGAACGATCAAAGCGTAGACCGTTTGAGACATTACTCCCATGGAGGAAAGTGCGCATGGTGACTGTTGTATTCAATCCCGATGCAATTTCTGAGTTTCATCAACACTTTGAAGGTCCACAGATTACAGAATGCCTGCAGATGTGCATCAGAAACTACTACTGGTCTTCCAGGGAACGATCAAAGCATAGACTGTTTGAGACATTACTGCCGTGGAGGAAAGTGTGCATGGTGTCTGTTGTATTCATTCCCGAGGCAATTTCTGTGTTTCATCAACACTCAGTAAATCCACAGATTCCAGAGTGCCTCCAGGTGTGCATCGGAAACTACTACTGGTCTTCCTGGGAACGATTAAAGCGTAGACTGTTTGAGACATTACTGCCGTGGAGGAAAGTGAGCATGGTGTCTGTTGTATTCATTCCCGAGGCAATTTCTGTGTTTCATCAACACTCAGTTAATCCACAGATTCCAGAGTGCCTCCAGGTGTGCATCGGAAACTACTACTGGTCTTCCTGGGAACGGTAAAAGCGTAGACTCTTTGTGACATTACTCCCACGGAGAAACGTGCGCATGGTGACTGTTGTATTCAATCCCGATGCAATTTCTGTGTTTCGTCAACACTCTGATAGTCCACAGATTACAGATAGCCTCCAGATGTGCATCGGAAACTACTACTGGTCTTCCTGTGAACGATCAAACGTAAACTGTTAGAGACATTACTCCCATGGAGGAAAGTGCGCATGGTGACTGTTGTATTCAATCCCGATGCAATTTCTGTGTTTCATCAACACTCAGATAGTCCACAGATAACAGAATGCCTCCAGATGTGCATCGGAAACTACTACTGATCTTCCAGGGAACGATCAAAGCGTAGACTGTTTTAGACATTATTCCCATGGAGAAAAGTGCGGATTGTGACTGTTGTATACAATCCCGATGCAATTTCTGTGTTTCATCAACACTCTGATAGTCCACAGATTACAGAATGCCACCAGATGTGCATCGGAAACTACTACTGGTATTCCAGGGAACGATCTAAGAGTAGACTGTTTGAAACATCACACCCGTGGATGAAAGTGCGGATTGTGACTGTTGTATTAAATCCCGATGCATTTTCTGCGTTACATCAACACTCTGATAGTCCACAGATTACAGAATGGCAAATGTTGTTCATCGGAAACCACTACTGGTCTCCCAGGGAACGATCAAAGCGTAAACTGTTAGAGACATTACTCCCATGGAGGAAAGTGCGCATGGTGACTGTTGTATTCAATCCCGATGCAATTTCTGAGTTTCATCAACACTTTGAAGGTCCACAGATTACAGAATGCCTGCAGATGTGCATCAAAAACTACTACTGGTCTTCCAGGGAACGATCATAGCATAGACTGTTTGAGACATTACTGCCGTGGAGGAAAGTGTGCATGGTGTCTGTTGTATTCATTCCCGAGGCAATTTCTGTGTTTCATCAACACTCAGTTAATCCACAGATTCCAGAATGCCTCCAGGTGTGCATCGGAAACTGTTACTGGTCTTCCTGGGAACGATAAATGCGTAGACTGTTTGAGACATTACTGCCGTGGAGGAAAGTGTGCATGGTGTCTGTTGTATTCATTCCCGAGGCAATTTCTGTGTTTCATCAACACTCAGTAAATCCACAGATTCCAGAGTGCCTCCAGGTGTGCATCGGAAACTACTACTGGTCTTCCTGGGAACGGTAAAAGCGTAGACTCTTTGTGACATTACTCCCACGGAGAAACGTGCGCATGGTGACTGTTGTATTCAATCCCGATGCAATTTCTGTGTTTCATCAACACTCTGATAGTCCACAGATTACAGATAGCCTCCAGATGTGCATCGGAAACTACTACTGGTCTTCCTGTGAACGATCAAAGCGTAAACTGTTAGAGACATTACTCCCATGGAGGAAAGTGCGCATGGTGACTGTTGTATTCAATCCCGATGCAATTTCTGTGTTTCATCAACACTCAGATAGTCCACAGATAACAGGATGCCTCCAGATGTGCATCGGAAACTATTACTGATCTTCCAGGGAACGATCAAACCGTAGACTGTTTGAGACATTACTCCCGAGGAGAAAAGTGCGCATGGTGACGGTTGTATTCAATCCCGATGCAATTTCTGTGTTTCAACAACATTCTGATAGTCCACAGATTACAGAATGCCTCCAAATGTGAATCTAAACTACTACTGTTCTACCAGGGAACAATCAAAGCGTAGACTGTTTGAGACATGACTCCCATGGAGGAAAGTGCGGATGGTGACTGTTGTATTCAATCAAAAATGCAATTTCTGTGTTTCATCAACACTTAGATACTCATCAGATTACAGAATGCCTCCAGATGTGCATCATAAACTACTACTGGTCTCCCAGGGACCGATCAAAGCGTAGACTGTTTGAGACATTACTCCCATTGAGGAAGGTGCACATGGTGACTGTTGTATTGAATCCCGATGCAATATCTATGTTTCATCAACATTCTGATTGTCCACAGATTACATAATGCCTCCAGATGTGCATCGGAAACTACTACTGGTCTTGAGGAATCGATGAAAGCGATGACAGTTTGAGACATTACTCCAATGTAGAAATGTACGCATGGTGTCAGTTGTATTAAATCCCGATGCAATTTCTAAGTTTCATCAACACTTTGAACGTCCACAGATTACAGAATGCCTCCAGATGTGCATCGGAATGTACTACTGGTCTTCCAGGGAACGATCAAAGCGTAGACTGTTTGAGACATTACTCCCATGGAGGAAAGTGCGCATGGTGACTGTTGTGTTCAATCCCGATGCAATTTCAGTGTTTCAACAACACTCTGATAGTCCGAAGATTACAGAATGCCTCCAGATGTACATCGGAAACTACTACTGGTCTTCCAGGGAACGATCAAAGCGTAGACTGTTTGAGACCTTACTCCCATGTAGGAAAGTCCGTATGGTCACTGTTGTATTCAATCCCGGAGCAATTTCTGTGTTTCAACAACATTCTGATAGTCACAGATTACAGAATGCCTCCAGATGTGCATCGGAAACTACTACTGGTCTTCCAGGGAGCGATCAAAGCGTAGACTGTTTGAGACATTACTCCCATGGAGGAAATTGCGCCTGGTGACTGTTGTATTCAATCCCGATGCAATATCTGTGTTCATGAACAATCTGGTAGTCCACAGATTATAGAATTCCTCCAGATGTGCATCGGAAGCTACTACTGGTCTTCCAGGGAACGATCAAAGCGTATACTGTTTGAGACATTATTCCTATGTAGGAAAGTGCGCATGGTGACTGTTGTAATCAATCCCAATGCAATTTCTGTGTTTCATCAACACTCAGATACTCATCAGATTACAGAATGCCTCCAGATGTGCATCGGAAACTACTACTGGTCTTCAAGGGAACGATTAAACGTAGACTGTTTGAGACATTACTCCCATGGAGGAAGGTGCACATGGTGACTGTTGTATTGAATCCCGATGCAATTTCTGTGTTTCATCAACACTCTGATAGTCCACAGATTACAAAATGCCACCAGATGTGCATCGGAAACTACTACTGGTCTTCCAGGGAACGATCAATGCGTAAACTGTTAGTGACATTACTCCCATGGAGGAAATTGCGCATGGTGACTGTTATATTAAATCCCGATGCATTTTCTGTGTCTCATCAACACTCTGATAGTCCATAGATTACAGAATGACACCAGAAGGGCATCGGAAACTACTACTGGTCTTCCAGGGGACGATCAAAGCGTAGACTGTTTGAGACATTACTCCCATGGAGGAAAGTGCGCATGGTGACTGTTGTATTCAATCCCGAGGCAATTTCTGTGTTTCATCAACACTCAGTAAATCCACAGACTCCAGAGTGCCTCCAGGTGTGCATCGGAAACTACTACTGGTCTTCCTGGGAACGGTAAAAGCGTAGACTCTTTGTGACATTACTCCCACGGAGAAACGTGCGCATGGTGACTGTTGTATTCAATCCCGATGCAATTTCTGTGTTTCATCAACACTCTGATAGTCCACAGATTACAGATAGCCTCCAGATGTGCATCGGAAACTACTACTGGTCTTCCTGTGAACGATCAAAGCGTAAACTGTTAGAGACATTACTCCCATGGAGGAAAGTGCGCATGGTGACTGTTGTATTCAATCCCGATGCAATTTCTGTGTTTCATCAACACTCAGATAGTCCACAGATAACAGAATGCCTCCAGATGTGCATCGGAAACTACTACTGATCTTCCAGGGAACGATCAAAGCGTAGACTGTTTTAGACATTATTCCCATGGAGAAAAGTGCGGATTGTGACTGTTGTATTCAATCCCGATGCAATTTCTGTGTTTCACCAACACTCTGATAGTCCACAGATTACAGAATGCCACCAGATGTGCATCGGAAACTACTACTGGTATTCCAGGGAACGATCAAAGAGTAGACTGTTTGAAACATCACTCCCGTGGAGGAAAGTGCGCATTGTGACTGTTGTATGAAATCCCGATGCATTTTCTGCGTTACATCAACACTCTGATAGTCCACAGATTACAGAATTGCATAAGTTGTTCATCGGAAACCACTACTGGTCTCCCAGGGAACGATCAAAGCGTAGACTGTTTGAGAGATTACTAACATGGAGGAAAGTGCGCATGGTGACTGTTGTATTCAATCCCGATGCAATTTCTGTGTTTCATCAACACTCTGATAGTCCACAGATTACAAAATGCCACCAGATGTGCATCGGAAACTACTACTGGTCTTCCAGGGAACGATCAATGCGTAAACTGTTAGTGACATTACTCCCATGGAGGAAATTGCGCATGGTGACTGTTATATTAAATCCCGATGCATTTTCTGTGTCTCATCAACACTCTGATAGTCCATAGATTACAGAATGACACCAGAAGGGCATCGGAAACTACTACTGGTCTTCCACGGAACGATCAAAGCGTAGACTGTTTGAGACATTACTCCCATGGAGGAAAGTGCGCATGGTGACTGTTGTTATCAATCCCGATGCAATTTCTGTGTTTCATCAACACTCTGATAGTCCATAGATTACAGAATGACACCAGATGGGCATCGGAAACTACTACTGGTTTTCCAGGGAACGATCAAAGCGTAGACTGTTTGAGACATTACTCCCATGGAGGAAGGTGCACTTGGTGACTGTTGTATTGAATCCCGATGCAATATCTATGCTTCATCATCATTCTGATAGTCCACAGATTACATAATGCCTCCAGATGTGCATCGGAAACTACTACTGGTCTTGAGGAAACGATCAAAGCGATGACAGTTTGAGACATTACTCCAATGTAGAAATGTACGCATGGTGCCAGTTGTATTCAATCCCGATGCAATTTCTGCGTTTCATCAACACTTTGAAGGTCCACAGATTACAGAATGCCTCCAGATGTGCATCGGAATCTACTACTGGTCTTTCAGGGAACGATCTAAGCGTAGACTGTTTGAGACATTACTCCTATGTAGGAAAGTGCGCATGGTGACTGTTGTGTTCAATCCCGATGCAATTTCAGTGTTTCAACAACACTCTGATAGTCCACAGATTACAGAATGCCTCCAGATGTACATCGGAAACTACTACTGGTCTTCCAGGGAACGATCAAAGCGTAGACTGTTTGAGACATTACTCCCATGGAGGAAAGTCCGTATGGTCACTGTTGTATTCAATCCCGGAGCAATTTCTGTGTTTCAACAACATTCTGATAGTCCACAGATTTCAGAATGCCTCCAGATGTGCATCAGAAACTACTACTGGTCTTCCAGGGAGCGATCAAAGCGTAGACTGTTTGAGACATTACTCCCATGGAGGAAATTGCGCATGGTGACTGTTGTATTCAATCCCGATGCAATATCTGTGTTCATCAAAAATCTGATAGTCCACAGATTATAGAATGCCTCCAGATGTGCATCGGAAACTACTACTGGTCTTCCAGGGAACGATCAAAGCGTAGACTGTTTGAGACATTACTCCTATGTAGGAAAGTGCGCATGGTGACTGTTGTAATCAATCCCAATGCAATTTCTGTGTTTCATCAACACTCAGATACTCATCAGATTACAGAATGCCTCCAGATGTGCATCGGAAACTACTACTGGTCTTCAAGGGAACGATCAAACGTAGACTGTTTGAGACATTACTCCCATGGAGGAAGGTGCACATGGTGACTGTTGTATTGAATCCCGATGCAATTTCTGAGTTTCATCAACACTCTGATAGTCCACAGATTACAGATTGCCTCCAGATGTGCATCGGAAGCTACTACTGGTCTTCCTGGGAACGATCAAAGCGTAGACTGTTTGAGACATTTCTCCCATGGAGGAAAATGCGCATGGTGACTGTTCTATTAAATCCCGATGCAATACCTGTTTTTCATCAACACTTTGAAGGTCCACAGATTACAGAGTGCCTCCAGATGTGCATCTGAATCTTCTACTGGTCTTCCAGGGAACGATCAAACTGTAGACTGTTTGAGACATTACTCCCGAGGAGGAAAGTGCGCATGGTGACGGTTGTATTCAATCCCGATGCAATTTCTGTGTTTCAACAACATTCTGATAGTCCACAGATTACAGAATGCCTCCAGATGTGCATCGGAATCTACTACTGGTCTTGCAGGGAACGATCAAAGCGTAGAATGTCTGAGACATTACTCCCAAGGAGGAAAGTGCTCATGGTGACTGTTGTATTCAATCCCGATGCAATACCTGTGTTTCATCAACACTTTGAAGGTCCACAGATTACAGAATGCCTCCAAATATGAATCTAAACTACTACTGGTCTACCAGGGAACAATCAAAGCGTAGACTGTTTGAGACATGACTCCCATGGAGGAAAGTGCGGATGGTGACTGTTGTATTCAATCCCAATGCAATTTCTGTGTTTCATCAACACTTAGATACTCATCAGATTACATAATGCCTCCAGATGTGCATCATAAACTACTACTGGTCTTCCAGGGAACGATCAAAGCGTAGACTGTTTGAGACATTACTCCCATGGAGAAAGGTGCACATGGTGACAGTTGTATTGAATCCCGATGCAATATCTATGTTTCATCAACATTCTGATAGTCCACAGATTACATAATGCCTCCAGATGTGCATCGGAAACTACTACTGGTCTTGAGGAAACGATCAAAGAGATGACAGTTTGAGACATTACTCCAATGTAGAAATGTACGCATGGTGCCAGTTGTATTCAATACCGATGCAATTTCTGCGTTTCATCGACACTTTGAAGGTCCACAGATTACAGAATGCCTCCAGATGTGCATCGGAATCTACTACTGGTCTTCCAGGGAACGATCAAAGCGTAGACTGTTTGAGACATTACTCCCATGGAGGAAAGTCCGTATGGTCACTGTTGTATTCAATCCCGGAGCAATTTCTGTGTTTCAACAACATTCTGATAGGCCACAGATTACAGAATGCCTCCAGATGTGCATCGGAAACTACTACTGGTCTTCCAGGGAGCGATCAAAGCGTAGACTGTTTGAGACATTACTCCCCTGGAGGAAATTGCGCATGGTGACTGTTGTTCTCAATCCCGATGCAATATCTGTGTTCATTCAAAATCTGATAGTCCACAGATTATAGAATGCCTCCAGATGTTGCATCGGAAACTACTACTGGTCTTCCAGGGAACGATCAAAGCGTAGACTGTTTGAGACATTACTCCTATGTAGGAAAGTGCGCATGGTGACTGTTGTAATCAATCCCAATGCAATTTCTGTGTTTCATCAACACTCAGATACTCATCAGATTACAGAATGCCTCCAGATGTGCATCGGAAACTACTACTGGTATTCCAGGGAACGATCAACGCATAGACTGTTCGAGACATTACTCCCATGGAGGAAACTGCGCATGGTGATTGTTGTATTCAATCCAGATGCAATTTTTGTATTTCATCAACACTCTGATAGTCCACAGATTACAGATTGCCTCCAGATGTGCATCGGAAACTACTACTGGTCTTCCAGGGAACGATCAAAGCGTAGACTGTTTGAGACATTACTCCTGTGGAGGAAAGTTCGCATGGTGACTGTTGTATTCAATTACGTTACAATTTCTGTGTTTCATCAACACTCTGATAGTCCACAGATTACAGATAGCCTCCAGATGTGCATCGGAAACTACTACTGGTCTTCCTGTGAACGATCAAAGCGTAAACTGTTAGAGACATTACTCCCATGGTGGAAAGTGCGCATGGTGACTGTTGTATTCAATCCCGATGCAATTTCTGTGTTTCATCAACACTCAGATAGTCCACAGATTTCAGAATGCCTCCAGATGTGCATCGGAAACTACTACTGGTCTTTCAGGGAACGATCAAAGCGTAGACTGTTTGAGACATTACTCACATGGAGGAAAGTTCGCATGGTGACTGTTGTATTCAATCCCCATGCAATTTCTGTGTTTCATCAACACTTAGATACTCATCAGATTACAGAATGATTCCAGATGTGCATCAGAAACTACTACTGGTCTTCCAGGGAACTATCGAAGCGAAGACTGTTTGAGACACTACTCCCATGGAGGAAGGTGCACATGGTGACTGTTGTATTGAATCCCGATGCAATATCTATGTTTCATCAACACTCAGATAGTCCACAGATTTCAGAATGCCTCCAGATGTGCATCGGAAACTACTACTGGTCTTTCAGGGAACGATCAAAGCGTAGACTGTTTGAGACATTACTCACATGGAGGAAAGTTCGCATGGTGACTGTTGTATTCAATCCCCATGCAATTTCTGTGTTTCATCAACACTTAGATACTCATCAGATTACAGAATGATTCCAGATGTGCATCAGAAACTACTACTGGTCTTCCAGGGAACTATCGAAGCGAAGACTGTTTGAGACACTACTCCCATGGAGGAAAGTGCGCATGGTGACTGTTGTATTAGATCGCGATGCAATTACTGTGTTTCAACTACAGTCTGATAGTCCACAGATTACAGAATGCCACCAGATGTGCATCGGATACTACTACTGCTCTTCCAGGGAACGATCGAAGCGTAGACTGTTAGAGACATTACTCCCACGGAGGAAAGTGCGCATGGTGACTGTTGTATTCAATCCCGATGCAATTTCTGAGTATCATCAACACTCTGATAGTCCACAGATTACAGATTGCCTCCAGATGTGCATCGGAAGCTACTACTGGTCTTCCTGGGAACGATCAAAGAATAGACTGAGACATTACTCCCATGGAGGAAAGTGAGCATTGTGACTGTTGTATTCAATCCCAATGCAATTTCTGTGTTTTATCAACACTCACATACTCATCAGATTACAGAATGCCTCCAGATGTGCATCGGAAACTACTACTGGTCTTTCAGGGAACGATCAAGGCGTAGACTGTTTGAGACATTACTCCCATAGAGGTAAGTGCGCTTGGTGACTGTTGTATTCAATCCCGATGCAACTTCTGTGTTTCATAAACACTCTGATAGTCCACAGATTACAGAATGCCACCAGATGTGCATCGGAAACTATTACTGGTCTTCCTGGGAACGATCAAAGCGTTGACTGTTTGTGACATTACTCCCACGGAGGAAAGTGCGCATGGTGACAGTTGTATTCAATCCCGATGCAATTTCTGAGTTTCATCAACACTCTGATATTCCACAGATTACAGATTGCCTCCAGATGTGCATCGGAAGCTACTACTGGTCTTCCTGGGAACGATCAAATCGTAGACTGTTTGAGACATTTCTCCCATGGAGGAAAATGCGCATGGTGACTGTTCTAATAAATCCCGATTCAATTTCTGTTTTTCATCAACACTTTGAAGGTCCACAGTTTACAGAATGCCTCCAGATGTGCATCTGAATCTTCTACTGGTCTTCCAGGGAACGATCAAACCGTAGACTGTTTGAGACATTACTCCCGAGGAGGAAAGTGCGCATGGTGACGGTTGTATTCAATCCCGATGCAATTTCTGTGTTTCAACAACATTCTGATAGTCCACAGATTACAGAATGCCTCCAGATGTGCATCGGAAGCTACTACTGGTCTTGCAGGGAACGATCAAAGCGTAGAATGTCTGAGACATTACTCCCAAGGAGGAAAGTGCTCATGGTGGCTGTTGTATTCAATCCCGATGCAATACCTGTGTTTCATCAACACTTTGAATGTCCACAGATTACAGAATGTTTCCAAATGTGAATCTAAACTACTACTGGTCTACCAGGGAACAATCAAAGCGTAGACTGTTTGAGACATGACTCCCATGGAGGAAAGAGCGCATGGTGACTGTTGTGTTCAATCCCGATGCAATTTCTGTGTTTCATCAACACTTAGATACTCATCAGATTACAGAATGCCTCCAGATGTGCATCATAAACGACTACTGGTCTTCCAGGGAACGATCAAAGCGTAGACAGTTTGAGACATTACTCCCATGGAGAAAGGTGCACATGGTGACTGTTGTATTGAATCCCGATGCAATATCTATATTTCATCAACATTCTGATAGTCCACAGATTACATAATGCCTCCAGATGTGCATCGGAAACTACTACTGGTCTTGAGGAAACGATCAAAGCGATGACAGTTTGAGACATTACTCCAATGTAGAAATGTACGCATGGTGGCAGTTGTATTCAATCCCGATGCAATTTCTGCGTTTCATCAACACTTTGAAGGTCCACAGATTACAGAATGCCTCCAGATGTGCATCGGAATCTACTACTGGTCTTCCAGGGAACGATCAAAGCGTAGACTGTTTGAGACATTACTGCCATGGAGGAAAGTGCGCATGGTGACTGTTGTGTTCAATCCCGATGCAATTTCAGTGTTTCAACATCACTCTGTTAGTCCACAGATTACAGAATGCCTCCAGATGTACATCGGAAACTACTACTGGTCTTCCAGGGAACGATCAAAGCGTAGACTGTTTGAGACATTACTCCCATGGAGGAAAGTCCGTATGGTCACTGTTGTATTCAATCCCGGAGCAATTTCTGTGTTGCAACAACATTCTGATAGTCCACAGATTACAGAATGCCTCCAGATGTGCATCGGAAACTACTACTGGTCTTCCAGGGAACGATCAAAGCGTAGACTGTTAGAGACTTTACTCCCATGGAGGAAAGTGTGCATGGTGGCTGTTGTATCAATCCCGATTCAATTTCTGTGTTTCATCAACACTCTGATAGTCCACAGATTACAGACTGCCATCAGATGTGCATCGGAAACTACTACTGGTATTCCAGGGAACGATCAAAACGTAGACTGTTTGAGATATCGGTCCCGTGGAGGAAAATGCGCATGGTGACTGTTGTATTCAATCCCGATTAATTCTGTGTTTCAACAACACTCTGATAGTCCACAGATTACAGAATGCCACCAGTTGTGCATCGAAAACCACTACTGGTCTTCCAGGAAACGATCAAAGAGTAGACTGTTTGAGACATTACTCCCATGGAGGAAAGTGCGCATGGGGACTGTAGTATTCAATCCCGATGCAATTTCTGTGTTTCATCAACACTCTGATAGTCCACAGATTACAGAATGCCATCAGATGTGCATCGGAAACTACTACTGGTCATCCAGGGAACGATCAAAGCGTAGACTGTTTGAGACACTACTCCCATGGAGGGAAGTGCGCATGGTGACTGTTGTATTCAATCCCGATGCAATTTCTGAGTTTCATCGACACTTTGAAGGTCCACAGGTTACAGAATGCCTGCAGATGTGCATCAGAAACTACTACTGGTCTTCCAGGGAACGATCAAAGCATAGACAGTTTGAGACATTACTGCCGTGGAGGAAAGTGTGCATGGTGTCTGTTGTATTCATTCCCGAGGCAATTTCTGTGTTTCATCAACACTCAGTTAATCCACAGATTCCAGAATTCCTCCAGGTGTGCATCGGAAACTACTACTGGTCTTCCTGGGAACGATAAAGGCTTAGACTCTTTGTGACATTACTCCCACGGAGAAATGTGCGCATGGTGACTGTTGTATTCAATCCCGATGCAATTTCTGTGTTTCATCAACACTCTGATAGTCCACAGATTACAGATAGCCTCCAGATGTGCATCGGAAACTACTACTGGTCTTCCTGTGAACGATCAAAGCGTAGACTGTTAGAGACTTTACTCCCATGGAGGAAAGTGTGCATGGTGGCTGTTGTATCAATCCCGATTCAATTTCTTTGTTTCATCAACACTCTGATAGTCCACAGATTACAGAATGCCATCAGATGTGCATCGGAAACTACTACTGGTATTCCAGGGAACGATCAAAACGTAGACTGTTTTAGACATTACTCCCATGGAGGAAAGTGCGCATGGGGACTGTAGTATTCAATCCCGATGCAATTTCTGTGTTTCATCAACACTCAGTTAATCCACAGATTCCAGAATTCCTCCAGGTGTGCATCGGAAACTACTACTGGTCTTCCAGGGAACGATCAAAGCGTAGACCGTTTGAGACATTACTCCCATGGAGGAAAGTGCGCATGGTGACTGTTGTATTCAATCCCGATGCAATTTCTGCGTTTCATCAACACTTTGAAGGTCCACAGGTTACAGAATGCCTGCAGATGTGCATCAGAAACTACTACTGGTCTTCCAGGGAACGATCAAAGCATAGACTGTTTGAGACATTACTGCCGTGGAGGAAAGTGTGCATGGTGTCTGTTGTATTCATTCCCGAGGCAATATCTGTGTTTCATCAACACTCAGTTAATCCACAGATTCCAGAATGCCTCCAGGTGTGCATCGGAAACTACTACTGGTCTTCCAGGGAACGATAAAAGCGTAGACTCTTTGTGACATTACTCCCACGGAGAAACGTGCGCATGGTGACTGTTGTATTCAATCCCGATGCAATTTCTGTGTTTCATCAACACTCTGATAGTCCACAGATAACAGAATGCCTCCAGATGTGCATTGGAAACTACTACTGGTCTTCCAGGGAACGAACAAAGCGTAGACTGTTTTAGACATTATTCCCATGGAGAAAAGTGCGGATTGTGACTGTTGTATTCAATCCCAATGCAATTTCTGTGTTTCATCAACACTCTGATAGTCCACAGATTACAGAATGCCACCATATGTGCATCGGAAACTACTACTAGTATTCCAGGGAACGATCAAAGAGTAGACTGTTTGAAACATCACTCCCGTGGAGGAAAGTGCGCATTGTGACTGTTGTATTCAATCCCGATGCATTTTCTGCGTTACATCAACACTCTGATGGTCCACAGATTACAGAATGGCAAAAGTTGTTCATCGGAAACCACTACTGGTCTCCCAGGGAACGATCAAAGCGTAGACTGTTTGAGAGATTACTATCATGGAGGAAAGTGCGCATGGTGACTGTTGTATTCAATCCCGATGCAATTTCTGTGTTTCATCAACACTCTGATAGTCCACAGATTACAAAATGCCACCAGATGTGCATCGGAAACTACTACTGGTCTTCCAGGGAACGATCAATGCGTAGACTGTTAGTGACATTACTCCCATGGAGGAAATTGCGCATGGTGACTGTTATATTCAATCCCGATGCATTTTCTGTGTCTCCTCAACACTCCGATAGTCCACAGACTACAGAATACCTCCAGATGTGCATCGGAAACTACTACTGGTATTCCAGGGAACGATCAACTCATAGAGTGTTCGAGACATTCAACCCATGGAGGAAACTGCGCATGGTGACTGTTGTATTCAATCCAGATGCAATTTTTGTATTTCATCAACACTCTGATAGTCCACAGATTACAGATTGCCTCCAGATGTGCATCGGAAACTACTACTGGTCTTCCAGGGAACGATCAAAGCGTAGACTGTTTGAGACATTACTCCCGTAGAGGAAAGTTCGCATGGTGACTGTTGTATTCAATTACGTTACAATTTCTGTGTTTCATCAACACTCTGATAGTCCACAGATTACAGATAGCCTCCAGATGTGCATCGGAAACTACTACTGGTCTTCCTGTGAACGATCAAAGCGTAAACTGTTAGAGACATTACTCCCATGGAGGAAAGTGCGCATGGTGATTGTTGTATTCAATCCCGATGCAATTTCTGTGTTTCATCAACTCTCAGATAGTCCACAGATTACAGAATGCCTCCAGATGTGCATCGGAAACTACTACTGGTCTTCCAGGGAACGATCAAAGCGTAGACTGTTTGAGACATTACTCCCGTGGAGGAAAGTGCGCATGGTGACTGTTGTATTCAATCTCCATGCAATTTCTGTGTTTCATCAACACTTAGATACTCATCAGATTACAGAATGATTCCAGATGTGCATCAGAAACTACTACTGGTCTTCCAGGGAACTATCGAAGCGAAGACTGTTTGAGACACTGCTCCCATGGAGGAAGGTGCACATGGTGACTGTTGTATTGAATCCCGATGCAATATCTATGTTTCATCAACACTGTGATAGTCCACAGATTACAGAATGCCTCCAGATGTTCATCGGAAACTGCTACTGGTCTTCCAGGGAACGATCGAAGCGTAGACTGTTAGAGACTTTACTCCCACGGAGGAAAGTGCGCATGGTGACAGCTGTATTCAATCCCGATGCAATTTCTGAGTATCATCAACACTCTGATAGTCCGCAGATTACAGATTGCCTCCAGATGTGCATCGGAAGCTACTACTGGTCTTCCTGGGAACGGTCAAAGAATAGACTGTTTGAGACATTACTCCCATGGAGGAAAGTGCTCATGGTGACTGTTGTATTAAATCCCGATGCAATACCTGTGTTTCATCAACACTTTGAAGGTCCACAGATTACAGAATGCCTCCAAATGTGAATCTAAACTACTACTGGTCTACCAGTGAACAATCAAAGCGTATACTGTTTGAGACATGACTCCCATGGAGGAAAGTGCGGATGGTGACTGTTGTATTCAATCCCAATGCAATTTCTGTGTTTCATCAACACTTAGATACTCATCATTATTACAGAATGCCTCCAGATGTGCATCTTAAACTACAACTTGTCTTCCAGGGAACGATCAAAGCGTAGACTGTTTGAGACATTACTCCCATGGAGAGAGGTACGTATGGTGCCTGTTGTATTCAATCCTGATGCATTTTTTGTGTTTCATCAACACTCTGATAGTCCACAGATTACAGAATGCCTCCAGATGTGCATCGGAAACTACCACTGGTCTTCCAGGGAACGATCAAAGCGTAGACTGTTTGAGACATTACTCCCATGGAGAAAGGTGCACATGGTGACTGTTGTATTGAATCCCGATGCAATATCTATGTTTCAACAACATTCTGATAGTCCACAGAGTACAGAATGCCTCCAGATGTGCATCGGAAACTACTACTGGTCTTCCAGGGAGCGATCAAAGCGTAGACTGTTTGAGACATTACTCCCATGGAGGAAATTGCGCATGGTGACTGTTGTATTCAATCCCGATGGAATATCTGTGTTCATCAACAATCTGATAGTCCACAGATTATAGAATGCCTCCAGATGTGCATCGGAAACTACTACTGGTCTTCCAGGGAACGATCAAAGCGTAGACTGTTTGAGACCTTACTCCTATGTAGGAAAGTGCGCATGGTGACTGTTGTAATCAATCCCAATGCAATTTCTGTGTTTCATCAACACTCAGTTAATCCACAGATTCCAGAATGCCTCCAGGTGTGCATCGGAAACTAATACTGGTCTTCCTGGGAACGATAAAAGCGTAGACTCTTTGTGACATTACTCCCACGGAGAAACGTGCGCATGGTGACTGTTGTATTCAATCCCGATGCAATTTCTGTGTTTCATCAACACTCTGATAGTCCACAGATTACAGATAGCCTCCAGATGTGCATCGGAAACTACTACTGGTCTTCCAGGGAACGATCAATGCGTAGACAGTTAGTGACATTACTCCCATGGAGGAAAGTGCGCATAGTGACTGTTGTATTCAATCCCGATGCAATTTCTGTGTTTCATCAACACTCTGATAGTCCACAGATTACAAAATGCCACCAGATGTGCATCGGAAACTACTACTGGTCTTCCAGGGAACGATCAATGCGTAGACTGTTAGTGACATTACTCCCATGGAGGAAATTGCGCATGGTGACTGTTGTATTCAATCCCGATGCAACTTCTGTGTTTCATCAACACTCAGATAGTCCACAGATTACAGAATGCCTCCAGATGTGCATCGGAAACTACTACGGGTCTTCCAGGGAACGATCAATGCGTAGACAGTTAGTGACATTACTCCCATGGAGGAAAGTGCGCATAGTGACTGTTGTATTCAATCCCGATGCAATTGCTGTGTCTCAATAACACTCTGATAGTCCACAGATTACAGAATGCCATCAGATGTGCATCGGAAACTACTACTGGTCTTCCAGAGAACGATCAAAGCGTAGACTGTTTGAGATATCGCTCCCGTGGAGGAAAGTGCGCATGGTGACTGTTGTATTCAATCCCGATTTATTTTCTGTGTTTCAAGAACACTCTGATAGTCCACAGATAACAGAATGCCACCAGTTGTGCATCGGAAACCACTACTGGTCTTCCAGGAAACGATCAAGACGTAGACTGTTTGAGACTTTACTCCCATGAAAGAAAGTGCGCATGGGGAGTGTTGTATTCAATCCCGATGCAATTTCAGTGTTTCATCAACACACTGATAGTCCACAGATTACAGAATGCCACCAGATGCACATCGGGAACTACTACTGGTCTTCCAGGGAACGATCAAATCGTAGACTGTTTGACACATTACTCCTGCAGAGGAAAGTGCGCATGGAGTCTGTTGTATTCAATCCCGATGCAATTTCTGTGTTTCATCAACACTCTGATAGGCCACATATGACAGAATGCCACCAGATGTGCATCGGAAACTACTACTGGTCTTGAAAGGGAACGATTAAAGCGAGGAATGTTTCAGACATTACTCCCGTGGAAGAAAGTGCGCATGGTGACTGTTGTATTCAATCCCGATGCAATTTCTGTGTTTCATCAACACTCTGATAGTCCATAGATTACAGAATGACACCAGATGGGCATCGGAAACTACTACTGGTCTTCCAGGGAACGATCAAAGCGTAGACTGTTTGAGACATTACTCCAATGGAGGAAAGTGCGCATGGTGACTGTTGTATTCAAACCCGATGCAAATTCTGTATTTCATCAACACTCTGATAGTCCAGAGATTACAAATAGCCTTCAGATGTGCATCGGAAACTACTACTGGTCTCCCTGTGAACGGTCAAAGCGTAAACTGTTCGAGACATTACTCCCATGGAGGAAAGTGCGCATGGTGACTGTTGTATTCAATCCCGATGCAATTTCTGTGTTTCATCAAGACTCAGATAGTCCACAGATTACAGAATGCCTCCAGATGTGCATCGGAAACTACTACTGGTCTTCCAGGGATCGATCAAAGCGTAGACTGTTTGAGACATAACTCCCGTGGAGGATAATGCGCATGGTGACTGTTGTTATCAATCCCGATGCAATTTCTGTGTTTCATCAACACTCTGACAGTCCACAGATTACAGAATGCCACCAGATGTGCATCGGAAACTACTACTGGTCTTCCAGGGAACGATCAAAGCGTAGACTGTTTGAGACATTACTTCCATGGAGGAAAGTGCGCATGGTGACTGTTGTATTCAATCCCGATGCAATTTCTGTGTTTCATCAACACTCTGATAGACCACAGAATACAGACTGTCTCCAGATGTGCATCGGAAACTACTACTGGTCTTCCTGGGAACGATCAAAACGTAGACTGTACCAGACATTACTCCAAATGAGGAAACTGTGCATTGTGACAGTTGTATTCACTCCCGATGCAATTTCTGTGATTCACCAACACTT
The DNA here is from genome assembly GCF_023897955.1 of Schistocerca gregaria. Classification (NCBI taxonomy): domain Eukaryota; kingdom Metazoa; phylum Arthropoda; class Insecta; order Orthoptera; family Acrididae; genus Schistocerca; species Schistocerca gregaria. Next base: position 16,769,684 of record NC_064926.1, on the reverse strand, counting down.
TGAAGGTCCACAGATTACAGAATGCCTCCAGATGTGCATCGTAAACTACTACTGGTCTTCCAGGGAAAGATCAAAGCGTAGACTGTTTTTGACATTATTCCCATGGAGAAAAGTGCGGATTGTGACTGTTGTATTCAATCCCGATGCATTTTCTGTGTTACATCAACACTCTGATAGTCCACAGATTACAGAATGCCACCAGTTGTTCATCGGAAACCACTACTGGTCTTCCAGGGAACGATCAAAGCGTAGACTGTTTGAGACATTACTCCCATGGAGAAAAGTGCGCATGGTGACTGTTGTATTCAATCCCGATGCAATTTCTGTGTTTCATCAACACTCTGATAGTCCACAGATTACAAAATGCCACCAGATGTGCATGGGAAACTACTACTGGCTTTCCAGGGAACGATCAATGCGTAGACAGTTAGTGACATTACTCCCATGGAGGAAAGTGCGCATAGTGACTGTTGTATTCAATCCCGATGCAATTTCTGTGTCTCAATAACACTCTGATAGTCCACAGATTACAGAATGCCATCCGATGTGCATCGGAAACTACTACTGGTCTTCCAGAGAACGATCGAATCGTAGACTGACTGAGACATTACTCCCATGGAGGAAAGTGCGCAAGGTGACTGTTGTATTGAATCCCGATGCTATTTCTGTGTTTCACCAACGCTCTGTTATTCCACAGATTACAGAATGCCACCAGATGTGCATCGGAAACTACTACTGGTATTCCAGGGAACGATCAAAGCGTAGACTGTTTGAGATATCACTCCCGTGGAGGAAAGTGCGCATGATGACTGTTGTATTCAATCCCGATTTCTTTTCTGTGTTTCAAGAACACTCTGATAGTCCACAGATAACAGAATGCCACCAGTTGTGCATCGGAAACCACTACTGGTCTTCCAGGAAACGATCAAGGCGTAGACTGTTTGAGACTTTACTCCCATGAAGGAAAGTGCGCATGGGAAGTGTTGTATTCAATCCCGATGCAATTTCTGTGTTTCATCAACACTCTGATAGTCCACAGATTACAGAATGCCACCAGATGCACATCGGGAACTACTACTGGTCTTCCAGGGAACAATCAAAGCGTAGACTGTTTGACACATTACTCCCACGGAGGAAAGTGCGCATGGTGTCTGTTGTATTCAATCCTGATGCAATTTCTGTGTTTCATCAACACTCTGATAGGCCACATTTTACAGAATGAAACCAGATGTGAATCGGAAACTACTACTGGTCTTCCAGGGAACGATTAAAGCTAGGAATGTTTCAGACATTACTCCCGTGGAGGAAAGTGCGCATGGTGACTGTTGTATTCAATCCCGATGCAATTTCTGTGTTTCATCAACACTCTGATAGTCCAGAGATTACAGAATGCCACCAGACGTGCATCGGAAACTACTACTGGTCTTCCAGGGAACGATCAAAGCGTAGACTGTTTGAGACATTACTCCCACGGAGAAAAGTGCGCATGGTGACTGTTGTATTCAATCCCGATGCAATTTCTGTGTTTCATCAACACTCTGATAGTCCACAGATTACAGATAGCCTCCAGATGTGCATCGGAAACTACTACTGGTCTTCCTGTGAATGATCGAAGCGTAAACTGTTAGAGACATTACTCCCATTGAGGAAAATGCGCATGGTGACTGTTGTATTCAATCACGATGCAATTTCTGTGTTTCATCAACACTCTGATAGTCCACAGATTACAAAATGCCACCAGATGTGCATCGGAAACTACTACTGGTCTTCCAGGGAACGATCAATGCGTAGACTGTTAGTGACATTACTCACATGGAGGAAAGTGCGCATAGTGATTGTTGTATTCAATCCCGATGCAATTTCTGTGTCTCATCAACAACCTGATAGTCCACAGACTACAGAATGCCATCAGATGTGCATCAGAAACTACTACTGGTCTTCCGAAGAACGATCAAAGCGTAGACTGACTGAGACATTACTCCCATGGAGGAAAGTGCGCAAGGTGAATGTTGTATTGAATCCCGATGCTATCTCTGTGTTTCATCAACGCTCTGTTAGTCCACAGATTACAGAATGCCACCAGATGTGCATCGGAAACTACTACTGGTCTTCCAGGTAACGATCAAAGCGTAGACTGTTTGAGACATTACTCCCGTGGAGGAAAGTGCGCATGGTGACTGTGGTATTCAATTACGATGCAATTTCTGTGTTTGAACGACATTCCGATAGTCCACAGATTACAGAATGCCATCAGATGTGCATCGGAAACTACTACTGGTCTTCCAGGGAACGATCAAAGCGTAGACTGTTTGAGACATTACTCCCATGGAGGAAAGTGCGCATGGTGACTGTTGTATTCAAACCCGATGCAAATTCTGTATTTCATCAACACTCTGATAGTCCACAGATTACAAATAGCCTTCAGATGTGCATCGGAAACTACTACTGGTCTCCCTGTGAACGGTCAAAGCGTAAACTGTTCGAGACATTACTCCCATGGAGGAAAGTGCGCATGGTGACTGTTGTATTCAATCCCGATGCAATTTCTGTGTTTCATCAAGACTCAGATAGTCCACAGATTACAGAATGCCTCCAGATGTGCATCGGAAACTACTACTGGTCTTCCAGGGATCGATCAAAGCGTAGACTGTTTGAGACATAACTCCCGTGGAGGATAATGCGCATGGTGACTGTTGTTATCAATCCCGATGCAATTTCTGTGTTTCATCAACACTCTGACAGTCCACAGATTACAGAATGCCACCAGATGTGCATCGGAAACTACTACTGGTCTTCCAGCGGACGATCAAAGCGTAGACTGTTTGAGACATTACTTCCATGGAGGAAAGTGCGCATGGTGACTGTTGTATTCAATCCCGATGCAATTTCTGTGTTTCATCAACACTCTGATAGACCACAGAATACAGACTGTCTCCAGATGTGCATCGGAAACTACTACTGGTCTTCCTGGGAACGATAAAAACGTAGACTGTACCAGACATTACTCCAAATGAGGAAACTGTGCATTGTGACAGTTGTATTCACTCCCGATGCAATTTCTGTGATTCACCAACACTTTGAAGGTCCACAGATTACAGAATGCCTCCAGATGTGCATCGTAAACTACTACTGGTCTTCCAGGGAAAGATCAAAGCGTAGACTGTTTTTGACATTATTCCCATTAGGAAAAGTGCGGATTGTGACTGTTGTATTCAATCCCGATGCATTTTCTGTGTTACATCAACACTCTGATAGTCCACATATTACAGAATGCCACCAGTTGTTCATCGGAAACCACTACTGGTCTTCCAGGGAACGATCAAAGCGTAGACTGTTTGAGACATTACTCCCATGGAGAGAAGTGCGCATGGTGACTGTTGTATTCAATCCCGATGCAATTTCTGTGTTTCATCAACACTCTGATAGTCCACAGATTACAAAATGCCACCAGATGTGCATGGGAAACTACTACTGGCCTTCCAGGGAACGATCAATGCGTAGACAGTTAGTGACATTACTCTCATGGAGGAAAGTGCGCATAGTGACTGTTGTATTCAATCCCGATGCAATTTCTGTGTCTCAATAACACTCTGATAGTCCACAGATTACAGAATGCCATCCGATGTGCATCGGAAACTACTACTGGTCTTCCAGAGAACGATCGAAGCGTAGACTGACTGAGACATTACTCCCATTGAGGAAAGTGCGCAAGGTGACTGTTGTATTGAATCCCGATGCTATTTCTGTGTTTCACCAACGCTCTGTTATTCCACAGATTACAGAATGCCACCAGATGTGCATCGGAAACTACTACTGGTATTCCAGGGAACGATCAAAGCGTAGACTGTTTGAGACTTTACTCCCATGAAGGAAAGTGCGCATGGGAAGTGTTGTATTCAATCCCGATGCAATTTCTGTGTTTCATCAACACTCTGATAGTCCACAGATTACAGAATGCCACCAGATGCACATCGGGAACTACTACTGGTCTTCCAGGGAACAATCAAAGCGTAGACTGTTTGACACATTACTCCCACGGAGGAAAGTGCGCATGGTGTCTGTTGTATTCAATCCTGATGCAATTTCTGTGTTTCATAAACACTCTGATAGAACACATTTTACAGAATGCCACCAGATGTGAATCGGAAACTACAACTGGTCTTCCAGGGAACGAATAAAGCTAGGAATGTTTCAGACATTACTCCCGTGGAGGAAAGTGCGCATGGTGACTGTTGTATTCAATCCCGATGCAATTTCTGTGTTTCATCAACACTCTGATAGTCCACAGATTACAGAATGCCACCAGACGTGCATCGGAAACTACTACTGGTCTTCCAGGGAACGATCAAAGCGTAGACTGTTTGAGACATTACTCCCACGGAGAAAAGTGCGCATGGTGACTGTTGTATTCAATCCCGATGCAATTTCTGTGTTTCATCAACACTCTGATAGTCCACAGATTACAGATAGCCTCCAGATGTGCATCGGAAACTACTACTGGTCTTCCTGTGAATGATCAAAGCGTAGACTGTTTGAGACATTACTCCCGTGGAGGAAAGTTCGCATGGTGACTGTTGTATTCAATTACGTTACAATTTCTGTGTTTCATCAACACTCTGATAGTCCACAGATTACAGATAGCCTCCAGATGTGCATCGGAAACTACTACTGGTCTTCCTGTGAACGATCAAAGCGTAAACTGTTACAGACATTACTCCCATGGTGGAAAGTGCGCATGGTGACTGTTGTATTCAATCCCGATGCAATTTCTGTGTTTCATCAACACTCAGATAGTCCACAGATTTCAGAATGCCTCCAGATGTGCATCGGAAACTACTACTGGTCTTTCAGGGAACGATCAAAGCGTAGACTGTTTGAGACATTACTCCTATGGAGGAAAGTTCGCATGGTGACTGCTGTATTCAATCCCCATGCAATTTCTGTGTTTCATCAACACTTAGATACTCATCAGATTACAGAATGATTCCAGATGTGCATCAGAAACTACTACTGGTCTTCCAGTGAACTATCGAAGCGAAGACTGTTTGAGACACTACTCCCATGGAGGAAGGTGCACATGGTGACTGTTGTATTGAATCCCGATGCAATATCTATGTTTCATCAACACTGTGATAGTCCACAGATTACAGAATGCCTCCAGATGTTCATCGGAAACTGCTACTGCTCTTCCAGGGAACGATCGAAGCGTAGACTGTTAGAGACATTACTCCCACGGAGGAAAGTGCGTATGGTGACTGTTGTATTCAATCCCGATGCAATTTTTGAGTATCATCAACACTCTGATAGTCCACAGATTACAGATTGCCTCCAGATGTGCATCGGAAGCTACTACTGGTCTTGCTGGGAACGATCAAAGAATAGATTGAGACATTACTCCCATGGAGGAAAGTGCGCATTGTGACTGTTGTATTCAATCCCAATGCAATTTCTGTGTTTTATCAACACTCACATACTCATCAGATTACAGAATGCCTCCAGATGTGCATCGGAAACTACTACTGGTCTTTCAGGGAACGATCAAAGCGTAGACAGTTTGAGACATTACTCTCATGGAGAAAGGTGCACATGGTGACTGTTGTATTGAATCCCGATGCAATATCTATATTTCATCAACATTCTGATAGTCCACAGATTACATAATGCCTCCAGATGTGCATCGGAAACTACTACTGGTCTTGAGGAAACGATCAAAGCGATGACAGTTTGAGACATTACTCCAATGTAGAAATGTACGCATGGTGGCAATTGTATTCAATCCCGATGCAATTTCTGCGTTTCATCAACACTTTGAAGGTCCACAGATTACAGAATGCCTCCAGATGTGCATCGGAATCTACTACTGGTCTTCCAGGGAACGATCAAAGCGTAGACTGTTTGAGACATTACTGCCATGGAGGAAAGTGTGCATGGTGGCTGTTGTGTTCAATCCCGATGCAATTTCAGTGTTTCATTAGCACTCGGATAGTCCACAGATTACAGAATGCCTCCAGATGTACATCGGAAACTACTACTGGTCTTCCAGGGAACGATCAAAGCGTAGACTGTTTGAGACATTACTCCCATGGAGGAAAGTCCGTATGGTCACTGTTGTATTCAATCCCGGAGCAATTTCTGTGTTGCAACAACATTCTGATAGTCCACAGATTACAGAATGCCTCCAGATGTGCATCGGAAACTACTACTGGTCTTCCAGGGAACGATCAAAGCGTAGACTGTTAGAGACTTTACTCCCATGGAGGAAAGTGTGCATGGTGGCTGTTGTATCAATCCCGATTCAATTTCTGTGTTTCATCAACACTCTGATAGTCCACAGATTACAGAATGCCATCAGATGTGCATCGGAAACTACTACTGGTATTCCAGGGAACGATCAAAACGTAGACTGTTTGAGATATCGCTCCCGTGGAGGAAAATGCGCATGGTGACTGTTGTATTCAATCCCGATTAATTCTGTGTTTCAACAACACTCTGATAGTCCACAGATTACAGAATTCCACCAGTTGTGAATCGAAAACCACTACTGGTCTTCCAGGGAACGATCAAAACGTAGACTGTTTTAGACATTACTCCCATGGAGGAAAGTGCGCATGGGGACTGTAGTATTCAATCCCGATGCAATTTCTGTGTTTCATCAACACTCAGTTAATCCACAGATTCCAGAATTCCTCCAGGTGTGCATCGGAAACTACTACTGGTCTTCCAGGGAACGATCAAAGCGTAGACCGTTTGAGACATTACTCCCATGGAGGAAAGTGCGCATGGTGACTGTTGTATTCAATCCCAATGCAATTTCTGTGTTTCATCAACACTCTGATAGTCCACAGATTACAGAATGCCACCATATGTGCATCGGAAACAACTACTGGTATTCCAGGGAACGATCAAAGAGTAGACTGTTTGAAACATCACTCCCGTGGAGGAAAGTGCGCATGTTGACTGTTGTATTCAATCCCAATGCAATTTCTGTGTTTCATCAACACTCTGATAGTCCACAGATTACAGAATGCCACCATATGTGCATCGAAAACCACTACTGGTCTTCCAGGAAACGATCAAAGAGTAGACTGTTTGAGACATTACTCCCATGGAGGAAAGTGCGCATGGGGACTGTAGTATTCAATCCCGATGCAATTTCTGTGTTTCATCAACACTCTGATAGTCCACAGATTACAGAATGCCATCAGATGTGCATCGGAAACTACTACTGGTCATCCAGGGAACGATCAAAGCGTAGACTGTTTGAGACACTACTCCCATGGAGGGAAGTGCGCATGGTGACTGTTGTATTCAACCACGATGCAATTGCTGTGTTTCATCAACACTCTGATAGTCCACAGATTACAGAATGCCACCAGATGTGCATGGGAAACTACTACTGGTCTTCCAGGGAACGATCAAAGCGTAGACCGTTTGAGACATTACTCCCATGGAGGAAAGTGCGCATGGTGATTGTTGTATTCAATCCCGATGCAATTTCTGAGTTTCATCAACACTTTGAAGGTCCACAGGTTACAGAATGCCTGCAGATGTGCATCAGAAACTACTACTGGTCTTCCAGGGAACGATCAAAGCATAGACAGTTTGAGACATTACTGCCGTGGAGGAAAGTGTGCATGGTGTCTGTTGTATTCATTCCCGAGGCAATTTCTGTGTTTCATCAACACTCAGTTAATCCACAGATTCCAGAATTCCTCCAGGTGTGCATCGGAAACTACTACTGGTCTTCCTGGGAACGATAAAAGCTTAGACTCTTTGTGACATTACTCCCACGGAGAAACGTGCGCATGGTGACTGTTGTATTCAATCCCGATGCAATTTCTGTGTTCCATCAACACTCTGATAGTCCACAGATTACAGATAGCCTCCAGATGTGCATCGGAAACTACTACTGGTCTTCCTGTGAACGATCAAAGCGTAGACTGTTAGAGACTTTACTCCCATGGAGGAAAGTGTGCATGGTGGCTGTTGTATCAATCCCGATTCAATTTCTGTGTTTCATCAACACTCTGATAGTCCACAGATTACAGAATGCCATCAGATGTGCTTCGGAAACTACTACTGGTATTCCAGGGAACGATCAAAACGTAGACTGTTTTAGACATTACTCCCATGGAGGAAAGTGCGCATGGGGACTGTAGTATTCAATCCCGATGCAATTTCTGTGTTTCATCAACACTCAGTTAATCCACAGATTCCAGAATTCCTCCAGGTGTGCATCGGAAACTACTACTGGTCTTCCAGGGAACGATCAAAGCGTAGACCGTTTGAGACATTACTCCCATGGAGGAAAGTGCGCATGGTGACTGTTGTATTCAATCCCAATGCAATTTCTGTGTTTCATCAACACTCTGATAGTCCACAGATTACAGAATGCCACCATATGTGCATCGGAAACTACTACCGGTATTCCAGGGAACGATCAAAGAGTAGACTGTTTGAAACATCACTCCCGTGGAGGAAAGTGCGCATTGTGACTGTTGTATTCAATCCCGATGCATTTTCTGCGTTACATCAACACTCTGATGGTCCACAGATTACAGAATGGCAAAAGTTGTTCATCGGAAACCACTACTGGTCTCCCAGGGAACGATCAAAGCGTAGACTGTTTGAGAGATTACTATCATGGAGGAAAGTGCGCATGGTGACTGTTGTATTCAATCCCGATGCAATATCTGTGTTTCATCAACACTCTGATAGTCCACAGATTACTAAATGCCACCAGATGTGCATCGGAAACTACTACTGGTCTTCCAGGGAACGATCAATGCGTAGACTGTTAGTGACATTACTCCCATGGAGGAAATTGCGCATGGTGACTGTTATATTCAATCCCGATGCATTTTCTGTGTCTCCTCAACACTCCGATAGTCCACAGACTACAGAATACCTCCAGATGTGCATCGGAAACTACTACTGGTATTCCAGGGAACGATCAACTCATAGAGTGTTCGAGACATTCCTCCCATGGAGGAAACTGCGCATGGTGACTGTTGTATTGAATCCAGATGCAATTTTTGTATTTCATCAACACTCTGATAGTCCACAGATTACAGATTGCCTCCAGATGTGCATCGGAAACTACTACTGGTCTTCCAGGGAACGATCAAAGCGTAGACTGTTTGAGACATTACTCCCGTGGAGGAAAGTTCGCATGGTGACTGTTGTATTCAATTACATTACAATTTCTGTGTTTCATCAACACTCTGATAGTCCACAGATTACAGATAGCCTCCAGATGTGCATCGGAAACTACTACTGGTCTTCCTGTGAACGATCAAAGCGTAAACTGTTAGAGACATTACTCCCATGGAGGAAAGTGCGCATGGTGATTGTTGTATTCAATCCCGATGCAATTTCTGTGTTTCATCAACTCTCAGATAGTCCACAGATTACAGAATGCCTCCAGATGTGCATCGGAAACTACTACTGGTCTTCCAGGGAACGATCAAAGCGTAGACTGTTTGAGACATTACTCCCGTGGAGGAAAGTGCGCATGGTGACTGTTGTATTCAATCTCCATGCAATTTCTGTGTTTCATCAACACTTAGATACTCATCAGATTACAGAATGATTCCAGATGTGCATCAGAAACTACTACTGGTCTTCCAGGGAACTATCGAAGCGAAGACTGTTTGAGACACTGCTCCCATGGAGGAAGGTGCACATGGTGACTGTTGTATTGAATCCCGATGCAATATCTATGTTTCATCAACACTGTGATAGTCCACAGATTACAGAATGCCTCCAGATGTTCATCGGAAACTGCTACTGGTCTTCCAGGGAACGATCGAAGCGTAGACTGTTAGAGACATTACTCCCACGGAGGAAAGTGCGCATGGTGACAGTTGTATTCAATCCCGATGCAATTTCTGAGTATCATCAACACTCTGATAGTCCGCAGATTACAGATTGCCTCCAGATGTGCATCGGAAGCTACTACTGGTCTTCCTGGGAACGGTCAAAGAATAGACTGTTTGAGACATTACTCCCATGGAGGAAAGTGCTCATGGTGACTGTTGTATTCAATCCCGATGCAATACCTGTGTTTCATCAACACTTTGAAGGTCCACAGATTACAGAATGCCTCCAAATGTGAATCTAAACTACTACTGGTCTACCAGTGAACAATCAAAGCGTAGACTGTTTGAGACATGACTCCCATGGAGGAAAGTGCGGATGGTGACTGTTGTATTCAATCCCAATGCAATTTCTGTGTTTCATCAACACTTAGATACTCATCATTATTACAGAATGCCTCCAGATGTGCATCTTAAACTACAACTTGTCTTCCAGGGAACGATCAAAGCGTAGACTGTTTGAGACATTACTCCCATGGAGAGAGGTGCGTATGGTGACTGTTGTATTCAATCCTGATGCATTTTTTGTGTTTCATCAACACTCTGATAGTCCACAGATTACAGAATGCCTCCAGATGTGCATCGGAAACTACCACTGGTCTTCCAGGGAACGATCAAAGCGTAGACTGTTTGAGACATTACTCCCATGGAGAAAGGTGCACATGGTGACTGTTGTATTGAATCCCGATGCAATATCTATGTTTCATCAACATTCTGATAGTCCACAGATTACATAATGCCTCCCGATGTGCATCGGAAACTACTACTGGTCTTGAGGAAACGATCAAAGCGATGACAGTTTGAGACATTACTCCAATGTAGAAATGTACGCATTATGCCAGTTGTATTCGATCCCGATGCAATTTCTGCGTTTCATCGACACTTTGAAGGTCCACAGATTACAGAATGCTTCCAGATGTGCGTCGGAAATTACTACTGGTCTTCCAGGGAACGATCAAAGCGTAGACTGTTTGAGACATTACTCCCATGGAGGAAAGTCCGTATGGTCACTGTTGTATTCAATCCCGGAGCAATTTCTGTGTTTCAACAACATTCTGATAGTCCACAGAGTACAGAATGCCTCCAGATGTGCATCGGAAACTAGTACTGGTCATCCAGGGAGCGATCAAAGCGTAGACTGTTTGAGACATTACTCCCATGGAGGAAATTGCGCATGGTGACTGTTGTATTTAATCCCGATGGAATATCTGTGTTCATCAACAATCTGATAGTCCACAGATTATAGAATGCCTCCAGATGTGCATCGGAAACTACTACTGGTCTTCCAGGGAACGATCAAAGCGTAGACTGCTTGAGACATTACTCCTATGTAGGAAAGTGCGCATGGTGACTGTTGTAATCAATCCCAATGCAATTTCTGTGTTTCATCAACACTCAGTTAATCCACAGATTCCAGAATGCCTCCAGGTGTGCATCGGAAACTAATACTGGTCTTCCTGGGAACGATAAAAGCGTAGACTCTTTGTGACATTACTCCCACGGAGAAACGTGCGCATGGTGACTGTTATATTAAATCCCGATGCATTTTCTGTGTCTCGTCAACACTCTGATAGTCCACAGATTACAGAATACCTCCAGATGTGCATCGGAAACTACTACTGGTATTCCTGGGAGCGATCAACGCATAGACGGTTCGAGACATTACTCCCATGGAGGAAACTGCGCATGGTGACTGTTGTATTCAATCCAGATGCAATTTTTGTATTTCATCAACACTCTGATAGTCCACAGATTACAGAATGCCTCCAGATGTGCATCGGAAACTACTACTGGTCTTCTAGGGAACGATCAAAGCGTAGACTGTTTGAGACATTACTCCCGTGGAGGAAAGTTCGCATGGTGACTGTTGTATTCAATTACGTTACAATTTCTGTGTTTAATCAACACTCTGATAGTCCACAGATTACAGATAGCCTCCAGATGTGCATCGGAAACTACTACTGGTCTTCCTGTGAACGATCAAAGCGTAAACAGTTAGAGTCATTACTCCCATGGAGGAAAGTGCGCATGGTGACTGTTGTATTCAATCCCGATGCAATTTCTGTGTTTCATCAACACTCAGATAGTCCACAGATTACAGAATGCCTCCAGATGTGCATCGGAAACTACTACTGGTCTTCCAGGGAACGATCAATGCGTAGACTGTTAGTGACATTACTCCCATGGAGGAAATTGCGCATGGTGACTGTTATATTCAATCCCGATGCATTTTCTGTGTCTCACAAACACTCTGATAGTCCACAGATTACAGAATACCTCCAGATGTGCATCGGAAACTACTACTGGTATTCCTGGGAGCGATCAACGCATAGACTGTTCGAGACATTACTCCCATGGAGGAAACTGCGCATGGTGACTGTTGTATTCAATCCAGATGCAATTTTTGTATTTCATCAACACTCTGATAGTCCACAGATTACAGAATGCCACCAGATATGCATCGGAAACTACTACTGGTCTTCCAGGGAACGATCAAATCGTAGATTGTTTCAGACGTTACTCCCATGGAGGAAATTGAGGATGGTGACTGTTGTATTCAATCCCGATGCAATTTCTGTGTTTCATCAACACTCTGATAGTCCACAGAATACAGATTGTCTCCAGATGTTCATCGGAAACTACTACTGGTCTTCCTGGGAACGATCAAAGCGTAGACTGTACCAGACATTACTCCCATTGAGGAAACTGTGGATTGTGACAGTTGTATTCACTCCCGATGGAATGTCTGTGTTTCATAAACACTTTGAAGGTCCACAGATTACAGAATGCTTCCCGATGTGCATCGGAAACTACTACTGGTCTTCCAGGGAACGATCAAACCATAGAATGTTTTAAACACTATTCCCATGGAGAAAAGTGCGCATGGTGACTGTTGTATTCAATCCCGATGCAATTTCTGTGTTTCATCAACACTCTGATTGTCCACAGATTACAAAATGCCACCAGATGTGCATCGGAAACTACTACTGGTCTTCCAGGGAACGATCAATGAGTAGACAGTTAGTGACATTACTCCCATGGAGGAAAGTGCGCATAGTGACTGTTGTATTCAATCGCGATGCAATTTCTGTGTCTCAATAACACTCTGATAGTCCACAGATTACAGAATGCCATCAGATGTGCATCGGAAACTACTACTGGTCTTCCAGAGAACGATCAAAGCGTAGACTGTTTGAGATATCGCTCCCGTGGAGGAAAGTGCGCATGGTGACTGTTGTATTCAATCCCGATTTATTTTCTGTGTTTCAAGAACACTCTGATAGTCCACAGATAACAGAATGCCACCAGTTGTGCATCGGAAACCACTACTGGTCTTCCAGGAAACGATCAAGACGTAGACTGTTTGAGACTTTACTCCCATGAAGGAAAGTGCGCATGGGGAGTGTTGTATTCAATCCCGATGCAATTTCAGTGTTTCATCAACACACTGATAGTCCACAGATTACAGAATGCCACCAGATGCACATCGGGACCTACTACTGGTCTTCCAGGGAACGATCAAATCGTAGACTGTTTGACACATTACTCCTGCAGAGGAAAGTGCGCATGGAGTCTGTTGTATTCAATCCCGATGCAATTTCTGTGTTTCATCAACACTCTGATAGGCCACATATGACAGAATGCCACCAGATGTGCATCGGTAACTACTACTGGTCTTCCAGGGAACGATTAAAGCGAGGAATGTTTCAGACATTACTCCCGTGGAAGAAAGTGCGCATGGTGACTGTTGCATTCAATCCCGATGCTATTTCTGTGTTTCATCAACACTCTGATAGTCCATAGATTACAGAATGACACCAGATGGGCATCGGAAACTACTACTGGTCTTCCAGGGAACGATCAAAGCGTAGACTGTTTGAGACATTACTCCAATGGAGGAAAGTGCGCATGGTGACTGTTGTATTCAAACCCGATGCAAATTCTGTATTTCATCAACACTCTGATTGTCCACAGATTACTAATAGCCTTCAGATGTGCATCGGAAACTACTACTGGTCTCCCTGTGAACGGTCAAAGCGTAAACTGTTCGAGACATTACTCCCATGGAGGAAAGTGCGCATGGTGATTGTTGTATTCAATCCCGATGCAATTTCTGTGTTTCATCAAGACTCAGATAGTCCACAGATTACAGAATGCCTCCAGATGTGCATCGGAAACTACTACTGGTCTTCCAGGGATCGATCAAAGCGTAGACTGTTTGAGACATAACTCCCGTGGAGGATAATGCGCATGGTGACTGTTGTTATCAATCCCGATGCAATTTCTGTGTTTCATCAACACTCTGACAGTCCACAGATTACAGAATGCCACCAGATGTGCATCGGAAACTACTACTGGTCTTCCAGGGAACGATCAAAGCGTAGACTGTTTGAGACATTACTTCCATGGAGGAAAGTGCGCATGGTGACTGTTGTATTCAATCCCGATGCAGTTTCTGTGTTTCATCAACACTCTCATAGACCACAGAATACAGACTGTCTCCAGATGTGCATCGGAAATTACTACTGGTCTTCCTGGGAACGATCAATACGTAGACTGTACCAGACATTACTCCAAATGAGGAAACTGTGCGTTGTGACAGTTGTATTGACTCCCGATGCAATTTCTGTGATTCACCAACACTTTGAAGGTCCACAGATTACAGAATGCCTCTAGATGTGCATCGTAAACTACTACTGGTCTTCCAGGGAAAGATCAAAGCGTAGACTGTTTTTGACATTATTCCCATGGAGAAAAGTGCGGATTGTGACTGTTGTATTCAATCCCGATGCATTTTCTGTGTTACATCAACACTCTGATAGTCCACAGATTACAGAATGCCACCAGTTGTTCATCGGAAACCACTACTGGTCTTCCAGGGAACGATCAAAGCGTAGACTGTTTGAGACATTACTCCCATGGAGAAAAGTGCGCATGGTGACTGTTGTATTCAATCCCGATGCAATTTCTGTGTTTCATCAACACTCTGATAGTCCACAGATTACAAAATGCCACCAGATGTGCATGGGAAACTACTACTGGCCTTCCAGGGAACGATCAATGCGTAGACAGTTAGTGACATTACTCCCATGGAGGAAAGTGCGCATAGTGACTGTTGTATTCAATCCCGATGCAATTTCTGTGTCTCAATAACACTCTGATAGTCCACAGATTACAGAATGCCATCCGATGTGCATCGGAAACTACTACTGGTCTTCCAGAGAACGATCGAAGCGTAGACTGACTGAGACATTACTCCCATGGAGGAAAGTGCGCAAGGTGACTGTTGTATTGAATCCCGATGCTATTTCTGTGTTTCACCAACGCTCTGTTATTCCACAGATTACAGAATGCCACCAGATGTGCATCGGAAACTACTACTGGTATTCCAGGGAACGATCAAAGCGTAGACTGTTTGAGATATCACTCCCGTGGAGGAAAGTGCGCATGATGACTGTTGTATTCAATCCCGATTTATTTTCTGTGTTTCAAGAACACTCTGATAGTCCACAGATAACAGAATGCCACCAGTTGTGCATCGGAAACCACTACTGGTCTTCCAGGAAACGATCAAGGCGTAGACTGTTTGAGACTTTACTCCCATGAAGGAAAGTGCGCATGGGAAGTGTTGTATTCAATCCCGATGCAATTTCTGTGTTTCATCAACACTCTGATAGTCCACAGATTACAGAATGCCACCAGATGCACATCGGGAACTACTACTGGTCTTCCAGGGAACATCAAAGCGTAGACTGTTTGACACATTACTCCCACGGAGGAAAGTGCGCATGGTGTCTGTTGTATTCAATCCTGATGCAATTTCTGTGTTTCATCAACACTCTGATAGGCCACATTATACAGAATGAAACCAGATGTGAATCGGAAACTACTACTGGTCTTCCAGGGAACGATTAAAGCTGGGAATGTTTCAGACATTACTCCCGTGGAGGAAAGTGCGCATGGTGACTGTTGTATTCAATCCCGATGCAATTTCTGTGTTTCATCAACACTCTGATAGTCCACAGATTACAGAATGCCACCAGACGTGCATCGGAAACTACTACTGGTCTTCCAGGGAACGATCAAAGCGTAGACTGTTTGAGACATTACTCCCACGGAGAAAAGTGCGCATGGTGACTGTTGTATTCAATCCCGATGCAATTTCTGTGTTTCATCAACACTCTGATAGTCCACAGATTACAGATAGCCTCCAGATGTGCATCGGAAACTACTACTGGTCTTCCTGTGAATGATCAAAGCGTAAACTGTTAGAGACATTACTCCCATTGAGGAAAATGCGCATGGTGACTGTTGTATTCAATCACGATGCAATTTCTGTGTTTCATCAACACTCTGATAGTCCACAGATTACAAAATGCCACCAGATGTGCATCGGAAACTACTACTGGTCTTCCAGGGAACGATCAATGCGTAGACTGTTAGTGACATTACTCCCATGGAGGAAAGTGCGCATAGTGATTGTTGTATTCAATCCCGATGCAATTTCTGTGTCTCATCAACACTCTGATAGTCCACAGATTACAGAATGCCATCAGATGTGCATCGGAAACTACTACTGGTCTTCCGAAGAACGATCAAAGCGTAGACTGACTGAGACATTACTCCCATGGAGGAAAGTGCGCAAGGTGAATGTTGTATTGAATCCCGATGCTATCTCTGTGTTTCATCAACGCTCTGTTAGTCCCCAGATTACAGAATGCCACCAGATGTGCATCGGAAACTACTACTGGTCTTCCAGGTAACGATCAAAGCGTAGACTGTTTGAGACATTACTCCCGTGGAGGAAAGTGCGCATGGTGACTGTGGTATTCAATTACGATGCAATTTCTGTGTTTCACCAACACTCAGATAGTCCACAGATTACAGAATGCCATCAGATGTGCATCGGAAACTACTACTGGTCTTCCAGGGACCGATCAAAGCGTAGACTGTTTGAGACATAACTCCCGTGGAGGATAATGCGCATGGTGACTGTTGTTATCAATCCCGATGCAATTTCTGTGTTTCATCAACACTCTGACAGTCCACAGATTACAGAATGCCACCAGATGTGCATCGGAAACTACTACTGGTCTTCCAGGGAACGATTAAAGCAAGGAATGTTTCAGACATTACTCCCGTGGAAGAAAGTGCGCATGGTGACTGTTGTATTCAATCCCGATGCAATTTCTGTGTTTCATCAAGACTCAGATAGTCCACAGATTACAGAATGCCTCCAGATGTGCATCGGAAACTACTACTGGTCTTCCAGGGATCGATCAAAGCGTAGACTGTTTGAGACATAACTCCCGTGGAGGATAATGCGCATGGTGACTGTTGTTATCAATCCCGATGCAATTTCTGTGTTTCATCAACACTCTGACAGTCCACAGATTACAGAATGCCACCAGATGTGCATCGGAAACTACTACTGGTCTTCCAGGGAACGATCAAAGCGTAGACTGTTTGAGACATTACTTCCATGGAGGAAAGTGCGCATGGTGACTGTTGTATTCAATCCCGATGCAATATCTGTGTTTCATCAACACTCTGATAGACCACAGAATACAGACTGTCTCCAGATGTGCATCGGAAACTACTACTGGTCTTCCTGGGAACGATCAAAACGTAGACTGTACCGGACATTACTCCAAATGAGGAAACTGTGCGTTGTGACAGTTGTATTCACTCCCGATGCAATTTCTGTGATTCACCAACACTTTGAAGGTCCACAGATTACAGAATGCCTCCAGATGTGCATCGTAAACTACTACTGGTCTTCCAGGGAAAGTTCAAAGCGTAGACTGTTTTTGACATTATTCCCATGGAGAAAAGTGCGGATTGTGACTGTTGTATTCAATCCCGATGCATTTTCTGTGTTACATCAACACTCTGATAGTCCACAGATTACAGAATGCCACCAGTTGTTCATCGGAAACCACTACTGGTCTTCCAGGGAACGATCAAAGCGTAGACTGTTTGAGACATTACTCCCATGGAGAAAAGTGCGCATGGTGACTGTTGTATTCAATCCCGATGCAATTTCTGTGTTTCATCAACACTCTGATAGTCCACAGATTACAAAATGCCACCAGATGTGCATGGGAAACTACTACTGGCCTTCCAGGGAACGATCAATGCGTAGACAGTTAGTGATATTACTCCCATGGAGGAAAGTGCGCATAGTGACTGTTGTATTCAATCCCGATGCAATTTCTGTGTCTCAATAACACTCTGATAGTCCACAGATTACAGAATGCCATCCGATGTGCATCGGAAACTACTACTGGTCTTCCAGAGAACGATCGAAGCGTAGACTGACTGAGACATTACTCCCATGGAGGAAAGTGCGCAAGGTGACTGTTGTATTGAATCCCGATGCTATTTCTGTGTTTCACCAACGCTCTGTTATTCCACAGATTACAGAATGCCACCAGATGTGCATCGGAAACTACTACTGGTATTCCAGGGAACGATCAAAGCGTAGACTGTTTGAGATATCACTCCCGTGGAGGAAAGTACGCATGATGACTGTTGTATTCAATCCCGATTTATTTTCTGTGTTTGAAGAACACTCTGATAGTCCACAGATTACAGAATGCCATCCGATGTGCATCGGAAACTATTACTGGTCATCCAGAGAACGATCGAAGCGTAGACTGACTGAGACATTACTCCCATGGAGGAAAGTGCGCAAGGTGACTGTTGTATTGAATCCCGATGCTATTTCTGTGTTTCACCAACGCTCTGTTATTCCACAGATTACAGAATGCAACCAGATGTGCATCGGAAACTACTACTGGTATTCCAGGGAACGATCAAAGCGTAGACTGTTTGAGACATTACTCCCATGGAGAAAAGTGCGCATGGTGACTGTTGTATTCAATCCCGATGCAATTTCTGTGTTTCATCAAAACTCTGATAGTCCACAGATTACAAAATGCCACCAGATGTGCATGGGAAACTACTACTGGCATTCCAGGGAACGATCAATGCGTAGACAGTTAGTGACATTACTCCCATGGAGGAAAGTGCGCATAGTGACTGTTGTATTCAATCCCGATGCAATTTCTGTGTCTCAATAACACTCTGATAGTCCACAGATTACAGAATGCCATCCGATGTGTATCGGAAACTACTACTGGTCTTCCAGAGAACGATCGAAGCGTAGACTGACTGAGACATTACTCACATGGAGGAAAGTGCGCAAGGTGACTGTTGTATTGAATCCCGATGCTATTTCTGTGTTTCACCAACGCTCTGTTATTCCACAGATTACAGAATGCCACCAGATGTGCATCGGAAACTACTACTGGTCTTCCAGGGAACGATCAAAGCGTAGACTGTTTGAGACATTACTTCCATGGAGGAAAGTGCGCATGGTGACTGTTGTATTCAATCCCGATGCAATTTCTGTGTTTCATCAACACTCTGATAGACCACAGAATACAGACTGTCTCCAGATGTGCATCGGAAACTACTACTGGTCTTCCTGGGAACGATCAAAACGTAGACTGTACCAGACATTACTCCAAATGAGGAAACTGTGCATTGTGACAGTTGTATTCACTCCCGATGCAATTTCTGTGATTCACCAACACTTTGAAGGTCCACAGATTACAGAATGCCTCCAGATGTGCATCGTAAACTACTACTGGTCTTCCAGGGAAAGATCAAAGCGTAGACTGTTTTTGACATTATTCCCATGGAGAAAAGTGCGGATTGTGACTGTTGTATTCAATCCCGATGCATTTTCTGTGTTACATCAACACTCTGATAGTCCACAGATTACAGAATGCCACCAGTTGTTCATCGGAAACCACTACTGGTCTTCCAGGGAACGATCAATGCGTAGACTGTTAGTGACATTACTCCCATGGAGGAAAGTGCGCATAGTGATTGTTGTATTCAATCCCGATGCAATTTCTGTGTCTCATCAACACTCTGATAGTCCACAGATTACAGAATGCCATCAGATGTGCATCGGAAACTACTACTGGTCTTCCAGAGAACGATCAAAGCGTAGACTGTTTGAGATATCGCTCCCGTGGAGGGAAGTGCGCATGGTGACTGTTGTATTCAATCCCGATTTATTTTCTGTGTTTCAAGAACACTCTGATAGTCCACAGATAACAGAATGCCACCAGTTGTGCATCGGAAACCACTACTGGTCTTCCAGGAAACGATCAAGACGTAGACTGTTTGAGACATTACTCACGTGGAGGAAAGTGCGAATGGTGACTGTGGTATTCAATTACGATGCAATTTCTGTGTTTCACCAACACTCAGATAGTCCACAGATTACAGAATGCCATCAGATGTGCATCGGAAACCACTACTGGTCTTCCAGGGAACGATCAAAGCGTAGACTGTTTGAGACATAACTCCCGTGGAGGATAATGCGCATGGTGACTGTTGTTATCAATCCCGATGCAATTTCTGTGTTTCATCAACACTCTGACAGTCCACAGATTACAGAATGCCACCAGATGTGCATCGGAAACTACTACTGGTCTTCCAGGGAACGATTAAAGCGAGGAATGTTTCAGACATTACTCCCGTGGAAGAAAGTGCGCATGGTGACTGTTGTATTCAATCCCGATGCAATTTCTGTGTTTCATCAACACTCTGATAGTCCATAGATTACAGAATGACACCAGATGGGCATCGGAAACTACTACTGGTCTTCCAGGGAACGATCAAAGCGTAAACCGTATGAGACATTACTCCCATGGAGGAAAGTGCGCATGGTGACTGTTGTATTCAAACCCGATGCAAATTCTGTATTTCATCAACACTCTGATAGTCCACAGATTACAAATAGCCTTCAGATGTGCATCGGAAACTACTACTGGTCTCCCTGTGAACGGTCAAAGCGTAAACTGTTCGAGATATTACTCCCATGAAGGAAAGTGCGCATGGTGACTGTTGTATTCAATCCCGATCTAATTTCTGTGTTTCATCAAGACTCAGATAGTCCACAGATTACAGAATGCCTCCAGATGTGCATCGGAAACTACTACTGGTCTTCCAGGGATCGATCAAAGCGTAGACTGTTTGAGACATAACTCCCGTGGAGGATAATGCGCATGGTGACTGTTGTTATCAATCCCGATGCAATTTCTGTGTTTCATCAACACTCTGACAGTCCACAGATTACAGAATGCCACCAGATGTGCATCGGAAACTACTACTGGTCTTCCAGGGAACGATCAAAGCGTAGACTGTTTGAGACATTACTTCCATGGAGGAAAGTGCGCATGGTGACTGTTGTATTCAATCCCGATGCAATTTCTGTGTTTCATCAACACTCTGATAGACCACAGAATACAGACTGTATCCAGATGTGCATCGGAAACTACTACTGGTCTTCCTGGGAACGATCAAAACGTAGACTGTACCAGACATTACTCCAAATGAGGAAACTGTGCATTGTGACAGTTGTATTCACTCCCGATGCAATTTCTGTGATTCACCAACACTTTGAAGGTCCACAGATTACAGAATGCCTCCAGATGTGCATCGTAAACTACTACTGGTCTTCCAGGGAAAGATCAAAGCGTAGACAGTTTTTGACATTATTCCCATGGAGAAAAGTGCGGATTGTGACTGTTGTATTCAATCCCGATGCATTTTCTGTGTTACATCAACACTCTGATAGTCCACAGATTACAGAATGCCACCAGTTGTTCATCGGAAACCACTACTTGTCTTCCAGGGAACGATCAAAGCGTAGACTGTTTGAGACATTACTCCCATGGAGAAAAGTGCGCATGGTGACTGTTGTATTCAATCCCGATGCAATTTCTGTGTTTCATCAACACTCTGATAGTCCACAGATTACAAAATGCCACCAGATGTGCATGGGAAACTACTACTGGCCTTCCAGGGAACGATCAATGCGTAGACAGTTAGTGACATTACTCCCATGGAGGAAAGTGCGCATAGTGACTGTTGTATTCAATCCCGATGCAATTTCTGTGTCTCAATAACACTCTGATAGTCCACAGATTACAGAATGCCATCCGATGTGCATCGGAAACTACTACTGGTCTTCCAGAGAACGATCGAAGCGTAGACTGACTGAGACATTACTCCCATGGAGGAAAGTGCGCAAGGTGACTGTTGTATTGAATCCCGATGCTATTTCTGTGTTTCACCAACGCTCTGTTACTCCACAGATTACAGAATGCCACCAGATGTGCATCGGAAACTACTACTGGTATTCCAGGGAACGATCAAAGCGTAGACTGTTTGAGATATCACTCCCGTGGAGGAAAGTGCGCATGATGACTGTTGTATTCAATCCCGATTTATTTTCTGTGTTTCAAGAACACTCTGATAGTCCACAGATAACAGAATGCCACCAGTTGTGCATCGGAAACCACTACTGGTCTTCCAGGAAACGATCAAGGCGTAGACTGTTTGAGACTTTACTCCCATGAAGGAAAGTGCGCATGGGAAGTGTTGTATTCAATCCCGATGCAATTTCTGCGTTTCATCAACACTCTGATAGTCCACAGATTACAGAATGCCACCAGATGCACATCGGGAACTACTACTGGTCTTCCAGGGAACAATCAAAGCGTAGACTGTTTGACACATTACTACCACGGAGGAAAGTGCGCATGGTGTCTGTTGTATTCAATCCTGATGCAATTTCTGTGTTTCATCAACACTCTGATAGGCCACATTTTACAGAATGCCACCAGATGTGAATCGGAAACTACTACTGGTCTTCCAGGGAACGATTAAAGCTAGGAATGTTTCA
Organism: Schistocerca gregaria; assembly: GCF_023897955.1. Classification (NCBI taxonomy): domain Eukaryota; kingdom Metazoa; phylum Arthropoda; class Insecta; order Orthoptera; family Acrididae; genus Schistocerca; species Schistocerca gregaria. Next base: position 16,747,034 of record NC_064926.1, on the reverse strand, counting down.
GACATTACTCCCGTGGAGGAAAGTGCGCATGGTGACTGTTGTATTCAATCCCGATGCAATTTCTGTGTTTCATCAACACTCTGATAGTCCACAGATTACAGAATGCCACCAGACGTGCATCGGAAACTACTACTGGTCTTCCAGGGAACGATCAAAGCGTAGACTGTTTGAGACATTAATCCCACGGAGAAAAGTGCGCATGGTGACTGTTGTATTCAATCCCGATGCAAATTCTGCGTTTCATCAACACTCTGATAGTCCACAGATCACAGATAGCCTCCAGATGTGCATCGGAAACTACTACTGGTCTTCCTGTGAATGATCAAAGCGTAAACTGTTAGAGACATTACTCCCATTGAGGAAAATGCGCATGGTGACTGTTGTATTCAATCACGATGCAATTTCTGTAATTCATCAACACTCTGATAGTCCACAGATTACAAAATGCCACCAGATGTGCATCGGAAACTACTACTGGTCTTCCAGGGAACGATCAATGCGTAGACTGTTAGTGACATTACTCCCATGGAGGAAAGTGCGCATAGTGATTGTTGTATTCAATCCCGATGCAATTTCTGTGTCTCATCAACACTCTGATAGTCCACAGATTACAGAATGCCATCAGATGTGCATCGGAAACTACTACTGGTCTTCCGAAGAACGATCAAAGCGTAGACTGACTGAGACATTACTCCCATGGAGGAAAGTGCGCAAGGTGAATGTTGTATTGAATCCCGATGCTATCTCTGTGTTTCATCAACGCTCTGTTAGTCCACAGATTACAGAATGCCACCAGATGTGCATCGGAAACTACTACTGGTCTTCCAGGGAACGATCAAAGCGTAGACTGTTTGAGACATTACTCCCGTGGAGGAAAGTGCGCATGGTGACTGTGGTATTCAATTACGATGCAATTTCTGTGTTTCATCAACACTCAGATAGTCCACAGATTACAGAATGCCATCAGATGTGCATCGGAAACTACTACTGGTCTTCCAGGGAACGATCAAAGCGTAGACTGTTTGAGACATAACTCCCGTGGAGGATAATGCGCATGGTGACTGTTGTTATCAATCCCGATGCAATTTCTGTGTTTCATCAACACTCTGACAGTCCACAGATTACAGAATGCCACCAGATGTGCATCGGAAACTACTACTGGTCTTCCAGGGAACGATCAAAGCGTAGACTGTTTGAGACATTACTCCCATGGAGGAAAGTGCGCATGGTGACTGTTGTATTCAATCCCGATGCAATTTCTGTGTTTCATCAATACTCTGATAGACCACAGAGTACAGACTGTCTCCAGATGTGCATCGAAAACTACTACTGGTCTTCCTGGGAACGATCAAAACGTAGACTGTACCAGACATTACTCCAAATGAGGAAACTGTGCATTGTGACAGTTGTATTCACTCCCGATGCAATTTCTGCGATTCACCAACACTTTGAAGGTCCACAGATTACAGAATGCCTCCAGATGTGCATCGTAAACTACTACTGGTCTTCCAGGGAAAGATCAAAGCGTAGACTGTTTTTGACATTATTCCCATGGAGAAAAGTGCGGATTGTGACTGTTGTATTCAATCCCGATGCAGTTTCTGTGTTTCATCAACACTCTGATAGTCCGCAGATTAATGAATGCCTCCAGATGTGCATCGTAAACTACTACTGGTCATCCAGGGAATGATCAAAGCGTAGACAGTTTGTAACATTACTCCCACGTAGGAAAGTTCGCATGGTAACTGTTGTTTTCAATCCCGATGCAATTTCTGTGTTTCATAAACACTCTGATAGTCCACAGATTACAGAATGCCTCCAGATGTGCATCGGAAAATACTACTGGTCTTCCTGTGAACGATCAAAGCGTAAACTGTTAGAGACATTACTCCCATGGAGGAAAGTGCGCATGGTGACTGTTGTATTCAATCCCGATGCAATTTCTGTGTTTCATCAACACTCAGATAGTCCACAGATTACAGAATGCCTCCAGATGTGCATCGGAAATTACTACTGGTCTTCCAGGGAACGATCAAAGCGTAGACTGTTTGAGACATTACTCCCATGGTGGAAAGTTCGCATGGTGACTGTTGTATTCAATTACGATGCAATTTCTGTGTTTCATCAACACTCAGATAGTCCACAGATTACAGAATGCCTCCAGATGTGCATCGGAAACTACTACTGGTCTTTCAGGGAACGATCAAAGCGTAGACTGTTTGAGACATTACTTCCATGGAGGAAAGTGCGCATGGTGACTGTTGTATTCAATCCCGATGAAATTTCTGTGTTTCATCAACACTCTGATAGACCACAGAATACAGACTGTCTCCAGATGTGCATCGGAAACTACTACTGGTCTTCCTGGGAACGATCAAAACGTAGACTGTACCAGACATTACTCCAAATGAGGAAACTGTGCATTGTGACAGTTGTATTCACTCCCGATGCAATTTCTGTGATTCACCAACACTTTGAAGTTCCACAGATTACAGAATGCCTCCAGATGTGCATCGTAATCTACTACTGGTCTTCCAGGGAAAGATCAAAGCGTAGACTGTTTTTGACATTATTCCCATGGAGAAAAGTGCGGATTGTGACTGTTGTATTCAATCCCGATGCATTTTCTGTGTTACATCAACACTCTGATAGTCCACAGATTACAGAATGCCACAAGTTGTTCATCGGAAACCACTACTGGTCTTCCAGGGAACGATCAAAGCGTAGACTGTTTGAGACATTACTCCCATGGAGAAAAGTGCGCATGGTGACTGTTGTATTCAATCCCGATGCAATTTCTATGTTTCATCAACACTCTGATAGTCCACAGATTACAAAATGCCACCATATGTGCATGGGAAACTACTACTGGCCTTCCAGGGAACGATCAATGCGTAGACAGTTAGTGACATTACTCCCATGGAGGAAAGTGCGCATAGTGACTGTTGTATTCAATCCCGATGCAATTTCTGTGTCTCAATAACACTCTGATAGTCCACAGATTACAGAATGCCATCCGATGTGCATCGGAAACTACTACTGGTCTTCCAGAGAACGATCGAAGCGTAGACTGACTGAGACATTACTCCCATGGAGGAAAGTGCGCAAGGTGACTGTTGTATTGAATCCCGATGATATTTCTGTGTTTCACCAACGCTCTGTTATTCCACAGATTACAGAATGCCACCAGATGTGCATCGGAAACTACTACTGGTATTCCAGGGAACGATCAAAGCGTAGACTGTTTGAGATATCACTCCCGTGGAGGAAAGTGCGCATGATGACTGTTGTATTCAATCCCGATTTATTTTCTGTGTTTGAAAAACACTCTGATAGTCCACAGATTACAGAATGCCATCCGATGTGCATCGGAAACTATTACTGGTCTTCCAGAGAACGATCGAAGCGTAGACTGACTGAGACATTACTCCCATGGAGGAAAGTGCGCAAGGTGACTGTTGTATTGAATCCCGATGCTATTTCTGTGTTTCACCAACGCTCTGTTATTCCACAGATTACAGAATGCCACCAGATGTGCATCGGAAACTACTACTGGTATTCCAGGGAACGATCAAAGCGTAGACTGTTTGAGACATTACTCCCATGGAGAAAAGTGCGCATGGTGACTGTTGTATTCAATCCCGATGCAATTTCTGTGTTTCATCAACACTCTGATAGTCCACAGATTACAAAATGCCACCAGATGTGCATGGGAAACTACTACTGGCCTTCCAGGGAACGATCAATGCGTAGACAGTTAGTGACATTACTCCCATGGAGGAAAGTGCGCATAGTGACTGTTTTATTCAATCCCGATGCAATTTCTGTGTCTCAATAACACTCTGATAGTCCACAGATTACAGAATGCCATCCGATGTGCATCGGAAACTACTACTGGTCTTCCAGAGAACGATCGAAGCGTAGACTGACTGAGACATTACTCCCATGGAGGAAAGTGCGCAAGGTGACTGTTGTATTGAATCCCGATGCTATTTCTGTGTTTCACCAACGCTCTGTTATTCCACAGATTACAGAATGCCACCAGATGTGCATCGGAAACTACTACTGGTCTTCCAGGGAACGATCAAAGCGTAGACTGTTTGAGACATTACTTCCATGGAGGAAAGTGCGCATGGTGACTGTTGTATTCAATCCCGATGCAATTTCTGTGTTTCATCAACACTCTGATAGACCACAGAATACAGACTGTCTCCAGATGTGCATCGGAAACTACTACTGGTCTTCCTGGGAACGATCAAAACGTAGACTGTACCAGACATTACTCCAAATGAGGAAACTGTGCATTGTGACAGTTGTATTCACTCCCGATGCAATTTCTGTGATTCACCAACACTTTGAAGGTCCACAGATTACAGAATGCCTCCAGATGTGCATCGTAAACTACTACTGGTCTTCCAGGGGAAGATCAAAGCGTAGACTGTTTTTGACATTATTCCCATGGAGAAAAGTGCGGATTGTGACTGTTGTATTCAATCCCGATGCATTTTCTGTGTTACATCAACACTCTGATAGTCCACAGATTACAGAATGCCACCAGTTGTTCATCGGAAACCACTACTGGTCTTCCAGGGAACGATCAATGCGTAGACTGTTAGTGACATTACTCCCATGGAGGAAAGTGCGCATAGTGATTGTTGTATTCAATCCCGATGCAATTTCTGTGTCTCATCAACACTCTGATAGTCCACAGATTACAGAATGCCATCAGATGTGCATCGGAAACTACTACTGGTCTTCCGAAGAACGATCAAAGCGTAGACTGACTGAGACATTACTCCCATGGAGGAAAGTGCGCAAGGTGAATGTTGTATTGAATCCCGATGCTATCTCTGTGTTTCATCAACGCTCTGTTAGTCCACAGATTACAGAATGCCACCAGATGTGCATCGGAAACTACTACTGGTCTTCCAGGGAACGATCAAAGCGTAGACTGTTTGAGACATAACTCCCGTGGAGGATAATGCGCATGGTGACTGTTGTTATCAATCCCGATGCAATTTCTGTGTTTCATCAACACTCTGACAGTCCACAGATTACAGAATGCCACCAGATGTGCATCGGAAACTACTACTGGTCTTCCAGGGAACGATTAAAGCGAGGAATGTTTCAGACATTACTCCCGTGGAAGAAAGTGCGCATGGTGACTGTTGTATTCAATCCCGATGCAATTTCTGTGTTTCATCAACACTCTGATAGTCCATAGATTACAGAATGACACCAGATGGGCATCGGAAACTACTACTGGTCTTCCAGGGAACGATCAAAGCGTAGACCGTTTGAGACATTACTCCCATGGAGGAAAGTGCGCATGGTGACTGTTGTATTCAAACCCGATGCAAATTCTGTATTTCATCAACACTCTGATAGTCCACAGATTACAAATAGCCTTCAGATGTGCATCGGAAACTACTACTGGTCTCCCTGTGAACGGTCAAAGCGTAAACTGTTCGAGACATTACTCCCATGGAGGAAAGTGCGCATGGTGACTGTTGTATTCAATCCCGATGCAGTTTCTGTGTTTCATCAAGACTCAGATAGTCCACAGATTACAGAATGCCTCCAGATGTGCATCGGAAACTACTACTGGTCTTCCAGGGATCGATCAAAGCGTAGACTGTTTGAGACATAACTCCCGTGGAGGATAATGCGCATGGTGACTGTTGTTATCAATCCCGATGCAATTTCTTTGTTTCATTAGAGCTCGGATAGTCCACAGATTAAAGAATGCCTCCAGATGTGCATCGGAAACTACTACTGGTCTTGAGGGAACGATCAAAGCGATGACAGTTTGAGACATTACTTCAATGTAGAGTTGTACGCATGGTGCCTGTTGTATTCAATCCCGATGCAATTTCTGTGTTTGATCAACACTTTGAAGGTCCACAGATTACAGAATGCCTCCAGATGTGCATCGAAAACTACTACTGGTCTTAAAGGGAACGACCAAGCGTAGACTGTTTCAGACGTTACTCCCATGGAGGAAAGTGAGGATGGTGACTGTTGTATTCAATCCCGATGCAATTTCTGTGTTTCATCAACACTCTGATAGACCACAGAATACAGACTGTCTCCAGATGTGCATCGGAAACTACTACTGGTCTTCCTGGGAACGATCAAAACGTAGACTGTACCAGACATTACTCCAAATGAGGAAATTGTGCATTGTGACAGTTGTATTCACTCCCGATGCAATTTCTGTGATTCACCAACACTTTGAAGGTCCACAGATTACAGAATGCCTCCAGATGTGCATCGTAAACTACTACTGGTCTTCCAGGGAAAGATCAAAGCGTAGACTGTTTTTGACATTATTCCCATGGAGAAAAGTGCGGATTGTGACTGTTGTATTCAATCCCGATGCATTTTCTGTGTTACATCAACACTCTGATAGTCCACAGATTACAGAATGCCACCAGTTGTTCATCGGAAACCACTACTGGTCTTCCAGGGAACGATCAAAGCGTAGACTGTTTGAGACATTACTCCCATGGAGAAAAGTGCGCATGGTGACTGTTGTATTCAATCCCGATGCAATTTCTGTGTTTCATCAACACTCTGATAGTCCACAGATTACAAAATGCCACCAGATGTGCATGGGAAACTACTACTGGCCTTCCAGGGAACGATCAATGCGTAGACAGTTAGTGACATTACTCCCATGGAGGAAAGTGCGCATAGTGACTGTTGTATTCAATCCCGATGCAATTTCTGTGTCTCAATAACACTCTGATAGTCCACAGATTACAGAATGCCATCCGATGTGCATCGGAAACTACTACTGGTCTTCCAGAGAACGATCGAAGCGTAGACTGACTGAGACATTACTCCCATGGAGGAAAGTGCGCAAGGTGACTGTTGTATTGAATCCCGATGCTATTTCTGTGTTTCACCAACGCTCTGTTATTCCACAGATTACAGAATGCCACCAGATGTGCATCGGAAACTACTACTGGTATTCCAGGGAACGATCAAAGCGTAGACTGTTTGAGATATCACTCCCGTGGAGGAAAGTGCGCATGATGACTGTTGTATTCAATCCCGATTTATTTTCTGTGTTTCAAGAACACTCTGATAGTCCACAGATAACAGAATGCCACCAGTTGTGCATCGGAAACCACTACTGGTCTTCCAGGAAACGATCAAGGCGTAGACTGTTTGAGACTTTACTCCCATGAAGGAAAGTGCGCATGGGAAGTGTTGTATTCAATCCCGATGCAATTTCTGCGTTTCATCAACACTCTGATAGTCCACAGATTACAGAATGCCACCAGATGCACATCGGGAACTACTACTGGTCTTCCAGGGAACAATCAAAGCGTAGACTGTTTGACACATTACTCCCACGGAGGAAAGTGCGCATGGTGTCTGTTGTATTCAATCCTGATGCAATTTCTGTGTTTCATCAACACTCTGATAGGCCACATTTTACAGAATGCCACCAGATGTGAATCGGAAACTACTACTGGTCTTCCAGGGAACGATTAAAGCTAGGAATGTTTCAGACATTACTCCCGTGGAGGAAAGTGCGCATGGTGACTGTTGTATTCAATCCCGATGCAATTTCTGTGTTTCATCAACACTCTGATAGTCCAGAGATTACAGAATGCCACCAGACGTGCATCGGAAACTACTACTGGTCTTCCAGGGAACGATCAAAGCGTAGACTGTTTGAGACATTACTCCCACGGAGAAAAGTGCGCATGGTGACTGTTGTATTCAATCCCGATGCAATTTCTGTGTTTCATCAACACTCTGATAGTCCACAGATCACAGATAGCCTCCAGATGTGCATCGGAAACTACTACTGGTCTTCCTGTGAATGATCAAAGCGTAAACTGTTAGAGACATTACTCCCATTGAGGAAAATGCGCATGGTGACTGTTGTATTCAATCACGATGCAATTTCTGTAATTCATCAACACTCTGATAGTCCACAGATTACAAAATGCCACCAGATGTGCATCGGAAACTACTACTGGTCTTCCAGGGAACGATCAATGCGTAGACTGTTAGTGACATTACTCCCATGGAGGAAAGTGCGCATAGTGATTGTTGTATTCAATCCCGATGCATTTTCTGTGTCTCATCAACACTCTGATAGTCCACAGATTACAGAATGCCATCAGATGTGCATCGGAAACTACTACTGGTCTTCCGAAGAACGATCAAAGCGTAGACTGACTGAGACATTACTCCCATGGAGGAAAGTGCGCAAGGTGAATGTTGTATTGAATCCCGATGCTATCTCTGTGTTTCATCAACGCTCTGTTAGTCCACAGATTACAGAATGCCACCAGATGTGCATCGGAAACTACTACTGGTCTTCCAGGGAACGATCAAAGCGTAGACTGTTTGAGACATTACTCCCGTGGAGGAAAGTGCGCATGGTGACTGTGGTATTCAATTACGATGCAATTTCTGTGTTTCATCAACACTCAGATAGTCCACAGATTACAGAATGCCATCAGATGTGCATCGGAAACTACTACTGGTCTTCCAGGGAACGATCAAAGCGTAGACTGTTTGAGACATAACTCCCGTGGAGGATAATGCGCATGGTGACTGTTGTTATCAATCCCGATGCAATTTCTGTGTTTCATCAACACTCTGACAGTCCACAGATTACAGAATGCCACCAGATGTGCATCGGAAACTACTACTGGTCTTCCAGGGAACGATCAAAGCGTAGACTGTTTGAGACATTACTCCCATGGAGGAAAGTGCGCATGGTGACTGTTGTATTCAATCCCGATGCAATTTCTGTGTTTCATCAACACTCTGATAGACCACAGAATACAGACTGTCTCCAGATGTGCATCGGAAACTACTACTGGTCTTCCTGGGAACGATCAAAACGTAGACTGTACCAGACATTACTCCAAATGAGGAAACTGTGCATTGTGACAGTTGTATTCACTCCCGATGCAATTTCTGTGATTCACCAACACTTTGAAGGTCCACAGTTTACAGAATGCCTCCAGATGTGCATCGTAAACTACTACTGGTCTTCCAGGGAAAGATCAAAGCGTAGACTGTTTTTGACATTATTCCCATGGAGAAAAGTGCGGATTGTGACTGTTGTATTCAATCCCGATGCATTTTCTGTGTTACATCAACACTCTGATAGTCCACAGATTACAGAATGCCACCAGTTGTTCATCGGAAACCACTACTGGTCATCCAGGGAAAGATCAAAGCGTAGACTGTTAGTGACATTACTCCCATGGAGGAAAGTGCGCATAGTGATTGTTGTATTCAATCCCGATGCAATTTCTGTGTCTCATCAACACTCTGATAGTCCACAGATTACAGAATGCCATCAGATGTGCATCGGAAACTACTACTGGTCTTCCGAAGAACGATCAAAGCGTAGACTGACTGAGACATTACTCCCATGGAAGAAAGTGCGCAAGGTGAATGTTGTATTGAATCCCGATGCTATCTCTGTGTTTCATCAACGCTCTGTTAGTCCACAGATTACAGAATGCCACCAGATGTGCATCGGAAACTACTACTGGTCTTCCAGGGAACGATCAAAGGGTAGACTGTTTGAGACATAACTCCCGTGGAGGATAATGCGCATGGTGACTGTTGTTATCAATCCCGATGCAATTTCTGTGTTTCATCAACACTCTGATAGTCCATAGATTACAGAATGACACCAGATGGGCATCGGAAACTACTACTGGTCTTCCAGGGAACGATCAAAGCGTAGACCGTTTGAGACATTACTCCCATGGAGGAAAGTGCGCATGGTGACTGTTGTATTCAAACCCGATGCAAATTCTGTATTTCATCAACACTCTGATAGTCCACAGATTACAAATAGCCTTCAGATGTGCATCGGAAACTACTACTGGTCTCCCTGTGAACGGTCAAAGCGTAAACTGTTCGAGACATTACTCCCATGGAGGAAAGTGCGCATGGTGACTGTTGTATTCAATCCCGATGCAATTTCAGTGTTTCATCAAGACTCAGATAGTCCACAGATTAAAGAATGCCTCCAGATGTGCATCGGAAACTACTACTGGTCTTCCAGGGATCGATCAAAGCGTAGACTGTTTGAGACATAACTCCCGTGGAGGATAATGCGCATGGTGACTGTTGTTATCAATCCCGATGCAATTTCTTTGTTTCATTAGAACTCGGATAGTCCACAGATTAAAGAATGCCTCCAGATGTGCATCGGAAACTACTACTGGTCTTGAGGGAACGATCAAAGCGATGACAGTTTGAGACATTACTTCAATGTAGAGTTGTACGCATGGTGCCTGTTGTATTCAATCCCGATGCAATTTCTGTGTTTGATCAACACTTTGAAGGTCCACAGATTACAGAATGCCTCCAGATGTGCATCGGAAACTACTACTGGTCTTAAAGGGAACGACCAAGCGTAGACTGTTTCAGACGTTACTCCCATGGAGGAAAGTGAGGATGGTGACTGTTGTATTCAATCCCGATGCAATTTCTGTGTTTCATCAACACTCTGAAAGACCACAGAATACAGACTGTCTCCAGATGTGCATCGGAAACTACTACTGGTCTTCCTGGGAACGATCAAAACGTAGACTGTACCAGACATTACTCCAAATGAGGAAACTGTGCATTGTGACAGTTGTATTCACTCCCGATGCAATTTCTGTGATTCACCAACACTTTGAAGGTCCACAGATTACAGAATGCCTCCAGATGTGCATCGTAAACTACTACTGGTCTTCCAGGGAAAGATCAAAGCGTAGACTGTTTTTGACATTATTCCCATGGAGAAAAGTGCGGATTGTGACTGTTGTATTCAATCCCGATGCATTTTCTGTGTTACATCAACACTCTGATAGTCCACAGATTACAGAATGCCACCAGTTGTTCATCGGAAACCACTACTGGTCTTCCAGGGAACGATCAAAGCGTAGACTGTTTGAGACATTACTCCCATGGAGAAAAGTGCGCATGGTGACTGTTGTATTCAATCCCGATGCAATTTCTGTGTTTCATCAACACTCTGATAGTCCACAGATTACAAAATGCCACCAGATGTGCATGGGAAACTACTACTGGCCTTCCAGGGAACGATCAATGCGTAGACAGTTAGTGACATTACTCCCATGGAGGAAAGTGCGCATAGTGACTGTTGTATTCAATCCCGATGCAATTTCTGTGTCTCAATAACACTCTGATAGTCCACAGATTACAGAATGCCATCCGATGTGCATCGGAAACTACTACTGGTCTTCCAGAGAACGATCGAAGCGTAGACTGACTGAGACATTACTCCCATGGAGGAAAGTGCGCAAGGTGACTGTTGTATTGAATCCCGATGCTATTTCTGTGTTTCACCAACGCTCTGTTATTCCACAGATTACAGAATGCCACCAGATGTGCATCGGAAACTACTACTGGTATTCCAGGGAACGATCAAAGCGTAGACTGTTTGAGATATCACTCCCGTGGAGGAAAGTGCGCATGATGACTGTTGTATTCAATCCCGATTTATTTTCTGTGTTTCAAGAACACTCTGATAGTCCACAGATAACAGAATGCCACCAGTTGTGCATCGGAAACCACTACTGGTCTTCCAGGAAACGATCAAGGCGTAGACTGTTTGAGACTTTACTCCCATGAAGGAAAGTGCGCATGGGAAGTGTTGTATTCAATCCCGATGCAATTTCTGCGTTTCATCAACACTCTGATAGTCCACAGATTACAGAATGCCACCAGATGCACATCGGGAACTACTACTGGTCTTCCAGGGAACAATCAAAGCGTAGACTGTTTGACACATTACTCCCACGGAGGAAAGTGCGCATGGTGTCTGTTGTATTCAATCCTGATGCAATTTCTGTGTTTCATCAACACTCTGATAGGCCACATTTTACAGAATGCCACCAGATGTGAATCGGAAACTACTACTGGTCTTCCAGGGAACGATTAAAGCTAGGAATGTTTCAGACATTACTCCCGTGGAGGAAAGTGCGCATGGTGACTGTTGTATTCAATCCCGATGCAATTTCTGTGTTTCATCAACACTCTGATAGTCCACAGATTACAGAATGCCACCAGACGTGCATCGGAAACTACTACTGGTCTTCCAGGGAACGATCAAAGCGTAGACTGTTTGAGACATTACTCCCACGGAGAAAAGTGCGCATGGTGACTGTTGTATTCAATCCCGATGCAATTTCTGTGTTTCATCAACACTCTGATAGTCCACAGATCACAGATAGCCTCCAGATGTGCATCGGAAACTACTACTGGTCTTCCTGTGAATGATCAAAGCGTAAACTGTTAGAGACATTACTCCCATTGAGGAAAATGCGCATGGTGACTGTTGTATTCAATCACGATGCAATTTCTGTAATTCATCAACACTCTGATAGTCCACAGATTACAAAATGCCACCAGATGTGCATCGGAAACTACTACTGGTCTTCCAGGGAACGATCAATGCGTAGACTGTTAGTGACATTACTCCCATGGAGGAAAGTGCGCATAGTGATTGTTGTATTCAATCCCGATGCATTTTCTGTGTCTCATCAACACTCTGATAGTCCACAGATTACAGAATGCCATCAGATGTGCATCGGAAACTACTACTGGTCTTCCGAAGAACGATCAAAGCGTAGACTGACTGAGACATTACTCCCATGGAGGAAAGTGCGCAAGGTGAATGTTGTATTGAATCCCGATGCTATCTCTGTGTTTCATCAACGCTCTGTTAGTCCACAGATTACAGAATGCCACCAGATGTGCATCGGAAACTACTACTGGTCTTCCAGGGAACGATCAAAGCGTAGACTGTTTGAGACATTACTCCCGTGGAGGAAAGTGCGCATGGTGACTGTGGTATTCAATTACGATGCAATTTCTGTGTTTCATCAACACTCAGATAGTCCACAGATTACAGAATGCCATCAGATGTGCATCGGAAACTACTACTGGTCTTCCAGGGAACGATCAAAGCGCAGACTGTTTGAGACATAACTCCCGTGGAGGATAATGCGCATGGTGACTGTTGTTATCAATCCCGATGCAATTTCTGTGTTTCATCAACACTCTGACAGTCCACAGATTACAGAATGCCACCAGATGTGCATCGGAAACTACTACTGGTCTTCCAGGGAACGATCAAAGCGTAGACTGTTTGAGACATTACTCCCATGGAGGAAAGTGCGCATGGTGACTGTTGTATTCAATCCCGATGCAATTTCTGTGTTTCATCAATACTCTGACAGTCCACAGATTACAGACTGTCTCCAGATGTGCATCGGAAACTACTACTGGTCTTCCTGGGAACGATCAAAACGTAGACTGTACCAGACATTACTCCAAATGAGGAAACTGTGCATTGTGACAGTTGTATTCACTCCCGATGCAATTTCTGCGATTCACCAACACTTTGAAGGTCCACAGATTACAGAATGCCTCCAGATGTGCATCGTAAACTACTACTGGTCTTCCAGGGAAAGATCAAAGCGTAGACTGTTTTTGACTTTATTCCCATGGAGAAAAGTGCGGATTGTGACTGTTGTATTCAATCCCAATGCAGTTTCTGTGTTTCATCAACACTCTGATAGTCCGCAGATTAATGAATGCCTCCAGATGTGCATCGTAAACTACTACTGGTCATCCAGGGAAAGATCAAAGCGTAGACAGTTTGTGACATTACTCCCACGTAGAAAAGTTCGCATGGTAACTGTTGTTTTCAATCCCGATGCCATTTCTGTGTTTCATCAACACTCTGATAGTCCACAGATTACAGATAGCCTCCAGATGTGCATCGGAAACTACTACTGGTCTTCCTGTGAACGATCAAAGCGTAAACTGTTAGAGACATTACTCCCATGGAGGAAAGTGCGCATTGTGACTGTTGTATTCAATCCCGATGCAATTTCTGTGTTTCATCAACACTCAGATAGTCCACAGATTACAGAATGCCTCCAGATGTGCATCGGAAATTACTACTGGTCTTCCAGGGAACGATCAAAGCGTAGACTGTTTGAGACATTACTCCCATGGTGGAAAGTTCGCATGGTGACTCTTGTATTCAATTACGATGCAATTTCTGTGTTTCATCAACACTCAGATAGTCCACAGATTACAGAATGCCTCCAGATGTGCATCGGAAACTACTACTGGTCTTCCAGGGAACGATCAAAGCGTAGACTGTTTGAGACATAACTCCCGTGGAGGAAAATGCGCATGGTGACTGTTGATATCAATCCCGATGCAGTTTCTGTGTTTCATCAATACTCTGACAGTCCACAGATTACAGAATGCCACCAGATGTGCATCGGATACTACTACTGGTCTCAAAGGGAGCGACCAAAGCGTAGACTGTTTGAGACATTACTCCCATTTAGGAATGTGCGCATGGTGACTGTTGTATTCAAACCCGATGCCATCTCTGTGTTTCACCAACAATCTGATAGTCCACAGATTACAGAATGCCACCAGATGTGCATCGGAAACTACTACTGGTCTTCCAGGGAACGATCAAAGCGTAGATTGATTCAGACGTTACTCCCATGGAGGAAATTGCGGATGGTGACTGTTGTATTCAATCCCAATGCAATTTCTGTGTTTCATCAACACTCTGATAGTCCACAGAATACAGATTGTCTCCAGATGTTCATCGGAAACTACTACTGGTCTATCTGGGAACGATGAAAGCGTAGACTGTACCAGACATTACTCCCATTGAGGAAACTGTGGATTATGACAGTTGTATTCACTCCCGATGCATTTTCTGTGTTTCATCAACACTTTGAAGGTCCACAGATAACAGAATGCCTCCAGATGTGCATCGGAAACTACTATTGGTCTTCCAGGGAACGATCAAAGCGTAGACTGTTTTAGACATTATTCCCATGGAGAAAAGTGCGGATTGTGACTGTTGTATTCAATCCCGATGCAATTTCTGTGTTTCATCAACACTCTGATAGTCCACAGATTACAGAATGCCACCAGATGTGCATCGGAAACTACTACTGGTATTCCAGGGAACGATCAAAGAGTAGACTGTTTGAGATATCACTCCCGTGGAGGAAAGTGCGCATTGTGACTGTTGTATTCAATTACGATGCAATTTCTGTGTTTCATCAACACTCAGATAGTCCACAGATTACAGAATGCCTCCAGATGTGCATCGGAAACTACTACTGGTCTTCCAGGGAACGATCAAAGCGTAAACTGTTAGAGACATTACTCCCATGGAGGAAAGTGCGCATGGTGACTGTTGTATTCAATCCCGATGCAATTTCTGTGTTTCATCAACACTCAGATAGTCCACAGATTACAGAATGCCTCCAGATGTGCATCGGAAATTACTACTGGTCTTCCAGGGAACGATCAAAGCGTAGACTGTTTGAGACATTACTCCCATGGTGGAAAGTTCGCATGGTGACTCTTGTATTCAATTACGATGCAATTTCTGTGTTTCATCAACACTCAGATAGTCCACAGATTACAGAATGCCACCAGATGTGCATCGGAAACCACTACTGGTCTTCCAGGAAACGATCAAGGCGTAGACTGTTTGAGACTTTACTCCCATGAAGGAAAGTGCGCATGGGAAGTGTTGTATTCAATCCCGATGCAATTTCTGCGTTTCATCAACACTCTGATAGTCCACAGATTACAGAATGCCACCAGATGCACATCGGGAACTACTACTGGTCTTCCAGGGAACAATCAAAGCGTAGACTGTTTGACACATTACTCCCACGGAGGAAAGTGCGCATGGTGTCTGTTGTATTCAATCCTGATGCAATTTCTGTGTTTCATCAACACTCTGATAGGCCACATTTTACAGAATGCCACCAGATGTGAATCGGAAACTACTACTGGTCTTCCAGGGAACGATTAAAGCTAGGAATGTTTCAGACATTACTCCCGTGGAGGAAAGTGCGCATGGTGACTGTTGTATTCAATCCCGATGCAATTTCTGTGTTTCATCAACACTCTGATAGTCCACAGATTACAGAATGCCACCAGACGTGCATCGGAAACTACTACTGGTCTTCCAGGGAACGATCAAAGCGTAGACTGTTTGAGACATTACTCCCACGGAGAAAAGTGCGCATGGTGACTGTTGTATTCAATCCCGATGCAATTTCTGTGTTTCATCAACACTCTGATAGTCCACAGATCACAGATAGCCTCCAGATGTGCATCGGAAACTACTACTGGTCTTCCTGTGAATGATCAAAGCGTAAACTGTTAGAGACATTACTCCCATTGAGGAAAATGCGCATGGTGACTGTTGTATTCAATCACGATGCAATTTCTGTAATTCATCAACACTCTGATAGTCCACAGATTACAAAATGCCACCAGATGTGCATCGGAAACTACTACTGGTCTTCCAGGGAACGATCAATGCGTAGACTGTTAGTGACATTACTCCCATGGAGGAAAGTGCGCATAGTGATTGTTGTATTCAATCCCGATGCATTTTCTGTGTCTCATCAACACTCTGATAGTCCACAGATTACAGAATGCCATCAGATGTGCATCGGAAACTACTACTGGTCTTCCGAAGAACGATCAAAGCGTAGACTGACTGAGACATTACTCCCATGGAGGAAAGTGCGCAAGGTGAATGTTGTATTGAATCCCGATGCTATCTCTGTGTTTCATCAACGCTCTGTTAGTCCACAGATTACAGAATGCCACCAGATGTGCATCGGAAACTACTACTGGTCTTCCAGGGAACGATCAAAGCGTAGACTGTTTGAGACATTACTCCCGTGGAGGAAAGTGCGCATGGTGACTGTGGTATTCAATTACGATGCAATTTCTGTGTTTCATCAACACTCAGATAGTCCACAGATTACAGAATGCCATCAGATGTGCATCGGAAACTACTACTGGTCTTCCAGGGAATGATCAAAGCGTAGACTGTTTGAGACATAACTCCCGTGGAGGATAATGCGCATGGTGACTGTTGTTATCAATCCCGATGCAATTTCTGTGTTTCATCAACACTCTGACAGTCCACAGATTACAGAATGCCACCAGATGTGCATCGGAAACTACTACTGGTCTTCCAGGGAACGATCAAAGCGTAGACTGTTTGAGACATTACTCCCATGGAGGAAAGTGCGCATGGTGACTGTTGTATTCAATCCCGATGCAATTTCTGTGTTTCATCAACACTCTGATAGACCACAGAATACAGACTGTCTCCAGATGTGCATCGGAAACTACTACTGGTCTTCCTGGGAACGATCAAAACGTAGACTGTACCAGACATTACTCCAAATGAGGAAACTGTGCATTGTGACAGTTGTATTCACTCCCGATGCAATTTCTGTGATTCACCAACACTTTGAAGGTCCACAGATTACAGAATGCCTCCAGATGTGCATCGTAAACTACTACTGGTCTTCCAGGGAAAGATCAAAGCGTAGACTGTTTTTGACATTATTCCCATGGAGAAAAGTGCGGATTGTGACTGTTGTATTCAATCCCGATGCATTTTCTGTGTTACATCAACACTCTGATAGTCCACAGATTACAGAATGCCACCAGTTGTTCATCGGAAACCACTACTGGTCATCCAGGGAAAGATCAAAGCGTAGACTGTTAGTGACATTACTCCCATGGAGGAAAGTGCGCATAGTGATTGTTGTATTCAATCCCGATGCAATTTCTGTGTCTCATCAACACTCTGATAGTCCACAGATTACAGAATGCCATCAGATGTGCATCGGAAACTACTACTGGTCTTCCGAAGAACGATCAAAGCGTAGACTGACTGAGACATTACTCCCATGGAGGAAAGTGCGCAAGGTGAATGTTGTATTGAATCCCGATGCTATCTCTGTGTTTCATCAACGCTCTGTTAGTCCACAGATTACAGAATGCCACCAGATGTGCATCGGAAACTACTACTGGTCTTCCAGGGAACGATCAAAGCGTAGACTGTTTGAGACATAACTCCCGTGGAGGATAATGCGCATGGTGACTGTTGTTATCAATCCCGATGCAATTTCTGTGTTTCATCAACACTCTGATAGTCCATAGATTACAGAATGACACCAGATGGGCATCGGAAACTACTACTGGTCTTCCAGGGAACGATCAAAGCGTAGACCGTTTGAGACATTACTCCCATGGAGGAAAGTGCGCATGGTGACTGTTGTATTCAAACCCGATGCAAATTCTGTATTTCATCAACACTCTGATAGTCCACAGATTACAAATAGCCTTCAGATGTGCATCGGAAACTACTACTGGTCTCCCTGTGAACGGTCAAAGCGTAAACTGTTCGAGACATTACTCCCATGGAGGAAAGTGCGCATGGTGACTGTTGTATTCAATCCCGATGCAATTTCTGTGTTTCATCAAGACTCAGATAGTCCACAGATTAAAGAATGCCTCCAGATGTGCATCGGAAACTACTACTGGTCTTCCAGGGATCGATCAAAGCGTAGACTGTTTGAGACATAACTCCCGTGGAGGATAATGCGCATGGTGACTGTTGTTATCAATCCCGATGCAATTTCTTTGTTTCATTAGAACTCGGATAGTCCACAGATTAAAGAATGCCTCCAGATGTGCATCGGAAACTACTACTGGTCTTGAGGGAACGATCAAAGCGATGACAGTTTGAGACATTACTTCAATGTAGAGTTGTACGCATGGTGCCTGTTGTATTCAATCCCGATGCAATTTCTGTGTTTGATCAACACTTTGAAGGTCCACAGATTATAGAATGCCTCCAGATGTGCATCGGAAACTACTACTGGTCTTAAAGGGAACGACCAAGCGTAGACTGTTTCAGACGTTACTCCCATGGAGGAAAGTGAGGATGGTGACTGTTGTATTCAATCCCGATGCAATTTCTGTGTTTCATCAACACTCTGAAAGACCACAGAATACAGACTGTCTCCAGATGTGCATCGGAAACTACTACTGGTCTTCCTGGGAACGATCAAAACGTAGACTGTACCAGACATTACTCCAAATGAGGAAACTGTGCATTGTGACAGTTGTATTCACTCCCGATGCAATTTCTGTGATTCACCAACACTTTGAAGGTCCACAGATTACAGAATGCCTCCAGATGTGCATCGTAAACTACTACTGGTCTTCCAGGGAAAGATCAAAGCGTAGACTGTTTTTGACATTATTCCCATGGAGAAAAGTGCGGATTGTGACTGTTGTATTCAATCCCGATGCATTTTCTGTGTTACATCAACACTCTGATAGTCCACAGATTACAGAATGCCACCAGTTGTTCATCGGAAACCACTACTGGTCTTCCAGGGAACGATCAAAGCGTAGACTGTTTGAGACATTACTCCCATGGAGAAAAGTGCGCATGGTGACTGTTGTATTCAATCCCGATGCAATTTCTGTGTTTCATCAACACTCTGATAGTCCACAGATTACAAAATGCCACCAGATGTGCATGGGAAACTACTACTGGCCTTCCAGGGAACGATCAATGCGTAGACAGTTAGTGACATTACTCCCATGGAGGAAAGTGCGCATAGTGACTGTTGTATTCAATCCCGATGCAATTTCTGTGTCTCAATAACACTCTGATAGTCCACAGATTACAGAATGCCATCCGATGTGCATCGGAAACTACTACTGGTCTTCCAGAGAACGATCGAAGCGTAGACTGACTGAGACATTACTCCCATGGAGGAAAGTGCGCAAGGTGACTGTTGTATTGAATCCCGATGCTATTTCTGTGTTTCACCAACGCTCTGTTATTCCACAGATTACAGAATGCCACCAGATGTGCATCGGAAACTACTACTGGTATTCCAGGGAACGATCAAAGCGTAGACTGTTTGAGATATCACTCCCGTGGAGGAAAGTGCGCATGATGACTGTTGTATTCAATCCCGATTTATTTTCTGTGTTTCAAGAACACTCTGATAGTCCACAGATAACAGAATGCCACCAGTTGTGCATCGGAAACCACTACTGGTCTTCCAGGAAACGATCAAGGCGTAGACTGTTTGAGACTTTACTCCCATGAAGGAAAGTGCGCATGGGAAGTGTTGTATTCAATCCCGATGCAATTTCTGCGTTTCATCAACACTCTGATAGTCCACAGATTACAGAATGCCACCAGATGCACATCGGGAACTACTACTGGTCTTCCAGGGAACAATCAAAGCTTGGACTGTTTGACACATTACTCCCACGGAGGAAAGTGCGCATGGTGTCTGTTGTATTCAATCCTGATGCAATTTCTGTGTTTCATCAACACTCTGATAGGCCACATTTTACAGAATGCCACCAGATGTGAATCGGAAACTACTACTGGTCTTCCAGGGAACGATTAAAGCTAGGAATGTTTCAGACATTACTCCCGTGGAGGAAAGTGCGCATGGTGACTGTTGTATTCAATCCCGATGCAATTTCTGTGTTTCATCAACACTCTGATAGTCCACAGATTACAGAATGCCACCAGACGTGCATCGGAAACTACTACTGGTCTTCCAGGGAACGATCAAAGCGTAGACTGTTTGAGACATTACTCCCACGGAGAAAAGTGCGCATGGTGACTGTTGTATTCAATCCCGATGCAATTTCTGTGTTTCATCAACACTCTGATAGTCCACAGATCACAGATAGCCTCCAGATGTGCATCGGAAACTACTACTGGTCTTCCTGTGAATGATCAAAGCGTAAACTGTTAGAGACATTACTCCCATTGAGGAAAATGCGCATGGTGACTGTTGTATTCAATCACGATGCAATTTCTGTAATTCATCAACACTCTGATAGTCCACAGATTACAAAATGCCACCAGATGTGCATCGGAAACTACTACTGGTCTTCCAGGGAACGATCAATGCGTAGACTGTTAGTGACATTACTCCCATGGAGGAAAGTGCGCATAGTGATTGTTGTATTCAATCCCGATGCATTTTCTGTGTCTCATCAACACTCTGATAGTCCACAGATTACAGAATGCCATCAGATGTGCATCGGAAACTACTACTGGTCTTCCGAAGAACGATCAAAGCGTAGACTGACTGAGACATTACTCCCATGGAGGAAAGTGCGCAAGGTGAATGTTGTATTGAATCCCGATGCTATCTCTGTGTTTCATCAACGCTCTGTTAGTCCACAGATTACAGAATGCCACCAGATGTGCATCGGAAACTACTACTGGTCTTCCAGGGAACGATCAAAGCGTAGACTGTTTGAGACATTACTCCCGTGGAGGAAAGTGCGCATGGTGACTGTGGTATTCAATTACGATGCAATTTCTGTGTTTCATCAACACTCAGATAGTCCACAGATTACAGAATGCCATCAGATGTGCATCGGAAACTACTACTGGTCTTCCAGGGAACGATCAAAGCGCAGACTGTTTGAGACATAACTCCCGTGGAGGATAATGCGCATGGTGACTGTTGTTATCAATCCCGATGCAATTTCTGTGTTTCATCAACACTCTGACAGTCCACAGATTACAGAATGCCACCAGATGTGCATCGGAAACTACTACTGGTCTTCCAGGGAACGATCAAAGCGTAGACTGTTTGAGACATTACTCCCATGGAGGAAAGTGCGCATGGTGACTGTTGTATTCAATCCCGATGCAATTTCTGTGTTTCATCAATACTCTGACAGTCCACAGATTACAGACTGTCTCCAGATGTGCATCGGAAACTACTACTGGTCTTCCTGGGAACAATCAAAACGTAGACTGTACCAGACATTACTCCAAATGAGGAAACTGTGCATTGTGACAGTTGTATTCACTCCCGATGCAATTTCTGCGATTCACCAACACTTTGAAGGTCCACAGATTACAGAATGCCTCCAGATGTGCATCGTAAACTACTACTGGTCTTCCAGGGAAAGATCAAAGCGTAGACTGTTTTTGACTTTATTCCCATGGAGAAAAGTGCGGATTGTGACTGTTGTATTCAATCCCAATGCAGTTTCTGTGTTTCATCAACACTCTGATAGTCCGCAGATTAATGAATGCCTCCAGATGTGCATCGTAAACTACTACTGGTCATCCAGGGAAAGATCAAAGCGTAGACAGTTTGTGACATTACTCCCACGTAGAAAAGTTCGCATGGTAACTGTTGTTTTCAATCCCGATGCCATTTCTGTGTTTCATCAACACTCTGATAGTCCACAGATTACAGATAGCCTCCAGATGTGCATCGGAAACTACTACTGGTCTTCCTGTGAACGATCAAAGCGTAAACTGTTAGAGACATTACTCCCATGGAGGAAAGTGCGCATGGTGACTGTTGTATTCAATCCCGATGCAATTTCTGTGTTTCATCAACACTCAGATAGTCCACAGATTACAGAATGCCTCCAGATGTGCATCGGAAATTACTACTGGTCTTCCAGGGAACGATCAAAGCGTAGACTGTTTGAGACATTACTCCCATGGTGGAAAGTTCGCATGGTGACTCTTGTATTCAATTACGATGCAATTTCTGTGTTTCATCAACACTCAGATAGTCCACAGATTACAGAATGCCTCCAGATGTGCATCGGAAACTACTACTGGTCTTCCAGGGAACGATCAAAGCGTAGACTGTTTGAGACATAACTCCCGTGGAGGAAAATGCGCATGGTGACTGTTGATATCAATCCCGATGCAGTTTCTGTGTTTCATCAATACTCTGACAGTCCACAGATTACAGAATGCCACCAGATGTGCATCGGATACTACTACTGGTCTCAAAGGGAGCGACCAAAGCGTAGACTGTTTGAGACATTACTCCCATTTAGGAATGTGCGCATGGTGACTGTTGTATTCAAACCCGATGCCATCTCTGTGTTTCACCAACAATCTGATAGTCCACAGATTACAGAATGCCACCAGATGTGCATCGGAAACTACTACTGGTCTTCCAGGGAACGATCAAAGCGTAGATTGATTCAGACGTTACTCCCATGGAGGAAATTGCGGATGGTGACTGTTGTATTCAATCCCAATGCAATTTCTGTGTTTCATCAACACTCTGATAGTCCACAGAATACAGATTGTCTCCAGATGTTCATCGGAAACTACTACTGGTCTATCTGGGAACGATGAAAGCGTAGACTGTACCAGACATTACTCCCATTGAGGAAACTGTGGATTATGACAGTTGTATTCACTCCCGATGCATTTTCTGTGTTTCATCAACACTTTGAAGGTCCACAGATAACAGAATGCCTCCAGATGTGCATCGGAAACTACTATTGGTCTTCCAGGGAACGATCAAAGCGTAGACTGTTTTAGACATTATTCCCATGGAGAAAAGTGCGGATTGTGACTGTTGTATTCAATCCCGATGCAATTTCTGTGTTTCATCAACACTCTGATAGTCCACAGATTACAGAATGCCACCAGATGTGCATCGGAAACTACTACTGGTATTCCAGGGAACGATCAAAGAGTAGACTGTTTGAGATATCACTCCCGTGGAGGAAAGTGCGCATTGTGACTGTTGTATTCAATTACGATGCAATTTCTGTGTTTCATCAACACTCAGATAGTCCACAGATTACAGAATGCCTCCAGATGTGCATCGGAAACTACTACTGGTCTTCCAGGGAACGATCAAAGCGTAAACTGTTAGAGACATTACTCCCATGGAGGAAAGTGCGCATGGTGACTGTTGTATTCAATCCCGATGCAATTTCTGTGTTTCATTAACACTCAGATAGTCCACAGATTACAGAATGCCTCCAGATGTGCATCGGAAATTACTACTGGTCTTCCAGGGAACGATCAAAGCGTAGACTGTTTGAGACATTACTCCCATGGTGGAAAGTTCGCATGGTGACTCTTGTATTCAATTACGATGCAATTTCTGTGTTTCATCAACACTCAGATAGTCCACAGATTACAGAATGCCACCAGATGTGCATCGGAAACTACTACTGGTCTTCCAGGGAACGATCAAAGCGTAGACTGTTTGAGACATTACTCCCACGGAGAAAAGTGCGCATGGTGACTGTTGTATTCTATCCCGATGCAATTTCTGTGTTTCATCAACACTCTGATAGTCCACAGATCACAGATAGCCTCCAGATGTGCATCGGAAACTACTACTGGTCTTCCTGTGAATGATCAAAGCGTAAACTGTTAGAGACATTACTCCCATTGAGGAAAATGCGCATGGTGACTGTTGTATTCAATCACGATGCAATTTCTGTAATTCATCAACACTCTGATAGTCCACAGATTACAAAATGCCACCAGATGTGCATCGGAAACTACTACTGGTCTTCCAGGGAACGATCAATGCGTAGACTGTTAGTGACATTACTCCCATGGAGGAAAGTGCGCATAGTGATTGTTGTATTCAATCCCGATGCAATTTCTGTGTCTCATCAACACTCTGATAGTCCACAGATTACAGAATGCCATCAGATGTGCATCGGAAACTACTACTGGTCTTCCGAAGAACGATCAAAGCGTAGACTGACTGAGACATTACTCCCATGGAGGAAAGTGCGCAAGGTGAATGTTGTATTGAATCCCGATGCTATCTCTGTGTTTCATCAACGCTCTGTTAGTCCACAGATTACAGAATGCCACCAGATGTGCATCGGAAACTACTACTGGTCTTCCTGGGAACGATCAAAGCGTAGACTGTTTGAGACATTACTCCCGTGGAGGAAAGTGCGCATGGTGACTGTGGTATTCAATTACGATGCAATTTCTGTGTTTCATCAACACTCAGATAGTCCACAGATTACAGAATGCCATCAGATGTGCATCGGAAACTACTACTGGTCTTCCAGGGAACGATCAAAGCGTAGACTGTTTGAGACATAACTCCCGTGGAGGATAATGCGCATGGTGACTGTTGTTATCAATCCCGATGCAATTTCTGTGTTTCATCAACACTCTGACAGTCCACAGATTACAGAATGCCACCAGATGTGCATCGGAAACTACTACTGGTCTTCCAGGGAACGATCAAAGCGTAGACTGTTTGAGACATTACTCCCATGGAGGAAAGTGCGCATGGTGACTGTTGTATTCAATCCCGATGCAATTTCTGTGTTTCATCAATACTCTGATAGACCACAGAGTACAGACTGTCTCCAGATGTGCATCGGAAACTACTACTGGTCTTCCTGGGAACGATCAAAACGTAGACTGTACCAGACATTACTCCAAATGAGGAAACTGTGCATTGTGACAGTTGTATTCACTCCCGATGCAATTTCTGCGATTCACCAACACTTTGAAGGTCCACAGATTACAGAATGCCTCCAGATGTGCATCGTAAACTACTACTGGTCTTCCAGGGAAAGATCAAAGCGTAGACTGTTTTTGACTTTATTCCCATGGAGAAAAGTGCGGATTGTGACTGTTGTATTCAATCCCAATGCAGTTTCTGTGTTTCATCAACACTCTGATAGTCCGCAGATTAATGAATGCCTCCAGATGTGCATCGTAAACTACTACTGGTCATCCAGGGAAAGATCAAAGCGTAGACAGTTTGTGACATTACTCCCACGTAGAAAAGTTCGCATGGTAACTGTTGTTTTCAATCCCGATGCCATTTCTGTGTTTCATCAACACTCTGATAGTCCACAGATTACAGATAGCCTCCAGATGTGCATCGGAAACTACTACTGGTCTTCCTGTGAACGATCAAAGCGTAAACTGTTAGAGACATTACTCCCATGGAGGAAAGTGCGCATGGTGACTGTTGTATTCAATCCCGATGCAATTTCTGTGTTTCATCAACACTCAGATAGCCCACAGATTACAGAATGCCTCCAGATGTGCATCGGAAATTACTACTGGTCTTCCAGGGAACGATCAAAGCGTAGACTGTTTGAGACATTACTCCCATGGTGGAAAGTTCGCATGGTGACTCTTGTATTCAATTACGATGCAATTTCTGTGTTCCATCAACACTCAGATAGTCCACAGATTACAGAATGCCTCCAGATGTGCATCGGAAACTACTACTGGTCTTCCAGGGAACGATCAAAGCGTAGACTATTTGAGACATAACTCCCGTGGAGGAAAATGCGCATGGTGACTGTTGATATCAATCCCGATGCAGTTTCTGTGTTTCATCAATACTCTGACAGTCCACAGATTACAGAATGCCACCAGATGTGCATCGGATACTACTACTGGTCTCAAAGGGAGCGACCAAAGCGTAGACTGTTTGAGACATTACTCCCATTTAGGAATGTGCGCATGGTGACTGTTGTATTCAAACCCGATGCCATTTCTGTGTTTCACCAACAATCTGATAGTCCACAGATTACAGAATGCCACCAGATGTGCATCGGAAACTACTACTGGTCTTCCAGGGAACGATCAAAGCGTAGATTGATTCAGACGTTACTCCCATGGAGGAAATTGCGGATGGTGACTGTTGTATTCAATCCCAATGCAATTTCTGTGTTTCATCAACACTCTGATAGTCCACAGAATACAGATTGTCTCCAGATGTTCATCGGAAACTACTACTGGTCTATCTGGGAACGATGAAAGCGTAGACTGTACCAGACATTACTCCCATTGAGGAAACTGTGGATTATGACAGTTGTATTCACTCCCGATGCAATTTCTGTGTTTCATCAACACTTTGAAGGTCCACAGATAACAGAATGCCTCCAGATGTGCATCGGAAACTACTATTGGTCTTCCAGGGAACGATCAAAGCGTAGACTGTTTTAGACATTATTCCCATGGAGAAAAGTGCGGATTGTGACTGTTGTATTCAATCCCGATGCAATTTCTGTGTTTCATCAACACTCTGATAGTCCACAGATTACAGAATGCCACCAGATGTGCATCGGAAACTACTACTGGTATTCCAGGGAACGATCAAAGAGTAGACTGTTTGAGATATCACTCCCGTGGAGGAAAGTGCGCATTGTGACTGTTGTATTCAATCCCGATGCATTTTCTGTGTTACATCAACACTCTGATAGTCCACAGATTACAGAATGCCTCCAGATGTGCATCGGAAACTACTACTGGTCTTCCAGGGAACGATTAAAACGTAGACTGTTTGAGACATTACTCCCATGGAGGAAAGTGCGCATGGTGACTGTTGTTATCAATCCCGATGCTATTTCTCTGTTTCATCAACACTCTGATAGTCCATAGATAACAGAATGACACCAGATGGGCATCGGAAACTACTACTGGTCTTCCAGGGAACGATCAAAGCGTAGACTGTTTGAGACATTACTCCCATGGAGGAAAGTGCGCATGGTGACTGTTGTATTCAAACCCGATGCAAATTCTGTGTTTCATCAACACTCTGATAGTCCACAGATTACAGATAGCCCTCAGATGTGCATCGGAAACTACTACTGGTCTTCCTGTGAACGATCAAAGCGTAAACTTTTCGAGACATTACTCCCATGGAGGAAAGTGCGCATGGTGACTGTTGTATTCAATCCCGATGCAATTTCTTTGTTTCATCAAGACTCAGATAGTCCACAGATTACAGAATGCCTCCAGATGTGCATCGGAAACTACTACTGGTCTTCCAGGGAACGATCAAAGCGTAGACTGTTTGAGACATTACTCCCGTGGAGGAAAGTGCGCATGGTGACTGTGGTATTCAATTACGATGCAATTTCTGTGTTTCATCAACACTCAGATAGTCCACAGATTACAGAATGCCATCAGATGTGCATCGGAAACTACTACTGGTCTTCCACGGGACGATCAAAGCGTTGACTGTTTGAGACATAACTCCTGTGGAGGATAATGCGCATGGTGACTGTTGTTATCAATCCCGATGCAATTTCTGTGTTTCATCAACACTCTGACAGTCCACAGATTACAGAATGCCACCAGATGTGCATCGGAAACTACTACTGGTCTTCCAGGGAACGATCAAAGCGTAGACTGTTTGAGACATTACTCCCATGGAGGAAAGTGCGCATGGTGACTGTTGTATTCAATCCCGATGCAATTTCTGTGTTTCATCAACACTCTGATAGACCACAGAATACAGACTGTCTCCAGATGTGAATCGGAAACTACTACTGGTCTTCCTGGGAACGATCAAAACGTAGACTGTACCAGACATTACTCCAAATGAGGAAACTGTGCATTGTGACAGTTGTATTCACTCCCGATGCAATTTCTGTGATTCACCAACACTTTGAAGGTCCACAGATTACAGAATGCCTCCAGATGTGCATCGTAAACTACTACTGGTCTTCCAGGGAGAGATCAAAGCGTAGACTGTTTTTGACATTATTCCCATGGAGAAAAGTGCGGATTGTGACTGTTGTATTCAATCCCGATGCAGTTTCTGTGTTTCATCAACACTCTGATAGTCCGCAGATTAAAGAATGCCTCCAGATGTGCATCGTAAACTACTACTGGTCATCCAGGGAAAGATCAAAGCGTAGACAGTTTGTGACATTACTCCCACGTAGAAAAGTTCGCATGGTGACTGTTGTATTCAATCCCGATGCAATTTCTGTGTTTCATCAATACTCTGACAGTCCACAGATTACAGAATGCCACCAGATGTGCATCGGATTCTACTACTGGTCTCAAAGGGAGCGATCAAAGCGTAGACTGTTTGAGACATTACTCCCATTTAGGAATGTGCGCATGGTGACTGTTGTATTCAAACCCGATGCCATTTCTGTGTTTCACCAACAATCTGATAGTCCACAGATTACAGAATGCCACCAGATGTGCATCGAAAACTACTACTGGTCTTCCAGGGAACGATCAAAGCGTAGATTGATTCAGACGTTACTCCCATGGAGGAAATTGCGGATGGTGACTGTTGTATTCAATCCCGATGCAATTTCTGTGTTTCATCAAGACTCAGATAGTCCACAGAATACAGATTGTCTCCAGATGTTCATCGGAAACTACTACTGGTCTATCTGGGAACGATGTAAGCGTAGACTGTACCAGACATTACTCCCATTGAGGTAACTGTGGATTATGACAGTTGTATTCACTCCCGATGCATTTTCTGTGTTTCATCAACACTTTGAAGGTCCACAGATAACAGAATGCCTCCAGATGTGCATCGGAGACTACTACTGGTCTTCCAGGGAACGATCAAAGTTTAGACTGTTTTAGACATTATTCCCATGGAGAAAAGTGCGGATTGTGACTGTTGTATTCAATCCCGATGCAATTTCTGTGTTTCATCAACACTCTGATAGTCCACAGATTACAGAATGCCACCAGATGTGCATCGGAAACTACTACTGGTATTCCAGGGAACGATCAAAGAGTAGACTGTTTGAGATATCACTCCCGTGGAGGAAAGTGCGCATTGTGACTGTTGTATTCAATCCCGATGCATTTTCTGTGTTACATCAACACTCTGATAGTCCACAGATTACAGAATGCCACCAGTTGTTCATCGGAAACCACTACTGGTCTTCCAGGGAACGATCAAAGCGTAGACTGTTTCAGACATTACTCCCATGGAGGAAAGTGCGCATGGTGACTGTTGTATTCAATCCCGATGCAATTTCTGTGTTTCATCAATACTCTGATAGTCCACAGATTACAAAATGCCACCAGATGTGCATCAGAAATTACTACTGGTCTTCCAGGGAACGATCAAAGCGTAGACTGACTGAGACATTACTCCTATGGAGGAAAGTGCGCAAGGTGACTGTTGTATTGAATCCCGATGCTATTTCTGTGTTTCATCAACGCTCTGTTAGTCCACAGATTACAGAATGCCACCAGATGTGCATCGGAAACTACTACTGGTCTTCCAGGGAACGATGAAAGCGTAGACTGTTTGAGAATTACGCCCATGGAGGAAAGTGCGCATGGTGACGGTTGTATTCAATCCCGATGGAATTTCTGTGTTTTATCAATACTCTGATAGTCCACATATTACACAATACCTCCAGATGTGCATCGGAAACTACTACTGGTATTCCAGGGAACGATCAACGCGTAGGCTGTTTGAGACATTACTCCCATGGAGGAAAGTGCGCATGGTGACTGCTGTTATCAATCCCGGTAGAATTTCTGTGTTTTATCAATACTCTGATAGTCCACATATTACACAATACCTCCAGATGTGCATCGGAAACTACTACTGGTCTTCCAGGGAAAGATCAAAGCGTAGACTCTTTGAGACGTAACTCCCGTGAAGGGAAAATCGCATGGTGACTGTTGATATCAATCCCGATGCAATTTCTGTGTTTCATCAACACTCTGAAAGTCCACAGATTACAGAATGCCACCAGATGTGCATCAAAAACTACTACTGGTCTTCCAGGGAACGATCAAAGCGTAGACTCTTTGAGACATTACTCACATGGAGGAAAGTGCGCATGGTGACTGTGTATTCAAACCCGATGCCATTTCTGTGTTTCATCAACACTCTGACAGTCCACAGATTACAGAATGCCACCAGATGTGCATCGGAAACTACTACTGGTCTTCCTGGGAACGATCAAAACGTAGACTGTACCAGACATTACTCCAAATGAGGAAACTGTGCATTGTGACAGTTATATTCACTCTCGATGCAATTTCTGTGTTTCACCAACACTTTGAAAGTCCACAGATTACAGAATGCCTCCAGATGTGCATCGGAAACTACTACTGGTCTTCCAGGGAAAGATGAAAGCGTAGAATGTTTTAGACATTATTCCCATGGAGAAAAGTGCGGATTGTGACTGTTGTATTCAATCCCGATGCAGTTTCTGTGTTTCATCAACACTCTGATAGTCCACAGATTAAGGAATGCCTCCAGATGTGCATCCTAAACTACTACTGGTCATCCAGGGAAAGAACAAAGCTTAGACTGTTTGTGACATTACTCCCACGTAGA
Organism: Schistocerca gregaria; assembly: GCF_023897955.1. Lineage (NCBI taxonomy): Eukaryota > Metazoa > Arthropoda > Insecta > Orthoptera > Acrididae > Schistocerca > Schistocerca gregaria. Next base: position 16,716,243 of record NC_064926.1, on the reverse strand, counting down.
AAAGTGCGCATGGTGACTGCTGTATTCAAACCCGATGCAATTTCTGTGTTTCATCAACACTCTGATAGTCCACAGATTACAGATAGCCTCCAGATTTGCATCGGAAACTACTACTGGTCTTCCTGTGAACGATCAAAGCGTAAACTGTTAGAGACATTACTCCCATGGAGGAAAGTGCGCATGGTGACTGTTGTATTCAATCCCGATGCAATTCCTGTGTTTCATCAACACTCAGATAGTCCACAGATTACAGAATGCATCCAGATGTGCATCGGAAATTACTACTGGCCTCCCAGGGAACGATCAAAGCGTAGACTGTTTGAGACATTACTCCCGTGGTGGAAAGTTCGCATGGTGACTGTTGTATTCAATTACGATGCAATTTCTGTGTTTCATCAACACTCAGATAGTCCACAGATTACAGAATGCCTCCAGATGTGCATCGGAAACTACTACTGGTCTTCCAGGGAACGATCAAAGCGTAGACTGTTTGAGACATAACTCCCGTGGAGGAAAATGCGCATGGTGACTGTTGATATCAATCCCGATGCAATTTCTGTGTTTCATCAACACTCTGACAGTCCACAGATTACAGAATGCCACCAGATGTGCATCGGATACTACTACTGGTCTCCCAGGGAGCGATCAAAGCGTAGACTGTTTGAGACATTACTCCCATTTAGGAAAGTGCGCATGGTGACTGTTGTATTCAAACCCGATGCCATTTTTGTGTTTCATCAACAATCTGATAGTCCACAGATTACAGAATGCCACCAGATGTGCATCGGAAACTACTACTGGTCTCCCAGGGACCGATCAAAGCGTAGATTGTTTCAGACGTTACTCCCATGGAGGAAATTGCGGATGGTGACTGTTGTATTCAATCCCGATGCAATTTCTGTGTTTCATCAACACTCTGATAGTCCACAGAATACAGATTGTCTCCAGATGTGCAACGGAAACTACTACTGGTCTATCTGGGAACGATCAAAGCGTAGACTGTACCAGACATTACTCCCATGGAGGAAACTGTGGATTATGACAGTTGTATTCACTCCCGATGCAATTTCTGTGTTTCATCAACACTTTGAAGGTCCACAGATTACAGAATGCCTCTAGCTGTGGATCGGAAACTACTACTGGTCTTCCAGGGAACGATCAAAGCGTAGACTGTTTTAGACATTATTCCCATGGAGAAAAGTGCGGAATGTGACTGTTGTATTCAATCCCGATGCAATTTCTGTGTTTCCTCAACACTCTGATAGTCCACAGATTACAGAATGCCACCAGATGTGCATCGGAAACTACTACTGGTATTCCAGGGAACGATCAAAGGGTAGACTGTTTGAGATATCACTCCCGTGGAGGAAAGTGCGCATTGTGACTGTTGTATTCAATCCCGATGCATTTTCTGTGTTACATCAACACTCTGATAGTCCACAGATTACAGAATGCCACCAGTTGCTCATCGGAAACCACTACTGGTCTTCCAGGGAACGATCAAAGCGTAGACTGTTTCAGACATTACTCCCATGGAGGAAAGTGCGAATGGTGACTGTTGTATTCAATCCCGATGCAATTTCTGTGTTTCATCAATACTCTGATAGTCCACAGATTACAAAATGCCACCAGATGTGCATCAGAAACTACTACTGGTCTTCCAGGGAACGATCAATGCGTAGACTGTTAGTGACTTTACTCCCATGGAGGAAAGTGCGCATGGTGACTGTTGTATTCAATCCCGAAGCAATTTCTGTGTCTCATCAACACTCTGATAGCCCACAGATTACAGAATGCCATCAGATGTGCATCGGAAACTACTACTGGTCTTCCAGAGAACGATCAAAGCGTAGACTGACTGAGACATTACTCCCATGGAGGAAAGTGCGCAAGGTGACTGTTGTATTGAATCCCGATGCTATTTCTGTGTTTCATCAACACTCAGATAGTCCACAAATTACAGAATGCCTCCAGATGTGCATCGGAAACTACTACTGGTCTTTCAGGGAACGATCAAAGCGTAGACTGTTTAAGACATAACTCCCGTGGAGGATAATGCGCATGGTGACTGTTGTTATCAATCCCGATGCAATTTCTGTGTTTCATCAACACTCTGACAGTCCACAGATTACAGAATGCCACCAGATGTGCATCGGAAACTACTACTGGTCTTCCAGGGAACGATCAAAGCGTAGACTGTTTGAGACATTACTCCCATGGAGGAAAGTGCGCATGGTGACTGTTGTATTCAATCCCGATGCAATTTCTGTGTTTCATCAACACTCAGATAGTCCACAGATTACAGAATGCCTCCAGATGTGCATCGGAAATTACTACTGGTCTTCCAGGGAACGATCAAAGCGTAGACTGTTTGAGACATTACTCCCGTGGTGGAAAGTTCGCATGGTGACTGTTGTATTCAATTACGATGCAATTTCTGTGTTTCATCAACACTCTGATAGTCCACAGATTACAGAATCCCTCCAGATGTGCATCGGAAACTACTACTGGTCTTCCAGGGAACGATCAAAGCGTAGACTGTTTGAGACATAACTCCCGTGGAGGAAAATGCGCATGGTGACTGTTGATATCAATCCCGATGCAATTTCTGTGTTTCATCAACACTCTGACAGTCCACAGATTACAGAATGCCACCAGATGTGCATCGGATACTACTACTGGTCTCCCAGGGAGCGATCAAAGCGTAGACTGTTTGAGACATTACTCCCATTTAGGAAAGTGCGCATGGTGACTGTTGTATTCAAACCCGATGCCATTTCTGTGTTTCATGAACAATCTGATAGTCCACAGATTACAGAATGCCACCAGATGTGCATCGGAAACTACTATTGGTCTTCCAGGGAACGATCAAAGCGGAGATTGTTTCAGACGTTACTCCCATGGAGGAAATTGCGGATGGTGACTGTAGTATTCAATCCCGATGCAATTCCTTTGTTTCATCAACACTCTGATAGTCCACAGAATACAGATTGTCTCCAGATGTGCATCGGAAACTACTACTGGTCTTCCTGGGAACGATCAAAGCGTAAACTCTTAGAGACATTACTCCCATGGAGGAAAGTGCGCATGGTGACTGTTGTATTCAATCCCGATGCAATTTCTGTGTTTCATCAACACTCAGATAGTCCACAGATTGCAGAATGCCTCCAGATGTGCATCGCAAACTACTACTGGTCTTCCAGGGAACGATCAAAGCGTAGACTGTTTGACACATTACTCCCGTGGAGGAAAGTGCGCATGGTGACTGTTGTATTCAATTACGATGCAATTTCTGTGTTTCATCAACACTCAGATAGTCCACAGATTACAGAATGCCTCCAGATGTGCATCGGAAACTAATACTGGTCTTCCAGGGAACGATCAACGCGTAGACTGTTTGAGACATTACTCCCATGGAGGAAAGTGCGCATGGTGACTGTTGTATTCAATCCCGATGCTATTTTTGTGTTTCATCAACACTTTGATAGTCCACAGATTACAGAATACCTCCAGATGTGCATCGGAAATTACTACTGGTCTTCCAGGGAACGATCAAATCGTAGACTGTTTGAGACATTACTCCCGTGGAGGAAAGTGCGCATGGTGACTGTTGTTATCAATTCCGATGCAATTTCTGTGTTTCATCAACACTCTTATAGTCCATAGATTGCAGAATGCCACCGGATTTGCATCGGAAACTACTACTGGTCTTCCAGGGAACGATCAAAGCGTTAACTGTTTGAGAATTACGCCCATGGAGGAAAGTGCGCATGGTGACTGTTGTATTCAATCCCGATGGAATTTCTGTGTTTTATCATTACTCTGATAGTCCATAGATTACAGAATGCCACCAGATGGGATAAGAAACTACTACTGGACTTCCAGGGAACGATCAAAGCGTAGACTGTTTGAGACATTACTCCCATGGAGGAAAGTGCGCATGTTGTCTGTTGTATTCAAACCCGATGCCATTTCTGTGTTCCATCAACACTCTGATAGTCCACAGATTACAGAATGCCACCAAATGTGCATCGGAAACTACTACTGGTCTTCCAGGGAACGATCAAAGCGGAGATTGTTTCAGACGTTACTCCCATGGAGGAAATTGCGGATGGTGACTGTAGTATTCAATACCGATGCAATTCCTTTGTTTCATCAACACTCTGATAGTCCACAGAATACAGATTGTCTCCAGATGTGCATCGGAAACTACTACTGGTCTTCCTGGGAACGATCAAAGCGTAGACTGTACCAGACATTACTCCCATTGAGGAAACTGTGGATTATGACAGTTGTATTCACTCCCGATGCAATTTCTGTGTTTCATCAACACTTTGAAGGTCCACAGATTACAGAATGCCTCCAGATGTGCATCGGAAACTACTACTGGTCTTCCAGGGAACGATCAAAACGTACACTGTTTTAGACATTATTCCCATGGAGAAAGGTGCGGATTGTGACTGTTGTATTCAATCCCGATGCAATTTCTGTGTTTCATCAACACTCTGATAGTCCACAGATTACAGAATGCCACCAGTTATTCATCGGAAACCACTACTGGTCTTCCAGGGAACGATCAAAGCGTAGACTGTTTGGGACATTATTCCCATGGAGGAAAGTGCGCATGGTGACTGTTGTATTTTAACCCGTTGCCATTTCTGTGTTTCATCAACACTCTGATAGTCCACAGATTACAGAATGCCACCAGATGTGCATGGGAAACTACTACTGGTCTTCCAGGGAACGATCAAAGAGTAGACTGTCTAAGATATGACTCCCGTGGAGGAAAGTGCGCATTGTGACTGTTGTATTCAATCCCGATGCATTTTCTGTGTTACAGCAACACTCTGATAGTCCACAGATTACAAAATGCTACCAGATGTGCATGGGAAACTACTACTGGTCTTCCAGGGAACGATCAATGCGTAGACTGTTCGTGACACTACTCCCATGGAGGAAAGTGCGCAAGGTGACTGTTGTATTGAATCCCGGTGCTATTTCTGTGTTTCATCAACGCTCTGTTAGTCCACAGATTAGAGAATGCCACCAGATGTTCTTCGGAAACTACTACTGGTCCTCCAGGGAACGATCAAAGCGTAGACTGTTTGAGAATTACGCCCATGGAGGAAAGTGCGCATGGTGACTGTTGTATACAATCCCGATGGAATTTCTGTGTTTTATCAATACTCTGATAGTCCAAATATTACAGAATACCTCCAGATTTGTATCGGAAACTACTACTGGTATTCCAGGGAACGATCAACGCGTAGACTGTTTGAGACATTACTCCCATGGAGGAAAGTGCGCATGGTGACTGTTGTATTCAATCCCGATGCAATTTTTGTGTTTCATCAACACTCTGATAGTCCACAGATTACAGAATACCTCCAGATGTGCATCGGAAATTACTACTGGTCTTCCAGGGAACGATCAAAGCGTAGACTGTTTGAGACATAACTCCCATGGAGGAAAGTGCGCATGGTGACTGTTGTATTCAATCCCGATGCAATTTCTGTGTTTCATCAACACTCTGATAGTCCATAGATTACAGAATGACACCAGATGGGCATCGGAAACTACTACTGGTCTTCCTGGGAACGATCAAAACGTAGACTGTACCAGACATTACTCCAAATGAGGAAACTGTGCATTGTGACAGTTGTATTCACTCCCGATGCAATTTCTGTGATTCACCAACACTTTGAAGGTCCACAGATTACAGAATGCCTCCAGATGTGCATCGTAAACTACTACTGGTCTTCCAGGGAAAGATCAAAGCGTAGACTGTTTTTGACATTATTCCCATGGAGAAAAGTGCGGGTTGTGACTGTTGTATTCAATCCCGATGCATTTTCTGTGTTACATCAACACTCTGATAGTCCACAGAATACAGAATGCCACCAGTTGTTCATCGGAAACCACTACTGGTCTTCCAGAGAACGATCAAAGCGTAGACTGTTTGAGACATTACTCCCATGGAGAAAAGTGCGCATGGTGACTGTTGTATTCAATCCCGATGCAATTTCTGTGTTTCATCAACACTCTGATAGTCCACAGATTACAAAATGCCACCAGATGTGCATGGGAAACTACTACTGGCCTTCCAGGGAACGGTCAATGCGTAGACAGTTAGTGACATTACTCCCATGGAGGAAAGTGCGCATAGTGACTGTTGTATTCAATCCCGATGCAATTTCTGTGTCTCAATAACACTCTGATAGTCCACAGATTACAGAATGCCATCCGATGTGCATCGGAAACTACTACTGGTCTTCCAGAGAACGATCGAAGCGTAGACTGACTGAGACATTACTCCCATGGAGGAAAGTGCGCAAGGTGACTGTTGTATTGAATCCCGATGCTATTTCTGTGTTTCACCAACGCTCTGTTATTCCACAGATTACAGAATGCCACCAGATGTGCATCGGAAACTACTACTGGTATTCCAGGGAACGATCAAAGCGTAGACTGTTTGAGATATCACTCCCGTGGAGGAAAGTGCGCATGATGACTGTTGTATTCAATCCCGATTTATTTTCTGTGTTTCAAGAACACTCTGATAGTCCACAGATAACAGAATGCCACCAGTTGTGCATCGGAAACCACTACTGGTCTTCCAGGAAACGATCAAGGCGTAGACTGTTTGAGACTTTACTCCCATGAAGGAAAGTGCGCATGGGAAGTGTTGTATTCAATCCCGATGCAATTTCTGCGTTTCATCAACACTCTGATAGTCCACAGAATACAGAATGCCACCAGATGCACATCGGGAACTACTACTGGTCTTCCAGGGAACAATCAAAGCGTAGACTGTTTGACACATTACTCCCACGGAGGAAAGTGCGCATGGTGTCTGTTGTATTCAATCCTGATGCAATTTCTGTGTTTCATCAACACTCTGATAGGCCACATTTTACAGAATGCCACCAGATGTGAATCGGAAACTACTACTGGTCTTCCAGGGAACGATTAAAGCTAGGAATGTTTCAGACATTACTCCCGTGGAGGAAAGTGCGCATGGTGACTGTTGTATTCAATCCCGATGCAATTTCTGTGTTTCATCAACACTCTGATAGTCCACAGATTACAGAATGCCACCAGACGTGCATCGGAAACTACTACTGGTCTTCCAGGGAACGATCAAAGCGTAGACTGTTTGAGACATTACTCCCACGGAGAAAAGTGCGCATGGTGACTGTTGTATTCAATCCCGATGCAATTTCTGTGTTTCATCAACACTCTGATAGTCCACAGATCACAGATAGCCTCCAGATGTGCATCGGAAACTACTACTGGTCTTCCTGTGAATGATCAAAGCGTAAACTGTTAGAGACATTACTCCCATTGAGGAAAATGCGCATGGTGACTGTTGTATTCAATCACGATGCAATTTCTGTAATTCATCAACACTCTGATAGTCCACAGATTACAAAATGCCACCAGATGTGCATCGGAAACTACTACTGGTCTTCCAGGGAACGATCAATGCGTAGACTGTTAGTGACATTACTCCCATGGAGGAAAGTGCGAATAGTGATTGTTGTATTCAATCCCGATGCAATTTCTGTGTCTCATCAACACTCTGATAGTCCACAGATTACAGAATGCCATCAGATGTGCATCGGAAACTACTACTGGTCTTCCGAAGAACGATCAAAGCGTAGACTGACTGAGACATTACTCCCATGGAGGAAAGTGCGCAAGGTGAATGTTGTATTGAATCCCTATGCTATCTCTGTGTTTCATCAACGCTCTGTTAGTCCACAGATTACAGAATGCCACCAGATGTGCATCGGAAACTACTACTGGTCTTCCAGGGAACGATCAAAGCGTAGACTGTTTGAGACATTACTCCCGTGGAGGAAAGTGCGCATGGTGACTGTGGTATTCAATTACGATGCAATTTCTGTGTTTCATCAACACTCAGATAGTCCACAGATTACAGAATGCCATCAGATGTGCATCGGAAACTACTACTGGTCTTCCAGGGAACGATCAAAGCGTAGACTGTTTGAGACATTACTCCCGTGGAGGAAAGTGCGCATGGTGACTGTGGTATTCAATTACGATGCAATTTCTGTGTTTCATCAACACTCAGATAGTCCACAGATTACAGAATGCCATCAGATGTGCATCGGAAACTACTACTGGTCTTCCAGGGAACGATCAAAGCGTAGACTGTTTGAGACATAACTCCCGTGGAGGATAATGCGCATGGTGACTGTTGTTATCAATCCCGATGCAATTTCTGTGTTTCATCAATACTCTGATAGACCACAGAGTACAGACTGTCTCCAGATGTGCATCGGAAACTACTACTGGTCTTCCTGGGAAAGATCAAAACGTAGACTGTACCAGACATTACTCCAAATGAGGAAACTGTGCATTGTGACAGTTGTATTCACTCCCGATGCAATTTCTGCGATTCACCAACACTTTGAAGGTCCACAGATTACAGAATGCCTCCAGATGTGCATCGTAAACTACTACTGGTCTTCCAGGGAAAGATCAAAGCGTAGACTGTTTTTGACATTATTCCAATGGAGAAAAGTGCGGATTGTGACTGTTGTATTCAATCCCGATGCAGTTTCTGTGTTTCATCAACACTCTGATAGTCCGCAGATTAATGAATGCCTCCAGATGTGCATCGTAAACTACTACTGGTCATCCAGGGAAAGATCAAAGCGTAGACAGTTTGTGACATTACTCCCACGTAGAAAAGTTCGCATGGTAACTGTTGTTTTCAATCCCGATGCAATTTCTGTGTTTCATCAACACTCTGATAGTCCACAGATTACAGATAGCCTCCAGATGTGCATCGGAAACTACTACTGGTCTTCCTGTGAACGATCAAAGCGTAAACTGTTAGAGACATTACTCCCATGGAGGAAAGTGCGCATGGTGACTGTTGTATTCAATCCCGATGCAATTTCTGTGTTTCATCAACACTCAGATAGTCCACAGATTACAGAATGCCTCCAGATGTGCATCGGAAATTACTACTGGTCTTCCAGGGAACGATCAAAGCGTAGACTTTTTGAGATATTACTCCCATGGTGGAAAGTTCGCATGGTGACTGTTGTATTCAATTACGATGCAATTTCTGTGTTTCATCAACACTCAGATAGTCCACAGATTACAGAATGCCTCCAGATGTGCATCGGAACCTACTACTGGTCTTCCAGGGAACGATCAAAGCGTAGACTGTTTGAGACATAACTCCCGTGGAGGAAAATGCGCATGGTGACTGTTGATATCAATCCCGATGCAGTTTCTGTGTTTCATCAATACTCTGACAGTCCACAGATTACAGAACGCCACCAGATGTGCATCAGATACTACTACTGGTCTCAAAGGGAGCGATCAAAGCGTAGACTGTTTGAGACATTACTCCCATTTAGGAATGTGCGCATGGTGACTGTTGTATTCAAACCCGATGCCATTTCTGTGTTTCACCAACAATCTGATAGTCCACAGATTACAGAATGCCACCAGATGTGCATCGGAAACTACTACTGGTCTTCCAGGGAACGATCAAAGCGTAGATTGATTCAGACGTTACACCCATGGAGGAAATTGCGGATGGTGACTTATGTATTCAATCCCAATGCAATTTCTGTGTTTCATCAACACTCTGATAGTCCACAGAATACAGATTGTCTCCAGATGTTCATCGGAAACTACTACTGGTCTATCTGGGAACGATGAAAGCGTAGACCGTACCAGACATTACTCCCATTGAGGAAACTGTGGATTATGACAGTTGTATTCACTCCCGATGCATTTTCTGTGTTTCATCAACACTTTGAAGGTCCACAGATAACAGAATGCCTCCAGATGTGCATCGGAAACTACTATTGGTCTTCCAGGGAACGATCAAAGCGTAGACTGTTTTGACATTATTCCCATGGAGAAAAGTGCGGATTGTGACTGTTGTATTCAATCCCGATGCAATTTCTGTGTTTCATCAACACTCTGATAGTCCACAGATTACAGAATGCCACCAGATGTGCATCGGAAACTACTACTGGTATTCCAGGGAACGATCAAAGAGTAGACTGTTTGAGATATCACTCCGGTGGAGGAAAGTGCGCATTGTGACTGTTGTATTCAATCCCGATGCATTTTCTGTGTTACATCAACACTCTGACAGTCCACAGATTACAGAATGCCTCCAGATGTGCATCGGAAACTACTACTGGTCTTCCAGGGAACGATTAAAGCGTAGACTGTTTGAGACATTACTCCCATGGAGGAAAGTGCGCATGGTGACTGTTGTTATCAATCCCGATGCAATTTCTGTGTTTCATCAACACTCTGATAGTCCATAGATAACAGAATGACACCAGATGGGCATCGGAAACTACTACTGGTCTTCCAGGGAACGATCAAAGCGTAGACTGTTTGAGACATTACTCCCATGGAGGAAAGTGCGCATGGTGACTGTTGTATTCAAACCCGATGCAAATTCTGTGTTTCATCAACACTCTGATAGTCCACAGATTACAGATAGCCCTCAGATGTGCATCGGAAACTACTACTGGTCTTCCTGTGAACGATCAAAGCGTAAACTTTTCGAGACATTACTCCCATGGAGGAAAGTGCGCATGGTGACTGTTGTATTCAATCCCGATGCAATTTCTGTGTTTCATCAAGACTCAGATAGTCCACAGATTACAGAATGCCTCCAGATGTGCATCGGAAACTACTACTGGTCTTCCAGGGAACGATCAAAGCGTAGACTGTTTGAGACATTACTCCCGTGGAGGAAAGTGCGCATGGTGACTGTGGTATTTAATTACGATGCAATTTCTGTGTTTCATCAACACTCAGATAGTCCACAGATTACAGAATGCCATCAGATGTGCATCGGAAACTACTACTGGTCTTCCACGGGACGATCAAAGCGTAGACTGTTTGAGACATAACTCCTGTGGAGGATAATGCGCATGGTGACTGTTGTTATCAATCCCGATGCAATTTCTGTGTTTCATCAACACTCTGACAGTCCACAGATTACAGAATGCCACCAGATGTGCATCGGAAACTACTACTGGTCTTCCAGGGAACGATCAAAGCGTAGACTGTTTGAGACATTACTCCCATGGAGGAAAGTGCGCATGGTGACTGTTGTATTCAATCCCGATGCAATTTCTGTGTTTCATCAACACTCTGATAGACCACAGAATACAGACTGTCTCCAGATGTGAATCGGAAACTACTACTGGTCTTCCTGCTAACGATCAAAACGTAGACTGTACCAGACATTACTCCAAATGAGGAAACTGTGCATTGTGACAGTTGTATTCACTCCCGATGCAATTTCTGTGATTCACCAACACTTTGAAGGTCCACAGATTACAGAATGCCTCCAGATGTGCATCGTAAACTACTACTGGTCTTCCAGGGAAAGATCAAAGCGTAGACTGTTTTTGACATTATTCCCATGGAGAAAAGTGCGGATTGTGACTGTTGTATTCAATCCCGATGCTGTTTCTGTGTTTCATCAACACTCTGATAGTCCGCAGATTAAAGAATGCCTCCAGATGTGCATCGTAAACTACTACTGGTCATCCAGGGAAAGATCAAAGCGTAGACAGTTTGTGACATTACTCCCACGTAGAAAAGTTCGCATGGTGACTGTTGTATTCAATCCCGATGCAATTTCTGTGTTTCATCAACACTCTGATAGTCCACAGATTACAGATAGCCTCCAGATGTGCATCGGAAACTACTACTGGTCTTCCTGTGAACGATCAAAGCGTAAACTGTTAGAGACATTACTCCCATGGAGGAAAGTGCGCATGGTGACTGTTGTATTCAATCCCGATGCAATTTCTGTGTTTCATCAACACTCAGATAGTCCACAGATTACAGAATGCCTCCAGATGTGCATCGGAAACTACTACTGGTCTTCCTGTGAACGATCAAAGCGTAAACTGTTAGAGACATTACTCCCATTGAGGAAAATGCGCATGGTGACTGTTGTATTCAATCACGATGCAATTTCTGTAATTCATCAACACTCTGATAGTCCACAGATTACAAAATGCCACCAGATGTGCATCGGAAACTACTACTGGTCTTCCAGGGAACGATCAAAGCGTAGACTGTTTGAGACATTACTCCCACGGAGAAAAGTGCGCATGGTGACTGTTGTATTCAATCCCGATGCAATTTCTGTGTTTCATCAACACTCTGATAGTCCACTGATCACAGATAGCATCCAGATGTGCATCGGAAACTACTACTGGTCTTCCTGTGAATGATCAAAGCGTAAACTGTTAGAGACATTACTCCCATTGAGGAAAATGCGCATGGTGACTGTTGTATTCAATCACGATGCAATTTCTGTAATTAATCAACACTCTGATAGTCCACAGATTACAAAATGCCACCAGATGTGCATCGGAAACTACTACTGGTCTTCCAGGGAACGATCAATGCGTAGACTGTTAGTGACTTTACTCCCATGGAGGAAAGTGCGCATAGTGATTGTTGTATTAAATCCCGATGCAATTTCTGTGTCTCATCAACACTCTGATAGTCCACAGATTACAGAATGCCATCAGATGTGCATCGGAAACTACTACTGGTCTTCCGAAGAACGATCAAAGCGAAGACTGACTGAGACATTACTCCCATGGAGGAAAGTGCGCAAGGTGAATGTTGTATTGAATCCCGATGCTATCTCTGTGTTTCATCAACGCTCTGTTAGTCCACAGATTACAGAATGCCACCAGATGTGCATCGGAAACTACTACTGGTCTTCCAGGGAACGATCAAAGCGTAGACTGTTTGAGACATTACTCCCGTGGAGGAAAGTGCGCATGGTGACTGTGGTATTCAATTACGATGCAATTTCTGTGTTTCATCAACACTCAGATAGTCCACAGATTACAGAATGCCATCAGATGGGCATCGGAAACTACTACTGGTCTTCCAGGGAACGATCAAAGCGTAGACTGTTTGAGACATAACTCCCGTGGAGGATAATGCGCATGGTGACTGTTGTTATCAATCCCGATGCAATTTCTGTGTTTCATCAACACTCTGACAGTCCACAGATTACAGAATGCCACCAGATGTGCATCGGAAACTACTACTGGTCTTCCAGGGAACGATCAAAGCGTAGACTGTTTGAGACATTACTCCAATGGAGGAAAGTGTGCATGGTGACTGTTGTATTCAATCCCCTATGCAATTTCTGTGTTTCATCAATACTCTGATAGACCACAGAGTACAGACTGTCTCCAGATGTGCATCGGAAACTACCACTGGTCTTCCTGGGAACGATCAAAACGTAGACTGTACCAGACATTACTCCAAATGAGGAAACTGTGCATTGTGACAGTTGTATTCACTCCCGATGCAATTTCTGCGATTCACCAACACTTTGAAGGTCCACAGATTACAGAATGCCACCAGATGTGCATCGTAAACTACTACTGGTCTTCCAGGGAAAGATCAAAGCGTAGACTGTTTTTGACATTATTCCAATGGAGAAAAGTGCGGATTGTGACTGTTGTATTCAATCCCGATGCAGTTTCTGTGTTTCATCAACACTCTGATAGTCCGCAGATTAATGAATGCCTCCAGATGTGCATCGTAAACTACTACTGGTCATCCAGGGAAAGATCAAAGCGTAGACAGTTTGTGACATTACTCCCACGTAGAAAAGTTCGCATGGTAACTGTTGTTTTCAATCCCGATGCAATTTCTGTGTTTCATCAACACTCTGATAGTCCACAGATTACAGATAGCCTCCAGATGTGCATCGGAAACTACTACTGGTCTTCCTGTGAACGATCAAAGCGTAAACTGTTAGAGACATTACTCCCATGGAGGAAAGTGCGCATGGTGACTGTTGTATTCAATCCCGATGCAATTTCTGTGTTTCATCAACACTCAGATAGTCCACAGATTACAGAATGCCTCCAGATGTGCATCGGAAATTACTACTGGTCTTCCAGGGAACGATCAAAGCGTAGACTGTTTGAGACATTACTCCCATGGTGGAAAGTTCGCATGGTGACTGTTGTATTCAATTACGATGCAATTTCTGTGTTTCATCAACACTCAGATAGTCCACAGATTACAGAATGCCTCCAGATGTGCATCGGAAACTACTACTGGTCTTCCAGGGAACGATCAAAGCGTAGACTGTTTGAGACATAACTCCCGTGGAGGAAAATGCGCATGGTGACTGTTGATATCAATCCCGATGCAGTTTCTGTGTTTCATCAATACTCTGACAGTCCACAGATTACAGAACGCCACCAGATGTGCATCGGATACTACTACTGGTCTCAAAGGGAGCGATCAAAGCGTAGACTGTTTGAGACATTACTCCCATTTAGGAATGTGCGCATGGTGACTGTTGTATTCAAACCCGATGCCATTTCTGTGTTTCACCAACAATCTGATAGTCCACAGATTACAGAATGCCACCAGATGTGCATCGGAAACTACTACTGGTCTTCCAGGGAACGATCAAAGCGTAGATTGATTCAGACGTTACACCCATGGAGGAAATTGCAGATGGTGACTTATGTATTCAATCCCAATGCAATTTCTGTGTTTCATCAACACTCTGATAGTCCACAGAATACAGATTGTCTCCAGATGTTCATCGGAAACTACTACTGGTCTATCTGGGAACGATGAAAGCGTAGACTGTACCAGACATTACTCCCATTGAGGAAACTGTGGATTATGACAGTTGTATTCACTCCCGATGCATTTTCTGTGTTTCATCAACACTTTGAAGGTCCACAGATAACAGAATGCCTCCAGATGTGCATCGGAAACTACTATTGGTCTTCCAGGGAACGATCAAAGCGTAGACTGTTTTAGACATTATTCCCATGGAGAAAAGTGCGGATTGTGACTGTTGTATTCAATCCCGATGCAATTTCTGTGTTTCATCAACACTCTGATAGTCCACAGATTACAGAATGCCATCAGATGTGCATCGGAAACTACTACTGGTATTCCAGGGAACGATCAAAGAGTAGACTGTTTGAGATATCACTCCCGTGGAGGAAAGTGCGCATTGTGACTGTTGTATTCAATCCCGATGCATTTTCTGTGTTACATCAACACTCTGATAGTCCACAGATTACAGAATGCCTCCAGATGTGCATCGGAAACTACTACTGGTCTTCCAGGGAACGATTAAAGCGTAGACTGTTTGAGACATTACTCCCATGGAGGAAAGTGCGCATGGTGACTGTTGTTATCAATCCCGATGCAATTTCTGTGTTTCATCAACACTCTGATAGTCCATAGATAACAGAATGACACCAGATGGGCATCGGAAACTACTACTGGTCTTCCAGGGAACGATCAAAGCGTAGACTGTTTGAGACATTACTCCCATGGAGGAAAGTGCGCATGGTGACTGTTGTATTCAAACCCGATGCAAATTCTGTGTTTCATCAACACTCTGATAGTCCACAGATTACAGATAGCCCTCAGATGTGCATCGGAAACTACTACTGGTCTTCCTGTGAACGATCAAAGCGTAAACTTTTCGAGACATTACTCCCATGGAGGAAAGTGCGCATGGTGACTGTTGTATTCAATCCCGATGCAATTTCTGTGTTTCATCAAGACTCAGATAGTCCACAGATTACAGAATGCCTCCAGATGTGCATCGGAAACTACTACTGGTCTTCCAGGGAACGATCAAAGCGTAGACTGTTTGAGACATTACTCCCGTGGAGGAAAGTGCGCATGGTGACTGTGGTATTTAATTACGATGCAATTTCTGTGTTTCATCAACACTCAGATAGTCCACAGATTACAGAATGCCATCAGATGTGCATCGGAAACTACTACTGGTCTTCCACGGGACGATCAAAGCGTAGACTGTTTGAGACATAACTCCTGTGGAGGATAATGCGCATGGTGACTGTTGTTATCAATCCCGATGCAATTTCTGTGTTTCATCAACACTCTGACAGTCCACAGATTACAGAATGCCACCAGATGTGCATCGGAAACTACTACTGGTCTTCCAGGGAACGATCAAAGCGTAGACTGTTTGAGACATTACTCCCATGGAGGAAAGTGCGCATGGTGACTGTTGTATTCAATCCCGATGCAATTTCTGTGTTTCATCAACACTCTGATAGACCACAGAATACATACTGTCTCCAGATGTGAATCGGAAACTACTACTGGTCTTCCTGGGAACGATCAAAACGTAGACTGTACCAGACATTACTCCAAATGAGGAAACTGTGCATTGTGACAGTTGTATTCACTCCCGATGCAATTTCTGTGATTCACCAACACTTTGAAGGTCCACAGATTACAGAATGCCTCCAGATGTGCATCGTAAACTACTACTGGTCTTCCAGGGAAAGATCAAAGCGTAGACTGTTTTTGACATTATTCCCATGGAGAAAAGTGCGGATTGTGACTGTTGTATTCAATCCCGATGCTGTTTCTGTGTTTCATCAACACTCTGATAGTCCGCAGATTAAAGAATGCCTCCAGATGTGCATCGTAAACTACTACTGGTCATCCAGGGAAAGATCAAAGCGTAGACAGTTTGTGACATTACTCCCACGTAGAAAAGTTCGCATGGTGACTGTTGTATTCAATCCCGATGCAATTTCTGTGTTTCATCAACACTCTGATAGTCCACAGATTACAGATAGCCTCCAGATGTGCATCGGAAACTACTACTGGTCTTCCTGTGAACGATCAAAGCGTAAACTGTTAGAGACATTACTCCCATGGAGGAAAGTGCGCATGGTGACTGTTGTATTCAATCCCGATGCAATTTCTGTGTTTCATCAACACTCAGATAGTCCACAGATTACAGAATGCCTCCAGATGTGCATCGGAAATTACTACTGGTCTTCCAGGGAACGATCAAAGCGTAGACTGTTTGAGACATTACTCCCGTGGTGGAAAGTTTGCATGGTGACTGTTGTATTCAATTACGATGCAATTTCTGTGTTTCATCAACACTCAGATAGTCCACAGATTACAGAATGCCTCCAGATGTGCATCGGAAACTACTACTGGTCTTCCAGGGAACGATCAAAGCGTAGACTGTTTGAGACATAACTCCCGTGGAGGAAAATGCGCATGGTGACTGTTGATATCAATCCCGATGCAATTTCTGTGTTTCATCAATACTCTGACAGTCCACAGATTACAGAATGCCACCAGATGTGCATCGGATACTACTACTGGTCTCAAAGGGAGCGATCAAAGCGTAGACTGTTTGAGACATTACTCCCATTTAGGAATGTGCGCATGGTGACTGTTGTATTCAAACCCGATGCCATTTCTGTGTTTCACCAACAATCTGATAGTCCACAGATTACAGAATGCCACCAGATGTGCATCGAGAACTACTACTGGTCTTCCAGGGAACGATCAAAGCGTAGATTGATTCAGACGTTACTCCCATGGAGGAAATTGCGGATGGTGACTGTTGTATTCAATCCCAATGCAATTTCTGTGTTTCATCAACACTCTGATAGTCCACAGAATACAGATTGTCTCCAGATGTTCATCGGAAACTACTACTGGTCTATCTGGGAACGATGTAAGCGTAGACTGTACCAGACATTACTCCCATTGAGGTAACTGTGGATTATGACAGTTGTATTCACTCCCGATGCATTTTCTATGTTTCATCAACACTTTGAAGGTCCACAGATAACAGAATGCCTCCAGATGTGCATCGGAGACTACTACTGGTCTTCCAGGGAACGATCAAAGTTTAGACTGTTTTAGACATTATTCCCATGGAGAAAAGTGCGGATTGTGACTGTTGTATTCAATCCCGATGCAATTTCTGTGTTTCATCAACACTCTGATAGTCCACAGATTACAGAATGCCACCAGATGTGCATCGGAAACTACTACTGGTATTCCAGGGAACGATCAAAGAGTAGACTGTTTGAGATATCACTCCCGTGGAGGAAAGTGCGCATTGTGACTGTTGTATTCAATCCCGATGCATTTTCTGTGTTACATCAACACTCTGATAGTCCACAGATTACAGAATGCCACCAGTTGTTCATCGGAAACCACTACTGGTCTTCCAGGGAACGATCAAAGCGTAGACTGTTTGAGACATTACTCCCATGGAGGAAAGTGCGCATGGTGACTGTTGTATTCAATCCCGATGCAATTTCTGTGTTTCATCAATACTCTGATAGTCCACAGATTACAAAATGCCACCAGATGTGCATCAGAAATTACTACTGGTCTTCCAGAGAACGATCAAAGCGTAGACTGACTGAGACATTACTCCTATGGAGGAAAGTGCGCAAGGTGACTGTTGTATTGAATCCCGATGCTATTTCTGTGTTTCATCAACGCTCTGTTAGTCCACAGATTACAGAATGCCACCAGATGTGCATCGGAAACTACTACTGGTCTTCCAGGGAACGATCAAAGCGTAGACTGTTTGAGAATTACGCCCATGGAGGAAAGTGCGCATGGTGACGGTTGTATTCAATCCCGATGGAATTTCTGTGTTTTATCAATACTCTGATAGTCCACATATTACACAATACCTCCAGATGTGCATCAGAAACTACTACTGGTATTCCAGGGAACGATCAACGCGTAGGCTGTTTGAGACATTACTCCCATGGAGGAAAGTGCGCATGGTGACTGCTGTTATCAATCCCAGGAGAATTTCTGTGTTTTATCAATACTCTGATAGTCCACATATTACACAATACCTCCAGATGTGCATCGGAAACTACTACTGGTCTTCCAGGGAAAGATCAAAGCGTAGACTCTTTGAGACGTAACTCCCGTGAAGGAAAAAGCGCATGGTGACTGTTGATATCAATCCCGATGGAATTTCTGTGTTTCATCAACACTCTGAAAGTCCACAGATTACAGAATGCCACCAGAAGTGCATCAAAAACTACTACTGGTCTTCCAGGGAACGATCAAAGCGTAGACTCTTTGAGACATTACTCACATGGAGGAAAGTGCGCATGGTGACTGTTGTATTCAAACCCGATCATTTCTGTGTTTCATCAACACTCTGACAGTCCACAGATTACAGAATACCACCAGATGTGCATCGGAAACTACTACTGGTCTTCCTGGGAACGATCAAAACGTAGACTGTACCAGACATTACTCCAAATGAGGAAACTGTGCATTGTGACAGTTATATTCACTCCCGATGCAATTTCTGTGTTTCACCAACACTTTGAAAGTCCACAGATTACAGAATGCCTCCAGATGTGCATCGGAAACTACTACTGGTCTTCCAGGGAAAGATGAAAGCGTAGAATGTTTTAGACATTATTCCCATGGAGAAAAGTGCGGATTGTGACTGTTGTATTCAATCCCGATGCAGTTTCTGTGTTTCATCAACACTCTGATAGTCCACAGATTAAGGAATGCCTCCAGATATGCATCCTAAACTACTACTGGTCATCCAGGGAAAGATCAAAGCTTAGACTGTTTGTGACATTACTCCCACGTAGAAAAGTGCGCATGGTGACTGCTGTATTCAAACCCGATGCAATTTCTGTGTTTCATCAACACTCTGATAGTCCACAGATTACAGATAGCCTCCAGATGTGCATCGGAAACTACTACTGGTCTTCCTGTGAACGATCAAAGCGTAAACTGTTAGAGACATTATTCCCATGGAGGAAAGTGCGCATGGTCACTGTTGTATTCAATCCCGATGCAATTTCTGTGTTTCATCAACACTCAGATAGTCCACAGATTACAGAATGCCTCCAGATGTGCATCGGAAATTACTACTGGCCTTCCAGGGAACGATCAAAGCGTAGACTGTTTGAGACATTACTCCCGTGGTGGAAAGTTCGCATGGTGACTGTTGTATTCAATTACGATGCAATTTCTGTGTTTCATCAACACTCAGATAGTCCACAGATTACAGAATGCCTCCAGATGTGCATCGGAAACTATTACTGGTCTTCCAGGGAACGATCAAAGCGTAGACTGTTTGAGACATAACTCCCGTGGAGGAAAATGCGCATGGTGACTGTTGATATCAATCCCGATGCAATTTCTGTGTTTCATCAACACTCTGACAGTCCACAGATTACAGAATGCCACCAGATGTGCATCGGATACTACTACTGGTCTCCCAAGGAGCGATCAAAGCGTAGACTGTTTGAGACATTACTCCCATTTAGGAAAGTGCGCATGGTGACTGTTGTATTCAAACCCGATGCCATTTTTGTGTTTCATCAACAATCTGATAGTCCACAGATTACAGAATGCCACCAGATGTGCATCGGAAACTACTACTGGTCTCCCAGGGAACGATCAAAGCGTAGACTGTTTTAGACATTATTCCCATGGAGAAAAGTGCGGAATGTGACTGTTGTATTCAATCCCGATGCAATTTCTGTGTTTCCTCAACACTCTGATAGTCCACAGATTACAGAATGCCACCAGATGTGCATCGGAAACTACTACTGGTATTCCAGGGAACGATCAAAGGGTAGACTGTTTGAGATATCACTCCCGTGGAGGAAAGTGCGCATTGTGACTGTTGTATTCAATCCCGATGCATTTTCTGTGTTACATCAACACTCTGATAGTCCACAGATTACAGAATGCCACCAGTTGTTCATCGGAAACCACTACTGGTCTTCCAGGGAACGATCAAAGCGTAGACTTTTTCAGACATTACTCCCATGGAGGAAAGTGCGAATGGTGACTGTTGTATTCAATCCCGATGCAATTTCTGTGTTTCATCAATACTCTGATAGTCCACAGATTACAAAATGCCACCAGATGTGCATCGGAAACTACTACTGGTCTTCCAGAGAACGATCAAAGCGTAGACTGACTGAGACATTACTCCCATGGAGGAAAGTGCGCAAGGTGACTGTTGTATTGAATCCCGATGCTATTTCTGTGTTTCATCAACACTCAGATAGTCCACAGATTACAGAATGCCTCCAGATGTGCATCGGAAACTACTACTGGTCTTTCAGGGAACGATCAAAGCGTAGACTGTTTAAGACATAACTCCCGTGGAGGATAATGCGCATGGTGACTGTTGTTATCAATCCCGATGCAATTTCTGTGTTTCATCAACACTCTGACAGTCCACAGATTACAGAATGCCACCAGATGTGCATCGGAAACTACTACTGGTCTTCCAGGGAACGATCAAAGCGTAGACTGTTTGAGACATTACTCCCATGGTGGAAAGTTCGCATGGTGACTGTTGTATTCAATTACGATGCAATTTCTGTGTTTCATCAACACTCTGATAGTCCACAGATTACATAACGCCTCCAGATGTGCATCGGAAACTACTACTGGTCTTCCAGGGAACGATCAAAGCGTAGACTGTTTGAGACATAACTCCCGTGGAGGAAAATGCGCATGGTGACTGTTGATATCAATCCCGATGCAATTTCTGTGTTTCATCAACACTCTGACAGTCCACAGATTACAGAATGCCACCAGATGTGCATCGGATACTACTACTGGTCTCCCAGGGAGCGATCAAAGCGTAGACTGTTTGAGACATTACTCCCATTTAGGAAAGTGCGCATGGTGACTGTTGTATTCAAACCCGATGCCATTTCTGTGTTTCATGAACAATCTGATAGTCCACAGATTACAGAATGCCACCAGATGTGCATCGGAAACTACTACTGGTCTTCCAGGGAACGATCAAAGCGTAGATTGTTTCAGACGTTACTCCCATGCAGGAAATTGCGGATGGTGACTGTTGTATTCAATCCCGATGCAATTTCTGTGTTTCATCAACACTCTGATAGTCCACAGAATACAGATTGTCTCCAGATGTGCATCGGAAACTACTACTGGTCTATCTGGGAACGATCAAAGCGTAGACTGTACCAGACATTACTCCCATTGAGGAAACTGTGGATTATGACAGTTGTATTCACTCCCGATGCAATTTCTGTGTTTCATCAACACTTTGAAGGTCCACAGATTACAGAATGCCTCCAGATGTGCATCGGAAACTACTACTGGTCTTAAAGGGAACGATCAAAGCGTAGACTGTTTTAGACATTATTCCCATGGAGAAAAGTGCGGATTGTGACTGTTGTATTCAATCCCGATGCAATTTCTGTGTTTCATTAACACTCTGATAGTCCACAGATTACAGAATGCCACCAGATGTGCATCGGAAACTACTACTGGTATTCCAGGGAACGATCAAAGGGTAGAATGTTTGAGTTATCACTCCCGTGGAGGAAAATGCGCATTGTGACTGTTGTATTCAATCCCGATGCATTTTCTGTGTTACATCAACACTCTGATAGTACACAGATTACAGAATGCCACCAGTTGTTCATCGGAAACCACTACTGGTCTTCCAGGGAACGATCAAAGCGTAGACGGTTTCAGACATTACTCCCATGGAGGTAAGCGCGCATGTTGACTGTTGTATTCAATCCCGATGCAATTTCTGTGTTTCATCAATACTCTGATAGTCCACAGATTACAAAATGCCACCAGATGTGCATCAGAAACTACTACTGGTCTTCCAGGGAACGATCAATGCGTAGACTGTTAGTGACATTACTCCCATGGAGGAAAGTGCGCATGGTGACTGTTGTATTCAATCCCGATGCAATTTCTGTGTCTCATCAACACTCTGATAGCCCACAGATTACAGAATGCCATCGGATGTGCATCGGAAACTACTACTGGTCTTCCAGGGAACGATCAAAGCGTAGACTGTTTGAGAATTACGCCCATGGAGGAAAGTGCGCATGGTGACGGTTGTATTCAATCCCGATGGAATTTCTGTGTTTTATCAATACTCTGATAGTCCACATATTACACAATACCTCCAGATGTGCGTCGGAAACTACTACTGGTCTTCCAGGGAACGATCAAAGCGTAGACTGTTTGAGACATTACTCCCATGGAGGAAAATGCGCATGGTGACTGTTGATATCAATCCCGATGCAAATTCTGTATTTCATCAACACTCTGATAGTCCACAGAATACAGATTGTATCCAGATTTGCATCGGAAACTACTACAGGTCTTCCTGGGAACGATCAAAGCGTAGACTGACCAGACATTACTCCCATTGAGGAAACTGTGGATTATGACAGTTGTATTCACTCCCGATGCAATTTCTGTGTTTCATCAACACTTTGAAGGTCCACAGATTACAGAATGCCTCCAGATGTGCATCGGAAACTACTACTGGTCTTCCAGGGAACGATCAAAGCGTAGACTGTTTTAGACATTATTCCCATGGAGAAAAGTGCGGATTGTGACTGTTGTAATTAATCCCGATGCAATTTCTGTGTTTCTTCAACACTCTGATAGTCCACAGATTACAGAATGCCACCTGATGTGCATCGGAAACTACTACTGCTATTCCAGGGAACGATCAAAGAGTAGACTGTTTGAGATATCACTCCCGTGGAGGAAAGTGCGCATGGTGACTGTTGTATTCAATCCCGATGCATTTTCTGTGTTACATCAACACTCTGATAGTCCACAGATTACAGAATGCCACCAGTTGTTCATCGGAAACCACTAGTGGTCTTCCAGGGAACGATCAAAACGTAGATTGTTTGAGACATTACTCCCATGGAGGAAAGTGCACATGGTGACTGTTGTATTCAATCCCGATGCAATTTCTGTGTTTCATGAACACTCTGATAGTCCACAGATTACAAAATGCCACCAGATGTGCATGGGAAACTACTACTGGTCTTCCAGGGAACGATCAATGCGTAGACTGTTCGTGACATTACTCCCATGGAGGAAAGTGCGCAAGGTGACTGTCGTATTGAATCCCGATGCTATTTCTGTGTTTCATCAACGCTCTGTTAGTCTACAGATTACAGAATGCCACCAGATGTGCATCGGAAACTACTACTGGTCTTCCAGGGAACAATCAAAGCGTAGACTGTTTGAGAATTACGCCCATGGAGGAAAGTGCGCATGGTGACTGTTGTATTCAATCCCGATGGAATTTCTGTGTTTTATCAATACTCTGATAGTCCACATATTACAGAATACCTCCAGATGTGCATCGGAAACTACTACTGGTATTCCAGGGAACGATCAACGCGTAGACTGTTTGAGACATTACTCCCATGGAGGAAAGTGCGCATGGTGACTGTTGTATTCAATCCCGATGCAATTTTTGTGTTTCATCAACACTCTGATAGTCCACAGATTGCAGAATGCATCCAGATGTGCATCGGAAATTACTACTGGTCTTCCAGGGAACGATCAAATCGTAGACTGTTTGAGACATTACTCCCGTGGAGGAACGTGCGCATGGTGACTGTTGTTATCAATCCCGATGCAATTTCTGTGTTTCATCAACACTCTGATAGTCCATAGATTACAGAATGCCACCAGATGGGATCGGAAACTACTACTGGTCTTCCAGGGAACGATCAAAACGTAGACTGCTAGAGACATTACTCCCATGGACGAAAGTGCGCATGTTGTCTGTTGTATTCAAACCCGATGCCATTTCTGTGTTTCATCAACACTCTGATAGTCCACAGATTACAGAATAGCACCAAATGTGCATCGGAAACTACTACTGGTCTTCCAGGGAACGATCAAAGCGGAGATTGTTTCAGACGTTACTCCTATGGAGGAAATTGCGGATGGTGACTGTTGTATTCAATCCCGATGCAATTTCTTTGTTTCATCAACACTCTGATAGTCCACAGAATACAGATTGTCTCCAGATGCGCATCGGAAACTACTACTGGTCTATCTGGGAACGATCAAAGCGTAGACTGTACCAGACATTACTCCCATTGAGGAAACTGTTGATTATGACTGTTGTATTCACTCCCGATGCAATTTCTGTGTTTCATCAACACTTTGAAGGTCCACAGATTACAGAATGCCTCCAGATGTGCATCGGAAACTACTACTGGTCTTCCAGGGAACGATCAAAGCGTAGACTGTTTTACACATTATTCCCATGGAGAAAAGTGCGGATTGTGACTGTTGTATTCAATCCCGATGCAATTTCTGTGTTTCATCAACACTCTGATAGTCCACAGGTTACAGAATGCCACCAGATGTGCATCGGAAACTACTACTGGTATTCCAGGGAACGATCAAAGGGTAGACTGTTTGAGTTATCACTCCCGTGGAGGAAAGTGCGCATTGTGACTGTTGTATTCAATCCCGATGCATTTTCTGTGTTACATCAACACTCTGATAGTACACAGATTACAGAATGCCACCAGTTGTTCATCGGAAACTACTACTGGTCTTCCAGGGAACGATCAAAGCGTAGACTGTTTCAGACATTACTCCCATGGAGGTAAGTGCGCATGGTGACTGTTGTATTCAATCCCGATGCAATTTCTGTGTTTCATCAATACTCTGATAGTTCACAGATTACAAAATGCCACCAGATGTGCATCAGAAACTACTACTGGTCTTCCAGGGAACGATCAATGCGTAGACTGTTAGTGACATTACTCCCATGAAGGAAAGTGCGCATGGTGACTGTTGTATTGAATCCCGATGCTATTTCTGTGTTTCATCAACGCTCTGTTAGTCCACAGATTACAGAATGCCACCAGATGTGCATCGGAAACTACTACTGGTCTTCCAGGGAACGTCAAAGCGTAGACTGTTTGAGAATTACGCCCATGGAGGAAAGTGCGCATGGTGACGGTTGTATTCAATCCCAATGGAATTTCTGTGTTTTATCAATACTCTGATAGTCCACATATTACATAATACCTCCAGATGTGCATCGGAAACTACTACTGGTCTTCCAAGGAACGATCAAAGCGTAGACTGTTTGAGACATTACTCCCATGGAGGAAAATGCGCATGGTGACTGTTGATATCAATCCCGATGCAAATTCTGTGTTTCATCAACACTCTGATAGTCCACAGAATACAGATTGTATCCAGATTTGCATCGGAAACTACTACTGGTCTTCCTGGGAACGATCAAAGCGTAGACTGTACCAGACATTACTCCCATTGAGGAAACTGTGGATTATGACAGTTGTATTCACTCCCGATGCAATTTCTGTGTTTCATCAATACTTTGAAGGTCCACAGATTACAGAATGCCTCCAGATGTGCATCGGAAACTACTACTGGTCTTCCAGGGAACGATCAAAGCGTAGACTGTTTTAGGCATTATTCCCATGGAGAAAAGTGCAGATTGTGACTGTTGTATTCAATCCCGATGCAATTTCTGTGTTTCATCAACACTCTGATAGTCCACAGATTACAGAATGCCACCTGATGTGCATCGGAAACTACTACTGGTATTCCAGGGAACGATCAAAGAGTAGACTGTTTGAGATATCACTCCCGTGGAGGGAAGTGCACATGGTGACTGTTGTATTCAATCCCGATGCAATTTCTGTGTTTCATGAACACTCTGATAGTCCACAGATTACAAAATGCCACCAGATGTGCATGGGAAACTACTACTGGTCTTCCAGGGAACGATCAATGCGTAGACTGTTCGTGACATTACTCCCATGGAGGAAAGTGCGCAAGGTGACTGTTGTATTGAATCCCGATGCTATTTCTGTGTTTCATCAACGCTCTGTTAGTCTACAGATTACAGAATGCCACCAGATGTGCATCGGAAACTACTACTGGTCTTCCAGGGAACGACCAAAGCGTAGACTGTTTGAGAATTACGCCCATGGAGGAAAGTGCGCATGGTGACTGTTGTATTCAATCCCGATGGAATTTCTGTGTTTTATCAATACTCTGATAGTCCACATATTACAGAATACCTCCAGATGTGCATCGGAAACTACTACTGGTATTCCAGGGAACGATCAACGCGTAGACTGTTTGAGACATTACTCCCATGGAGGAAAGTGCGCATGGTGACTGTTGTATTCAATCCCGATGCAATTTTTGTGTTTCATCTACACTCTGATAGTCCACAGATTACAGAATACCTCCAGATGTGCATCGGAAATTACTACTGGTCTTCCAGGGAACGATCAAATCGTAGACCGTTTGAGACATTACTACCGTGGAGGAAAGTGCGCATGGTGACTGTTGTTATCAATCCCGATGCAATTTCTGTGTTTCATCAACACTCTGATAGTCCATAGATTACAGAATGCCACCGGATTTGCATCGGAAACTACTACTGGTCTTCCAGGGAACGATCAAAGCGTATACTATTTGAGACATTACACCCATGGAGGAAAGTGCTCATGGTGACTGTTGTATTCAAACCCGATGCAAATTCTGTGTTTCATCAACATTCTGATAGTCCACAGATTACAGATAGCCTCCAGATGTGCATCGGAAACTACTACTGGTCTTCCTGTGAACGATCAAAGCGTAAACTCTTAGAGACATTACTCCCATGGAGGAAAGTGCGCATGGTGACTGTTGTATTCAATCCCGATGCAATTTCTGTGTTTCATCAACACTCAGATAGTCCACAGATTGCAGAATGCCTCCAGATGTGCATCGGAAACTACTACTGGTCTTCCAGGGAACGATCAAAGCGTAGACTGTTTGACACATTACTCCCGTGGAGGAAAGTGCGCATGGTGACTGTTGTATTCAATTACGATGCAATTTCTGTGTTTCATCAACACTCAGATAGTCCACAGATTACAGAATGCCTCCAGATGTGCATCGGAAACTAATACTGGTCTTCCAGGGAACGATCAACCCGTAGACTGTTTGAGACATTACTCCCATGGAGGAAAGTGCGCATGGTGACTGTTGTATTCAATCCCGATGCTATTTTTGTGTTTCATCAACACTTTGATAGTCCACAGATTACAGAATACCTCCAGATGTGCATCGGAAATTACTACTGGCCTTCCAGGGAACGATCAAATCGTAGACTGTTTGAGACATTACTCCCGTGGAGGAAAGTGCGCATGGTGACTGTTGTTATCAATTCCGATGCAATTTCTGTGTTTCATCAACACTCTGATAGTCCATAGATTACAGAATGCCACCGGATTTGCATCGGAAACTACTACTGGTCTTCCAGGGAACGATCAAAGCGTTAACTGTTTGAGAATTACGCCCATGGAGGAAAGTGCGCATGGTGACTGTTGTATTCAATCCCGATGGAATTTCTGTGTTTTATCATTACTCTGATAGTCCATAGATTACAGAATGCCACCAGATGGGATACGAAACTACTACTGGACTTCCAGGGAACGATCAAAGCGTAGACTCTTTGAGACATTACTCCCATGGAGGAAAGTGCGCATGGTGACTGTTGTATTCAATCCCGATGCAATTTCTGTGTTTCATCAATACTCTGATAGTTCACAGATTACAAAATGCCACCAGATGTGCATCGGAAACTACTACTGGTCTTCCAGGGAACGTCAAAGCGTAGACTGTTTTAGGCATTATTCCCATGGAGAAAAGTGCAGATTGTGACTGTTGTATTCAATCCCGATGCAATTTCTGTGTTTCATCAACACTCTGATAGTCCACAGATTACAGAATGCCACCGGATTTGCATCGGAAACTACTACTGGTATTCCAGGGAACGATCAAAGGGTAGACTGTTTGAGTTATCACTCCCGTGGAGGAAAGTGCGCATTGTGACTGTTGTATTCAATCCCGATGCATTTTCTGTGTTACATCAACACTCTGATAGTACACAGATTACAGAATGCCACCAGTTGTTCATCGGAAACTACTACTGGTCTTCCAGGGAACGATCAAAGCGTAGACTGTTTCAGACATTACTCCCATGGAGGTAAGTGCGCATGGTGACTGTTGTATTCAATCCCGATGCAATTTCTGTGTTTCATCAATACTCTGATAGTTCACAGATTACAAAATGCCACCAGATGTGCATCAGAAACTACTACTGGTCTTCCAGGGAACGATCAATGCGTAGACTGTTAGTGACATTACTCCCATGAAGGAAAGTGCGCATGGTGACTGTTGTATTGAATCCCGATGCTATTTCTGTGTTTCATCAACGCTCTGTTAGTCCACAGATTACAGAATGCCACCAGATGTGCATCGGAAACTACTACTGGTCTTCCAGGGAACGTCAAAGCGTAGACTGTTTGAGAATTACGCCCATGGAGGAAAGTGCGCATGGTGACGGTTGTATTCAATCCCAATGGAATTTCTGTGTTTTATCAATACTCTGATAGTCCACATATTACATAATACCTCCAGATGTGCATCGGAAACTACTACTGGTCTTCCAAGGAACGATCAAAGCGTAGACTGTTTGAGACATTACTCCCATGGAGGAAAATGCGCATGGTGACTGTTGATATCAATCCCGATGCAAATTCTGTGTTTCATCAACACTCTGATAGTCCACAGAATACAGATTGTATCCAGATTTGCATCGGAAACTACTACTGGTCTTCCTGGGAACGATCAAAGCGTAGACTGTACCAGACATTACTCCCATTGAGGAAACTGTGGATTATGACAGTTGTATTCACTCCCGATGCAATTTCTGTGTTTCATCAATACTTTGAAGGTCCACAGATTACAGAATGCCTCCAGATGTGCATCGGAAACTACTACTGGTCTTCCAGGGAACGATCAAAGCGTAGACTGTTTTAGGCATTATTCCCATGGAGAAAAGTGCAGATTGTGACTGTTGTATTCAATCCCGATGCAATTTCTGTGTTTCATCAACACTCTGATAGTCCACAGATTACAGAATGCCACCTGATGTGCATCGGAAACTACTACTGGTATTCCAGGGAACGATCAAAGAGTAGACTGTTTGAGATATCACTCCCGTGGAGGGAAGTGCACATGGTGACTGTTGTATTCAATCCCGATGCAATTTCTGTGTTTCATGAACACTCTGATAGTCCACAGATTACAAAATGCCACCAGATGTGCATGGGAAACTACTACTGGTCTTCCAGGGAACGATCAATGCGTAGACTGTTCGTGACATTACTCCCATGGAGGAAAGTGCGCAAGGTGACTGTTGTATTGAATCCCGATGCTATTTCTGTGTTTCATCAACGCTCTGTTAGTCTACAGATTACAGAATGCCACCAGATGTGCATCGGAAACTACTACTGGTCTTCCAGGGAACGACCAAAGCGTAGACTGTTTGAGAATTACGCCCATGGAGGAAAGTGCGCATGGTGACTGTTGTATTCAATCCCGATGGAATTTCTGTGTTTTATCAATACTCTGATAGTCCACATATTACAGAATACCTCCAGATGTGCATCGGAAACTACTACTGGTATTCCAGGGAACGATCAACGCGTAGACTGTTTGAGACATTACTCCCATGGAGGAAAGTGCGCATGGTGACTGTTGTATTCAATCCCGATGCAATTTTTGTGTTTCATCTACACTCTGATAGTCCACAGATTACAGAATACCTCCAGATGTGCATCGGAAATTACTACTGGTCTTCCAGGGAACGATCAAATCGTAGACCGTTTGAGACATTACTACCGTGGAGGAAAGTGCGCATGGTGACTGTTGTTATCAATCCCGATGCAATTTCTGTGTTTCATCAACACTCTGATAGTCCATAGATTACAGAATGCCACCGGATTTGCATCGGAAACTACTACTGGTCTTCCAGGGAACGATCAAAGCGTATACTATTTGAGACATTACACCCATGGAGGAAAGTGCTCATGGTGACTGTTGTATTCAAACCCGATGCAAATTCTGTGTTTCATCAACATTCTGATAGTCCACAGATTACAGATAGCCTCCAGATGTGCATCGGAAACTACTACTGGTCTTCCTGTGAACGATCAAAGCGTAAACTCTTAGAGACATTACTCCCATGGAGGAAAGTGCGCATGGTGACTGTTGTATTCAATCCCGATGCAATTTCTGTGTTTCATCAACACTCAGATAGTCCACAGATTGCAGAATGCCTCCAGATGTGCATCGGAAACTACTACTGGTCTTCCAGGGAACGATCAAAGCGTAGACTGTTTGACACATTACTCCCGTGGAGGAAAGTGCGCATGGTGACTGTTGTATTCAATTACGATGCAATTTCTGTGTTTCATCAACACTCAGATAGTCCACAGATTACAGAATGCCTCCAGATGTGCATCGGAAACTAATACTGGTCTTCCAGGGAACGATCAACCCGTAGACTGTTTGAGACATTACTCCCATGGAGGAAAGTGCGCATGGTGACTGTTGTATTCAATCCCGATGCTATTTTTGTGTTTCATCAACACTTTGATAGTCCACAGATTACAGAATACCTCCAGATGTGCATCGGAAATTACTACTGGCCTTCCAGGGAACGATCAAATCGTAGACTGTTTGAGACATTACTCCCGTGGAGGAAAGTGCGCATGGTGACTGTTGTTATCAATTCCGATGCAATTTCTGTGTTTCATCAACACTCTGATAGTCCATAGATTACAGAATGCCACCGGATTTGCATCGGAAACTACTACTGGTCTTCCAGGGAACGATCAAAGCGTTAACTGTTTGAGAATTACGCCCATGGAGGAAAGTGCGCATGGTGACTGTTGTATTCAATCCCGATGGAATTTCTGTGTTTTATCATTACTCTGATAGTCCATAGATTACAGAATGCCACCAGATGGGATACGAAACTACTACTGGACTTCCAGGGAACGATCAAAGCGTAGACTCTTTGAGACATTACTCCCATGGAGGAAAGTGCGCATGTTGTCTGTTGTATTCAAACCCGATGCCATTTCTGTGTTCCATCAACACTCTGATAGTCCACAGATTACAGAATGCCACCAAATGTGGATCGGAAACTACTACTGGTCTTCCAGGGAACGATCAAAGCGGAGATTGTTTCAGACGTTACTCCCATGGAGGAAATTGCGGATGGTGACTGTAGTATTCAATCCCGATGCAATTTCTTTGTTTCATCAACACTCTGATAGTCCACAGAATACAGATTGTCTCCAGATGTGCATCGGAAACTACTACTGGTCTTCCTGGGAACGATCAAAGCGTAGACTGTACCAGACATTACTCCCATTGAGGAAACTGTGGCTTATGACAGTTGTATTCACACCCGATGCAATTTCTGTGTTTCGCCAACACTTTGAAGGTCCACAGATTACAGAATGCCTCCAGATGTGCATCGGAAACTACTACTGGTCTTCCAGGGAACGATCAAAACGTACACTGTTTTAGACATTATTCCCATGGAGAAAAGTGCGGATTGTGACTTTTGTATTCAATCCCGATGCAATTTCTGTGTTTCATCAACACTCTGATAGTCCACAGATTACAGAATGCCACCAGTTATTCATCGGAAACCACTACTGGTCTTCCAGGGAACGATCAAAGCGTAGACTGTTTGGGACATTATTCCCATGGAGGAAAGTGCGCATGGTGACTGTTGTATTTTAACCCGTTGCCATTTCTGTGTTTCATCAACACTCTGATAGTCCACAGATTACAGAATGCCACCAAATGTGCATGGGAAACTACTACTGGTCTTCCAGGGAACGATCAAAGAGTAGACTGTCTGAGATATGACTCCCGTGGAGGAAAGTGCGCATTGTGACTGTTGTATTCAATCCCGATGCATTTTCTGTGTTACAGCAACACTCTGATAGTCCACAGATTACAAAATGCCACCAGATGTGCATGGGAAACTACTACTGGCCTTCCAGGGAACGATCAATGCGTAGACTGTTCGTGACATTACTCCCATGGAGGAAAGTGCGCAAGGTGACTGTTGTATTGAATCCCGGTGCTATTTCTGTGTTTCATCAACGCTCTGTTAGTCCACAGATTAGAGAATGCCACCAGATGTTCATCGGAAACTACTACTGGTCCTCCAGGGAACGATCAAAGCGTAGACTGTTTGAGAATTACGCCCATGGAGGAAAGTGCGCATGGTGACTGTTGTATATAATCCCGATGGAATTTCTGTGTTTTATCAATACTCTGATAGTCCAAATATTACAGAATACCTCCAGATGTGCATCGGAAACTACTACTGGTATTCCAGGGAACGATCAACGCGTAGACTGTTTGAGACATTACTCCCATGGAGGAAAGTGCGCATGGTGACTGTTGTATTCAATCCCGATGCTATTTTTGTGTTTCATCAACACTCTGATAGTCCACAGATTACAGAATACCTCCAGATGTGCATCGGAAATTACTACTGGTCTTCCAGGGAACGATCAAATCGTAGACTGTTTGAGACATTACTACCGTGGAGGAAAGTGCGCATGGTGACTGTTGTTATCAATCCCGATGCAATTTCTGTGTTTCATCAACACTCTGATAGTTTATAGATTACAGAATGCCCCCGGATTTGCATCGGAAACTACTACTGGTCTTCCAGGGAACGATCAAAGCGTAAACTCTTTGAGACATTACTCCCATGGAGGAAAGTGCGCATGGTGACTGTTGTATTCAATCCCGATGCAATTTCTGTGTTTCATCAACACTCAGATAGTCCACAGATTGCAGAATGCCTCCTGATGTGCATCGGAAACTACTACTGGTCTTCCAGGGGACGATCAAAGCGTAGACTGTTTGAGAATTACGCCCATGGAGGAAAGTGCGCATGGTGACTGTTGTATATAATCCCGATGGAATTTCTGTGTTTTATCAATACTCTGATAGTCCAAATATTACAGAATACCTCCAGATGTGCATCGGAAACTACTACTGGTATTCCAGGGAACGATCAACGCGTAGACTGTTTGAGACATTACTCCCATGGAGGAAAGTGCGCATGGTGACTGTTGTATTCAATCCCGATGCTATTTTTGTGTTTCATCAACACTCTGATAGTCCACAGATTACAGAATACCTCCAGATGTGCATCGGAAATTACTACTGGTCTTCCAGGGAACGATCAAATCGTAGACTGTTTGAGACATTACTACCGTGGAGGAAAGTGCGCATGGTGACTGTTGTTATCAATCCCGATGCAATTTCTGTGTTTCATCAACACTCTGATAGTTTATAGATTACAGAATGCCCCCGGATTTGCATCGGAAACTACTACTGGTCTTCCAGGGAACGATCAAAGCGTAAACTCTTTGAGACATTACTCCCATGGAGGAAAGTGCGCATGTTGTCTGTTGTATTCAAACCCGATGCCATTTCTGTGTTCCATCAACACTCTGATAGTCCACAGATTACAGAATGCCACCAAATGTGGATCGGAAACTACTACTGGTCTTCCAGGGAACGATCAAAGCGGAGATTGTTTCAGACGTTACTCCCATGGAGGAAATTGCGGATGGTGACTGTAGTATTCAATCCCGATGCAATTTCTTTGTTTCATCAACACTCTGATAGTCCACAGAATACAGATTGTCTCCAGATGTGCATCGGAAACTACTACTGGTCTTCCTGGGAACGATCAAAGCGTAGACTGTACCAGACATTACTCCCATTGAGGAAACTGTGGCTTATGACAGTTGTATTCACACCCGATGCAATTTCTGTGTTTCGCCAACACTTTGAAGGTCCACAGATTACAGAATGCCTCCAGATGTGCATCGGAAACTACTACTGGTCTTCCAGGGAACGATCAAAACGTACACTGTTTTAGACATTATTCCCATGGAGAAAAGTGCGGATTGTGACTTTTGTATTCAATCCCGATGCAATTTCTGTGTTTCATCAACACTCTGATAGTCCACAGATTACAGAATGCCACCAGTTATTCATCGGAAACCACTACTGGTCTTCCAGGGAACGATCAAAGCGTAGACTGTTTGGGACATTATTCCCATGGAGGAAAGTGCGCATGGTGACTGTTGTATTTTAACCCGTTGCCATTTCTGTGTTTCATCAACACTCTGATAGTCCACAGATTACAGAATGCCACCAAATGTGCATGGGAAACTACTACTGGTCTTCCAGGGAACGATCAAAGAGTAGACTGTCTGAGATATGACTCCCGTGGAGGAAAGTGCGCATTGTGACTGTTGTATTCAATCCCGATGCATTTTCTGTGTTACAGCAACACTCTGATAGTCCACAGATTACAAAATGCCACCAGATGTGCATGGGAAACTACTACTGGCCTTCCAGGGAACGATCAATGCGTAGACTGTTCGTGACATTACTCCCATGGAGGAAAGTGCGCAAGGTGACTGTTGTATTGAATCCCGGTGCTATTTCTGTGTTTCATCAACGCTCTGTTAGTCCACAGATTAGAGAATGCCACCAGATGTTCATCGGAAACTACTACTGGTCCTCCAGGGAACGATCAAAGCGTAGACTGTTTGAGAATTACGCCCATGGAGGAAAGTGCGCATGGTGACTGTTGTATATAATCCCGATGGAATTTCTGTGTTTTATCAATACTCTGATAGTCCAAATATTACAGAATACCTCCAGATGTGCATCGGAAACTACTACTGGTATTCCAGGGAACGATCAACGCGTAGACTGTTTGAGACATTACTCCCATGGAGGAAAGTGCGCATGGTGACTGTTGTATTCAATCCCGATGCTATTTTTGTGTTTCATCAACACTCTGATAGTCCACAGATTACAGAATACCTCCAGATGTGCATCGGAAATTACTACTGGTCTTCCAGGGAACGATCAAATCGTAGACTGTTTGAGACATTACTACCGTGGAGGAAAGTGCGCATGGTGACTGTTGTTATCAATCCCGATGCAATTTCTGTGTTTCATCAACACTCTGATAGTTTATAGATTACAGAATGCCCCCGGATTTGCATCGGAAACTACTACTGGTCTTCCAGGGAACGATCAAAGCGTAAACTCTTTGAGACATTACTCCCATGGAGGAAAGTGCGCATGGTGACTGTTGTATTCAATCCCGATGCAATTTCTGTGTTTCATCAACACTCAGATAGTCCACAGATTGCAGAATGCCTCCTGATGTGCATCGGAAACTACTACTGGTCTTCCAGGGGACGATCAAAGCGTAGACTGTTTGAGACATTACTCCGTGGAGGAAAGTGCGCATGGTGACTGTTGTATTCAATTACGATGCAATTTCTGTGTTTCATCAACACTCAGATAGTCCACAGATTACAGAATGCCTCCAGATGTGCATCGGAAACTAATACTGGTCTTCCAGGAAACGATCAACGCGTAGACTGTTTGAGACATTACTCCCATGGAGGAAAGTGCGCATGGTGACTGTTGTATTCAAACCCGATGCCATTTCTGTGTTTCATCAACACTCTGATAGTCCACAGATTACAGAATGCCACCAGATGTGCATCGGAAACTACTACTGGTCTTCCAGGGAACGATCAAAGCGTAGTTTGTTGCAAACGTTACTCCCATGGAGGAAATTGCGGATGGTGACTGTTGTATTCAATTCCGATGCAATTTCTGTGTTTCATCAACACTCTGATAGTCCACAGAATACAGATTGTCTCCAGATGTGCATCGGAAACTACTACTGGTCTTCCAGGGAACGATCAAAGCGTAGACTGTTTGAGACATTACTCCCATGAAAAAAATTGTGCATGGTGACTGTTGTATTCAATCCCGATGCAATTTCTGTGTTTCATCAACACTCAGATAGTCCACAGATTACAGAATGCCTCCAGATGTGCATCGGAAACTACTACTGGTCTTCCAGGGAACGATCAAAGCGTAGACTGTTTTAGACATTATTCCCATGGAGAAAAGTGCGGATTGTGACTGTTGTATTCAATCCCGATGCAATTTCTGTGTTTCATGAACACCCTGATAGTCCACAGATTACAAAATGCCACCAGATGTGCATGGGAAACTACTACTGGTCTTCCAGGGAACGATCAATGCGTTGACTGTTCGTGACATTACTCCCACGGAGGAAAGTGCGCAAGGTGACTGTTGTATTGAATCACGATGCTATTTCTGTGTTTCATCAACGCTCTGGTAGTCCACAGATTACAGAATTACTACTACTGGTCCTCCAGGGAACGATCAAATCGTAGACTGTTTGAGAATTACGCCCATGGAGGAAAGTGCGCATGGTGACTGTTGTATTCAATCCCGATGGAGTTTCTGTGTTTTATCAATACTCTGATAGTCCACATATTACAGAATACCTCCAGATGTGCATCGGAAACTACTACTGGTATTCTAGGGAACGATCAACGCGTAGACTGTTTGAGACATTACTCCCATGGAGGAAAGTGCGCATGGTGACTGTTGTATTCAATCCCGATGCAATTTTTGTGTTACATCAACACTCTGATAGTCCACAGATCACAGAATGCCACCAGATGTGCATCGGAAACTACTACTGGTCTTCCAGGGAGCGATGAAAGCGTAGATTGTTTCAGACGTTACTCCCATGGGGGAAATTGCGGATGGTGACTGTTGTATTCAATCCCGATGCAATTTTTGTGTTTCATCATCACTCTGATAGTCCACAGAATACAGATTGTCTCCAGATGTGCATCGGAAACTACTACTGGTCTTCCTGGGAACGATCAAATCGTAGTCTGTACCAGACATTACTCTTATTGAGGAAACTGTAGATTATGACAGTTGTATTCACTCCCGATGCAATTTCTGTGGCTCATCAACACTTTGAAGGTCCACAGATTACAGAATGTCTCCAGATGTGCATCGGAAGCTACTACTGGTCTTCCAAGGAACGATCGACGCGTAGACTGTTTTAGACATTATTCCCATCAAGAAAAGTGCGGATTGTGACTGTTGTATTCAATCCCGATGCAATTTCTGTCTTTCATCAACACTCTGATGGTCCACAGATTACAAAATGCCACCAGATAGGCATCGGAAACTACTACTGGCCTTCCAGGGAACGATCAATGCGTAGACTCTTAGTGACATTACTCCCATGGAGGAAAGTGCGCATGGTGACTGTTGTATTCAATCTCGATGCAATTACTGTGTTTCATCAACACTCTGACAGTCTACAGAATACAGAATGCCACCAGATGTGCATCGGAAACTACTACTGGTCTTCCAGGGAACAATCAAAGCGTAGACTGTTTGAGACATTACTCCCATGGAGGAAAGTTCGCATGGTGAATGTTGTATTCAAACCCGATGCCATTTCTGTGTTTCATCAACACTCTGATAGTCCACAGATTACAGAATGACACCAGATGTGCATCGGAAACTACTACTGGTCCTCCAGGGAACGATCAAAGCGTAGACTGTTTGAGAATTACGCCCATGGAGGAAAGTGCGCATGGTGACTGTTGTATTCAATCCCGATGGAATTTCTGTGTTTTATCAATACTCTGATAGTCCACATATTACAGAACACCTCCAGATGTGCATCGGAAACTACTACTGGTAATCTAGGGAAGAATCAACACGTAGACTGTTTGAGACATTACTCCCATGGAAGAAAGTGCGCATGGTGACTGTTGTATTCAATCCCGATGCAATTTTTGTGTTACATCAACACTCTGATAGTCCACAGATCACAGAATGCCACCAGATGAGCATCGGAAACTACTACTGGTCTTCCAGGGAGCGATGAAAGCGTAGATTGTTTCAGACGTTACTCCCATGGAGGAAATTGCGGATGGTGACTGTTGTATTCAATCCCGATGCAATTTCTGTGTTTCATCAAGACTCTGATAGTCCACAGAATACAGATTGTCTCCAGATGTGCATCGGAAACTACTACTGGTCTTCCTGGGAACGATCAAATCGTAGTCTGTACCAGACATTACTCTTATTGAGGAAACTGTAGATTATGACAGTTGTATTCACTCCCGATGCAATTTCTGTGTCTCATCAACACTTTGAAGGTCCACAGATTACAGAATGTCACTAGATGTGCATCGGAAGCTACTACTGGTCTTCCAGGGAACGATCGACGCGTAGACTGTTTTAGACATTATTCCCATGGAGAAAAAAGCAGATTGTGACTGTTGTATTCAATCCCGATGCAATTTCTGTG
The DNA here is from genome assembly GCF_023897955.1 of Schistocerca gregaria. Classification (NCBI taxonomy): domain Eukaryota; kingdom Metazoa; phylum Arthropoda; class Insecta; order Orthoptera; family Acrididae; genus Schistocerca; species Schistocerca gregaria. Next base: position 16,677,425 of record NC_064926.1, on the reverse strand, counting down.
TTTCATCAACACTCTGATAGTCCACAGATTACAAAATGCCACCAGATAGGCATCGGAAACTACTACTGGCCTTCCAGGGAACGATCAATGCGTACACTCTTAGTGACATTACTCCCATGGAGGAAAGTGCGCATGGTGACTGTTGTATTCAATCTCGATGCAATTACTGTGTTTCATCAACACTCTGACAGTCTACAGATTACAGAATGCCACCAGATGTGCATCGGAAACTACTACTGGTCTTCCAGGGAACAATCAAAGCGTAGACTGTTTGAGACATTACTCCCATGGAGGAAAGTGCGCGTGGTGAATGTTGTATTCAAACCCGATGCCATTTCTGTGTTTCATCAACACTCTGATAGTCCGCAGATTACAGAATGCAACCAGATGTGCATCGGAAACTACTACTGGTCTTCCAGGGAACGATCAAAGCGTAGATTGTTTGAGACATTATTCCCATGGAGGAAAGTGCGCATGGTGACTGTTGTATTCAAACCCGATGTCATTTCTGTGTTTCATCAACACTCTGATAGTCCACAGATTACAGAATGCCACCAGATGTGCATCGGAAACTACTACTGGTCTTCCAGGGAACGATCAAAGCGTAGATTGTTTCAGACGTTACTCCCATGGAGGAAATTGCGGATGGTGACTGTTGTATTCAAACCCGATGCAATATCTGTGTTTCATCAACACTCTGATAGTCCACAGAATACAGATTGTCTCCAGATGTGCATCGGAAACTACTACTGGTCTTCCTGGGAACGATCAAATCGTAGTCTGTACCAGACATTACTCTTATTGAGGAAACTGTGGATTATGACAGTTGTATTCACTCGTGATGCAATTTCTGTGTCTCATCAACACTTTGAAGGTCCACAGATTACAGAATGCCTCCAGATGTGCATCGGAAGCTACTACTGGTCTTCCAGGGAACGATCAAAGCGTAGACTGTTTTAGACATTATTCCCATGGAGAAAAGTGCGGATTGTGAGTGTTGTATTCAATCCCGATGCAATTTCTGTGTTTCATCAACACTCTGATAGTCCACAGATTACAAAATGCCATCAGATGTGCATCGGAAACTACTACTGGTCTTCCAGAGAACGATCAAAGCGTAGACTGACTGAGAGATTACTCCCATGGAGGAAAGTGCGCAAGGTGACTGTTGTATTGAATCCCGATGCTATTTCTGTGTTTCATCAACGCTCTGTTAGTCCACAGATTACAGAATGCCACCAGATGTGCATCGGAAACTACTACTGGTCCTCCAGGGAACGATCAAAGCGTAGACTGTTTGAGAATTACGCCCATGGAGGAAAGAGCGCCTGGTGACTGTTGTATACAATCCCGATGGAATTTCTGTGTTTTATCAATACTCTGATACTCCACATAGTACAGAATACCCCCAGATGTGCATCGGAAACTACTACTGGTATTCCAGGGAACGATCAACGCGTAGACTGTTTGAGACATTACTCATATGGAGGAAAGTGCGCATGGTGACTGTTGTATTCAATCCCGATGCAATTTCTTTGTTACATCAACACTCTGATAGTCCACAGATTACAGAATGCCTCCAGATGTGCATCGGAAATTACTACTGGTCTTCCAGGGAACGATCAAAGCGTAGACTGTTTGAGACATTACTCCCATGGAGGAAAGTGCGCATGTTGTCTGTTGTATTCAAACCCGATGCCATTTCTGTGTTTCATCAACACACTGATAGTCCACATATTACAGAATGCCACAAAATGTGCATCGGAAACTACTACTCGTCTTCCAGGGAACGATCAAAGCGGAGATTGTTTCAGACGTTACTCCCATGGAGGAAATTGCGGATGGTGACTGTTGTATTCAATCCCGATGCAATATCTTTGTTTCATCAACACTCTGATAGTCCACAGAATACAGATTGTCTCCAGATGTGCATCGGAAACTACTACTGGTCTTCCTGGGAACGATCAAAGCGTAGACTGTACCAGACATTACTCCCATTGAGGAAAATGTGGATTATGACAGTTGTATTCACTCCCGATGCAATTTCTGTGTTTCATCAACACTTTGAAGGTCCACAGATTACAGAATGCCTCCAGATGTGCATCGGAAACTACTACTGGTCTTCCAGGGAACGATCAAAACGTACACTGTTTTAGACATTATTCCCATGGAGAAAAGTGCGGATTGTGACTGTTGTATTCAATCCCGATGCAATTTCTGTGTTTCATAAACACTCTGATAGTCCACAGATTACAGAATGCCACCAGATGTGCATCGGAAACTACTACTGGTATTCCAGGGAACGATCAAAGAGTAGACTGTTTGAGATATCACTCCCGTGGAGGAAAGTGCGCATTGTGACTGTTGTATTCAATCCCGATGCATTTTCTGTGTTACATCAACACTCTGATAGTCGACAGATAACAGAATGCCACCTGTTGTTCATCGGAAACCACTACTGGTCCTCCAGGGAACGATCAAAGCGTAGACTGTTTGAGACATTACTCCCATGGAGGAAAGTGCACATGGTGACTCTTGTATTCAATCCCGATGCAATTTCTGTGTTTCATGAACACTCTGATAGTCCACAGATTACAAAATGCCACCAGATGTGCATGGGAAACTACTACTGGTCTTCCAGGGAACGATCAATGCGTAGACTGTTCGTGACATTACTCCCATGGAGGAAAGTGCGCAAGGTGACTGTTGTATTGAATCCCGATGCTATTTCTGTGTTTCATCAACGCTCTGTTAGTCCACAGATTAGAGAATGCCACCAGATGTGCATCGGAAACTACTACTGGTCCTCCAGGGAACGATCAAAGCGTAGACTGTTTGAGAATTACGCCCATGGAGGAAAGTGCGCATGGTGACTGTTGTATACAATCCCGATGGAATTTCTGTGTTTTATCAATACTCCGATAGTCCACATATTACAGAATACCTCCAGATGTGCATCGGAAACTACTACTGGTATTCCAGGTAACGATCAACGCGTAGACTGTTTGAGACATTACTCCCATGGAGGAAAGTGCGCATGGTGACTGTTGTATTCAATCCCGATGCAATTTTTGTGTTTCATCAACACTCTGATAGCCCACAGATTACAGAATACCTCCAGATGTGCATCGGAAATTACTACTGGTCTTCCAGGGAACGATCAAATCGTAGACTGTTTGAGACATTACTACCGTGGAGGAAAGTGCGCATGGTGACTGTTGTTATCAATCCCGATGCAATTTCTGTGTTTCATCAACACTCTGATAGTCCATAGATTACAGAATGCCACCGGATTTGCATCGGAAACTACTACTGGTCTTCCAGGGAACGATCAAAGCGTAGACTATTTGAGACATTACTCCCATGGAGGAAAGTGCTCATGGTGACTGTTGTATTCAAACCCGATGCAAATTCTGTGTTTCATCAACATTCTGATAGTCCACAGATTACAGATAGCCTCCAGATGTGCATCGGAAACTACTACTGGTCTTCCTGTGAACGATCAAAGCGTAAACTCTTAGAGACATTACTCCCATGGAGGAAAGTGCGCATGGTGACTGTTGTATTCAATCCCGATGCAATTTCTGTGTTTCATCAAAACTCAGATAGTCCACAGATTGCAGAATGCCTCCAGATGTGCATCGGAAACTACTACTGGTCTTCCAGGGAACGATCAAAGCGTAGACTGTTTGACACATTACTCCCGTGGAGGAAAGTGCGCATGGTGACTGTTGTATTCAATTACGATGCAATTTCTGTTTTTCATCAACACTCAGATAGTCCACAGATTACAGAACGCCTCCAGATGTGAATCGGAAACTAATACTGGTCCTCCAGGGAACGATCAAAGCGTAGACTGTTTGAGAATTACGCCCATGGAGGAAAGTGTGCATGGTGACTGTTGTATACAATCCCGATGGAATTTCTGTGTTTTATCAATACTCTGATAGTCCACATATTACAGAATACCTCCAGATGTGCATCGGAAATTACTACTGGCCTCCAGGGAACGATCAAATCGTAGACTGTTTGAGACATTACTCCCATGGAGAAAAGTGCGGATTGTGAGTGTTGTATTCAATCCCGATGCAATTTCTGTGTTTCATCAACACTCTGATAGTCCACAGATTACAAAATGCCACCAGATAGGCATCGGAAACTACTACTGGCCTTCCAAGGAACGATCAATGCGTAGACTGTTAGTGACATAACTCCCATGGAGGAAAGTGCGCATACTTACTGTTGTATTCAATCCCGATGCAATATCTGTGTCTCATCAACACTCTGATAGTCCACAGATTACAGAATGCCATCAAATGTGCATCGGAAACTACTACTGGTCTTCCAGAGAACGATCAAAGCGTAGACTGACTGAGAGATTACTCCCACGGAGGAAAGTGCGCAAGGTGACTGTTGTATTGAATCCCGATGCTATTTCTGCGTTTAATCAACGCTCTGTTAGTCCACAGATTACAGAATGCCACCAGATGTGCATCGGAAACTACTACTGGTCCTCCAGGGAACGATCAAAGCGTAGACTGTTTGAGAATTACGCCCATGGAGGAAAGTGCGCATGGTGACTGTTGTATTCAATACCGATGCAATTTTTTTGTTACATCAACACTCTGATAGACCACAGATTACAGAATGCCTCCAGATGTGCATCGGAAATTACTACTGGTCTTCCAGGGAACGATCAAATCGTAGACTGTTTGAGACTTTACTCCCGTGGAGGAAAGGGCGCATGGTGACTGTTGTTATCAATCACGATGCAATTTCTGTGTTTCATCAACACTCTGATAGTCCATAGATTACAGAATGCCACCGGATGGGCATCGGAAACTACTACTGGTCTTCCAGGGAACGATCAAAGCGTAGACTATTTGAGACATTACTCCCATGGAGGAAAGTGCGCATGGTGATTGTTGTATTCAAACCCGATGCTAATTCTGTGTTTCATCAACATTCTGATAGTCCACAGATTACAGATAGCCTCCAGATGTGCATCGGAAACTACTACTGGTCTTCCTGTGAACGATCAAAGCGTAAACTGTTAGAGACATTACTCCCATGGAGGAAAGTGCGCATGGTGACTGTTGTTATCAATCCCGATGCAATTTCTGTATTTCATCAACACTATGACACTCCACAGATTACAGAATGCCCCCAGATGTGCATCGGAAACTACGACTGGTCTTCCAGGGAACGATCAAAGCGTAGACTGTTTGAGACATTACTCCCATGGAGGAAAGTGCGCATGGTGATTGTTGTATTCAAGCCAGATGCCATTTCTGTGTTTCATCAACACTCTGATAGTCTACAGATTACAGAATGCCACCAGATGTGCATCGGAAACTACTACTGGTCTTCCAGGGACCGATCAAAGCGTAGACTGTTTGAGACATTACTCCCATGAAGAAAATTGTGCATGGTGACTGTTGTAATTCAATCCCGATGCAATTTCTGTGTTTCATCAACACTTAGATAGTCCACAGATTACAGAATGCCTCCAGATGTGCATCGGAAACTACTACTGGTCTTCCAGGGAACGATCAAAACGTACACTGTTTTAGACATTATTCCCATGGAGAAAAGTGCGGATTGTGACTGTTGTATTCACTCCCGATGCAATTTCTGTGTTTCATCAACACTCTGATAGTCCACAGAATACAGATTGTCTCCAGATGTGCATCGGAAACTACTACTGGTCTTCCTGGGAACGATCAAATCGTAGTCTGTACCAGACATTACTCTTATTGAGGAAACTGTAGATTATGACAGTTGTATTCACTCCCGATTCAATTTCTGTGTCTCATCAACACTTTGAAGGTCCACAGACTACAGAATGCCTCCAGATGTGCATCGGAAACTACTGCTGGTCATCCAGGGAACGATCAAAGCGTAGACTGTTTTAGACATTATTCCCATGGAGAAAAGTGCGGATTGTGACTGTTGTATTCAATCCCGATGCAATTTCTGTATTTCATCAACACTCTGATGGTCCACTGATTACAGAATGCCACCAGATGTGCATCGGAAACTACTACCGGTCTTCCAGGGAACGATCAAAGCGTAGAATGTTTCAGACGTTACTCCCATGGAGGAAATTGCGGATGGTGACTGTTGTATTCAATCGCGATGCAATTTCTGTGTTTCATCAACACTCTGATAGTCCACAGAATACAGATTGTCTCCAGATGTGCATCGGAAACTACTACTGGTCTTCCTGGGAACGATCAAATCGTAGTATGTACCAGACATTACTCTTATTGAGGAAACTGTAGATTATGACAGTTGTATTCACTCCCGATGCAATTTCTGTGTTTCATCAACACTTTGAAGGTCAACAGATTACAGAATGCCTCCAGATGTGCATCGGAAACTACTACTGGCCTTCCAGGGAACGATCAAAACGTACACTGTTTTAGACATTATTCCCATGGAGAAAAGTGCGGATTGTGACTGTTGTATTCAATCCCGATGCAATTTCTGTGTTTCATCAACACTCTGATAGTCCACAGATTACAGAATGCCACCAGATGTGCATCGGAAACTACTACTGGTATTCCAGCGAACGATCAAAGAGTAGACTGTTTGAGATATCACTCCCGTGGAGGAAAGTGCGCATGGTGACTGTTGTATTCAATCCCGATGCATTTTCTGTCTTACATCAACACTCTGATAGTCGACAGATAACAGAATGCCACCTGTTGTTCATCGGAAACCACTACTGGTCTTCCAGGGAACGATCAAAGCGTAGACTGTTTGAGACATTACTCCCATGGAGGAAAGTGCACATGGTGACTCTTGTATTCAATCCCGATGCAATTTCTGTGTTTCATGAACACTCTGATAGTCCACAGATTACAAAATGCCACCAGATGTGCATGGGAAACTACTACTGGTCTTCCAGGGAACGATCAATGCGTAGACTGTTCGTGACATTACTCCCATGGAGGAAAGTGCGCAAGGTGACTGTTGTATTGAATCCCGATGCTATTTCTGTGTTTCATCAACGCTCTGTTAGTCCACAGATTAGAGAATGCCACCAGATGTGCATCGGAAACTACTACTGGTCCTCCAGGGAACGATCAAAGCGTAGACTGTTTGAGAATTACGCCCATGGAGGAAAGTGCGCATGGTGACTGTTGTATACAATCCCGATGGAATTTCTGTGTTTTATCAATACTCTGATAGTCCACATATTACAGAATACCTCCAGATGTGCATCGGAAACTACTACTGGTATTCCAGGGAACGATCGGCGCGTAGACTGTTTTAGACATTATTCCCATGGAGAAAAGTGCGGATTGTGAGTGTTGTATTCAATCCCGATGCAATTTCTGTGTTTCATCAACACTCTGATAGTCCACAGATTACAAAATGCCACCAGATAGGCATCGGAAACTACTACTGGCCTTCCAGGGAACGATCAATGCGTAGACTCTTAGTGACATTACTCCCATGGAGTAAAGTGCGCATGGTGACTGTTGTATTCAATCTCGATGCAATTTCTGTGTTTTATCAACACTCTGACAGTCTACAGATTACAGAATGCCACCAGATGTGCATCGGAAACCACTACTGGTCTTCCAGGGAACAATCAAAGCGTAGACTCTTTGAGACATTACTCCCGTGGAGGAAAGGGCGCATGGTGACTGTTGTTATCAATCACGATGCAATTTCTGTGTTTCATCAACACTCTGATAGTCCATAGATTACAGAATGCCACCGGATGGGCATCGGAAACTACTACTGGTCTTCCAGGGAACGATCAAATCGTAGACTATTTGAGACATTACTCCCATGGAGGAGAGTGCGCATGGTGATTGTTGTATTCAAACCCGATGCTAATTCTGTGTTTCATCAACATTCTGATAGTCCACAGATTACAGATAGCCTCCAGATGTGCATCGGAAACTACTACTGGTCTTCCTGTGAACGATCAAAGCGTAAACTGTTAGAGACATTACTCCCATGGAGGAAAGTGCGCATGGTGACTGTTGTTATCAATCCCGATGCAATTTCTGTGTTTCATCAACACTATGACACTCCACAGATTACAGAATGCCCCCAGATGTGCATCGGAAACTACTACTGGTCTTCCAGGGAACGATCAAAGCGTAGACTGTTTGAGACATTACTCCCATGGAGGAAAGTGCGCATGGTGATTTTTGTATTCAAGCCAGATGCCATTTCTGTGTTTCATCAACACTCTGATAGTCTACAGATTACAGAATGCCACCAGATGTGCATCGAAAACTACTACTGGTCTTCCAGGGAACGATCAAAGCGTAGACTGTTTGAGACATTACTCCCATGAAGAAAATTGTGCATGGTGACTGTTGAATTCAATCACGATGCAATTTCTGTGTTTCATCAACACTCTGATAGTCCATAGATTACAGAATGCCACCGGATGGGCATCGGAAACTACTACTGGTCTTCCAGGGAACGATCAAATCGTAGACTATTTGAGACATTACTCCCATGGAGGAAAGTGCGCATGGTGACTGTTGTATTCAATCTCGATGCAATTTCTGTGTTTTATCAACACTCTGACAGTCTACAGATTACAGAATGCCACCAGATGTGCATCGGAAACCACTACTGGTCTTCCAGGGAACAATCAAAGCGTAGACTCTTTGAGACATTACTCCCGTGGAGGAAAGTGCGCATGGTGACTGTTGTTATCAATCCCGAGGCAGTTTCTGTGTTTCATCAACACTCTGATAGTGCATAGATTACAGAATGCCACCAGATGGGATCGGAAACTACTACTGGTCTTCCAGGGAACGATCAAAGCGTAGACTGTTTGAGACATTACTCACATGGAGGAAAGTGCGCATGTTGTCTGTTGTAATCAAACCCGATGCCATTTCTGTGTTTCATCAACACTCTGATAGTCCACAGATTACAGAATGCCACCAAACGTGCATCGGAAACTACTAGTGGTCTTCCAGGGAACGATCAAAGCGGAGATTGTTTCAGACGTTACTCAGATGGAGGAAATTGCGGATGGTGAGTGTTGTATTCAATCCCGATGCAATTTCTTTGTTTCATCAACACTCTGATAGTCCACAGAATACAGATTTTCTCCAGATGTGCATCGGAAACTACTACTGGTCTTCCTGGGAACGATCAAAGCGTAGACTGTAACAGACATTACTCCCATTGAGGAAACTGTATATTATGACAGTTGTATTCACTCCCGATGCAATTTCTGTGTTTCATCAACACTTTGAAGGTCCACAGATTACAGAATGCCTCCAGATGTGCATCGGAAACTACTACTGGTCTTCCAGGGAACGATCAAAACGTACACTGTTTTAGACATTATTCCCATGGAGAAAAGTGCGGATTGTGACTGTTGTATTCAATCCCGATGCAATTTCTGTGTTTCATCAACACTCTGATAGTCCACAGATTACAGAATGCCACCAGATGTGCATCGGAAACTACTACTGGTATTCCTGCGAACGATCAAAGAGTAGACTGTTTGAGATATCACTCCCGTGGAGGAAAGTGCGCATGGTGACTGTTGTATTCAATCCCGATGCATTTTCTGTGTTACATCAACACTCTGATAGTCGACAGATAACAGAATGCCACCTGTTGTTCATCGGAAACCACTACTGGTCTTCCAGGGAACGATCAAAGCGTAGACTGTTTGAGACATTACTCCCATGGAGGATAGTGCACATGGTGACTCTTGTATTCAATCCCGATGCAATTTCTGTGTCTCATGAACACTCTGATAGTCCACAGATTACAAAATGCCACCAGATGTGCATGGGAAACTACTACTGGTCTTCCAGGGAACGATCAATGCGTAGACTGTTCGTGACATTACTCCCATGGAGGAAAGTGCGCAAGGTGACTGTTGTATAGAATCCCGATGCTATTTCTGTGTTTCATCAACGCTCTGTTAGTCCACAGATTAGAGAATGCCACCAGATGTGCATCGGAAACTACTACTGGTCCTCCAGGGAACGATCAAAGCGTAGACTGTTTGAGAATTACGCCCATGGAGGAAAGTGCGCATGGTGACTGTTGTATACAATCCCGATGGAATTTCTGTGTTTTATCAATACTCTGATAGTCCACATATTACAGAATACCTCCAGATGTGCATCGGAAACTACTACTGGTATTCCAGGGAACGATCAACGCGTAGACTGTTTGAGACATTACTACCATGGAGGAAAGTGCGCATGGTGACTGTTGTATTCAATCCCGATGCAATTTTTGTGTTTCATCAACACTCTGATAGTCCACAGATTACAGAATGCTTCCAGATGTGCATCGGAAACTACTACTGGTCTTCCAGGGAACGATCAAAACGTACATTGTTTTAGACATTATTCCCATGGAGAAAAGTGCGGATTGTGACTGTTGTATTCACTCCCGATGCAATTTCTGTGTTTCATCAACACTCTGATAGTCCACAGAATACAGATTGTCTCCAGATGTGCATCGGAAACTACTACTGGTCTTCCTGGGAACGATCAAATCGTAGTCTGTACCAGACATTACTCTTATTGAGGAAACTGTAGATTATGACAGTTGTATTCACTCCCGATTCAATTTCTGTGTCTCATCAACACTTTGAAGGTCCACAGACTACAGAATGCCTCCAGATGTGCATCGGAAACTACTACTGGTCTTTCAGGGAACGATCAAAGCGTAGACTGTTTTAGACATTATTCCCATGGAGAAAAGTGCGGATTGTGACTGTTGTATTCAATCCCGATGCAATTTCTGTATTTCATCAACACTCTGATGGTCCACAGATTACAGAATGCCACCAGATGTGCATCGGAAACTACTACTGGTCTTCCAGGGAACGATCAAAGCGTAGATTGTTTCAGACGTTACTCCCATGGAGGAAATTGCGGATGGTGACTGTTGTATTCAATCGCGATGCAATTTCTGTGTTTCATCAACACTCTGATAGTCCACAGAATACAGATTGTCTCCAGATGTGCATCGGAAACAACTACTGGTCTTCCTAGGAACGATCAAATCGTAGTATGTACCAGACATTACTCTTATTGAGGAAACTGTAGATTATGACAGTTGTATTCACTCCCGATGCAATTTCTGTGTCTCATCAACACTTTGAAGGTCCACAGATTACAGATTGCCTCCAGATGTGCATCGGAAGCTACTACTGGTCTTCCAGGGAACGATCGACGCGTAGACTGTTTTAGACATTATTCCCATGGAGAAAAGTGCGGATTGTGACTGTTGTATTCAATCCCGATGCAATTTCTGTGTTTCATCAACACTCTGATAGTCCACAGATTACAAAATGCCACCAGATAGGCATCGGAAACTACTACTGGCCTTCCAGGGAACGATCAATGCGTGGACTCTTAGTGACATTACTCCCATGGAGTAAAGTGCGCATGGTGACTGTTGTATTCAATCTCGATGCAATTTCTGTGTTTCATCAACACTCTGACAGTCTACAGATTACAGAATGCCACCAGATGTGCATCGGAAACCACTACTGGTCTTCCTGGGAACAATCATAGCGTAGACTCTTTGAGACATTACTCCCGTGGAGGAAAGGGCGCATGGTGACTGTTGTTATCAATCACGATGCAATTTCTGTGTTTCATCAACACTCTGATAGTCCATAGATTACAGAATGCCACCGGATGGGCATCGGAAACTACTACTGGTCTTCCAGGGAACGATCAAATCGTAGACTATTTGAGACATTACTCCCATGGAGGAAAGTGCGCATGGTGATTGTTGTATTCAAACCCGATGCTAATTCTGTGTTTCATCAACATTCTGATAGTCCACAGATTACAGATAGCCTCCAGATGTGCATCGGAAACTACTACTGGTCTTCCTGTGAACGATCAAAGCGTAAACTGTTAGAGACATTACTCCCATGGAGGAAAGTGCGCATGGTGACTGTTGTTATCAATCCCGATGCAATTTCTGTGTTTCATCAACACTATGACACTCCACAGATTACAGAATGCCCCCAGATGTGCATCGGAAACTACTACTGGTCTTCCAGGGAACGATCAAAGCGTAGACTGTTTGAGACATTACTCCCATGGAGGAAAGTGCGCATGGTGATTGTTGTATTCAAGCCAGATGCCATTTCTGTGTTTCATCAACACTCTGATAGTCTACAGATTACAGAATGCCACCAGATGTGCATCGGAAACTACTACTGGTCTTCCAGGGAACGATCAAAGCGTAGACTGTTTGAGACATTACTCCCATGAAGAAAATTGTGCATGGTGACTGTTGTATTCAATCCCGATGCAATTTCTGTGTTTCATCAACACTCAGATAGTCCACAGATTACAGAATGCCTCCAGATGTGCATCGGAAACTACTACTGGTCTTCCAGGGAACGATCAAAACGTACACTCTTTTAGACACTATTCCCATGGAGAAAAGTGCGGATTGTGACTGTTGTATTCACTCCCGATGCAATTTCTGTGTTTCATCAACACTCTGATAGTCCACAGAATACAGATTGTCTCCAGATGTGCATCGGAAACTACTACTGGTCTTCCTGGGAACGATCAAATCGTAGTCTGTACCAGACATTACTCTTATTGAGGAAACTGTAGATTATGACAGTTGTATTCACTCCCGATTCAATTTCTGTGTCTCATCAACACTTTGAAGGTCCACAGACTACAGAATGCCTCCAGATGTGCATCGGAAACTACTACTGGTCTTCCAGGGAACGATCAAAGCGTAGACTGTTTTAGACATTATTCCCATGTAGAAAAGGGCGGATTGTGACTGTTGTATTCAATCCCGATGCAATTTCTGTATTTCATCAACACTCTGATGGTCCACAGATTACAGAATGCCACCAGATGTGCATCGGAAACTACTACCGGTCTTCCAGGGAACGATCAAAGCGTAGATTGTTTCAGACGTTACTCCCATGGAGGAAATTGCGGATGGTGACTGTTGTATTCAATCGCGATGCAATTTCTGTGCTTCATCAACACTCTGATAGTCCACAGAATACAGATTGTCTCCAGATGTGCATCGGAAACTACTACTGGTCTTCCTGGGAACGATCAAATCGTAGTATGTACCAGACATTACTCTTATTGAGGAAACTGTAGATTATGACAGTTGTATTCACTCCCGATGCAATTTCTGTGTCTCATCAACACTTTGAAGCTCCACAGATTACAGATTGCCTCCAGATGTGCATTGGAAGCTACTACTGGTCTTCCAGGGAACGATCGACGCGTAGACTGTTTTAGACATTATTCCCATGGAGAAAAGTGCGGATTGTGGCTGTTGTATTCAATCCCGATGCAATTTCTGTGTTTCATCAACACTCTGATAGTCCACAGATTACAAAATGCCACCAGATAGGCATCGGAAACTACTACTGGCCTTCCAGGGAACGATCAATGCGTAGACTCTTAGTGACATTACTCCCATGGAGGAAAGTGCGCATGGTGATTGTTGTATTCAATCTCGATGCAATTTCTGTGTTTCATCAACACTCTGACAGTCTACAGATTACAGAATGCCACCAGATGTGCATCAGAAACCACTACTGGTCTTCCAGGGAACAATCAAACCGTAGACTCTTTGAGACATTACTCCCGTGGAGGAAAGTGCGCATGGTGACTGTTGTTATCAATCCCGAGGCAGTTTCTGTGTTTCATCAACACTCTGATAGTCCATAGATTACAGAATGCCACCAGATGGGATCGGAAACTGCTACTGGTCTTCCAGGGAACGATCAAAGCGTAGACTGTTTGAGACATTACTCACATGGAGGAAAGTGCGCATGTTGTCTGTTGTATTCAAACCCGATGCCATTTCTGTGTTTCATCAACACTCTGATAGTCCACAGATTACAGAATGCCACCAAATGTGCATCGGAAATTACTACTGGTCTTCCAGGGAATGATCAAAGCGGAGATTGTTTCAGACGTTACTCAGATGGAGGAAATTGCGGATGGTGACTGTTGTATTCAATCCCGATGCAATTTCTTTGTTTCATCAACACTCTGATAGTCCACAGAATACAGATTTTCTCCAGATGTGCATCGGAAACTACTACTGGTCTTCCTGGGAACGATCAAAGCGTAGACTGTAACAGACATTACTCCCATTGAGGAAACTGTATATTATGACAGTTGTATTCACTCCCGATGCAATTTCTGTGTTTCATCAACACTTTGAAGGTCCACAGATTACAGAATGCCTCCAGATGTGCATCGGAAACTACTACTGGTCTTCCAGGGAACGATCAAAACGTACACTGTTTTAGACATTATTCCCATGGAGAAAAGTGCGGATTGTGACTGTTGTATTCAATCCCGATGCAATTTCTGTGTTTCATCAACACTCTGATAGTCCACAGATTACAGAATGCCACCAGATGTGCATCGGAAACTACTTCTGGTATTCCAGCGAACGATCAAAGAGTAGACTGTTTGAGATATCACTCCCGTGGAGGAAAGTGCGCATGGTGACTGTTGTATTCAATCCCGATGCATTTTCTGTGTTACATCAACACTCTGATAGTCCACAGATTAAAAAATGACACCAGATGTGCATGGGAAACTACTACTGGTCTTCCAGGGAACGATCAATGCGTAGACTGTTCGTGACATTACTCCCATGGAGGAAAGTGCGCAAGGTGACTGTTGTATTGAATCCCGATGCTATTTCTGTGTTTCATCAACGCTCTGTTAGTCCACAGATTAGAGAATGCCACCAGATGTGCATCGGAAACTACTACTGGTCCTCCAGGGAACGATCAAAGCGTAGACTGTTTGAGAATTACGCCCATGGAGGAAAGTGCGCATGGTGACTGTTGTATACAATCCCGATGGAATTTCTGTGTTTTATCAATACTCTGATAGTCCACATATTACAGAATACCTCCAGATGTGCATCGGAAACTACTACTGGTATTCCAGGGAACGATCAACGCGTAGACTGTTTGAGACATTACTACCATGGAGGAAAGTGCGCATGGTGACTGTTGTATTCAATCCCGATGCAATTTTTGTGTTTCATCAACACTCTGATAGTCCACAGATTACAGAATACCTCCAGATGTGCATCGGAAATTACTACTGGTCTTCCAGGGAACGATCAAATCGTAGACTGTTTGAGACATTACTACCGTGGAGGAAAGTGCGCATGGTGACAGTTGTTATCAATCCCGATGATATTTCTGTGTTTCATCAACACTCTGATAGTCCATAGATTACAGAATGCCACCGGATTTGCATCGGAAACTACTACTGGTCTTCCAGGGAACGATCAAAGCGTAGACTATTTGAGACATTACTCCCATTGAGGAAAGAGCTCATGGTGACTGTTGTATTCAAACCCGATGCAAATTCTGTGTTTCATCAACATTCTGATAGTCCACAGATTACAGATAGCCTCCAGATGTGCATCGGAAACTACTACTGGTCTTCCTGTGAACGATCAAAGCGTAAACTCTTAGAGACATTACTCCCATGGAGGAAAGTGCGCATGGTGACTGTTGTATTCAATCCCGATGCAATTTCTGTGTTTCATCAACACTCAGATAGTCCACAGATTGCAAAATGCCTCCAGATGTGCATCGGAAACTACTACTGGTCTTCCAGGGAACGATCAAAGCGTAGTCTGTTTGAGACATTACTCCCGTGGAGGAAAGTGCGCATGGTGACTGTTGTATTCAATTACGATGCAATTTCTGTGTTTCATCAACACTCAGATAGTCCACAGATTACTGAATGCCTCCAGATGTGCATCGGAAACTAATACTGGTCTTCCAGTGAACGATCAACGCGTAGACTCTTAGTGACATTACTCCCATGGAGGAAAGTGCGCATGGTGACTGTTGTATTCAATCCCGGTGCAATTTTTGTGTTTCATCAACACTCTGATACTCCACAGATTACAGAATACCTCCAGATGTGCATCGGAAATTACTACTGGTCTTCCAGGGAACGATCAAAGCGTAGACTGTTTGAGACATTACTCCCATGGAGGAAAGTGCGCATGGTGACTGTTGTATTCAAACCCGATGCCATTTCTGTGTTTCATCAACACTCTGATAGTCCACAGATTACAGAATGCCACCAGATGTGCATCGGAAACTACTACTGGTCTTCCAGGGAACGATCAAAGCGTAGTTTGTTTCAGACTTTACTCCCATGGAGGAAATTGCGGATGGTGACTGTTGTATTCAATCCCGATGCAATTTCTGTGTTTCATCAACACTCAGATAGGCCACAGAATACAGATTGTCTCCAGATGTGCATCGGAAACTACTATTGGTCTTCCTGGGAACGATCGAAGCGTAGACTGTACCAGACACAACTCCCATTGAGGAAACTGTGGATTATGACAGTTGTATTCACTCCCGATGCAATTTCTGTGTTTCATCAACACTTTGAAGGTCCACAGATTACAGAATGCCTCCAGATGTGCATCGGAAACTACTACTGGTCTTCCATGGAACGATCAAAGCGTAGACTGTTTTAGACATTATTCCCATGGAGAAAAGTGCGGATTGTGACTGTTGTATTTAATCCCGATGCAATTTCTGTGTTTCATGAACACCCTGACAGTCCACAGATTACAAAATGCCACCAGATGTGCATGGGAAACTACTACTGGTCTTCCAGGGAACGATCAATGCGTTGACTGTTCGTGACATTACTCCCACGGAGTAAAGTGCGCAAGGTGACTGTTGTATTGAATCACGATGCTATTTCTGTGTTTCATCAACGATCTGTTAGTCCACAGATTACAGAATGCCACCAGATGTGCATCGGAAACTACTACTGGTCCTCCAGGGAACGATCAAAGCGTAGACTGTTTGAGAATTACGCCCATTGAGGAAAGTGCGCATGGTGACTGTTGTATTCAGTCCCGATGGAATTTCTGTGTTTTATCAATACTCTGATAGTCCACATATTACAGAATACCTCCAGATGTGCATCGGAGACTACTACTGGTATTCCAGGGAACGATCAACGCGTAGACTGTTTGAGACATTACTCCCATGGAGGAAAGTGCGCATGGTGATTGTTGTATTCAATCCCGATGCAATTTTTGTGTTACATCAACACTCTGATAGTCCACAGATTACAGAATGCCACCAGATGTGCATCGGAAACTACTACTGGTCTTCCAGGGAACGATCAAAGCGTAGATTGTTTCAGACGTTTCTCCCATGGAGGAAATTGCGGATGGTGTCTGTTGTATTCAATCCCGATGCAATTTCTGTGTTTCATCAACACTCTGATAGTCCACAGAATACAGATTGTCTCCAGATGTGCATCGGAAACTACTACTGGTCTTCCTGGGAACGATCAAATCGTAGTCTGTACCAGACATTACTCTTATTGAGGAAACTGAAGATTATGACAGTTGTATTCACTCCCGATGCAAATTCTGTGTCTCATCAACACTTTCAAGGTCCACAGATTACAGAGTGCCTCCAGATGTGCATCGGAAGCTACTACTGGTCTTCCAGGGAACGATCGACGCGTAGACTGTTTTAGACATTATTCCCATGGAGAAAAGTGCGGATTGTGAGTGTTGTATTCAATCCCAATGCAATTTCTGTGTGTCATCAACACTCTGATAGTCCACAGATTACAAAATGCCACCGGATAGGCATCGGAAACTACTACTGGCCTTCCAGGGAACGATCAATGCGTAGACTCTTAGTGACATTACTCCCATGGAGGAAAGTGCGCATGGTTACTGTCGTATTCAATCTCGATGCAGTTTCTGTGTTTCATCAACACTCTGACAGTCTACAGATTACAGAATGCCACCAGATGTGCATCGGAAACTACTACTGGTCTTCCAGGGAACAATCAAAGCCTAGACTGTTTGAGACATTACTCCCATGGAGGAAAGAGCGCATGGTGACTGTTGTATTCAAACCCGATGTCATTTCTGTGTTTCATCAACACTCTGATAGTCCACAGATTACAGAATGCCACCAGATATGCATCGGAAACTACTACTGGTCTTCCAGGGAACGATCAAAGCGTAGATTGTTTCAGACGTTACTCCCATGGAGGAAGTTGCAGATGGTGACTGTTGTATTCAAACCCGATGCAATTTCTGTGTTTCATCAACACTCTGATAGTCCACAGAATACAGATTGTCCCCAGATGTGCATCGGAAACTACTACTGGTCTTCCTGGGAACGATCAAATCGTAGTCTGTACCAGACATTACTCTTATTGAGGAAACTGTCGATTATGACAGTTGTATTCACTCCCGATGCAATTTCTGTGTCTCATCAACACTTTGAAGTTCCACAGATTACAGAATCCCACCAGATGTGCATCGGAAGCTACTACAGGTCTTCCAGGGAACGATCAAAGCGTAGACTGTTTTAGACATTATTCCCATGGAGAAAAGTGCGGATTGTGAGTGTTGTATTCAATCCCGATGCAATTTCTGTGTTTCATCAACACTCTGATAGTCCACAGATTACAAAATGCCACCAGATAGGCATCGGAAGCTACTACTGGCCTTCCAGTAAACGATCAATGCGTAGACTGTTAGTGACATAACTCCCATGGGGGAAAGTGCGCATGGTGACTGTTGTATTCAATCCCGATGCAATTTCTGTGTCTCATCAACACTCTGATAGTCCACAGATTACAGAATGCCACCAGATGTGCATCGGAAACTACTACTGGTCCTCCAGGGAAAGATCAAAGTGTAGACTATTTGAGACATTACTCCCATAGAGGAAAGTGCGCATGGTGACTGTTGTATTCAAACCCGATGCTAATTCTGTGTTTCATCAACATTCTGATAGTCCACAGATAACAGATAGCCTCCAGATGTGCATCGGAAACTACTACTGGTCTTCCAGGGAACGATCAAAGCATAGTCTGTTTGAGACATTACTCCCATGGAAAAAATTGCGCATGGTGACTGTTGTATTCAATCCGATGCAATTTCTGTGTTTCATCAATACTCAGATAGTCCACAGATTACAAAATGCCTCCAGATGTGCATCGGAAACTACTACTGGTCTTCCAGGGAACGAACAAAACGTACACTGTTTTAGACGTTATTCCCATGGAGAAAAGTGCGGATTGTGACTGTTGTATTCAATCCCGATGCAATTTCTGTGTTTCATCAACACTCTGATAGTCCACAGAATACAGATTGTCTCCAGATGTGCATCGGAAACTACTACTGGTCTACCTGGGAACGATCAAATCGTAGTCTGTACCAGACATTACTCTTATTGAGGAAACTGTAGATTATGACAGTTGTATTCACTCCCGATGCAATTTCTGTGTCTCATCAACACTTTGAAGGTCCACAGACTACTGAATGCCTCCAGATGTGCATCGGAAACTACTACTGGTCTTCCAGGGAACGATCAAAGCGTAGACTGTTTTACACATTATTCGCATGGAGAAAAGTGCAGATTGTGACTGTTGTATTCAATCCCGATGCAATTTCTGTATTTCATCAACACTCTGATAGTCCACAGATTACAGAATGCCACCAGATGTGCATCGGAAACTACTACTGGTCTTCCAGGGAACGATCAAAGCGTAGATTGTTTCAGACGTTACTCCCTTGGAGGAAATTGCGGATGGTGACTGTTGTATTCAATCGCGATGCAATTTCTGTGTTACATCAACACTCTGATAGTCCACAGAATACAGATTGTCTCCAGATGTGCATCGGAAACTACTACTGGTCTTCCTGGGAACGATCAAAGGGTAGACTGTACCAGACATTACTCCCATTGAGGAAACTGTGGATTATGACAGTTGTATTCACTCCCGATGCAATTTCTGTGTTTCATCAACACTTTGAAGGTCCACAGATTACAGAATGCCTCCAGATGTGCATCGGAAACTACTACTGGTCTTCCAGGGAACGATCAAAGCGTAGACTGTTTTAGACATTATTCCCATGTAGAAAAGAGCGGATTGTGACTGTTGTATTCAATCCCGATGCAATTTCTGTGTTTCATCAACACTCTGATAGTCCACAGAATACAGATTGCCTCCAGATGTGCATCGGAAGCTACTACTGGTCTTCCAGGGAACGAACGACGCGTAGTCTGTTTTAGACATTATTCCCATGGAGAAAAGTGCGGATTGTGACTGTTGTACTCAATCCCGATGCAATTACTGTCTTTCATCAACACTCTGATAGTCCAGAGATTACAAAATGCCACCAGATAGGCATCGGAAACTACTACCTGCCTTCCAGGGAACGATCAATGCGTAGACTCTTAGTGACATTACTCCCATGGAGGAAAGTGCGCATGGTGACTGTTGTATTCAATCTCGATGCAATTTCTGTGTTTCATCAACACTCTGACAGTCTACAGATTACAGAACGCCACCAGATGTGCATCGGAAACCACTACTGGTCTTCCAGGGAACAATCAATGCGTAGACTGTTTGAGACATTACTCCCATGGAGGGAAGTGCGCATAGTCACTGTTGTATTCAATCCCGATGCAATTTCTGTGTCTCATCAACACTCTGATAGTCCACAGATTACAGAATGCCATCAGATGTGCATCGGAAACTACTACTGGTCTTCCAGAGAACTATCAAAGCGTAGACTGACTGAGACATTACTCCCACGGAGGAAAGTGCGCAAGGTGAATGTTGTATTGAATCCCGATGCTATTTCTGTGTTTCATCAACGCTCTGTTAGTCCACAGATTAGAGAATGCCACCAGATTCGTATCGGTAACTACTACTGGTCTTGCAGGGAACGATTAAATCGTAAACTGTTTGAGACATTACTCCCATGGAGGAAAGTGCGCATAGTGACTGGTATATTCAATCCCGATGCAATTTTTGTGTTTCATCAACACTCTGATAGTCCACAGATTACAGAATGCCTCCTGATGTGCATCGGAAATTACTACTGGTCTTCCAGGGAACGATCAAATCGTAGACTGTTTGAGACATTTCTCCCGTGGAGGAAAGTGAGCATGGTGACTGTTGTTATCAATCCCGATGCAATTTCTGTGTTTCATCAACACTCTGATAGTCCATAGATTACAGAATGCCACCAGATGTGCATCGGAAACTACTACTGGTCTTCCAGGGAACGATCAAAGCGTAGACTGTTTGAGACACTATTCCCATGGAGGAAAGTGCACATGGTGACTGTTGTATTCAAACCCGATGCAAATTCTGTGTTTCATCAACATTCTGGTAGTCCACAGATTACAGATAGCCTCCAGATGTGCATCCGAAACTACTACTGGTCCTCATGTGAACGATCAAAGCGTAAACTGGTAGAGACTTTACTCCCATGGAGGAAAGTGCGCATGGTGACTGTTGTATTCAATCCTGATGCCATTTCTGTGTTTCATCAACACTCTGATAGTCTACAGATTACAGAATGCCACCAGATGTGCATCGGAAACTACTACTGGTCTTCCAGGGAACGATCAAAGCGTAGACTGTTTGAGACATCACTCCCATGGAAAAAATTGCGCATGGTGACGGTTGTATTCAATCCCGATGCAATTTCTGTGTTTCATCAACACTCAGATAGTTCACAGATTACAGAATGCCTCCAGATGTGCATCGGAAACAACTACTGGTCTTCCAGGGAACGCTCAAAGTGTAGATTGCTTCAGACGTTACTCCCATGGAGGAAATTGCGGATGGTGACTGTTGTATTCAATCTCGATGCAATTTCTGTGTTTCAGCAACACTCTGATAGTCCACAGAATACAAATTGTCTCCAGATGTGCATCGGAAACTACTACTGGTCTTCCTGGGAACGATCAAAGCTTAGACTGTACCAGACATTACTCCCATTGAGGAAACTGTGGATTATGACAGTTGTATTCACTCCCGATGCAAGTTCTGCGTTTCATCAACACTTTGAAGGTCCACAGACTACAAAATTCCTCCAGATGTGCATCGGAAACTACTACTGGTCTTCCAGGGAACGATCAAAGAGTAGACTGTTTGAGAAAGCACTCCCGTTGAGGAAAGTGCGCATTGTGACTGTTGTATTCAATCCCGATGCATTTCTGTGTTACATCAACACTCTGATAGTCCACAGATTACAGAATGCCACCAGTTATTCATCGGAAACCACTACTGGTCTTCCAGGGAACGATCAAAGCGTAGACTGTTTGAGACATTACTCACATGGAGGAAAGTGCGCATGGTGACTGTTGTATTCAAACCCGATGCCATTTCTGTGTTTCATCAACACTCTGATAGTCCACAGATTACAAAATGCCTCCAGATAGGCATCGGAAACTACTACTGGCCTTCCAGGGAACGATCAATGCGTAGACTGTTAGTGACATTACTACCATGGAGGAAAGTGCGCATGGTGACTGTTGTATTCAATCCCGATGCAATTTCTGTGTCTCATCAACACTCTGCTAGTCCACAGATTACAGAATGCCATCAGATGTGCATCGGAAACTACTACTGGTCTTCCAGAGAACGATCAAAGCGTAGACTGACTGAGACAGTACTCCCACGGAGGAAAGTTCGCAAGGTGACTGTTGTATTGAATCCCGATGCTATTTCTGTGTTTCATCAACGCTCTGTTAGTCCACAGATTACAGAATGCCACCAGATGTGTATCGGAAACTACTACTGGTCTTGCAGGGAACGATTAAATCGTAAACTGTTTGAGACATTACTCCCATGGAGGAAAGTGCGCATGGTGACTGTTACATTCAATCCCGATGCAATTTTTGTGTTTCATCAACACTCTGATAGTCCACAGATTACAGAATGCCTCCTGATGTGCATCGGAAATTACTACTGGTCTTCCAGGGAACGATCAAATCGTAGACTGTTTGAGACATTTCTCCCGTGGAGGAAAGTGAGCATGGTGACTGTTGTTATCAATCCCGATGCAATTTCTGTGTTTCATCAACACTCTGATAGTCCATAGATTACAGAATGCCACCAGATGGGCATCGGAAACTACTACTGGTCTTCCAGGGAACGATCAAAGCGTAGACTGTTTGAGACATTACTCCCATGGAGGAAAGTGCACATGGTGACTGTTGTATTCAAACCCGATGCAAATTCAGTGTTTCATCAACATTCTGATAGTCCACAGATTACAGATAGCCTCCAGATGTGCATCCGAAACTACTACTGGTTTTCCTGTGAACGATCAAAGCGTAAACTGGTAGAGACATTACTCCCATGGAGGAAAGTGCGCATGGTGACTGTTGTATTCAATCCTGATGCAATTTCTGTGTTTCATCAACACTCAGATAGTCCACAGATTGCAGAATGCCACCAGTTATTCATCGGAAACCACTACTGGTTTTCCAGGGAACGATCAAATCGTAGACTGTTTGAGACATTACTCCCATGGAGGAAAGTGCGCATGGTGACTGTTGTATTCAATCCCGATGCCATTTCTGTGTTTCATCAACACTCTGATAGTCCATTGAATACAGATTGTCTCCAGATGTGCATCGGAAACTACTACTGGTCTTCCTGGGAACGATCAAAGCGTAGACTGTTTTAGACATTATTCCCATGGAGAAAAGTGCGGATTGTGACTGTTGTATTCAATCCCGATGCAATTTCTGAGTTTCATCAACACTCTGATAGTCCACAGATTACAAAATGCCTCCAGATAGGCATCGGAAACTACTACTGGCCTTCCAGGGAACGATCAATGCGTAGACTGTTAGTGACATTACTACCATGGAGGAAAGTGCGCATGGTGACTGTTGTATTCAATCCCGATGCAATTTCTGTGTCTCATCAACACTCTGATAGTCCACAGATTACAGAATGCCATCAGATGTGCATCGGAAACTACTACTGGTCTTCCAGAGAACGATCAAAACGTAGACTGACTGAGACAGTACTCCCACGGAGGAAAGTTCGCAAGGTGACTGTTGTATTGAATCCCGATGCTATTTCTGTGTTTCATCAACGCTCTGTTAGTCCACAGATTACAGAATGCCACCAGATGTGTATCGGAAACTACTACTGGTCTTGCAGGGAACGATTAAATCGTAAACTGTTTGAGACATTACTCCCATGGAGGAAAGTGCGCATGGTGACTGTTATATTCAATCCCGATGCAATTTTTGTGTTTCATCAACACTCTGATAGTCCACAGATTACAGAATGCCTCCTGATGTGCATCGGAAATTACTACTGGTCTTCCAGTAAACGATCAAATCGTAGACTGTTTGAGACATTTCTCCCGTGGAGGAAAGTGAGCATGGTGACTGTTGTTATCAATCCCGATGCAATTTCTGTGTTTCATCAACACTCTGATAGTCCACAGATTACAGAATGCCTCCTGATGTGCATCAAAAATTACTACTGGTCTTCCAGGGAACGATCAAATCGTAGACTGTTTGAGACATTTCTCCCGTGGAGGAAAGTGAGCATGGTGACTGTTGTTATCAATCCCGATGCAATTTCTGTGTTTCATCAACACTCTGATAGTCCATAGATTACAGAATGCCACCAGATGGGCATCGGAAACTACTACTGGTCTTCCAGGGAACGATCAAAGCGTAGACTGTTTGAGACATTACTCCCATGGAGGAAAGTGCACATGGTGACTGTTGTATTCAAACCCGATGCAAAGTCTGTGTTTCATCAACATTCTGATAGTCCACAGATTACAGATAGCCTCCAGATGTGCATCCGAAACTACTACTGGTTTTCCAGTGAACGATCAAAGCGTAAACTGGTAGAGACATTACTCCCATGGAGGAAAGTGCGCATGGTGACTGTTGTATTCAAACCCGATGCCATTTCTGTGTTTCATCAACACTCTGATAGTACACAGATTACAGAATGCCACCAGATGTGCATCGGAAACTACTACTGGTCTTCCAGGGAACGATCAAAGCGTAGATTGTTTCAGACGTTACTCCCATGGTGGAAATTGCGGATGGTGACTGTTATATTCAATCCCGATGCAATTTCTGTGTTTCATCAACACTCTACTAGTCCATAGAATACAGATTGTCTCCAGATGTGCATCGGAAACTACTACTGGTCTTCCTGGGAACGATCAAAGCGTAGACTGTTTGAGACATTACTCCCATGGAGGAATGTGCGCATGTTGACTGTTGTATTCAAACCCGATGCAAATTCTGTGTTTCATCAACATTCTGATAGTCCACGGATTACAGATAGCCTCCAGATGTGCATCGGAAACTACTACTGGTCTTCCTGTGAACGATTAAATCGTAAACTGTTCGAGACATTACTCCCATGGGGGAAAGTGCGCATGGTGACTGTTGTATTCAATCCCGATGCAATTTCTGTGTTTCATCAACACTGAGATAGTCCACAGATTACAGAATGCCTCCAGATGTGCATCGGAAACTACTACTGGCCTTCCACGGAACGATCAAAGCGTAGACTGTTTGAGACATTACTCCCATGGAAAAAATTGCACATGGTGACTGTTGTATTCAATCCCGATGCAATTTCTGTATTTCATCAACACTCAGATAGTCCACAGATTACAGAATGCCTCCAGATGTGCATCGGAAACTACTACTGGTCTTCCAGGGAACGATCAAAGCGTAGACTGTTTGAGACATTACTCCCGTGGAGGAAAGTTCGCATGGTGAATGTTGTATTCAATTACGATGCAATTTCTGTGTTTCATCAACACTCAGATAGTCCACAGATTACAGAATGCCTCCAGATGTGCATCGGAAACTACTACTGGTCTTCCAGGGTACGATCAAAGCGTATACTGTTTGAGACATAACTCGCGTGGAGGAAAATGCGCATGGTGACTGTTGATATCAATCCCGATGCAATTTCTGTGTTTCATCAACACTCTGACAGTCTACAGATTACAGAATGCCACCAGATGTGCATCGGAAACTACTACTGGTCTTCCAGGGAACGATCAAAGCGTAGACTGTTTGAGACATTACTCCCATGGAGGAAAGTGCGCATGGTGACTGTTGTATTCAAACCCGATGCCATTTCTGTGTTTCATCAACACTCTGATAGTACACAGATTACAGAATGCCACCAGATGTGCATCGGAAACTACTAGTGGTCTTCCAGGGAACGATCAAAGCGTAGATTGTTTCAGACGTTACTCCCATGGTGGAAAATGCGGATGGTGACTGTTATATTCAATCCCGATGTAATTTCTGTGTTTCATCAACACTCTACTAGTCCATAGAATACAGATTGTCTCCAGATGTGCATCGGAAACTACTACTGGTCTTCCTGGGAACGATCAAAGCGTAGACTGTTTGAGACATTACTCCCATGGAGGAAAGTGCGCATGGTGACTGTTGTATTCAAACCCGATGCCATTTCTGTGATTCATCAACACTTTGATAGTCCACAGATTACAGAATGCCTCCAGATGTGCATCGGAAACTACTACTGGTCTTCCGGGGAACGATCAAAGCGTAGACTGTGTGAGACATTACTCCCGTGGAGGAAAGTGCGCATGGTGATTGTTGTATTCAATTACGATGCAATTTCTGTGTTTCATCAACACTCAGATAGTCCACAGATTACAGGATGCCTCCAGATGTGCATCGGAAACTAATACTGGTCTTCCAGGGAACGATCAAATCGTAGACTGTTTCAGACAAAACTCCCGTGGAGAAAAATGCACATGGTGTCTGTTGTTATCAATCCCGATGCAATATCTGTGTTTCATCAACACCATGACAGTCCACAGATTACAGAATGCCACCAGATGTGCATCGGAAACTACTACTGGTCTTCCAGGGAACGATCAAAGCGTAGACTGTTTGAGACATTACTCCCATGGAGGAAAGTGCGCATGGTGACTGTTGTATTCAAACCCGATGCCATTTCTGTGTTTCATGAACACTCTGATAGTCTACAGATTACAGAATGCCACCAGATGTGCATCGGAAACTACTACTGGTCTTCCAGGGAACGATCAAAGCGTAGACTGTTTGAGACATTACTCCCATGGAAAAAATTGCGCATGGTGACTGTTGTATTCAATCCCGATGCAATTTCTGTGTTTCATCAACACTCAGATAGTCCACTGATTACAGAATGCCTCCAGATGTGCATCGGAAACTACTACTGGTCTTCCAGGGAACGATCAAAGCGTAGACTGTTTGAGACATTACTCCCGTGGAGGAAAGTTCGCATGGTGAATGTTGTATTCAATTACGATGCAATTTCTGTGTTTCATCAACACTCAGATAGTCCACAGATTACAGAATGCCTCCAGATGTGCATCGGGAACTACTACTGGTCTTCCAGGGTACGATCAAAGCGTAGACTGTTTGAGACATAACTCCCGTGGAGGAAAATGCTCATGGTGACTGTTGATATAAATCCCGATGCAATTTCTGTGTTTCATCAACACTCTGACAGTCTACAGATTACAGAATGCCACCAGATGTGCATCGGAAACTACTACTGGTCTTCCAGGGAACGATCAAAGCGTAGACTGTTTGAGACATTACTCCCATGGATGAAAGGGCGCATGGTGACTGTTGTATTTAAACCCGATGCCATTTCTGTGTTTCATCAACACTCTGATAGTCCACAGATTACAGAATGCCATCAGATGCGCATCGGAAACTACTACTGGTCTTCCAGAGAACGATCAAAGCGTAGACTGAATGAGACATTACTCCCAAGGAGGAAAGTGCGCAAGGTGACTGTTGTATTGAATCCCGATTCTATTTCTGTGTTTCATCAACGCTCTGTTAGTCCACAGATTACAGAATGCCACCAGATGTGCATCGGAAACTACTACTGGTCTTCCAGGGAACGATCAAAGCGTAGACTGTTTGAGAATTACGCCAATGGGGGAAAGTGCGCATGTTGACGGTTTATCAATCCCGATGGAATTTCTGTGTTTTATCAATACTCTGATAGTCCACATATTACAGAATACCTCCAGATGTGCATCGGAAACTACTACTGGTATTCCAGGGAACGATCAACGCGTAGACTGTTTGAGACATTACTCCCATGGAGGAAAGTGCGCATGGTGACTGTTATATTCAATCCCGATGCAATTTTTGTGTTTCATCAACACTCTGATAGACCACAGATTACAGACTGCCTCCAGATGTGCATCGGAAATTACTACTGGTCTTCCAGGGAACGATCAAATCGTAGACTGTTTGAGACATTACTCCCATGCTGGAAAGTGCGCATGGTGACTGTTGTATTCAATCCCGATGCATTTTCTGTGTTACAACAACACTTTGATAGTCCACAGATTACAGAATGCCACCAGTTATTCATCGGAAACCACTACTGGTCTTCCAGGGAACGATCAAAGCGTAGACTGTTTGAGACATTACTCCCATGGAGGAAAGTGCGCATGATGACTGTTGTATTCAAACCCGATGCCATTTCTGTGTTTCATCAACACTCTGATAGTTAACAGATTACAGAATGCCCCCAGATGTGCATCGGAAACTACTACTGGTCTTCCAGGGAACGATCAAAGCGTAGATTGTTTCAGACGTTACTCCCATGGAGGAAATTGCGGATGGTGACTGTTGTATTCAATCCCGATGCAATTTCTGTGTTTCATCAACACTCTGATAGTCAACACAATACAGATTGTCTCCAGATGTGCATCGGAAACTACTACTGGTCTTCCTGGGAACGATCAAAACGTAGACTACCAGACATTACTCCCATTGAGGAAACTGTGGATTATGACAGTTGCATTCACTCCCGATGCAATTTCTGTGTTTCATCAACACTTTGAAGGTCCACATATTACAGAATGCAACCAGATGTGCATCGGAAACTACTACTGGTCTTCCAGGGAACGATCAAAGCGTAGACTGTTTTAGACATTATCCCCATAGAGAAAAGTGCGGATTGTGACTGTTGTATTCAATCCCGATGCAATTTCTGTGTTTCATCAACACTCTGATAGTCCACAGATTACAAAATGAAACCAGATAGGCATCGGAAACTACTACTGGCCTTCCAGGGAACGATCAATGCGTAGACTGTTAGTGGCATTACTCCCATGGAGGAAAGTGCGCATGGTGACTGTTGTATTCAATCCCGGTGCAATTTCTGTGTCTCATCAACACTCTGATAGTCCATAGATTACAGAATGCCATCAGATGTGCATCGGAAACTACTACTGGTCTTCCAGAGAATGATCAAAGCGTAGACTGTTTGAGACATTACTCCCATGGAGGAAAGTGCGCATGGTGACTGTTATATTCAATCCCGATGCAATTTTTGTGTTTCATCAACACTCTGATAGACCACAGATTACAGACTGCCTCCAGATGTGCATCGGAAACTACTACTGGACCTCCAGGGAACGATCAAAGCGTAGACTGTTTTAGACATTATCCCCATAGAGAAAAGTGCGGATTGTGACTGTTGTATTCAATCCCGATGCAATTTCTGTGTTTCATCAACACTCTGATAGTCCACAGATTACAAAATGAAACCAGATAGGCATCGGAAACTACTACTGGCCTTCCAGGGAACGATCAATGCGTAGACTGTTAGTGGCATTACTCCCATGGAGGAAAGTGCGCATGGTGACTGTTGTATTCAATCCCGATGCAATTTCTGTGTCTCATCAACACTCTGATAGTCCATAGATTACAGAATGCCATCAGATGTGCATCGGAAACTACTACTGGTCTTCCAGAGAACGATCAAAGCGTAGACTGTTTGAGACATTACTCCCATGGAGGAAAGTGTGCATGGTGACTGTTATATTCAATCCCGATGCAATTTTTGTGTTTCATCAACACTCTGATAGACCACAGATTACAGACTGCCTCCAGATGTGCATCGGAAATTACTACTGGTCTTCCAGGGAACGATCAAATCGTAGACTGTTTGAGACATTACTCCCATGGAGGAAAGTGCGCATGGTGACTGTTGTATTCAATCCCGATGCAATTTCTGTGTTTCATCAACACTCAGATAGTCCACAGATTGCAGAATGCCTCCAGATGTGCATCGGAAACTACTACTGGTCTTCCAGGGAACGATCAAAGCGTAGACTGTTTGGGACACAACTCCCGTGGAGGAAAATGCGCATGGTGACTGTTGATATCAATCCCGATGCAATATCTGTGTTTCATCAACACTCTGACAGTCCACAGATTACAGAATGCCACCAGATGTGCATCGAAAACTACTACTGGTCTCCCAGGGAACGATCAAAGCGTAGACTCTTTGAGACATTACTCCCATGGAGGAAAGTGCACATGGTGAATGTTGTATTCAATCCCGATGCCATTTCTGTGTTTCATCAACACTCTGATAGTCCACAGATTACAGAATGCCACCAGATGTGCATCGGAAACTACTACTGGTCTTCCAGGGAACGATCAGCGTAGATTGTTTCACACGTTACTCCCATGGAGGAAATTGCGGATAGTGACTGTTGTATTCAATCCCGATGCAATTTCTGTGTTTCATCAACACTCAGATAGTCCACAGGTTGCAGAATGCCTCCAGATGTGCATCGGAAACTACAACTGGTCTTCCAGGGAACGATCAAAGCGTAGACTGTTTGAGACATTACTCCTGTGGAGGAAAGTGCGCATGATGACTGTTGTATTCAATTACAATGCAATTTCTGTGTTTCATCAACACTCAGATAGTCCACAGATTACAGAATGCCTCCAGATGAGCATCGGAAACTAATACTGGTCTTCCAGGGAACGGTCAAAGCGTAGACTGTTTGAGACAAAACGCCCGTGGAGAAAAATGCGCATGGTGACTGTTGTTATCAATCACAATGCAATTTCTGTGTTTCATCAACACTATGACAGTCCACAGATTACAGAATGCCACCAGATGTGGATCGAAAACTACTACTGATCTTCCAGATAACGATCAAAGCGTAGACTGTTTGAGACATTACTCCCATGGAGGAAAGTGCGCATGGTGACTGTTGTATTCAAACCCGATGCCATTTCTGTGTTTCATCAACACTCTGATAGTCTACAGATTACAGAATGCCACCAGATGTGCATCGGAAACTACTACTGGTCTTCCAGGGAACGATGAAAGCGTAGACTGTTTGTGACATTACTCCCATGGAAAAAATTGCGCATGGAAACTGTTGTATTCAATCCCGATGCAATTTCTGTGTTTCATGAACTCCCTGATAGTCCACAGATTACAAAATGCCACCAGATGTGCATGGGAAACTACTACTGGTCTTCCAGGGAACGATCAATGCGTTGACTGTTCGTGACATTACTCCCACGGAGGAAAGTGCGCAAGGTGACTGTTGTATTGAATCACGATGCTATTTCTGTGTTTCATCAAAGCTCTGTTAGTCCACAGATTACAGAATGCCACCAGATGTGCATCGGAAACTACTACTGGACCTCCAGGGAACGATCAAAGCGTAGACTGTTTGAGAATTACGCCCATGGAGGAAAGTGCGCATGGTGACTGTTGATATCAATTCCGATGCTATTTCTGTGTTTCATCAACGCTCTGTTAGTCCACAGATTACAGAATGCCACCAGATGTGCATCGCAAACTACTACTGGTCTTCCAGGGAACGATCAAAGCGTAGACTGTATGAGGCTTTACTCCCATGGAGGAAAGTGCGCATGGTGACTTGTATTCAAACCCGATGCCATTTCTGTGTTTCATCAACACTTTGATAGTCCACAGATTACAGAATGCCACCAGATGTGCATCGGAAACTACTACTGGTCTTCCAGGGTACGATCAAAGCGTAGATTGTTTCAGACGTTACTCCCATGGAGGAAATTGCGGATGGTGACTGTTGTATTCAATCCCGATGCAATTTCTGTGTTTCATCAACACTCTGATAGTCCACAGAATACAGATTGTCTCCAGATGTGCATCGTAAACTACTACTGGTCTTCCTGGAAACGTTCAAAGCGTAGACTGTACCGGACATTACTCCCATTGAGGAAACTGTGGATTATGACAGTTGTATTCACTCCCGATGCAATTTCTGTGTTTCATCAACACTTTGAAGGTCCACAGATTACAGAATGCCTCCAGATGTAATTCGGAAACTACTACTGGTCTTCCAGGGAACGATCAGAGCGTAGACTGTTTTAGACATTATTCCCATGGAGAAAAGGGCGGATTTTGACTGTTGTACTCAATCCCGATGCAATTTCTGTGTTTCATCAACACTCTGATAGTCCACAGATTACAGAATGCCACCAGTTATTCATCGGAAACCACTACTGGTCTTCCAGGGAACGATCAAAGCGTAGACTATTTGAGACAATACTCCCATGGAGGAAAGTGCGCATGGTGACTGTTGTATTCAAACCCGATGCCATTTCTGTGTTTCATCAACGCTCTGTTAGTCCACAGATTACAGAATGCCACCAGATGTGCATCGGAAACTACTACTGGTCTTCCAGGAAACGATTAAAGCGTAGACTGTTTGAGAATTACACCAATGGAGGAAAGTGCGCATGTTGACGGTTGTATTCAATCAGGATGGAATATCTGTGTTTTATCATACTCTGATAGTCCACAAATTACAGAATACATACAGATGTGCATCGGAAACTACTACTGGTATTCCAGGGAACGATCAACGCTTAGACTGTTTGAGACATTGCTCCCATTGAGGAAAGTGCGCATAGTGACTGTTATATTCAATCCCGATGCAATTTTTGTGTTTCATCAACACTCTGATAGACCACAGATTACAGAATGCCTCCACATGTGCATCGGAAATTACTACTGGTCTTCCAGGGAACTATCAAATCGTAGACTGTTTGAGACATTACTCCCATGGAGGAAAGTGTGCATGGTGACTGTTGTATTCAAACCCGATGCAAATTCTGTGTTTCATCAACACTCAGATAGTCCACAGATTGCAGAATGCCTCCAGATGTGCATCGGAAACTACTACTGGTCTTCCAGGGAACGATCAAAGCGTAGACTGTTTGAGACATTAATCCCGTGGAGGAAAGTACGCATGGTGACTGTTGTATTCAATTACGATGCAATTTCTGTGTTTCATCAACACTCAGATAGTCCACAGATAACAGAATGCCTCCAGATGGGCATCGGAAACTAATACTGGTCTTCCAGGGAACGATCAAGGCGTAGACTGTTTGAGACAAAACTCCTGTGGAGAAAAATGCGCATGGTGACTGTTGTTATCAATCCCGATGCAACTTTTGTGTTTCATCAACACTATGACAGTCCACAGATTACAGAATGCCACCAGATGTGCATCGGAAACTACTACTGTTCTTCCAGGGAACGATCAAAGCGTAGACTGATTGAGACATTACTCCCATGGAGGAAAGTGCGCATGGTGACTGTTGTATTCAAACCCGATGCCATTTCTGTGTTTCATCAACATTCTGATAGTCTACAGATTACAGAATGCCACCAGATGTGCATCGGAAACTACTACTGGTCTTCCAGGGAACGATCAAAGCGTAGACTGTTTGAGACATTACTCCCATGGAAAAAAAAAGAGCGCATGGTGATTGTTGTATTCAATCCCGATGCAATTTCTGTGTTTCATCAACACTCTGATAGTCCACAGATTACAGAATGCCTCCAGATGTGCATCGGAAACTACTACTGGTCTTCCAGGGAACGATCAAAGCGTAGACTGTTTGAGACATTACTCCCGTGGAGGACAGTTCGCATGGTGAATGTTGTATTCAATTACGATGCAATTTCTGTGTTTCCTCAACACTCAGATAGTCCACAGATTACAGAATTCCTCCAGATGTGCATCGGAAACTACTACTGGTCTTCCAGGGTACGATCAAAGCGTAGACTGTTTGAGACATAACTCCCGTGGAGGAAAATGCGCATGGTGACTGTTGATTTCAATCCCGATGCAATTTCTGTGTTTCATCAACACTCAGACAGTCCACAGATTACATAATGCCACCAGATTTGCATTGAAAACTACTACTGGTCTTCCAGGGAACAATCAAAACGTAGACTGTTAGAGACATTATTCCCATGGAGGAAAGTGCGCATGGTCACTGTTGTATTCAATCCCGATGCCATTTCTGTGTTTCATCAACACTCTGATAGTCCACAGTTTACAGAATGCCACCAGATGTGCATCGGAAACTACTACTGGTCTTCCAGGGAACGATCAAAGCGTAGATTGTTTCAGACGTTACTCCCATGGAGGAAATTGCGGATGGTGACTGTTATATTCAATCCCGATGAAATTTCTGTGTTTCATCAACACTCTGATAGTCCATAGAATACAGATTGTCTCCAGATGTGCATCGGAAACTACTACTGGTCTTCCTGGGAACGATCAAAGCATAGACTGTTTGAGACATTACTCCCATCCAGGAAAGTGCGCATGGTGACTGTTGTATTCAATCCCGATGCAATTTCTGTGTTTCATCAACACTCTGATAGTCCACAGAATACAGATTGTCTCCAGATGTGCATCGAAAACTACTACTGGTCTTCCTGGGAACGATCAAAGTGTAGACTGTGCCAGACATTACTCCCATTGAGGAAACTGTGGATTATGACAGTTGTATTCACTCCCGATGCAATTTCTGTGTTTCATCAACACTTTGAAGGTACACAGATTACAGAATGCCTCCAGATGTGCATCGGAAACTACTACTGGTCTTCCATTGAACGATCAAAGCGTAGACTGTTTTAGACATTATTCCCATGGAGAAAAGTGCAGATTGTGACTGTTGTATTCAATCGCGATGCTATTTCTATGTTTCATCAACACTCTGATAGTCCACAGATTACAGAATGCCACCAGATGTGCATCGGAAAATACTACTGGTATTCCAGGGAACGATCAAAGAGTAGACTGTTTGAGATATCACTCCCGTGGAGGAAAGTGCGCATTGTGACTGTTGTATTCAATCCCATTGCATTTTCTTTGTTACATCAACACTCTGATAGTCCACAGATTACAGAATGCCACAAGTTATTCATCGGAAACCACTACTGGTCTTCCAGGGAACGATCAAAGCGTAGACTGTTTGAGACATTACTCCCATGGAGGAAAGTGCGCATGGTGACTGTTGTATTCAAACCCGATGCCATTTCTGTGTTTCATCAACACTCTGATAGTCCACAGATTACAGAATGCCACCAGATGTGCATCGGAAACTACTACTGGTCTTCCAGGGAACGATAAAATCGTAAACTGTTTGAGACATTACTACCATGGAGGAAAGTGCGCATGGTGACTGTGGTATTCAATCCCGATGCACTTTCTGTGTTTCATCAACTCTAAGATAGTCCACGGACTACAGAATGTTTCCAGATGTGCATTCTAAACTACTACTGGTCTTCCAGGGAACGATCAAAGCGTGGCCTGTTTGAGACATTACTCCTATGTAGGAAAGTGCGCATGGTAATTGTTGTATTCAATCCCGATGCAATTTCTGTGTTTCATCAACACTCTGATAGTCCACAGATTACAGAATGCATCCAGATGTGCATCGGAAACTACTACTGGTCTTCCAATGAACGATCTAAGCGTAGACTGTTTGAGACATAACTCATATGGATGAAAGTGCGCATGGTGACTGTTGTATTCAATCAAGATGCAATTTCTGTGTTTCAACAACACCCTGATAGTCCACAGATTACAGAATGCCTCCAGATGTGCATCGGAAACTACTACTGGTCTTCCAGGGAACGATCAAAGCGTAGACTGTTTGAGACATTAATCCCGTGGAGGAAAGTACGCTTGGTGACTGTTGTATTCAATTACGATGCAATTTCTGTGTTTCATCAACACTCAGATAGTCCACAGACAACAGAATGCCTCCAGATGTGCATCGGAAACTAATACTGGTCTTCCAGGGAACGATCAAAGCGTAGACTGTTTGAGACAAAACTCCTGTGGAGAAAAATGCGCATGGTGACTGTTGTTATCAATCCCGATGCAACTTTTGTGTTTCATCAACACTATGACAGTCCACAGATTACAGAATGCCACCAGATGTGCATCGGAAACTACTACTGTTCTTCCAGGGAACGATGAAGCGTAGACTGATTGAGACATTACTCCCATGGAGGAAATTGCGCATGGTGACTGTTGTATTCAAACCCGATGCCGTTTCTGTGTTTCATCAACACTCTGATAGTCTACAGATTACAGAATGCCACCAGATGTGCATCGGAAACTACTACTGGTCTTCCAGGGAACGATCAAAGCGTAGACTGTTTGAGACATTACTCCCATGGAAAAAAAAAGAGCGCATGGTGATTGTTGTATTCAATCCCGATGCAATTTCTGTGTTTCATCAACACTCTGATAGTCCACAGATTACAGAATGCCTCCAGATGTGCATCGGAAACTACTACTGGTCTTCCAGGGAACGATCAAAGCGTAGACTGTTTGAGACATTACTCCCGTGGAGGACGGTTCGCATGGTGAATGTTGTATTCAATTACGATGCAATTTCTGTGTTTCCTCAACACTCAGATAGTCCACAGATTACAGAATTCCTCCAGATGTGCATCGGAAACTACTACTGGTCTCCCAGGGTACGATCAAAGCGTATACTGTTTGAGACATAAATCCCGTGGAGGAAAATGCGCATGGTGAATGTTGATATCAATCCCGATGCAATTTCTGTGTTTCATCAACACTCTGACAGTCTACAGATTACAGAATGCCACCAGATGTGCATCGGAAACTACTACTGGTCTTCCAGGGAACGATCAAAGCGTAGACTGTTTGAGACATTACCTTCATGGAGGAAAGTGCGCATTGTGACTGTTGTATTCAAACCCGATGCCATTTCTGTGTTTCATCAACACTCTGATATTCCACAGATTACAGAATGCCACCAGATGTGCACCGGAAACTACTACTCGTCATCCACGGAACGATCAAAGCGTAGATTGTTTCAGACGTTACTCCCATGGAGGAAATTGCGGATGGTGACTGTTGTATTCAATGCCGATGCACTTTCTGTGTTTCATCAACACTCTGTTGGTCCACAGAATACAGATTGTCTCCAGATGTGCATCGGAAACTACTACTGGTCTTCCTGGAACGATCAAAGCGTAGACTGTACCAGACATTACTCCTATTGAGGAAACTGTGGATTATGACAGTTGTATTCACTCCCGATGCAATTTCTGTGTTTCATCAACACTTTGAAGGTCCACAGATTACAGAATGCCTCCAGATGTGCATCGGAAACTACTACTGGTCTTCCAGGGTACGATCAATGCGTAGATTGTTTCAGACGTTACTCCCTTGGAGGAAAGTGCGCATGGTGACTGTTGTATTCAAACCCGATGCAAATTCTGTGTTTCATCAACATTCTGATAGTCCACAGAGTAAAGTTAGCCTCCAGATGTGCATCGGAAACTCTTACTGGTCATCCTGTGAACGATCGAACGTAAACTGGTAGAGACATTACTCCCATGGAGGAAAGTGCGCATGGTGACTGTTGTATTCAATCCCGATGCAATTTCTGTGTTTCATCAACACTCAGATAGTCCACAGATTGCAGAATGCCTCCAGATGTGCATCGGAAACTACTACTGGTCTTCCAGGGAACGATCAAAGCGTAGACTGTTTGAGACATAACTCCCGTGGAGGAAAATGCGCATGGTGACTGTTGATATGAATCCCGATGCAATTTCTGTGTTTCATCGTCACTCTGACAGTCCACAGATTACAGAATGCCACCAGATGTGCATCGAAAACTACTACTGGTCTTCCAGGCAACGATCAAAGCGTAGACTGTTTGAGACATTACTCCCATGGAGGAAAGTGCGCATGGTGACTGTTGTATTCAATCCCGATGCCATTTCTGTGTGGCATCAACACTCTGATAGTCCACAGTTTACAGAATGCCACCAGATGTGCATCGGAAACTACTACTGGTTTTCCAGGGAACGATCAAAGCGTAGATTGCTTCAGACGTTATTCCCATGGAGGAAATTGCGGATGGTGACTGTTATATTCAATCCCGATGCAACTTCTGTGGTTCATCAACACTCTGACAGTCCATAGAATACAGATTGTCTCCAGATGTGCATCGGAAACTACTACTGGTCTTCCTGGGAACGATCAAAGCGTAGACTGTACCAGACATTACTCCAATTGAGGAAACTGTGGATTATTACAGTTGTATTCACTCCCGATGCAAATTTCTGTGTTTCATCAACACTTTGAAGGTCCACAGATTACAGAATGACTCCAGATGTGCATCGGAAACTACTACTGGTCTTCCAGGGAACGATCAAAGCGTAGACTGTTTTAGACATTATTCCCATGGAGAAAAGTGCGGATTGTGACTGTTGTATTCGATCCCGATGCAATTTCTGTGTTTCATCCACACTCTGATAGCCCACAGATTACAGAATGCCACCAGATGTGCATCGGAAACTACTACTGGTATTCCAGGGAACGATCAAAGAGTAGACTGTTTGAGATATCACTCCCGTGGAGGAAAGTGCGCATTGTGACTGTTGTATTCAATCCCGATGCAAGTTCTGTGTTACATCAACACTCTGATAGTCCACAGATTACAGAATGCCACCAGTTATTCATCGGAAACCACTACTGGTCTTCCAGGGAACGATCAAAGCGTAGACTGTTTGAGACATTACTCCCATGGAGGAAAGTGCGCATGGTGACTGTTGTATTCAAACCCGATGCCATTTCTGTGTTTCATCAACACTCTGATAGTCCACAGAATACAGATTGTCTCCAGATGTGCATCGGAAACTAATACTGGTCTTCCTGGGAACGATCAAAGCGTAGACTGTGCCAGACATTACTCCCATTGAGGAAACTGTGGATTATGACAGTTGTATTCACTCCCGATGCAATTTCTGTGTTTCATCAACACTTTGAAGGTACACTGATTACATAATGCCTCCAGATGTGCATCGGAAACTACTACTGGTCTCCCATTGAACGATCAAAGCGTAGACTGTTTTAGACATTATTCCCATGGAGAAAAGTGCAGATTGTGACTGTTGTATTCAATCCCGATGCAATTTCTGTGTTTCATCAACACTCTGATAGTCCACAGATTACAGAATGCCACCAGATGGGCATCGGAAACTACTACTGGTATTCCAGGGAACGATCAAATAGTAGACTGTTTGAGATATCACTCCCGTGGAGGAATGTGCGCATTGTGACTGTTGTATTCAATCCCGATGCATTTTCTTTGTTACATCAACACTCTGATAGTCCACAGATTACAGAATGCCACCAGTTATTCATCGGAAACCACTACTGGTCTTCCAGGGAACGATCAAAGCGTAGACTGTTTGAGACATTACTCCCATGGAGGAAAGTGCACATGGTGACTGTTGTATTCAAACCTGATGCCATTTCTGTGTTTCATCAAGACTCTGATTGTCCACAGATTACAGAATGCCACCAGATGTGCATCGGAAACTACTACTGGTCTTCCAGGGAACGATCAAATCGTAAACTGTTTGAGACATTACTCCTTTGTAGGAAAGTGCGCATGGTGACTGTTGTATTCAATCCCGATGCAATTACTGTGTTTCATCAACACTCTGATAGTCCACAGATTACAGAATGCATCCAGATGTGCATCGGAAACTACTACTGGTCTTCCAATGAACGATCTAAGCGTAGACTGTTTGAGAAATAACTCATATGGATGAAGGTGCGCATGGTGACTGTTGTATTCAATCAAGATGCAATTTCTGTGTTTCAACAACACCCTGATAGTCCACAGATTACAGAATGCCTCCAGATGTGCATCGGAAACTACTACTGGTCTTCCAGGGAACGATCAAAGCGTAGACTGTTTGAGACATTAATCCCGTGGAGGAAAGTACGCATGGTGACTGTTGTATTCAATTACGATGCTATTTCTGTGTTTCATCAACACTCAGATAGTCCACAGATAACAGAATGCCTCCAGATGTGCATCGGAAACTAATACTGGTCTTCCAGGGAACGATCAAAGCGTAGACTGTTTGAGACAAAACTCCTGTGGAGAAATATGCGCATGGTGACTGTTGTTATCAATCCCGATGCAACTTTTGTGTTTCATCAACACTATGACAGTCCACAGATTACAGAATGCCACCAGATGTGCATCGGAAACTACTACTGTTCTTCCAGGGAACGATCAAAGCGTAGACTGATTGAGACATTACTCCCATGGAGGAAAGTGCGCATGGTGACTGTTGTATTCAAACCCGATGCCATTTCTGTGTTTCATCAACACTCTGATAGTCTACAGATTACAGAATGCCATCAGATGTGCATCGGAAACTACTACTGGTCTTCCAGGGAACGATCAAATCGTAAACTGTTTGAGACAATACTACCATGGAGGAAAGTGCGCATGGTGACTGTTGTATTCAATCCCGATGCACTTTCTGTGTTTCATCAACACTCTGTTGGTCCACAGAATACAGATTGTCTCCAGATGTGCATCGGAAACTACTACTGGTCTTCCTGGGAACGATCAAAGCGTAGACTGTACCAGACATTACTCCCATTGAGGAACCTGTGGATTATGACAGTTGTATTCACTCCCGATGCAATTTCTGTGTTTCATCAACACTTTGAAGGTCCACAGATTACAGAATGCCTCCAGGTGTGCATCGGAAACTACTACTGGTCTTCCAGGGAACGATCAAAGCGTAGACCGTTAGAGACATTACTCCCATATAAGAGTGTGCGCATGGTGAATGTTGTATTCAATCCCGATGCAATTTCGGTGTTTCATCAACACTCTGATAGTCCACAGTTTACAGAATGCCTCCAGATGTGCATCGGAAACTACCACTGGTCTTCCAGGGAACGATCAAAGCGTAGACTGTTTTAGACATTAATCCCATGGAGGAAAGTGCGCATGGTGACTGTTGTATTCAATACAAATGCTATTTCTGTGTTTCACCAACACCCTGATAGTCCACAGATTACAGAATGTCACCAGATGTGCACCGGAAACTACTAATGGTCCTCCAGGGAAGGATCAAATCGTACACTGTTTCAGACATTACTCCCATGGAGGAAAGTGCGGATGGTTACTGTTGTATTCAATCCCGATTCAATTTCAGTGTTTCATCAACACTCTGATAGTCCACAGACTACAGAATGCCTCCAGATGTGCATCGGAAACTACTACTGGTCTTCCAGGGAACGATCAAAGCATAGACTGTTTGAGACATTACTCCCGTGGAGGAAAGTGCGCATGGTGACTGTTGTATTCAATCCCGATGCAATTTCTGTGTTTCATCAACACCCAGATAGTCCACAGATTACAGAATGCCTCCAGATGTGCATCGGAAACTACTACTGGTCTTCCAGGGAACGATCAAAGCGTAGACTGTTTGAGACATTACTCCGGTGGAGGAAAGTTTGCATGGTGACTGCTGTTATCAAACCCGATGCAATTTCTATGTTTCATCAACACTCTGACAGTCCACAGATTACAGAATGCCACCAGATGTGCATCGGAAACTACTACTGGTCTTCCAGGGATCGATCAAAAACGTAGACTGTTTCAGACGTTACTCCCATTGAGGAAAGTGCGGATGGTGACTGTTGTATTCAATCCCGAAGCAATTTCTGCGTTTCATCAACACTCTGATAGTCCACAGATTACAGATTGTCTCCAGATGTGAATCGGAAACTACTACTGGTCTTCCTGGGAACGATCAAAGCGTAGACTGTATCAGACATTACGCCCATGGAGCAAAGTGCGGATTGTGACTGTTGTATTCACTCCCGACGCAATTTCTGTGTTTCATCAACACTTTGAAGGTCCACAGATTACAGAATGCCTCCAGATGTGCATCGTAAACTACTACTGGTCTTCCAGGGAACGATCAAAGCGTAGACTGTTTCAGATACTACTCCCATGGAGAAAAGTGCGGATGTGTGACTGTTGTATTCAATCCCGATGCAATTTCTGTGTTTCATCAACACTCTGATAGTCCACATATTACAGAATGCCTCAGACGTGCATCGGAAACTACTACTGGTCTTCCAGGGCACGATCAAAGCGTAGACTGTTTGAGACATTACACCCAAGGAGGAAAGTGCGCATGGCGACTGTTGTATTCAATCCCAATGCAATTTCTGTGCTTCATCAACACTCTGATAGACCACAGATTACAGAATGCCTCCAGATGTGCATCGGAAATTACTACTGGTCTTCCAGGGAATGATCAAACCGTAGACTGTTTGAGATATCACTCCCGTGGGGGAAAGTGCGAATGGTGACTGTTGTATTCAATCCCGATGCACTTTCTGTGTTTCATCAACTCTATGATAGTCCACGGACTACAGAATGTTTCCAGATGTGCATTCTAAACTACTACTGCTCTTCCAGGGAACGATCAAAGCGTGGACTGTTTGAGACATTACTCCTATGTAGGAAAGTGCACAAGGTGACTGTTGTATTCAATCCCGATGCAATTTCTGTGTTTCATCAACACTCTGATAGTCCACAGATTACAGAATGCATCCAGATGTGCATCGGAAACTACTACTGGTCTTCCAATGAACGATCTAAGCGTAGACTGTTTGAGACATAACTCATATGGATGAAAGTGCGCATGGTGACTGTTGTATTCAATCAAGATGCAATTTCTGTGTTTCAACAACACCCTGATAGTTCACAGATTACAGAATTAATCCAGATGTGCATCGGAAACTACTACTGGTCTTCCAGGGAACGATCAAAGCGTAGACTGTTTGAGACATTAATCCCGTGGAGGAAAGTACGCATGGTGACTGTTGTATTCAATTACGATGCAATTTCTGTGTTTCATCAACACTCAGATATTCCACAGATAACAGAATTCCTCCAGATGTGCATCGGAAACTAATACTGGTCTTCCAGGGAACGATCAAAGCGTAGACTGTTTGAGACAAAACTCCTGTGGAGAAAAATGCGCATGGTGACTGTTGTTATCAATCCCGATGCAACTTTTGTGTTTCATCAACACTATGACAGTCCACAGATTACAGAATGCCACCAGATGTGCATCGGAAACTACTACTATTCTTCCAGGGTACGATCAAAGCGTAGACTGATTGAGACATTACTCCCATGGAGGAAAGTGCGCATGGTGACTGTTGTATTCAAACCCGATGCCATTTCTGTGTTTCATCAACTCTCTGAAAGTCTACAGATTACAGAATGCCACCAGATGTGCATCGGAAACTACTACTGGTCTTCCAGGGAACGATCAAAGCGTAGACTGTTTAAGACATTACTCCCATGAAAAAAAAAAAAAAAAACGCATGGTGACTGTTGTATTCAATCCCGATGCAATTTCTGTGTTTCATCAACACTCAGATAGTCCACAGATTACAGAATACCTCCAGATGTGCATCGGAAACTACTACTGGTCTTCCAGGGAACGATCAAAGCGTAGACTGTTTGAGACATTACTCTCGTGGAGGACAGTTCCCATGGTGAATGTTGTATTCAATTACGATGCAATTTCTGTGTTTCCTCAACACTCAGATAGTCCACAGATTACAGAATGCCTCCAGATGTGCATCGGAAACTACTACTGGTCTTCCAGGGTACGATCAAAGCGTAGACTGTTTGAGACATAACTCCTGTGGAGGAAAATGCGCATGGAGACTGTTGATATCAATCCCGATGCAATTTCTGTGTTTCATCAACACTCTGACAGTCTACAGATTACAGAATGCCACCAGATATGCACCGGAAACTACTACTGGTCATCCAGGGAACGATCAAAGCGTAGATTGTTTCAGACGTTACTCCCATGGAGGAAATTGCGGATGGTGACTGTTGTATTCAATCCCGATGCACTTTCTGTGTTTCATCAACACTCTGTTGGTCCACAGAATAC
Source organism: Schistocerca gregaria (assembly GCF_023897955.1). Classification (NCBI taxonomy): domain Eukaryota; kingdom Metazoa; phylum Arthropoda; class Insecta; order Orthoptera; family Acrididae; genus Schistocerca; species Schistocerca gregaria. The sequence continues at coordinate 16,633,629 of NC_064926.1, read as the reverse complement.
AGATTGTCTCCAGATGTGCATCGGAAACTACTACTGGTCTTCCTGGGAACGATCAAAGCGTAGACTGTACCAGACATTACTCCCATTGAGGAAACTGTGGATTATGACAGTTGTATTCACTCCCGATGCAATTTCTGTGTTTCATCAATACTTTGAAGGTCCACAGATTACAGAATGCCTCCAGATGTGCATCGGAAACTACTACTGGTCTTACAGGGATCGATCAAAGCGTAGCCTGTTTTAGACATTATTCCCATGGAGAAAAGTGCGGAATGTGACTGTTGTATTCAATCCCGATGCAATTTCTGTGTTTCATCAACACTCTGATAGTCCACAGATTACAGAATGCCACCAGATGGGCATCGGAAACTACTACTGGTATTCCAGGGAACGATCAAATAGTAGACTGTTTGAGATATCACTCCCGTGGAGGAATGTGCGCATTGTGACTGTTGTATTCAATCCCGATGCATTTTCTTTGTTACATCAACACTCTGATAGTCCACAGATTACAGAATGCCACCAGATGTGCATCGGATACTACTACTGGTCTTCCAATGAACGATCTAAGCGTAGACTGTTTGAGACATAACTCATATGGATGAAGGTGCGCATGGTGACTGTTGTATTCAATCAAGATGCAATTTCTGTGTTTCAACAACACCCTGATAGTTCACAGATTACAGAATTAATCCAGATGTGCATCGGAAACTACTACTGGTCTTCCAGGGAACGATCAAAGCGTAGACTGTTTGAGACATTAATCCCGTGGAGGAAAGTACGCATGGTGACTGTTGTATTCAATTACGATGCAATTTCTGTGTTTCATCAACACTCAGATAGTCCACAGATAACAGAATTCCTCCAGATGTGCATCGGAAACTAATACTGGTCTTCCAGGGAACGATCAAAGCGTAGACTGTTTGAGACAAAACTCCTGTGGAGAAAAATGCGCATGGTGACTGTTGTTATCAATCCCGATGCAACTTTTGTGTTTCATCAACACTATGACAGTCCACAGATTACAGAATGCCACCAGATGTGCATCGGAAACTACTACTATTCTTCCAGGGTACGATCAAAGCGTAGACTGATTGAGACATTACTCCCATGGAGGAAAGTGCGCATGGTGACTGTTGTATTCAAACCCGATGCCATTTCTGTGTTTCATCAACTCTCTGAAAGTCTACAGATTACAGAATGCCACCAGATGTGCATCGGAAACTACTACTGGTCTTCCAGGGAACGATCAAAGCGTAGACTGTTTAAGACATTACTCCCATGAAAAAAAAAAAAAAAAAAACGCATGGTGACTGTTGTATTCAATCCCGATGCAATTTCTGTGTTTCATCAACACTCAGATAGTCCACAGATTACAGAATACCTCCAGATGTGCATCGGAAACTACTACTGGTCTTCCAGGGAACGATCAAAGCGTAGACTGTTTGAGACATTACTCTCGTGGAGGACAGTTCCCATGGTGAATGTTGTATTCAATTACGATGCAATTTCTGTGTTTCCTCAACACTCAGATAGTCCACAGATTACAGAATGCCTCCAGATGTGCATCGGAAACTACTACTGGTCTTCCAGGGTACGATCAAAGCGTAGACTGTTTGAGACATAACTCCTGTGGAGGAAAATGCGCATGGAGACTGTTGATATCAATCCCGATGCAATTTCTGTGTTTCATCAACACTCTGACAGTCTACAGATTACAGAATGCCACCAGATATGCACCGGAAACTACTACTGGTCATCCAGGGAACGATCAAAGCGTAGATTGTTTCAGACGTTACTCCCATGGAGGAAATTGCGGATGGTGACTGTTGTATTCAATCCCGATGCACTTTCTGTGTTTCATCAACACTCTGTTGGTCCACAGAATACAGATTGTCTCCAGATGTGCATCGGAAACTACTACTGGTCTTCCTGGGAACGATCAAAGCGTAGACTGTACCAGACATTACTCCCATTGAGGAAACTGTGGATTATGACAGTTGTATTCACTCCCGATGCAATTTCTGTGTTTCATCAATACTTTGAAGGTCCACAGATTACAGAATGCCTCCAGATGTGCATCGGAAACTACTACTGGTCTTACAGGGATCGATCAAAGCGTAGCCTGTTTTAGACATTATTCCCATGGAGAAAAGTGCGGAATGTGACTGTTGTATTCAATCCCGATGCAATTTCTGTGTTTCATCAACACTCTGATAGTCCACAGATTACAGAATGCCACCAGATGGGCATCGGAAACTACTACTGGTATTCCAGGGAACGATCAAATAGTAGACTGTTTGAGATATCACTCCCGTGGAGGAATGTGCGCATTGTGACTGTTGTATTCAATCCCGATGCATTTTCTTTGTTACATCAACACTCTGATAGTCCACAGATTACAGAATGCCACCAGATGTGCATCGGATACTACTACTGGTCTTCCAATGAACGATCTAAGCGTAGACTGTTTGAGACATAACTCATATGGATGAAGGTGCGCATGGTGACTGTTGTATTCAATCAAGATGCAATTTCTGTGTTTCAACAACACCCTGATAGTCCACAGATTACAGAATGCCTCCAGATGTGCATCGGAAACTACTACTGGTCTTCCAGGGAACGATCAAAGCGTAGACTGTTTGAGACATTAATCCCGTGGAGGAAAGTACGCATGGTGACTGTTGTATTCAATTACGATGCTATTTCTGTGTTTCATCAACACTCAGATAGTCCACAGATAACAGAATGCCTCCAGATGTGCATCGGAAACTAATACTGGTCTTCCAGGGAACGATCAAAGCGTAGACTGTTTGAGACAAAACTCCTGTGGAGAAATATGCGCATGGTGACTGTTGTTATCAATCCCGATGCAACTTTTGTGTTTCATCAACACTATGACAGTCCACAGATTACAGAATGCCACCAGATGTGCATCGGAAACTACTACTGTTCTTCCAGGGAACGATCAAAGAGTAGACTGATTGAGACATTACTCCCATGGAGGAAAGTGCGCATGGTGACTGTTGTATTCAAACCCGATGCCATTTCTGTGTTTCATCAACACTCTGATAGTCTACAGATTACAGAATGCCATCAGATGTGCATCGGAAACTACTACTGGTCTTCCAGGGAACGATCAAATCGTAAACTGTTTGAGACAATACTACCATGGAGGAAAGTGCGCATGGTGACTGTTGTATTCAATCCCGATGCACTTTCTGTGTTTCATCAACACTCTGTTGGTCCACAGAATACAGATTGTCTCCAGATGTGCATCGGAAACTACTACTGGTCTTCCTGGGAACGATCAAAGCGTAGACTGTACCAGACATTACTCCCATTGAGGAACCTGTGGATTATGACAGTTGTATTCACTCCCGATGCAATTTCTGTGTTTCATCAACACTTTGAAGGTCCACAGATTACAGAATGCCTCCAGGTGTGCATCGGAAACTACTACTGGTCTTCCAGGGAACGATCAAAGCGTAGACCGTTAGAGACATTACTCCCATATAAGAGTGTGCGCATGGTGAATGTTGTATTCAATCCCGATGCAATTTCGGTGTTTCATCAACACTCTGATAGTCCACAGATTACAGAATGCCTCCAGATGTGCATCGGAAACTACCACTGGTCTTCCAGGGAACGATCAAAGCGTAGACTGTTTGAGACATAACTCCTGTGGAGGAAAATGCGCATGGAGACTGTTGATATCAATCCCGATGCAATTTCTGTGTTTCATCAACACTCTGACAGTCTACAGATTACAGAATGACACCAGATATGCACCGGAAACTACTACTGGTCATCCAGGGAACGATCAAAGCGTAGATTGTTTCAGACGTTACTCCCATGGAGGAAATTGCGGATGGTGACTGTTGTATTCAATCCCGATGCACTTTCTGTGTTTCATCAACACTCTGTTGGTCCACAGAATACAGATTGTCTCCAGATGTGCATCGGAAACTACTACTGGTCTTCCTGGGAACGATCAAAGCGTAGACTGTACCAGACATTACTCCCATTGAGGAAACTGTGGATTATGACAGTTGTATTCACTCCCGATGCAATTTCTGTGTTTCATCAATACTTTGAAGGTCCACAGATTACAGAATGCCTCCAGATGTGCATCGGAAACTACTACTGGTCTTACAGGGATCGATCAAAGCGTAGCCTGTTTTAGACATTATTCCCATGGAGAAAAGTGCGGAATGTGACTGTTGTATTCAATCCCGATGCAATTTCTGTGTTTCATCAACACTCTGATAGTCCACAGATTACAGAATGCCACCAGATGGGCATCGGAAACTACTACTGGTATTCCAGGGAACGATCAAATAGTAGACTGTTTGAGATATCACTCCCGTGGAGGAATGTGCGCATTGTGACTGTTGTATTCAATCCCGATGCATTTTCTTTGTTACATCAACACTCTGATAGTCCACAGATTACAGAATGCCACCAGATGTGCATCGGATACTACTACTGGTCTTCCAATGAACGATCTAAGCGTAGACTGTTTGAGACATAACTCATATGGATGAAGGTGCGCATGGTGACTGTTGTATTCAATCAAGATGCAATTTCTGTGTTTCAACAACACCCTGATAGTCCACAGATTACAGAATGCCTCCAGATGTGCATCGGAAACTACTACTGGTCTTCCAGGGAACGATCAAAGCGTAGACTGTTTGAGACATTAATCCCGTGGAGGAAAGTACGCATGGTGACTGTTGTATTCAATTACGATGCTATTTCTGTGTTTCATCAACACTCAGATAGTCCACAGATAACAGAATGCCTCCAGATGTGCATCGGAAACTAATACTGGTCTTCCAGGGAACGATCAAAGCGTAGACTGTTTGAGACAAAACTCCTGTGGAGAAATATGCGCATGGTGACTGTTGTTATCAATCCCGATGCAACTTTTGTGTTTCATCAACACTATGACAGTCCACAGATTACAGAATGCCACCAGATGTGCATCGGAAACTACTACTGTTCTTCCAGGGAACGATCAAAGAGTAGACTGATTGAGACATTACTCCCATGGAGGAAAGTGCGCATGGTGACTGTTGTATTCAAACCCGATGCCATTTCTGTGTTTCATCAACACTCTGATAGTCTACAGATTACAGAATGCCATCAGATGTGCATCGGAAACTACTACTGGTCTTCCAGGGAACGATCAAATCGTAAACTGTTTGAGACAATACTACCATGGAGGAAAGTGCGCATGGTGACTGTTGTATTCAATCCCGATGCACTTTCTGTGTTTCATCAACACTCTGTTGGTCCACAGAATACAGATTGTCTCCAGATGTGCATCGGAAACTACTACTGGTCTTCCTGGGAACGATCAAAGCGTAGACTGTACCAGACATTACTCCCATTGAGGAACCTGTGGATTATGACAGTTGTATTCACTCCCGATGCAATTTCTGTGTTTCATCAACACTTTGAAGGTCCACAGATTACAGAATGCCTCCAGGTGTGCATCGGAAACTACTACTGGTCTTCCAGGGAACGATCAAAGCGTAGACCGTTAGAGACATTACTCCCATATAAGAGTGTGCGCATGGTGAATGTTGTATTCAATCCCGATGCAATTTCGGTGTTTCATCAACACTCTGATAGTCCACAGATTACAGAATGCCTCCAGATGTGCATCGGAAACTACCACTGGTCTTCCAGGGAACGATCAAAGCGTAGACTGTTTTAGACATTAATCCCATGGAGGAAAGTGCGCATGGTGACTGTTGTATTCAATACAAATGCTATTTCTGTGTTTCACCAACACCCTGATAGTCCACAGATTACAGAATGTCACCAGATGTGCACCGGAAACTACTAATGGTCCTCCAGGGAAGGATCAAATCGTACACTGTTTCAGACATTACTCCCATGGAGGAAAGTGCGGATGGTTACTGTTGTATTCAATCCCGATTCAATTTCAGTGTTTCATCAACACTCTGATAGTCCAAAGACTACAGAATGCCTCCAGATGTGCATCGGAAACTACTACTGGTCTTCCAGGGAACGATCAAAGCATAGACTGTTTGAGACATTACTCCCGTGGAGGAAAGTGCGCATGGTGACTGTTGTATTCAATCCCGATGCAATTTCTGTGTTTCATCAACACCCAGATAGTCCACAGATTACAGAATGCCTCCAGATGTGCATCGGAAACTACTACTGGTCTTCCAGGGAACGATCAAAGCGTAGACTGTTTGAGACATTACTCCGGTGGAGGAAAGTTTGCATGGTGACTGCTGTTATCAAACCCGATGCAATTTCTATGTTTCATCAACACTCTGACAGTCCACAGATTACAGAATGCCACCAGATGTGCACCGGAAACTACTACTGGTCTTCCAGGGATCGATCAAAAACGTAGACTGTTTCAGACGTTACTCCCATTGAGGAAAGTGCGGATGGTGACTGTTGTATTCAATCCCGAAGCAATTTCTGCGTTTCATCAACACTCTGATAGTCCACAGATTACAGATTGTCTCCAGATGTGAATCGGAAACTACTACTGGTCTTCCTGGGAACGATCAAAGCGTAGACTGTATCAGACATTACGCCCATGGAGCAAAGTGCGGATTGTGACTGTTGTATTCACTCCCGACGCAATTTCTGTGTTTCATCAACACTTTGAAGGTCCACAGATTACAGAATGCCTCCAGATGTGCATCGTAAACTACTACTGGTCTTCCAGGGAACGATCAAAGCGTAGACTGTTTCAGATACTACTCCCATGGAGAAAAGTGCGATTGTGTGACTGTTGTATTCAATCCCGATGCAATTTCTGTGTTTCATCAACACTCTGATAGTCCACATATTACAGAATGCCTCAGACGTGCATCGGAAACTACTACTGGTCTTCCAGGGCACGATCAAAGCGTAGACTGTTTGAGACATTACACCCAAGGAGGAAAGTGCGCATGGCGACTGTTGTATTCAATCCCGATGCAATTTCTGTGTTTCATCAACACCCAGATAGTCCACAGATTACAGAATGCCTCCAGATGTGCATCGGAAACTACTACTGGTCTTCCAGGGAACGATCAAAGCGTAGACTGTTTGAGACATTACTCCGGTGGAGGAAAGTTTGCATGGTGACTGCTGTTATCAAACCCGATGCAATTTCTATGTTTCATCAACACTCTGACAGTCCACAGATTACAGAATGCCACCAGATGTGCACCGGAAACTACTACTGGTCTTCCAGGGATCGATCAAAAACGTAGACTGTTTCAGACGTTACTCCCATTGAGGAAAGTGCGGATGGTGACTGTTGTATTCAATCCCGAAGCAATTTCTGCGTTTCATCAACACTCTGATAGTCCACAGATTACAGATTGTCTCCAGATGTGAATCGGAAACTACTACTGGTCTTCCTGGGAACGATCAAAGCGTAGACTGTATCAGACATTACGCCCATGGAGCAAAGTGCGGATTGTGACTGTTGTATTCACTCCCGACGCAATTTCTGTGTTTCATCAACACTTTGAAGGTCCACAGATTACAGAATGCCTCCAGATGTGCATCGTAAACTACTACTGGTCTTCCAGGGAACGATCAAAGCGTAGACTGTTTCAGATACTACTCCCATGGAGAAAAGTGCGGATGTGTGACTGTTGTATTCAATCCCGATGCAATTTCTGTGTTTCATCAACACTCTGATAGTCCACATATTACAGAATGCCTCAGACGTGCATCGGAAACTACTACTGGTCTTCCAGGGCACGATCAAAGCGTAGACTGTTTGAGACATTACACCCAAGGAGGAAAGTGCGCATGGCGACTGTTGTATTCAATCCCAATGCAATTTCTGTGCTTCATCAACACTCTGATAGACCACAGATTACAGAATGCCTCCAGATGTGCATCGGAAATTACTACTGGTCTTCCAGGGAATGATCAAACCGTAGACTGTTTGAGATATCACTCCCGTGGGGGAAAGTGCGAATGGTGACTGTTGTATTCAATACCGATGCACTTTCTGTGTTTCATCAACTCTATGATAGTCCACGGACTACAGAATGTTTCCAGATGTGCATTCTAAACTACTACTGCTCTTCCAGGGAACGATCAAAGCGTGGACTGTTTGAGACATTACTCCTATGTAGGAAAGTGCACAAGGTGACTGTTGTATTCAATCCCGATGCAATTTCTGTGTTTCATCAACACTCTGATAGTCCACAGATTACAGAATGCATCCAGATGTGCATCGGAAACTACTACTGGTCTTCCAATGAACGATCTAAGCGTAGACTGTTTGAGACATAACTCATATGGATGAAAGTGCGCATGGTGACTGTTGTATTCAATCAAGATGCAATTTCTGTGTTTCAACAACACCCTGATAGTTCACAGATTACAGAATTAATCCAGATGTGCATCGGAAACTACTACTGGTCTTCCAGGGAACGATCAAAGCGTAGACTGTTTGAGACATTAATCCCGTGGAGGAAAGTACGCATGGTGACTGTTGTATTCAATTACGATGCAATTTCTGTGTTTCATCAACACTCAGATAGTCCACAGATAACAGAATTCCTCCAGATGTGCATCGGAAACTAATACTGGTCTTCCAGGGAACGATCAAAGCGTAGACTGTTTGAGACAAAACTCCTGTGGAGAAAAATGCGCATGGTGACTGTTGTTATCAATCCCGATGCAACTTTTGTGTTTCATCAACACTATGACAGTCCACAGATTACAGAATGCCACCAGATGTGCATCGGAAACTACTACTATTCTTCCAGGGTACGATCAAAGCGTAGACTGATTGAGACATTACTCCCATGGAGGAAAGTGCGCATGGTGACTGTTGTATTCAAACCCGATGCCATTTCTGTGTTTCATCAACTCTCTGAAAGTCTACAGATTACAGAATGCCACCAGATGTGCATCGGAAACTACTACTGGTCTTCCAGGGAACGATCAAAGCGTAGACTGTTTAAGACATTACTCCCATGAAAAAAAAAAAAAAAAACGCATGGTGACTGTTGTATTCAATCCCGATGCAATTTCTGTGTTTCATCAACACTCAGATAGTCCACAGATTACAGAATACCTCCAGATGTGCATCGGAAACTACTACTGGTCTTCCAGGGAACGATCAAAGCGTAGACTGTTTGAGACATTACTCTCGTGGAGGACAGTTCCCATGGTGAATGTTGTATTCAATTACGATGCAATTTCTGTGTTTCCTCAACACTCAGATAGTCCACAGATTACAGAATGCCTCCAGATGTGCATCGGAAACTACTACTGGTCTTCCAGGGTACGATCAAAGCGTAGACTGTTTGAGACATAACTCCTGTGGAGGAAAATGCGCATGGAGACTGTTGATATCAATCCCGATGCAATTTCTGTGTTTCATCAACACTCTGACAGTCTACAGATTACAGAATGCCACCAGATATGCACCGGAAACTACTACTGGTCATCCAGGGAACGATCAAAGCGTAGATTGTTTCAGACGTTACTCCCATGGAGGAAATTGCGGATGGTGACTGTTGTATTCAATCCCGATGCACTTTCTGTGTTTCATCAACACTCTGTTGGTCCACAGAATACAGATTGTCTCCAGATGTGCATCGGAAACTACTACTGGTCTTCCTGGGAACGATCAAAGCGTAGACTGTACCACACATTACTCCCATTGAGGAAACTGTGGATTATGACAGTTGTATTCACTCCCGATGCAATTTCTGTGTTTCATCAATACTTTGAAGGTCCACAGATTACAGAATGCATCCAGATGTGCATCGGAAACTACTACTGGTCTTACAGGGATCGATCAAAGCGTAGCCTGTTTTAGACATTATTCCCATGGAGAAAAGTGCGGAATGTGTCTGTTGTATTCAGTCCCGATGCAATTTCTGTGTTTCATCAACACTCTGATAGTCCACAGATTACAGAATGCCACCAGATGGGCATCGGAAACTACTACTGGTATTCCAGGGAACGATCAAATAGTAGACTGTTTGAGATATCACTCCCGTGGAGGAATGTGCGCATTGTGACTGTTGTATTCAATCCCGATGCATTTTCTTTGTTACATCAACACTCTGATAGTCCACAGATTACAGAATGCCACCAGATGTGCATCGGATACTACTACTGGTCTTCCAATGAACGATCTAAGCGTAGACTGTTTGAGACATAACTCATATGGATGAAGGTGCGCATGGTGACTGTTGTATTCAATCAAGATGCAATTTCTGTGTTTCAACAACACCCTGATAGTCCACAGATTACAGAATGCCTCCAGATGTGCATCGGAAACTACTACTGGTCTTCCAGGGAACGATCAAAGCGTAGACTGTTTGAGACATTAATCCCGTGGAGGAAAGTACGCATGGTGACTGTTGTATTCAATTACGATGCTATTTCTGTGTTTCATCAACACTCAGATAGTCCACAGATAACAGAATGCCTCCAGATGTGCATCGGAAACTAATACTGGTCTTCCAGGGAACGATCAAAGCGTAGACTGTTTGAGACAAAACTCCTGTGGAGAAATATGCGCATGGTGACTGTTGTTATCAATCCCGATGCAACTTTTGTGTTTCATCAACACTATGACAGTCCACAGATTACAGAATGCCACCAGATGTGCATCGGAAACTACTACTGTTCTTCCAGGGAACGATCAAAGAGTAGACTGATTGAGACATTACTCTCATGGAGGAAAGTGCGCATGGTGACTGTTGTATTCAAACCCGATGCCATTTCTGTGTTTCATCAACACTCTGATAGTCTACAGATTACAGAATGCCATCAGATGTGCATCGGAAACTACTACTGGTCTTCCAGGGAACGATCAAATCGTAAACTGTTTGAGACAATACTACCATGGAGGAAAGTGCGCATGGTGACTGTTGTATTCAATCCCGATGCACTTTCTGTGTTTCATCAACACTCTGTTGGTCCACAGAATACAGATTGTCTCCAGATGTGCATCGGAAACTACTACTGGTCTTCCTGGGAACGATCAAAGCGTAGACTGTACCAGACATTACTCCCATTGAGGATCCTGTGGATTATGACAGTTGTATTCACTCCCGATGCAATTTCTGTGTTTCATCAACACTTTGAAGGTCCACAGATTACAGAATGCCTCCAGGTGTGCATCGGAAACTACTACTGGTCTTCCAGGGAACGATCAAAGCGTAGACCGTTAGAGACATTACTCCCATATAAGAGTGTGCGCATGGTGAATGTTGTATTCAATCCCGATGCAATTTCGGTGTTTCATCAACACTCTGATAGTCCACAGATTACAGAATGCCTCCAGATGTGCATCGGAAACTACCACTGGTCTTCCAGGGAACGATCAAAGCGTAGACTGTTTTAGACATTAATCCCATGGAGGAAAGTGCGCATGGTGACTGTTGTATTCAATACAAATGCTATTTCTGTGTTTCACCAACACCCTGATAGTCCACAGATTACAGAATGTCACCAGATGTGCACCGGAAACTACTAATGGTCTTCCAGGGAACGATCAAAGCGTAGACTGTTTGAGACATAACTCCTGTGGAGGAAAATGCGCATGGAGACTGTTGATATCAATCCCGATGCAATTTCTGTGTTTCATCAACACTCTGACAGTCTACAGATTACAGAATGCCACCAGATATGCACCGGAAACTACTACTGGTCATCCAGGGAACGATCAAAGCGTAGATTGTTTCAGACGTTACTCCCATGGAGGAAATTATGGATGGTGACTGTTGTATTCAATCCCGATGCACTTTCTGTGTTTCATCAACACTCTGTTGGTCCACAGAATACAGATTGTCTCCAGATGTGCATCGGAAACTACTACTGGTCTTCCTGGGAACGATCAAAGCGTAGACTGTACCACACATTACTCCCATTGAGGAAACTGTGGATTATGACAGTTGTATTCACTCCCGATGCAATTTCTGTGTTTCATCAATACTTTGAAGGTCCACAGATTACAGAATGCCTCCAGATGTGCATCGGAAACTACTACTGGTCTTACAGGGATCGATCAAAGCGTAGCCTGTTTTAGACATTATTCCCATGGAGAAAAGTGCGGAATGTGACTGTTGTATTCAATCCCGATGCAACTTCTGTGTTTCATCAACACTCTGATAGTCCACAGATTACAGAATGCCACCAGATGGGCATCGGAAACTACTACTGGTATTCCAGGGAACGATCAAATAGTAGACTGTTTGAGATATCACTCCCGTGGAGGAATGTGCGCATTGTGACTGTTGTATTCAATCCCGATGCATTTTCTTTGTTACATCAACACTCTGATAGTCCACAGATTACAGAATGCCACCAGATGTGCATCGGATACTACTACTGGTCTTCCAATGAACGATCTAAGCGTAGACTGTTTGAGACATAACTCATATGGATGAAGGTGCGCATGGTGACTGTTGTATTCAATCAAGATGCAATTTCTGTGTTTCAACAACACCCTGATAGTCCACAGATTACAGAATGCCTCCAGATGTGCATCGGAAACTACTACTGGTCTTCCAGGGAACGATCAAAGCGTAGACTGTTTGAGACATTAATCCCGTGGAGGAAAGTACGCATGGTGACTGTTGTATTCAATTACGATGCTATTTCTGTGTTTCATCAACACTCAGATAGTCCACAGATAACAGAATGCCTCCAGATGTGCATCGGAAACTAATACTGGTCTTCCAGGGAACGATCAAAGCGTAGACTGTTTGAGACAAAACTCCTGTGGAGAAATATGCGCATGGTGACTGTTGTTATCAATCCCGATGCAACTTCTGTGTTTCATCAACACTATGACAGTCCACAGATTACAGAATGCCACCAGATGTGCATCGGAAACTACTACTGTTCTTCCAGGGAACGATCAAAGAGTAGACTGATTGAGACATTACTCCCATGGAGGAAAGTGCGCATGGTGACTGTTGTATTCAAACCCGATGCCATTTCTGTGTTTCATCAACACTCTGATAGTCTACAGATTACAGAATGCCATCAGATGTGCATCGGAAACTACTACTGGTCTTCCAGGGAACGATCAAATCGTAAACTGTTTGAGACAATACTACCATGGAGGAAAGTGCGCATGGTGACTGTTGTATTCAATCCCGATGCACTTTCTGTGTTTCATCAACACTCTGTTGGTCCACAGAATACAGATTGTCTCCAGATGTGCATCGGAAACTACTACTGGTCTTCCTGGGAACGATCAAAGCGTAGACTGTACCAGACATTACTCCCATTGAGGAACCTGTGGATTATGACAGTTGTATTCACTCCCGATGCAATTTCTGTGTTTCATCAACACTTTGAAGGTCCACAGATTACAGAATGCCTCCAGGTGTGCATCGGAAACTACTACTGGTCTTCCAGGGAACGATCAAAGCGTAGACCGTTAGAGACATTACTCCCATATAAGAGTGTGCGCATGGTGAATGTTGTATTCAATCCCGATGCAATTTCGGTGTTTCATCAACACTCTGATAGTCCACAGATTACAGAATGCCTCCAGATGTGCATCGGAAACTACCACTGGTCTTCCAGGGAACGATCAAAGCGTAGACTGTTTTAGACATTAATCCCATGGAGGAAAGTGCGCATGGTGACTGTTGTATTCAATACAAATGCTATTTCTGTGTTTCACCAACACCCTGATAGTCCACAGATTACAGAATGTCACCAGATGTGCACCGGAAACTACTAATGGTCCTCCAGGGAAGGATCAAATCGTACACTGTTTCAGACATTACTCCCATGGAGGAAAGTGCGGATGGTTACTGTTGTATTCAATCCCGATTCAATTTCAGTGTTTCATCAACACTCTGATAGTCCACAGACTACAGAATGCCTCCAGATGTGCATCGGAAACTACTACTGGTCTTCCAGGGAACGATCAAAGCATAGACTGTTTGAGACATTACTCCCGTGGAGGAAAGTGCGCATGGTGACTGTTGTATTCAATCCCGATGCAATTTCTGTGTTTCATCAACACCCAGATAGTCCACAGATTACAGAATGCCTCCAGATGTGCATCGGAAACTACTACTGGTCTTCCAGGGAACGATCAAAGCGTAGACTGTTTGAGACATTACTCCGGTGGAGGAAAGTTTGCATGGTGACTGCTGTTATCAAACCCGATGCAATTTCTATGTTTCATCAACACTCTGACAGTCCACAGATTACAGAATGCCACCAGATGTGCATCGGAAACTACTACTGGTCTTCCAGGGATCGATCAAAAACGTAGACTGTTTCAGACGTTACTCCCATTGAGGAAAGTGCGGATGGTGACTGTTGTATTCAATCCCGAAGCAATTTCTGCGTTTCATCAACACTCTGATAGTCCACAGATTACAGATTGTCTCCAGATGTGAATCGGAAACTACTACTGGTCTTCCTGGGAACGATCAAAGCGTAGACTGTATCAGACATTACGCCCATGGAGCAAAGTGCGGATTGTGACTGTTGTATTCACTCCCGACGCAATTTCTGTGTTTCATCAACACTTTGAAGGTCCACAGATTACAGAATGCCTCCAGATGTGCATCGTAAACTACTACTGGTCTTCCAGGGAACGATCAAAGCGTAGACTGTTTCAGATACTACTCCCATGGAGAAAAGTGCGATTGTGTGACTGTTGTATTCAATCCCGATGCAATTTCTGTGTTTCATCAACACTCTGATAGTCCACATATTACAGAATGCCTCAGACGTGCATCGGAAACTACTACTGGTCTTCCAGGGCACGATCAAAGCGTAGACTGTTTGAGACATTACACCCAAGGAGGAAAGTGCGCATGGCGACTGTTGTATTCAATCCCAATGCAATTTCTGTGCTTCATCAACACTCTGATAGACCACAGATTACAGAATGCCTCCAGATGTGCATCGGAAATTACTACTGGTCTTCCAGGGAATGATCAAACCGTAGACTGTTTGAGATATCACTCCCGTGGGGGAAAGTGCGAATGGTGACTGTTGTATTCAATCCCGATGCACTTTCTGTAATTCATCAACTCTATGATAGTCCACGGACTACAGAATGTTTCCAGATGTGCATTCTAAACTACTACTGGTCTTCCAGGGAACGATCAATGCGTGGACTGTTTGAGACATTACTCCTATGTAGGAAAGTGCACAAGGTGACTGTTGTATTCAATCCCGATGCAATTTCTGTGTTTCATCAACACTCTGATAGTCCACAGATTACAGAATGCATCCAGATGTGCATCGGAAACTACTACTGGTCTTCCAATGAACGATCTAAGCGTAGACTGTTTGAGACATAACTCATATGGATGAAAGTGCGCATGGTGACTGTTGTATTCAATCAAGATGCAATTTCTGTGTTTCAACAACACCCTGATAGTTCACAGATTACAGAATTAATCCAGATGTGCATCGGGAACTACTACTGGTCTTCCAGGGAACGATCAAAGCGTAGACTGTTTGAGACATTAATCCCGTGGAGGAAAGTACGCATGGTGACTGTTGTATTCAATTACGATGCAATTTCTGTGTTTCATCAACACTCAGATAGTCCACAGATAACAGAATTCCTCCAGATGTGCATCGGAAACTAATACTGGTCTTCCAGGGAACGATCAAAGCGTAGACTGTTTGAGACAAAACTCCTGTGGAGAAAAATGCGCATGGTGACTGTTGTTATCAATCCCGATGCAACTTTTGTGTTTCATCAACACTATGACAGTCCACAGATTACAGAATGCCACCAGATGTGCATCGGAAACTACTACTGTTCTTCCAGGGTACGATCAAAGCGTAGACTGATTGAGACATTACTCCCATGGAGGAAAGTGCGCATGGTGACTGTTGTATTCAAACCCGATGCCATTTCTGTGTTTCATCAACTCTCTGATAGTCTACAGATTACAGAATGCCACCAGATGTGCATCGGAAACTACTACTGGTCTTCCAGGGAACGATCAAAGCGTAGACTGTTTAAGACATTACTCCCATGAAAAAAAAAAAAACGCATGGTGACTGTTGTATTCAATCCCGATGCAATTTCTGTGTTTCATCAACACTCAGATAGTCCACAGATTACAGAATACCTCCAGATGTGCATCGGAAACTACTACTGGTCTTCCAGGGAACGATCAAAGCGTAGACTGTTTGAGACATTACTCTCGTGGAGGACAGTTCCCATGGTGAATGTTGTATTCAATTACGATGCAATTTCTGTGTTTCCTCAACACTCAGATAGTCCACAGATTACAGAATGCCTCCAGATGTGCATCGGAAACTACTACTGGTCTTCCAGGGTACGATCAAAGCGTAGACTGTTTGAGACATAACTGCTGTGGAGGAAAATGCGCATGGAGACTGTTGATATCAATCCCGATGCAATTTCTGTGTTTCATCAACACTCTGACAGTCTACAGATTACAGAATGCCACTAGATGTGCATCGGAAACTACTACTGGTCTTCCAGGGAACGATCAAAGTGTAGACTGTTTGAGACATTACCTTCTTGGAGGAAAGTGCGCATTGTGACTGTTGTATTCAAACCCGATGCCATTTCTGTGTTTCATCAACACTCTGATATTCCACAGATTACAGAATGCCACCAGATATGCACCGGAAACTACTACTGGTCATCCAGGGAACGATCAAAGCGTAGATTGTTTCAGACGTTACTCCCATGGAGGAAATTGCGGATGGTGACTGTTGTATTCAATCCCGATGCACTTTCTGTGTTTCATCAACACTCTGTTGGTCCACAGAATACAGATTGTCTCCAGATGTGCATCGGAAACTACTACTGGTCTTCCTGGGAACGATCAAAGCGTAGACTGTACCAGACATTACTCCCATTGAGGAAACTGTGGATTATGACAGTTGTATTCACTCCCGATGCAATTTCTGTGTTTCATCAATACTTTGAAGGTCCACAGATTACAGAATGTCTCCAGATGTGCATCGGAAACTACTACTGGTCTTACAGGGATCGATCAAAGCGTAGCCTGTTTTAGACATTATTCCCATGGAGAAAAGTGCGGAATGTGACTGTTGTATTCAATCCCGATGCAATTTCTGTGTTTCATCAACACTCTGATAGTCCACAGATTACAGAATGCCACCAGATGTGCATCGGAAACTACTACTGGTCTTCCAGGGAACGATCAAATCGTAAACTGTTTGAGACATTACTACCATGGAGGAAAGTGCGCATGGTGATTGTTGTATTCAAACCCGATGCTAATTCTGTGTTTCATCAACATTCTGATAGTCCACAGATTACAGATAGCCTCCAGATGTGCATCGGAAATTACTACTGGTCTTCCTGTGAACGATCAAAGCGTAAACTGTTAGAGACATTACTCCCATGGAGGAAAGTGCGCATGGTGACTGTTGTTTTCAATCCCGATGCACTTTCTGTGTTTCATCAACTCTATGATAGTCCACGGACTACAGAATGTTTCCAGATGTGCATTCTAAACTACTACTGGTCTTCCAGGGAACGATCAAGCGTGGACTGTTTGAGCCATTACTCCTATGTAGGAAAGTGCGCATGGTGACTGTTGTATTCAATCCCGATGCAATTTCTGTGTTTCATCAACACTCTGATAGTCCACAGATTACAGAATGCATCCAGATGTGCATCGGAAACTACTACTGGTCTTCCAATGAACGATCTAAGCGTAGACTGTTTGAGACATAACTCATATGGATGAAAGTGCGCATGGTGACTGTTGTATTCAATCAAGATGCAATTTCTGTGTTTCAACGACACCCTGATAGTCCACAGATTACAGAATGCCTCCAGATGTGCATCGGAAACTACTACTGGTCTTCCAGGGAACGATCAAAGCGTAGACTTTTTGAGACATTAATCCCGTGGAGGGAAGTACGCATGGTGACTGTTGTATTCAATTACGATGCAATTTCTGTGTTTCATCAACACTCAGATAGCCCACAGATAACAGAATGCCTCCAGATGTGCATCGGAAACTAATACTGGTCTTCCAGGGAACGATCAAAGCGTAGACTCTTTGAGACAAAACTCCTGTGGAGAAAAATGCGCATGTTGACTGTTGTTATCAATCCCGATGGAACTTTTGTGTTTCATCAACACCATGACAGTCCACAGATTACAGAATGCCACCAGATGTGCATCGGAAACTACTACTGTTCTTCCAGGGAACGATCAAAGCGTAGACTGATTGAGACATTACTCCCATGGAGGAAAGTGCGCATGGTGACTGTTGTATTCAAACCCGATGCCATTTCTGTGTTTCATCAACTCTCTGATAGTCTACAGATTACAGAATGCCACCAGATGTGCATCGGAAACTACTACTGGTCTTCCAGGGAACGATCAAAGCGTAGACTGTTTAAGACATTACTCCCATGAAAAAAAAAAAAAAAAAAACGCATGGTGACTGTTGTATTCAATCCCGATGCAATTTCTGTGTTTCATCAACACTCAGATAGTCCACAGATTACAGAATACTTCCAGATGTGCATCGGAAACTACTACTGGTCTTCCAGGGAACGATCAAAGCGTAGACTGTTTGAGACATTACTCTCGTGGAGGACAGTTCCCATGGTGAATGTTGTATTCAATTACGATGCAATTTCTGTGTTTCCTCAACACTCAGATAGTCCACAGATTACAGAATGCCTCCAGATGTGCATCGGAAACTACTACTGGTCTTCCAGGGTACGAGCAAAGCGTAGACTGTTTGAGACATAACTCCTGTGGAGGAAAATGCGCATGGAGACTGTTGATATCAATCCCGATGCAATTTCTGTGTTTCATCAACACTCTGACAGTCTACAGATTACAGAATGCCACCAGATGTGCATCGGAAACTACTACTGGTCTTCCAGGGAACGATCAAAGTGTAGACTGTTTGAGACATTACCTTCTTGGAGGAAAGTGCGCATTGTGACTGTTGTATTCAAACCCGATGCCATTTCTGTGTTTCATCAACACTCTGATATTCCACAGATTACAGAATGCCACCAGATATGCACCGGAAACTACTACTGGTCATCCAGGGAACGATCAAAGCGTAGATTGTTTCAGACGTTACTCCCATGGAGGAAATTGCGGATGGTGACTGTTGTATTCAATCCCGATGCACTTTCTGTGTTTCATCAACACTCTGTTGGTCCACAGAATACAGATTGTCTCCAGATGTGCATCGGAAACTACTACTGGTCTTCCTGGGAACGATCAAAGCGTAGACTGTACCAGACATTACTCCCATTGAGGAAACTGTGGATTATGACAGTTGTATTCACTCCCGATGCAATTTCTGTGTTTCATCAATACTTTGAAGGTCCACAGATTACAGAATGCCTCCAGATGTGCATCGGAAACTACTACTGGTCTTACAGGGATCGATCAAAGCGTAGCCTGTTTTAGACATTATTCCCATGGAGAAAAGTGCGGAATGTGACTGTTGTATTCAATCCCGATGCAATTTCTGTGTTTCATCAACACTCTGATAGTCCACAGATTACAGAATGCCACCAGATGTGCATCGGAAACTACTACTGGTCTTCCAGGGAACGATCAAATCGTAAACTGTTTGAGACATTACTACCATGGAGGAAAGTGCGCATGGTGATTGTTGTATTCAAACCCGATGCTAATTCTGTGTTTCATCAACATTCTGATAGTCCACAGATTACAGATAGCCTCCAGATGTGCATCGGAAATTACTACTGGTCTTCCTGTGAACGATCAAAGCGTAAACTGTTAGAGACATTACTCCCATGGAGGAAAGTGCGCATGGTGACTGTTGTTTTCAATCCCGATGCACTTTCTATGTTTCATCAACTCTATGATAGTCCACGGACTACAGAATGTTTCCAGATGTGCATTCTAAACTACTACTGGTCTTCCAGGGAACGATCAAGCGTGGACTGTTTGAGCCATTACTCCTATGTAGGAAAGTGCGCATGGTGACTGTTGTATTCAATCCCGATGCAATTTCTGTGTTTCATCAACACTCTGATAGTCCACAGATTACAGAATGCATCCAGATGTGCATCGGAAACTACTACTGGTCTTCCAATGAACGATCTAAGCGTAGACTGTTTGAGACATAACTCATATGGATGAAAGTGCGCATGGTGACTGTTGTATTCAATCAAGATGCAATTTCTGTGTTTCAACGACACCCTGATAGTCCACAGATTACAGAATGCCTCCAGATGTGCATCGGAAACTACTACTGGTCTTCCAGGGAACGATCAAAGCGTAGACTTTTTGAGACATTAATCCCGTGGAGGAAAGTACGCATGGTGACTGTTGTATTCAATTACGATGCAATTTCTGTGTTTCATCAACACTCAGATAGCCCACAGATAACAGAATGCCTCCAGATGTGCATCGGAAACTAATACTGGTCTTCCAGGGAACGATCAAAGCGTAGACTCTTTGAGACAAAACTCCTGTGGAGAAAAATGCGCATGTTGACTGTTGTTATCAATCCCGATGGAACTTTTGTGTTTCATCAACACCATGACAGTCCACAGATTACAGAATGCCACCAGATGTGCATCGGAAACTACTACTGTTCTTCCAGGGAACGATCAAAGCGTAGACTGATTGAGACATTACTCCCATGGAGGAAAGTGCGCATGGTGCCTGTTGTATTCAAACCCGATGCCATTTCTGTGTTTCATCAACACTCTGATAGTCTACAGATTACAGAATGCCACCAGATGTGCAACGGAAACTACTACTGGTCTTCCAGGGAACGATCAAAGCGTAGACTGTTCGAGACATTACTCAAATGGAAAAAAAAATAGCGCATGGTGACTGTTGTATTCAATCCCGATGCAATTTCTGTGTTTCATCAACACTCAGATAGTCCACAGATTACAGAATGCCTCCAGATGTGCATCGGAAACTACTACTGGTCTTCCAGGGAACGATCAAAACGTAGACTGTTTGAGACATTACTCCCGTGGAGGACAGTTCGCATGGTGAATGTTGTATTCAATTACGATGCAATTTCTGTGTTTCCTCAACACTCAGATAGTCCACAGATTACAGAATGCCTCCAGATGTGCATCGGAAACTACTACTGGTCTTCCAGGGTACGATCAAATCGTAGACTGTTTGAGACATAACTCCCGTGGAGGAAAATGAGCATGGTGACTGTTGATATCAATGCCGATGCAATTTCTGTGTTTCATTAACACTCTGACAGTCTACAGATTACAGAATGCCACCAGATGTGCATCGGAAACTACTACTGGTCTTCCAGGGAACGATCAAAGCGTAGACTGTTTGAGACATTACCTTCGTGGAGGAAAGTGCGCATTGTGACTGTTGTATTCCAACCCGATGCCATTTCTGTGTTTCATCAACACTCTGATATTCCACAGATTACAGAATGCCACCAGATGTGCACCGGAAACTACTACTGGTCATCCAGGGAACGATCAAAGCGTAGATTGTTTCAGACGTTACTCCCATGGAGGAAATATCGGATGGTGACTGTTGTATTCAATCCCGATGCACTTTCTGTGTTTCATCAACACTCTATTGGTCCACAGAATACAGATTGTCTCCAGATGTGCATCGGAAACTACTACTGGTCTTCCTGGGAACGATCAAAGCGTAGACTGTACCAGACATTACTCCCATTGAGGAAACTGTGGATTATGACAGTTGTATTCACTCCCGATGCAATTTCTGTGTTTCATCAACACTTTGAAAGTCCACAGATTACAGAATGACTCCAGATGTGCATCGGAAACTACTACTGGTCTTCCAGGGAACGATCAAAGCGTAGACTGTTTTAGACATTATTCCCATGGAGAAAAGTGCGGATTGTAACTGTTGTATTTGATCCCGATGCAATTTCTGTGTTTTATCCACACTCTGATAGCCCACAGATTACAGAATGTTACCAGATGTGCATCGGAAACTACTACTGGTATTCCAGGGAACGATCAAAGAGTAGACTGTTTGAGATATCACTCCCGTGGAGGAAAGTGCGCATTGTGACTGTTGTATTCAATCCCGATGCAATTTCTGTGTTACATCTACACTCTGATAGTCCACAGATTACAGAATGCCACCAGTTATTCATCGGAAACCACTACTGGTCTTCCAGGGAACGATCAAAGCGTAGACTGTTTGAGACATTACTCCCATGGAGGAATGTGCGCATGGTGACTGTTGTATTCAAACTTGATGCCATTTCTGTGTTTCATCAACACTCTGATAGTCCACAGATTACAGAATGCCACCAGATGTGCATCGGAAACTACTACTGGTCTTCCAGGGAACGATCAAAGCGTAGATTGTTTCAGACGTTACTCCCATGGAGGAAATTGCGGATGGTGACTGTTGTATTCAATCCCGATGCAATTTCTGTGTTTCATTAACACTCTGATAGTCCATAGATTACAGAATGCCACCGGATGGGCATCGGAAATTACTACAGGTCTTGCAGGGAACGATCAAAGCGTAGACTATTTGAGACATTACTCCCATGGAGGAAAGTGCGCATGGTGACTGTTGTATTCAAACCCGATGCCATTTCTGTGTTTCATCAACACTCTGATAGTCCACAGATTACAGAATGCCACCAGATGTGCACCGGAAACTACTACTGGTCTTCCAGGGAACGATCAAAGCGTAGATTGTTTCAGACGTTACTCCCATGGAGGAAATTGCGGATGGTGACTGTTGTATTCAATCCCGATGCAATATCTGTGTTTCATCAACACTCAGATAGTCCACAGATTACAGAATTCCACCATATGTGCATCGGAAACTACTACTGTTCTTCCAGGGAACGATCAAAGCGTAGATTGTTTGAGACATTACTCCCATGGAGGAAAGTGCGCATGGTGACTGTTGTATACAAACCCGATGCCATTTCTGGGTTTCATCAACACTCTGATAGTCTACAGATTACAGAATGCCACCAGATGTGCATCGGAAACTACTACTGGTCTTCCAGGGAACGATCAAAGCGTAGAATGTTTGAGACATTACTCCCATGGAAAAAATTGCGCATGGTGACTATAGTATTCAATCCCGATGCAATTTCTGTGTTTCATCAACACTCAGATAGTCCACAGATTACAGAATGCCTCCAGATGTGCATCGGAAACTACTACTGGTCTTTCAGGAAACGATCAAAGCGTAGACTGTTTGAGACATTACTCCCATGGAGGAAAATGCGCATGGTGACTATTGATATCAATCCCGATGCAATTTCTGTGTTTCATCAACACCCTGACAGTCTACAGATTACAGAATGCCACCAGATGTGCATCGGAAACTACTACTGGTCTTCCAGGGAACGATCAAAGCGTAGACTGTTTGAGACATTACTCCCATGGAGGAAAGTGCGCATTGTGACTGTTGTATTTAAACCCGATGCCATTTCTGTGTTTCATTAACACTCTGATAGTCCACAGATTACAGCATGCCACCAGATGTGCACCGGAAACTACTACTGGTCATCCAGGGAACGATCAAAGCGTAGATTGTTTCAGACGTTACTCCCATGGAGGAAATTGCTAATGGTGACTGTTGTATTCAATCCCTATGCAATTTCTGTATTTCATCAACACTTTGAAGGTCCACAGATTACAGAATGCCTCCAGATGTGCATCGGAAACTACTACTGGTCTTCCAGGGAACGATCAAAGCGTAGACTGTTTTAGACACTATTCCCATGGAGAAAAGTGCGGATTGTGACTGTTGTATTCAATCCTGATGCAATTTCTGTGTTTCATCAACACTCTGATAGTCCACAGATTACAGAATGCCACCAGATGTGCACCGGAAACTACTACTGGTCATCCAGGGAACGATCAAAGCGTAGATTGTTTCAGACGTTACTCCCATGGAGGAAAGTGCGCATGAAGACTGTTGTATTCAAACCCGATGCAAATTCTCTGTTTCATCAACATTCTGATAGTCCACAGATTACAGATAGCCTCCAGATGTGCATCGGAAACTACTACTGGTCGTCCTGTGAACGATCAAAGCGTAAACTGGTCGAGACATTACTCCCATGCAGGAAAGTGCGCCTGGTGACTGTTGTATTCAATCCCGATGCAATTTCTGTGTTTCATCAACACTCAGATATTCCACAGATTGCAGAATGCCACCAGATGTGCATCGAAAACTACTACTGGTCTTCCAGGGAACGATCAAACCGTAGACGGTTTGAGACATAACTCCCGTGGAGGAAAATGCGCATGGTGACTGTTGATATCAATCCCGATGCAATTTCTGTGTTTCATCAACACTTTGAAGGTCCACAGATTACAGAATGCGTCCAGATGTGCATCGGAAACTACTACTGGTCTTCCAGGGAACGATCAAAGCGTAGACTGTTTTAGACATTATTCCCATGGAGAAAAGTGCGGATTGTGACTGTTGTATTCAATCCCGATGCAATTTCTGTGTTTCATCAACACTCTGATAGTCCATAGATTACAGAATGCCACCAGATGTGCATCGGAAACTACTACTGGTATTCCAGGTAACGATCAAACCGTAGACTGTTTGAGATATCACTCCCGTGGAGGAAAGTGCGCATTGTGACTGTTGTATTTGATCCCGATGCAATTTCTGTGTTTCATCCACACTCTGATAGCCCACAGATTACAGAATGCCACCAGATGTGCATCGGAAACTACTACTGGTATTCCAGGGAACGATCAAAGAGTAGACTATTGGAGATATCACTCCCGTGGAGGAAAGTGCGCATTGTGACTGTTGTATTCAATCCCGATGCATTTTCTGTGTTACATCAACACTCTGATAGTCCACAGATTACGGAATGCCACCAGTTGTCCATCGGAAACCACTACTGGTCTTCCAGGGAACGATCAAAGCGTAGACTGTTTGAGACATTACTCCCATGGAGGAAAGTGCGCATGGTGACTGTTGTATTCATTCCCGATGCAATTTCTGTGTTTCATAAACACTCTGATAGTCCACAGATTACAAAATGCCACCAGATGTGCATCGGAAAATACTACTGGTCTTCCAGGGAACGATCAATGCGTAGACTGTACGTGACATTACTCCCATGGAGGAAAGTGCGCATGGTGACTGTTGTATTCAATCCCGATGCAATTTCTGTGTCTCATCAACACTCTGATAGTCCACAGATTACAGAATGCCATCAGATGTGCATCGGAAACTACTACTGGCCTTCCAGTGAACGATCAAATGGTAGACTGACTGAGACATTACTCCCATGGAGGAGAGTGCGCAAGGTGGGTGCTGTATTGAATCCCGATGCCATTTCTGTGTTTCATCAACGCTCTGTTAGTACACAGATTACAGAATGCCACCAGATGTGCATCGGAAACTAGTACTGGACTTCCTGGGAACGATCAAAGCGTAGACTGTACCAGTCATTACTCTCATTGAGGAAACTGTGGATTGTAACAGTTGTATTCACTCCCAATGTAATTTCTGTGTTTCATCAACACTTTGAAGGTCCACAGATTACAGAATGCCTCCAGACGTGCGTCGGAAACTACTATTGGCCTTCCAGTTAACGATCAAAGCGTAGACCGTTAGAGACATTACTCCCATATAAGAATGTGCGCATGGTGAATGTTGTATTCAATCCCGATGCAACTTCTGTGTTTCATCAACACTCTGATAGTCCACAGATTACAGAATGCCTCCAGATGTGCATCGGAAACTACCACTGGTCTTCCAGGGAACGATCAAAGCGTAGACTGTTTTAGACATTAATCCCATGGAGGAAAGTGCGCATGGTGACTGTTGTATTCAATACAAATGCTATTTCTGTGTTTCACCAACACCCTGATAGTCCACAGATTACAGAATGTCACCAGATGTGCATCGGAAACTACTAATGGTCTTCCAGGGAAGGATCAAATCGTAGACTGTTTCAGACATTACTCCCATGGAGGAAAGTGCGGATGGTGACTGTTGTATTCAATCCCGATTCAATTTCAGTGTTTCATCAACACTCTGATAGTCCACAGATTACAGAATGCCTCCAGATGTGCATCGGAAACTACTACTGGTCTTCCAGGGAACGATCAAAGCATAGACTGTTTGAGACATTACTCCCGTGGAGGAAAGTGCGCATGGTGACTGTTGTATTCAATTCCGATGCAATTTCTGTGTTTCGTCAACACCCAGATAGTCCACAGATTACAGAATGCCTCCAGATGTGCATCGGAAACTACTACTGGTCTTCCAGGGAACGATCAGAGCGTAGACTGTTTGAGACATTACTCCGGTGGAGGAAAGTTTGCATGGTGACTGCTGTTATCAAACCCTATGCAATTTCTATGTTTCATCAACACTCTGACAGTCCACAGATTACAGAATGCCACCAGATGTGCATCGGAAACTACTACTGGTCTTCCAGGGATCGATAAAAAACGTAGACTGTTTCAGACGTTACTCCCATTGAGGAAAGAGCGGATGGTGACTATTGTATTCAATCCCGATGCAATTTCTGCGTTTCATCAACACTCTGATAGTCCACAGATTACAGATTGTCTCCAGATGTGCATCGGAAGCTACTACTGGTCTTCCTGGGAACGATCAAAGCGTAGACTGTATCAGACATTACGCCCATGGAGGAAAGTGCGGATTGTGACTGTTGTATTCACTCCCGACGCAATTTCTGTGTTTCATCAACACTTTGAAGGTCCACAGATTACAGAATGCCTCCAGATGTGCATCGTAAACTACTACTGGTCTTCCAGGGAACGATCAAAGCGTAGACTGTTTCAGATATTACTCCCATGGAGAAAAGTGCGGATGTGTGACTGTTGTATTCAATCCCGATGCAATTTCTGTGTTTCATCAACACTCTGATAGTCCACATATTACAGAATGCCTCAGATGTGCATCGGAAACTACTACTGGTCTTCCAGGGCACGATCAAAGCGTAGACTGTTTGAGACATTACACCCAAGGAGGAAAGTGCGCATGGTGACTGTTGTATTCAATCCCAATGCAATTACTGTGTTGCATCAACACTCTGATAGACCACAGATTACAGAATGCCTCCAGATGTGCATCGGAAATTACTACTGGTCTTCCAGGGAATGATCAAAGCGTAGACTGTTTGAGACATTACTCCCATGGAGGAAAGTGCGAATATTGACTGTTGTATTCAATCCCGATGCAATTTCTGTGTTTCATCAACACCCTGTTTGTCCACAGATTACAGAATGCCACCAGATGTGCATCGGAGACCACTACTGGTCTTCCAGGGAACGATCAAAGTTTAGACTGTTTGAGACATTACTCCCATGGAGGAAAGTGCGCATGCTGACTGTTGTATTCAATACCGATGCTATTTCTGTGTTTCATTAACACTCTGATAGTCCTCATATTACAGAATGCCACCAGATGTGCATCGGAAACTACTACTGGTCTTCCAGGGAACGATCAAAGCGTAGACTGTTTCAGACGTTTCTCCCATGGAGGAAATTGCGGATGGTGACTGTTGTATTCAATCCCGATGCAATTTCTGTGTTTCATCAACACTCTGATAGTCCACAGATTACAGAAAGCCACCAGATGTACATAGGAAACTACTACTGGTCTTCCAGGGAACGATTAAAGCGTAAACTGTTTGAGACATTACTTCCATGGAGGAAAGTGAGCATTGTGACTGTTGTATTCAGTCCCTATGCAATTTCTATGTTTCATCAACACTCTGACAGTCCACAGATTACAGAATGCCACCAGCCGTGCGTCGGAAACTACTATTGGTCTTCCAGGGAACGATCAAATCGTTGACCGTTAGAGACATTACTCCCATGGAAGAATGTGCGCATGGTGAATGTTGTATTCAATCCCGATGCAATTTCTGGGTTTCATCAACACTCTGATAGTCCACAGATTACAGAATGCCTCCAGATGTGCATCGGAAACTACCACTGGTCTTCCAGGGAACGATCAAAGCGTAGACTGTTTTAGACATTAATCCCATGGAGGAAAGTGCGCATGGTGACTGTTGTATTCAATACAAATGCTATTTCTGTGTTTCACCAACACCCTGATAGTACACAGATTACAAAATGTCACCAGATGTGCACCGGAAACTACTAATGGTCTTCCAGGGAAGGATCAAATCGTAGACTGTTTCAGACATTACTCCCATGGAGGAAAGTGCGGATGGTGACTGTTGTATTCAATCCCGATGCAATTTCTGCGTTTCATCAACACTCTGATAGTCGACAGATTACAGATTGTCTCCAGATGTGCATCGGAAACTACTACTGGTCTTCCTGGGAACGATCAAAGCGTAGACTGTATCAGACATTACGCCCATGGAGGAAAGTGCGGATTGTGACTGTTGTATTCACTCCCGACGCAATTTCTGTGTTTCATCAACACTTTCAAGGTCCACAGATTACAGAATGCCTCCAGATGTGCATCGTGAACTACTACTGGTCTTCCAGGGAACGATCAAAGCGTAGACTGTTTCAGATATTACTCCCATGGAGAAAAGTGCGGATGTGTGACTGTTGTATTCAATCCCGATGCAATTTCTGTGTTTCATCAACACTCTGATAGTCCACATATTACAGAATGCCTCAGATGTGCATCGGAAACTACTACTGGTCTTCCAGGGCACGATCAAAGCGTAGACTGTTTGAGACATTACACCCAAGGAGGAAAGTGCGCATGGTGACTGCTGTATTCAATCCCAATGCAATTTCTGTGTTTCATCAACACTCTGATAGACCACAGATTACAGAATGCCTCCAGATGTGCATCGGAAATTACTACTGGTCTTCCAGGGAATGATCAAAGCGTAGACTGTTTGAGACATTACTCCCATGGAGGAAAGTGCGAATATTGACTGTTGTATTCAATCCCGATGCAATTTCTGTGTTTCATCAACACCCTGTTAGTCCACAGATTACAGAATGCCACCAGATGTGCATCGGAGACTACTACTGGTCTTCCAGGGAACGATCAAAGTTTAGACTGTTTGAGACATTACTCCCATGAAGGAAAGTGCGCATGCTGACTGTTGTATTCAATCCCGCTGCTACTTCTGTGTTTCATCCACACTCTGATAGTCCTCAGATTACAGAATGCCTCCAGATGTGCATCGGAAACTACTACTGGTCTTCCAGGGAACGATCAAAGCGTAGACTGTTTCAGACGTTTCTCCCATGGAGGAAATTGCGGATGGTGACTGTTGTATTCAATCCCAATGCAATTTCTGTGTTTCATCAACACTCTGATAGTCCACAGATTACAGAATGCCACCAGATGTGCACCGGAAACTACTAATGGTCTTCCAGGGAAGGATCAAATCGTAGACTGTTTCAGACATTATTCCCATGGAGGAGAGTGCGGATGGTGACTGTTGTATTCAATCCCGATTCAATTTCAGTGTTTCATCAACACTCTGATAGTCCACAGATTACAGAATGCCTCCAGATGTACATCGGAAACTACTACTGGTCTTCCAGAGAACGATTAAAGCGTAAACTGTTTGAGACATTACTTCCGTGGAGGAAAGTGAGCATTGTGACTGTTGTATTCAGTCCCTATGCAATTTCTATGTTTCATCAACACTCTGACAGTCCACAGATTACAGAATGCCACCAGACGTGCGTCGGAAACTACTATTGGTCTTCCAGGGAACGATCAAAGCGTAGACCGTTAGAGACATTACTCCCATGGAAGAATGTGCGCATGGTGAATGTTGTATTCAATCCCGATGCAATTTCTGTGTTTCATCAACACTCTGATAGTCCACAGATTACAGAATGCCTCCAGATGTGCATCGGAAACTACCACTGGTCTTCCAGGGAACGATCAAAGCGTAGACTGATTTAGACATTAATCCCATGGAGGAAAGTGCGCATGGTGACTGTTGTATTCAATACATATGCTATTTCTGTGTTTCACCAACACCCTGATAGTCCACAGATTACAGAATGCCACCAGATGTGCACCGGAAACTACTAATGGTCTTCCAGGGAAGGATCAAATCGTAGACTGTTTCAGACATTACTCCCATGGAGGAAAGTGCGGATGGTGACTGTTGTATTCAATCCCGATTCAATTTCAGTGTTTCATCAACACTCTGATAGTCCACAGATAACAGAATGAATCCAGATGTGCATCGGAAACTACTACTGGTCTTCCAGGGAACGATCAAAGCGTAGACTGTTTCAGACGTTACTCCCATGGAGGAAAGTGCGGATGGTGACTGTTGTATTCAATCCCGATGCAATTTCTGTGTTTCATCAACACTCTGATAGTCCACAGATTACAGAATGCCTCCAGATGTGCATCGGAAATTACTACTGGTCTTCCAGGATACGATCAAAGCGTAGACTGTTTGAGACATTACACCCATGGAGGAAAGTGCGCATGGCGACTGTTGTATTCAATCCCGATGCAATTTCTGTGTTTCATCAACACTTTGAAGGTCCACAGATTACAGAATGCCTCCAGATGTGCATCAGAAACTACTACTGGTATACCAGGGAACGATCAAAGCGTAGACTGTTTCAGATATTACTCCCACGGAGAAAAGTACGGATGGTGACTGTTGTATTCAATCCCGATGCAATTTCTGTGTTTCATCAAAACTCTGATAGACCACAGATTACAGAATGCCTCCAGATGTGCATCGGAAATTACTACTGGTCTTCCAGGGAATGATCAAAGCGTAGACTGTTTGAGACATTACTCCCATGGAGGAAAGTGCGAATATTGACTGTTGTATTCAATCCCGATGCAATTTCTGTGTTTCATCAACACCCTGTTAGTCCACAGATTACAGAATGCCACCGGATGTGCATCGGAGACCACTACTGGTCTTCCAGGGAACGATCAAAGTTTAGTCTGTTTGAGACATTACTCCCATGGAGGAAAGTGCGCATGCTGACTGTTGTATTCAATACCGATGCTATTTCTGTGTTTCATTAACACTCTGATAGTCCTCATATTACAGAATGCCACCAGATGTGCATCGGAAACTACTACTGGTCTTCCAGGGAACGATCAAAGCGTAGACTGTTTCAGACGTTTCTCCCATGGAGGAAATTGCGGATGGTGACTGTTGTATTCAATCCCGATGCAATTTCTGTGTTTCATCAACACTCTGATAGTCCACAGATTACAGAAAGCCACCAGATGTACATAGGAAACTACTACTGGTCTTCCAGGGAACGATTAAAGCGTAAACTGTTTGAGACATTACTTCCATGGAGGAAAGTGAGCATTGTGACTGTTGTATTCAGTCCCTATGCAATTTCTATGTTTCATCAACACTCTGACAGTCCACAGATTACAGAATGCCACCAGCCGTGCGTCGGAAACTACTATTGGTCTTCCAGGGAACGATCAAATCGTTGACCGTTAGAGACATTACTCCCATGGAAGAATGTGCGCATGGTGAATGTTGTATTCAATCCCGATGCAATTTCTGGGTTTCATCAACACTCTGATAGTCCACAGATTACAGAATGCCTCCAGATGTGCATCGGAAACTACCACTGGTCTTCCAGGGAACGATCAAAGCGTAGACTGTTTTAGACATTAATCCCATGGAGGAAAGTGCGCATGGTGACTGTTGTATTCAATACAAATGCTATTTCTGTGTTTCACCAACACCCTGATAGTCCACAGATTACAAAATGTCACCAGATGTGCACCGGAAACTACTAATGGTCTTCCAGGGAAGGATCAAATCGTAGACTGTTTCAGACATTAGTCCCATGGAGGAAAGTGCGGATGGTGACTGTTGTATTCAATCCCGATGCAATTTCTGCGTTTCATCAACACTCTGATAGTCGACAGATTACAGATTGTCTCCAAATGTGCATCGGAAACTACTACTGGTCTTCCTGGGAACGATCAAAGCGTAGACTGTATCAGACATTACGCCCATGGAGGAAAGTGCGGATTGTGACTGTTGTATTCACTCCCGACGCAATTTCTGTGTTTCATCAACACTTTCAAGGTCCACAGATTACAGAATGCCTCCAGATGTGCATCAGAAACTACTACTGGTATACCAGGGAACGATCAAAGCGTAGACTGCTTCAGATATTACTCCCATGGAGAAAAGTGCGGATGTGTGACTGTTGTATTCAATCCCGATGCAATTTCTGTGTTTCATCAACACTCTGATAGTCCACATATTACAGAATGCCTCAGATGTGCATCGGAAACTACTACTGGTCTTCCAGGGCACGATCAAAGCGTAGACTGTTTGAGACATTACACCCAAGGAGGAAAGTGCGCATGGT
This sequence comes from Schistocerca gregaria, assembly GCF_023897955.1. Lineage (NCBI taxonomy): Eukaryota > Metazoa > Arthropoda > Insecta > Orthoptera > Acrididae > Schistocerca > Schistocerca gregaria. The sequence continues at coordinate 16,601,343 of NC_064926.1, read as the reverse complement.
GACTGCTGTATTCAATCCCAATGCAATTTCTGTGTTTCATCAACACTCTGATAGACCACAGATTACAGAATGCCTCCAGATGTGCATCGGAAATTACTACTGGTCTTCCAGGGAATGATCAAAGCGTAGACTGTTTGAGACATTACTCCCATGGAGGAAAGTGCGAATATTGACTGTTGTATTCAATCCCGATGCAATTTCTGTGTTTCATCAACACCCTGTTAGTCCACAGATTACAGAATGCCACCAGACGTGCGTCGGAAACTACTATTGGTCTTCCAGGGAACGATCAAAGCGTAGACCGTTAGAGACATTACTCCCATGGAAGAATGTGCGCATGCTGACTGTTGTATTCAATCCCGCTGCTACTTCTGTGTTTCATCCACACTCTGATAGTCCTCAGATTACAGAATGCCTCCAGATGTGCATCGGAAACTACTACTGGTCTTCCAGGGAACGATCAAAGCGTAGACTGTTTCAGACGTTTCTCCCATGGAGGAAATTGCGGATGGTGACTGTTGTATTCAATCCCAATGCAATTTCTGTGTTTCATCAACACTCTGATAGTCCACAGATTACAGAATGCCACCAGATGTGCACCGGAAACTACTAATGGTCTTCCAGGGAAGGATCAAATCGTAGACTGTTTCAGACATTACTCCCATGGAGGAAAGTGCGGATGGTGACTGTTGTATTCAATCCCGATTCAATTTCAGTGTTTCATCAACACTCTGATAGTCCACAGATTACAGAATGCCTCCAGATGTACATCGGAAACTACTACTGGTCTTCCAGAGAACGATTAAAGCGTAAACTGTTTGAGACATTACTTCCGTGGAGGAAAGTGAGCATTGTGACTGTTGTATTCAGTCCCTATGCAATTTCTATGTTTCATCAACACTCTGACAGTCCACAGATTACAGAATGCCACCAGACGTGCGTCGGAAACTACTATTGGTCTTCCAGGGAACGATCAAAGCGTAGACCGTTAGAGACATTACTCCCATGGAAGAATGTGCGCATGGTGAATGTTGTATTCAATCCCGATGCAATTTCTGTGTTTCATCAACACTCTGATAGTCCACAGATTACAGAATGCCTCCAGATGTGCATCGGAAACTACCACTGGTCTTCCAGGGAACGATCAAAGCGTAGACTGATTTAGACATTAATCCCATGGAGGAAAGTGCGCATGGTGACTGTTGTATTCAATACATATGCTATTTCTGTGTTTCACCAACACCCTGATAGTCCACAGATTACAGAATGCCACCAGATGTGCACCGGAAACTACTAATGGTCTTCCAGGGAAGGATCAAATCGTAGACTGTTTCAGACATTACTCCCATGGAGGAAAGTGCGGATGGTGACTGTTGTATTCAATCCCGATTCAATTTCAGTGTTTCATCAACACTCTGATAGTCCACAGATTACAGAATGAATCCAGATGTGCATCGGAAACTACTACTGGTCTTCCAGGGAACGATCAAAGCGTAGACTGTTTCAGACGTTACTCCCATGGAGGAAAGTGCGGATGGTGACTGTTGTATTCAATCCCGATGCAATTTCTGTGTTTCATCAACACTCTGATAGTCCACAGATTACAGAATGCCTCCAGATGTGCATCGGAAATTACTACTGGTCTTCCAGGATACGATCAAAGCGTAGACTGTTTGAGACATTACTCCCATGGAGGAAAGTGCGCATGGCGACTGTTGTATTCAATCCCGATGCAATTTCTGTGTTTCATCAACACTTTGAAGGTCCACAGATTACAGAATGCCTCCAGATGTGCATCAGAAACTACTACTGGTATACCAGGGAACGATCAAAGCGTAGACTGTTTCAGATATTACTCCCACGGAGAAAAGTACGGATGGTGACTGTTGTATTCAATCCCGATGCAATTTCTGTGTTTCATCAACACTCTGATAGTCCACATATTACAGAATGCCTCAGATGTGCATCGGAAACTACTACTGGTCTTCCAGGGCACGATCAAAGCGTAGACTGTTTGAGACATTACACCCAAGGAGGAAAGTGCGCTAGGTGACTGTTGTATTCAATCCCAATGCAATTTCTGTGTTTCATCAACACTCTGATAGACCACAGATTACAGAATGCCTCCAGATGTGTATCGGAAATTACTACTGGTCTTCCAGGGAATGATCAAAGCGTAGACTGTTTGAGACATTACTCCCATGGAGGAAAGTGCGAATATTGACTGTTGTATTCAATCCCGATGCAATTTCTGTGTTTCATCAACACCCTCTTAGTCCACAGATTACAGAATGCCACCAGATGTGCATCGGAGACTACTACTGGTCTTCCAGGGAACGATCAAAGTTTAGACTGTTTGAGACATTACTCCCATGGAGGAAAGTGCGCATGGTGACTGTTGTATTCAATCCCAATGCAATTTCTGTGTTTCATCAACACTCTGATAGTCCACAGATTACAGAATGCCTCCAGATATGCATCGCAAATTACTACTGGTCTTCCAGGATACGATCAAAGCGTAGACTGTTTGAGACATTACTCCCATGGAGGAATGTGCGAATATTGACTGTTGTATTCAATCCCGATGCAATTTCTGTGTTTCAACAACACCCTGTTAGTCCACAGATTACAGAATGCCTCCTGATCTGCATCGTAAACTACTACTGGTCTTCCAGGGAACGATCAAAGCGTAGACTGTTTGAGACATTACTCCCGTGGAGGAAAGTGTTTCATCAACACTCTGATAGTCCACAGATTACAGAATGCCTCCAGATATGCATCGCAAATTACTACTGGTCTTCCAGGATACGATCAAAGCGTAGACTGTTTGAGACATTACTCCCATGGAGGAATGTGCGAATATTGACTGTTGTATTCAATCCCGATGCAATTTCTGTGTTTCAACAACACCCTGTTAGTCCACAGATTACAGAATGCCTCCTGATCTGCATCGTAAACTACTACTGGTCTTCCAGGGAACGATCAAAGCGTAGACTGTTTGAGACATTACTCCCGTGGAGGAAAGTGCGCATGGTGACTGTTGTTATCAATCCCGATGCAATTTCTGTGTTTCATCAACACTCTGATAGTCCATAGATTTCAGGATGCCACCAGATGGGCATCGGAAACTACTACTGGTCTTCCAGGGAACGATCAAAGCGTACACTGTTTGAGATATTACTCTCATGGAGGAAAGTGCGCATGGTGATTGTTGTATTCAAACCCGATGCAATTACTGTGTTTCATCAACACTCTGATAGTCCACAGATTACAGAATGCCTCAGGATGTGCATCGGAAACTACTACTGGTCTTCCAGGGATCGATCAAAAACGTAGTCTGTTTCAGACGTTACTCCCATGGAGGAAAGTGCGGATGGTGACTGTTGTATTCAATCCCGATGCAATTTCTGCGTTTCGTCAACACGCTGATAGTCCACAGATTACAGATTGTCTCCAGATGTGCACCGGAAACTACTACTGGTCTTCCTGGGAACGATCAAAGCGTAGACTGTATCAGACATTACGCCCATGGAGGAAAGTGCGGATTGTGACTGTTGTATTCAATCCCGACGCAATTTCTGTGTTTCATCAACACTTTGAAGGTCCACAGATTACAGAATGCCTCCAGATGTGCGTCGGAAACTACTACTGATATACCAGGGAACGATCAAAGCGTAGACTGTTTCAGATATTACTCCCATGGAGAAAAGTACGGATGGTGACTGTTCTATTCAATCCCGATTCAATTTCTGTGTTTCATCAACACTCTGATAGTCCACAGATTACAGAATGCCTCAGATGTGCATCGGAAACTACTACTGGTCTTCGAGTGAACGATCAAAGCGTAGACTGTTTGAGACATTACTCCCATGGAGGAAAGTGCGCATGGTGACTGTTGTATTCAATCGCGATGCAATTTCTGTGTTTTTTCAACACTCTGATAGTCCACACATTACAGAATGCCTCCAGATGTGCATCGGAAATTACTACTGGTCTTCCAGGATACGATCGAAGCGTAGACTGTTTGAGACATTACTCCCATGGAGGAATGTACGAATATTGACTGTTGTATTCAATCCCGATGCAATTTCTATGTTTCAACAACACCCTGTTAGTCCACAGATTACAGAATGCCTCCTGATGTGCATCGTAAACTACTACTGGTCTTCCAGGGAACGATCAAAGCGTAGACTGTATCAGACATTACGCCCATGGAGGAATGTGCGGATTGCGACTGTTGTATTCACTCCCGAAGCAATTTCTGTGTTTCATCAACACTTTGAATGTCCACAGATTACAGAATGCCTCCAGATGTGCATCGGAAACTACTACTGGTATACCAGGGAACGATCAAATCGTAGACTGTTTCAGATATTACTCCCATGGAGAAAAGTACGGATGGTGACTGTTGTATTCAATCCCGATTCAATTTCTGTGTTTCATCAACACTCTGATAGTCTACAGATTACAGAATGCCTCAGATGTGCATCGGAAACTACTACTGGTCTTCGAGTGAACGATCAAAGCGTAGACTGTTTGAGACATTACTCCCATGGAGGAAAGTGCGCATGGTGACTGTTGTATTCAATCGCGATGCAATTTCTGTGTTTTATCAACACTCTGATAGTCCACAGATTACAGAATGCCTCCAGATGTGCATCGGAAACTACTACTGGTCTTCCAGGGATCGATCAAAAACGTAGTCTTTTTCAGACGTTACTCCCATGGAGGAAAGTGCGGATGGTGACTGTTGTATTCAATCCCGATGCAATTTCTGCGTTTCGTCAACACTCTGATAGTCCACAGATTACAGATTGTCTCCAGATGTGCACCGGAAACTACTACTGGTCTTCCTGGGAACGATCAAAGCGTAGACTGTATCAGACATTACGCCCATGGAGGAAAGTGCGGATTGTGACTGTTGTATTCAATCCTGACGCAATTTCTGTGTTTCATCAACACTTTGAAGGTCCACAGATTACAGAATGCCTCCAGATGTGCGTCGGAAACTACTACTGATATACCAGGGAACGATCAAAGCGTAGACTGTTTCAGATATTACTCCCATGGAGAAAAGTACGGATGGTGACTGTTGTATTCAATCCCAATTCAATTTCTGTGTTTCATCAACACTCTGATAGTCCACAGATTACAGAATGCCTCAGATGTGCATCGGAAACTACTACTGGTCTTCGAGTGAACGATCAAAGCGTAGACTGTTTGAGACATTACTCCCATGGAGGAAAGTGCGGATGGTGACTGTTGTATTCAATCCCGATGCAATTTCTGCGTTTCGTCAACACTCTGATAGTCCACAGATTACAGATTGTCTCCAGATGTGCACCGGAAACTACTACTGGTCTTCCTGGGAACGATCAAAGCGTAGACTGTATCAGACATTACGCCTATGGAGGAAAGTGTGGATTGTGAATGTTGTATTCAATCCTGACGCAATTTCTGTGTTTCATCAACACTTTGAAGGTCCACAGATTACAGAATGCCTCCAGATGAGCGTCGGAAACTACTACTGATATACCAGGGAACGATCAAAGCGTAGACTGTTTCAGATATTACTCCCATGGAGAAAAGTACGGATGGTGACTGTTGTATTCAATCCCGATTCAATTTCTGTGTTTCATCAACACTCTGATAGTCCACAGATTACAGAATGCCTCAGATGTGCATCGGAAACTACTACTGGTCTTCGAGTGAACGATCAAAGCGTAGACTGTTTGAGACATTACTCCCATGGAGGAAAGTGCGCATGGTGACTGTTGTATTCAATCGCGATGCAATTTCTGTGTTTTATCAACACTCTGATAGTCCACAGATTACAGAATGCCTCCAGATGTGCATCGGAAATTACTACTGGTCTTCCAGGATACGATCAAAGCGTAGACTGTTTGAGACATTACTCCCATGGAGGAATGTGCGAATATTGACTGTTGTATTCAATCCCGATGCAATTTCTGTGTTTCAACAACACCCTGTTAGTCCACAGATTACAGAATGCCTCCTGATGTGCATCTTAAACTACTACTGGTCTTCCTGGGAACGATCAAAGCGTAGACTGTTTCAGACATTACTCCCGTGGAGGAATGTGCGAATATTGACTGTTGTATTCAATCCCGATGCAATTTCTGTGTTTCAACAACACCCTGTTAGTCCACAGATTACAGAATGCCTCCTGATGTGCATCTTAAACTACTACTGGTCTTCCAGGGAACGATCAAAGCGTAGACTGTTTGAGACATTACTCCCGTGGAGGAAAGTGCGCATGGTGACTGTTGTTATCAATCCCGATGCAATTTCTGTGTTTTATCAACACTCTGATAGTCTATAGATTTCAGAATGCCACCAGATGTGCATCGGAAAGTACTACTGGTCTTCCAGGGAACGATCAAAGCGTAGACTGTTTGAGACATTACTCCCATGGAGGAAAGTGCGCATGGTGATTGTTGTATTCAAACCCGATGCAATTTCTGTGTTTCATCAACACTCTGATAGTACACAGATTACAGAATGCCTCCAGATGTGCATCGGAAACTACTACTGGTCTTCCAGGGAACGATCAAAGCGTAGACTGTTTGAGACATTACTCCCGTGGAGGAAAGTTCGCATGGTGACTGTTGTTATGATAACCGAAGCAGTTTCTGTGTTTAATCAACACTCTGACAGTCCACAGATTACAGAATGCCACCAGATGTGCATCGGAAACTACTACTGGTCTTCCAGGGAACGATCAAAGCGTAGACTGTTTCAGACGTTACTCCCATGGAGGAAAGTGCGGATGGTGACTGTTGTATTCAATCCCAATGCAATTTCTGTTTTTCATCAACACTCTGATAGTCCACAGATTACAGATTGTCTCCAGATGTGCATCGGAAACTACTACTGGTCTTCCTGGGAACGATCAAAGCGTAGACTGTATCAGACATTACGCCCATGGAGGAAAGTGCGGATTGCGACTGTTGTATTCACTCCCGAAGCAATTTCTGTGTTTCATCAACACTTTGAAGGTCCACAGATTACAGAATGCCTCCAGATGTGCATCGGAAACTACTACTGGTATACCAGGGAACGATCAAATCGTAGACTGTTTCAGATATTACTCCCATGGAGAAAAGTACGGATGGTGACTGTTGTATTCAATCCCGATTCAATTTCTGTGTTTCATCAACACTCTGATAGTCTACAGATTACAGAATGCCTCAGATGTGCATCGGAAACTACTACTGGTCTCTGAGTGAACGATCAAAGCGTAGACTGTTTGAGACATTACTCCCATGGAGGAAAGTGCGCATGGCGACTGTTGTATTCAATCCCGATGCAATTTCTGTGTTTCATCAACACTTTGAAGGTCCACAGATTACAGAATGCCTCCAGATGTGCATCAGAAACTACTACTGGTATACCAGGGAACGATCAAAGCGTAGACTGTTTCAGATATTACTCCCACGGAGAAAAGTACGGATGGTGACTGTTGTATTCAATCCCGATTCAATTTCTGTGTTTCATCAACACTCTGATAGTCTACAGATTACAGAATGCCTCGGATGTGCATCGGAAACTACTACTGGTCTTCGAGTGAACGATCAAAGCGTAGACTGTTTGAGACATTACTCCCATGGAGGAGAGTGCGCATGGTGACTGTTGTATTCAATCCCGATGCAATTTCTGTGTTTCATCAACACTCTGATAGTCCACAGATTACAGAATGCCTCCAGATGTGCATCGGAAATTACTACTGGTCTTCCAGGATACGATCAAAGCGTAGACTGTTTGAGACATTACTCCCATGGAGGAATGTGCGAATATTGACTGTAGTATTCAATCCCGATGCAATTTCTGTGTTTCAACAACACCCTGTTAGTCCACAGATTACAGAATGCCTCCTGATCTGCATCGTAAACTACTACTGGTCTTCCAGGGAACGATCAAAGCGTAGACTGTTTGAGACATTACTCCCGTGGAGGAAAGTGCGCATGGTGACTGTTGTTATCAATCCCGATGCAATTTCTGTGTTTCATCAACACTCTGATAGTCCATAGATTTCAGGATGAAACCAGATGGGCATCGGAAACTACTACTGGTCTTCCAGGGAACGATCAAAGCGTACACTGTTTGAGACATTACTCCCATGGAGGAAAGTGCGCATGGTGATTGTTGTATTCAAACCCGATGCAATTACTGTGTTTCATCAACACTCTGATAGTCCACAGATTACAGAATGCCTCCAGATGTGCATCGGAAACTACTACTGGTCTTCCAGGGATCGATCAAAAACGTAGTCTGTTTCAGACGTTACTCCCATGGAGGAAAGTGCGGATGGTGACTGTTGTATTCAATCCCGATGCAATTTCTGCGTTTCGTCAACACTCTGATAGTCCACAGATTACAGATTGTCTCCAGATGTGCACCGGAAACTACTACTGGTCTTCCTGGGAACGATCAAAGCGTAGACTGTATCAGACATTACGCCCATGAGGAAAGTGCGGATTGTGACTGTTGTATTCAATCCCGACGCAATTTCTGTGTTTCATCAACACTTTGAAGGTCCACAGATTACAGAATGCCTCCAGATGTGCGTCGGAAACTACTACTGATATACCAGGGAACGATCAAAGCGTAGACTGTTTCAGATATTACTCCCATGGAGAAAAGTACGGATGGTGACTGTTGTATTCAATCCTGATTCAATTTCTGTGTTTCATCAACACTCTGATAGTCCACAGATTACAGAATGCCTCAGATGTGCATCGGAAACTACTACTGGTCTTCGAGTGAACGATCAAAGCGTAGACTGTTTGAGACATTACTCCCATGGAGGAAAGTGCGCATGGTGACTGTTGTATTCAATCGCGATGCAATTTCTGTGTTTCATCAACACTCTGATAGTCCACAGATTACAGAATGCCTCCAGATGTGCATCGGAAATTACTACTGGTCTTCCAGGATACGATCAAAGCGTAGACTGTTTGAGACATTATTCCCATGGAGGAATGTGCGAATATTGACTGTTGTATTCAATCCCGATGCAATTTCTGTGTTTCAACAACACCCTGTTAGTCCACAGATTACAGAATGCCTCCTGATGTGCATCGTAAACTACTACTGGTCTTCCAGGGAACGATCAAAGCGTAGACTGTTTGAGACATTATTCCCGTGGAGGAAAGTGCGCATGGTGACTGTTGTTATCAATCCCGATGCAATTTCTGTGTTTTATCAACACTCTGATAGTCTATAGATTTCAGAATGCCACCAGATGGGCATCGGAAAGTACTACTGGTCTTCCAGGGAACGATCAAAGCGTAGACTGTTTGAGACATTACTCCCATGGAGGAAAGTGCGCATGGTGATTGTTGTATTCAAACCCGATGCAATATCTGTGTTTCATCAACACTCTGATAGTCCACAGATTACAGAACGCCTCCAGATGTGCATCGGAAACTACTACTGGTCTTCCAGGGAACGATCAAAGCGTAGACTGTTTGAGACATTACTCCCGTGGAGGAAAGTTCGCATGGTGACTGTTGTTATGATAACCGAAGCAGTTTCTGTGTTTAATCAACACTCTGACAGTCCACAGATTACAGAATGCCACCAGATGGGCATCGGAAACTACTACTGGTCTTCCAGGGAACGATCAAAGCGTAGACTGTTTCAGACGTTACTCCCATGGAGGAAAGTGCGGATGGTGACTGTTGTATTCAATCCCAATGCAATTTCTGTTTTTCATCAACACTCTGATAGTCCACAGATTACAGATTGTCTCCAGATGTGCATCGGAAACTACTACTGGTCTTCCTGGGAACGATTAAAGCGTGGACTGTATCAGACATTACTCCCATGGAGGAAAGTGCGGATTCTGACTGTTGTATTCACTCCCGATGCAATTTCTGTGTTTCATCAACACTTTGAAGCTCCACAGTTTACAGAATGCCTCCAGATGTGCATCGGAAACTACTACTGGTATTCCAACGAACGATCAAATCGTAGACTGTTTCAGATATTACTCCCATGGAGAAAATTGCGGATGTGTGACTGTTGTATTAAATCCCGATGCAATTTCTGTGTTTCATCAACACTCTGATAGTCCACATATTACAGAATGCCTCAGATGTGCATCGGAAACTACTACTGGTCTTCCAGGGCACGATCAAAGCGTAGACTGTTTGAGACATTACACCCAAGGAGGAAAGTGCGCTAGGTGACTGTTGTATTCAATCCCAATGCAATTTCTGTGTTTCATCAACACTCTGATAGACCACAGATTACAGAATGCCTCCAGATGTGCATCGGAAATTACTACTGGTCTTCCAGGGAATGATCAAAGCGTAGACTGTTTGAGACATTACTCCCATGGAGGAAAGTGCGAATATTGACTGTTGTATTCAATCCCGATGCAATTTCTGTGTTTCATCAACACCCTCTTAGTCCACAGATTACAGAATGCCACCAGATTTGCATCGGAGACTACTACTGGTCTTCCAGGGAACGATCAAAGTTTAGACTGTTTGAGACATTACTCCCATGGAGGAAAGTGCGCATGGTGACTGTTGTATTCAATCCCGATGCAATTTCTGTGTTTCATCAACACTCTGATAGTCCACAGATTACAGAATGCCTCCAGATGTGCATCGGAAATTACTACTGGTCTTCCAGGATACGATCAAAGCGTAGACTGTTTGAGACATTACTCCCATGGAGGAATGTGCGAATATTGACTGTTGTATTCAATCCCGATGCAATTTCTGTGTTTCAACAACACCCTGTTAGTCCACAGATTACAGAATGCCTCCTGATCTGCATCGTAAACTACTACTGGTCTTCCAGGGAACGATCAAAGAGTAGACTGTTTGAGACATTACTCCCGTGGAGGAAAGTGCGCATGGTGACTGTTGTTATCAATCCCGATGCAATTTCTATGTTTCATCAACACTCTGATAGTCCATAGATTTCAGGATGCCACCAGATGGGCATCGGAAACTACTACTGGTCTTCCAGGGAACGATCAAAGCGTACACTGTTTGAGACATTACTCCCATGGAGGAAAGTGCGCATGGTGATTGTTGTATTCAAACCCGATGCAATTACTGTGTTTCATCAACACTCTGATAGTCCACAGATTACAGAATGCCTCCAGATGTGCATCGGAAACTACTACTGGTCTTCCAGGGATCGATAAAAAACGTAGTCTGTTTCAGACGTTACTCCCATGGAGGAAAGTGCGGATGGTGACTGTTGTATTCAATCCCGACGCAATTTCTGTGTTTCATCAACACTTTGAAGGTCCACAGATTACAGAATGCCTCCAGATGTGCGTCGGAAACTACTACTGATATACCAGGGAACGATCAAAGCGTAGACTGTTTCAGATATTACTCCCATGGAGAAAAGTACGGATGGTGACTGTTGTATTCAATCCCGATTCAATTTCTGTGTTTCATCAACACTCTGATAGTCCACAGATTACAGAATGCCTCAGATGTGCATCGGAAACTACTACTGGTCTTCGAGTGAACGATCAAAGCGTAGACTGTTTGAGACATTACTCCCATGGAGGAAAGTGCGCATGGTGACTGTTGTATTCAATCGCGATGCAATTTCTGTGTTTTATCAACACTCTGATAGTCCACAGATTACAGAATGCCTCCAGATGTGCATCGGAAATTACTACTGGTCTTCCAGGATACGATCAAAGCGTAGACTGTTTGAGACATTACTCCCATGGAGGAATGTGCGAATATTGACTGTTGTATTCAATCCCGATGCAATTTCTGTGTTTCAACAACACCCTGTTAGTCCACAGATTACAGAATGCCTCCTGATGTGCATCGTAAACTACTACTGGTCTTCCAGGGAACGATCAAAGCGTAGACTGTTTGAGACATTACTCCCGTGGAGGAAAGTGCGCATGGTGACTGTTGTTATCAATCCCGATGCAATTTCTGTGTTTTATCAACACTCTGATAGTCTATAGATTTCAGAATGCCACCAGATGTGCATCGGAAAGTACTACTGGTCTTCCAGGGAACGATCAAAGCGTAGACTGTTTGAGACATTACTCCCATGGAGGAAAGTGCGCATGGTGATTGTTGTATTCAAACCCGATGCAATTTCTGTGTTTCATCAACACTCTGATAGTACACAGATTACAGAATGCCTCCAGATGTGCATCGGAAACTACTACTGGTCTTCCAGGGAACGATCAAACCGTAGACTGTTTGAGACATTACTCCCGTGGAGGAAAGTTCGCATGGTGACTGTTGTTATGATAACCGAAGCAGTTTCTGTGTTTAATCAACACTCTGACAGTCCACAGATTACAGAATGCCACCAGATGTGCATCGGAAACTACTACTGGTCTTCCAGGGAACGATCAAAGCGTAGACTGTTTCAGACGTTACTCCCATGGAGGAAAGTGCGGATGGTGACTGTTGTATTCAATCCCAATGCAATTTCTGTTTTTCATCAACACTCTGATAGTCCACAGATTACAGATTGTCTCCAGATGTGCACCGGAAACTACTACTGGTCTTCCTGGGAACGATTAAAGCGTAGACTGTATCAGACATTACTCCCATGGAGGAAAGTGCGGATTCTGACTGTTGTATTCACTCCCGATGCAATTTCTGTGTTTCATCAACACTTTGAAGCTCCACAGTTTACAGAATGCCTCCAGATGTCCATCGGAAACTACTACTGGTATTCCAACGAACGATCAAATCGTAGACTGTTTCAGATATTACTCCCATGGAGAAAATTGCGGATGTGTGACTGTTGTATTAAATCCCGATGAAATTACTGTGTTTCATCAACACTCTGATAGTCCACATATTACAGAATGCCTCAGATGTGCATCGGAAACTACTACTGGTCTTCCAGGGCACGATCAAAGCGTAGACTGTTGAGACATTACACCCAAGGAGGAAAGTGCGCTAGGTGACTGTTGTATTCAATCCCAATGCAATTTCTGTGTTTCATCAACACTCTGATAGACCACAGATTACAGAATGCCTCCAGATGTGCATCGGAAATTACTACTGGTCTTCCAGGGAATGATCAAAGCGTAGACTGTTTGAGACATTACTCCCATGGAGGAAAGTGCGAATATTGACTGTTGTATTCAATCCCGATGCAATTTCTGTGTTTCATCAACACCCTCTTAGTCCACAGATTACAGAATGCCACCAGATGTGCATCGGAGACTACTACTGGTCTTCCAGGGAACGATCAAAGTTTAGACTGTTTGAGACATTACTCCCATGGAGGAAAGTGCGCATGCTGACTGTTGTATTCAATCCCGATGCTATTTCTGTGTTTCATCCACACTCTGATAGTCCTCAGATTACAGAATGCCACCAGATGTGCATCGGAAACTACTACTGGTCTTCCAGGGAAAGGTCAAAGCGTAGACTGTTTCAGACGTTTCTCCCATGGAGGAAATTGCGGATGGTGACTGTTGTATTCAATCCCGATGCAATTTCTGTGTTTCATCAACACTCTGATAGTCCACAGATTACAGAATGCCACCAGATGTACATCGGAAACGACTACTGGTCTTCCAGGGAACGATCAAAACGTAAACTGTTTGAGACATTACTTCCGTGGAGGAAAGTGAGCATTGTGACTGTTGTATTCAGTCCCTATGCAATTTCTATGTTTCATCAACACTCTGACAGTCCACAGATTACAGAATGCCACCAGACGGGCGTCGGAAACTACTATTGGCCTTCCAGGGAACGATCAAAGCGTAGACCGTTAGAGACATTACTCCCATGGAAGAATGTGCGCATGGTGAATGTTGAATTCAATCCCGATGCAATTTCTGTGTTTCATCAACACTCTGATAGTCCACAGATTACAGAATGCCTCCAGATGTGCATCGGAAACTACCACTGGTCTTCCAGGGAACGATCAAAGCGTAGACTGATTTAGACATTAATCCCATGGAGGAAAGTGCGCATGGTGAATGTTGTATTCACTCCCGACGCAATTTCTGTGTTTCATCAACACTTTGAAGGTCCACAGATTACAGAATGCGTCCAGATGTGCATCGGAAACTACTACTGGTATACCAGGGAACGATCAAAGCGTAGACTGTTTCAGATATTACTCCCATGGAGAAAAGTACGGATGGTGACTGTTGTATTCAATCCCGATTCAATTTCTGTGTTTCATCAACACTCTGATAGTCTACAGATTACAGAATGCCTCAGATGTGCATCGGAAACTACCACTGGTCTTCGAGTGAACGATCAAAGCGTAGACTGTTTGAGACATTACTCCCATGGAGGAAAGTGCGCATGGTGACTGTTGTATTCAATCCCGATGCAATTTCTGTGTTTCATCAACACTCTGATAGTCCACAGATTACAGAATGCCTCCAGATGTGCATCGGAAATTACTACCGGTCTTCCAGGATACGATCAAAGCGTAGACTGTTTGAGACATTACTCCCATGGAGGAATGTGCGAATATTGACTGTTGTATTCAATCCCGATGCAATTTCTGTATTTCAACAACACCCTGTTAGTCCACAGATTACAGAATGCCTCCTGATGTGCATCGTAAATTACTACTGGACTTCCAGGGAACGATCAAAGCGTAGACTGTTTGAGACATTACTCCCGGGAGGAATGTGCGCATGGTGACTGTTGTTATCAATCCCGATGCAATTTCTGTGTTTCATCAACACTCTGATAGTCCATAGATTTCAGAATGCCACCAGATGGGCATCGGAAACTACTACTGGTCTTCCAGGGAACGATCAAAGCGTAGACTGTTTGAGACATTATTCCCATGGAGGAAAGTGCGCATGGTGATTGTTGTATTCAAACCCGATGCAATTTCTGTGTTTCATCAACACTCTGACAGTCCACAGATTACAGAATGCCTCCAGATGTCCATCGGAAACTACTACTGGTCTTCCAGGGAACGATCAAAGCGTAGACTGTTTGAGACATTACTCCCATGGAGGAAAGTTCGCATGGTTACTGTTGTTATGAAAACCGAAGCAGTTTCTGTGTTTAATCAACACTCTGACAGTCCACAGATTACAGAATGCCACCAGATGTGCATCGAAAACTACTACTGGTCTTCCAGGGCACGATCAAAGCGTAGACTGTTTGAGACATTACACCCAAGGAGGAAAGTGCGCTAGGTGACTGTTGTATTCAATCCCAATGCAATTTCTGTGTTTCATCAACACTCTGATAGACCACAGATTACAGAATGCCTCCAGATGTGCATTGGAAATTACTACTGGTCTTCCAGGGAATGATCAAAGCGTAGACTGTTTGAGACATTACTCCCATGGAGGAAAGTGCGAATATTGACTTTTGTATTCAATCCCGATGCAATTTCTGTGTTTCATCAACACCCTCTTAGTCCACAGATTACAGAATGCCACCAGATGTGCATCGGAGACTACTACTGGTCTTCCAGGGAACGATCAAAGTTTAGACTGTTTGAGACATTACGCCCATGGAGGAAAGTGCGCATGGTGACTGTTGTATTCAATCCCGATGCAATTTCTGTGTTTCATCAACACTCTGATAGTCCACAGATTACAGAATGCCTCCAGATGTGCATCGGAAATTACTACTGGTCTTCCAGGATACGATCATAGCGTAGACTGTTTGAGACATTACTCCCATGGAGGAATGTGCGAAAATTGACTGTTGTATTCAATCCCGATGCAATTTCTGTGTTTCAACAACACTCTGATAGACCACAGATTACAGAATGCCACCAGATGTGCATCGGAAACTACTACTGGTCTTCCAGGGAACGATCAAAGCGTAGACTGTTTCAGACGTTTCTCCCATGGAGGAAATTGCGGATGGTGACTGTTGTATTCAATCCCGATGCAATTTCTGTGTTTCATCAACAATCTGATAGTCCACAGAATACAGATTGTCTCCAGATGTGCATCGGAAACTACTACTGGTCTTCCTGGGAACGATCAAAGCGTAGACTGTACCAGGCTTTACTCCCATTGAGGAAACTGTGGATTGTGACAGTTGAATTCACTCCCGATGCAATTTCTGTGTTTCATCAACACTTAGAAGGTCCACAGATTACAGAATGCCTCCAGATGTGCATCGGAAACTACTACTGGTCTTCCAGGGAACGATCAAAGCGTAGACTGTTTTAGACATTATTCCCATGGAGAAAAGTGCGGATTGCGACTGTTGTATTCAATCCCGATGCAATTTCTGTGTTTCATCAACACTCTGATAGTCCACAGATTACAGAATGCCACCAGATCTGCATCGGAAACTACTACTGGTCTTCCAGGGAACGACCAAAGCGTAGGCTGTTTGAGACATTACTTCCGTGGAGGAAAGTGCACATTGTGACTGTTGTATTCAATCCCGATGCAATTTCTGTGTTTCATCAACACTCTGATAGTCCACAGATTACAGAATGCCACCAGACGTGCGTCGGGAACTACTATTGGTCTTCCAGGGAACGATCAAAGCGTTGACCGTTAGAGACATTACTCCCATGGAAGAAAGTGTGCATGGTGACTGTTGTATTCAATCCCGATGCAATTTCTGTGTTTAATCAACACTCTGATAGTCCACAGATTACAGAATGCCTCCAGATGTGCATCGGAAACTACCACTGGTCTTCCAGGGAACGACCAAAGCGTAGACTGTTTGAGACATTACTCCCATGGAGGAAAGTGCGCATGGTGACTGTTGTATTCAATCCAAATGCTATTTCTGTGTTTCACCAACACTCTGATGGTCCACAGATTACAGAATGCCACCAGATGTGCACCGGAAACTACTAATGGTCTTCCAGGGAACGATCAAAGCGTAGACTGTTTCAGACATTACTCCCATGGAGGAAAGTGCGGATGGTGACGGTTGTATTCAATCCCGATTTAATTTCAGTGTTTCATCAACACTCTGATAGTCCACAGATTACAGATTGTCTCCAGATGTGCATCGGAAACTACTACTGGTCTTCCTGGGAACGATCAAAGCGTAGACTGTATCAGACATTACTCCCATGGAGGAAAGTTCGGATTCTGACTGTTGTATTCACTCCCGATGCAATTTCTGTGTTTCATCAACACTTTGAAGCTCCACAGTTTACAGAATGCCTCCAGATGTGCATCGGAAACTACTACTGGTATTCCAACGAACGATCAAATCGTAGACTGTTTCAGATATTACTCCCATGGAGAAAATTGCGGATGTGTGACTGTTGTATTAAATCCCGATGCAATTTCTGTGTTTCATCAACACTCTGATAGTCCACAGATTACAGAATGCCTCAGATGTGCATCGGAAACTACTACTGGTCTTCGAGTGAACGATCAAAGCGTAGACTGTTTGAGACATTACTCCCATGGAGGAAAGTGCGCATGGTGACTGTTGTATTCAATCGCGATGCAATTTCTGTGTTTTATCAACACTCTGATAGTCCACAGATTACAGAATGCCTCCAGATGTGCATCGGAAATTACTACTGGTCTTCCAGGATACGATCAAAGCGTAGACTGTTTGAGACATTACTCCCATGGAGGAATGTGCGAATATTGACTGTTGTATTCAATCCCGATGCAATTTCTGTGTTTCAACAACACCCTGTTAGTCCACAGATTACAGAATGCCTCCTGATGTGCATCGTAAACTACTACTGGTCTTCCAGGGAACGATCAAAGCGTAGACTGTTTGAGACATTACTCCCGTGGAGGAAAGTGCGCATGGTGACTGTTGTTATCAATCCCGATGCAATTTCTGTGTTTTATCAACACTCTGATAGTCTATAGATTTCAGAATGCCACCAGATGTGCATCGGAAACGACTACTGGTCTTCCAGGGAACGATCAAAGCGTAAACTGTTTGAGACATTACTTCCGTGGAGGAAAGTGAGCATTGTGACTGTTGTATTCAGTCCCTATGCAATTTCTATGTTTCATCAACACTCTGACAGTCCACAGATTACAGAATGCCACCAAACGGGCGTCGGAAACTACTATTGGCCTTCCAGGGAACGATCAAAGCGTAGACCGTTAGAGACATTACTCCCATGGAAGAATGTGCGCATGGTGAATGTTGTATTCAATCCCGATGCAATTTCTGTGTTTCATCAACACTCTGATAGTCCACAGATTACAGAATGCCTCCAGGTGTGCATCGGAAACTACCACTGGTCTTCCAGGGAACGATCAAAGCGTAGACTGATTTAGACATTAATCCCATGGAGGAAAGTGCGCATGGTGAATGTTGTATTCACTCCCGACGCAATTTCTGTGTTTCATCAACACTTTGAAGGTCCACAGATTACAGAATGCGTCCAGATGTGCATCGGAAACTACTACTGGTATACCAGGGAACGATCAAAGCGTAGACTGTTTCAGATATTACTCCCATGGAGAAAAGTACGGATGGTGACTGTTGTATTCAATCCCGATTCAATTTCTGTGTTTCATCAACACTCTGATAGTCTACAGATTACAGAATGCCTCAGATGTGCATCGGAAACTACCACTGGTCTTCGAGTGAACGATCAAAGCGTAGACTGTTTGAGACATTACTCCCATGGAGGAAAGTGCGCATGGTGACTGTTGTATTCAATCCCGATGCAATTTCTGTGTTTCATCAACACTCTGATAGTCCACAGATTACAGAATGCCTCCAGATGTGCATCGGAAATTACTACCGGTCTTCCAGGATACGATCAAAGCGTAGACTGTTTGAGACATTACTCCCATGGAGGAATGTGCGAATATTGACTGTTGTATTCAATCCCGATGCAATTTCTGTATTTCAACAACACCCTGTTAGTCCACAGATTACAGAATGCCTCCTGATGTGCATCGTAAATTACTACTGGACTTCCAGGGAACGATCAAAGCGTAGACTGTTTGAGACATTACTCCCGGGGAGGAATGTGCGCATGGTGACTGTTGTTATCAATCCCGATGCAATTTCTGTGTTTCATCAACACTCTGATAGTCCATAGATTTCAGAATGCCACCAGATGGGCATCGGAAACTACTACTGGTCTTCCAGGGAACGATCAAAGCGTAGACTGTTTGAGACATTCTTCCCATGGAGGAAAGTGCGCATGGTGATTGTTGTATTCAAACCCGATGCAATTTCTGTGTTTCATCAACACTCTGACAGTCCACAGATTACAGAATGCCTCCAGATGTGCATCGGAAACTACTACTGGTCTTCCAGGGAACGATCAAAGCGTAGACTGTTTGAGACATTACTCCCATGGAGGAAAGTTCGCATGGTTACTGTTGTTATGAAAACCGAAGCAGTTTCTGTGTTTAATCAACACTCTGACAGTCCACAGACTACAGAATGCCACCAGATGTGCATCGGAAACTACTACTGGTCTTCCAGGGCACGATCAAAGCGTAGACTGTTTGAGACATTACACCCAAGGAGGAAAGTGCGCTAGGTGACTGTTGTATTCAATCCCAATGCAATTTCTGTGTTTCATCAACACTCTGATAGACCACAGATTACAGAATGCCTCCAGATGTGCATTGGAAATTACTACTGGTCTTCCAGGGAATGATCAAAGCGTAGACTGTTTGAGACATTACTCCCATGGAGGAAAGTGCGAATATTGACTGTTGTATTCAATCCCGATGCAATTTCTGTGTTTCATCAACACCCACTTAGTCCACAGATTACAGAATGCCACCAGATGTGCATCGGAGACTACTACTGGTCTTCCAGGGAACGATCAAAGTTTAGACTGTTTGAGACATTACTCCCATGGAGGAAAGTGCGCATGGTGACTGTTGTATTCAATCCCGATGCAATTTCTGTGTTTCATCAACACTCTGATAGTCCACAGATTACAGAATGCCTCCAGATGTGCATCGGAAATTACTACTGGTCTTCCAGGATACGATCAAAGCGTAGACTGTTTGAGACATTACTCCCATGGAGGAATGTGCGAAAATTGACTGTTGTATTCAATCCCGATGCAATTTCTGTGTTTCAACAACACTCTGATAGACCACAGATTACAGAATGCCACCAGATGTGCATCGGAAACTACTACTGGTCTTCCAGGGAGCGATCAAAGCGTAGACTGTTTCAGACGTTTCTCCCATGGAGGAAATTGCGGATGGTGACTGTTGTATTCAATCCCGATGCAATTTCTGTGTTTCATCAACAATCTGATAGTCCACAGAATACAGATTGTCTCCAGATGTGCATCGGAAACTACTACTGGTCTTCCTGGGAACGATCAAAGCGTAGACTGTACCAGGCTTTACTCCCATTGAGGAAACTGTGGATTCTGACAGTTGAATTCACTCCCGATGCAATTTCTGTGTTTCATCAACACTTAGAAGGTCCACAGATTACAGAATGCCTCCAGATGTGCATCGGAAACTACTACTGGTCTTCCAGGGAACGATCAAAGCGTAGACTGTTTTAGACATTATTCCCATGGAGAAAAGTGCGGACTGCGACTGTTGTATTCAATCCCGATGCAATTTCTGTGTTTCATCAACACTCTGATAGTCCACAGATTACAGAATGCCACCAGATCTGCATCGGAAACTACTACTGGTCTTCCAGGGAACGACCAAAGCGTAAACTGTTTGAGACATTACTTCCGTGGAGGAAAGTGCACATTGTGACTGTTGTATTCAATCCCGATGCAATTTCTGTGTTTCATCAACACTCTGATAGTCCACAGATTACAGAATGCCACCAGACGTGCGTCGGGAACTACTATTGGTCTTCCAGGGAACGATCAAAGCGTTGACCGTTAGAGACATTACTCCCATGGAAGAAAGTGTGCATGGTGACTGTTGTATTCAATCCCGATGCAATTTCTGTCTTTAATCAACACTCTGATAGTCCACAGATTACAGAATGCCTCCAGATGTGCATCGGAAACTACCACTGGTCTTCCAGGGAACGACCAAAGCGTAGACTGTTTGAGACATTACTCCCATGGAGGAAAGTGCGCATGGTGACTGTTGTATTCAATCCAAATGCTATTTCTGTGTTTCACCAACACTCTGGTGGTCCACAGATTACAGAATGCCACCAGATGTGCACCGGAAACTACTAATGGTCTTCCAGGGAACGATCAAAGCGTAGACTGTTTCAGACATTACTCCCATGGAGGAAAGTGCGGATGGTGACGGTTGTATTCAATCCCGATTTAATTTCAGTGTTTCATCAACACTCTGATAGTCCACAGGTTACAGAATGCCTCCAGATGTGCATCGGAATTTTCTACTGGTCTTCCAGGGAACCATCGAAGCATAGACTGTTTGAGACATTACTCCCGTGGAGGAAAGAGCGCATGGTAACTGTTGTATTCAATCCCGATGCAATTTCTGTGTTTCATCAACACCAAGATAGTCCACAGATTACAGAATGCCACCAGATGTGCATCTGAAACTACTACTGGTATGCCAGGGAACGATCAAAGCCTAGACGTTTCAGATATTACTCCCATGGAGAAAAGTGCGGATGGTGACTGTTGTATTCAATCCCGATGCAATTTCTGTGTTTCATCAACACTCAGATAGACCACAGATTACAGAATGCCTCCAGATGTGCATCGGAAACTACTACTGGTCCTCCAGGGAACGATCAAATCGTAGACTGTTTCAGACATTACTCCCATGGAGGAAAGTGCGGATGGTGACTGTTGTATTCAATCCCGATGCAATTTCTGCGTTTCGTCAACACTCTGATAGTCCACAGATTACAGATTGTCTCCAAATGTGCACCGGAAACTACTACTGGTCTTCCTGGGAACGATCAAAGCGTAGACTGTATCAGACATTACGCCCATGGAGGAAAGTGCGGATTGTGACTGTTGTATTCATTCCCGACGCAATTTCTTTGTTTCATCAACACTTTGAAGGTCCACAGATTACAGAATGCCTCCAGATGTGCGTCGGAAACTACTACTGATATACCAGGGAACGATCAAAGCGTAGACTGTTTCAGATATTACTCCCATGGAGAAAAGTACGGATGGTGACTGTTGTATTCAATCCCGATTCAATTTCTGTGTTTCATCAACACTCTGATAGTCCACAGATTACAGAATGCCTCAGATGTGCATCGGAAACTACTACTGGTCTTCGAGTGAACGATCAAAGCGTAGACTGTTTGAGACATTACTCCCATGGAGGAAAGTGCGCATGGTGACTGTTGTATTCAATCGCGATGCAATTTCTGTGTTTCATCAACACTCAGATAGTCCACAGATTACAGAATGCCTCCAGATGTGCATCGGAAATTACTACTGGTCTTCCAGGATACGATCAAAGCGTAGACTGTTTGAGACATTATTCCCATGGAGGAATGTGCGAATATTGACTGTTGTATTCAATCCCGATGCAATTTCTGTGTTTCAACAACACCCTGTTAGTCCACAGATTACAGAATGCCTCAGATGTGCATCGGAAACTACTACTGGTCTTCGAGTGAACGATCAAAGCGTAGACTGTTTGAGACATTACTCCCATGGAGGAAAGTGCGCATGGTGACTGTTGTTATCAATCCCGATGCAATTTCTGTGTTTCATCAACACTCTGATAATCCACAGATTACAGAATGCTTCCAGATGTGCATCGGAAATTACTACTGGTCTTCCAGGATACGATCAAAGCGTAGACTGTTTGAGACATTACTCCCATGGAGGAATGTGCGAATATTGACTGTTGTATTCAATCCCGATGCAATTTCTGTATTTCAACAACACCCTGTTAGTAAACAGTATACAGAATGCCTCCTGATGTGCATCGTAAACTACTACTGGTCTTCCAGGGAACGATCAAAGCGTAGACTGTTTGAGACATTACTCCCGGGGAGGAATGTGCGCATGGTGACTGTTGTTATCAATCCCGATGCAATTTCTGTGTTTCATCAACACTCTGATAGTCCATAGATTTCAGAATGCCACCAGATGGGCATCGGAAACTACTACTGGTCTTCCAGGGAACGATCAAAGCGTAGACTCTTTGAGACATTATTCCCATGGAGGAAAGTGCGCATGGTGATTGTTGTATTCAAACCCGATGCAATTTCTGTGTTTCATCAACACTCTGACAGTCCACAGATTACAGAATGCCTCCAGATGTGCATCGGAAACTACTACTGGTCTTCCAGGGAACGATCAAAGCGTAGACTGTTTGAGACATTACTCCCGTGGAGGAAAGAGCGCATGGTAACTGTTGTATTCAATCCCGATGCAATTTCTGTGTTTCATCAACACTCAAATAGTCCACAGATTACAGAATGCCTCCAGATGTGCATCTGAAACTACTACTGGTATGCCAGGGAACGATCAAAGCGTAGACTGTTTCAGATATTACTCCCATGGAGAAAAGTGCGGATGGTGACTGTTGTATTCAATCCCGATGCAATTTCTGTGTTTCATCAACACTCAGATAGACCACAGATTACAGAATGCCTCCAGATGTGCATCGGAAACTACTACTGGTATGCCAAGGAACGATCAAAGCGTAGACTGTATCAGACATTACGCCCATGGAGGAAAGTGCGGATTGTGACTGTTGTATTCATTCCCGACGCAATTTCTCTCTTTCATCAACACTTTGAAGGTCCACAGATTACAGAATGCCTCCAGATGTGCGTCGGAAACTACTACTGATATACCAGGGAACGATCAAAGCGTAGACTGTTTCAGATATTACTCCCATGGAGAAAAGTACGGATGGTGACTGTTGTATTCAATCCCGATTCAATTTCTGTGTTTCATCAACACTCTGATAGTCCACAGATTACAGAATGCCTCCAGATGTGCATCGGAAATTACTACTGGTCTTCCAGGATACGATCAAAGCGTAGACTGTTTGAGACATTATTCCCATGGAGGAATGTGCGAATATTGACTGTTGTATTCAATCCCGATGCAATTTCTGTGTTTCAACAACACCCTGTTAGTCCACAGATTACAGAATGCCTCCTGATGTGCATCGTAAACTACTACTGGTCTTCCAGGGAACGATCAAAGCGTAGACTGTTTGAGACATTACTCCCGTGGAGGAAAGTGCGCATAGTGACTGTTGTTATCAATCCCGATGCAATTTCTGTGTTTTATCAACACTCTGATACTCTATAGATTTCAGAATGCCACCAGATGGGCATCGGAAAGTACTACTGGTCTTCCTGGGAACGATCAAAGCGTAGACTGTTTGAGACATTACTCCCATGGAGGAAAGTGCGCATGGTGATTGTTGTATTCAATCCCAATGCAATTTCTGTTTTTCATCAACACTCTGATAGTCCACAGATTACAGAATGCCTCCAGATGTGCATCGGAAACTACTACTGGTCTTCCAGGGAACGATCAAAGCGTAGACTGTTTGAGACATTACTCCCGTGGAGGAAAGTTCGCATGGTGACTGTTGTTATGATAACCGAAGCAGTTTCTGTGTTTAATCAACACTCTGACAGTCCACAGATTACAGAATGCCACCAGATGTGCATCGGAAACTACTACTGGTCTTCCAGGGAACGTAGACTGTTTCAGACGTCACTCCCATGGAGGAAAGTGCGGATGGTGACTGTTGTATTCAATCCCAATGCAATTTCTGTTTTTCATCAACACTCTGATAGTCCACAGATTACAGATTGTCTCCAGATGTGCATCGGAAACTACTACTGGTCTTCCTGGGAACGATTAAAGCGTAGACTGTATCAGACATTACTCCCATGGAGGAAAGTGCGGATTCTGACTGTTGTATTCACTCCCGATGCAATTTCTGTGTTTCATCAACACTTTGAAGCTCCACAGTTTACAGAATGCCTCCAGATGTGCATCGGAAACTACTACTGGTATTCCAACGAACGATCAAATCGTAGACTGTTTCAGATATTACTCCCATGGAGAAAATTGCGGATGTGTGACTGTTGTATTAAATCCCGATGCAATTTCTGTGTTTCATCAACACTCTGATAGTCCACATATTACAGAATGCCTCAGATGTGCATCGGAAACTACTACTGGTCTTCCAGGGCACGATCAAAGCGTAGACTGTTTGAGACATTACACCCAAGGACGAAAGTGCGCTAGGTGACTGTTGTATTCAATCCCAATGCAATTTCTGTGTTTCATCAACACTCTGATAGACCACAGATTACAGAATGCCTCCAGATGTGCATCGGAAATTACTACTGGTCTTCCAGGGAATGATCAAAGCGTAGACTGTTTGAGACATTACTCCCATGGAGGAAAGTGCGAGTATTGACTGTTATATTCAATCCCGATGCAATTTCTGTGTTTCATCAACACCCTCTTAGTCCATAGATTACAGAATGCCACCAGATGTGCATCGGAGACTACTACTGGTCTTCCAGGGAACGATCAAAGTTTAGACTGTTTGAGACATTACTCCCATGGAGGAAAGTGCGCATGCTGACTGTTGTATTCAATCTCGATGCTATTTCTGTGTTTCATCCACACTCTGATAGTCCTCCGATTACAGAATGCCACCAGATGTGCATCGGAAACTACTACTGGTCTTCCAGGGAACGGTCAAATCGTAGACTGTTTCAGACGTTTCTCCCATGGAGGAAATTGCGGATGGTGACTGTTGTATTCAGTCCCGATGCAATTTCTGTGTTTCATCAACACTCTGATAGTCCACAGATTACAGAATGCCACCAGATGTACATCGGAAACTACTACTGGTCTTCCAGGGAACGATCAAAGCGTAAACTGTTTGAGACATTACTTCCGTGAAGGAAAGTGAGCATTGTGACTGTTGTATTCAGTCCCTATGCAATTTCTATGTTTCATCAACACTCTGACAGTCCACAGATTACAGAATGCCACCAGACGGGCGTCGGAAACTACTATTGGCCTTCCAGGGAACGATCAAAGCGTAGACCGTTAGAGACATTACTCCCATGGAAGAATGTGCGCATGGTGAATGTTGTATTCAATCCCGATGCAATTTCTGTGTTTCATCAACACTCTGATAGTCCACAGATTACAGAATGCCTATAGATGTGCATCTGAAACTACCACTGGTCTTCCAGGGAACGATCAAAGCGTAGACTGATTTAGACATTAATCCCATGGAGGAAAGTGCGCATGGTGACTGTTGTATTCACTCCCGACGCAATTTCTGTGTTTCATCAACACTTTGAAGGTCCACAGATTACAGAATGCGTCCAGATGTGCATCGGAAACTACCACTGGTCTTCCAGGGAACGATCAAAGCGTAGACTGTTTCAGATATTACTCCCATGGAGAAAAGTACGGATGGTGACTGTTGTATTCAATCCCGATTCAATTTCTGTGTTTCATCAACACTCTGATAGTCTACAGATTACAGAATGCCTCAGATGTGCATCGGAAACTACCACTGGTCTTCGAGTGAACGATCAAAGCGTAGACTGTTTGAGACATTACTCCCATGGAGGAAAGTGCGCATGGTGACTGTTGTATTCAATCCCGATGCAATTTCTGTGTTTCATCAACACTCTGATAATCCACAGATTACAGAATGCCTCCAGATGTGCATCGGAAATTACTACTGGTCTTCCAGGATACGATCAAAGCGTAGACTGTTTGAGACATTACTCCCATGGAGGAATGTGCGAATATTGACTGTTGTATTCAATCCCGATGCAATTTCTGTATTTCAACAACACCCTGTTAGTCCACAGTATACAGAATGCCTCCTGATGTGCATCGTAAACTACTACTGGTCTTCCAGGGAACGATCAAAGCGTAGACTGTTTGAGACATTACTCCCGGGGAGGAATGTGCGCATGGTGACTGTTGTTATCAATCCCGATGCAATTTCTGTGTTTCATCAACACTCTGATAGTCCATAGATTTCAGAATGCCACCAGATGGGCATCGGAAACTACTACTGGTCTTCCAGGGAACGATCAAAGCGTAGACTCTTTGAGACATTATTCCCATGGAGGAAAGTGCGCATGGTGATTGTTGTATTCAAACCCGATGCATTTCTGTGTTTCATCAACACTCTGACAGTCCACAGATTACAGAATGCCTCCAGATGTGCATCGGAAACTACTACTGGTCTTCCAGGGAACGATCAAAGCGTAGACTGTTTCAGACGTTACTCCCATGGAGGAAAGTGCGGATCGTGACTGTTGTATTCAATCCCAATGCAATTTCTGTGTTTCATCAACACTCTGATAGTCCACAGATTACAGATTGTCTCCAGATGTGCATCGGAAACTACTACTGGTCTTCCTGGGAACGATTAAAGCGTAGACTGTATCAGACATTACTCCCATGGAGGAAAGTGCGGATTCTGACTGTTGTATTCACTCCCGATGCAATTTCTGTGTTTCATCAACACTTTGAAGCTCCACAGATTACAGAATGCCTCCAGATATGCATCGGAAACTACTGCTGGTATTCCAACGAAGGATCAAATCGTAGACTGTTTCAGATATTATTCCCATGGAGAAAAGTGCGGAAGTGTGACTGTTGTATTCAATCCCGATGCAATTTCTGTGTTTCATCAACACTCTGATAGTCCACATATTACAGAATGCCTCAGATGTGCATCGGAAGCTACTACTGGTCTTCCAGGGAACGATCAAAGCGCAGACTGTTTGAGACATTACACCCAAGGAGGAAAGTGCGCATGGTGACTGTTGTATTCAATCCCAATGCAATTTCTGTGTTTCATCAACACTCTGATAGACCACAGATTACAGAATGCCACCAGATGTGCATCGGAAACTACTACTGGTCTTCCAGGGAACGATCAAAGCGTAGACTGTTTCAGACGTTTCTCCCATGGAGGAAATTGCGGATGGTGACTGTTGTATTCAATCCCGATGTAATTTCTGTGTTTCATCAACAATCTGATAGTCCACAGAATACAGATTGTCTCCAGATGTGCATCGGAAACTACTACTGGTCTTCCTGGGAACGATCAAAGCGTAGACTGTACCAGGCTTTACTCCCATTGAGGAAACTGTGGATTGTGACAGTTGAATTCACTCCCGATGCAATTTCTGTGTTTCATCAACACTTAGAAGGTCCACAGATTACAGAATGCCTCCAGATGTGCATCGGAAACTACTACTGGTCTTCCAAGGAACGATCAAAGCGTAGACTGTTTTAGACATTATTCCCATGGAGACAAGTGCGGATTGTGACTGTTGTATTCAATCCCGATGCAATTTCTGTGTTTCATCAACACTCTGATAGTCCACAGATTACAGAATGCCACCAGATCTGCATCGGAAACTACTACTGGTCTTCCAGGGAACGACCAAAGCGTAGGCTGTTTGAGACATTAATTCCGTGGAGGAAAGTGCACATTGTGACTGTTGTATTCAATCCCGATGCAATTTCTGTGTTTCATCAACACTCTGATAGTCCACAGATTACAGAATATCACCAGACGTGCGTCGGGAACTACTATTGGTCTTCCAGGGAACGATCAAAGCGTTGACCGTTAGAGACATTACTCCCATGGAAGAAAGTGCGCATGGTGACTGTTGTATTCAATCCCGATGCAATTTCTGTGTTTCATCAACACTCTGATAGTCCACAGATTACAGAATGCCTCCAGATGTGCATCGGAAACTACCACTGGTCTTCCAGATAACGACCAAAGCGTAGACTGTAAGAGACATTACTCCCATGGAGGAAAGTGCGCATGGTGACTGTTGTATTCAATCCAAATGCTATTTCTGTGTTTCACCAACACTCTGATGGTCCACAGATTACAGAATGCCACCAGATGTGCACCGGAAACTACTAATGGTCTTCCAGGGAACGATCAAAGCGTAGACTGTTTCAGACATTACTCCCATGGAGGAAAGTGCGGATGGTGACGGTTGTATTCAATCCCGATTTAATTTCAGTGTTTCATCAACACTCTGATAGTCCACAGGTTACAGAATGCCTCCAGTTGTGCATCGGAATTTTCTACTGGTCTTCCAGGGAACCGTCGAAGCATAGACTGTTTGAGACATTACTCCCATGGAGGAAAGAGCGCATGGTAACTGTTGTATTCAATCCCGATGCAATTTCTGTGTTTCATCAACACTCAGATAGTCCACAGATTACAGAATGCCTCCAGATGTGCATCTGAAACTACTACTGGTATGCCAGGGAACGATCAAAGCGTAGACTGTTTCAGATATTACTCCCATTGAGAAAAGTGCGGATGGTGACTGTTGTATTCAATCCCGATGCAATTTCTGTGTTTCATCAACACTCAGATAGACCACAGATTACAGAATGCCTCCAGATGTGCATCGGAAACTACTACTGGTCTTCCAGGGAACGATCAAAGCGTAGACTGTTTGAGACATAACTCCCGTGGAGGAAAATGCGCATGGTGACTGTTGTTATCAATCGCGATGCAATTTCTGTGTTTCATCAACAATCTGACAGTCCACAGATTGCAGAATGCCACCAGATGTTCATCGGAAACTACTACTGGTCTTCCAGGGAACGATCAAAGCGTAGCCTGTTTGAGACATTACTCGCATGGAGGAAAGTGCGCATGGTGACTAGTGTATTCAAACCCGATGCCATTTCTGTGCTTCATCAACACTCTGATAGTCTACAGATTACAGAATGCCACGAGATGTGCATCGGAAACTACTACTGGTCTTCCAGGGAAACGATCAAAGCGTAGACTGTTTCAGACGTTATTCCCATGTAGGAAATTGCTGATGGTGACTGTTGTATTCAATCCCGATGCAATTTCTGTGATTCATCAACACTCTGATAGTCCACAGATCACAGAATGCCACCAGATGTACATCGGAAGCTACTACTGGTCTTCCAGGGAACGATCAATGCGTAAACTGTTTGAGACATTACTTCCGTGGAGGAAAGTGAGCATTGTGACTGTTGTATTCAGTCCCTATGCAATTTCTGCGTTTCATCAACACTGTGATAGTCCACAGATTACAGATTGTCTCCAGATGTGCATCGGAAACTACTACTAGTCTTCCTGGAACGATCAAAGCGTAGACTGTATCAGACATTACGCCCATGGAGGAAAGTGCGGATTGCGACTGTTGTATTCACTCCCGACGCGATTTCTGTGTTTCATCAACACTTTGAAGGTCCACAGATTACAGAATGCGTCCAGATGTGCATCGGAAACTACTACTGGTATACCAGGGAACGATCAAAGCGTAGACTGTTTCAGATATTACTCCCATGGAGGAAAGTGCGCATAGTGACTGTTGTATTCAATCCCGATGCAATTTCTGTGTTTCATCAACACTCTGATAGTCCACTGATTACAGAATGCCTCCAGATGTGCATCGGAAATTACTACTGGTCTTCCAGGATACGATCAAAGCGTAGACTGTTTGAGTCATTACTCCCATGGAGGAATGTGCTAATATTGACTGTTGTATTCAATCCCGATGCAATTTCTGTATTTCAACAACACCCTGTTAGTCCACAGATTACAGAATGCCTCCTGATGTGCATCGTGAACTACTACTGGTCTTCCAGGGAACGATCAAAGCGTAGACTGTTTGAGACATTACTCGCGTGGAGGAATGTGCGTATGGTGACTGTTGTTATCAATCCCGATGCAATTTCTGTGTTTCATCAACACTCTGATAGTCCATAGATTTCAGAATGCCACCAGATGGGCATCGGAAACTACTACTGGTCTTCCAGGGAACGATCAAAGCGTAGACTGTTTGAGACATTAGTCCCATGGAGGAAAGTGCGCATGGTAATTGTTGTATTCAAACCCGATGCAATTTCTGTGTTTCATCAACACTCTGATAGTCCACAGATTACAGAATGCCTCCAGATGTGCATCGGAAACTACTACTGGTCTTCCAGGGAACGATCAAAGCGTAGACTGTTTGAGACATTACTCCCATGGAGGAAAGTTCGCATGGTGACTGTTGTTATGAAAACCGAAGCAGTTTCTGTGTTTAATCAACAATCTGACAGTCCACAGATTACAGAATGCCACCAGATGTGCATCGGAAACTACTACTGGTCTTACAGGGAACGATCAAAGCGTAGACTGTTTCAGACGTTACTCCCATGTAGGAAAGTGCGGATGGTGACTGTTGTATTCAATCCCGATGCAATTTCTGTGTTTCATCAACACTCTGGTAGACCACAGATTACAGAATGCCACCAGATGTGCATCAGAAACTACTACTGGTCTTCCTGGGAACGATTAAAGCGTAGACTGTATCAGACATTACTCCCATGGAGGAAAGTGCGGATTCTGACTGTTGTATTCACTCCCGATGCAATCTCTGTGTTTCATCAACACTTTGAAGCTCCACAGATTACAGAATGCCTCCAGATGTGCATCGGAAACTACTGCTGGTATTCCAACGAAGGATCAAATCGTAGACTGTTTCAGATATAATTCCCATGGCGAAAAGTGCGGAAGTGTGACTGTTGTATTCAATCCCGATGCAATTTCTGTGTTTCATCAACACTCTGATAGTCCACATATTACAGAATGCCTCAGATGTGCATCGGAAACTACTACTGGTCTTCCAGGGAACGGTCAAAGCGTAGACTGTTTTAGACATTATTCCCATGGAGAAAAGTGCGGATTGTGACTGTTGTATTCAATCCCGACGCAATTTCTGTGTTTCATCAACACTCTGATAGTCCACAGATTACAGAATGCCACCAGATCTGCATCGGAAACTACTACTGGTCTTCCAGGGAACGATCAAAGCGTAGGCTGTTTGAGACATTACTTCCGTGGAGGAAAGTGCGCATTGTGACTGTTGTATTCAATCCCGATGCAGTTTCTGTGTTTCCTCAACACTCTGATAGTCCACAGATTACAGAATGCCACCAGACGTGCGTCGGGAACTACTATTGGTCTTCCAGGGAACGATCAAAGCGTTGACCGTTAGAGACATTACTCCCATGGAAGAAAGTGCGCATGGTGACTGTTGTATTCAATCCCGATAGAATTTCTGTGTTTCATCAACACTCTGATAGTCCACAGATTACAGAATGCCTCCAGATGTGCATCGGAAACTACCACTGGTCTTCCAGGGAACGATCAAAGCGTAGACTGTTTCAGACGTTATTCCCATGTAGGAAATTGCTGATGGTGACTGTTGTATTCAATCCCGATGCAATTTCTGTGATTCATCAACACTCTGATAGTCCACAGATCACAGAATGCCACCAGATGTACATCGGAAGCTACTACTGGTCTTCCAGGGAACGATCAATGCGTAAACTGTTTGAGACATTACTTCCGTGGAGGAAAGTGAGCATTGTGACTGTTGTATTCAGTCCCTATGCAATTTCTGCGTTTCATCAACACTGTGATAGTCCACAGATTACAGA
The DNA here is from genome assembly GCF_023897955.1 of Schistocerca gregaria. Taxonomy (NCBI): domain Eukaryota; kingdom Metazoa; phylum Arthropoda; class Insecta; order Orthoptera; family Acrididae; genus Schistocerca; species Schistocerca gregaria. The sequence continues at coordinate 16,569,021 of NC_064926.1, read as the reverse complement.
TTGTCTCCAGATGTGCATCGGAAACTACTACTAGTCTTCCTGGAACGATCAAAGCGTAGACTGTATCAGACATTACGCCCATGGAGGAAAGTGCGGATTGCGACTGTTGTATTCACTCCCGACGCGATTTCTGTGTTTCATCAACACTTTGAAGGTCCACAGATTCCAGAATGCGTCCAGATGTGCATCGGAAACTACTACTGGTATACCAGGGAACGATCAAAGCGTAGACTCTTTCAGATATTACTCCCATGGAGGAAAGTGCGCATAGTGACTGTTGTATTCAATCCCGATGCAATTTCTGTGTTTCATCAACACTCTGATAGTCCACTGATTACAGAATGCCTCCAGATGTGCATCGGAAATTACTACTGGTCTTCCAGGATACGATCAAAGCATAGACTGTTTGAGACATTACTCCCATGGAGGAAAGTGCGCATAGTGACTGTTGTATTCAATCCCGATGCAATTTCTGTGTTTCATCAACACTCTGATAGTCCACTGATTACAGAATGCCTCCAGATGTGCATCGGAAATTACTACTGGTCTTCCAGGATACGATCAAAGCGTAGACTGTTTGAGACATTACTCCCATGGAGGAATGTGCGAATATTGACTGTTGTATTCAATCCCGATGCAATTTCTGTGTTTCATCAACACTCTGATAGTCCATAGATTTCAGAATGCCACCAGATGGGCATCGGAAACTACTACTGGTCTTCCAGGGAACGATCAAAGCGTAGACTGTTTGAGACATTACTCCCATGGAGGAAAGTGCGCATGGTGATTGTTGTATTCAAACCCGATGCAATTTCTGTGTTTCATCAACACTCTGATAGTCCACAGATTACAGAATGCCTCCAGATGTGCATCGGAAACTACTACTGGTCTTCCAGGGAACGATCAAAGCGTAGACTGTTTGAGACATTACTCCCAAGGAGGAAAGTTCGCATGGTGACTGTTGTTATGAAAACCGAAGCAGTTTCTGTGTTTAATCAACAATCTGACAGTCCACAGATTACAGAATGCCACCAGATGTGCATCGGAAACTACTACTGGTCTTACAGGGAACGATCAAAGCGTAGACTGTTTCAGACGTTACTCCCATGTAGGAAAGTGCGGATGGTGACTGTTGTATTCAATCCCGATGCAATTTCTGTGTTTCATCAACACTCTGATAGTCCACGTATTACAGAAAGCCTCAGATGTGCATCGGAAACTACTACTGGTCTTCCAGGGAACGATCAAAGCGTAGACTGTTTGAGACATTACACCAAAGGAGGAAAGTGCGCATGGTGACTGTTGTATTCAATCCCAATGCAATTTCTGTGTTTCATCAACACTCTGATAGACCACAGATTACAGAATGCCACCAGATGTGCATCAGAAACTACTACTGGTCTTCCTGGGAACGATTAAAGCGTAGACTGTATCAGACATTACTCCCATGGAGGAAAGTGCGGATTCTGACTGTTGTATTCACTCCCGATGCAATCTCTGTGTTTCATCAACACTTTGAAGCTCCACAGATTACAGAATGCCTCCAGATGTGCATCGGAAACTACTGCTGGTTTTCCAACGAAGGATCAAATCGTAGACTGTTTCAGATATTATTCCCATGGCGAAAAGTGCGGAAGTGTGACTGTTGTATTCAATCCCGATGCAATTTCTGTGTTTCATCAACACTCTGATAATCCACATATTACAGAATGCCTCAGATGTGCATCGGAAACTACTACTGGTCTTCCAGGGAACGATCAAAGCGTAGACTGTTTTAGACATTATTCCCATGGAGAAAAGTGCGGATTGTGACTGTTGTATTCAATCCCGATGCAATTTCTGTGTTTCATCAACACTCTGATAGTCCACAGATTACAGAATGCCACCAGATCTGCATCGGAAACTACTACTGGTCTTCCAGGGAACGATCAAAGCGTAGGCTGTTTGAGACATTACTTCCGTGGAGGAAAGTGCGCATTGTGACTGTTGTATTCAATCCCGATGCAGTTTCTGTGTTTCATCAACACTCTGATAGTCCACAGATTACAGAATGCCACCAGACGTGCGTCGGGAACTACTATTGGTCTTCCAGGGAACGATCACAGCGTTGTCCGTTAGAGACATTACTCCCATGGAAGAAAGTGCGCATGGTGACTGTTGTATTCAATCCCGATGCAATTTCTGTGTTTCATCAACACTCTGATAGTCCACAGATTACAGAATGCCTCCAGATGTGCATTGGAAACTACCACTGGTCTTCCAGGGAACGATCAAAGCGTAGACTGTTTGAGACATTACGCCCATGGAGGAAAGTGCGCATGGTGAGTGTTGTATTCAATCCAAATGCTATTTCTGTGTTTCACCAACACTCTGATGGTCCACAGATTACAGAATGCCACCAGATGTGCACCGGAAACTACTAATGGTCTTCCAGGGAACGATCAAAACGTAGACTGTTTTAGACATTACTCCCATGGAGGAAAGTGCGGATGGTGACGGTTGTATTCAATCCCGATTCAATTTCAGTGTTTCATCAACACTCTGATAGTCCACAGGTTACAGAATGCCTCCAGATGTGCATCGGAATTTACTACTGGTCTTCCAGGGAACCATCGAAGCATAGACTGTTTGAGACATTACTCCCGTGGAGGAAAGTGCGCATGGTAACTGTTGTATTCAATCCCGATGCAATTTCTGTGTTTTATCAACACTCAGATAGTCCACAGATTACAGAATGCCTCCAGATGTGCATCGGAAACTACTACTGGTATTCCAGGGAACGATCAAAGCGTAGACTGTTTCAGATATTACTCCCATGGAGAAAAGTGCGGATGGTGACTGTTGTATTCAATCCCGATGCAATTTCTGTGTTTCATCAACACTCAGATAGTCCACAGATTACAGAATGCCTCCAGATGTGCATCGGAAACTACTACTGGTCTTCCAGGGAACGATCAAAGCGTAGACTGTTTGAGACATAACTCCCGTGGAGGAAAATACGCATGGTGACTGTTGTTATCAATCGCGATGCAATTTCTGTGTTTCATCAACACTCTGACAGTCCACAGATTACAGAATGCCACCAGATGTGCATCGGAAACTACTACTGGTCTTCCAGGGAACGATCAAAGCGTAGACTGTTTGAGACATTACTCCCATGGAGGAAAGTGCGCATGGTGACTGTTGTATTCAAACCCGATGCCATTTCTGTGTTTCATCAACACTCTAATAGTCTACAGATTACAGAATGCCACGAGATGTGCATCGGAAACTACTACTGGTCTTCCAGGGAAACGATCAAAGCGTAGACTGTTTCAGACGTTATTCCCATGTAGGAAATTGCGGATGGTGACTGTTGTATTCAATCCCGATGCAATTTCTGTGTTTCATCAACACTCTGATAGTCCACAGATTACAGAATGCCACCAGATGTACATCGGAAACTACTACTGGTCTTCCAGGGAACGATCAAAGCGTAAACTGTTTGAGACATTACTTCCGTGGAGGAAAGTGAGCATTGTGACTGTTGTATTCAGTCCCTATGCAATTTCTATCTTTCATCAACACCCTGACAGTCCACAGATTACAGAATGCCACCAGACGTGCGTCGGAAACTACTATTGGTCTTCCAGGGAACGATCAAAGCGTAGACCGTTAGAGACATTACTCCAATGGAAGAATGTGCGCATGGTGAATGTTGTATTCAATTCCGATGCAATTTCTGTGTTTCATCAACATTCTGATAGTCCACAGATTACAGATTGCCTCCAGATGTGCATCGGAAACTACCACTGGTCTTCCAGGGAACGATCAAAGCGTAGACTGATTTAGACATTAGTCACATGGGGGAAAGTGCGCATGGTTACTGTTGTATTCAATACATATGCTATTTCTGTGTTTCACCAACACCCTGATAGTCCACAGATTACAGAATGCCACCAGATGTGCACCGGAAACTACTAATGGTCTTCCAGGAAAGATCAAATCGTAGACTGTTTCAGACATTACTCCCATGGAGGAAAGTGCGGATGGTGACTGTTGTATTCAATCCCGATTCAATTTCAGTGTTTCATCAACACTCTGATAGTCCACAGATTACAGAATGCCTCCAGATGTGCATCGGAAACTACTACTGGTCTTCCTGGGAACGATCAAAGCGTAGACTGTTTCAGACATTACGCCCATGGAGGAAAGTGCGGATTGCGACTGTTGTATTCACTCCCGACGCAATTTCTGTGTTTCATCATTACTTTGAAGGTCCACCGATTACAGAATGCGTCCAGATGTGCATCGGAAGCTACTACTGGTATACCAGGGAACGATCAAAGCGTAGACTGTTTCAGATATTACTCCCATGGAGAAAAGTACGGATGAAGACTGTTGTATTCAATCCCGATTTAATTTCTGTGTTTCATCAACACTCTGATAGTCCACATATTACAGAATGCCTCAGATGTGCATCGGAAACTACTACTGGTCTTCGAGTGAACGATCAAAGCGTAGACTGTTTGAGACATTACTCACATGGAGGAAAGTGCGCATGGTGACTGTTGTATTCAATCCCGATGCAATTTATGTGTTTCATCAACACTCTGATAGTCCACTGATTACAGAATGCCTCCAGATGTGTTTCGGAAATTACTATTGGTCTTCCAGGATACGATCAAAGCGTAGACTGTTTGAGACATTACTCCCGTGGAGGAATGTGCGCATGGTGACTGTTGTTATCAATCCCGATGGAATTTCTGTGTTTCATCAACACTCTGATAGTCCATAGATTTCAGAATGCCACCAGATGTGCACCGGAAACTACTAATGGTCTTCCAGGAAAGATCAAATCGTAGACTGTTTCAGACATTACTCCCATGGAGGAAAGTGCGGATGGTGACTGTTGTATTCAATCCCGATTCAATTTCAGTGTTTCATCAACACTCTGATAGTCCACAGATTACAGAATGCCTCCAGATGTGCATCGGAAACTACTACTGGTCTTCCTGGGAACGATTAAAGCGTAGACTGTATCAGACATTACTCCCATGGAGGAAAGTGCGGATTCTGACTGTTGTATTCACTCCCGATGCAATCTCTGTGTTTCATCAACACTTTGAAGCTCCACAGATTACAGAATGCCTCCAGATGTGCACCGGAAACTACTAATGGTCTTCCAGGAAAGATCAAATCGTAGACTGTTTCAGACATTACTCCCATGGAGGAAAGTGCGGATGGTGACTGTTGTATTCAATCCCGATTCAATTTCAGTGTATCATCAACACTCTGATAGTCCACAGATTACAGAATACCTCCAGATGTGCATCGGAAACTACTACTGGTCTTCCTGGGAACGATTAAAGCGTAGACTGTATCAGACATTACTCCCATGGAGGGAAGTGCGGATTCTGACTGTTGTATTCACTCCCGATGCAATCTCTGTGTTTCATCAACACTTTGAAGCTCCACAGATTACAGAATGCCTCCAGATGTGCATCGGAAACTACTGCTGGTATTCCAACGAAGGATCAAATCGTAGACTGTTTCAGATATTATTCCCATGGCGAAAAGTGCGGAAGTGTGACTGTTGTATTCAATCCCGATGCAATTTCTGTGTTTCATCAACACTCTGATAGTCCACATATTACAGAATGCCTCAGATGTGCATCGGAAACTACTACTGGTCTTCCAGGGAACGATCAAAGCGTAGACTGTTTTAGACATTATTCCCATGGAGAAAAGTGCGGATTGTGACTGTTGTATTCAATCCCGATGCAATTTCTGTGTTTCATCAACACTCTGATAGTCCACAGATTACAGAATGCCACCAGATCTGCATCGGAAACTACTACTGGTCTTCCAGGGAACGATCAAAGCGTAGGCTGTTTGAGACATTACTTCCGTGGAGGAAAGTGCGCATTGTGACTGTTGTATTCAATCCCGATGCAGTTTCTGTGTTTCATCAACACTCTGATAGTCCACAGATTACAGAATGCCACCAGACGTGCGTCGGGAACTACTATTGGTCTTCCAGGGAACGATCACAGCGTTGTCCGTTAGAGACATTACTCCCATGGAAGAAAGTGCGCATGGTGACTGTTGTATTCAATCCCGATGCAATTTCTGTGTTTCATCAACACTCTGATAGTCCACAGATTACAGAATGCCTCCAGATGTGCATCGGAAACTACCACTGGTCTTCCAGGGAACGATCAAAGCGTAGACTGTTTGAGACATTACGCCCATGGAGGAAAGTGCGCATGGTGAGTGTTGTATTCAATCCAAATGCTATTTCTGTGTTTCACCAACACTCTGATGGTCCACAGATTACAGAATGCCACCAGATGTGCACCGGAAACTACTAATGGTCTTCCAGGGAACGATCAAAACGTAGACTGTTTTAGACATTACCCCCATGGAGGAAAGTGCGGATGGTGACGGTTGTATTCAATCCCGATTCAATTTCAGTGTTTCATCAACACTCTGATAGTCCACAGGTTACAGAATGCCTCCAGATGTGCATCGGAATTTACTACTGGTCTTCCAGGGAACCATCGAAGCATAGACTGTTTGAGACATTACTCCCGTGGAGGAAAGTGCGCATGGTAACTGTTGTATTCAATCCCGATGCAATTTCTGTGTTCTATCAACACTCAGATAGTCCACAGATTACAGAATGCCTCCAGATGTGCATCGGAAACTACTACTGGTATTCCAGGGAACGATCAAAGCGTAGACTGTTTCAGATATTACTCCCATGGAGAAAAGTGCGGATGGTGACTGTTGTATTCAATCCCGATGCAATTTCTGTGTTTCATCAACACTCAGATAGTCCACAGATTACAGAATGCCTCCAGATGTGCATCGGAAACTACTACTGGTCTTCCAGGGAACGATCAAAGCGTAGACTGTTTGAGACATAACTCCCGTGGAGGAAAATACGCATGGTGACTGTTGTTATCAATCGCGATGCAATTTCTGTGTTTCATCAACACTCTGACAGTCCACAGATTACAGAATGCCACCAGATGTGCATCGGAAACTACTACTGGTCTTCCAGGGAACGATCAAAGCGTAGACTGTTTGAGACATTACTCCCATGGAGGAAAGTGCGCATGGTGACTGTTGTATTCAAACCCGATGCCATTTCTGTGTTTCATCAACACTCTAATAGTCTACAGATTACAGAATGCCACGAGATGTGCATCGGAAACTACTACTGGTCTTCCAGGGAAACGATCAAAGCGTAGACTGTTTCAGACGTTATTCCCATGTAGGAAATTGCGGATGGTGACTGTTGTATTCAATCCCGATGCAATTTCTGTGTTTCATCAACACTCTGATAGTCCACAGATTACAGAATGCCACCAAATGTACATCGGAAACTACTACTGGTCTTCCAGGGAACGATCAAAGCGTAAACTGTTTGAGACATTACTTCCGTGGAGGAAAGTGAGCATTGTGACTGTTGTATTCAGTCCCTATGCAATTTCTATGTTTCATCAACACCCTGACAGTCCACAGATTACAGAATGCCACCAGACGTGCGTCGGAAACTACTATTGGTCTTCCAGGGAACGATCAAAGCGTAGACCGTTAGAGACATTACTCCCATGGAAGAATGTGCGCATGGTGAATGTTGTATTCAATTCCGATGCAATTTCTGTGTTTCATCAACATTCTGATAGTCCACAGATTACAGATTGCCTCCAGATGTGCATCGGAAACTACCACTGGTCTTCCAGGGAACGATCAAAGCGTAGACTGATTTAGACATTAGTCCCATGGGGGAAAGTGCGCATGGTGACTGTTGTATTCAATACATATGCTATTTCTGTGTTTCACCAACACCCTGATAGTCCACAGATTACAGAATGCCACCAGATGTGCACCGGAAACTACTAATGGTCTTCCAGGAAAGATCAAATCGTAGACTGTTTCAGACATTACTCCCATGGAGGAAAGTGCGGATGGTGAGTGTTGTATTCAATCCCGATTGAATTTCAGTGTTTCATCAACACTCTGATAGTCCACAGATTACAGAATGCCTCCAGATGTGCATCGGAAACTACTACTGGTCTTCCTGGGAACGATCAAAGCGTAGACTGTTTCAGACATTACGCCCATGGAGGAAAGTGCGGATTGCGACTGTTGTATTCACTCCCGACGCAATTTCTGTGTTTCATCATTACTTTGAAGGTCCACCGATTACAGAATGCGTCCAGATGTGCATCGGAAACTACTACTGGTATACCAGGGAACGATCAAAGCGTAGACTGTTTCAGATATTACTCCCATGGAGAAAAGTACGGATGAAGACTGTTGTATTCAATCCCGATTTAATTTATGTGTTTCATCAACACTCTGATAGTCTACAGATTACAGAATGCCTCAGATGTGCATCGGAAACTACTACTGGTCTTCGAGTGAATGATCAAAGCGTAGACTGTTTGAGACATTACTCACATGGAGGAAAGTGCGCATGGTGACTGTTGTATTCAATCCCGATGCAATTTATGTGTTACATCAACACTCTGATAGTCCACTGATTACAGAATGCCTCCAGATGTGTTTCGGAAATTACTATTGGTCTTCCAGGATACGATCAAAGCGTAGACTGTTTGAGACATTACTCCCATGAAGGAATGTGCGAATATTGACTGTTATATTCAATCCCGATGCAATTTCTGTATTTCAACAACACCCTGTTAGTCCACAGATTACAGAATGCATCCTGATGTGCATCGTAAACTATAACTGGTCTTCCAGGGAACGATCAAAGCGTAGACTGTTTGAGACATTACTCCCGTGGAGGAATGTGCGCATGGTGACTGTTGTTATCAATCCCGATGGAATTTCTGTGTTTCATCAACACTCTGATAGTCCATAGATTTCAGAATGCCACCAGATGGGCATCGGAAACTACTACTGGTCTTCCAGGTAACGATCAAAGCGTAGACTGTTTGAGACATTACTCCAATGGAGGAAAGTGCGCATGGTGATTGTTGTATTCAAACCAGATGCAATTTCTGTGTTTCATCAACACTCTGATATTCCACAGATTACAGAATGCCTCCAGATGTGCATCGGAAACTACTACTGGTCTTCCAGGGAACGATCAAAGCGTAGACTGTTTGAGACATTACTCCCATGGAGGAAAGTTCGCATGGTGACTGTTGTTATGAAAACCGAAGCAGTTTCTGTGTTTAATCAACACTCTGACAGTCCACAGATTACAGAATGCCACCAGATGTGCATCGGAAACTACTACTGGTCTTCCAGGGAACGATCAAAGCGTAGACTGTTTCAGACGTTACTCCCATGGAGGAAAGTGCGGATTCTGACTGTTGTATTCACTCCCGATGCAATTTCTGTGTTTCATCAACACTTTGAAGCTCCACAGATTACAGAATGCCTCCAGATGTGCATCGGAAACTACTGCTAGTATTCCAACGAAGGATCAAATCGTAGACTGTTTCAGATATTATTCCCATGGAGAAAAGTGCGGAAGTGTGACTGTTGTATTCAATCCCGATGCAATTTCTGTGTTTCATCAACACTCTGATAGTCCACATATTACAGAATGCCTCAGATGTGCATCGGAAACTACTACTGGTCTTCCAGGGAACGATCAAAGCGTAGACTGTTTGAGACATTACACCCAAGGAGGAAAGTGCGCATGGTGACTGTTGTATTCAATCCCAATGCAATTTCTGTGTTTCATCAACAGTCTGATAGACCACAGATTACAGAATGCCACCAGATGTGCATCGGAAACTACTACTGGTCTTCCAGGGAACGATCAAAGCGTAGACTGTACCAGGCATTACTGCCATTGAGGAAACTGTGGATTGTGACAGTTGAATACACTCCCGATGCAATTTCTGTGTTTCATCAACACTTAGAAAGTCCACAGATTACAGAATGCCTCCAGATGTGCATCGGAAACTACTACTGGTCTTCCAGGGAACGATCAAAGCGTAGACTGCTTTAGACATTATTCCCATGGAGAAAAGTGCGGATTGTGACTGTTGTATTCAATCCCGATGCAATTTCTGTTTTTCATCAACACTCTGATAGTCCACAGATTACAGAATGCCACCTGATCTGCATCGGAAACTACTACTGGTCTTCCAGGGAACGATCAAAGCGTAGGCTGTTTGAGACATTACTTCCGTGGAGGAAAGTGCGCATTGTGACTGTTGTATTCAGTCCCGATGCAATTTCTGTGTTTCATCAACACTCTGATAGTCCACAGATTACAGAATGCCACCAGACGTGCGTCGGGAACTACCATTGGTCTTCCAGGGAACGATCAAAGCGTTGACCGTTAGAGACATTACTCCCATGGAGGAAAGTGCGGATGGTGACGGTTGTATTCAATCCCGATTCAATTTCAGTGTTTCATCAACACTCAGATAGTCCACAGATTACAGAATGCCTCCAGATGTGCATCGGAATTTACTACTGGTCTTCCAGGAACCATCGATGCATAGACTGTTTGAGACATTACTCCCATGGAGGAAAGTGCGCATGGTAACTGTTGTATTCAATCCCGATGCAATTTCTGTGTTTCGTCAACACTCAGATAGTCCACAGATTACAGAATGCCTCCAGATGTGCATCGGAAACTACTACTGGTATTCCAGGGAACGATCAAAGCGTAGACTGTTTCAGATATTACTCCCATGGAGAAAAGTGCGGATGGTGACTGTTGTATTCAATCCCGATGCAATTTCTGTGTTTCATCAACACTCAGATAGTCCACAGATTACAGAATGCCTCCAGATGTGCATCGGAAACTACTACTGGTCTTACAGGGAACGATGAAAGCGTAGACTGTTTGAGACATAACTCCCGTGGAGGAAAATGCGCATGGTGACTGTTGTTATCAATCGCAATGCAATTTCTGTGTTTCATCAACACTCTGACAGTCCACAGATTACAGAATGCCACCAGATGTGCATCGGAAACTACTACTGGTCTTCCAGGGAACGATCAAAGCGTAGACTGTTTGAGACGTTACTCCCATGGAGGAAAGTGCGCATGGTGACTGTTGTACTCAAACCCGATGCCATTTCTTTGTTTCATCAACACTCTGATAGTCTACAGATTACCGAGTGCCACGAGATGTGCATCGGAAACTACTACTGGTCTTCCAGGGAAACGATCAAAGCGTAGACTGTTTCAGACGTTACTCCCATGTAGGAAATTGCGGATGGTGACTGTTGTATTCAACCTTGATGCAATTTCTGTGTTTCATCAACACTCTGATAGTCCACAGAATACAGATTGTCTCCAGATGTGCATCGGAAACTACTACTGGTCTTCCTGGGAACGATCAAAGCGTAGACTGTACCAGACATTACTCCCATTGAGGAAACTGTGGATTGTGACAGTTGTATTCACTCCCAATGCAATTTCTGTGTTTCATCAACACTTTGAAGGTCCACAGATTACAGAATGCCTCCAGATGTGCATCGGAAACTACTACTGGTCTTCCAGGGAACGATCAAAGCGTAGACTGTTTGAGACATTACTCCCATGGAGGAAAGTTCGCATGGTGACTGTTGTTATGAAAACCGAAGCAGTTTCTGTGTTTAATCAACACTCTGACAGTCCACAGATTACAGAATGCCACCAGATGTGCATCGGAAGCTACTACTGGTCTTCCAGGGAACGATCAAAGCGTAGACTGTTTCAGACGTTACTCCCATGGAGGAAAGTGCGGATTCTGACTGTTGTATTCACTCCCGATGCAATTTCTGTGTTTCATCAACACTTTGAAGCTCCACAGATTACAGAATGCCTCCAGATGTGCATCGGAAACTACTGCTAGTATTCCAACGAAGGATCAAATCGTAGACTGTTTCAGATATTATTCCCATGGAGAAAAGTGCGGAAGTGTGACTGTTGTATTCAATCCCGATGCAATTTCTGTGTTTCATCAACACTCTGATAGTCCACATATTACAGAATGCCTCAGATGTGCATCGGAAACTACTACTGGTCTTCCAGGGAACGATCAAAGCGTAGACTGTTTGAGACATTACACCCAAGGAGGAAAGTGCGCATGGTGACTGTTGTATTCAATCCCAATGCAATTTCTGTGTTTCATCAACAGTCTGATAGACCACAGATTACAGAATGCCACCAGATGTGCATCGGAAACTACTACTGGTCTTCCAGGGAACGATCAAAGCGTAGACTGTACCAGGCATTACTCCCATTGAGGAAACTGTGGATTGTGACAGTTGAATACACTCCCGATGCAATTTCTGTGTTTCATCAACACTTAGAAAGTCCACAGATTACAGAATGCCTCCAGATGTGCATCGGAAACTACTACTGGTCTTCCAGGGAACGATCAAAGCGTAGACTGCTTTAGACATTATTCCCATGGAGAAAAGTGCGGATTGTGACTGTTGTATTCAATCCCGATGCAATTTCTGTTTTTCATCAACACTCTGATAGTCCACAGATTACAGAATGCCACCAGATCTGCATCGGAAACTACTACTGGTCTTCCAGGGAACGATCAAAGCGTAGGCTGTTTGAGACATTACTTCCGTGGAGGAAAGTGCGCATTGTGACTGTTGTATTCAATCCCGATGCAATTTCTGTGTTTCATCAACACTCTGATAGTCCACAGATTACAGAATGCCACCAGACGTGCGTCGGGAACTACCATTGGTCTTCCAGGAACGATCAAAGCGTTGACCGTTAGAGACATTACTCCCATGGAGGAAAGTGCGGATGGTGACGGTTGTATTCAATCCCGATTCAATTTCAGTGTTTCATCAACACTCAGATAGTCCACAGATTACAGAATGCCTCCAGATGTGCATCGGAATTTACTACTGGTCTTCCAGGAACCATCGATGCATAGACTGTTTGAGACATTACTCCCATGGAGGAAAGTGCGCATGGTAACTGTTGTATTCAATCCCGATGCAATTTCTGTGTTTCGTCAACACTCAGATAGTCCACAGATTACAGAATGCCTCCAGATGTGCATCGGAAGCTACTACTGGTCTTCCAGGGAACGATCAAAGCGTAGACTGTTTCAGACGTTACTCCCATGGAGGAAAGTGCGGATTCTGACTGTTGTATTCACTCCCGATGCAATTTCTGTGTTTCATCAACACTTTGAAGCTCCACAGATTACAGAATGCCTCCAGATGTGCATCGGAAACTACTGCTAGTATTCCAACGAAGGATCAAATCGTAGACTGTTTCAGATATTATTCCCATGGAGAAAAGTGCGGAAGTGTGACTGTTGTATTCAATCCCGATGCAATTTCTGTGTTTCATCAACACTCTGATAGTCCACATATTACAGAATGCCTCAGATGTGCATCGGAAACTACTACTGGTCTTCCAGGGAACGATCAAAGCGTAGACTGTTTGAGACATTACACCCAAGGAGGAAAGTGCGCATGGTGACTGTTGTATTCAATCCCAATGCAATTTCTGTGTTTCATCAACAGTCTGATAGACCACAGATTACAGAATGCCACCAGATGTGCATCGGAAACTACTACTGGTCTTCCAGGGAACGATCAAAGCGTAGACTGTACCAGGCATTACTCCCATTGAGGAAACTGTGGATTGTGACAGTTGAATACACTCCCGATGCAATTTCTGTGTTTCATCAACACTTAGAAAGTCCACAGATTACAGAATGCCTCCAGATGTGCATCGGAAACTACTACTGGTCTTCCAGGGAACGATCAAAGCGTAGACTGCTTTAGACATTATTCCCATGGAGAAAAGTGCGGATTGTGACTGTTGTATTCAATCCCGATGCAATTTCTGTTTTTCATCAACACTCTGATAGTCCACAGATTACAGAATGCCACCAGATCTGCATCGGAAACTACTACTGGTCTTCCAGGGAACGATCAAAGCGTAGGCTGTTTGAGACATTACTTCCGTGGAGGAAAGTGCGCATTGTGACTGTTGTATTCAATCCCGATGCAATTTCTGTGTTTCATCAACACTCTGATAGTCCACAGATTACAGAATGCCACCAGACGTGCGTCGGGAACTACCATTGGTCTTCCAGGAACGATCAAAGCGTTGACCGTTAGAGACATTACTCCCATGGAGGAAAGTGCGGATGGTGACGGTTGTATTCAATCCCGATTCAATTTCAGTGTTTCATCAACACTCAGATAGTCCACAGATTACAGAATGCCTCCAGATGTGCATCGGAATTTACTACTGGTCTTCCAGGAACCATCGATGCATAGACTGTTTGAGACATTACTCCCATGGAGGAAAGTGCGCATGGTAACTGTTGTATTCAATCCCGATGCAATTTCTGTGTTTCGTCAACACTCAGATAGTCCACAGATTACAGAATGCCTCCAGATGTGCATCGGAAACTACTACTGGTATTCCAGGGAACGATCAAAGCGTAGACTGTTTCAGATATTACTCCCATGGAGAAAAGTGCGGATGGTGACTGTTGTATTCAATCCCGATGCAATTTCTGTGTTTCATCAACACTCTGATAGTCCACAGATTACAGTATGCCTCCAGATGTGCATCGGAAACTACTACTGGTCTTACAGGGAACGATCAAAGCGTAGACTGTTTGAGACATAACTCCCGTGGAGGAAAATGCGCATTGTGACTGTTGTTATCAATCGCAATGCAATTTCTGTGTTTCATCAACACTCTGACAGTCCACAGATTACAGAATGCCACCAGATGTGCATCGGAAACTACTACTGGTCTTCCAGGGAACGATCAAAGCGTAGACTGTTTGAGACGTTACTCCCATGGAGGAAAGTGCGCATGGTGACTGTTGTACTCAAACCCGATGCCATTTCTGTGTTTCATCAAAACTCTGATAGTCTACAGATTACCGAATGCCACGAGATGTGCATCGGAAACTACTACTGGTCTTCCAGGGAAACGATCAAATCGTAGACTGTTTCAGACGTTACTCCCATGTAGGAAATTGCGGATGGTGACTGTTGTATTCAACCTTGATGCAATTTCTGTGTTTCATCAACACTCTGATAGTCCACAGAATACAGATTGTCTCCAGATGTGCATCGGAAACTACTACTGGTCTTCCTGGGAACGATCAAAGCGTACACTGTACCAGACATTACTCCCATTGAGGAAACTGTGGATTGTGACAGTTGTATTCACTCCCAATGCAATTTCTGTGTTTCATCAACACTTTGAAGGTCCACAGATTACAGAATGCCTCCAGATGTGCATCGGAAACTACTACTGGTCTTCCAGCTAACGATCAAAGCGTAGACTGTTTGAAACATTACTCCCATGGAGGAAAGTGCGAATATTGACTGTTGTATTCAATCCCGATGCAATTTCTGTGTTTCATCAACACTCTGATAGTCCACAGAGTACAGAATGCCTCCAGATGTGCATCGTAAACTACTACTGGTCTTCCAGGGAACGATCAAATCGTAAACTGTTTGAGACATTACTCCCGTGGAGGAAAGTGCGCATGGTGACTGTTGTTATCAATCCCGATGCAATTTCTGTGTTTCATCAACACTCTGATAGTCCATAGATTACAGAATGCCACCAGATGGGCATCGGAAACTACTACTGGTCTTCCAGGGAACGATCAAAGCGTAGACTGTTTGAGACATTACACCCATAGAGGAAACTGTGCATGGTGATTGTTGTATTCAAACCCGATGCAATTTCAGTGTTTCATCAACACTCTGATAGTCCACAGATTACAGAATGTCTCCAGATGTGCATCGGAAACTACTAATGGTCTTCCAGGGAACGATAAAAGCGTAGACTGTTTTTAAATATTACTCCCATGGAGAGAAGTGCGGATGGTGACTGTTGTATTCAATCCCGATGCAATATCTGTGTTTCATCACATTCTGTTAGTCCACAGATTACAGAATGCCACCAGATGTGCATCGGAGACTACTACTGGTCTTCCAGGGAACGATCAAAAATTAGACTGTGTGAGACATTACTCCCATGGAGGAAAGTGCTCATGCTGACTGTTGTTATCAAACCCGATGCAATTTCTGTGTTTCATCAACACTCTGACAGTCCACAGATTACAGAATGTCTCCAGATGTGCATCGGAAACTACTACTGGTCTTCCTGGGAACGATCAAAGCGAAGACTGTATCTGACATTACTCCCATGGAGGAAAGTGCGGATTGTGACTGTTGTATTCACTCCCGATGCAATTTCTGTGTTTCATCAACACTTTGAAGTTCCACAGATTACAGAATGCCTCCAGATGTGCATCGGAAACTACTACTGGTATTCCAGGGAACGATCAAAGCGTAGACTGTTTCAGAAATTACTCCCATGGAGAAAAGTGCGGATGGTGACTGTTGTATTCAATCCCGATGCAATTTCTGTGTTTCATCAACACTCTCATAGTCCACAGATTACAGAATGCCTCAGATATGCATCGGAAACTACTACTGGTCTTCGAGGGAACGATCAAAGCGTAGACTGTTTGAGACATTACTCCCATGGAGGAAAGTGCGCATGGTGACTGTTGTTATCAATCCCGATGCAATTTCTGTGTTTCATCAACACTCTGATAGTCCATTGATTACAGAATGCCACTAGATGGGCATCGGAAACTATTACTGGTCTTCCAGGGAACGATCAAAGCGTAGACTGTTTGAGACATTACTAACATGGAGGAAAGTGCGCATGGTGATTGTTGTATTCAAACCCGATGCAATTTCTGTGTTTCATCTACACTCTGATAGTCCACAGATTACAGATAGCATTCGGATGTGCATCGGAAACTACTACTGGTCTTCCTGGGAACGATCAAAGCGTAGACTGTATCACACATTACTCCCATGGAGGAAAGTGAGAATATTGACTGTTATATTCAATCCCCATGCAATTTCTGTGTTTCATCAACACTCTGTTAGTCCACAGATTACAGAATGCCACCAGATGTGCATCGGAGACTACTACTGGTCTTCCAGTCAACGAACAAAGTTTAGACTGTTTGAGACATTACTCCCATGGAGGAAAGTGCGCATGCTGACTGTTTTATTCAATCCCGATGCTATTTCTAAGTTTCATCCACACTCTGATAGTCCACAGATTACAGAATGCCACCAGATGTGCATCGGAAACTACTACTGCTCTTCCAGGGAAAAATCAAAGCGTAGACTGTTTCAGACGTTACTCCCATGGAGGAAATTGCGGATGGTGACTGTTGAATTCAATCCCGATGCTAGTTCTGTGTTTCATCAACACTCTGATAGTCTACAGAATACAGATTGTCTCCAGATGTGCATCGGAAACTACTAGTGGTCTTCCTGGGAACGATCAAAGCGTAGACTCTAACAGACATTACTCCCATTGAGGAAACTGTGGATTGCGACAGTTGCATTCACTTCCGATGCAATTTCTGTGTTTCATCCACACTTTGAAGGTCCACAGATTGCAGAATGCCTCCAGATGTGCATCGGAAACTACTACTGGTGTTCCAGGGAACGATCAAAGCGTAGACTGATTGAGACATTACTTCCGTGGAGGAAAGTTCGCATGGTGACTGTTGTATTCAATCCCGATGCAATTTCTGTGTTTCATCAACACTCTTATAGTCCACAGATTACAGAATGCCTCCAGATGTGCATCGGAAACTACTACTGGTATTCCAGGGAACATTCAAAGCGTAGACTGTTTCAGATATTACTCCCATGGAGAAAAGTGCGGATGGTGAATGTTGTATTCAATCCCGATGCAATTTCTGTGTTTCATCAACACCCTGTTAGTCCACAGATTACAGAATGCCACCAGATGTGCATCGGAGACTACTACTGGTCTTCCAGGGAACGATCAAAGCGTAGACTGTTTGTGACATTACTCCCATGGAGGAAAGTGCGCATGGAGACTGTTGTATTCAATCCCGATGCTATTTCTGTGTTTCATCCACACTCTGATAGTCCACAGATTACAGAATGCCACCAGATGTGCATCGGAAAGTACTACTGCTCTTCCAGGGAAAAATCAAAACGTAGACTGTTTCAGACATTACTCCCAAGGAGGAAATTGCGCATGGTGACTGTTGAATTCAATCCCGATGCAAGTTCTGTGTTTCAACAACACTCTGATAGTCCACAGAATACAGATTGTCTCCAGAAGTGCATCGGAAACTACTACTGGTCTTCCTGGGAACGATCAAAGCGTAGACTGTACCAGACATTACACCCATGGAGGAAACTGTGGATTGCGACAGTTGCATTCACTCCCGATGCAATTTCTGTGTTTCATCAACACTCTGATAGTCCACAGATTACAGAATGCCACCAGATGTGCATCGGAAACTACTACTGGTCTTCCAGGGAACGATCAAAGCGTAGACCCTTAGAGACATTACTCCCATGGAAGAAAGTGCGCAGAGTGACTGTTGTATTCAATCCTGACGCAATTTCTGTGTTTCATCAACACTCTGATAGTCCACAGATTACAGAATGCCTACAGATGTGCATCGGAAACTACCACAGGTCTTCCAGGGAACGATCAAATCGTAGACGGTTTGAGACATTACTCCCATGGATGGAAGTGCGCATGGTGACTGTTGTATTCAATCCAAATGCTATTTCTGTGTTTCACCAACACTCTGGTAGTCCACAGATTACAGAATGCAATCCGATGTGCCCGGAAACTACTAATGGTCTTCCAGGGAACGATCAAAGCGTAGACTGTTTCAGACATTACTCCCATGGAGGAAAGTGCGGATGGTGACGATTGTATTCAATCCAGATTCAATTTCAGTGTTTCATCAACGCTCTGATAGTCCACAGATTACAGAATGCCACCAGATGTGCATCGGAAACTACTACTGGTCTTCCAGGGAACGATCAAAATTTAGACTGTGTGAGACATTACTCCCATGGAGGAAAGTGCTCATGCTGAATGTTGTTATCAAACCCGATGCTATTTCTGTGTTTCATCAACACTCTGACAGTCCACAGATTACAGAATGTCTCCAGATGTGCATCGGAAACTACTACTGGTCTTCGTGGGAACGATCAAAGCGAAGACTGCATCAGACATTACTCCCATGGAGGAAAGTGCGGATTGTGACTGTTGTATTCACCCCAGATGCAATTTCTGTGTTTCATCAACACTTTGAAGTTCCACAGATTACAGAATACCTCCAGATGTGTATCGGAAACTACTACTGGTATTCCAGGGAACGATCAAAGCGTAGACTGTTTCAGATATTACTCCCATGGAGAAAAGTGCGGATGGTGACTGTTGTATTCAATCCCGATGCAATTTCTGTGTTTCATCAACACTCTCATAGTCCACAGATTACAGAATGCCTCAGATATGCATCGGAAACTACTACTGGTCTTCGAGGGAACGATCAAAGCGTAGACTGTTTGAGACATTACTCCCATGGAGGAAAGTGCAATTGGTGACTGTTGTTATCAATCCCGATGCAATTTCTGTGTTTCATCAACACTCTGATAGTCCATTGATTGCAGAATGCCACTAGATGGGCATCGGAAACTATTACTGGTCTTCCAGGGAACGATCAAATCGTAGACTATTTGAGACATTACTAACATGGAGGAAAGTGCGCATGGTGATTGTTGTATTCAAACCCGATGCAATTTCTGTGTTTCATCTACACTCTGATAGTCCACAGATTACAGATAGCCTCCGGATGTGCATCGGAAACTACTACTGGTCTTCCTGGGAACGATCAAAGCGTAGACTGTATCACACATTACTCCCTTGGAGGAAAGTGAGTATATTGACTGTTATATTCAATCCCCATGCAATTTCTGTGTTTCATCAACACTCTGATAGTCCACAGATTACAGAATGCCACCAGATGTGCATCGGAAACTACTACTGCTCCTCCAGGGAACAATCAAAGCGTAGACTGTTTCAGACGTTACTCCCATGGAGGAAATTGCGGATGGTGACTGTTGAATTCAATCCCGATGCAAGTTCTGTGTTTCATCAACACTCTGATAGTCCACAGAATACAGATTGTCTCCAGATGTGCATCGGAAACTACTAGTGGTCTTCCTGGGAACGATCAAAGCGTAGACTCTACCAGACATTACTCCCATTGAGGAAACTGTGGATTGCGACAGTTACATTCACTTCCGATGCAATTTTTGTGTTTCATCAACACTTTGAAGGTCCACAGATTGCAGAATGCCTCCAGATGTGCATCGGAAACTACTACTGATGTTCCAGGGAACGATCTAAGCGTAGACTGATTGAGACATTACTTCCGTGGAGGAAAGTTCGCATGGTGACTGTTGTATTCAATCCCGATGCAATTTCTGTGTTTCATCAACACTCTTATAGTCCACAGATTACAGAATGCCACCAGACGTGCATCGGAAACTACTACTGGTCTTTCAGGGAACGATCAAAGCGTAGACTGATTGAGACATTCATTACTTCCGTTGAGGAAAGTTCGCATGGTGACTGTTGTATTCAATCCCGATGCAATTTCTGTGTTTCATCAACACTCTTATAGTCCACAGATTACAGAATGCCTCCAGATGTGCATCGGAAACTACTACTGGTATTCCAGGGAACGATCAAAGCGTAGACTGTTTCAGATATTACTCCCATGAAGAAAAGTGCGGATGGTGAATGTTGTATTCAATCCCGATGCAATTTCTGTGTTTCATCAACACTCTGATAGTCCACAGATTACAGAATGCCACCAGATGTGCATCGGAAACTACTACTGGTCTTCCAGGGAACGATCAAAGCGTAGACCCTTAGAGACATTACTCCCATGGAAGAAAGTGCGCAGAGTGACTGTTGTATTCAATCCTGAAGCAATTTCTGTGTTTCATCAACACTCTGATAGTCCACAGATAACAGAATGCCTCCAGATGTGCATCGGAAACTACCACAGGTCTTCCAGGGAACGATCAAATCGTAGACTGTTTGAGACATTACTCCCATGGAGGGAAGTGCGCATGGTGACTGTTGTATTCAATCCAAATCCTATTTCTGTGTTTCACCAACACTCTGGTAGTCCACAGATTACAGAATGCAATCCGATGTGCCCGGAAACTACTAATGGTCATCCAGGGAACGATCAAAGCGTAGACTGTTTCAGACATTACTCCCATGGAGGAAAGTGCGGATGGTGACGATTGAATTCAATCCAGATTCAATTTCAGTGTTTCATCAACACTCTGATAGTCCACAGATTATAGAATGCCACCAGATGTGCATCGGAAACTACTACTGGTCTTCCACTGAACGATCAAAACATAGACTGTTTGAGACATTACTCCCGTTTAGGTGACTGTTGTATTCAATCCCGATGCAATTTCTGTGTTTCATCAACACTCAGATAGTCCACAGATTACAGAATGCCTCCAGATGTGAATCGGAAACTACTACTGGTCTTCCAGGGGACGATCAAAGCGTAGACTGTTTGAGACATTACTCCCGTGGAGGAAAGTTCGCATGGTGAGCGTTGTTATCAAACCCGATGCAATTTCTGTGTTTCATCAACACTCTGACAGTCCACAGATTACAGAATGCCACCAGATGTGCATCGGAAACTACTACTGGTCTTCCAGGGAACGATCAAAGCGTAGTCTGTTTCAGACGTTACTCCCATGGAGGAAAGTGCTGATGGTGACTGTTGTATTCAATCCCGATGCAATTTCTGTGTTTTATCAACACTCTGATAGTCCACAGATTACAGATTGTCTCCAGATGTGCATCGGAAACTACTACTGGTCTTCCTGGGAACGATCAAAGCGTAGACTGTAGCAGACATTACTCCCATGGAGGAAACTGTTGATTGTGACTGTTTTATTCATTCCCGATGCAATATCTGTGTTTCATCAACACTTTGAACGTCCAGAGATTACAGAATGCCTCCAGATGTGCATCGGAAACTACTACTGGTATTCCAGGGAGCGATCAAATCGTAGACTGTTTCACATATTACTCCCATGGAGAAAAGTGCGCATGGTGACTGTTGTATTCAATCCACATGCTATTTCTGTGTTTCATCCACACTCTGATAGTCCACAGATTACAGAACGCCACCAGATGTGCATCGGAAACTACTACTGCTCTTCCAGGGAACAATCAAAGCGTAGATTGTTTCAGACGTTACTCCCATATAGGAAATTGCGGATGGTAACTGTTGAATTCAATCCCGTTGCAAGTTCTGTGTTTCAACAACACTCTGATAGTCCACAGAATACAGATTGTCTCCAGAAGTGCATCGGAAACTACTACTGGTCTTCCTGGGAACGCTCAAAGCGTAGACTGTACCAGACATTACTCCCATCGAGGAAACTGTGGATTGCGACAGTTGCCTTCACTCCCGATGTAATTTCTGTGTTTGTGACTCTGACACTCTGACAGTCCACAGATTACAGAATGCCACCAGATGTGCATCGGAAACTACTACTGCTCTTCCAGGGAAGAATCAAAGCGTAGACTGTTTCAGACGTTACTCCCATGGAGGAAATTGCGGATGGTGACTGTTGAATTCAATCCCGATGCAAGTTCTGTGTTTCAACAACACTCTGATAGTCCACAGAATACAGATTGTCTCCAGAAGTGCATCGGAAACTACTACTGGTATTCCTGGGAACGATCAAAGCGTAGACTGTACCAGACATTACTCCCATGGAGGAAACTGTGGATTGCGACAGTTGCATTCACTCCCGATGCAATTTCTGTATTTCATCAACACTTTGAAGGTCCACAGATTACAGAATGCCTCGAGATGTGCATCGGAAACTACTACTGGTCTTCCAGTGAACGATCAAAGCGTAGACTGTTTTAGACATTATTCCCATGGAGAAAAGTGCGGATTGTGACTCTTGTATTCAATCCCGATGCAATTTCTGTGTTTCATCAACACTCTCATAGTCCACAGATTACAGAATGCCACCAGATGTGCATCGGAAACTACTACTGGTCTTCCAGGGAACGATCAAAGTTTAGACTGTTTGAGACATTACTCCCATGGAGGAAAGTGCGCATGCTGACTGTTGTATTCAATCCCGATGCTATTTCTAAGTTTCATCCACACTCTGATAGTCCACAGATTACAGAATGCCACCAGATGTGCATCGAAAACTACTACTGCTCTTCCAGGGAACAATCAAAGCGTAGACTGTTTCAGACGTTACTCCCATGGAGGAAATTGCGGATGGTGACTGTTGAATTCAATCCCGATGCAAGTTCTTTGTTTCATCAAAACTCTGATAGTCCACAGATTACAGAATGCCACAAGATGTGCATCGGAAACTACTACTGGTCTTCCAGGGAACGATCAAAGCGTAGACTGTTTTAGACATTATTCCCATGGAGAAAAGTGCGGATTGTGACTCTTGTATTCAATCCCGATGCAATTTCTGTGTTTCATCAACACTCTCATAGTCCACAGATTACAGAATGCCACCAGATGTGCATCGAAAACTACTACTGGTCTTCCAGGGAACGATCAAAGCGTAGACTGTTTAAGACATTACTCCCATGGAGTAAAGTGCGCATGGTGACTGTTGTATTCAATCCAAATGCTATTTCTGTGTTTCACCAACACTCTGATAGTCCACAGATTACAGAATGCCATCCGATGTGCACCGGAAACTACTAATGGTCTTCCAGGGAACGATCAAAGCGTAGACTGTTTCAGACATTACTCCCATGGAGGAAAGTGCGGATGGTGACTGTTGCATTCACTCCCGATGCAATTTCTGTGTTTCTGACTCTGACACTCTGACAGTCCACGGATTACAGACTGCCATCAGATGTGCATCGGAAACTACTACTGCTCTTCCAGGGAACAATCAAAGCGTAGACTGTTTCAGACGTTACTCCCATGGAGGAAAGTGCTTATGGTGACTGTTGTATTCAATCCCGATGCAATTTCTGTGTTTTATCAACACTCTGATAGTCCACAGATTACAGATTGTCTCCAGATGTGCATCGGAAACTACTACTGGTCTTCCTGGGAACGATCAAAGCGTAGACTGTACCAGACATTACTCCCATGGAGGAAACTGTGGATTGTGACTATTTTATTCATTCCCGATGCAATTTCTGTGTTTCATCAACACTTTGAACGTCCAGAGATTACAGAATGCCTCCAGATGTGCATCGGAAACTACTACTGGTATTCCAGGGAACGATCAAATCGTTGACTGTTTCACATATTACTCCCATGGAGAAAAGTGCGGATGGTGACTGTTGTATTCAATCCCGATGCAATTACTGTGTTTCATCAACACCCTGTTTGTCCACAGATTTCAGAATGCCACCAGATGTGCATCGGAAACTACTACTGCTCTTCCAGGGAACAATCAAAGCGTAGATTGTTTCAGACGTTACTCCCATATAGGAAATTGCGGATGGTAACTGTTGAATTCAATCCCGTTGCAAGTTCTGTGTTTCAACAACACTCTGATAGTCCACAGAATACAGATTGTCTCCAGAAGTGCATCGGAAACTACTACTGGTCTTCCTGGGAACGCTCAAAGCGTAGACTGTACCAGACATTACTCCCACCGAGGAAACTGTGGATTGCGACAGTTGCCTTCACTCCCGATGCAATTTCTGTGTTTGTGACTCTGACACTCTGACAGTCCACAGATTACAGAATGCCACCAGATGTGCATCGGAAACTACTACTGCTCTTCCAGGGAAGAATCAAAGCGTAGACTGTTTCAGACGTTACTCCCATGGAGGAAATTGCGGATGGTGACTGTTGAATTCAATCCCGATGCAAGTTCTGTGTTTCAACAACACTCTGATAGTCCACAGAATACAGATTGTCTCCAGAAGTGCATCGGAAACTACTACTGGTATTCCTGGGAACGATCAAAGCGTAGACTGTTTGTGACATTACTCCCATGGAGGAAAGTGCGCATGGTGACTGTTGTATTCAATCCCGATGCTATTTCTGTGTTTCATCCACACTCTGATAGTCCACTGATTACAGAACGCCACCAGATGTGCATCGGAAACTACTACTGCTCTTCCAGGGAACAATCAAAGCGTAGATTGTTTCAGACGTTACTCTCATATAGGAAATTGCGGATGGTAACTGTTGAATTCAATCCCGTTGCAAGTTCTGTGTTTCAACAACACTCTGATAGTCCACAGAATACAGATTGTCTCCAGAAGTGCATCGGAAACTACTACTGGTCTTCCTGGGAACGCTCAAAGCGTAGACTGTACCAGACATTACTCCCATCGAGGAAACTGTGGATTGCGACAGTTGCCTTCACTCCCGATGCAATTTCTGTGTTTGTGACTCTGACACTCTGACAGTCCACAGATTACAGAATGCCACCAGATGTGCATCGGAAACTACTACTGCTCTTCCAGGGAAGAATCAAAGCGTAGACTGTTTCAGACGTTACTCCCATGGAGGAAATTGCGGATGGTGACTGTTGAATTCAATCCCGATGCAAGTTCTGTGTTTCAACAACACTCTGATAGTCCACAGAATACAGATTGTCTCCAGAAGTGCATCGGAAACTACTACTGGTATTCCTGGGAACGATCAAAGCGTAGACTGTAACAGACATTACTCCCATGGAGGAAACTGTGGATTGCGACAGTTGCATTCACTCCCGATGCAATTTCTGTATTTCATCAACACTTTGAAGGTCCACAGATTACAGAATGCCTCGAGATGTGCATCGGAAACTACTACTGGTCTTCCAGTGAACGATCAAAGCGTAGACTGTTTTAGACATTATTCCCATGGAGAAAAGTGCGGATTGTGACTCTTGTATTCAATCCCGATGCAATTTCTGTGTTTCATCAACACTCTCATAGTCCACAGATTACAGAATGCCACCAGATGTGCATCGGAAACTACTACTGGTCTTCCAGGGAACGATCAAAGTTTAGACTGTTTGAGACATTACTCCCATGGAGGAAAGTGCGCATGCTGACTGTTGTATTCAATCCCGATGCTATTTCTAAGTTTCATCCACACTCTGATAGTCCACAGATTACAGAATGCCACCAGATGTGCATCGAAAACTACTACTGCTCTTCCAGGGAACAATCAAAGCGTAGACTGTTTCAGACGTTACTCCCATGGAGGAAATTGCGGATGGTGACTGTTGAATTCCATCCCGATGCAAGTTCTGTGTTTCATCAACACTCTGATAGTCCACAGAATACAGATTGTCTCCAGATGTGCATCGGAAACTACTAGTGGTCTTCCTGGGAACGATCAAAGCGTAGACTCTACCAGACATTACTCCCATTGAGGAAACTGTGGATTGCGACAGTTGCATTCACTCCCGATGCAATTTCTGTGTTTCATCAACACTTTGAAGGTCCACAGATTGCAGAATGCCTCCAGATGTGCATCGGAAACTACTACTGGTGTTCCAGGAAACGATCAAAGCGTAGACTGATTGAGACATTACTTCCGTGGAGGAAAGTTCGCATGGTGACTGTTGTATTCAATCCCGATGCAATGTCTGTGTTTCATCAACACTCGTATAGTCCACAGATTACAGAATGCCACCAGACGTGCGTCGGAAACTACTATTGGTCTTCCAGGGAACGATCAAAGCGTAGACTGTTTGAGACATTACTCCCAAGGAGGAAAGTGCGCATGGTGACTGTTGTATTCAATCCCGATGCAATTTCTGTGTTTCATTAACACTCTGATAGACCACAGATTACAGTATGCCTCCAGATGTGCATCGGAAATTACTACTGGTCTTCCAGGGAACAATCAAAGCGTAGACTGTTTGAGACATTACTCCCATGGAGGAAGGTGAGAATATTGACTGTTATATTCAATCCCCATGCAATTTCTGTGTTTCATCAACACTCTGTTAGTCCACAGAATACAGATTGTCTCCAGATGTGAATCGGAAACTACTAGTGGTCTTCCTGGGAACGATCCAAGCGTAGACTCTACCAGACATTACTCCCATTGAGGAAACTGTGGATTGCGACAGTTGCATTCACTCCCGATGCAATTTCTGTGTTTCATCTATACTTTGATGGTCCACAGTTTGCAGAATGCCTCCAGATGTGCATCGGAAACTACTATTGGTCTTCCAGGGAACGATCAAAGCGTAGACCGTTAGAGACATTACTCCCATGGAAGAAAAAGCGCATGGTGACTGTTGTATTCAATCCAAATGCTATTACTGTGTTTCACCAACACACTGATAGTCCACAGATTACAGAATGCCACCAGATGTTCATCGGAAACTACTACTGGTCTTTCAGGGATCGATCAAAGCGTAGACTGATTGAGACATTATTTCCGTGGAGGAAAGTTCGCATGGTGACTGTTGTATTCAATCCCGATGCAATTTCGGTGTTTCATCAACACTCTTATAGTCCACAGATTACAGAATGCCTCCAGATGTGCATCGGAAACTACTACTGGTATTCCAGGGAACGATCAAAGCGTAGACTGTTTCAGATATTACTCCCGTGGAGAAAAGTGTGGATGGTGAATGTTGTATTCAATCCCGATGCAATTTCTGTGTTTCATCAACACCCTGTTAGTCCACAGATTACAGAATGCCACCAGATGTGCATCGGAAACTACTACTGATCTTCCAGGGAACAATCAAAGCGTAGACTGTTTCAGACGTTACTCCCATGGAGGAAATTGCGCATGGTGACTGTTGAATTCAATCCCGATGCAAGTTCTGTGATTCAACAACACTCTGATAGTCCACAGAATACAGATTGTCTCCAGAAGTGCATCGGAAACTACTACTGGTCTTCCTGGGAACGATCAAAGCGTAGACTGTACCAGACATTACTCCCATGGAGGAAACTGTGGATTGCGACAGTTGCATTCACTCCCGATGCAATTTCTGTGTTTCTGACTCTGACACTCTGACAGTCCACAGATTACAGAATGCCACAAGACGTGCATCGTAAACTACTACTGGTCTTCCAGGGAACGATCAAAGCGTAGACCCTTAGAGACATTACTCCCATGGAAGAAAGTGCGCATAGTGACTGTTGTATTCAATCCTGATGCAATTTCTGTGTTTCATCAACACTCTCATAGTCCACAGATTACAGAATGCCACCAGATGTGCATCGGAAACTACTACTGGTCTTCCAGGGAACGATCAAAGTTTAGACTGTTTGAGACATTACTCCCATGGAGGAAAGTGCGCATGCTGACTGTTGTATTCAATCCCGATGCTATTTCTAAGTTTCATCCACACTCTGATAGTCCACAGATTACAGAATGCCACCAGATGTGCATCGAAAACTACTACTGCTCTTCCAGGGAACAATCAAAGCGTAGACTGTTTCAGACGTTACTCCCATGGAGGAAATTGCGGATGGTGACTGTTGAATTCCATCCCGATGCAAGTTCTGTGTTTCATCAACACTCTGATAGTCCACGGAATACAGATTGTCTCCAGATGTGCATCGGAAACTACTAGTGGTCTTCCTGGGAACGATCAAAGCGTAGACTCTACCAGACATTACTCCCATTGAGGAAACTGTGGATTGCGACAGTTGCATTCACTCCCGATGCCATTTCTGTGTTTCATCAACACTTTGAAGGTCCACAGATTGCAGAATGCCTCCAGATGTGCATCGGAAACTACTACTGGTGTTCCAGGGAACGATCATAGCGTAGACTGATTGAGACATTACTTCCGTGGAGGAAAGTTCGCATGGTGACTGTTGTATTCAATCCCGATGCAATGTCTGTGTTTCATCAACACTCGTATAGTCCACAGATTACAGAATGCCACCAGACGTGCGTCGGAAACTACTATTGGTCTTCCAGGGAACGATCAAAGCGTAGACTGTTTGAGACATTACTCCCAAGGAGGAAAGTGCGCATGGTGACTGTTGTATTCAATCCCGATGCAATTTCTGTGTTTCATTAACACTCTGATAGACCACAGATTACAGTATGCCTCCAGATGTGCATCGGAAATTACTACTGGTCTTCCAGGGAACAATCAAAGCGTAGACTGTTTGAGACATTACTCCCATAGAGGAAGGTGAGAATATTGACTGTTATATTCAATCCCCATGCAATTTCTGTGTTTCATCAACACTCTGTTAGTCCACAGAATACAGATTGTCTCCAGATGTGAATCGGAAACTACTAGTGGTCTTCCTGGGAACGATCCAAGCGTAGACTCTACCAGACATTACTCCCATTGAGGAAACTGTGGATTGCGACAGTTGCATTCACTCCCGATGCAATTTCTGTGTTTCATCAATACTTTGATGGTCCACAGTTTGCAGAATGCCTCCAGATGTGCATCGGAAACTACTATTGGTCTTCCAGGGAACGATCAAAGCGTAGACCGTTAGAGACATTACTCCCATGGAAGAAAAAGCGCATGGTGACTGTTGTATTCAATCCAAATGCTATTACTGTGTTTCACCAACACACTGATAGTCCACAGATTACAGAATGCCACCAGATGTTCATCGGAAACTACTACTGGTCTTTCAGGGAACGATCAAAGCGTAGACTGATTGAGACATTATTTCCGTGGAGGAAAGTTCGCATGGTGACTGTTGTATTCAATCCCGATGCAATTTCGGTGTTTCATCAACACTCTTATAGTCCACAGATTACAGAATGCCTCCAGATGTGCATCGGAAACTACTACTGGTATTCCAGGGAACGATCAAAGCGTAGACTGTTTCAGATATTACTCCCGTGGAGAAAAGTGTGGATGGTGAATGTTGTATTCAATCCCGATGCAATTTCTGTGTTTCATTAACACTCTGATAGACCACAGATTACAGTATGCCTCCAGATGTGCATCGGAAATTACTACTGGTCTTCCAGGGAACAATCAAAGCGTAGACTGTTTGAGACATTACTCCCATGGAGGAAGGTGAGAATATTGACTGTTATATTCAATCCCCATGCAATTTCTGTGTTTCATCAACACTCTGTTAGTCCACAGAATACAGATTGTCTCCAGATGTGAATCGGAAACTACTAGTGGTCTTCCTGGGAACAATCCAAGCGTAGACTCTACCAGACATTACTCCCATTGAGGAAACTGTGGATTGCGACAGTTGCATTCACTCCCGATGCAATTTCTGTGTTTCATCAATACTTTGATGGTCCACAGTTTGCAGAATGCCTCCAGATGTGCATCGGAAACTACTATTGGTCTTCCAGGGAACGATCAAAGCGTAGACCGTTAGAGACATTACTCCCATGGAAGAAAAAGCGCATGGTGACTGTTGTATTCAATCCAAATGCTATTACTGTGTTTCACCAACACACTGATAGTCCACAGATTACAGAATGCCACCAGATGTTCATCGGAAACTACTACTGGTCTTTCAGGGAACGATCAAAGCGTAGACTGATTGAGACATTATTTCCGTGGAGGAAAGTTCGCATGGTGACTGTAGTATTCAATCCCGATGCAATTTCGGTGTTTCATCAACACTCTTATAGTCCACAGATTACAGAATGCCTCCAGATGTGCATCGGAAACTACTACTGGTATTCCAGGGAACGATCAAAGCGTAGACTGTTTCAGATATTACTCCCGTGGAGAAAAGTGTGGATGGTGAATGTTGTATTCAATCCCGATGCAATTTCTGTGTTTCATCAACACCCTGTTAGTCCACAGATTACAGAATGCCACCAGATGTGCATCGGAAACTACTACTGATCTTCCAGGGAACAATCAAAGCGTAGACTGTTTCAGACGTTATTCCCATGGAGGAAATTGCGCATGGTGACTGTTGAATTCAATCCCGATGCAAGTTCTGTGATTCAACAACACTCTGATAGTCCACAGAATACAGATTGTCTCCAGAAGTGCATCGGAAACTACTACTGGTCTTCCTGGGAACGATCAAAGCGTAGACTGTACCAGACATTACTCCCATGGAGGAAACTGTGGATTGCGACAGTTGCATTCACTCCCGATGCAATTTCTGTGTTTCTGACTCTGACACTCTGACAGTCCACAGATTACAGAATGCCACCAGATGTGCATCGTAAACTACTACTGGTCTTCCAGGGAACGATCAAAGCGTAGACCCTTAGAGACATTACTCCCATGGAAGAAAGTGCGCATAGTGACTGTTGTATTCAATCCTGATGCAATTTCTGTGTTTCATCAACACTCTGATAGTCCACAGATTACAGAATGCCTCCAGATGTGCATCGGAAACTACCACTGGTCTTCCAGGGAACGATCAAATCTTAGACTGTTTGAGACATTACTCCCATGGAGGGAAGTGCGCATGGTGACTGTTGTATTCAATCCAAATGCTATTTCTGTGTTTCACCAACACTCTGGTAGTCCACAGATTACAGAGTGCCATCCGATGTGCCCGGAAACTACTAATGGTCTTCCAGGGAACGATCAAAGCGTAGACTGTTTCAGACATTACTCCCATGGAGGAAAGTGCGGATGGTGACGATAGTATTCAATCCAGATTCAATTTCAGTGTTTCATCAACACTCTGATAGTCCACAGACTACAGAATGCCACCAGATGTGCATCGGAAACTACTACTGGTCTTCCAGGGAACGATCAGAGCACAGACTGATTGAGACATTACTCCCGTTTAGGAAAGTGCACTTGGTGACTGTTGTATTCAATCCCGATGCATTTTCTGTGTTTCATCAACACTCAGATAGTCCACAGATTACAGAATGCCTCCAGATGTGAATCGGAAACTACTACTGGTCTTCCAGGGGACGATCAAAGCGTAGACTGTTTGAGACATTACTCCCGTGGAGGAGAGTTCTCATGGTGACTGTTGTTATTAAACCCGATGCAATTTCTGTGTTTCATCTACACTCTGACAGTCCACAGATTACAGAATGCCACCAGATGTGCATTGGAAACTACTACTGGTCTTCCAGGGAACGAACAAAGCGTAGTCTGTTTCAGACGTTACATCCATGGAGGAAAGTGCTTATGGTGACTGTTGTATTCAATCCCGATGCAATTTCTGTGTTTTATCAACGCTCTGATAGACCACAGATTACAGATTGTCTCCAGATGTGCATCGGAAACTACTACTGGTCTTCCTGGGAACGATCAAAGCGTAGACTGTATCAGACATTACTCCCATGGAGGAAAGTGCGGATTGTGACGGTTGTATTCACTCCCGATGCAATTTCTGTGTGTCATCAACACTTTGAACGTCCACAGATTACAGAATGCCTCCAGATGTGCATCGGAAACTACTACTGGTATTCCAGGGAACGATCAAAGCGTAGACTGTTTCAGATATTACTCCCATGGAGAAAAGTGCGGATGGTAACTGTTGTATTCAATCCCGATGCAATTTCTGTGTTTCATCAACACCCTGTTAGTCCACAGATATCAGAATGCCACCAGATGTGCATCGGAGACTACTGCTGGTCTTCCAGGGAACGATCAAAGCGTAGACTGTTTGTGACATTACTCCCATGGAGGAAAGTGCGCATGGTGACTGTTGCATTCAATCCCGATGCTATTTCTGTGTTTCATCCACACTCTGATAGCCCACAGATTACATAATGCCACCAGATGTGCATCGGAAACTACTACTGCTCTTCCAGGGAACAATCAAAGCGTTGATTGTTTCAGACGTTACTCCCATGGAGGAAATTGCGGATGGTGACTGTTGAATTCAATCCCGATGCAAGGTCTGTGTTTCAACAACACTCTGATAGTCCACAGAATACAGATTGTCTCCATAAGTGCATCGGAATCTACTACTGGTCTTCCTGGGAACGATCAAAGCATAGACTGTACCAGACATTACTCCCATGGAGGAAACTGTGGATTGCGACAGTTGCATTCACTCCCGATGCAATTTCTGTGTTTCTGACTCTGCAACTCTGACAGTCCACAAATTAGAGAATGCCACCAAATGTGCATCGGAAACTACTACTGCTCTTCCAGGGAACAATCAAAGCGTAGACTGTTTCAGACGTTACTCCCATGGAGGAAATTGCGGATGGTGACTGTTGAATTCAATCCCGATGCAATTTCTATGTTTCATCAACACTTTAAAGGTCCACAGATTACAGAATGCCTCCAGATGTGCATCGGAAACTACTACTGGTCTTCCAGTGAACGATCAAAGCGTAGACTGTTTTAGACATTACTCCCATGGAGAAAAGTGCGGATTGTGACTGTTGTATTTAATCCCGATGCAATTTCTGTGTTTCATCAACACTCTGATAGTCCACAGATTACAGAATGCCACCAGATGTGCATCGGAAACTATTATTGGTCTTCCAGGGAACGATCAAAGCGTAGACTGATTGAGACATTACTTCCGTGGAGGAAAGTGCGCATTGTGACTGTTGTATTCAATCCCGATGCAATTTCTGTGTTTCATCAACACTCTTATAGTCCACAGATTACAGAATGCCACCAGACGTGCGTCGGAAACTACTATTGGTCTTCCAGGGAACGATCAAAGCGTAGACCCTTAGGGACATTACTACCATGGAAGAAAGTGCGCATGGTGACTGTTGAATTCAAACCCGATGCAAGTTCTGTGTTTCAACAACACTCTGATAGTCCACAGAATACAGATTGTCTCCAGACCTGCATCGGAAACTACTACTGGTCTTCCTGGGAACGATCAAAGCGTAGACTGTACCAGACATTGCCCCCAGGGGCTCAGCATTCACTTGCTGAGTACGGGCTTGGCGACCCCGGGGTCCTGAGCTGGGGACTGGTCTGCGCCGCCAGTGCCCTGACACCGTAACCCCCGGACATGCTTCAGCGACCACCGTACGGCGCGGCGGTGAAACGTTGTGTGCTGCGGGGAATGGTAATCTTGGCTTGACCGCCTGGATTGCGAGGAAGGCCAACCTCTATAAAAACCCCTCAATCTTTCGGTGTGCTCCGCGCCTAGAAGATGCATGGCTGTTGGGGTGGAACAGTCGCAAGCGGGCAACCTCTGGGGCACCTGCCGCACCCCAGTTGTAAAAGGCTTACTCAGGCACGCGGGGCTCTGTCTGAGCGGACTTTTAGTTCCCTAGCTGCTCGTGGGACCACAATGGACCCTTCGACCTCTACTTTTCCCCCTACCAGTGGCTTGGGTGGGCCGCTGGTTGGAAAACACACCCAATCGAAAAAGCGGCTACGCGCTGCGAGTCCTCCAGCGCCTGGTGTTGCTAGAGATTTAACAGAATGTAGTAACGGAGCACATGCTGATCATCAGAATGTGTTTTTGATTATTAAAAGGAAGGAGGGTAGCTTTGAGAGGCTTTCTCCCTTTTACATCCACAAGGGTCTTGAGGGAATTGCAGGAACGCTGAAATCTGTAAAGCGACTGCGCAATGGGACTCTGTTAGTTGAAACTTCTAGTTCCCGTCAAGTCGCTGCCCTTCGGAAAGCAAATTGTCTAGGAGAGTACGCTGTCGAGACCGAGCTCCACTCCACTTTGAACTATAGTAAGGGTGTTGTGACGTGTAGGGACTTGGTGGATATCCCCATAGACGTGCTAAAATCTGAGTGGGCTGACGAAGGAATTGTTGACGTGCAGCACATTATGAAACGAGTCAATGGGGACCTCGTCAAATCTGACTCGTTTATTCTCACATTCAGTTGCCCGAGACTCCCGGAGCATGTTAAAGCGGGGTTCTTACGTTTGTCCGTACGGCCATATTTCCCCAACCCAATGCGCTGTTTTAAATGTCAGCGCTTTGGGCATACTACGTTGGGGTGCAATGGAATAGCCACGTGTGGTAAATGTGGTCAGCCTGCCCATGACGGAGCCGATTGTTCCTCGCCTGTGAAGTGCGTGAATTGCTCTGGGAGTCACCCTGTCTGGAGCCGGATCTGCCCCATCTATCTCGAAGAGCGGAAGGTACAGGAGATTAAAACCTCTAAGCGCATCCCCTATGGTGAGGCCAAGAAGATCTTTAAGGCCATGCAACCTCCTGTGTTTTCAACATCTTTCGCTTCCGCTCTCAAAAAACCGGTACAACTGGCCACTGTTGCTACACAAACGGAGGTTGCTAGTGTTAGCACTAAAACCTGCGCTTGCCAGTGCACTTGTGCTGCTGCGGTTGTTTTGCAATCTGCGGCTCTCCCCGCTACATCGGACAAGGCCGTGGTTGCTGACATTGAGGTACTTCCAGCCTCCCCCCATATGGCGCCTTCTGCCCAGGCGAGTCAACCTCCAACTGTTGACAAGGCTCTGCATTCCAAGCCCCCCAAGACAAAGCCTCAGAAGCTGAAGGTTCTGCCACCTGAGGAGACTAGTCAGCGTCGGTCCGATGATGATGCCATCGTACTGTCTGACATCTCCCGTGGGTCGTCATCGGATCTTATGGACATTGATGTCGACCGGGGGCGGTCTTCTCGCCCCAGGAATAAATCTCCGGCCAGTACGGTCTCTCCTCCAAAGCACAGAGGCAGGGTGAAAGTTCAGCCACCCTGATCACTGGCTCCCATATTACAGTGGAACCTGAATGGTTTCAGGACGCATGTGGCCGAATTACAACTCCTCATACGAGAGTGCCCCTTGTGCTTATGTCTCCAAGAGACACATTTTCGGGCCACTGATTCTCCTTCTTTACGCGGCTATACCGCATATCGAAAAGATGATCTGACGGGGCAAAGGGCAAAGGGTGGTGTTGCAGTTTTTGTCCGTGATGTGCACCCCTCATCTGAGCTCCCTCTCGTCACCGACTTGCAAGCAGTTGCAGTTGACATTCTTGTGGGTCGGAGGCTCACAGTCTGTTCTGTTTATTTACCACCTCCGGATGCGATAGACACTGAGGCTCTCACGGACCTTATTAGCCAACTCCCTCGCCCATTTCTTCTTCTGGGGGACTTCAACGCTCATAATGTCTTATGGGGCTCTCCGACTACTTGCCCCAGGGGTCGCATTCTGGAAAGCGTCATGATGTCTGAAGAACTGTGCCTCCTCAACTCTGGTGCTCCCACTCATTTCTGTACTGCTTCCGGATCGTCATCGGCTATTGACCTTTCCTTTTGCTCTCCTGCACTCGCGGATTCTGCTCTGTGGGAGGCTGCAGCTGACCTCCATTCTAGTGACCACTTCCCCCTCTGGATTCGCCTCCTGGATGAGGCTGTGGCATTACCAGTGCCGCCCCGGTGGCACCTTTGCAGAGCTGACTGGACACTTTTCAGCCAACTGGCTGTTTTGGAACACCGTGCCAGCGTCCACGAATGGGTAGACCATGTTGCAGCCGTGATCTCTCATGCTGCTGAATTGTCCATCCCACGGTCATCCGGTCATCCCAAGAGGCGTCCTGTCCCTTGGTGGACCACTGAGTGCCACTCAGCCATCCGCGCCCGCCGTGCAGCACTGCGCCGCTTCAAGTGCCGTCCCTCAGCTGACAATCTTGCGGCCTTTCGAGTGGCAAGGGCCAGAGCGCGGCGGGTGATTAAAGAGAGCAAACGACGGTCATGGCAATCGTTCTTGAATTCCATCTCTCGCTCCACTAGTTCTACGAAAGTATGGGAAGCCATCAGGAGGATTTCCGGGAAACTCAGCCAGCTACCTGTCACGGCTTTGCTGCATCAGGGATGTCTCCTCACGGCGCCGAGAGACATTGCCCAGACACTGGCCATGCATTTTGCGGAATCTACCGCCACTATTAACTGTGATCCAGATTTCTGCCGCTACCGCACTGCCATCGAAAGGGGTCACTTGGACTTCCGGTCTCTAAATTCTGAACCCTATAACTGCCCCTTCACAATGTGGGAACTGGATTCTGCGCTGTCTGTGGCTCATGATACTGCGCCTGGTCATGATCAAATCCGGTACAGCATGCTGCGGCACCTGTCGCTGCCATCCAAGGAAGTTCTCCTGAACTGTTTCAATATGATATGGTTATCTGGCACGTACCCTGACTCGTGGAGGGAGGCAATTTTGATTCCCCTCCTCAAACCAGGGAAGGACCGAACGCATCCCAGTAGTTATCGGAGTATTGCCTTGACGAGCTGTGTTGGGAAGACGTTGGAACGCATGGTCAACCGCCGCCTGGTTTGGCTGCTCGAGACCAGGCAGCTCCTTAGCCCCTCTCAGTGTGGCTTTCGGAGATGTCGTTCCACTATAGACAACTTGACCCTGCTTGAGGCCGCCATCCAGCAGGCCTTTCTACGTAACCAGCATTGTCTAGGGGTATTCTTTGACATTAATAAGGCGTATGACACTACTTGGCGCCGCCTTATCCTCAATCAACTCCATGAGTGGGGCTTTCGTGGCCGTCTCCCCATCTTCATTCGGTCCTTTCTTTCTCACCGCCTCTTTCGGTATCGGGTTGGTAATGTGCTATCGGATTTGTACGTGCAGGAGAATGGTGTTCCTCAGGGCAGCGTTTTAAGTGTCACCCTCTTTGCCGTTGCTATTAACAGTATCACGTCCAGTATCCGGAGTCCTGCCCAATGCTCCTTGTTTGTGGACGATTTTGCTGTTTTCTGTTCTTCCTCCAGTCTTGTCAGTGCTAGTCGGCAGTTACAGCTTACGATAAAGCGCTTAGAGGCATGGACTGCAAAGACGGGTTTTACCTTTTCTGCAGACAAATCTGTGTGTGTTCATTTTAATCGTTCTCGGCGTCTTTTTCCCTCCCCTGAATTGCGTCTGAGGGACACCGTTCTTCCTTTTAGAGACACTGTGAGGTTCCTGGGCCTCACTTTTGATTCCAAGTTGTCGTGGTTGCCTCACCTTAAAGACCTCAAGGTGCGGGCCCTGAAGGCACTGAATATTTTGAAGTGTCTGAGCCATCGGTCCTGGGGAGCAGATCGGGCGCGTCTGCTGCAGTTTTATAGGGCTTTCGTCCGATCGCGTCTTGACTATGCTTGCACCGTGTATGGGTCAGCAAGGCCTTCGTATCTGAAGATCCTTGACGCAGTACACCATGAGGGTGTCAGGCTGGCCACTGGTGCCTTCCGTACCAGTCCCATCCCCAGCCTGTGTGCTGAGGCAGGGGAACCGCCGCTCGCCATCCGGCGGAAACTCCTCATGGTGCGACGGGTGTGTCATTTCCTTTCCTGTCCTACCTCCCCTGCGTACCCTACCGTTGCCCGACCGCCTATGGAACGTCTCTTTTCCAGTCGTCCCAGGGCAACAAAACCATTTGGGATTCGTGCCAAGCATTTGCTTGAGTCCCTTGGTGTGGAGCGTGTGGCCCCCCAACGACAAGGTTTTACTCGCCTGCCTCCCTGGTTGCTCCAGAGGCCCAGCATCCTTTTAGACTTGTCGGAGAACCGGAGGAACTGCACTCCGGCGTTTGTTTTTACCTCCTTATTTTACGATATTTTAAACCAGCATGCGGACCATGTACCTGTATTCACAGATGGCTCTAAACAGGGGGACACTGTTGGTTGTGCTGTTGTTTTCCCTGATCGAGTCGTCAAGTTACGGCTTCCTGCGGTGTTTACCATCCTCGATGCCGAATTGTTTGCAATATTGCGGGCATTGGAGCAGATGAGATGTGTTCCCAGTATTAAGTTCCTCATCTGTTCTGACTCCCTGAGTGCCCTTCAGACCATTCAACACTTGTACCCAGCGGATACGGTCGTCCAGAACATCCATGATGCCCTACTCCACCTGCAACGGCAGGGGAAGGAGGTTTCTTTCTGCTGGGTGCCGGGGCACGTGGGTATTAGGGGCAACGAACTGGCGGATGTGGCTGCCAAAGATGCATGTTCCCTCCCTCACGTTGTTGAATGTGCCGTCCCCCTCCATGCTGTAACCTCCCTTTTGCGTTTTCGTGTTATGCATCAATGGGAAGAGGAGTGGTTGGCAGTTTCTGACAATAAGCTGCGTCTGGTAAAGGCCACTACGCGACCATGGCGTACGTCCTACCAGTCATACAGGCGGTATGAGGTTCTCCTCACTCGCCTCCGCATTGGACACAGTCCCTTCACGCATGGTTTTTTACTCCGGCGGGAGGACCCCCCAATCTGCAGTGCTTGTGGCGTCCAGATTACTGTCCGCCACATTTTACTTGACTGACTTTTATTCTCTGACCAGAGGGCGGTGGTTTCCTTGCCACCGGATTTGCCCTCTATTTTGCAAGACGACGCAGCGACTGTCGTTAAGGTTTTACGGTTTTGTGTCCTGTCCAATCTGTTGCCTCGGATTTTAGGGAGAAGGTTTTAATGTGCTGCTGGGTGACTGGCTCACCCAGTTTTTAGGTAAGAGGTCCGCCAGTCACGATTACCTCCTTGTTTCACTTCGGTATCTGTTCTCTTTTCCTTGTGTTTCCTTTCCTTTTTTAGTGTGTTTCTTCTCCTCTTGTTTTGCCTCTGTATGTGCGCATTTGGAACTGCATCAGGCCTGTGTCTTTTAGCCGTTCTCCTTGTTCGGCGTCCGTCTTCGTCCCTTCACCGCCTGTGTTCCTGTTTCTATGCGCTTGGGCGCTGATGACCACGCTGTTTAGCGCCCGTAAACCTCAAACACACACACACACACCTGTACCAGACATTACTCAAATGGAGGAAACTGTGGATTGCGACAGTTGCATTCACTCCCGATGCAATTTCTGTGTTTCTGACTCTGACACTCTGACAGTCCACAGATTACAGAATGCCTCCAGATGTGAATCGGAAACTACTACTGGTCTTC
The DNA here is from genome assembly GCF_023897955.1 of Schistocerca gregaria. Classification (NCBI taxonomy): domain Eukaryota; kingdom Metazoa; phylum Arthropoda; class Insecta; order Orthoptera; family Acrididae; genus Schistocerca; species Schistocerca gregaria. The sequence goes on along the minus strand of NC_064926.1, from coordinate 16,529,481 downwards.
CAGGGAACGAACAAAGCGTAGTCTGTTTCAGACGTTACACCCATGGAGGAAAGTGCTTATGGTGACTGTTGTATTCAATCCCGATGCAATTTCTGTGTTTTATCAACGCTCTGATAGACCACAGATTACAGATTGTCTCCAGATGTGCATCGGAAACTACTACTGGTCTTCCTGGGAACGATCAAAGCGTAGACTGTTGGAGACATTACTCCCGTGGAGGAAAGTTCGCATGGTGACTGTTGTTATCAAACCCGATGCAATTTCTGTGTTTCATCAACACTCTGACAGTCCACAGATTACAGAATGCCACCAGATGTGCATCGGAAACTACTACTGGTCTTCCAGGGAACGATCAAAGCGTAGACTGTTTCAGACATTACTCCCATGGAGGAAAGTGCGGATGGTGACGATTGTATTCAATCCAGATTCAATTTCAGTGTTTCATCAACACTCTGATAGTCCACAGATTACAGAATGCCACCAGATGTGCATCGGAAACTACTACTGGTCTTCCAGGGAACGATCAAAGCATGGACTGTTTGAGACATTACTCCCGTTTAGGAAAGTGCGCTTGGTGACTGTTGTATTCAATCCCGATGCATTTTCTGTGTTTCATCAACACTCAGATAGTCCACAGATTACAGAATGCCTCCAGATGTAAATCGGAAACTACTACTGGTCTTCCAGGGGACGATCAAAGCGTAGACTGTTGGAGACATTACTCCCGTGGAGGAAAGTTCGCATGGTGACTGTTGTTATCAAACCCGATGCAATTTCTGTGTTTCATCAACACTCTGACAGTCCACAGATTACAGAATGCCACCAGATGTGCATCGGAAACTACTACTGGTCTTCCAGGGAACGAACAAAGCGTAGTCAGTTTCAGACGTTACACCCATGGAGGAAAGTGCTTATGGTGACTGTTGTATTCAATCCCGATGCAATTTCTGTGTTTTATCAACGCTCTGATAGACCACAGATTACAGATTGTCTCCAGATGTGCATCGGAAACTACTACTGGTCTTTCTGGGAACGATCAAAGCGTAGACTGTATCAGACATTACTCCCATGGAGGAAAGTGCGGATTGTGACGGTTGTATTCACTCCCGTTGCAATTTCTGTGTTTCATTAACACTTTGAACGTCGACAGATTACAGAATGCCTCCAGATGTGCATCGGAAACTACTACTGGTATTCCAGGGAACTATCAAAGCGTAGACTCTTTCAGATATTACTCCCATGGAGAAAAGTGCGGATGGTGACTGTTGTATTCAATCCCGATGCAATTTCTGTGTTTCATCAACAACCTGTTAGTCCACAGATATCAGAATGCCACCAGATGTGCATCGGAGACTACTGCTGGTCTTCCAGGGAACGATCAAAGCGTAGACTGTTTGTGACATTACTCCCATGGAGGAAAGTGCGCATGGTGACTGTTGCATTCAATCCCGATGCTATTTCTATGTTTCATCCACACTCTGATAGCCCACAGATTACATAATGCCACCAGATGTGCATCGGAAACTACTACTGCTCTTCCAGGGAACAATCAAAGCGTTGATTGTTTCAGACGTTACTCCCATGGAGGAAATTGCGGATGGTGACTGTTGAATTCAATCCCGATGCAAGTTCTGTGTTTCAACAACACTCTGATAGTCCACAGAATACAGATTGTCTCCATAAGTGCATCGGAAACTACTACTGGTCTTCCTGGGAACGATCAAAGCATAGACTGTACCAGACATTACTCCCATGGAGGAAACTGTGGACTGCGACAGTTGCATTCACTCCAGATGCAATTTCTGTGTTTCTGACTCTGCAACTCTGACAGTCCACAAATTAGAGAATGCCACCAGATGTGCATCGGAAACTACTACTGCTCTTCCAGGGAACAATCAAAGCGTAGACTGTTTCAGACGTTACTCCCATGGAGGAAATTGCGGATGGTGACTGTTGAATTCAATCCCGATGCAATTTCTATGTTTCATCAACACTTTGAAGGTCCACAGATTACAGAATGCCTCCAGATGTGCATCAGAAACTACTACTGGTCTTGCAGTGAACGATCAAAGCGTAGACTGTTTTAGACATTATTCCCATGGAGAAAAGTGCGGATTGTGACTGTTGTATTCAATCCCGATGCAATTTCTGTGTTTCATCAACACTCTGATAGTCCACAGATTACAGAATGCCACCAGATGTGCATCGGAAACTATTACTGGTCTTCCAGGGAACGATCAAAGCGTAGACTGATTGAGACATTACTCCCATGGAGGAAAGCGCGCATGGTGACTGTTGTATTCAATCCAATTCTATTTCTGTGTTTCACCAACACTCTGATAGACCACAGATTACAGAATGCCATCCGATGTGCACCGGAAACTACTAATGGTTTTCCAGGGAACGATTAATGCGTAGACTGTTTCAGACATTACTCCCATGGAGGAAAGTGCGGATGGTGACTTTTGCATTCACTCCCGATGCAATTTCTGTGTTTCTCACTCTGACACTCTGACAGTCCACGGATTACAGACTGCCATCAGATGTGCATCGGAAACTACTACTGCTCTTCCAGGGAACAATCAAAGCGTAGACTGTTTCAGACGTTACTCCCATGGAGGAAAGTGCTTATGGTGACTGTTGTATTCAATCCCGATGCAATTTCTGTGTTTTATCAACACTCTGATAGTCCACAGATTACAGATTGTCTCCAGATGTGTATCGGAAACTACTACTGTCTTCCTGGGAACGATCAAAGCGTAGACTGTACCAGACATTACTCCCATGGAGGAAACTGTGGATTGCGACAGTTGCATTCACTCCCGATGCAATTTCTGTGTTTCATCAACACTTTGAACGTCCACAGATTACAGAATGCCTCCAGATGTGCATCGGAAACTACTACTGGTATTCCAGGGAACGATCAAAGCGTAGACTGTTTCACATATTACTCCGATGGAGAAAAGTGCGGATGGTGACTGTTGTATTCAATCCCGATGCAATTACTGTGTTTCATCAACACCCTGTTAGTCCACAGATTTCAGAATGCCACCAGATGTGCATCGGAGACTACTACTGGTCTTCCAGGGAACGATCAAAGAATAGACTGTTTGTGACATTACTCCCATGGAGGAAAAAGCGCATGGTGACTGTTGTATTCAATCCCGATGCTATTTCTCTGTTTCATCCACACTCTGATAGTCCACAGATTACAGAATGCCACCAGATGTGCATCGGAAACTACTACTGCTCTTCCAGGGAACAATCAAAGCGTAGATTGTTTCAGACGTTACTCCCATGGAGGAAATTGCGGATGGTAAGTGTTGAATTCAATCCCGATGCAAGTTCTGTGTTTCAACAACACTCTGATAGTCCACAGAATACAGATTGTCTCCAGAAGTGCATGGGAAACTACTACTGGTCTTCCTGGGAACGATCAAAGCGTAGACTGTACCAGACATTACTCCCATGGAGGAAACTGTGGATTGCGACAGTTGCATTCACTCCCGATGCAATTTCTGTGTTTCTGACTCTGACACTCTGACAGTCCACAGATTACAGAATGCCACCAGATGTGCATCGGAAACTACTACTGCTCTTCCAGGGAAGAATCAAAGCGTAGACTGTTTCAGACGTTACTCCCATGGAGGAAATTGCGGATGGTGACTGTTGAATTCAATCCCGATGCAAGTTCTGTGTTTCAACAACACTCTGATAGTCCACAGAATACAGATTGTCTCCAGAAGTGCATCGGAAACTACTACTGGTCTTCCTGGGAACGATAAAAGCGTAGACTGTACCAGTCATTACTCCCATGGAGGAAACTGTGGATTGCGACAGTTGCATTCACTCCCGATGCAATTTCTGTATTTCATCAACACTTTGAAGGTCCACAGATTACAGAATGCCTCCAGATGTTCATCGGAAACTACTACTGGTCTTCCAGTGAACGATCAAAGCGTAGACTGTTTTAGACATTATTCCTATGGAGAAATGTGCGGATTGTGACTCTTGTATTCAATCCCGATGCAATTTCTGTGTTTCATCAACACTCTGATAGTCCACAGATTACAGAATGCCACCAGATATGCATCGGAAACTACTAGTGGTCTTCCAGGGAACGATCAAAGCGTAGACTGATTGAGACATTACTTCCGTTGAGGAAAGAGCGCATTGTGACTGTTGTATTCAATCCTGATGCAATTTCTGTGTTTCATCAACACTCTGATAGTCCACAGATTACAGAATGCCTCCAGATGTGCATCGGAAACTACCACTGGTCTTCCAGGCAACGATCAAAGCGTTGACTGTTTGAGACATTACTTCCATGGAGGAAAGTGCGCATGGTGACTTTTGTATTCAATCCAAATGCTATTTCTGTGTTTCACCAACACTCTGATAGTCCACAGATTACAGAATGGCATCCGATGTGCACCGGAAACTACTAATGGTCTTCCAGGGTAAGATCAAAGCGTAGACTGTTTCAGACATTACTCCCATGGAGGAAAGTGCGGATGGTGACGGTTGTATTCAATCCCGATTCAATTTCAGTGTTTCATCAACACTCTGATAGTCCACAGATTACAGAATGCCTCCAAATGTGCATCGGAAACTACTACTGGTCTACCAGGGAACGATCAAAGCGTAGACTGTTTGAGACTTTACTCTCATGGAGGAAAGTGCGCATTGTGACTGTTGTATTCAGTCCCGATGCAATTTCTGTGTTTCATCAACACTCAGATAGTCCACAGATTACAGAATGGCTCCAGATGTGAATCGGAAACTACTACTGGTCTTCCAGGGAACGATCAAAGCGTAGACTGTTTGAGACATTACTGCCGTGGAGGAAAGTTCGCTTGGTGACTGTTGTTATCAAACCCGATGCAATTTCTGTGTGTCATCAGCACTCTGACAGTCCACAGATTACAGAATGCCACCAGATGTGCATCGGAAACTATTACTGGTCTTCCAGGGAACGATCAAAGCGTAGACTGTTTCAGACGTTACTCCCATGGAGGAAAGTGCTTATGGTGACTGTTGTATTCAATCCCGATGCAATTTCTGTGTTTTATCAACACTCTGATAGTCCACAGATTACAGATTGTCTCCAGATGTGCATCGGAAGCTACTACTGGTCTTCCTGGGAACGATCAAAGCGTAGACTGTATCAGACATTACTCCCATGGAGGAAAGTGCGGATTGTGACTGTTGTATTCACTCCCGATGCAATTCCTGTGTTTCACCAACACTTTGAACGTCCACAGATTACAGAATGCCTCCAGATGTGCATCGGAAACTACTACTGGTATTCCAGGGAACGATCAAAGCGTAGACTGTTTCAGATATTACTCCCATGGAGAAAAGTGTGGATGGTGACTGTTGTATTCAATCCCGATGCAATTTCTGTGTTTCATCATCACCCTGTTAGTCCACAGATTTCAGAACGCCACCAGATGTGCATCGGAGACTACTACTGGTCTTCCAGCTAACGATCAAAGCGTAGACTGTTTGTGACATTACTCCCATGGAGGAAAGTGCGCATGGTGACAGTTGTATTCAATCCCGATGCTATTTCAGTGTTTCATTCACACTCTGATAGTCCACAGATTACAGAATGCCACCAGAAGTGCATCGGAAACTACAACTGCTCTTCCAGGGAACAATCAAAGCGTATACTGTTTCAGACGTTACTCCCATGGAGGAAATTGCGGATGGTGACTTTTGAATTCAATCCCGATGCAAGATCTGTGTTTCAACAACACTCTGATAGTCCACAGAATACAGATTGTCTCCAGAAGTGCATCGGAAACTACTACTGGTCTTCCTGGGAACGATCAAAGCCTAGACTTCACCAGACATTACTCCCATGGAGGAAACTGTGGATTGCGACAGTTGCATTCACTCCCGATGCAATTTCTGTGTTTCATCAACACTTTGAAGGTCCACAGATTACAGAATGCCTCCAGATGTGCATCGGAAACTACTACTGGTCTTCCAGTGAACGATCAAAGCGTAGACTGTTTTAGACATTATTCCCATGGAGAAAAGTGCGGATTGTGACTGTTGTATTCAATCCCGATGCAATTTCTGTGTTTCATCAACACTCTGATAGTCCACAGATTACAGAATGCCACCAGATGTGCATAGAAAACTACTACTGGTCTTCCAGGGAACGATCAAAGCGTAGACCGATTGAGACACTACTTCCGTGGAGGAAAGTGCGCATTGTGACTGTTGTATTCAATCCCGATGCAATTTCTGTGTTTCATCAACACTCTTATAGTCCACAGATTACAGAATGCAACCAGACGTGCGTCGGAAACTACTATTGGTCTTCCAGGGATCGATCAAAGCGTAGACCCTTAGAGACATTACTCCCATGGAAGAAAGTGCGCATGGTGACTGTTGTATTCAATCCTGATGCAATTTTTGTGTTTCATCAACACTCTGATAGTCCACAGATTACAGAATGCCTCCAGATGTGCATCGGAAACTACCACTGGTCTTCCAGGGAACGATCAAAGCGTAGACTGTTTGAGACATTACTCCCATGGAGGAAAGTGCGCATGGTGACTGTTGTATTCAATCCAAATGCTATTTCTGTGTTTCACCAACACTCTGATTGTCCACAGATTACAGAATGCCATCCGATGTGCACCGGAAACTACTAATGGTCTTCCAGGGAACGATCAAAGCGTAGACTGTTTCAGACATTGCTCCCATGGAGGAAAATGCGCATGGTGACAGTTGTATTCAATCCCGATGCAATTTCTGTGTTTCATCAATACTCTGATAGTCCACATATTACAGAATACCTCCAGATGTGCATCAGAAACTACTATTCGTATTCCAGGGAACGATCAAAGCGTAGATTGTTTGAGACATTACTCCCATGGAGGAAAGTGCGCATGGTGACTGTTGTATTGAATCCCGATGCAATTTCTGTGTTTCACCAACACTCTGATAGTCCACAGATTACAGAATGCCTCCAGATGTGCATCGGAAATTACTACTGGTCTTCCAGGGAACGATCAAAGCGTAGACTGTTTGAAACATTACTCCCATGGAGGAAAGTGCGAAGGTGACTGTTGTATTCAATCCCGAAGCAATTCCTGTGTTTCATCAACACTCTGATTGTCCACAGATTACAGAATGCCTCCAGATGTGCATCGGAAACTACTACTGGTCTAACAGGGAACGATCAATGCGTAGACTGTTTGAGACATTACTGCCGTGGAGGAAAGTTCGCATGGTGACTGTTGTTATCAAACCCGATGCATTTTCTGTGTTTCATCAACACTCTGACAGTCCACAGATTACAGAATGCCACCAGATGTGCATCGGAAACTACTACTGGTCTTCCAGGGAACGATCAAAGCGTAGACTGTTTCAGACGTTACTCCCATGGAGGAAAGTGCTTATGGTGACTGTTGTATTCAATCCCGATGCAATTTCTGTGTTTTATCAACACTCTGATAGTCCACAGATTACAGATTGTCTCCAGATGTGCATCGGAAACTACTACTGGTCTTCCTGGGAACGATCAAAGGGTAGACTGTATCAGACATTACTCCCATGGAGAAAAATGCGGATTGTGACTGTTGTATTCACTCCCGATGCAATTTCTGTGTTTCATCTACACTCTGATAGTCCACAGATTACAGAATGCCACCAGAAGTGCATCGGAAACTACAACTGCTCTTCCAGGGAACAATCAAATCGTATACTGTTTCAGACGTTACTCCCATGGAGGAAATAGCGGATGGTGACTTTTGAATTCAATCCCGATGTAAGTTCTGTGTTTCAACAACACTCTGATAGTCTACAGAATACAGATTGTCTCCAGAAGTGCATCGGAAACTACTAGTGGTCTTCCTGGGAACGATCAAAGCGTAGACTTTACCAGACATTACTCCCATGGAGGAAACTGTGGATTGCGACAGTTGCATTCACTCCCGATGCAATTTCTGTGTTTCATCAACACTTTGAAGGTCCACAGATTACAGAATGCCTCCAGATGTGCATCGGAAACTACGACTGGTCTTCCAGTGAACGATCAAAGCGTAGACTGTTTTAGTCATTATTCCCATGGAGAAAAGTGCGGATTGTGACTGTTGTATTCAATCCCGATGCAATTTCTGTGTTTCATCAACGCTCTGATAGTCCACAGATTACAGAATGCCACCAGATGTGCATAGAAAAATACTACTGGTCTTCCAGGGAACGATTAAAGCGTAGATTGATTGAGACAATACTTCCGTGGAGGAAAGTGCGCATTGTGACTGTTGTATTCAATCCCGATGCTATTTCTGTGTTTCATCAACACTCTTATAGTCCACAGATTACAGAATGCAACCAGACGTGCGTCGGAAACTACTATTGGTCTTCCAGGGAACGATCAAAGCGTAGACCCTTAGAGACATTACTCCCATGGAAGAAAGTGCGCATGGTGACTGTTGTATTCAATCCTGATGCAATTTTTGTGTTTCATCAACACTCTGATAGTCCACAGATTACAGAATGCCTCCAGATGTGCATCGGAAACTACCACTGGTCTTCCAGGGAACGATCAAAGCGTAGACTGTTTGAGACATTACTCCCATGGAGGAAAGTGCGCATGATGACTGTTGTATTCAATCCAAATGCTATTTCTGTGTTTCACCAACACTCTGATAGTCCACAGATTACAGAATGCCATCCGATGTGCACCGGAAACTACTAATGGTCTTCCAGGGAACGATCAAAGCGTAGACTGTTTCAGACATTACACCCATGGAGGAAAGTGCGCATGGTGACTGTTGTATTCAATCCCGATGGAATTTCTGTGTTTCATCAATACTCTGATAGTCCACATATTACAGAATACCTCCAGATGTGCATCGGAAACTACTATTCGTATTCCAGGGAACGATCAAAGCGTAGACTGTTTGAGACATTACTCCCATGGAGGAAAGTGCGCATGGTGACTGTTCTATTGAATCCCGATGCAATTTCTGTGTTTCACCAACACTCTGATAGTCCACAGATTACAGAATGCCTCCAGATGTGCATCGGAAATTACTACTGGTCTTCCAGGGAACGATCAAAGCGTAGACGGTTTGAAACATTACTCCCATGGAGGAAAGTGCGCATGGTGACTGTTGCATTCAATCCCGAAGCAATTCCTGTGTTTCATCAACACTCTGATAGTCCACAGATTACAGAATGCCTCCAGATGTGCATCGAAAACTACTACTGGTCTAACAGGGAACGATCAATGCGTAGACTGTTTGAGACATTACTGCCGTGGAGGAAAGTTCGCATGGTGACTGTTGTTATCAAACCCGATGCAATTTCTGTGTTTCATCAACACTCTGACAGTCCACAGATTACAGAATGCCACCAGATGTGCATCGGAAACTACTACTGGTCTTCCAGGGAATGATCAAAGCGTAGACTGTTTCAGACGTTACTCCCATGGAGGAAAGTGCTTATGGTGACTGTTGTATTCAATCCCGTTGCAATTTCTGTGTTTTATCAACACTCTGATAGTCCACAGATTACAGATTGTCTCCAGATGTGCATCGGAAACTACTACTGGTCTTCCTGGGAACGATCAAAGCGTAGACTGTATCAGACATTACTCCCATGGAGGAAAGTGCGGATTGTGACTGTTGTATTCACTCCCGATGCAATTTCTGTGTTTCATCAACACTTTGAACGTCCACAGATTACAGAATGCCTCCAGATGTGCATCGGAAACTACTACTGGTATTCCAGGGAACGATCAAAGCGTAGACTGTTTCAGATATTACTCCCATGGAGAAAAGTGCGGATGGTGATTGTTGTATTCAATCCCGATGCAATTTCTGTGTTTCATCCTCACACTGTTAGTCCACAGATTTCAGAATGCCACCAGATGTGCATCGGAGACTACTACTGGTCTTCCAGGGAACGATCAAAGCGTAGACTGTTTGTGACATTACTCCCATGGAGGAAAGTGCGCATGGTGACTGTTGTATTCAATCCCGATGCTATTTCAGTGTTTCATTCACACTCTGATAGTCCACAGATTACAGAAAGCCACCAGAAGAGTATCGGAAACTACTACTGGTCTTCCAGGGAACGATCGAAGCGTAGACTGTTTGAGACATTACTCACATGGAGGAAAGTGTGCATGGTGACTGTCGTATTCAATCCCGATGCAATTTCTGTGTTTCATCAACACTCTGATAGTCCACAGATTACAGATTGTCTCCAGATGTGCATCGGAAACTACCACTGGTCTTCCAGGGAACGATCAAAGCATAGACTGTTTGAGACATTACTCCCATGGAGGAAAGTGCGCATGGTGACTGTTGTATTCAATCCAAATGCTATTTCTGTGTTTCACCAACACTCTGATTGTCCACAGATTACAGAATGCCATCCGATGTGCACCGGAAACTACTAATGGTCTTCCAGGGAACGATCAAAGCGTAGACTGTTTCAGACATTGCTCCCATGGAGGAAAATGCGCATGGTGACTGTTGTATTCAATCCCGATGCAATTTCTGTGTTTCATCAATACTCTGATTGTCCACATATTACAGAATACCTCCAGATGTGCATCGGAAACTACTATTCGTATTCCAGGGAACGATCAAAGCGTAGACTGTTTGAGACATTACTCCCATGGAGGAAAGTGCGCATGGTGACTGTTGTATTGAATCCCGATGCAATTTCTGTGTTTCACCAACACTCTGATAGTCCACAGATTACAGAATGCCTCCAGATGTGCATCGGAAATTACTACTGGTCTTCCAGGGAACGATCAAAGCGTAGACTGTTTGAAACATTACTCCCATGGAGGAAAGTGCGCATGGTGACTGTTGTATTCAATCCCGAAGCAATTCCTGTGTTTCATCAACACTCTGATTGTCCACAGATTACAGAATGCCTCCAGATGTGCATCGGAAACTACTACTGGTCTAACAGGGAACGATCAATGCGTAGACTGTTTGAGACATTACTGCCGTGGAGGAAAGTTCGCATGGTGACTGTTGTTATCAAACCCGATGCATTTTCTGTGTTTCATCAACACTCTGACAGTCCACAGATTACAGAATGCCACCAGATGTGCATCGGAAACTACTACTGGTCTTCCAGGGATCGATCAAAGCGTAGACTGTTTCAGACGTTACTCCCATGGAGGAAAGTGCTTATGGTGACTGTTGTATTCAATCCCGATGCAATTTCTGTGTTTTATCAACACTCTGATAGTCCACAGATTACAGATTGTCTCCAGATGTGCATCGGAATCTACTACTGGTCTTCCTGGGAACGATCAAAGGGTAGACTGTATCAGACATTACTCCCATGGAGAAAAGTGCGGATTGTGACTGTTGTATTCACTCCCGATGCAATTTCTGTGTTTCATCAACACTCTGATAGTCCACAGATTACAGAATGCCACCAGATGTGCATAGAAAACTACTACTGGTCTTCCAGGGAACGATCAAAGCGTAGACCGATTGAGACACTACTTCCGTGGAGGAAAGTGCGCATTGTGACTGTTGTATTCAATCCCGATGCAATTTCTGTGTTTCATCAACACTCTTATAGTCCACAGATTACAGAATGCAACCAGACGTGCGTCGGAAACTACTATTGGTCTTCCAGGGATCGATCAAAGCGTAGACCCTTAGAGACATTACTCCCATGGAAGAAAGTGCGCATGGTGACTGTTGTATTCAATCCTGATGCAATTTTTGTGTTTCATCAACACTCTGATAGTCCACAGATTACAGAATGCCTCCAGATGTGCATCGGAAACTACCACTGGTCTTCCAGGGAACGATCAAAGCGTAGGCTGTTTGAGACATTACTCCCATGGAGGAAAGTGCGCATGGTGACTGTTGTATTCAATCCAAATGCTATTTCTGTGTTTCACCAACACTCTGATTGTCCACAGATTACAGAATGCCATCCGATGTGCACCGGAAACTACTAATGGTCTTCCAGGGAACGATCAAAGCGTTGACTGTTTCAGACATTGCTCCCATGGAGGAAAATGCGCATGGTGACTGTTGTATTCAATCCCGATGCAATTTCTGTGTTTCATCAATACTCTGATTGTCCACATATTACAGAATACCTCCAGATGTGCATCGGAAACTACTATTCGTATTCCAGGGAACGATCAAAGCGTAGACTGTTTGAGACATTACTCCCATGGAGGAAAGTGCGCATGGTGACTGTTGTATTGAATCCCGATGCAATTTCTGTGTTTCACCAACACTCTGATAGTCCACAGATTACAGAATGCCTCCAGATGTGCATCGGAAATTACTACTGGTCTCCCAGGGAACGATCAAAGCGTAGACTGTTTGAAACATTACTCCCATGGAGGAAAGTGCGCATGGTGACTGTTGTATTCAATCCCGAAGCAATTCCTGTGTTTCATCAACACTCTGATTGTCCACAGATTACAGAATGCCTCCAGATGTGCATCGGAAACTACTACTGGTCTAACAGGGAACGATCAATGCGTAGACTGTTTGAGACATTACTGCCGTGGAGGAAAGTTCGCATGGTGACTGTTGTTATCAAACCCGATGCATTTTCTGTGTTTCATCAACACTCTGACAGTCCACAGATTACAGAATGCCACCAGATGTGCATCGGAAACTACTACTGGTCTTCCAGGGAACGATCAAAGCGTAGACTGTTTCAGACGTTACTCCCATGGAGGAAAGTGCTTATGGTGACTGTTGTATTCAATCCCGATGCAATTTCTGTGTTTTATCAACACTCTGATAGTCCACAGATTACAGATTGTCTCCAGATGTGCATCGGAAACTACTACTGGTCTTCCTGGGAACGATCAAAGGGTAGACTGTATCAGACATTACTCCCATGGAGAAAAGTGCGGATTGTGACTGTTGTATTCACTCCCGATGCAATTTCTGTGTTTCATCAACACTCTGATAGTCCACAGATTACAGAATGCCACCAGAAGTGCATCGGAAACTACAACTGCTCTTCCAGGGAACAATCAAAGCGTATACTGTTTCAGACGTTACTCCCATGGAGGAAATAGCGGATGGTGACTTTTGAATTCAATCCCGATGTAAGTTCTGTGTTTCAACAACACTCTGATAGTCCACAGAATACAGATTGTCTCCAGAAGTGCATCGGAAACTACTACTGGTCTTCCTGGGAACGATCAAAGCGTAGACTTTACCAGACATTACTCCCATGGAGGAAACTGTGGATTGCGACAGTTGCATTCACTCCCGATGCAATTTCTGTGTTTCATCAACACTTTGAAGGTCCACAGATTACAGAATGCCTCCAGATGTGCATCGGAAACTACTACTGGTCTTCCAGTGAACGATCAAAGCGTAGACTGTTTTAGTCATTATTCCCATGGAGAAAAGTGCGGATTGTGACTGTTGTATTCAATCCCGATGCAATTTCTGTGTTTCATCAACGCTCTGATAGTCCACAGATTACAGAATGCCACCAGATGTGCATAGAAAACTACTACTTGTCTTCCAGGGAACGATCAAAGCGTAGATTGATTGAGACAATACTTCCGTGGAGGAAAGTGCGCATTGTGACTGTTGTATTCAATCCCGATGCAATTTCTGTGTTTCATCAACACTCTTATAGTCCACAGATTACAGAATGCAACCAGACGTGCGTCGGAAACTACTATTGGTCTTCCAGGGAACGATCAAAGCGTAGACCCTTAGAGACATTACTCCCATGGAAGAAAGTGCGCATGGTGACTGTTGTATTCAATCCTGATGCAATTTTTGTGTTTCATCAACACTCTGATAGTCCACAGATTACAGAATGCCTCCAGATGTGCATCGGAAACTACCACTGGTCTTCCAGGGAACGATCAAAGCGTAGACTGTTTGAGACATTACTCCCATGGAGGAAAGTGCGCATGATGACTGTTGTATTCAATCCAAATGCTATTTCTGTGTTTCACAGACACTCTGATAGTCCACAGATTACAGAATGCCATCCGATGTGCACCGGAAACTACTAATGGTCTTCCAGGGAACGATCAAAGCGTAGACTGTTTCAGACATTACACCCATGGAGGAAAGTGTGCATGGTGACTGTTGTATTCAATCCCGATGGAATTTCTGTGTTTCATCAATACTCTGATAGTCCACATATTACAGAATACCTCCAGATGTGCATCGGAAATTACTACTGGTCTTCCAGGGAACGATCAAAGCGTAGACGGTTTGAAACATTACTCCCATGGAGGAAAGTGCGCATGGTGACTGTTGTATTCAATCCCGAAGCAATTCCTGTGTTTCATCAACACTCTGATAGTCCACAGATTACAGAATGCCTCCAGATGTGCATCGGAAACTACTACTGGTCTAACAGGGAACGATCAATGCGTAGACTGTTTGAGACATTACTGCCGTGGAGGAAAGTTCGCATGGTGACTGTTGTTATCAAACCCGATGCAATTTCTGTGTTTCATCAACACTCTGACAGTCCACAGATTACAGAATGCCACCAGATGTGCATCGGAAACTACTACTGGTCTTCCAGGGAATGATCAAAGCGTAGACTGTTTCAGACGTTACTCCCATGGAGGAAAGTGCTTATGGTGACTGTTGTATTCAATCCCGTTGCAATTTCTGTGTTTTATCAACACTCTGATAGTCCACAGATTACAGATTGTCTCCAGATGTGCATCGGAAACTACTACTGGTCTTCCTGGGAACGATCAAAGCGTAGACTGTATCAGACATTACTCCCATGGAGGAAAGTGCGGATTGTGACTGTTGTATTCACTCCCGATGCAATTTCTGTGTTTCATCAACACTTTGAACGTCCACAGATTACAGAATGCCTCCAGATGTGCATCGGAAACTACTACTGGTATTCCAGGGAACGATCAAAGCGTAGACTGTTTCAGATATTACTCCCATGGAGAAAAGTGCGGATGGTGATTGTTGTATTCAATCCCGATGCAATTTCTGTGTTTCATCCTCACACTGTTAGTCCACAGATTTCAGAATGCCACCAGATGTGCATCGGAGACTACTACTGGTCTTCCAGGGAACGATCAAAGCGTAGACTGTTTGAGACGTTACTCCCATGGAGGAAAGTGCGCATGGAGACTGTTGTATTCAATCCAAATGCTATTTCTGTGTTTCACCAACACTCTGATAGTCCACAGATTGCAGAATGCCACCAGATGTGCATAGAAAACAACTACTGGTCTTCCAGGGAACGATCAAAGCGTAGACTGATTGAGACATTACTTCCGTGGAGGAAAGTGCGCATTGTGACTGTTGTATTCAATCCCGATGGAATTTCTGTGTTTCATCAACACTCTCATAGTCCACAGATTACAGAATGCCACCAGACGTGCGTCGGAAACTACTATTGGTCTTCCAGGGAAAGATCAAAGCGTAGACCCTTAGAGACATTACTCCCATGGAAGAAAGTGCGCATGGTGACTGTTGTATTCAATCCTGATGCAATTTCTGTGTTTCATCAACACTCTGATAGTCCACAGATTACAGAATGCCTCCAGATGTGCATCGGAAACTACCACTGGTCTTCTAGGGAACGATCAAAGCGTAGACTGTTTGAGACGTTACTCCCATGGAGGAAAGTGCGCATGGAGACTGTTGTATTCAATCCAAATGCTATTTCTGTGTTTCACCAACACTCTGATAGTCCACAGATTGCAGAATGCCATCCGATGTGCACCGTAAACTACTAATGGTCTTCCAGTTAACGATCAAAGCGTAGACTGTTTCAGACATTACTCCCATGGAGGAAAGTGCGTATGGTGACGGTTGTATTCAATCACGATTCAATTTCAGTGTTTCATCAACACTCTGATATTCCACAGGTTACAGAATGCCTCCAGATGTGCATCGGAAACTACTACTGGTCTTCCAGGGAACGATCAAAGCATAGACTGTTTGAGACATTACTCCCGTGGAGGAAAGTGCGCATGGTGACTGTTGTATTCAATTCCGATGCAATTTCTGTGTTTCATCAACACTCAGATAGTCCACAGATTACAGAACGCCTCCAGATGTGAATCGGAAACTACCACTGGTCTTCCAGGGAACGATCAAAGCGTAGACTGACTGAGACATTACTCCCGTGGAGGAAGGTGCGCATGGTGACTGTTGTATTGAATCCCGATGCAAATTCTGTGTTTCACCAACACTCTGATAGTCCACAGATTACAGAATGCCTCCAGATGTGCATCGGAAATTACTACTGGTCTTCCAGGGAACGATCAAAGCGTAGACTGTTTGAAACATTACTCCCATGGAGGAAAGTGCGCATGGTGACTGTTGTATTCAATCCCGAAGCAATTCCTGTGTTTCATCAACACTCTGATAGTCCACAGATTACAGAATGCCTCCAGATGTGCATCGGAAACTACTACTGGTCTGACAGGGAACGATCAAAGCGTAGAATGTTTGAGACATTACTCCCATAAGGGAAAGTGCGCATGGTGACTGTTGTTATCAATCCCGATGCCATTTCTGTGTTTCATCAACACTCTGATAGTCCATAGATTACAGAATGCCACCAGATAGGCATCGGAAACTACTACTGGTCTTCCAGCTAACGATCAAAGCGTAGACTGTTTGAGACTTTACTCTCATGAAGGAAAGTGCGCATGGTGACTGTTGTATTCAAACCCGACGGAATTTCTGTGTTTCATCTACACTCTGATAGTCCACAGAATACAGATAGCCTCCAGATGTGCAACGGAAACTACTACTGGTCTTCCTGGGAACGATCAAAGCGTAGACTGTATCACACATTACTCCCATGGAGGAAAGTGCGGATTGTGACTGTTGTATTCACTCCCGATGCAATTTCTGCGTTTCATGAACACTTTGAAGGTCCACAGATTACAGAGAGCCTCCAGATGTGCGTCGGAAACTACTACTGGTATTACAGGGAACGATCAAAGCGTAGACTGTTTCAGATATTACTCCCATGGAGAAAAGTGCGGAATGTGACTGTTGTTATCAAACCCGATGCAATTTCTGTGTTTCATCAACACTCTGACAGTCCACAGATTACAGAATGCCACCAGATGTGCATTGGAAACTACTACTGGTTTTCCAGGGAACGATCAAAGCGTAGACTGTTTCAGACGTTACTCTTATGGAGGAAAGTGCTTATGGTGACTGTTGTATTCAATCCCGATGCAACTTCTGTGTTTCATCAACACTCTGAGAGTCACAGTTTACAGACTGTCTCCAGATGTGCATCGGAAACTACTACTGGTCTTCCTGGGAACGATTAAAGCGTAGACTGTATCAGACATTACTCCCATGGAGAAAAGTGCGGATGGAGACTGTTGTATTCAATCCCGATGCAATTTCTGTGTTTCATTAACACTCTGATAGTCCACAGATTACAGAATGCCTCAGATGTGCATCGGAAACTACTACTGGTCTTCGAGGGAACGATCAAAGCGTAGATTGCTTGAGACATTACTCCCATGGAGGAAAGTGCGCATGGTGACTATTGTATTCAATCCCGATGCATTTTCTGTGTTTCATCAACACTCTGATAGTCCACAGATTACAGAAAGCCTCCAGATGTGCATCGGAAATTACTACTGGTCTTCCAGGGTACGATCAAAGCGTAGACTGACTGAGACATTACTCACATGGAGAATGGTGCGCATGGTGACTGTTGTATTGAATCCCGATGCTATTTCTGTGTTTCATCAACGCCCTGTTAGTCCACAGATTACAGAATGCCACCACATAGGCAACGGAAACTACTACTGGTCTTCCAGCTAACGATCAAAGAGTAGACTGTTTGAGACTTTACTCCCATGGAGGAAAGTGCGCATGGTGACTGTTGTATTCAAACCCGACGGAATTTCTGTGTTTCATCTACACTCTGATAGTCCACAGATTACAGATAGCCTCCAGATGTGCATCGGAAACTGCTACTGGTCTTCCTGGGAACGATCAAAGCGTAGACTGTACCATACATTACTCACATGGAGGAAACTGTGGATTGCGACAGTTGCATTCACTCCCGATGCAATTTATGTGTTTCATCAACACTTTGAAGGTCCACAGATTACAGAATGCCTCCAGATGTGCATCGGAAACTACTACTGGTCTTCCAGTGAACGATCAAAGCGTAGACTGTTTTAGACATTATTCCCATGGAGAAAATTGCGGATTGTGACTGTTGTATTCAATCCCGATGCAATTTCTGTGTTTCATCAACACTCTGATAGTCCACAGATTACAGAATTCCACCAGATGTGCATAGAAAACAACTACTGGTCTTCCAGGGAACGATCAAAGCGTAGACTGATTGAGACATTACTTCCGTGAAGGAAAGTGCGCATTGTGACTGTTGTATTCAATCCCGATTCAATTTCTGTGTTTCATCAACACTCTTATAGTCCACAGATTACAGAATGCCACCAGACATGCGTCGGAAACTACTATTGGTCTTTCAGGGAACGATCAAAGCGTAGACCCTTAGAGACATTACTCCCATGGAAGAAAGTGCGCATGGTGACTGTTGTATTCAATCCTGATGCAATTTCTGTGTTTCATCAACACTCTGATAGTCCACAGATTACAGAATGCCTCCAGATGTGCATCGGAAACTACCACTGGTCTTCTAGGGAACGATCAAAGCGTAGACTGTTTGAGACGTTACTCCCATGGAGGAAAGTGCGCATGGAGACTGTTGTATTCAATCCAAATGCTATTTCTGTGTTTCACCAACACTCTGATAGTCCACAGGTTACAGAATGCCATCCGATGTGCACCGGAAACTACTAATGGTCTTCATGTTAACGATCAAAGCGTAGACTGTTTCAGACATTACTCCCATGGAGGAAAGTGCGGATGGTGACGGTTGTATTCAATCACGATTCAATTTCAGTGTTTCATCAACCCTCTGATTGTCCACAGATTACTGAATGCCTCCAGATGTGCATCGGAAACTACTACTGGTCTTCCAGGGAACGATCAAAGCATAGACTGTTTGAGACATTACTCCCGTGGAGGAAAGTGCGCATGGTGACTGTTGTATTCAATCCCGATGCAATTTCTGTGTTTCATCAACACTCAGATAGTCCACAGATTACAGAATGCCTCCAGATGTGAATCGGAAATTACTACTGGTCTTCCAGGGAACGATCAAAGCGTAGACTGTTTGAAACATTACTCGCATGGAGGAAAGAGCGCAAGGTGACTGTTGTATTCAATCCCGAAGCAATTCCTGTGTTTCATCAACACTCTGATAGTCCACAGATTACAGAATGCCTCCAGAAGTGCATCGTAAACTACTACTGGTCTGACAGGGAACGATCAAAGCGTAGAATGTTTGAGACATTACTCCCATAAGGGAAAGTGCGCATGGTGACTGTTGTTATCAATCCCGATGCAATTTCTGTGTTTCATCAACACTCTGATAGTCCATAGATTACAGAATGCCACCAGATGGGCATCGGAAACTACTACTGGTCTTCCAGCTAACGATCAAAGCGTAGACTGTTTGAGACTTTACTCTCATGAAGGAAAGTGCGCATGGTGACTGTTGTATTCAAACCCGACGGAATTTCTGTGTTTCATCTACACTCTGATAGTCCACAGAATACAGATAGCCTCCAGATGTGCAACGGAAACTACTACTGGTCTTCCTGGGAACGATCAAAGCGTAGACTGTATCACACATTACTCCCATGGAGGAAAGTGCGGATTGTGACTGTTGTATTCACTCCCGATGCAATTTCTGCGTTTCATGAACACTTTGAAGGTCCACAGATTACAGAATGCCTCCAGATGTGCATCGGAAACTACTAATCGTATTCCAGGGAACGATCAAAGCGTAGACTGTTTGAGACATTACTCCCATGGAGGAAAGTGCGCATGGTGACTGTTGTATTCAATCCTGATGCAATTTCTGTGTTTCACCAACACCCTGATAGTCCACAGATTGCAGAATGCCTCCAGATGTGCATCGGAAATTACTACTGGTCTTCCAGGGAACGATCAAAGCGTAGACTGTTTGAAACATTACTCCCATGGAGGAAAGTGCGCATGGTGACTGTTGTATTCAATCCCGAAGCAATTCCTCTTTCATCAACACTCTGATAGTCCACAGATTACAGAATGCCTCCAGATGTGCATCGGAAACTACTACTGGTCTAACAGGGAACGATCAAAGCGTAGAATATTTGAGACATTACTACCATAAGGGAAAGTGCGCATGGTGACTGTTGTTATCAATCCCGATGAAATTTCTGTGTTTCATCAACACTCTGATAGTCCATAGATTACAGAATGCCACCAGATAGGCATCGGAAACTACTACTGGTCTTCGAGCTAACGATCAAATCGTAGACTGTTTGAGACTTTACTCTCATGGAGGAAAGTGCGCATGGTGACTGTTGTATTCAAACCCGACGGAATTTCTGTGTTTCATCTACACTCTGATAGTCCACAGAATACAGATAGCCTCCAGATGTGCAACGGAAACTACTACTGGTCTTCCTGGGAACGATCAAAGCGTAGACTGTATCACACATTACTCCCATGGAGGAAAGTGCGGATTGTGACTGTTGTATTCACTCCCGATGCAATTTCTGCGTTTCATCAACACTTTGAAGGTCCACAGATTACAGAGAGCCTCCAGATGTGCGTCGGAAACTACTACTGGTATTCCAGGGAACGATCAAAGCGTAGACTGTTTCAGATATTACTCCCATGGAGAAAAGTGCGGAATGTGACTGTTGTTATCAAACCCGATGCAATTTCTGTGTTTCATCAACACTCTGACAGTCCACAGATTACAGAATGCCACCAGATGTGCATCGGAAACTACTACTGGTTTTCCAGGGAACGATCAAAGCGTAGACTGTTTCAGACGTTACTCCCATGGAGGAAAGTGCTTATGGTGACTGTTGTATTCAATCCCGATGCAACTTCTGTGTTTCATCAACACTCTGAGAGTCAAAGTTTACAGACTGTCTCCAGATGTGCATCGGAAACTACTACTGGTCTTCCTGGGAACGATTAAAGCGTAGACTGTATCAGACATTACTCCCATGGAGGAAAGTGCGCATGGTGACTGTTGTATTCAATCCTGATGCAATTTCTGTGTTTCATCAACACTCTGATAGTCCACAGATTACAGAATGCCTCCAGATGTGCATCGGAAACTACCACTGGTCTTCTAGGGAACGATCAAAGCGTAGACCCTTAGAGACATTACTCCCATGGAAGAAAGTGCGCATGGTGACTGTTGTATTCAATCCTGATGCAATTTCTGTGTTTCATCAACACTCTGATAGTCCACAGATTACAGAATGCCTCCAGATGTGCATCGGAAACTACCACTGGTCTTCTAGGGAACGATCAAAGCGTAGACTGTTTGAGACGTTACTCCCATGGAGGAAAGTGCGCATGGAGACTGTTGTATTCAATCCAAATGCTATTTCTGTGTTTCACCAACACTCTGATAGTCCACAGATTACAGAATGCCATCCGATGTGCACCGGAAACTACTAATGGTCTTCCAGTTAACGATCAAAGCGTAGACTGTTTCAGACATTACTCCCATGGAGGAAAGTGCGGATGGTGACGGTTGTATTCAATCACGATTCAATTTCAGTGTTTCATCAACACTCTGATTGTCCACAGATTACAGAATGCCTCCAGATGTGCATCGGAAACTACTACTGGTCTTCCAGGGAACGATCAAAGCATAGACTGTTTGAGACATTACTCCCGTGGAGGAAAGTGCGCATGGTGACTGTTGTATTCAATCCCGATGGAATTTCTGTGTTTCATCAACACTCAGATAGTCCACAGATTACAGAATGCCTCCAGATGTGAATCGGAAACTACCACTGGTCTTCCAGGGAACGATCAAAGCGTAGACTGACTGAGACATTACTCCCGTGGAGGAAGGTGCGCATGGTGACTGTTGTATTGAATCCCGATGCAAATTCTGTGTTTCACCAACACTCTGATAGACCTCAGATTACAGAATGCCTCCAGATGTGCATCGGAAATTACTACTGGTCTTCCAGGGAACGATCAAAGCGTAGACTGTTTGAAACATTACTCCCATGGAGGAAAGTGCGCAAGGTGACTGTTGTATTCAATCCCGAAGCAATTCTTGTGTTTCATCAACACTCTGATAGTCCACAGATTACAGAATGCCTCCAGAAGTGCATCGTAAACTGCTACTGGTCTGACAGGGAACGATCAAAGCGTAGAATGTTTGAGACATTACTCCCATAAGGGAAAGTGCGCATGGTGACTGTTGTTATCAATCCCGATGCAATTTCTGTGTTTCATCAACACTCTGATAGTCCATAGATTACAGAATGCCACCAGATGGGCATCGGAAACTACTACTGGTCTTCCAGCTAACGATCAAAGCGTAGACTGTTTGAGACTTTACTCTCATGGAGGAAAGTGCGCATGGTGACTGTTGTATTCAAACCCGACGGAATTTCTGTGTTTCATCTACACTCTGATAGTCCACAGAATAAAGATAGCCTCCAGATGTGCAACGGAAACTACTACTGGTCTTCCTGGGAACGATCAAAGCGTAGACTGTATCACACATTACTCCCATGGAGGAAAGTGCGGATTGTGACTGTTGTATTCACTCCCGATGCAATTTCTGCGTTTCATGAACACTTTGAAGGTCCACAGATTACACAATGCCTCCAGATGTGCATCGGAAACTACTAATCGTATTCCAGGGAACGATCAAAGCGTAGACTGTTTGAGACATTACTCATATGGTGGAAAGTGCGGATGGTGACTGTTGTATTCAATCCCGTTGCTATTTCTGTCTTTCATCTACACTCTGATAGTCCACAGATTACAGAATGACACCAGATGTGCATCGGAAACTACTACTGGTATTCCAGGGAACGATCAAAGCGTAGACTGTTTGAGACATTACTCCCGTGGAGGAAAGTGCGCATGGTGACTATTGTATGCACTCCCGATGCATTTTCTGTTTTTCATCAACACTCTGATAGTCCACAGATTACAGAATGCCTCCAGATGTACATCGCAAACTACTACTGGTCTTGCAGGGAACGATAAAAGCGTAGACTGTTTGAGACATTACTCCCATGGAGGAAAGTGCGAATATTGACTGTTATATTCAATCCCGATGCAATTTCTGTGTTTCATCAACACTCTGATAGCCCACAGATGAGTGAATGCCACCAGATGTGCATGGGGAAACTAGTACTGGTATTCCAGGGAACGATCGAAGCGTAGACTGTATGAGACATTACTCCCATGGAGGAAAGTGCGCATGGTGACTGTTGTATTCAATCCCGATGCAATTTCTGTGTTTCACCAACACTCTGATAGTCCACAGATTGCAGAATGCCTCCAGATGTGCATCGGAAATTACTACTGGTCTTCCAGGGAACGATCAAAGCGTAGACTGTTTGAAACATTACTCCCATGGAGGAAAGTGCGCGTGGTGACTGTTGTATTCAATCCCGAAGCAATTCCTGTTTCATCAACACTCTGATAGTCCATAGATTACAGAATGCCACCAGATAGGCATCGGAAACTACTACTGGTCTTCGCGCTAACGATCAAAGCGTAGACTGTTTGAGACGTTACTCCCATGGAGGAAAGTGCGCATGGAGACTGTTGTATTCAATCCAAATGCTATTTCTGTGTTTCACCAACACTCTGATAGTCCACAGATTACAGAATGCCATCCGATGTGCACCGGAAACTACTAATGGTCTTCCAGTTAACGATCAAAGCGTAGACTGTTTCAGACATTACTCCCATGGAGGAAAGTGCGGATGGTGACGGTTGTATTCAATCACGATTCAATTTCAGTGTTTCATCAACACTCTGATTGTCCACAGATTACAGAATGCCTCCAGATGTGCATCGGAAACTACTACTGGTCTTCCAGGGAACGATCAAAGCATAGACTGTTTGAGACATTACTCCCGTGGAGGAAAGTGCGCATGGTGACTGTTGTATTCAATCCCGATGGAATTTCTGTGTTTCATCAACACTCAGATAGTCCACAGATTACAGAATGCCTCCAGATGTGAATCGGAAACTACCACTGGTCTTCCAGGGAACGATCAAAGCGTAGACTGACTGAGACATTACTCCCGTGGAGGAAGGTGCGCATGGTGACTGTTGTATTGAATCCCGATGCAAATTCTGTGTTTCACCAACACTCTGATATACCTCAGATTACAGAATGCCTCCAGATGTGCATCGGAAATTACTACTGGTCTTCCAGGGAACGATCAAAGCGTAGACTGTTTGAAACATTACTCCCATGGAGGAAAGTGCGCAAGGTGACTGTTGTATTCAATCCCGAAGCAATTCTTGTGTTTCATCAACACTCTGATAGTCCACAGATTACAGAATGCCTCCAGAAGTGCATCGTAAACTGCTACTGGTCTGACAGGGAACGATCAAAGCGTAGAATGTTTGAGACATTACTCCCATAAGGGAAAGTGCGCATGGTGACTGTTGTTATCAATCCCGATGCAATTTCTGTGTTTCATCAACACTCTGATAGTCCATAGATTACAGAATGCCACCAGATGGGCATCGGAAACTACTACTGGTCTTCCAGCTAACGATCAAAGCGTAGACTGTTTGAGACTTTACTCTCATGGAGGAAAGTGCGCATGGTGACTGTTGTATTCAAACCCGACGGAATTTCTGTGTTTCATCTACACTCTGATAGTCCACAGAATAAAGATAGCCTCCAGATGTGCAACGGAAACTACTACTGGTCTTCCTGGGAACGATCAAAGCGTAGACTGTATCACACATTACTCCCATGGAGGAAAGTGCGGATTGTGACTGTTGTATTCACTCCCGATGCAATTTCTGCGTTTCATGAACACTTTGAAGGTCCACAGATTACACAATGCCTCCAGATGTGCATCGGAAACTACTAATCGTATTCCAGGGAACGATCAAAGCGTAGACTGTTTGAGACATTACTCATATGGTGGAAAGTGCGGATGGTGACTGTTGTATTCAATCCCGTTGCTATTTCTGTCTTTCATCTACACTCTGATAGTCCACAGATTACAGAATGACACCAGATGTGCATCGGAAACTACTACTGGTATTCCAGGGAACGATCAAAGCGTAGACTGTTTGAGACATTACTCCCGTGGAGGAAAGTGTGCATGGTGACTATTGTATGCACTCCCGATGCATTTTCTGTTTTTCATCAACACTCTGATAGTCCACAGATTACAGAATGCCTCCAGATGTACATCGCAAACTACTACTGGTCTTGCAGGGAACGATAAAAGCGTAGACTGTTTGAGACATTACTCCCATGGAGGAAAGTGCGAATATTGACTGTTATATTCAATCCCGATGCAATTTCTGTGTTTCATCAACACTCTGATAGCCCACAGATGAGTGAATGCCACCAGATGTGCATGGGGAAACTAGTACTGGTATTCCAGGGAACGATCGAAGCGTAGACTGTATGAGACATTACTCCCATGGAGGAAAGTGCGCATGGTGACTGTTGTATTCAATCCCGATGCAATTTCTGTGTTTCACCAACACTCTGATAGTCCACAGATTGCAGAATGCCTCCAGATGTGCATCGGAAATTACTACTGGTCTTCCAGGGAACGATCAAAGCGTAGACTGTTTGAAACATTACTCCCATGGAGGAAAGTGCGCGTGGTGACTGTTGTATTCAATCCCGAAGCAATTCCTGTTTCATCAACACTCTGATAGTCCACAGATTACAGAATGCCTCCAGATGTGCATCGGAAACTACTACTGGTCTAACAGGGAACGATCAAAGCGTAGAATATTTGAGACATTACTACCATAAGGGAAAGTGCGCTTGGTGACTGTTGTTATCAATCCCGCTGAAATTTCTGTGTTTCATCAACACTCTGATAGTCCATAGATTACAGAATGCCACCAGATAGGCATCGGAAACTACTACTGGTCTTCGCGCTAACGATCAAAGCGTAGACTGTTTGAGACTTTACTCTCATGGAGGAAAGTGCGCATGGTGACTGTTGTATTCAAACCCGACGGAATTTCTGTGTTTCATCTACACTCTGATAGTCCACAGAATACAGAATGCCTCCAGATGCGCATCGGAAACTACTACTGGTATTCCAGGGAACGATCAAAGCGTAGACTATTTCAGATATTACTCCCATGGAGAAAAGTGCGGATGGAGACTGTTGTATTCAATCCCGATGGAATTTCTGTGTATCATTAACACTCTGATAGTCCACAGATTACAGAATGCCTCAGATGTGCATCGGAAACTACTACTGGTCTTCGAGGGAACGATCAAAGTGTAGACTGTTTGAGACATTACTCCCATTTAGGAAAGTGCGCATGGTGACTATTGTATTCAATCCCGATGCATTTTCTGTGTTTCATCAACACTCTGATAGTCCATAGATTACAGAATGCCACCAGATAGGCAACGGAAACTACTACTGGTCTTCCAGCTAACGATCAAAGAGTAGACTGTTTGAGACTTTACTCCCATGGAGGAAAGTGCGCATGGTGACTGTTGTATTCAAACCCGACGGAATTTCTGTGTTTCATCAACACTCTGATAGTCCACAGGTTACAGATTGTCTCCAGATGTGCATCGGAAACTACTACTGGTCTTCCTGGGAACGATCAAAGCGTAGACTGTATCAGACATTACTCCCATGGAGGAAAGTGCGGATTGTGAATGTTGTATTCACCCCCGATGCAATTTCTGTGTTTCATCAACACTTTGAAGGTCCACAGATTACAGAATGCCACCAGATGTGCATCGGAAACTACTACTGGTCTTCCAGGGAACGATCAAAGCGTATACTGATTCAGACGTTTCTCCCATGGAGGAAAGTGCTTATGGTGACTGTTGTATTCAATCCCGATGCAATTTCTGTATTTCATCAACACTCTGATAGACCACAGATTACAGATTGTCTCCAGATGTGCATCGGAAACTACTACTGGTCTTCCTGGGAACGATCAAAGCGTAGACTGTATCAGACATTACTCCCATGGAGGAAAGTGCGGATTGTGAATGTTGTATTCACCCCCGATGCAATTTCTGTGTTTCATCAACACTTTGAAGGTCCAAAGATTACAGAATGCCTCCAGATTTGCATCGGAAACTACTACTGGTATTCCAGGGAACGATCAAAGCGTAGACTGTTTCAGATATTACTCCCATGGAGAAAAGTGCGGATGGAGACTGTTGTATTCAATCCCGATGCAATTTCTGTGTTTCACCAACACTCTGATAGTCCATAGATTACAGAATGCCACCAGATGTGCATCGGAATCTACTACTGGTCTTCCAGGGAACGATCAAAGCGTAGACTGTTTCAGACGTTACTCCCATGGAGGAAAGTGCTTATGGTGACTGTTGTATTCAATCCCGATGCAATTTCTGTGTTTCATCAACACTCTGACAGTCCACAGATTACAGAATGCCACCAGATGTGCATCGGAATCTACTACTGGTCTTCCAGGGAACGATCAAAGCGTAGACTGTTTCAGACGTTACTCCCATGGAGGAAAGTGCTTATGGTGACTGTTGTATTCAATCCCGATGCAATTTCTGTGTTTCATCAACACTCTGATAGTCCACAGATTACAGATTGTCTCCAGATGTGCATCGGAAACTACAACTGGTCTTCCTGAGAACGATCAAAGCGTAGACTGTATCATACATTACTCCCATTTAGAAAAGTGCGGATTGTGACTGTTGTATTCACTCCTGATGCAATTTCTGTGTTTCATCAACACTTTGAAGGTCCACAGATTACAGAATTCCTCCAGATGGTTCAAATGGCTCCGAGCACTATGGGACTCAACTGCTGTGGTCATTAGTCCCCTAGAACTTAGAACTACTTAAACCTAACTAACCTAAGGACATCACACACATCCATGCCCGAGGCAGGATTCGAGCCTGCGACCGTAGCAGTCCCACGGTTCCGGACTGCGCGCCTAGAACCGCGAGACCACCGCGGCCATGCCTCCAGATGTAGATCGGAAACTACTACTGTTATTCCAGGGAACGATCAAAGCGTAGATGTTTGAGACTTTACTCCCATGGAGGAAAGTGCGCATGGTGACTGTTGTATTCAAACCCCATGGAATTTCTGTGTTTCATCAACACTCTGATAGTCCACAGATTACAGATAGCCTCCAGATTTGCATCGGAAACTACTACTGGTCTTCCTGGGTACGATCAAAGCGTAGACTGTATCACACATTACTCCCATGGAGGAAAGTGAGGATTGTGACTGTTGTATTCACACCTGATGCAATTTCTGTGTTTCATCAACACTTTCAAGGTCCACAGATTACAGAATGCCTCCAGATGTGCATCGGAAACTACTACTGGTATTCCAGGGAACGATCAAAGCGTAGACTGTTTCAGATATTACTAACATGGAGAAAAAGGCGGATGGTGACTGTTGTATTCAATCCCGATGAATTTCTGTGTTTCATCAACACTCTGATAGTCCAAAGATTACAGAATGCCTCCAGATGTGCATCGGAAATTACTACTGGTCTTCCAGGGAACGATCAAAGCCTAGACTGTTTGAGATATTGCTCCCATGGAGGAAAGTGCGCATGGTGACTGTTGTATTCAATCCCGATGCAATTTCTGTGTTTCATCAACACTCTGATAGACCACAGATTACAGAATGCCTCCAGAAGTGCATCGGAAATTACTACTGGTCTTCCAGGGAACGATCAAAGCGTATACTGTTTGAGACATTACTCCCATGGAGGAAAGTGCTCATGGTGACTGTTGTATTCAATCACGATGCAATTTCTGTGTTTCATCAACACTCAGTTAGTCCACAGATTACAGAATGCCTCCAGATGTGCATCGGAAACTACTACTGGTCTTCCTGGGAACGATCAAAGCGTAGACTGTTTGAGATATTACTCCCATTGTGGAAAGTGCGCATGGTGACTGTTGTATTCAATCCCTAAGCAATTTCAGTGTTTCATCAACACTGAGATAGTCCAAAGATTACAGAATGCCTCCAGATGTGCATCGGAAACTACTACTGGTCTTCCAGGGAACAATCAAAGCGTAGACTGTTTGAGACATTACTCCCGTGGAGGAAAGTTCGCATGGTTACTGTTGTTATGAAACCCGATGCAGTTTCTATGTTTAATCAACACTCTGACAGTCCACAAATTACAGTTTGTCTCCAGATGTGCATCTGAAACTACTACTGGTCTTCCTGGGAACGATCAAAGCGTAGACTGTATCAGACATTACTCCCATGGAGGAATGTGCGGATTGTGACTGTTGTATTCACTGCCGATGCAATTTCTGTGTTTCATCACTACTTTGAAGCTCCACAGATTATAGAATGCCTCCAGATGTACATCGGAAACTACTACTGGTATTCCAGCGAACGATCAAAGCGTAGACTGTTTCAGATATTACTCCCATGGAGAAAAGAGCGGATGTTTGAGACATTACTCCCATGGAGGAAAGTGCGCATGGCGACTGTTGTATTCCATCCCGATGCAATTTCAGTGTTTCATCAACACTCTGATAGTCCACAGATTACAGAATGCCTCCAGATCTGCATCGGAAATTACTACTGGTCTTCCTGGGAACGGTCAAAGCGTAGACTGTATCATACATTACTCCCATGGAGGAAAGTGCGCATGGTGACTGTTGTATTCAAACCCGACGGAATTTCTGTGTTTCATCTACACTCTGATAGTCCACAGATTACAGATTGTCTCCAGATGTGCATCGGAAACTACTACTGGTATTCCAGGGAACGATCAAAGCGTAGACTGTTTCAGATATTACTCCCATGGAGAAAAGTGCGGATGGTGACTGTTGTTATCAAACCCGATGCTTTTTCTGTGTTTCATCAACACTCTGACAGTCCACAGATTTCAGAATGCCACCAGTTGTTCATCGGGAACCACTACAGGTCTTCCAGGGAACGATCAAAGTGTAGACCTTTAGTGACATTACTCCCATGGAGGAAAGTGCGCATGGTGACTGTTGTATTGAATCCCGATGCAATTTCTGTGTTTCATCAACACTCTGATAGTCCACAGATTACAGAATGATATCAGATGTCCATCGGAAACCACTACTGGTCTTCCAGAGAAAGATCAATGCGTAGACTGACTGAGACATTACTCCCATGGAGAAAGGTGCGCATGGTGACAGTTGTATTGAATCCTGATGCTATTTCTGTGTTTCATTGACGCTCTGATTGTCCACAGATTACAGAATGCCACCAGAAGTGCATCGGAGACTACTACTGGTCTTCCATAGAACGATCAAAGCGTAGACTGTTTGAGACATTACTCCCATGGAGGAAAGTGGGCATACTGACTGTTGTTATCAATCCCGATGCAATTTCTGTGTTTCATCAACACTCTGATAGTCCATAGATTACAGAATGCCACCAGATGGGCATCGGAAACTACCACTGTTCTTGCAGGGAACGATAGAAGCGTAGACTGTTTGAGACATTACTCCCATTGAGGAAAGTGCGAATGGTAACTGTTGTAATCAAACAGGATGCAATTTCTGTGTTTCATTAACACTCTGACCGACCACAGATTACAGAATGCCTCCAGATGTGCATCGTAAACTACTACGGGTCTTCCAGGGAACGATCAAACCGTAGACTGTTTCAGACGTTACTCCCATGGAGGAAAGTGCGGATGGTGACTGTTGTACTCAATCTAGATGCAATTTCTGAGTTTCATCAACACTCTGATTGTCCATAGATTACAGAATGCCACCAGACAAGCATCGGAAACTACTACTGGTCTTCCAGCTAACGATCAAAGCGTAGACTGTTTGAGACTTTACTCCCATGGAGGAAAGTGCGCATGGTGACTGTTGTATTCAAACCCGACGGAATTTCTGTGTTTCATCTACACTCTGATAGTCGGCAGATTACAGATAGCCTCCAGATGTGCATCGGAAACTACTACTGGTCTTCCTGGGAACGATCAAAGCGTAGACTGTATCGCACATTACTCCCATGGAGGAAAGTGCTTATGGTGACTGTTGTATTCGATCCCGATGCAATTTCTGTGTTTCATCAACACTCTGATAGTCACAGTTTACAGATTGTCTCCAAATGTGCATCGGAAACTACTACTGGTCTTAATGGGAACGATTAAAGCGTAGACTGTATCAGACATTACTCCCATGGAGGAAAGTGCGGATTGTGACTGTTGTATTCACTCCCGATGCAATTTCTGTGTTTCATCAACACTTTGAAGGTTCACAGATTACAGAATGCCTCCAGATGTGCATCGGAAACTACTACTGGTATTCCAGGGAACGATCAAAGCGTAGCCTATTTCAGATATTACTCCCATGGAGAAAAGTGCGCATGGTGACTGTTGTATTCAATCCCGATGGAATTTCTGTGTTTCATGAACACTCTGATAGTCCACAGATTACAGAATGCCTCAGATGTGCATCGGAAACTACTACTGGTCTTCGAGGGAACGATCAAAGCGTACACTATTTAAGACATTACTCCCATGGAGGAAAGTGCGCATGGTGACTATTGTATTCAATCCCGATGCAATTTCTGTGTTTCATCAACACTCTGATAGTCCACAGATTACAGAATGCCTCCAGATGTGCATCGGAAATTACTACTGGTCTTCCAGGGGACGATCAAAGCGTAGACCGTTTGAGACATTACTCCCATGGAGGAAAGTGCGAATGGTGACTGTTGTATTCAAACCCGACGGAATTTCTGTGTTTCATCTACACTCTGATAGTCCACAGATTACAGATAGCCTCCAGATATGCATCGGAAACTACTACTGGTCTTCCTGGGAACGATCAAAGCGTAGACTGTATCACACATTACTCCCATGGAGGAAAGTGCGGATTGTGACTGTTGTATTCAATCCCGATGCAATTACTGTGTTACATCAACACTCTGATAATCCACAGATTACAGTATGCCACCAGTTGTTCTCGGAAACCGCAACAGGTCTTCCAGGGAACGATCAAAGCGTAGACTGTTACTGACATTACTCCCATGGAGGGAAGTGCACATGGTGACTGTTGTATTCAATCCCGATGCAATTACTGTGTTTCATCAACACTCTGATAGTCCACAGATTACAGATTGCCATCAGATGTGCATCGGAAACTACTACTAGTCTTCCAGAGAACGATCAAAGCGTAGACCGTTTGAGACATTACTCCCATGGAGAAAGGTGCGCAAGATGACTGTTGTATTGAATCCCAATGCTATTTCTGTGTTTCATCAACGCTCTGTTAGTCAACAGATTACAGAATGCCACCAGATAGGCATCGGAAACTACTACTGGTCTTCCAGCTAACGATCAAAGAGTAGACTATTTGAGACTTTACTCCCATGGAGGAAAGTGCGCATGGTGACTGTTGTATTCAAAACCGACGGAATTTCTGTGTTTCATCTACACTCTGATAGTCCACAGATTACAGATAGCCTCCAGTATTGCATCGGAAACTACTACTGGTCTTCCTGGGAACGATCAAAGCGTAGACTGTATCACACATTACTCCCATGGAGGAAAGTGCTTATGGTGACTGTTGTATTCAATCCCGATGCAATTTCTGTGTTTCATCAACACTCTGATAGTCACAGTTTACAGATTGTCTCCAGATGAGCATCGGAAACTACTACTGGTCTTAATGGGAACGATTAAAGCGTAGACTGTATCAGACATTAGTCCCATGGAGGAAAGTGCGGATTGTGACTGTTGTATTCACTCCCGATGCAATTTCTGTGTTTCATCAACACTTTGAAGGTTCACAGATTACAGAACGCCTCCAGATGTGCATCGGAAACTACTACTGGTATTCCAGGGAACGATCAAAGCGTTGACTATTTCAGATATTACTCCCATGGAGAAAAGTGCGGATGGTGACTGTTGTATTCAATCCCGATGGAATTTCTGTGTTTCATCAACACTCTGATAGTCCACAGATTACAGAATGCCTCAGATGTGCATCGGAAGCTACTACTGGTCTTCGAGGGAACGATCAAAGCGTACACTGTTTGAGACATTACTCCCATGGAGGAAAGTGCGCATGGTGACTGTTGTATTCAATCCCGATGCAATTTCTGTGTTTCATCAACACTATGATAGTCCACAGATTACAGAATGCAACCAGATGTGCATCGGAAACCACTACTGGTATTACAGGGAACGATCAAAGCGTAGACTGTTTGAGATATCACTCCCGTGGAGGAAAGTGCGCTTTGTGACTGTTGTATTCAATACCGATGCATTTTCTGTGTTACATCAACACTCTGATAATCCACAGACTACAGAATGCCACCAGTTGTTCATCGGAAACCACAACAGGACTTCCAGGGAACGATAAAAGCGTAGACTGTTTGAGACTTTACTCCCATGGAAGAAAGTGCGCATGGTGACTGTTGTATTCAAACCCGACGGAATTTCTGTGTTTCATCTACACTCTGATAGTCCACAGATTACAGATAGCCTCCAGATGTGCATCGGAAACTACTACTGGTATTCCAGGGAACGATCAAAACGTAGACTGTTTGAGATATAACTCCCATGGAGGAAAGTGCGCATTGTGACTGTTGTATTCAATCCCGATGCATTTTCTGTGCTACATCAACAGTCTGATCGTCCACAGATTACAGAATGCCACCAGTTGTTCTTCGGGAACCACTTCAGGTCTTCCAGGGAACGATCAAAGCGTAGACTTTTAGTGACATTACTCCCATGGAGGAAAGTGCGCATGGTGACTGTTGTATCCAATACCGTAGCAATTTCTTTGTTTCATCAACGCTCTGTGTGACAAACAGCTTACAGAATGCCTCCAGATGTGCATCGGAAACTACTACTGGTTTCCAGGGAACGATCATAGCGTAGACTGTTTGAGACATTACTCCCGTGGAGGAAAGTTCGCATGGTTACTGTTGTCATGAAACCCGATGCAGTTTCTGTGTTTAATGAACACTCTGACAGTAAACAGGTTACAGTTTGTCTCCAGATGTGCATCTGAAACTACTACTGGTCTTCCTGGGAACGATAAAAGCGTAGACTGTTTGAGAAATTACTCCCATGGAGGAAAGTGCGCATGGTGACTGTTGCATTCAATTCCGATGCAATTTCTGTGTTTCATCAACACTCTGATAGTCCACAGATTACAAAATGATACCAGATGTGCATCGGAAACTACTACTGGTCTTCCAGGGAACGACCAAAGCGTAGACTGTTTGAGACATTACTCCCATTGAGGAAAGTACGCATGGTGACTGTTGCATTCAATTCCGATGCAATTTCTGTGTTTCATCAACACTCTGATAGTCCATAGTTTACAGAATGCCACCAGATAAGCATCGGAAACTACTACTGGTCTTCCAGGGAACGATCAAAGCGTAGACTGTTTGAGACATTACTCCCATTGAGGAAAGTGCGAATGGTGACTGTAGTATTCAATTCCGATGCAATTTCTGTGTTTCAACAACACTCTGATAGTCCACAGATTACAGAATCCCTTCTGTTGTGCATCGGAAACTACTACTTTTCTTCCAAGGATTGATCAAGGCGTAGACTGTTTCAGACATTACTCCCATGGAGGAAAGTGCGCATGGGCACTGTTGTATTCAAAGCCGATGCTATTTCTGTGTTTCAACAACACTCTGATAATCCACAGATTACAGAATGCCACCAGTTGTGCATCGGAAACCACTACTGGTCTTCCAGGAAACGATCAAAGCGTAGACTGCATGAGACATTAATCCCATGGAGGAAAGTGCGCATGGGGACTGTTGTATTCAATCGCGATATAATTTCTGTGTTTCATCAACACTCTGATAGTACACAGATTACAAAATGCCATTAGACGTGCATCGGAAACTACTACTGGTCTTCCAGGGAACGATCAAAGCGTAGAATATTTGAGAATTACTCGCATTGAGAAAAATGCGCATGGTGATTGTTGTATTCAATCCCGATGGAATTTCTGTGTTTCATCAACACTCTGATAGCCCACAGATTACAGAATGCCTCCAGATGTGCATCGGAAACTACTACTGATCTTCCAAGGAACGATCAAAGCGAAGACTGTTTGAGATATTACTCCCATATAGGAAAGTGCGCATGGTGACTTTTGTATTCAATCTAGATGCAATTTCTGTGTTTCATCAACACTCTGATAGCCCACAGATAAGTGAATGCCACCAGATGTGCATGGGGAAACTAGTACTGGTCTTCCAGGTAACGATCAAAGAGTAGACGGTTTGAGACATTACTCCCATGGAGGAAAGTGCGCATGGTGACTGTTGTATTCAATCCCGATGCTATTTCTGTGTTTCATACACTCTCTGATAGTCCACAGATTACAGAATGCCACCAGATGTGCATCGGATACTACTACTGGTATTCCAGGGAACGATCAAAGCGTAGACTGTTTGAGATATAACTCCCATGGAAGAAAGTGCGCATGGTGACTGTTGTATTCAATCCCGATGCAATTTCTGTGTTTCATCCACACTCTGATAGTCCACAGATTACAGAATGCCATCAGATGTGCATCGGAAACTATTACTGGTCTTCCAGAGAACGATCAAAACGTAGACTGTTTGAGACGTTACTCCCATGGTGGAAAGTGTGCATGGTGACTGTTGTATTGAATCCCGATGCTATTTCTGTGTTTCATCGACGCTCTGATGGTCCACAGATTACAGAATGCCACCAGATGTGCATTGGAGACTACTACTGGTCTTCCAGGGAACGATCAAAGCGTAGACCGTTTGAGACATTACTCCCATGGAGGAAAGTGCGCATGGTGACTGTTGTATTCAATCCCGATGCTATTTCTGTGTTTCATCCACACTCTGATAGTCCACAGATTACAGAATGCAACCAGATGTGCATCGGAAACCACTACTGGTATTCCAGGGAACGATCAAAGCGTAGACTGTTTGAGATATCACTCCCGTGGAGGAAAGTGCGCTTTGTGACTGTTGTATTCAATACCGATGCATTTTCTGTGTTACATCAACACTCTGATAATCCACAGATTACAGAATGCCACCAGTTGTTCATCGGAAACCACAACAGGACTTCCAGGGAACGATCAAAGCGTAGACTGTTAGTGACATTACTCCCATGGAGGAAAGTGCGCATGGTGAATGTTGTATTCAATCCCGATGCAATTTCTGTGTTTCATCAACACTCTGATAGTCCACAGATTACAGAATGCCATCAGATGTGCATCGGAAACTACTACTGGTCTTCCAGAGAACAATCAAAGCGTAGACTGACTGAGACATTACTCCCATGGAGAAAGGTGCGCATGGTGACTGTTGTATTGAATCCCGATGCTATTTCTGTGTTTCATCAACGCTCTGTTAGTCCACAGATTACAGAATGCCACCACATAGGCATCGGAAACTACTACTGGTCTTCCAGCTAACGATCAAAGAGTAGACTGTTTGAGACTTTACTCCCATGGAGGAAAGTGCGCATGGTAACTGTTGTATTCAAACCCGACGGAATTTCTGTGTTTCATCTACACTCTGATAGTCCACAGATTACAGATAGCCTCCAGATGTGCATCGGAAACTACTACTGGTATTCCAGGGAACGATCAAAACGTAGACTGTTTGAGATATAACTCCCATGGAGGAAAGTGCGCATTGTGACTGTTGTATTCAATCCCGATGCAATTTCTGTGTTTCATCAACACTCTGATAGTCCACAGATTACAGAATGCCATCAGATGTGCATCGGAAACTATTACTGGTCTTCCAGAGAACGATCAAAACGTAGACTGTTTGAGACGTTACTCCCATGGTGGAAAGTGTGCATGGTGACTGTTGTATTCAATCCCGATGCTATTTCTGTGTTTCATCGACGCTCTGATGGTCCACAGATTACAGAATGCCACCAGATGTGCATCGGAGACTACTACTGGTTTTCCAGGGAACGATCAAAGCGTAGACTATTTGAGACATTTCACCCATTTAGGAAAGTGGGCATACTGACTGTTGTTATCAATCCCGATGCAATTTCTGTGTTTCATCAACACTCTGATAGTCCATAGATTACAGAATGCCACCAGATAAGCATCGGAAACTACTACTGGTCTTCCAGGGAACGATCAAAGCGTAGACTGTTTGAGACATTACTCCCTTTGAGGAAAGTGCGAATGGTGACTGTTGTAATCAAACCCGATGCAATTACTGTGCTTCAACAACACTCTGATAATCCACAGATTACAGAATGCCACCAGTTGTGCATCGGAAACCACTACTGGTCTTCCAGGGATCGATCAAAGCGTAGACTGCATGAGACATTACTCCCATGGAGGAAAGTGCGCATGGGGACTGTTGTATTCAATCGCGATATAATTTCTGTGTTTCATCAACACTCTGATAGTACACAGATTACAAAATGCCATTAGACGTGCATCGGAAACTACTACTGGTCTTCCAGGGAACGATCAAAGCGTAGAATATTTGAGAATTACTCGCATGGAGGAAAATGCGCATGGTGATTGTTGTATTCAATCATGATGGAATTTCTGTGTTTCATCAACACTCTGATAGCCCACAGATTACAGAATGCCTCCAGATGTGCATCGGAAACTACTACTGGTTTTCCAAGGAACGATCAAAGCGAAGACTGTTTGAGATATTACTCCCATGGAGGAAAGTGCGCATGGTGACTTTTGTATTCAATCTAGATGCAATTTCTGTGTTTCATCAACACTCTGATAGCCCACAGATAAGTGAATGCCACCAGATGTGCATGGGGAAACTAGTACTGGTCATCCAGGAAACGATCAAAGAGTAGACTGTTTGAGACATTACTCCCATGGAGGAAAGTGCGCATGGTGACTGTTGTATTCAATCCCGATGCTATTTCTGTGTTTCATACGCTCTTTGATAGTCCACAGATTACAGAATGCCACCAGATGTGCATCGGATACTACTACTGGTATTCCAGGGAACGATCAAAGCGTAGACTGTTTGAGTTATAACTCCCATGGTGGAAAGTGCGCATGGAGACTGTTGTATTCAATCCCGATGCAATTTCTGTGTTTCATCAACACTCTGATAGTCCACAGATTACAGAATGCCATCAGATGTGCATCGGAAACTATTACTGGTCTTCCAGAGAACGATCAAAACGTAGACTGTTTGAGACGTTACTCTCATGGTGGAAAGTGTGCATGATGAATGTTGTATTCAATCCCGATGCAATATCTGTGTTTCATCAACACTCTGATAGTCCACAGATTACAGAATGCCACCAGATGTGCATCGGAGACTACTACTGGTCTTCCAGGGAACGATCAAAGCGTAGACCGTTTGAGACATTACTCCCATGGAGGAAAGTGCGCATGGTGACTGTTGTATTCAATCCCGATGCTATTTCTGTGTTTCATCCACACTCTGATAGTCCACAGATTACAGAATGCAACCAGATGTGCATCGGAAACCACTACTGGTATTACAGGGAACGATCAAAGCGTAGACTGTTTGAGATATCACTCCCGTGGAGGAAAGTGCGCTTTGTGACTGTTGTATTCAATACCGATGCATTTTCTGTGTTACATCAACACTCTGATAATCCACAGATTACAGAATGCCACCAGTTGTTCATCGGAAACCACAACAGGACTTCCAGGGAACGATCAAAGCGTAGACTGTTAGTGACATTACTCCCATGGAGGAAAGTGCGCATGGTGAATGTTGTATTCAATCCCGATGCAATTTCTGTGTTTCATCAACACTCTGATAGTCCACAGATTACAGAATGCCACCAGATGTGCATCGGAGACTACTACTGGTCTTCCAGGGAACGATCAAAGCGTAGACTATTTGAGACATTACTCCCATTTAGGAAAGTGGGCATACTGACTGTTGTTATCAATCCCGATGCAATTTCTGTGTTTCATCAACACTCCGATAGTCCATAGATTACAGAATGCCACCAGATAAGCATCGGAAACTACTACTGGTCTTCCAGGGAACGATCAAAGCGTAGACTGTTTGAGACATTACTCCCATTGAGGAAAGTGCGAATGGTGACTGTTGTAATCAAACCCGATGCAATTTCTGTGTTTCTACAACACTCTGATAATCCACAGATTACAGAATGCCACCAGTTGTGCATCGGAAACCACTACTGGTCTTCCAGGAAACGATCAAAGCGTAGACTGCATGAGACATTACCCCCATGGAGGAAAGTGCGCATGGGGACTGTTGTATTCAATCGCGATATAATTTCTGTGTTTCATCAACACTCTGATAGTACACAGATTACAAAATGCCATTAGACGTGCATCGGAAACTACTACTGGTCTTCCAGGAACGATCAAAGCGTAGAATATTTGAGAATTACTCGCATGGAGGAAAATGCGCATGGTGATTGTTGTATTCAATCCCGATGGAATTTCTGTGTTTCATCAACACTCTGATAGCCCACAGATTACAGAATGCCTCCAGATGTGCATCGGAAACTACTACTGGTCTTCCAAGGAACGCTCAAAGCGAAGACTGTTTGAGATATTACTCCCATGGAGGAAAGTGCGCATGGTGACTTTTGTATTCAATCTAGATGCAATTTCTGTGTTTCATCAACACTCTGATAGCCCACAGATAAGTGAATGCCACCAGATGTGCATGGGGAAACTAGTACTGGTCTTCCAGGTAACGATCAAAGAGTAGACTGTTTGAGACATTACTCCCATGGAGGAAAGTGCGCATGGTGACTGTTGTATTCAATACCGATGCTATTTCTGTGTTTCATACACTCTCTGATAGTCCACAGATTACAGAATGCCACCAGATGTGCATCGGATACTACTACTGGTATTCCAGGGAACGATCAAAGCGTAGACTGTTTGAGATATAACTCCCATGGAGGAAAGTGCGCATGGTGACTGTTGTATTCAATCCCGATGCAATTTCTGTGTTTCATCAACACTCTGATAGTCCACAGATTACAGAATGCCATCAGATGTGCATCGGAAACTATTACTGGTCTTCCAGAGAACGATCAAAACGTAGACTGTTTGAGACATTACTCCCATGGTGGAAAGTGTGCATGGTGACTGTTGTATTGAATCCCGATGCTATTTCTGTGTTTCATCGACGCTCTGATGGTCCACAGATTACAGAATGCCACCAGATGTGCATCGGAGACTACTACTGGTCTTCCAGGGAACGATCAAAGCGTAGACCGTTTGAGACATTACTCCCATGGAGGAAAGTGCGCATGGTGACTGTTGTATTCAATCCCGATGCTATATCTGTGTTTCATCCACACTCTGATAGTCCACAGATTACAGAATGCAACCAGATGTGCATCGGAAACCACTACTGGTATTCCAGGGAACGATCAAAGCGTAGACTGTTTGAGATATCACTCCCGTGGAGGAAAGTGCGCTTTGTGACTGTTGTATTCCATACCGATGCATTTTCTGTGTTACATCAACACTCTGATAATCCACAGATTACAGAATGCAACCAGTTGTTCATCGGAAACCACAACAGGACTTCCAGGGAACGATCAAAGCGTAGACTGTTAGTGACATTACTCCCATGGAGGAAAGTGCGCATGGTGAATGTTGTATTCAATCCCGATGCAATTTCTGTGTTTCATCAACACTCTGATAGTCCACAGATTACAGAATGCCATCAGATGTGCATCGGAAACTACTGCTGGTCTTCCAGAGAACAATCAAAGCGTAGACTGATTGAGACATTACTCCCATGGAGAAAGGTGCGCATGGTGACTGTTGTATTAAATCCCGATGCTATTTCTGTGTTTCATCAACGCTCTGTTTGACAAACAGCTTACAGAATGCCTCCAGATGTGCATCGGAAACTACTACTGGTTTCCAGGGAACGATCAAAGCGTAGACTGTTTGAGAAATTACTCCCATGGAGGAAAGTGCGCATGGTGACTGTTGCATTCAATTCCGATGCAATTTCTGTGTTTCATCAACACTCTGATAGTCCACAGATTACAAAATGATACCAGATGTGCATCGGAACCTACTACTGGTCTTCCAGGGAACGACCAAAGCGTAGACTGTTTGAGACATTACTCCCATTGAGGAAAGTGCGCATGGTGACTGTTGTATTCAATCCCGATGCAATTTCTGTGTTTCATCAACACTCTGATAGTCCACAGATTACAGAATGCCATCAGATGTACATCGGAAACTATTACTGGTCTTCCAGAGAACGATCAAAACGTAGACTGTTTGAGACGTTACTCCCATGGTGAAAAGTGTGCATGGTGACTGTTGTATTGAATCCCGATGCTATTTCTGTGTTTCATCGACGCTCTGATGGTCCACAGATTACAGAATGCCACCAGATGTGCATCGGAGACTACTACTGGTCTTCCAGGGAACGATCAAAGCGTAGACTATTTGAGACATTACTCCCATTTAGGAAAGTGGGCATACTGACTGTTGTTATCAATCCCGATGCAATTTCTGTGTTTCATCAACACTCTGATAGTCCACAGATTACAGAATGCCATCAGATGTGCATCGGAAACTACTACTGGTCTTCCAGAGAACAATCAAAGTGTAGACTGACTGAGACATTACTCCCATGGAGAAAGGTGCGCATGGTGACTGTTGTATTGAATCCCGATGCTATTTCTGTGTTTCATCAACGCTCTGTTAGTCCACAGATTACAGAATGCCACCACATAGGCATCGGAAACTACTACTGGTCTTCCAGCTAACGATCAAAGAGTAGACTGTTTGAGACTTTACTCCCATGGAGGAAAGTGCGCATGGTGACTGTTGTATTCAAACCCGACGGAATTTCTGTGTTTCATCTACACTCTGATAGTCCACAGATTACAGATAGCCTCCAGATGTGCATCGGAAACTACTACTGGTATTCCAGGGAACGATCAAAACGTAGACTGTTTGAGATATAACTCCCATGGAGGAAAGTGCGCATTGTGACTGTTGTATTCAATCCCGATGCATTTTCTGTGCTACATCAACAGTCTGATCGTCCACAGATTACAGAATGCCACCAGTTGTTCTTCGGGAACCACTTCAGGTCTTCCAGGGAACGATCAAAGCGTAGACTTTTAGTGACATTACTCCCATGGAGGAAAGTGCGCATGGTGACTGTTGTATTCAATACCGAAGCAATTCCTGTGTTTCATCAACACTCTGATAGTCCACAGATTATAGAATGCCTCCAGATGTGCATCGGAAACTACTACTGGTCTAACAGGGAACGATCAAAGCGTAGAATGTTTGAGACATTACTCACATAGGGTAAAGTGCGCATGGTGAGTGTTGTATTGAATCCCGATGCTATTTCTGTGTTTCATCAACGCTCTGTTTGACAAACAGCTTACAGAATGCCTCCAGATGTGCATCGGAAACTACTACTGGTTTCCAGGGAACGATCAAAGCGTAGACTGTTTGAGATATCACTCCCGTGGAGGAAAGTGCGCTTTGTGACTGTTGTATTCAATACCGATGCATTTTCTGTGTTACATCAACACTCTGATAATCCACAGATTACAGAATGCAACCAGTTGTTCATCGGAAACCACAACAGGACTTCCAGGGAACGATCAAAGCGTAGACTGTTAGTGACATTACTCCCATGGAGGAAAGTGCGCATGGTGAATGTTGTATTCAATCCCGATGCAATTTCTGTGTTTCATCAACACTCTGATAGTCCACAGATTACAGAATGCCATCAGATGTGCATCGGAAACTACTACTGGTCTTCCAGGGAACGACCAAAGCGTAGACTGTTTGAGACATTACTCCCATTGAGGAAAGTGCGCATGGTGACTGTTGTATTCAATCCCGATGCAATTTCTGTGTTTCATCAACACTCTGATAGTCCACAGATTACAGAATGCCATCAGATGTGCATCGGAAACTATTACTGGTCTTCCAGAGAACGATCAAAACGTAGACTGTTTGAGACGTTACTCCCATGGTGAAAAGTGTGCATGGTGACTGTTGTATTGAATCCCGATGCTATTTCTGTGTTTCAGCGACGCTCTGATGGTCCACAGATTACAGAATGCCACCAGATGTGCATCGGAGACTACTACTGGTCTTCCAGGGAACGATCAAAGCGTAGACTATTTGAGACATTACTCCCATTTAGGAAAGTGGGCATACTGACTGTTGTTATCAATCCCGATGC
Source organism: Schistocerca gregaria (assembly GCF_023897955.1). Classification (NCBI taxonomy): domain Eukaryota; kingdom Metazoa; phylum Arthropoda; class Insecta; order Orthoptera; family Acrididae; genus Schistocerca; species Schistocerca gregaria. The sequence continues at coordinate 16,486,241 of NC_064926.1, read as the reverse complement.
AATTTCTGTGTTTCATCAACACTCTGATAGTCCACAGATTACAGAATGCCATCAGATGTGCATCGGAAACTACTACTGGTCTTCCAGAGAACAATCAAAGCGTAGACTGACTGAGACATTACTCCCATGGAGAAAGGTGCGCATGGTGACTGATGTATTGAATCCCGATGCTATTTCTGTGTTTCATCAACGCTCTGTTAGTCCACAGATTACAGAATGCCACCACATAGGCATCGGAAACTAGTACTGGTCTTCCAGCTAACGATCAAAGAGTAGACTGTTTGAGACTTTACTCCCATGGAGGAAAGTGCGCATGGTGACTGTTGTATTCAAACCCGACGGAATTTCTGTGTTTCATCTACACTCTGATAGTCCACAGATTACAGATAGCCTCCAGATGAGCATCGGAAACTACTACTGGTATTCCAGGGAACGATCAAAACGTAGACTGTTTGAGATATAACTCCCATGGAGGAAAGTGCGCATTGTGACTGTTGTATTCAATCCCGATGCATTTTCTGTGCTACATCAACAGTCTGATCGTCCACAGATTCCAGAATGCCACCAGTTGTTCTTCGGGAACCACTTCAGGTCTTCCAGGGAACGATCAAATCGTAGACTTTTAGTGACATTACTCCCATGGAGGAAAGTGCGCATGGTGACTGTTGTATTCAATACCGAAGCAATTCCTGTGTTTCATCAACACTCTGATAGTCCACAGATTATAGAATGCCTCCAGATGTGCATCGGAAACTACTACTGGTTTCCAGGGAACGATCAAAGCGTAGACTGTTTGAGACATTACTCCCGTGGAGGAAAGTTCGCATGGTTACTGTTGTTATGAAACCCGATGCAGTTTCTGTGTTTAATCAACACTCTGACAGTAAACAGGTTACAGTTTGTCTCCAGATGTGCATCTGAAACTACTACTGGTCTTCCTGGGAACGATAAAAGCGTAGACTGTTTTAGAAATTACTCCCATGGAGGAAAGTGCGCATAGTGACTGTTGCATTCAATTCCGATGCAATTTCTGTGTTTCATCAACACTCTGATAGTCCACAGATTGCAAAATGATACCAGATGTGCATCGGAAACTACTACTGGTCTTCCAGGGAACGACCAAAGCGTAGACTGTTTGAGATATTACTCCCATTGAGGAAAGTGCGCATGGTGACTGCTGTATTCAATCCCGATGCAATTTCTGTGTTTCATCAACACTCTGATAGTCCACAGATTACAGAATGCCATCAGATGTGCATCGGAAACTATTACTGGTCTTCCAGAGAACGATCAAAACGTAGACTGTTTGAGACGTTACTCCCATGGTGAAAAGTGTGCATGGTGACTGTTGTATTGAATCCCGATGCTATTTCTGTGTTTCATCGACGCTCTGATGGTCCACAGATTACAGAATGCCACCAGATGTGCATCGGAGACTACTACTGGTCTACCAGGGAACGATCAAAGCGTAGACTATTTGAGACATTACTCCCATTTAGGAAAGTGGGCATACTGACTGTTGTTATCAATCCCGATGCAATTTCTGTGTTTCATCAACACTCTGATAGTCCATAGATTACAGAATGCCACCAGATAAGCATCGGAAACTACTACTGGTCTTCCAGGGAACGATCAAAGCGTTGACTGTTTGAGACATTACTCCCACTGAGGAAAGTGCGAATGGTGACTGTTGTAATCAAACCCGATGCAATTTCTGTGTTTCAACAACACTCTGATATTCCACAGATTACAGAATGCCACCAGTTGTGCATCGGAAACCACTACTGGTCTTCCAGGAAACGATCAAAGCGTAGACTGCATGAGACATTACTCCCATGGAGGAAAGTGCGCATGGGGACTGTTGTATTCAAACGCGATATAATTTCCGCGTTTCATCAACACTCTGATGGTACACAGATTACAAAATGCCATTAGACGTGCATCGGAAACTACTACTGGTCTTCCAGGGAACGATCAAAGCGTAGAATATTTGAGAATTACTCGCATGGAGGAAAATGCGCATGGTGATTGTTGTATTCAATCCCGATGGAATTTCTGTGTTTCATCAACACTCTGATAGCCCACAGATTACAGAATGCCACCAGATGTGCATCGGATACTACTACTGGTATTCCAGGGAACGATCAAAGCGTAGACTGTTTGAGATATAACTCCCATGGAGGAAAGTGCGCATGGTGACTGTTGTATTCAATCCCGATGCATTTTCTGTGCTACATCAACAGTCTGATCATCCACAGATTACAGAATGCCACCAGTTGTTCATCGGGAACCACTACAGGTCTTCCAGGGAACGATCAAAGCGTAGACTTTTAGTGACATTACTCCCATGGAGGAAAGTGCGCATGGTGATTGTTGTATTCAATCCCGATGCAATTTCTGTGTTTCATCAACACTCTGATAGACCACAGATTACAGAATGCCTCCAGATGTGCTTCGGAAACTACTACTGGTCTTCCTGGGAACGATGAAAGCGTAGACTGTTTGAAACATTACTCCCATTGTGGAAAGTGCGCATGGTGACTGTTGTATTCAATCCCGAAGCAATTTCAGTGTTTCATCAACACTGAGATAGTCCACAGATTACAGAATGCCTCCAGATGTGCATCGGAAACTACTACTGGTCTTCCAGGGAACGATCAAAGCGTAGACTGTTTGAGACATTACTCCCGTGGAGGAAAGCTTGCATGGTTACTGTTGTTATGAAACCCGATGCAGTTTCTGTGTTTAATCAACACTCTGACAGTCCACAGATTACAGTTTGTCTCCAGATGTTCATATGAAACTACTACTGGTCTTCCTGGGAACGATCAAAGCGTAGACTGTATCAGACATTACTCCCATGGAGGAATGTGCGGATTGAGACTGTTGTATTCACTCCCGATGCAATTTCTGTGTTTCATCCCCACTTTGATGCTCCACAGATTATTGGATGCCTCCAGATGTGCATCGGAAACTACTACTGGTATTCCAGCGAACGATCAAAGCGTAGACTGTTTCTGATATTACTCCCATGGAGAAAATTGCGGATGGTGACTGTTGTATTCAATCCCGATGCAATTTCTGTGTTTCATCAACAATCTGATAGTCCATACATTACAGAATGCCTCAGATGTGCATTGGAAACTACTACTGGTCTTCCAGGGAACGATCAAAGCGTAGACTGTTTGAGACATTACTCCCATGGAGGAAAGTGCGCATGGTGACTGTTGCATTCAATTCCGATGCAATTTCTGTGTTTCATCAACACTCTGATAGTCCACAGATTACAAAATGCCACCAGATGTGCATCGGAAACTACTACTGGTCTTCCAGGGAACGACCAAAGCGTAGACTGTTTGAGACATTACTCCCATTGAGGAAAGTGCGCATGGTGACTGTTGTATTCAATCCCAATGTAATTTCTGTGTTTCATCAACACTCTGATAGTCCACAGATTACAGAATGCCATCAGATGTGCATCGGAAACTATTACTGGTCTTCCAGAGAACGATCAAAACGTAGACTGTTTGAGACGTTACTCCCATGGTGGAAAGTGTGCATGGTGACTGTTGTATTGAATCCCGATGCTATTTCTGTGTTTCATCGACGCTCTGATGGTCCACAGATTACAGAATGCCACCAGATGTGCATCGGAGACTACTACTGGTCTTCCAGGGAACGATCAAAGCGTAAACTGTTTGAGACATTACTCCCATTTAGGAAAGTTTGCATACTGACTGTTGTTATCAATCCCGATGCAATTTCTGTGTTTCATCAACACTCTGATAGTCCATAGATTTCAGAATGCCACCAGATGGGCATTGGAAACTACTACTGGTCTTCCAGGGAACGATCAAAGCGTAGACTGTTTGAGACATTACTCCCATTGAAGAAAGTGCGAATGGTGACTGTTGTAATCAAACACGATGCAATTTCTGTGTTTCAACAACACTCTGATAATCCACAGATTACAGAATGCCACCAGTTGTGCCTCGGAAACCACTACTGGTCTTCCAGGAATCGATCAAAGCGTAGACTGCATGAGACATTACTCCCATGGAGGAAAGTGCGCATGGGGACTGTTGTATTCAATCGCGATATATTTTCTGTGTTTCATCAACACTGTGATAGTACACAGATTACAAAATGCCATTAGACGTCCATCGGAAACTACTACTGGTCTTCCAGGGAACGATCAAAGCGTAGAATATTTGAGAATTACTCGCATTGAGGAAAATGCGCATGGTGATTGTTGTATTCAATCCCGATGGAATTTCTGTGTTTCATCAACACTCTGATAGCCCACAGATTACAGAATGCCTCCAGATGTGCATCGGAAACTACTACTGGTCTTCCAAGGAACGATCAAAGCGAAGACTGTTTGAGATATTACTCCCATGGAGGAAAGTGCGGATGGTTACTTTTGTATTCAATCTAGATGCTATTTCTGTGTTTCATCAACACTCTGATATTCCACAGATTACAGATTGTCCCCGGATGTGCATCGGAAACTACTACTGGTCTTATTGGGAACGATCAAAGCGTAGACTGTATCACACATTACTCCCATGGAGGAAAGTGCGCATGGTGATTGTTGTATTCAATCACGATGCAATTTCTGTGTTTCATCAACACTCTGATAGTCCACAGATTACAGAATGCCACCAGATTTGCATCGGAAACTACTACTGGTCCTCCAGGGAACGATCAAAGCGTAGACTGTATGAGACATTACTCCCATGGAGGAAAGTGCACATGGTGATTGTTGTATTCAATCCCGATGCCATTTCTGTGTTTCACCAACACTCTGAGAGTCCACAGATTACAGAATGCCACCAGATGTACATCGGAAATTACTACTGGTCCTCCAGGGAACGATCAAAACGTAGACTGTTTGAGACATTTCTCCCATGGAGGAAAGTGCGAATATTGACTGTTGTATTCAATCCCGATGCAATTTCTGTGTTTCATCAACACTTTGTTAGTCCACAGATTACAGAATGCCACGAGATGAGCATTGGAGACTACTACTGGTCTTCCAGGGAACGATCAAAGCGTAGGCTCTTTGAGACATTACTTCCATGGAGGAAAGTGCGCATGGTGACTGTTGTATTCAATCGCGATGCTATTTCTGTGTTTCATCAACACTCTGATAGTCTGCAGATTACAGAATGCCACCAGATGTGCATCGCAAACTACTACTGGTCTTCCAGGGAACGATCAAAGCGTAGACTGTTTGAGACATTACTCCCATGGAGGAAAGTGCGAATATTGACTGTTGTATTCAATCCCGATGCAACTTCTGTGTTTCATCAACACTCTCACAGTCCACAGATTACAGAGTGCTACCCGATGTGCATCGGAAACAACTACTGGTCTTCCAGGGAACGATCAAAGCGTAGACTGTTTCAGACGTTACTCCCATGGAGAAATGTGCGGATGGTGACTGTTGTATTGCATCCCGATGCAATTCCTATGTTTCATCAACACTCTGATAGTCCTCAGATTACATGATTGCCTGCAGATGTGCATCGGAAACTACTACTGGTCTTTCTGGGAACGATCAAAGCGTAGACTGTTTGCGACATTACTCCCATGGAGGAAAGTGTGGATGGTGACTGTTTTATTCAATCACGATGCAATTTCTATGTTTCAACAAAACTCTGATAGTCCACAGATTACAGAATGCCTCCAGATGTGCATCGGAAATTACTACTTGTCTTCCAGGGAACGATCAGAGCGTAGACTGTTTGAGACATTACTCCCACGGAGGAATGTGCGAATATTGACTGTTGTATTCAATCCCGATGCAATTTCAGTGTTTCATCAACACCCTGTTAGTCCACAGATTACAGAAAGACACCAGATGTGCATCGGAAACTACTACTGGTATTCCAGGGAACGATCAAAGCATAGACTGCTTGAGATATCACTCCCGTTGAGGAAAGTGTGCATGGTGACTGTTGTATTCAATCCCGATGCATTTTCTGTGTTTCATCAACACCCTGATAAACCACAGATTACAGAATGAGACCAGTTGTGCATCGGAAACCGCTACTGGTCTTTCAGGGAACGATCAAAGCGTAGACTGTTTGAGACATTACTCATATGGAGGAAAGTGCGGATGGTGACTGTTGTATTCAATCCCAATGCTATTTCTGTCCTTCATCAACACTCTGATAGTCCACAGATTACAGAATGAGACCAGAGGTGCATCGGAAACTACTACTGGTATTCCAGGGAACGATCAAAGCGTAGACTGCTTGAGATATCACTCCCGTTGAGGAAAGGGCGCATGGTGACTGTCGTATTCAATCCCGATGCATTTCCTGTGTTTCATCAACACCCTGACAGTCCACAGATTACAGAATGAGACCAGTTGTGCATCGGAAATCACTACTGGTCTTCCAGGGAACGATCAAAGCGTAGACTGTTTGAGACATTACTCATATGGAGGAAAGTGCGGATGGTGACTGTTGTATTCAATCCCAATGCTATTTCTGTCCTTCATCAACACTCTGATAGTCCACAGATTACAGAATGAGACCAGAGGTGCATCGGAAACTACTACTGGTATTCCAGGGAACCATCAAAGCGTAGACTGTTTGAGACATTACTCCCGTGGAGGAAAGTGCGCATGGTGACTGTTGTATTCACTCCCAATGCAATTTCTGTGTTTCATCAACATTCTGATAGCCCACAGAGAAGTGAATGCCACCAGATGTGCATGGGGAAACTAGTACTGGTCTTCCAGGTAACGATCAAAGCGTGGACTGTTTCAGACATTACTCCCATGGAGGAAAGTGCGCATGGTGACTTTTGTATTCAATATAGATGCAATTTCTGTGTTTCATCAACACTCTGATAGCCCACAGATAAGGGAATGCCACCAGATGTGCATGGGGAAACTAGTACTGGTCTTCCAGGTAACGATCAAAGAGTAGACTGTTTGAGACATTACTCCCATGGAGGAAAGTGCGCATGGTGACTGTTGTATTCAATCCCGATGCTATTTCTGTGTTTCATACACTCTCTGATAGTCCACAGATTACAGAATGCCACCAGATGTGCATCGGATACTACTACTGGTATTCTAGGGAACGATCAAAGCGTAGACTGTTTGAGATATAACTCCCATGGAGGAAAGTGCGCATGGTGACTGTTGTATTCAATCCCGATGCATTTTCTGTGCTACATCAACAGTCTGATCATCCACAGATTACAGAATGCCACCAGTTGTTCATCGGGAACCACTACAGGTCTTCCAGGGAACGATCAAAGCGTAGACTTTTAGTGACATTACTCCCATGGAGGAAAGTGCGCATGGTGATTGTTGTATTCAATCCCGATGCAATTTCTGTGTTTCATCAACACTCTGATAGACCACAGATTACAGAATGCCTCCAGATGTGCTTCGGAAACTACTACTGGTCTTCCTGGGAACGATGAAAGCGTAGACTGTTTGAGACATTACTCCCATTGTGGAAAGTTCGCATGGTGACTGTTGTATTCAATCCCGAAGCAATTTCAGTGTTTCATCAACACTGAGATAGTCCACAGATTACAGAATGCCTCCAGATGTGCATCGGAAACTACTACTGGTCTTCCAGGGAACGATCAAAGCGTAGACTGTATCAGACATTACTCCCATGGAGGAATGTGCGGATTGAGACTGTTGTATTCACTCCCGATGCAATTTCTGTGTTTCATCCCCACTTTGATGCTCCACAGATTATTGGATGCCACCAGATGTGCATCGGAAACTACTACTGGTATTCCAGCGAACGATCAAAGCGTAGACTGTTTCTGATATTACTCCCATGGAGAAAATTGCGGATGGTGACTGTTGTATTCAATCCCGATGCAATTTCTGTGTTTCATCAACAATCTGATAGTCCATACATTACAGAATGCCTCAGATGTGCATTGGAAACTACTACTGGTCTTCCAGGGAACGATCAAAGCGTAGACTGTTTGAGACATTACTCCCATGGAGGAAAGTGCGCATGGTGACTGTTGTATTCAATCCCAATGTAATTTCTGTGTTTCATCAACACTCTGATAGTCCACAGATTACAGAATGCCATCAGATGTGCATCGGAAACTATTACTGGTCTTCCAGAGAACGATCAAAACGTAGACTATTTGAGACGTTACTCCCATGGTGGAAAGTGTGCATGTTGACTGTTGTATTGAATCCCGATGCTATTTCTGTGTTTCATCGACGCTCTGATGGTCCACAGATTACAGAATGCCACCAGATGTGCATCGGAGACTAGTACTGGTCTTCCAGGGAACGATCAAAGCGTAAACTGTTTGAGACATTACTCCCATTTAGGAAAGTTTGCAAACTGACTGTTGTTATCAATCCCGATGCAATTTCTGTGTTTCATCAACACTCTGATAGTCCATAGATTTCAGAATGCCACCAGATGGGCATTGGAAACTACTACTGGTCTTCCAGGGAGCGATCAAAGCGTAGACTGTTTGAGACATTACTCCCATTGAGGAAAGTGCGAATGGTGACTGTTGTAATCAAACACGATGCAATTTCTGTGTTTCAACAACACTCTGATAATCCACAGATTACAGAATGCCACCAGTTGTGCCTCGGAAACCACTACTGGTCTTCCAGGAATCGATCAAAGCGTCGACTGCATGAGACATTACTCCCATGGAGGAAAGTGCGCATGGGGACTGTTGTATTCAATCGCGATATATATTCTGTGTTTCATCAACACTGTGATAGTACACAGATTACAAAATGCCATTAGACGTCCATCGGAAACTACTACTGGTCTTCCAGGGAAGGATCAAAGCGTAGAATATTTGAGAATTACTCGCATTGAGGAAAATGCCCATGGAGATTGTTGTATTCAATCCCGATGGAATTTCTGTGTTTCATCAACACTCTGATAGCCCACAGATTACAGAATGCCTCCAGATGTGCATCGGAAACTACTACTGGTCTTCCAAGGAACGATCAAAGCGAAGACTGTTTGAGATATTACTCCCATGGAGGAAAGTGCGGATGGTGACTTTTGTATTCAATCTAGATGCTATTTCTGTGTTTCATCAACACTCTGATATTCCACAGATTACAGATTGTCCCCGGATGTGCATCGGAAACTACTACTGGTCTTATTGGGAACGATCAAAGCGTTGACTGTATCACACATTACTCCCATGGAGGAAAGTGCGCATGGTGATTGTTGTATTCAATCCCGATGCAATTTCTGTGTTTCATCAACACTCTGATAGTCCACAGATTACAGAATGCCACCAGATTTGCATCGGAAACTACTACTGGTCCTCCAGGGAACGATCAAAGCGTAGACTGTATGAGACATTACTCCCATGGAGGAAAGTGCGCATGGTGATTGTTGTATTCAATCCCGATGCCATTTCTGTGTTTCACCAACACTCTGATAGTCCACAGATTACAGAATGCCACCAGATGTACATCGGAAATTACTACTGGTCCTCCAGGGAACGATCAAAACGTAGACTGTTTGAGACATTTCTCCCATGGAGGAAAGTGCGAATATTGACTGTTGTATTCAATCCCGATGCAATTTCTGTGTTTCATCAACACTCTGTTAGTCCACAGATTACAGAATGCCACGAGATGAGCATTGGAGACTACTACTGGTCTTCCAGGGAACGATCAAAGCGTAGGCTCTTTGAGACATTACTTCCATGGAGGAAAGTGCGCATGGTGACTGTTGTATTCAATCGCGATGCTATTTCTGTGTTTCATCAACACTCTGATAGTCTGCAGATTACAGAATGCCACCAGATGTGCATCGCAAACTACTACTGGTCTTCCAGGGAACGATCAAAGCGTAGACTGTTTGAGACATTACTCCCATGGAGGAAAGTGCGAATATTGACTGTTGTATTCAATCCCGATGCAACTTCTGTGTTTCATCAACACTCTCACAGTCCACAGATTACAGAGTGCTACCCGATGTGCATCGGAAACAACTACTGGTCTTCCAGGGAACGATCAAAGCGTAGACTGTTTCAGACATTACTCATATGGAGGAAAGTGCGGATGGTGACTGTTGTATTCAATCCCAATGCTATTTCTGTCCTTCATCAACACTCTGATAGTCCACAGATTACAGAATGAGACCAGAGGTGCATCGGAAACTACTACTGGTATTCCAGGGAACGATCAAAGCATAGACTGCTTGAGATATCACTCCCGTTGAGGAAAGTGTGCATGGTGACTGTTGTATTCAATCCCGATGCATTTTCTGTGTTTCATCAACACCCTGATAAACCACAGATTACAGAATGAGACCAGTTGTGCATCGGAAACCGCTACTGGTCTTTCAGGGAACGATCAAAGCGTAGACTGTTTGAGACATTACTCATATGGAGGAAAGTGCGGATGGTGACTGTTGTATTCAATCCCAATGCTATTTCTGTCCTTCATCAACACTCTGATAGTCCACAGATTACAGAATGAGACCAGAGGTGCATCGGAAACTACTACTGGTATTCCAGGGAACGATCAAAGCGTAGACTGCTTGAGATATCACTCCCGTTGAGGAAAGGGCGCATGGTGACTGTTGTATTCAATCCCGATGCATTTTCTGTGTTTCATCAACACCTTGATAGTCCACAGATTACAGAATGAGACCAGTTGTGCATCGGAAATCACTACTGGTCTTCCAGGGAACGATCAAAGCGTAGACTGTTTGAGACATTACTCATATGGAGGAAAGTGCGGATGGTGACTGTTGTATTCAATCCCAATGCTATTTCTGTCCTTCATCAACACTCTGATAGTCCACAGATTACAGAATGAGACCAGAGGTGCATCGGAAACTACTACTGGTATTCCAGGGAACCATCAAAGCGTAGACTGTTTGAGACATTACTCCCGTGGAGGAAAGTGCGCATGGTGACTGTTGTATTGCATCCCGATGCAATTCCTATGTTTCATCAACACTCTGATAGTCCTCAGATTACATGATTGCCTGCAGATGTGCATCGGAAACTACTACTGGTCTTTCTGGGAACGATCAAAGCGTAGACTGTTTGCGGCATTACTCCCATGGAGGAAAGTGTGGATGGTGACTGTTTTATTCAATCACGATGCAATTTCTATGTTTCAACAACACTCTGATAGTCCACAGATTACAGAATGCCTCCAGATGTGCATCGGAAATTACTACTTGTCTTCCAGGGAACGATCAGAGCGTAGACTGTTTGAGACATTACTCCCACGGAGGAATGTGCGAATATTGACTGTTGTATTCAATCCCGATGCAATTTCAGTGTTTCATCAACACCCTGTTAGTCCACAGATTACAGAAAGACACCAGATGTGCATCGGAAACTACTACTGGTATTCCAGGGAACGATCAAAGCATAGACTGCTTGAGATATCACTCCCGTTGAGGAAAGTGTGCATGGTGACTGTTGTATTCAATCCCGATGCATTTTCTGTGTTTCATCAACACCCTGATAAACCACAGATTACAGAATGAGACCAGTTGTGCATCGGAAACCGCTACTGGTCTTTCAGGGAACGATCAAAGCGTAGACTGTTTGAGACATTACTCATATGGAGGAAAGTGCGGATGGTGACTGTTGTATTCAATCCCAATGCTATTTCTGTCCTTCATCAACACTCTGATAGTCCACAGATTACAGAATGAGACCAGAGGTGCATCGGAAACTACTACTGGTATTCCAGGGAACGATCAAAGCGTAGACTGCTTGAGATATCACTCCCGTTGAGGAAAGGGCGCATGGTGACTGTTGTATTCAATCCCGATGCATTTTCTGTGTTTCATCAACACCCTGATAGTCCACAGATTACAGAATGAGACCAGTTGTGCATCGGAAATCACTACTGGTCTTCCAGGGAACGATCAAAGCGTAGACTGTTTGAGACATTACTCATATGGAGGAAAGTGCGGATGGTGACTGTTGTATTCAATCCCAATGCTATTTCTGTCCTTCATCAACACTCTGATAGTCCACAGATTACAGAATGAGACCAGAGGTGCATCGGAAACTACTACTGGTATTCCAGGGAACCATCAAAGCGTAGACTGTTTGAGACATTACTCCCGTGGAGGAAAGTGCGCATGGTGACTGTTGTATTCACTCCCAATGCAATTTCTGTGTTTCATCAACATTCTGATAGCCCACAGAGAAGTGAATGCCACCAGATGTGCATGGGGAAACTAGTACTGGTCTTCCAGGTAACGATCAAAGCGTGGACTGTTTCAGACATTACTCCCATGGAGGAAAGTGCACATGGTGACTGTAGTATTCAATCCCGATGCAATTTCTGTGTTTCATCAACATTCTGATAGTCCACAGATTACAGAATGCCTCCAGATGTGCATCGGATACTACTTCTGGTCTTCCAGGGACCGATCAAAGCGTAGACTGAAACATTACTCCCATGGAGGAAAGTGCTCATGGTGACTGTTGTATTCAATCCCGATGCAATTTCTGTGTTTCATCAACACTCTGATAGTCCACAGATTACAGAATGCCACCAGTTGTGCATCGGAAACCACTACTGGTCTTCCAGGGAACGATCAAAGCGTAGACTGTTTGAAACATTACTCCCATGGAGGAAAGTGCTCATGGTGACGGTTGTATTCAATCCCGATTAATTTTCTGTGTTTCAGCAACACTCTGATTGTCCACAGATTACAGATTGCCACCAGTTGTGCATCGGAAACCACTACTGGTCTTCCAGGAAACGATCAAAGCGTAGACTGTTTGAGACGTTACTCCCATGGGGGAATATGCGCATGGTGACTGTTGTATACAATCCCGATGCAATTTCTGTGTTTCATCAACACTCTGATATTCCAAAGAATACAGAATGCCATCAGATGTGCATCGAAAACTACTACTGGTCTTCCAGAGAACGATCAACTCGTAGACTGTCTGAGACATTACTCCCATGGAGGAAACTGCGCATGGTGAGTGTTGTATTCAATCTCGATGCTATTTCTGAGTTTCGACAACACTCTGATAGTCCACAGATTACAGAATGCCATCAGATGTGCATCGGAAACTACTACTGGTATTCCAGAGAACGATCAAATCGTAGACTGTTTGAGATATCGCTCCCGTGGACTAAAGTGCGCATGGTGACTGTTGTATTCAATCCCGAATAATTTTCTGTGTTTCAACAAAACTCTGATAGTCCACAGATTAGAGAATGCCACCAGTTGTGCATCGGAAAGCACTATGTGTCTTCCAGGAAACGATCAAAGCGTAGACTGTTTGAGACATTACTCCCATATAGGAAAGTGCGGATGGTTACTGTTTTATTCAAACTCGATACAATTTCTGTGTTTCATCAACACCTTGAAGGTCCACAGATTACTGAATGCCCCCAGATGTGCATCGGAAACTGCTACTGGTCTTCCAGAGAACGATCAAAGCGTAGACTGTTTGAGAATTACTCCCATGGAGGAAACTGCTCATGGTGACTCTTGTATTCAATCCCGATGCAATTTCTGTGTTTCATCAACACTCTGATAGTCCACAGATTACAGAATGCCTCCAGATGTGCATCGGAAATTACTACTGGTCTTCCAGGGAACGATCAGAGCGTAGACTGTTTGAGACATTACTCCCCTGGAGGAAAGTGCGAATATTGACTGTTGTATTCAATCCCGATGCAATTTCTGTGTTTCATCAACACCCGGATAGTCCACAGATTACAGAATGAGACCAGTTGTGCATCGGAAACCACTACTAATCTTCCAGGGAACGATCAAAGCGTAGACTGTATGAGACATTACTCCCATGGAGGAAAGTGCGCATGGTGATTGTTGTATTCAATCCCGATGCCATTTCTGTGTTTCACCAACACTCTGATAGTCCACAGATTACAGAATGCCACCAGATGTACATCGGAAATTACTACTGGTCCTCCAGGGAACGATCAAAACGTAGACTGTTTGAGACATTTCTCCCATGGAGGAAAGTGCGAATATTGACTGTTGTATTCAATCCCGATGCAATTTCTGTGTTTCATCAACACTCTGTTAGTCCACAGATTACAGAATGCCACGAGATGAGCATTGGAGACTACTACTGGTCTTCCAGGGAACGATCAAAGCGTAGGCTCTTTGAGACATTACTTCCATGGAGGAAAGTGCGCATGGTGACTGTTGTATTCAATCGCGATGCTATTTCTGTGTTTCATCAACACTCTGATAGTCTGCAGATTACAGAATGCCACCAGATGTGCATCGCAAACTACTACTGGTCTTCCAGGGAACGATCAAAGCGTAGACTGTTTGAGACATTACTCCCATGGAGGAAAGTGCGAATATTGACTGTTGTATTCAATCCCGATGCAACTTCTGTGTTTCATCAACACTCTCACAGTCCACAGATTACAGAGTGCTACCCGATGTGCATCGGAAACAACTACTGGTCTTCCAGGGAACGATCAAAGCGTAGACTGTTTCAGACGTTACTCCCATGGAGAAATGTGCGGATGGTGACTGTTGTATTGCATCCCGATGCAATTCCTATGTTTCATCAACACTCTGATAGTCCTCAGATTACATGATTGCCTGCAGATGTGCATCGGAAACTACTACTGGTCTTTCTGGGAACGATCAAAGCGTAGACTGTTTGCGGCATTACTCCCATGGAGGAAAGTGTGGATGGTGACTGTTTTATTCAATCACGATGCAATTTCTATGTTTCAACAACACTCTGATAGTCCACAGATTACAGAATGCCTCCAGATGTGCATCGGAAATTACTACTTGTCTTCCAGGGAACGATCAGAGCGTAGACTGTTTGAGACATTACTCCCACGGAGGAATGTGCGAATATTGACTGTTGTATTCAATCCCGATGCAATTTCAGTGTTTCATCAACACCCTGTTAGTCCACAGATTACAGAAAGACACCAGATGTGCATCGGAAACTACTACTGGTATTCCAGGGAACGATCAAAGCATAGACTGCTTGAGATATCACTCCCGTTGAGGAAAGTGTGCATGGTGACTGTTGTATTCAATCCCGATGCATTTTCTGTGTTTCATCAACACCCTGATAAACCACAGATTACAGAATGAGACCAGTTGTGCATCGGAAACCGCTACTGGTCTTTCAGGGAACGATCAAAGCGTAGACTGTTTGAGACATTACTCATATGGAGGAAAGTGCGGATGGTGACTGTTGTATTCAATCCCAATGCTATTTCTGTCCTTCATCAACACTCTGATAGTCCACAGATTACAGAATGAGACCAGAGGTGCATCGGAAACTACTACTGGTTTTCCAGGGAACGATCAAAGCGTAGACTGCTTGAGATATCACTCCCGTTGAGGAAAGGGCGCATGGTGACTGTTGTATTCAATCCCGATGCATTTTCTGTGTTTCATCAACACCCTGATAGTCCACAGATTACAGAATGAGACCAGTTGTGCATCGGAAATCACTACTGGTCTTCCAGGGAACGATCAAAGCGTAGACTGTTTGAGACATTACTCCCGTGGAGGAAAGTGCGCATGGTGACTGTTGTATTCACTCCCAATGCAATTTCTGTGTTTCATCAACATTCTGATAGCCCACAGAGAAGTGAATGCCACCAGATGTGCATGGGGAAACTAGTACTGGTCTTCCAGGTAACGATCAAAGCGTGGACTGTTTCAGACATTACTCCCATGGAGGAAAGTGCACATGGTGACTGTAGTATTCAATCCCGATGCAATTTCTGTGTTTCATCAACATTCTGATAGTCCACAGATTACAGAATGCCTCCAGATGTGCATCGGATACTACTTCTGGTCTTCCAGGGACCGATCAAAGCGTAGACTGAAACATTACTCCCATGGAGGAAAGTGCTCATGGTGACTGTTGTATTCAATCCCGATGCAATTTCTGTGTTTCATCAACACTCTGATAGTCCACAGATTACAGAATGCCACCAGTTGTGCATCGGAAACCACTACTGGTCTTCCAGGGAACGATCAAAGCGTAGACTGTTTGAAACATTACTCCCATGGAGGAAAGTGCTCATGGTGACGGTTGTATTCAATCCCGATTAATTTTCTGTGTTTCAGCAACACTCTGATTGTCCACAGATTACAGAATGCCACCAGTTGTGCATCGGAAACCACTACTGGTCTTCCAGGAAACGATCAAAGCGTAGACTGTTTGAGACGTTACTCCCATGGGGGAATATGCGCATGGTGACTGTTGTATACAATCCCGATGCAATTTCTGTGTTTCATCAACACTCAGATATTCCAAAGAATACAGAATGCCATCAGATGTGCATCGAAAACTACTACTGGTCTTCCAGAGAACGATCAACTCGTAGACTGTCTGAGACATTAATCCCATGGAGGAAACTGCGCATGGTGAGTGTTGTATTCAATCTCGATGCTATTTCTGAGTTTCGACAACACTCTGATAGTCCACAGATTACAGAATGCCATCAGATGTGCATCGGAAACTACTACTGGTATTCCAGAGAACGATCAAATCGTAGACTGTTTGAGATATCGCTCCCGTGGACTAAAGTGCGCATGGTGACTGTTGTATTCAATCCCGAATAATTTTCTGTGTTTCAACAACACTCTGATAGTCCACAGATTAGAGAATGCCACCAGTTGTGCATCGGAAAGCACTATGTGTCTTCCAGGAAACGATCAAAGCGTAGACTGTTTGAGACATTACTCCCATATAGGAAAGTGCGGATGGTTACTGTTTTATTCAAACTCGATGCAATTTCTGTGTTTCATCAACACCTTGAAGGTCCACAGATTACTGAATGCCCCCAGATGTGCATCGGAAACTGCTACTGGTCTTCCAGAGAACGATCAAAGCGTAGACTGTTTGAGAATTACTCCCATGGAGGAAACTGCTCATGGTGACTCTTGTATTCAATCCCGATGCAATTTCTGTGTTTCATCAACACTCTGATAGTCCACAGATTACAGAATGCCTCCAGATGTGCATCGGAAATTACTACTGGTCTTCCAGGGAACGATCAGAGCGTAGACTGTTTGAGACATTACTCCCCTGGAGGAAAGTGCGAATATTGACTGTTGTATTCAATCCCGATGCAATTTCTGTGTTTCATCAACACCCGGATAGTCCACAGATTACAGAATGAGACCAGTTGTGCATCGGAAACCACTACTAATCTTCCAGGGAACGATCAAAGCGTAGACTGTTTGAGACATTACTCATATGGAGGAAAGTGCGGATGGTGACTGTTTTATTCAATCCCGTTGCTATTTCTGTCTTTCATCTACACTCTGATAGTCCACAGATTACAGAATGACACCAGATGTGCATAGGAAACTACTACTGGTATTCCAGGGAACGATCAAAGCGTAGACTGTTTGAGACATTACTCCCGTGGAGGAAAGTGCGCATGGTGACTATTGTATGCACTCCCGATGCATTTTGTGTTTTTCATCAACACTCTGATAGTCCACAGATTACAGAATGCCTCCAGATGTACATCGGAAACTACTACTGGTCTTGCAGGGAACGATAAATGCGTAGACTGTTTGAGACATTACTCCCATGGAGGAAAGTGCGAATATTGACTGTTATATTCAATCCCGATGCAATTTCTGTGTTTCATCAACACTCTGATAGCCCACAGATAAGTGAATGCCACCAGATGTGCATGGGGAACCTAGTACTTGTATTCCAGGGAACGATCGAAGCGTAGACTGTATGAGACATTACTCCCATGGAGGAAAGTGCGCATGGTGACTGTTGTATTCAATCCCGATGCTACTTCTGTGTTTCACCAACACTCTGATAGTCCACAGATTACAGAATGCCTCCAGATGTGCATCGGAAATTACTACTGGTCTTCCAGGGAACCATCAAAATGTAGACTGTTTGAGACATTACTCCCATTGAGGAAAGTGCGAATATTGACTGTTGTATTCAATCCCGATGCAATTTAAGTGTATCATCAACACACTGTTAGTCCACAGATTACAGAATGACACCAGATGTGCATCGGAAACTACTACTGGTATTCCAGGGAACGATCAAAGCGTAGACTGCTTGAGATATCACTCCCATATAGGAAAGTGCGGATGGTTACTGTTTTATTCAAACTCGATGCAATTTCTGTGTTTCATCAACACTTTGAAGGTCCACAGATTACTGAATGCTCCCAGATGTGCATCGGAAACTGCTACTGGTCTTCCAGGGAACGATCAAAGCGTAGACTGTTTGAGAATTACTCCCATGGAGGAAACTGATCATGGTGACTGTTGTATTCAATCCCTATGCAATTTCTGTGTTTCATCAACTCTCTGATAGTACACAGATTACAGAATGCCTCCAGATGTGCATCGGAAATTACTACTGGTCTTCCAGGGAACGATCAGAGCGTAGACTGTTTGAGACATTACTCCCCTGGAGGAAAGTGCGAATATTGACTGTTGTATTCAATCCCGATGCAATTTCAGTGTTTCATCAACACCCTGTTAGTCCACAGATTACAGAATGACACCAGATGTGCATCGGAAACTACTACTGGTATTCCAGGGAACCATCAAATCGTAGACTGTTTCAGACATTACTTCCGTGGAGGTAAGTGCGCATGGTGACTGTTGTATTCACTTTCGATGCATTTTCTGTTTTTCATCAACACTCTGATAGTCCACAGATTACTGAATGCCTCCAGATGTACATCGGAAACCACAACAGGTCTTCCAGGGAACGATCAAAGCGTAGACTGTTAGTGACATTACTCCCATTGAGGAAAGTGCGGATGGTGAATGTTGTATTCAATCCCGATGCAATTTCTGTGTTTCATCAACACTCTGATAGTCCACAGATTACAGAATGCCACCAGTTGTGCATCGGAAACCACTACTGGTCTTCCAGGGAACGATCAAAGCGTAGACTGTTTGAAACATTACTCCCATGGAGGAAAGTGCTAATGGTGACGGTTGTATTCAATCCCGATTGATTTTCTGTGTTTCAACAACACTCTGATTGTCCACAGATTACAGAATGCCACCAGTTGTACATCGGAAACCACTACTGGTCTTCCAGGAAGCGATCAAAGCGTAGACTGTATGAGACATTACTCCCATGGAGGAATGTGCGCATGGTGACAGTTGTATACAATCCCGATGCAATTTCTGTGTTTCATCATCACTCTGATAGTCCACAGATTACAATATGAAACCAGATGTGCATCGGAAACTACTACTCGTCTTTCAGGGAACGATCAAATCTTAGACTGTTTGAGACATTACTCCCATGGAGGAAAGTGCGCATGGTGACTGTTGTATTCAATCCCGATGGAAGTTCTGTGTTTCAACAACACTCTGATAGTCCACAGAATACAGAATGCCATCAGATGTGAATCGAAAACTACTACTGGTCTTCCAGAGAACGATCAAATCGTAGACTGTCTGAGACATTACTCCCATGGAGGAAACTGCGCATGGTGACTGTTGTATTCAATCTCGATGCTATTTCTGAGTTTCATCAACATTCTGATAGTCCACAGATTACAGAATTCCTCCAGATGTACATCGGAAACTACTACTGGTCTTGCAGGGAACGATAAAAGCGTAGACTGTTTGAGACATTACTCCCATGGAGGAAAGTGCGAATCTTGACTGTTATATTCAATCCCGATGCAATTTCTGTGTTTCATCAACACTCTGATAGCCCACAGATAAGTGAATGCACCAGATGTGCATGGGGAAACTAGTACTGGTCTTCCAGGTAACGATCAAAGCGTGGACTGTTTCAGACATTACTCCCATGGAGGAAAGTGCGCATGGTGAATGTTGTATTCAATCCCGATGCAATTTCTGTGTTTCATCAACACCCGGATAGTCCACAGATTACAGAATGAGACCAGTTGTGCATCGGAAACCACTACTAATCTTCCAGGGAACGATCAAAGCGTAGACTGTTTGAGACATTACTCATATGGAGGAAAGTGCGGATGGTGACTGTTGTATTCAATCCCGTTGCTATTTCTGTCTTTCAGCTACACTCTGATAGTCCACAGATTACAGAATGACACCAGATGTGCATCGGAAACTACTACTGGTATTCCAGGGAACGATCAAAGCGTAGACTGTTTGAGACATTACTCCCGTGGAGGAAAGTGCGCATGGTGACTATTGTATGCACTCCCGATGCATTTTCTGTTTTTCATCAACACTCTGATAGTCCACAGATTACAGAATGCCTCCAGATGTACATCGGAAACTACTACTGGTCTTGCAGGGAACGATAAAAGCGTAGACTGTTTGAGACATTACTCCCATTGAGGAAAGTGCGAATATTGACTGTTGTATTCAATCCCGATGCAATTTAAGTGTTTCATCAACACACTGTTAGTCCACAGAGTACAGAATGACACCAGATGTGCATCGGAAACTACTACTGGTATTCCAGGGAACAATCAAAGCGTAGACTGCTTGAGATAACACTCCCATGTAGGAAAGTGCGGATGGTTACTGTTTTATTCAAACTCGATGCAATTTCTGTGTTTCATCAACACTTTGAAGGTCCACAGATTACTGAATGCTCCCAGATGTGCATCGGAAACTGCTACTGGTCTTCCAGGGAACGATCAAAGCGTAGACTGTTTGAGACATTACTCCCATTTAGGAAAGTGGGCATACTGACTGTTGTTATCAATCCCGATGCAATTTCTGTGTTTCATCAACACTCTGATAGTCCATAGATTTCAGAATGCCACCAGATGGGCATCGGAAACTACTACTGGTCTTCCAGGGAACGATCAAAGCCTAGACTGTTTGAGACATTACTCCCATTGAGGAAAGTGCGAATGGTGACTGTTGTAATCAAACCCGATGCAATTTCTGTGTTTCAACAACACTCTGATAATCCACAGATTACAGAATGCCACCAGTTGTGCCTCGGAAACCACTACTGGTCTTCCAGGAATCGATCAAAGCGTAGTCGGCATGAGACATTACTCCCATGGAGGAAAGTGCGCATGGGGACTGTTGTATTCAATCGCGATATATTTTCTGTGTTTCATCAACACTGTGATAGTACACAGATTACAAAATGCCATTAGACGTCCATCGGAAACTACTACTGGTCTTCCAGGGAACGATCAAAGCGTAGAATATTTGAGAATTACTCGCATGGAGGAAAATGCGCATGGTGATTGTTGTATTCAATCCCGATGGAATTTCTGTGTTTCATCAACACTCTGATAGCCCACAGATTACAGAATGCCTCCAGATGTGCATCGGAAACTACTACTGGTCTTCCAAGGAACGATCAAAGCGAAGACTGTTTGAGATATTACTCCCGTGGAGGAAAGTGCGGATGGTGACTTTTATATTCAATCTAGATGCTATTTCTGTGTTTCATCAACACTCTGATATTCCACAGATTACAGATTGTCCCCGGATGTGCATCGGAAACTACTACTGGTCTTATTGGGAACGATCAAAGCGTAGACTGTATCACACATTACTCCCATGGAGGAAAGTGCGCATGGTGATTGTTGTATTCAATCCCGATGCAATTTCTGTGTTTCATCAACACTCTGATAGTCCACAGACTACAGAATGCCACCAGATGTGCATCGGAAACTACTACTGGTCCTCCAGGGAACGATCAAAGCGTAGACTGTATGAGACATTACTCCCATGGAGGAAAGTGCGCATGGTGATTGTTGTATTCAATCCCGATGCCATTTCTGTGTTTCACCAACACTCTGATAGTCCACAGATTACAGAATGCCACCAGATGTACATCGGAAATTACTACTGGTCTTCCAGGGAACGATCAAAACGTAGACTGTTTGAGACATTTCTCCCATGGAGGAAAGTGCGAATATTGACTGTTGTATTCAATCCCGATGCAATTTCTGTGTTTCATCAACACTCTGTTAGTCCACAGATTACAGAATGCCACCAGATGAGCATTGGAGACTACTACTGGTCTTCCAGGGAACGATCAAAGCGTAGGCTCTTTGAGACATTACTTCCATGGAG
Source organism: Schistocerca gregaria (assembly GCF_023897955.1). NCBI lineage: Eukaryota > Metazoa > Arthropoda > Insecta > Orthoptera > Acrididae > Schistocerca > Schistocerca gregaria. The sequence continues at coordinate 16,464,231 of NC_064926.1, read as the reverse complement.
GAAAGTGCGCATGGTGACTGTTGTATTCAATCGCGATGCTATTTCTGTGTTTCATCAACACTCTGATAGTCTGCAGATTACAGAATGCCACCAGATGTGCATCGCAAACTACTACTGGTCTTCCAGGGAACGATCAAAGCGTAGACTGTTTGAGACATTACTCCCATGGAGGAAAGTGCGAATATTGACTGTTGTATTCAATCCCGATGCAACTTCTGTGTTTCATCAACACTCTCACAGTCCACAGATTACAGAGTGCTACCCGATGTGCATCGGAAACAACTACTGGTCTTCCAGGGAACGATCAAAGCGTAGACTGTTTCAGACGTTACTCCCATGGAGAAATGTGCGGATGGTGACTGTTGTATTGCATCCCGATGCAATTCCTATGTTTCATCAACACTCTGATAGTCCTCAGATTACATGATTGCCTGCAGATGTGCATCGGAAACTACTACTCTTCATTCTGGGAACGATCAAAGCGTAGACTGTTTGCGACATTACTCCCATGGAGGAAAGTGTGGATGGTGACTGTTTTATTCAATCACGATGCAATTTCTATGTTTCAACAACACTCTGATAGTCCACAGATTACAGAATGCCTCCAGATGTGCATCGGAAATTACTACTTGTCTTCCAGGGAACGATCAGAGCGTAGACTGTTTGAGACATTACTCCCACGGAGGAATGTGCGAATATTGACTGTTGTATTCAATCCCGATGCAATTTCAGTGTTTCATCAACACCCTGTTAGTCCACAGATTACAGAAAGACACCACATGTGCATCGGAAACTACTACTGGTATTCCAGGGAACGATCAAAGCATAGACTGCTTGAGATATCACTCCCGTTGAGGAAAGTGTGCATGGTGACTGTTGTATTCAATCCCGATGCTATTTCTCTGTTTCATCAACACTTTGAAGGTCCACAGATTACTGAATGCCTCTAGATGTGCATCGGAAACTACTACTGGTCTTCCAGGGAACGATCAAAGCGTAGACTGTTTGGAAATTACTCCCATGTAGGAAAGTGCGCATGGTGACTGTTGTATTCAATCCCGATGGAATTGCTGTGTTTTATCAACACTGTGATAGTACACTGATTACAGAATGCCTCCAGATGTGCATCGGAAACTACTACTGGTCTTCCAGGGAACGATCAATGCCTAGAATGATTGAGACATTACTCCCATGCAGGAAAGTGCGCATGGTGACTGTGGTATTCAATCACGATGCAATATCTGTGTTTCATCAACACTCTGCTAGTCCACAGATTACAGAATGCCTCCAGACGTGCATCGGAAATTACTACTGGTTTTCCAGGGAACGATCAGAGCGTAGACTATTTGAGACATTACTCCCATGGAGGAAAGTGCGAATATCGACTGTTGTATTCAATCCCGATGAATTTCAGTGTTTCATCAACACCCTCTTAGTCCACAGATTACAGAATGACACCAGATGTGCATCGGAAACTACTACTGGTATTCCAGGGAACCATCAAAGCGTAGACTGTTTGAGACATTACTCCCGTGGAGGAAAGTGCGCATGGTGACTGTTGTATTCACTCCCGATGCAATTTCTGTGTTTCATCAACATTCTGATAGCCCACAGAGAAGTGAATGCCACCAGATGTGCATGGGGAAACTAGTACTGGTCTTCCAGGTAACGATCAAAGCGTGGACTGTTTCAGACATTACTCCCATGGAGGAAAGTGCACATGGTGACTGTAGTATTCAATCCCGATGCAATTTCTGTGTTTCATCAACATTCTGATAGTCCACAGATTACAGAATGCCTCCAGATGTACATCGGAAACTACTACTGGCCTTTCTGGGAACGATCAAAGCGTAGACTGTTTGAGACATTACTCCCATAGTGGAAAGTGCGAATATTGACTGTTATATTCAATCCCGATGCAATTTCTGTGTTTCATCAACACTCTGATAGCCCACAGATAAGTGAATGCCACCAGATGTGCATGGGGAAACTAGTACTGGTCTTCCAGGTAACAATCAAAGCGTGGACTGTTTCAGACATTACTCCCATGGAGGAAAGTGCGCATGGTGACTGTTGTATTCAATCCCGATGCAATTTCTGTGTTTCATCAACATTCAGATAGTCCACAGATTACAGAATGCCTCCAGATGTACATCGGAAACCACAACAGGTCTTCCAGGGAACGATCAAAGCGTAGACTGTTAGTGACATTACTCCCATTGAGGAAAGTGCGGATGGTGAATGTTGTATTCAATCCCGATGCAATTTCTGTGTTTCATCAACACTCTGATAGTCCACAGATTACAGAATGCCTCCAGATGTGCATCGGAAACCACAACAGGTCTTCCAGGGAACGATCAAAGCGTAGACTGTTAGTGACATTACTCCCATTGAGGAAAGTGCGGATGGTGAATGTTGTATTCAATCCCGATGCAATTTCTGTGTTTCATCAACACTCTGATAGTCCACAGCTTACAGAATGCCTCCAGATGTGCATCGGATACTACTTCTGGTCTTCCAGGGACCGATCAAAGCGTAGACTGAAACATTACTCCCATGGAGAAAGTGCTCATGGTGACTGTCGTATTCAATCCCGATGCAATTTCTGTGTTTCATCAACACTCTGATAGTCCACAGATTACAGAATGCCACCAGTTGTGCATCGGAAACCACTACTGGTCTTCCAGAGAACGATCAAATCGTAGACTGTCTGAGACATTACTCCCATGGAGGAAACTGCGCATGGTGAGTGTTGTATTCAATCTCGATGCTATTTCTGAGTTGCATCAACACTCTGATAGTCCACAGATTACAGAATGCCATCATATGTGCATCGGAAACTACTACTGGTATTCCAGAGAACGATCAAAGCGTAGACTGTTTGAGATATCGCTCCCGTGGACTAAAGTGCGCATGGTGACTGTTGTATTCAATCCCGAATAATTTTCTGTGTTTCAACAACACTCTGATAGTCCACAGATTAGAGAATGGCACCAGTTGTGCATCGGAAAGCACTATGTGTCTTCCAGGAAACGATCAAAGCGTAGACTGTTTGAGATATTACTCCCATATAGGAAAGTGCGGATGGTTACTGTTTTATTCAAACTCGATGCAATTTCTGTGTTTCATCAACACCTTGAAGGTCCACTGATTACTGAATGCCCCCAGATGTGCTTCGGAAACTGCTACTGGTCTTCCAGGGAACGATCAAAGCGTAGACTGTTTGAGAATTACTCCCATGGAGGAAACTGCTCCTGGTGACTCTTGTATTCAATCCCGATGCAATATCTGTGTTTCATCAACACTCTGATAGTCCACAGATTACAGAATGCCTCCAGATGTGCATCGGAAATTACTACTGGTCTTCCAGGGAACGATCAGAGCGTAGACTGTTTGAGACATTACTCCCCTGGAGGAAAGAGCGAATATTGACTGTTGTATTCAATCCCGATGCAATTTATGTGTTTCATCAACACCCGGATAGTCCACAGATTACAGAATGAGACCAGTTGTGCATCGGAAACCACTACTAATCTTCCAGGGAACGATCAAAGCGTAGACTGTTTGAGACATTACTCATATGGAGTGAAGTGCGGATGGTGACTGTTGTATTCAATCCCGTTGCTATTCCTGTCTTTCTTCTACACTCTGATAGTCCACAGATTACAGAATGACACCAGATGTGCATCGGAAACTACTACTGGTATTCCAGGGAACGATCAAAGCGTAGACTGTTTGAGACATTACTCCTGTGGAGGAAAGTGCGCATGGTGACCATTGTATGCACTCCCGATGCATTTTGTGTTTTTCATCAACACTCTGATAGTCCACAGATTACAGAATGCCTCCAGATGTACATCGGAAACTACTACTGGTCTTGCAGGGAACGATAAAAGCGTAGACTGTTTGAGACATTACTCCCATGGAGGAAAGTGCGAATATTGACTGTTATATTCAATCCCGATGCAATCTCTGTGTTTCATCAACACTCTGATAGCCCACAGATAAGTGAATGCCACCAGATGTGCATGGGGAAACTAGTACTGGTATTCCAGGGAACGATCGAAGCGTAGACTGTATGAGACATTACTCCCATGGAGGAAAGTGCGCATGGTGACTGTTGTATTCAATCCCGATGCTACTTCTGTGTTTCACCAACACTCTGATAGTCCACAGATTACAGAATGCCTCCAGATGTGCATCGGACATTACTACTGGTCTTCCAGGGAACCATCAAAATGTAGACTGTTTGAGACATTACTCCCATTGAGGAAAGTGCGAATATTGACTGTTGTTTTTAATCCCGATGCCATTTAAGTGTTTCATCAACACACTGTTGGTCCACAGATTACAGAATGACACCAGATGTGCATCGGAAACTACTACTGGTATTCCAGGGAACGATCAAAGCGTAGACTGCTTGAGATATCACTCCCATATAGGAAAGTGCGGATGGTTACTGTTTTATTCAAACTCGATGCAATTTCTGTGTTTCATCAACACTTTGATGGTCCACAGATTACTGAATGCTCCCAGATGTGCATCGGAAACTGCTACTGGTCTTCCAGGGAACGATCAAAGCGTAGACTGTTTGAGAATTACTCCCATGGAGGAAACTGCTCATGGTGACTGTTGTATTCAATCCCGATGCAATTTCTGTGTTTCATCAACTCTCTGATAGTACACAGATTACAGAATGCCTCCAGATGTGCATCGGAAATTACTACTGGTCTTCCAGGGAACGATCAGAGCGTAGACTGTTTGAGACATTACTCCCCTGGAGGAAAGTGCGAATATTGACTGTTGTATTCAATCCCGATGCAATTTCAGTGTTTCATCAACACCCTGTTAGTCCACAGATTACAGAATGACACCAGATGTGCATCGGAAACTACTACTGGTATTCCAGGGAACCATCAAAGCGTAGACTGTTTCAGACATTACTTGCGTGGAGGTAAGTGCGCATGGTGACCGTTGTATTCACTTTCGATGCATTTTCTGTTTTTCATCAACACTCTGATAGTCCACAGATTACTGAATGCCTCCAGATGTACATCGGAAACCACAACAGGTCTTCCAGGGAACGATCAAAGCGTAGACTGTTAGTGACATTACTCCCATTGAGGAAAGTGCGGATGGTGAATGTTGTATTCAATCCCGATGCAATTTCTGTGTTTCATCAACACTCTGATAGTCCACAGATTACAGAATGCCACCAGTTGTGCATCGGAAACCACTACTGGTCTTCCAGGGAACGATCAAAGCGTAGACTGTTTGAAACATTACTCCCATGGAGGAAAGTGCTAATGGTGACGGTTGTATTCAATCCCGATTAATTTTCTGTGTTTCAACAACACTCTGATTGTCCACAGATTACAGAATGAGACCAGTTGTGCATCGGAAACCACTACTGTTCTTCCAGGAAGCGATCAAAGCGTAGACTGTTTGAGACATTACTCCCATGGAGGAATGTGCGCATGGTGACAGTTGTATACAATCCCGATGCAATTTCTGTGTTTCATCATCACTCTGATAGTCCACAGATTACAATATGAAACCACATGTACATCGGAAACTACTACTCGTCTTCCAGGGAACGATCAAATCTTAGACTGTTTGAGACATTACTCCCATGGAGGAAAGTGCGCATGGTGACAGTTGTATTCAATCCCGATGCAATTTCTGTGTTTCATCAACATTCTGATAGTCCACAGAATACAGAATGCCATTAGATGTGAATCGAAAACTACTACTGGTCTTCCAGAGAACGATCAAATCGTAGACTGTCTGAGACATTACTCCCATGGAGGAAACTGCGCATGGTGACTGTTGTATTCAATCTCGATGCTATTTCTGAGTTTCATCAACATTCTGATAGTCCACAGATTACAGAATTCCTCCAGATGTACATCGGAAACTACTACTGGTCTTGCAGGGAACGATAAAAGCGTAGACTGTTTGAGACATTACTCCCATGGAGGAAAGTGCGAATATTGACTGTTATATTCAATCCCGATGCAATTTCTGTGTTTCATCAACACTCTGATAGCCCACAGATAAGTGAATGCACCAGATGTGCATGGGGAAACTAGTACTGGTCTTCCAGGTAACGATCAAAGCGTGGACTGTTTCAGACATTACTCCCATGGAGGAAAGTGCGCATGGTGACTGTTGTATTCAATCCCGATGCAATTTCTGTGTTTCATCAACACCCGGATAGTCCACAGATTACAGAATGAGACCAGTTGTGCATCGGAAACCACTACTAATCTTCCAGGGAACGATCAAAGCGTAGACTGTTTGAGACATTACTCATATGGAGGAAAGTGCGGATGGTGACTGTTGTATTCAATCCCGTTGCTATTTCTGTCTTTCAGCTACACTCTGATAGTCCACAGATTACAGAATGACACCAGATGTGCATCGGAAACTACTACTGGTATTCCAGGGAACGATCAAAGCGTAGACTGTTTGAGACATTACTCCCGTGGAGGAAAGTGCGCATGGTGACTATTGTATGCACTCCCGATGCATTTTCTGTTTTTCATCAACACTCTGATAGTCCACAGATTACAGAATGCCTCCAGATGTACATCGGAAACTACTACTGGTCTTGCAGGGAACGATAAAAGCGTAGACTGTTTGAGACATTACTCCCATGGAGGAAAGTGCGAATATTGACTGTTATATTCAATCCCGATGCAATTTCTGTGTTTCATCAACACTCTGATAACCCACAGATAAGTGAATGCCACCAGATGTGCATGGGGAAACTAGTACTGGTATTCCAGGTAACGATCAAAGCGTGGACTGTTTCAGACATTACTCCCATGGAGGAAAGTGCGAATATTGACTGTTGTATTCAATCCCGATGCAATTTCAGTGTTTCATCAACACCCTGTTAGTCCACAGATTACAGAATGACACCAGATGTGCATCGGAAACTACTACTGGTATTCCAGGGAACCATCAAAGCGTAGACTGTTTCAGACATTACTTCCGTGGAGGTAAGTGCGCATGGTGACTGTTGTATTCACTTTCGATGCATTTTCTGTTTTTCATCAACACTCTGATAGTCCACAGATTACTGAATGCCTCCAGATGTACATCGGAAACCACAACAGGTCTTCCAGGGAACGATCAAAGCGTAGACTGTTAGTGACATTACTCCCATTGAGGAAAGTGCGGATGGTGAATGTTGTATTCAATCCCGATGCAATTTCTGTGTTTTAACAACACTCTGATTGTCCACAGATTACAGAATGCCACCAGTTGTGCATCGGAAACCACTACTGGTCTTTCAGGAAGCGATCAAAGCGTAGACTGTTTGAGACATTACTCCCATGGAGGATTGTGCGCATGGTGACTGTTGTATACAATCCCGATGCAATTTCTGTGTTTCATCATCACTCTGATAGTCCACAGATTACAATATGAAACCAGATGTGCATCGGAAACTACTACTGGTATTCCAGGGAACGATCAAAGCGTAGACTGTTTGAGACATTACTCCCATGGAGGAAAGTGCGGATGGGGACTGTTGTATTCAATCACGATGCAATTTCTGTGTTTCATCAACACTCTGATAGCCCACAGATAAGTGAATGCTACCAGATGTGCATGGGGAAACTAGTACTGGTCTTCCAGGTAACGATCAAAGCGTGGACTGTTTCAGACATTACTCCCATGGAGGAAAGTGCGCATGGTGACTGTTGTATTCAATCCCGATGCAATTTCTGTGTTTCATCAACATTCTGTTAGTCCACAGATTACAGAATGCCTTTCAGATGTACATCGGAAACTACTACTGGTCTTGCAGGGAACGATAAAAGCGTAGACTGTTTTAGACATTACTCCCATGGAGGAAAGTGCGAATATTGACTGTTATATTCAATCCCGATGCAATTTCTGTGTTTCATCAACACTCTGATAGCCCACAGATAAGTGAATGCCACCAGATTTGCATGGGGAAACTAGTACTGGTCTTCCAGGTAACGATCAATGCGTGGACTGTTTCAGACATTACTCCCATGGAGGAAAGTGCGCATGGTGACTGTTGTATTCAATCCCGTTGCAATTTCTGTGTTTCATCAACACCCGGATAGTCCACAAATTACAGAATGAGACCAGTTGTGCATCGGAAACCACTACTAATCTTCCAGGGAACGATCAAAGCGTAGACTGTTTGAGACATTACTCATATGGAGGAAAGTGCGGATGGTGACTGTTGTATTCAATCCCGTTGCTATTTCTGTTTTTCATCAACACTCTGATAGTCCACAGATTACAGAATGCCACCAGTTGTGCATCGGAAACCACTACTGGTCTTCCAGGAAACGATCAAAGCGTAGACTGTTTGAGACATTACTCCCGTGGAGGAAAATGCGCATGGTGACTATTGTATGCACTCCCGATGCATTTTCTGTTTTTCATCAACACTCTGATAGTCCACAGATTACAGAATGCCTCCAGATGTACATCGGAAACTACTACTGGTCTTGCAGGGAACGATAAAAGCGTAGACTGTTTGAGACATTACTCCCATGGAGGAAAGTGCGAATATTGACTGTTATATTCAATCCCGATGCAATTTCTGTGTTTCATCAACACTCTGATAGCCCACAGATAAGTGAATGCCACTAGATGTGCATGGGGAAACTAGTACTGGTATTCCAGGGAACGATCGAAGCATAGACTGTATGAGACATTACTCCCATGGAGGAAAGTGCGCATGGTGACTGTTGTATTCAATCCCGATGATACTTCTGTGTTTCACCAACACTCTGATAGTCCACAGATTACAGAATGCCTCCAGATGTGCATCGGAAATTACTACTGGTCTTCCAGGGAACCATCAAAATGTAGACTGTTTGAGACATTACTCCCATTGAGGAAAGTGCGAATATTGACTGTTGTATTCAATCCCGATGCAATTTAAGTGTTTCATCAACACACTGTTAGTCCACAGATTACAGAATGACACCATATGTGCATCGGAAACTACTACTGGTATTCCAGGGAACGATCAAAGCGTAGACTGCTTGAGATATCACTCCCATATAGGAAAGTGCGGATGGTTACTGTTTTATTCAAACTCGATGCAATTTCTGTGTTTCATCAACACTCTGATAGTCCACAGATTACAGAATGCCTCCAGATGTGCATCGGATACTACTTCTGGTCTTCCAGGGACCGATCAAAGCGTAGACTGAAACATTACTCCCATGGAGGAAAGTGCTCATGGTGACTGTTGTATTCAATCCCGATGCAATTTCTGTGTTTCATCAACACTCTGATAGTCCACAGATTACAGAATGCCACCAGTTGTGCACCGGAAACCACTACTGGTCTTCCAGGGAATGATCAAAGCGTAGACTGTTTGAAACATTACTCCCATGGAGGAAAGTGCTCATGGTGACGGTTGTATTCAATCCCGATTAATTTTCTGTGTTTCAGCAACACTCTGATTGTCCACAGATTACAGAATGCCACCAGTTGTGCATCGGAAACCACTAATGGTCTTCCAGGAAACGATCAAAGCGTAGACTGTTTGAGACATTACTCCCATGGGGGAATGTGCGCATGGTGACTGTTGTATACAATCCCGATGCAATTTCTGTGTTTCATCAACACTCTGATATTGCAAAGAATACAGAATGCCATCAGATGTGCATCGAAAACTACTACTGGTCTTCCAGAGAACGATCAAATCGTAGAATGTCTGAGACATTACTCCCACGGAGGAAACTGCGCATGGTGAGTGTTGTATTCAATCTCGATGCTATTTCTGAGTTTCATCAACACTCTGATGGTCCACAGATTACAGAATGCCATCAGATGTGCATCGGAAACTGCTACTGGTATTCCAGAGAACGATCAAAGCGTAGACTGTTTGAGATATCGCTCCTGTGGACTAAAGTGCGCATGGTGACTGTTGTATTCAATCCCGAATAATTTACTGTGTTTCAACAACACTCTGATAGTCCACAGATTAGAGAATGCCACCAGTTGTGCATCGGAAAGCACTATGTGTCTTCCAGGAAACGATCAAAGCGTAGACTGTTTGAGACATTACTCCCATATAGGAAAGTGCGGATGGTTACTGTTTTATTCAAACTCGATGCAATTTCTGTGTTTCATCAACACTCTGATAGTCCACAGATTACAGAATGCCTCCAGATGTGCATCGGATACTACTTCTGGTCTTCCAGGGACCGATCAAAGCGTAGACTGAAACATTACTCCCATGGAGGAAAGTGCTCATGGTGACTGTTGTATTCAATCCCGATGCAATTTCTGTGTTTCATCAACACTCTGATAGTCCACAGATTACAGAATGCCACCAGTTGTGCACCGGAAACCACTACTGGTCTTCCAGGGAACGATCAAAGCGTAGACTGTTTGAAACATTACTCCCATGGAGGAAAGTGCTCATGGTGACGGTTGTATTCAATCCCGATTAATTTTCTGTGTTTCAGCAACACTCTGATTGTCCACAGATTACAGAATGCCACCAGTTGTGCAACGGAAACCACTACTGGTCTTCCAGGAAACGATCAAAGCGTAGACTGTTTGAGACATTACCCCCATGGGGGAATGTACGCATGGTGACTGTTGTATACAATCCCGATGCAATTTCTGTGTTTCATCAACACTCTGATATTCCAAAGAATACAGAATGCCATCAGATGTGCATCGAAAACTACTACTGGTCTTCCAGAGAACGATCAAATCGTAGACTGTCTGAGACATTACTCCCATGGAGGAAACTGCGCATGGTGAGTGTTGTATTCAATCTCGATGCTATTTCTGAGTTTCATCAACACTCTGATAGTCCACAGATTACAGAATGCCATCAGATGTGCATCGGAAACTACTACTGGTATTCCAGAGAACGATCAAAGCGTAGACTGTTTGAGATATCGCTCCCGTGGACTAAAGTGCGCATGGTGACTGTTGTATTCAATCCCGAATAATTTACTGTGTTTCAACAACACTCTGATTGTCCACAGATTAGAGAATGCCACCAGTTGTGCATCGGAAAGCACTATGTGTCTTCCAGGAAACGATCAAAGCGTAGACTGTTTGAGACATTACTCCCATATAGGAAAGTGCGGATAGTTACTGTTTTATTCAAACTCGATGCAATTTCTGTGTTTCATCAACACCTTGAAGGTCCACAGATTACTGAATGCCCCCAGATGTGCATCGGAAAGTGCTACTGGTCTTCCAGGGAACGATCAAAGCGTGGACTGTTTCAGACATTACTCCCATGGAGGAAAGTGCGCATGGTGACTGTTGTATTCAATCCCGATGCAATCTCTGTGTTTCATCAACACCCGGATAGTCCACAGATTACAGAATGAGACCAGTTGTGCATCGGAAACCACTACTAATCTTCCAGGGAACGATCAAAGCGTAGACTGTTTGAGACATTACTCATATGGTGGAAAGTGCGGATGGTGACTGTTGTATTCAATCCCGTTGCTATTTCTGTCTTTCATCTACACTCTGATAGTCCACAGATTACAGAATGACACCAGATGTGCATCGGAAACTACTACTGGTATTCCAGGGAACGATCAAAGCGTAGACTGTTTGAGACATTACTCCCGTGGAGGAAAGTGCGCATGGTGACTATTGTATGCACTCCCGATGCATTTTCTGTTTTTCATCAACACTCTGATAGTCCACAGATTACAGAATGCCTCCAGATGTACATCGCAAACTACTACTGGTCTTGCAGGGAACGATAAAAGCGTAGACTGTTTGAGACATTACTCCCATGGAGGAAAGTGCGAATATTGACTGTTATATTCAATCCCGATGCAATTTCTGTGTTTCATCAACACTCTGATAGCCCACAGATGAGTGAATGCCACCAGATGTGCATGGGGAAACTAGTACTGGTATTCCAGGGAACGATCGAAGCGTAGACTGTATGAGACATTACTCCCATGGAGGAAAGTGCGCATGGTGACTGTTGTATTCAATCCCGATGCTATTTCTGTGTTTCACTAACACTCTGATAGTCCACAGATTACAGAATGCCTCCAGATGTGCATCGGAAATTACTACTGGTCTTCCAGGGAACCATCAAAATGTAGACTGTTTGAGACATTACTCCCATTGAGGAAAGTGCGAATATTGACTGTTGTATTCAATCCCGATGCAATTTAAGTGTTTCATCAACACACTGTTAGTCCACAGATTACAGAATGACACCAGATGTGCATCGGAAACTACTACTGGTATTCCAGGGAACGATCAAAGCGTAGACTGCTTGAGATATCACTCCCATATAGGAAAGTGCGGATGGTTACTGTTTTATTCAAACTCGATGCAATTTCTGTGTTTCATCAATACTTTGAAGGTCCACAGATTACTGAATGCTCCCAGATGTGCATCGGAAACTGCTACTGGTCTTCCAGGGAACGATCAAAGCGTAGACTGTTTGAGAATTACTCCCATGGAGGAAACTGCTCATGGTGACTGTTGTATTCAATCCCGATGCAATTTCTGTGTTTCATCAACACTCTGATAGTACACAGATTACAGAATGCCTCCAGATGTGCATCGGAAATTACTACTGGTCTTCCAGGGAACGATCAGAGCGTAGACTGTTTGAGACATTACTCCCCTGGAGGAAAGTGCGAATATTGACTGTTGTATTCAATCCCGATGCAATTTCAGTGTTTCATCAACACCCTGTTAGTCCACAGATTACAGAGTGACACCAGATGTGCATCGGAAACTACTACTGTTATTCCAGGGAACCATCAAAGCGTAGACTGTTTCAGACATTACTTCCGTGGAGGTAAGTGCGCATGGTGACTGTTGTATTCACTTTCGATGCATTTTCTGTTTTTCATCAACACTCTGATAGTCCACAGATTACTGAATGCCTCCAGATGTACATCGGAAACCACAACAGGTCTTCCAGGGAACGATCAAAGCGTAGACTGTTAGTGACATTACTCCCATTGAGGAAAGTGCGGATGGTGAATGTTGTATTCAATCCCGATGCAATTTCTGTGTTTCATCAACACTCTGATAGTCCACAGATTACAGAATGCCACCAGTTGTGCATCGGAAACCACTACTGGTCTTCCAGGGAACGATCGAAGCGTAGACTGTTTGAAACATTACTCCCATGGAGGAAAGTGCTAATGGTGACGGTTGTATTCAATCCCGATTAATTTTCTGTGTTTCAATAACACCCTGATTGTCCACAGATTACAGAATGCCACCAGTTGTGCATCGGAAACCACTACTGGTCTTCCAGGAAGCGATCAAAGCGTAGATTGTTTGAGACATTACTCCCATGGAGGAATGTGCGCATGGTGACTGTTGTATACAATCCCGATGCAATTTCTGTGTTTCATCATCACTCTGATAGTCCACAGATTACAATATGAAACCAGATGTGCATCGGAAACTACTACTCGTCTTCCAGGGAACGATCAAATCTTAGACTGTTTGAGACATTACTCCCATGGAGGAAAGTGCGCATGGTGACTGTTGTATTCAATCTCGATGCTATTTCTGAGTTTCATCAACATTCTGATAGTCCACAGATTACAGAATGCCAACAGATGTGAATCGAAAACTACTACTGGTCTTCCAGAGAACGATCAAATCGTAGACTGTCTGAGACATTACTCCCATGGAGGAAACTGCGCATGGTGACTGTTGTATTCAATCTCGATGCTATTTCTGAGTTTCATCAACATTCTGATAGTCCACAGATTACAGAATGCCTCCAGATGTACATCGGAAACTACTACTGGTCTTGCAGGGAACGATAAAAGCGTAGACTGTTTGAGACATTACTCCCATGGAGGAAAGTGCGAATATTGACTGTTATATTCAATCCCGATGCAATTTCTGTGTTTCATCAACACTCTGATAGCCCACAGATAAGTGAATGCCACCAGATGTGCATGGGGAAACTAGTACTGGTCTTCCAGGTAACGATCAAAGCGTGGACTGTTTCAGACATTACTCCCATGGAGGAAAGTGCGCATGGTGACTGTTGTATTCAATCCCGATGCAGTTTCTGTGTTTCATCAACACCCGGATAGTCCACAGATTACAGAATGAGACCAGTTGTGCATCGGAAACCACTACTAATCTTCCAGGGAACGATCAAAGCGTAGACTGTTTGAGACATTACTCATATGGAGGAAAGTGCGGATGGTGACTGTTGTATTCAATCCCGTTGCTATTTCTGTCTTTCATCTACACTCTGATAGTCCACAGATTACAGAATGACACCAGATGTGCATCGGAAACTACTACTGGTATTCCAGGGAACGATAAAAGCGTAGACTGTTTGAGACATTACTCCCGTGGAGGAAAGTGCGCATGGTGACTATTGTATGCACTCCCGATGCATTTTCTGTTTTTCATCAACACTCTGATAGTCCACAGACTACAGAATGCCTCCAGATGTACATCGGAAACTACTACTGGTCTTGCAGGGAACGATAAAAGCGTAGACTGTTTGAGACATTACTCCCATGGAGGAAAGTGCGAATATTGACTGTTATATTCAATCCCGATGCAATTTCTGTGTTTCATCAACACTCTGATAGTCCACAGATAAGTGATTGCCACCAGATGTGCATGGGGAAACTAGTACTGGTATTCCAGGGAACGATCGAAGCGTAGACTGTATGAGACATTACTCCCATGGAGGAAAGTGCGCATGGTGACTGTTGTATTCAATCCCGATGCTACTTCTGTGTTTCACCAACACTCTGATAGTCCACAGATTACAGAATGCCTCCAGATGTGCATCGGAAATTACTACTGGTCTTCCAGGGAACCATCAAAATGTAGACTGTTTGAGACATTACTCCCATTGAGGAAAGGGCGAATATTGACTGTTGTATTCAATCCCGATGCAATTTAAGTGTTTCATCAACACACTGTTAGTCCACAGATTACAGAATGACACCAGATGTGCATCGGAAACTACTACTGGTATTCCAGGGAACGATCAAAGCGTAGACTGCTTGAGATATCACTCCCATATAGGAAAGTGCGGATGGTTACTGTTTTATTCAAACTCGATGCAATTTCTGTGTTTCATCAACACTTTGAAGGTCCACAGATTACTGAATGCTCCCAGATGTGCATCGGAAACTGCTACTGGTCTTCCAGGGAACGATCAAAGCGTAGACTGTTTGAGAATTACTCCCATGGAGGAAACTGCTCATGGTGACTGTTGTATTCAATCCCGATGCAATTTCTGTGTTTCATCAACACTCTGATAGTACACAGATTACAGAATGCCTCCAGATGTGCATCGGAAATTACTACTGGTCTTCCAGGGAACGATCAGAGCGTAGACTGTTTGAGACATTACTCCCCTGGAGGAAAGTGCGAATATTGACTGTTGTATTCCATCCCGATGCAATTTCATTGTTTCATCAACACCCTGTTAGTCCACAGATTACAGAATGACACCAGATGTGCATCGGAAACTACTACTGGTATTCCAGGGAACCATCAAAGCGTAGACTGTTTCAGACATTACTTCCGTGGAGGTAAGTGCGCATGGTGACTGTTGTATTCACTTTCGATGCATTTTCTGTTTTTCATCAACACTCTGATAGTCCACAGATTACTGAATGCCTCCAGATGTACATCGGAAACCACAACAGGTCTTAAGGGGAACGATCAAAGCGTAGACTGTTAGTGACATTACTCCCATTGAGGAAAGAGGGGATGGTGAATGTTGTATTCAATCCCGATGCAATTTCTGTGTTTCATCAACACTCTGATAGTCCACAGATTACAGAATGCCACCAGTTGTGCATCGGAAACCACTACTGGTCTTCCAGGGAACGATCAAAGCGTAGACTGTTTGAAACATTACTCCCATGGAGGAAAGTGCTAATGGTGACGGTTGTATTCAATCCCGATTAATTTTCTGTGTTTCAACAACACTCTGATTGTCCACAGATTACAGAATGCCACCAGTTGTGCATCGGAAACCACTACTGGTCTTACAGGAAGCGATCAAAGCGTAGACTGTTTGAGACATTACTCCCATGGAGGAATGTGCGCATGGTGACTGTTGTATACAATCCCGATGCAATTTCTGTGTTTCATCATCACTCTGATAGTCCACAGATTACAATATGAAACCAGATGTGCATCGGAAACTACTACTCGTCTTCCAGGGAACGATCAAATCTTAGACTGTTTGAGACTTTACTCCCATGCAGGAAAGTGCGCATGGTGACTGTTGTATTCAATCCCGATGGAAGTTCTGTGTTTCAACAACACTCTGATAGTCCACAGAATACAGAATGCCATCAGATGTGAATCGAAAACTACTACTGGTCTTCCAGAGAACGATCAAATCGTAGACTGTCTGAGACATTACTCCCATGGAGGAAACTGCGCATGGTGACTGTTGTATTCTATCTCGATGCTATATCTGAGTTTCATCAACATTCTGATAGTCCACAGATTACAGAATGCCTCCTGATGTACATCGGAAACTACTACTGGTCTTGCAGGGAACGATAAAAGCGTAGACTGTCTGAGACATTACTCCCATGGAGGAAAGTGCGAATATTGACTGTTATATTCAATCCCGATGCAATTTCTGTGTTTCATCAACACTCTGATAGCCCACAGATAAGTGAATGCCACCAGATGTGCATGGGGAAACTAGTACTGGTCTTCCAGGTAACGATCAAAGCGTGGACTGTTTCAGACATTACTCCCATGGAGGAAAGTGCGCATGGTGACTGTTGTATTCAATCCCGATGCAATTTCTGTGTTTCATCAACATTCTGATAGTCCACAGATTACAGAATGCCTCCAGATGTACATCGGAAACTACTACTGGTCTTGCAGGGAACGATAAAAGCGTAGACTGTTTGAGACATTACTCCCATGGAGGAAAGTGCGAATATTGACTGTTATATTCAATCCCGATGCAATTTCTGTGTTTCATCAACACCCGGATAGTCCACAGATTACAGAATGAGACCAGTTGTGCATCGGAAACCACTACTAATCTTCCAGGGAACGATCAAATCTTAGACTGTTTGAGACTTTACTCCCATGGAGGAAAGTGCGCATGGTGACTGTTGTATTCAATCCCGATGGAAGTTCTGTGTTTCAACAACACTCTGATAGTCCACAGAATACAGAATGCCATCAGATGTGAATCGAAAACTACTACTGGTCTTCCAGAGAACGATCAAATCGTAGACTGTCTGAGACATTACTCCCATGGAGGAAACTGCGCATGGTGACTGTTGTATTCTATCTCGATGCTATATCTGAGTTTCATCAACATTCTGATAGTCCACAGATTACAGAATGCCTCCTGATGTACATCGGAAACTACTACTGGTCTTGCAGGGAACGATAAAAGCGTAGACTGTCTGAGACATTACTCCCATGGAGGAAAGTGCGAATATTGACTGTTATATTCAATCCCGATGCAATTTCTGTGTTTCATCAACACTCTGATAGCCCACAGATAAGTGAATGCCACCAGATGTGCATGGGGAAACTAGTACTGGTCTTCCAGGTAACGATCAAAGCGTGGACTGTTTCAGACATTACTCCCATGGAGGAAAGTGCGCATGGTGACTGTTGTATTCAATCCCGATGCAATTTCTGTGTTTCATCAACATTCTGATAGTCCACAGATTACAGAATGCCTCCTGATGTACATCGGAAACTACTACTGGTCTTGCAGGGAACGATAAAAGCGTAGACTGTCTGAGACATTACTCCCATGGAGGAAAGTGCGAATATTGACTGTTATATTCAATCCCGATGCAATTTCTGTGTTTCATCAACACTCTGATAGCCCACAGATAAGTGAATGCCACCAGATGTGCATGGGGAAACTAGTACTGGTCTTCCAGGTAACGATCAAAGCGTGGACTGTTTCAGACATTACTCCCATGGAGGAAAGTGCGCATGGTGACTGTTGTATTCAATCCCGTTGCTATTTCTGTTTTTCATCAACACTCTGATAGTCCACAGATTACAGAATGCCACCAGTTGTGCATCGGAAACTACTACTGGTCTTCCAGGAAACGATCAAAGCGTAGACTGCTTGAGTTATCACTCCCATATAGGAAAGTGCGGATGGTTACTGTTTTATTCAAACTCGATGCAATTTCTGTGTTTCATCAACACTTAGAAGGTCCACAGATTACCGAATGCCTCCAGGTGTGCATCGGAAACTACTACTGGTCTTCCTGGGAACGATCAAAGCGTAGACTGTTTGAGACATTACTGCCATGGAGGGAAGTGCGGATGGTGACTGTTTTATTCAAACTCGATGTAATTTCTGTGTTTCATCAACACTTTGAAGGTCCACAGATTACTGAATGCCTCCAGGTGTGCATCGGAAACTACTACTGGTCTTCCAAGGAACGATCAAAGCGTAGACCGTTTGAGAATTACTCCCATGGAGGAAAGTGCGCATGGTGACTGTTGTATTCAATCCCGATGGAGTTTCTGTGTTTTATCAACACTCTGATAGTCCACTGATTACAGAATGCCTCCAGATGTGCATCGGAAACTACTACTGGTCTTCCAGGGAACTCTCAATGCGTAGACTGATTGAGACATTACTCCCATGCAGAAAAGTGCGCATGGTGATTGTTGTATTCAATCCCGATGCATTTTCTGTGTTTCAGCAACACCCTGATAGTCCACAGATTACAGAATGAGACCAGTTGTGCATCGGTAACCACTACTGGTCTTCCAGGGAACGATCAAAGCGTAGACTGTTAGAGACATTACTCCCATGAAGGAAAGTGCGGATGGTGACTGTTGTATTCAATCCCGATGCAATTTCTGTGTTTCATCAACACTCTGATAGTCCACAAATTACAGAATGCCACCAGATGTACATCGGGAACTACTACTGGTCTTCCAGGGAACGATCAAATCGTGGACTGTTTCAGACGTTACACCCATGGAGGAAAGTGCGGGTGGTGACTGTTGTATTCAATCCCGATGCAATTTCTATGTTTCATCAACACTCTGATAGTCCACAGAGTACACAATGCCACCAGATGTGCATCGGAACCAACTACTGGTCTTCTAGGGAACGATCAAAGCGTAGACTGTTTGAGACATTACTCTTATGGAGGAAAGTGCGCATGGTGACTGTTGTATTCAATCCCGATGCTATTTCTGTGTTTCATCGACACTCTGAGAGTCCACACATTACAGAATGTCACCAGATGTGCATCGGAAACTACTACTCGTATTCCAGGGAACGATCAAAGCGTAGACTGTTTGAGACATTACTCCCATGGAGGAAAGTGCGCATGGTGACTGTTGTATTCAATCACGATGCGTTTTCTGTGTTTCATCAATACTCTGGTAGTCCACAGCTTACAGAATGCCACCAGTTGTGCATCGGAAACCACTACTGGTCATCTAGGGAACGATCAAAGCGTAGACTGTTTGAGACATTACTCCCATGGAGGAAAGTGCGGATGGTGACTGTTGTATTCCATATCGATGCAATTTCTGTGTTTCATCAACACTCTGATAGCCCACAGATTACAGAATGCCACCAGATGTGCATCGGATACTACTTCTGGACTTCCAGGGACCGATCAAAGCGTAGAATGTTTAAAACATTACTCCCATGGAGGAATGTGCTCATGGTGACTGTTGTATTCAATCCCGATTTAATATCTGTGTTTCATCAACACTCTGATAGTCCACAGATTACAGAATGCCAACAGTTGTGCATCGGAAGCCACAACTGGTCTTCCAGGGAACGATCAAAGTGTAGACTGTTTGAAACATTACTTCCATGGAGGAAAGTGCTCTTGGTGACGGTTGTATTCAATCCCGATTCATTTTCTGTGTTTCAACAACACTCTGATAGTCCACAGATTACAGAATGCCACCAGTTGTGCATCGGAAACCACTACTGGTATTCCAGGAAACGATCAAAGAGTAGACTGTTTGAGACATTACTCCCATGGAGGAATGTGCGCATGGTGACTGTTGTATTCAATCCCGATGTAATTTCAGTCTTTCATCTACACTCTGATAGTCCTCAGATTACAATATGCCACCAGATGTGCATCGGAAACTACTACTGGTCTTCCAGGGAAAGATCAAATCGTAGACCGTCTGAGACATTGCTCCCATGGAGGAAACTGCGCATCGTGACAGTTGTATTCAATCCCGATTCAATTTCTGTGTTTCATCAACACTCTGATAGTCCACAGATTACAGTTTGTCTCCAGATGCGCATCGGAAACTACTACTGGTCTTCCTGGGAACGATCAAAGCGTAGACTGTATCAGACATTACTCCCATGGAGGAAAGTGCGGATTCTGACTGTTGTATTCAATCCCGATGCAATTTCTGGGTTTCATCAACACTTTGAAGGTCCACATATTACAGAATGTCTCCAGATGTGCATCGGAAACTAGTACTGGTCTTCCAGGAAACGATCAAAGCATAAACTGTTTCAGATATTACTCCCATGGAGAAAAGTGCGGATGGTGACTGTTGTATTCCATCCCGATGCAATTTCTATGTTTCATCAACACACTGATAGTCCACAGATTACATGATTGCCTCCAGATGTGCATCGGAAACTACTACTGGTCTTCCAGGAAACGATCAAAGCGTAGACTGTTTGAGAATTACTCCCATGGAGGAAAGTGCGCATGGTGACTGTTGTATTCAATCCCGATGGAGTTTCTGTGTTTTATCAACACTCTGATAGTCCACTGATTACAGAATGCCTCCAGATGTGCATCGGAAACTACTACTGGTCTTCCAGGGAAGGATCAATGCGTAGACTGATTGAGACATTACTCCCATGCAGAAAAGTGCGCATGGTGACTGTTGTATTCAATCCCGATGCAATATCTGTGTTTTATCAACACTCTGATAGTCCACAGATTACAGAATGCCTCCAGATGTGCATCGGAAATTAGTACTGGTCTTCCAGGGAACGATCAGAGCGTAGACTGTTTAATACATTACTCCTATGGAGGAAAGAGCGAAGATTGGCTGTTGTATTCAATCCCGATGCAATTTCAGTGTTTCATCAACACCCTGTTAGTCCACAGATTGCAGGATGCCACGAGATGTGCATCGGAGATTACTACTGGTCTTCCAGGGAACGATCAAGGCGTAGACTGTTTGAGACATAACTCATATGGAGGAAAGTACGGATGGTGACTGTTGTATTCAATCCCCATGCTATTTCCGTCTTTCATCAACACTCTGATAGTCCATAGATTAGAGAATGCCACCAGATGTGCATGGGGAAACTACTACGTGCCTTCCAGGGAACGATCAAAGCTTGGACTGTTTCAGACATTACCCCCATGGAGGAAAGTGCGGATGGTGACTGTTGTATTCAATCCCGATGCAATTTCTGTGTTTCATCAATACTCTGATAGTCCACAGATTACAGAATGCCTCCAGATGTGCATCGGAAACTACTACTGGTCTTACAGGGAACGAGCAAACCGTAGACTGTTTCAGACATTACTCCCATGGAGGAAAGTGGGGATTGTGATTGTTGTATTCACTCCCGATGCATTTTCTGTGTTTCATCAACACTTTGAAGTTAAACAGATTATAGAATGCCTCCAGATGTGCATCGGAAACTACTACTGGTCTTCCAGGGAACGATCAAAACGTAGACTGTTTGACACATTACTCCCATGGAGGAAAGTGCGCATGGTGACTGTTGTATTCAAACCCGATGCTATTTCTGTGTTTCATCAACACTATGATAGTTTACAGATTACAGAATGCAAACAGATGTGCATCGGAAACTACTACTGGTCTTCCAGGGAACGATCAAAACGTAGACTGTTTAAGACATTACTCCCATGGAGAGAAGTGCGCTTGGTGACTTTTGTATTGAATCCCCATTCTATTTCTGTGTTTCATCAACACTCTGATAGTCCACAGATTACAGAATGCCTCCAGATGTGCATCGGAAACTACTACTGGTATTCCAGGGAACGATAAAAGCGTAGACTGTTTGAGACATTACTCCCATGGAGGAAAGTGCGCATGGTGACTGTTGTATACAATCCCGATGCAATTTCTGTGTTTCATCAACACTCTGATAGTACAGAGATTACCGAATGCCATCAGTTGTGTATCGGAAACCACTACTGGTCTTCCAGGGAACGATCAAAGCGTAGACTGTTTGAGACATTACTCCCATGGAGGAAAGTGCGGATGGTGAGTGTTGTATTCAATCCCGATGCAATTTCTGTGTTTCATCAACACTCTGACAGTCCACAAATTACAGAATGCCACCAGATGTACGTCGGGAACTACTACTGGTCTTCCAGGGAACGATCAAAGCCTAGACTGTTTGAGACATTACTCCCGTGGAAGAAAGTGCGCATGGTGACTGTTGTATTCAATCCCGATGCAATTTCTGTGTTTCATCAACACTCTGATAGTCAACACATTACAGAATGCCTTCAGATGTGCATCGGAAAGTGCTACTGGTCTTCCTGGGAACGATCAAAGCGTAGACTGTTTGAGATACTACTCCCATGGAGGAAAGTGAGAATATTGACTGTTTTATTCAATCCCGATGCAATTTCTATGTTTTATCAACACTCTCACAGTCCACAGATTACAGAATGCCACCAGATGTGCATCGGAAACTACTACCGGACTTCCAGGGAACGATCAAAGCGTAGACTGTTTCAGACGTTACTCCCATGGAGGAAAGTGCGCATGGTGACTGTTGTATACAATCCCAATGCAATTTCTGTGTTTCATCAACACTCTGATAGTCCACAGATTACAGAATGCCATCAGTTGTGTATTGGAAACCACTACTGGTCTTCCAGGGAACGATCAAAGCGTAGACTGTTTGAGACATTACTCCCATGGAGGAAAGTGCGGATGGTGACAGTTGTAATCAATCCAGATGCAATTTCTGTGTTTCATCAACACTCTGACAGTCCACAAATTACAGAATGCCACCAGCTGTACGTCGGGAACTACTACTGGTCTTCCAGGGAACGATCAAAGCCTAGACTGTTTGAGACATTACTCCCGTGGAGGAAAGTGCGCATGGTGACTGTTGTATTTAATCCCGATGCAATTTCTGTGTTTCACCAACACTCTGATAGTCCACACATTACTGAATGACTCCAGATGTTCATCGGAAAGTATTACTGGCCTTCCTGGGAACGATCAAATCGTAGACTGTTTGAGACATTACTCCCGTGGAGGAAAGTGCGCATGGTGACTGTTGTATTCAATCCCGATGCAATTACTGTGTTTCATCAACACTCTGATAGCCCACAGATTACAGAATGCCTCCAGATGTGCATCGGAGACTACTACTGGTCTTCCAGGGAACGATCAAAGAATGGACTGTTTCAGTCATTTCTCCCATGGAGGAAAGTGCAGATGGTGACTGTTGTATTCAATCCCGATTCATTATCTGTGTTTCATCAACACTCTGATAGTCCACAGATTAGAGAATGCTACCAGATGTGTATCGGAAACTACTACTGGTCTCGCAGGGAACGATCAAAGCGTAGACTGTTTGAGACATTACTCCCGTGGAGGAAAGTGGGCATGGTGACTTTTGTATTCAATCCCGATGCAATTTCTGATTTTCATCAACACTCTGATAGTATACAGATTACAGATTGCCTCCAGATGTGCATCGGAAACTACTACTGGTCTTCGTGAGAACGATCAAAGCGTAGACTGTTTCAGACATTACTCCCATGGAGGAAAGTGCGGATGGTGACTGTTGTATTCACTCCCGATGCAATTTCTGTGTTTCATCAACATTTTGAAGGTCCACAGATTACAGAATGCCTCCAATTGTGCATCGGAATCCACTACTGGTCTTCCAGGGAACGATCAAAGCGTAGACTGTTTCAGACATTACTCCCATGGAGGAAAGTGCGGATGGTGACTGTTGTATTCTATCCCGATTCAATTTCTGTGTTTCATCAACACTCTGATAGTCCACAGATTACAGATTGAATCCAGATCTGCACCGGAAACTACTACTGGTCTTCCAGGGAACGATCAAAGCGTAGAATGTTTGAGACATTACTCCCATTTAGGTAAGTGCGTATGGTGACTGTTGTATTCAATCCCGATGCAATTTTTGTGTTTCATCAACACTTTGAAGGTCCACAGATTACATAATGCCTCCAGATGCGCATCGGAAACTACTACTGGTCTTCCAGGGAGCGATCAAAGCGGAGACTGTTTCAGACATTACTCCCGTGGAGGAAAGTGGGCATGGTGACTGTTGTAATCAATCACGAGGCAATTTCTGTGTTTCATCAACACTCTGATAGTCCACAGATTACAGAATTCCACCAGATGTGCATCGGAAACTACTACTGGTCTTCCAGGGAACGATCAAAGCGTGGACTGTTTCAGACATTACTCCCATGGAGGAAAGTGCGGATGCTGACTGTTGTATTCAATCCCGTTGCAATTTCTGTGTTTCATCAACACTCTTATAGTCCACAGATTACAGAATCCCACCAGATGTGCATCTGAAACTAGTGCTGGTCTTCCAGGGAACGATCAAAGCGTAGACTGTTTGAGACATTACTCCCGTTTAGGAAAGTGCGCATGGTGACTGTTGTATTCAATCCCGAAGCAAATTCTTTGTTTCATCTACACTCTTATAATGCACAGATTACAGAATGCCACCAGATGTGCATCGGGAAACACTACTGGTCTTCCAGGGAACGATCGATGCGTAGACTGTTTGAGACATTACTCCCATGGAGTAAAGTGTGCATGGTGACTGTTGTATTCAATCCCAATGCAATTTCTGTGTTTCATCAACACTCTGATGGTCCACAGATTACAGAATGCCTCCAGATGTGCATCGGATACTACTTCTGGACTTCCAGGGACCGATCAAAGCGTAGACTGTTTAAAACATTACTCCCATGGAGGAAAGTGCTCATGGTGACTGTTGTATTCAATCCCGATTTAATATCTGTGTTTCATCAACACTCTGATAGTCCACAGATTACAGAATGCCACCAGTTGTGCATCGGAAGCCACTACTGGTCTTCCAGGGAACGATCAAAGCGTAGACTCTTTGAAACATTACTTCCATGGAGGAAAGTGCTCTTGGGGACGGTTGTATTCAATCCCGATTCATTTTCTGTGTTTCAACAACACTCTGATAGTCCACAGATTACAGAATGACACCAGATGTGCATCGGAAACCACTACTGGTCTTCCAGGAAACGATAAAAGCGTAGACTGTTTGAGACATTACTCCCATGGAGGAATGTGCGCATGGTGACTGTTGTATTCAATCCCGATGCAATTTCAGTCTTTCATCTACACTCTGATAGTCCTCAGATTACAATATGCCACCAGATGTGCATCGGAAAATACTACTGGTCTTCCAGGGAAAGATCAAATCGTAGACTGTTTGAGACATTACTCCCATGGAGGAAAGTGCGCATGGTGACTGTTGTATTCAATCCCGATGGAAGTTCTGCGTTTCATCAACACTCTGATAGTCCACAGAATACAGAATGCCATCAGATGTGCATCGAAAACTACTACTGGTCTTCCAGAGAAAGATTAAATCGTAGACTGTCTGAGATATTGCTCCCATGGAGGAAACTGCGCATCGTGACAGTTGTATTCAAAACCGATTCAATTTCTGTGTTTCATCAACACTCTGATAGTCCACAGATTACAGTTTGTCTCCAGATGTGCATCGGAAACTACTACTGGTCTTCCTGGGAACGATCAAAGCGTAGACTGTATCAGACATTACTCCCATGGAGGAAAGAGCGGATTCTGACTGTTGTATTCAATCCCGATGCAATTTCTGGGTTTCATCAACACTTTGAAGGTCCACATATTACAGAATGTCTCGAGATGTGCATCGGAAACTAGTAATGGTCTTCCAGGAAACGATCAAAGCATAAACTGTTTCAGATATTACTCCCATGGAGAAAAGTGCGGATGGTGACTGTTGTATTCCATCCCGATGCAATTTCTATGTTTCGTCAACACACTGATAGTCCACAGATTACATGATTGCCTCCAGATGTGCATCGGAAACTACTACTGGTCACCCAGGGAACGATCAAAGCGTAGACTGTTTGAGAATTACTCCCATGGAGGAAAGTGCGCATGGTGACTGTTGTATTCAATCCCGATGGAGTTTCTGTGTTTTATCAACACTCTGATACTAAACTGATTACAGAATGCCTCCAGATGTGCATCGGAAACTACTACTGGTCTTCCAGGGAAGGATCAATGCGTAGACTGATTGAGACATTACTCCCATGCAGAAAAGTGCGCATGGTGACTGTTGTATTCAATCCCGATGCAATATCTGTGTTTTATCAACACTCTGATAGTCCACAGATTACAGAATGCCTCCAGATGCGCATCGGAAATTAGTACTGGTCTTCCAGGGAACGATCAGAGCGTAGACTGTTTAAGACATTACTCCTATGGAGGAAAGAGCGAAGATTGACTGTTGTATTCAATCCCGATGCATTTTCAGTGTTTCATCAACACCTTGTTAGTCCACAAATTGCAGAATGCCACGAGATGTGCATCGGAGATTACTACTGGTCTTCCAGGGAACGATCAAAACGTAGACTGTTTGAGACATTACTCCCATGGAGGGAAGTGCGCTTGGTGACTTTTGTTTTCAATCCCCATGCTATTTCCGTCTTTCATCAACACTCTGATAGTCCATAGATTAGAGAATGCCACCAGATGTGCATGGGGAAACTACTACTGGTCTTCCAGGGAACGATCAAAGCTTGGACTGTTTCGGACATTACCCCCATGGAGGAAAGTGCTGATGGTGACTGTTGTATTCAATCCCGATGCAATTTCTGTGTTTCATCAATACTCTGATAGTCCACAGATTACAGAATGCCTCCAGATGTGCATCGGAAACTACTACTGGTCTTACAGGGAACGATCAAACCGTAGACTGTTTCAGACATTACTCCCATGGAGGAAAGTGGGGATTGTGATTGTTGTATTCACTCTAGATGCATTTTCTGTGTTTCATCAACACTTTGAAGTTCCACAGATTACAGAATGCCTCCAGATGTGCATCGGAAACTACTACTGGTCTTCCAGGGAACGATCAAAGCGTAGACTGTTTGACACATTACTCCCATGGAGGAAAGTGCGCATGGTGACTGTTGTATTCAAACCCGATGCAATTTCTGTGTTTCATCAACACTCTGATAGTTTACAGATTACAGAATGCAAACAGATGTGCATCGGAAACTACTACTGGTCTTCCAGGGAACGATCAAAACGTAGACTGTTTGAGACATTACTCCCATGGAGGGAAGTGCGCTTGGTGACTTTTGTTTTCAATCCCCATGCTATTTCTGTTTTTCATCAACACTCTGATAGTCCACAGATTACAGAATGCCTCCAGATGTGCATCGGAAACTACTACTGGTATTCCAGGGAACGATAAAAGCGTAGACTGTTTGAGACATTACTCCCATGGAGGAAAGTGCGCATGGTGACTGTTGTATACAATCCCGATGCAATTTCTGTGTTTCATCAACACTCTGACAGTACAGAGATTACCGAATGCCATCAGTTGTGTATCGGAAACCACTACTGGTCTTCCAGGGAACGATCAAAGCGTAGACTGTTTGAGACATTACTCCCATGGAGGAAAGTGCGGATGGTGACTGTTGTATTCAATCCCGATGCAATTTCTGTGTTTCATCAACACTCTGACAGTCCACAAATTACAGAATGCCACCAGATGTACGTCGGGAACTACTACTGGTCTTCCAGGGAACGATCAAAGCCTAGACTGTTTGAGACATTACTCCCGTGGAAGAAAGTGCGCATGGTGACTGTTGTATTCAATCCCGATGCATTTTCTGTGTTTCATCAACACTCTGATAGTCAACACATTACAGAATGCCTCCAGATGTGCATCGGAAAGTGCTACTGGTCTTCCTGGGAACGATCAAAGCGTAGACTGTTTGAGACACTACTCCCATGGAGGAAAGTGAGAATATTGACTGTTTTATTCAATCCCGATGCAATTTCTGTGTTTTATCAACACTCTCACAGTCCACAGATTACAGAATGCCACCAGATGTGCATCGGTAACTACTACCGGACTTCCAGGGAACGATCAAAGCGTAGACTGTTTCAGACGTTACTCCCATGGAGGAAAGTGCGGATGGTGACTGTTGTATTTAATCCCGATGCAATTTCTGTGTTTCATCAACACTCTGATAATCCACAGATTACAGAATGCCTCCAGATGTGCATCGGAAACTACTACTGGTATTCCAGGGAACGATCAAAGCGTAGACTGTTTGAGACAATACTCCCATGGAGGAAAGTGCTCATGGTGACTGTTGTATACAATCCCGATGCAATTTCCGTGTTTCATCAACACTCTGATAGTCCACAGATTACAGAATGCCATCAGTTGTGTATTGGAAACCACTACTGGTCTTCCAGGGAACGATCAAAGCGTAGACTGTTTGAGACATTACTCCCATGGAGGAAAGTGCGGATGGTGACAGTTGTATTCAATCCAGATGCAATTTCTGTGTTTCATCAACACTCTGACAGTCCACAAATTACAGAATGCCACCAGCTGTACTTCGGGAACTACTACTGGTCTTCCAGGGAACGATCAAAGCCTAGACTGTTTGAGACATTACTCCCGTGGAGGAAAGTGCGCATGGTGACTGTTGTATTTAATACCGATGCAATTTCTGTGTTTCACCAACACTCTGATAGTCCACACATTACTGAATGCCTCCAGATGTGCATCGGAAAGTACTACTGGCCTTCCTGGGAACGATCAAATCGTAGACTGTTTGAGACATTACTCCCGTGGAGGAAAGTGCGCATGGTGACTGTTGTATTCAATCCCGATGCAATTACTGTGTTTCATCAACACTCTGATAGCCCACAGATTACAGAATGCCTCCAGATGTGCATCGGAGACTACTACTGGTCATCCAGGGAACGATCAAAGAATGGACTGTTTCAGACATTTCTCCCATGGAGGAAAGTGCAGATGGTGACTGTTGTATTCAATCCCGATTCAATATCTGTGTTTCATCAACACTCTGATAGTCCACAGATTAGAGAATGCTACCAGATGTGTATCGGAAACTACTACTGGTCTCCCAGGGAACGATCAAAGCGTAGACTGTTTGAGACATTACTCCCGTGGAGGAAAGTGGGCATGGTGACTGTTGTATTCAATCCCGATGCAATTTCTGATTTTCATCAACACTCTGATAGTATACAGATTACAGATTGCCTCCAGATGTGCATCGGAAACTACTACTGGTCTTCCTGAGAACGATCAAAGCGTAGACTGTTTCAGACATTACTCCCATGGAGGAAAGTGCGGATGGTGACTGTTGTATTCACTCCCGATGCAATTTCTGTGTTTCATCAACATTTTGAAGGTCCACAGATTACAGAATGCCTCCAATTGTGCATCGGAATCCACTACTGGTCTTCCAGGGAACGATCTAAACGTAGACTGTTTCAGACATTACTCCCATGGAGGAAAGTGCGGATGGTGACTGTTGTATTCAATCCCTATTCAATTTCTGTGTTTCATCAACACTCTGATAGTCCACAGATTACAGATTGAATCCAGATCTGCACCGGAAACTACTACTGGTCTTCCTGGGAACGATCAAAGCGTAGACTGTTTGAGACATTACTCCCATTTAGGTAAGTGCGTATGGTGACTGTTGTATTCAATCCCGAAGCAATTTTTGTGTTTCATCAACACTTTGAAGGTCCACAGATTACATAATGCCTCCAGATGCGCATCGGAAACTACTACTGGTCTTCCAGGGAACGATCAAAGCGTAGACTGTTTGAGACATTACTCCCGTGGAGGAAAGTGGGCATGGTGACTGTTGTAATCAATCACGAGGCAATTTCTGTGTTTCATCAACACTCTGATAGTCCACAGATTACAGAATGCCACCAGATGTGCATCGGAAACTACTACTGGTCTTCCAGGGAACGACTAAAGCGTGGACTGTTTCAGACATTACTCCCATTTAGGAAAGTGCGGATGGTGACTGTTGTATTCAATCCCGATGCAATTTCTGTGTTTCATCAACACTCTTATAGTCCACAGATTACAGAATCGCACCAAATGTGCATCGGAAACTAGTGCTGGTCTTCCAGGGAACGGTCAATGCGTAGACTGTTTGAGACATTACTCCAGTTTAGGAAAGTACGCATGGTGACTGTTGTATTCAATCCCGAAGCAAATTCTTTGTTTCATCTACACTCTGATATTGCTTAGATTACAGGATGCCACCAGATGTGCATCGGGAAACACTACTGGTATTCCAGGGAACTATCGAAGCGTAGACTGTTTGAGACATTACTCCCATGGCGGAAAGTGTGCATGGTGACTGTTGTATTCAATCCCGATGCAATTTCTGATTTTCATCAACACTCGATAGTCCACAGATTACAGATTGAATCCAGATGTGCATCGGAAACTACTACTAGTCTTCCAGGGAACGATCAAAGCGTAGACTGTTTCAGACATTATTCCCATGGAGGAAAGTGCAGATGGTGACTGTTGTATTCAATCCCGATTCAATTTCTGTGTTTCATCAACACTCTGATAGTCCACAGATTACAGATTGAATCCAGATCTGCACCGGAAACTACTACTGGTCTTCCTGGGAACGATCAAAGCGTAGACTGTTTGAGACATTACTCCCGTGGAGGAAAGTGGGCATGGTGACTGTTGTAATCAATCCCGAGGCAAATTCTGTGTTTTATCAACACTCTGATAGTCCACAGATTACAGAATTCCACCAGATGTGCATCGGAAACTACTACTGGTCTTCCAGGGAACGATCAAAGCGTGGACTGTTTCAGACATTACTCCCATGGAGGAAAGTGCGGATGCTGACTGTTGTATTCAATCCCGATGCAATTTCTGTGTTTCATCAACACTCTGATTGTCCACAGACTACAGAATGCCTCCAGATGTGCATCGGAAAGTACTACTGATCTTCCTGGGAACGATAAAAACGTAGACTGTTTTAGCATTACTCCCGTGGAGGAAAGTGCGAATGGTGACTGTCGTATTCAATCCCGAAGCAAATTCTTTGTTTCATCTACACTCTGATAATGCACAGATTACAGAATGCCACCAGATGTGCATCGGGAAACATTACTGGTCTTCCAGGGAACGATCGAAGCGTAGACTGTTTGAGACATTACTCCCATGGAGGAAAGTGTGCATGGTGACTGTTGTATTCAATCCCGATGCAATTTCTGTGTTTCATCAACACTGTGATAGTCCGCAGAATACGGAATGCCACAAGATGTGCATCGGAAACTACTACTGGTCTTCCAGGGAACGATCGAAGCGTAGGCAGTTTGAGACATTACTCCCTTGGAGGAAAGTGTGCATGGTGACTGTTGAATTCAATCCCGGTGCAATTTAAGTGTTTCATCAACACTCTGATAGTCCACAGATTTCAGAATGCCACCAGATGTGCATCGGAAACTACTACTGGTATTCCAGGGAACGATCAAAACGTAGACTGTTTGAGACATACTCCCATGGAGGAATGTGCGCATGGTGACTGTTGTATTCAATCCCGATGCAATTTCTGTGTTTCATCAACACTCAGTTAGTCCACAGATTTCAGAATGCCTACAGATGTGCATCGGAAACTACTACTGGTCTTCCAGGGACGATCAAAGCGTAGACTGTTTGAGACGTTACTCCCACGGAGGAAAGTGCGGATGGTGAATGTTGTATTCAATCCCGATGCCATTTCTGTGTTTCATCAACATTTTGATAGTCCACAGATTACAGAATGCCACCAGATGTGCATCGGAAACTATTACTGGTCTTCCAGGGAACGATCAAAGCATAGCCTGTTTCAGACATTACTCCCATGGAGGAACGTGCGGATGGTGACTGTTGTATTCAATCCCGATGCAATTTCTTGGTTTCATCAACACTCTGATAGTCCACAGATTACAAAATGCCACCAGATGTGCATCGGAAACTACTACTGGTCTTTTAGGGAACGATCAAATCGTAGACTGTTTCAGACATTAATCCCATCGAGGAAAGTGCGGATGGTGATTGTTGTATTCAATCCTGATGCAATTTCTGTGTTTCATCAACACTCTGATGGTCCACAGATTACAGAATGCCACCAGATGTGCATCGGAAGCGTAGACTGTTCGAGACATACCTCCCGTGGAGGAAACTGCGCATGGTGACTGTTGTATTCAATCCCAATGCAATTTCTGTGTTTCATCAACACTCTGATAGTCCACAGATTACAGAATGCATCCAAATGTGCATCGGAAACTACTACTGGTCTTCCAGGGAACGTTCTAAGCGTAGACTCTTAGAGACATTACTCATATGGAGGAAAGTGCACATGGCGACTATTGTATTCAATCCCGATGCAATATCTGTATTTCATCAACACTTTGAAGGTCCACAGATTACAGAATGCCTCCAGATGTGCATCGGAAACTACTACTGGTCTTCCCGGGAACGATCAAAGCGTAGCATGTTTAAGACATTACTCCTGTGGAGGAAAGTGTGCATGGTGATTGTTGTATTCAATCCCGATGCAATTTCTGTGTTTCATCAACACTCTGATAGTCCACAGATTACAGATTGCCTCCAGATGTTCATCGGAAACTACTACTGGTCTTCCTGGGAACGATCAAAGCGTAGACTGTTTCAGACATTACTCCCATGGAGAGAAGTGCGCTTGGTGACTTTTGTATTGAATCCCCATTCTATTTCTGTGTTTCATCAACACTCTGATAGTCCACAGATTACAGAATGCCTCCAGATGTGCATCGGAAACTGCTACTGGTCTTCCAGCGAACGATCAAAGCGTAGACTGTTTGAGACATTAGCCCCGTGGAGGAAAGTGCGCATGGTGACTGTTGTATTCAATCCCGATGCAATTTCTGTGTTTCATCAACACTGTGATAGTCCGCAGAATACGGAATGCCACCAGATGTGCATCGGAAACTACTACTGGTCTTCCAGGGAACGATCAAAGCGTAGACTATTTGAGACATTACTCCAATGGAGGATAGTGCGGATGGTGACTGTTGTATTCAATCCCGATGCAATTTCTGTGTTTCATCAACACTCTGACAGTCCACAAATAACAGAATGCCAACAGATGTACGTCGGGAACTACTACTGGTCTTCCAGGCAACGATCAAAGCCTAGACTGTTTGAGACATTACTCCCATTGAGGAAAGTGCGCATGGTGACTGTTGTATTCAATCCCGATGCAATTTCTGAGTTTCATCAACACTCTGATAGTCCACAGATTACAGAATGCCTCAAGATGTGCATCGGAAAGTACTACTGATTTTCCTGGGAACGATAAAAACGTAGACTGTTTGAGCATTTCTCCCGTGGAGGAAAGTGTGCATGGTGACTGTTGAATCAATCCCGATTCAATATCTGTGTTTCATCAACACTCTGATAGTCCTCAGATAACAGAATGCCACCAGATGTGCATCGGAAACTACTACAGGTATTCCAGGGACGATCAAAGCGTAGTCTGTTTCAGACATTACTCCCATGGAGGAACGTGCGGATGGTGACTGTTGTATTCAATCCCGATGCAATTTGTTTGTTTCATCAACACTCTGATAGTCCACAGATTACAAAATGCCACCAGATGTGCATCGGAAACTACTACTGGTCTTCCAGGGAACGATCAAAGCGTAGGCAGTTTGAGACATTACTCCCCTGGAGGAAAGTGTGCATGGTGACTGTTGAATTCAATCCCGATGCAATTTCTGTGTTTCATCAACATTCTGATAGTCCACAGATTTCAGAATGCCACCAGATGTGCATCGGAAACTAGTACAGGTATTCCAGGGAACGATCAAAGCGTAGACTGTTTGAGACATACTCCCATGGAGGAATATGCGCATGGTGACTGTTGTATTCAATCCCGATGCAATTTCTGTGTTTCATCAACACTCAGTTAGTCCACAGATTTCAGAATGCCTACAGATGTGCATCGAACTACTACTGGTCTTCCAGGGACGATCAAAGCGTAGACTGTTTGAGACATTACTCCCACGGAGGAAAGTGCGGATGGTGAATGTTGTATTCAATCCCGATGCCATGTCTGTGTTTCATCAACATTTTGATAGTCCACAGATTACAGAATGCCACCAGATGTGCATCGGAAACTATTACTGGTCTTCCAGGGAACGATCAAAGCATAGCCTGTTTCAGACATTACTCCCATGGAGGAACGTGCGGATGGTGACTGTTGTATTCAATCCCGATGCAATTTCTTGGTTTCATCAACACTCTGATAGTCCACAGATTACAAAATGCCACCAGATGTGCATCGAAAACTACTACTGGTCTTATAGGGAACGATCAAATCGTAGACTGTTTCAGACATTAATCCCATCGAGGAAAGTGCGGATGGTGATTGTTGTATTCAATCCTGATGCAATTTCTGTGTTTCATCAACACTCTGATAGTCCACAGATTACAGAATGCCACCAGATTTTCATCGGATACTACTACTGGTCTTCCAGGGAACGATCAAAGCGTAGACTGCTTGAGACATACCTCCCGTGGAGGAAAGTGGGCATGTTGACTTTTGTATTCAATCCCGAATCAATTTCTGTGTTTCATCAACACTCTGATGGACCACAGATAGCAGATTGCCACCAGATGTGCATCGGAAACTACTACTGGTCTCCCAATGAACGATCAAAGCGTGGACTGTTTCAGACCTTACTACAATGGAGGAAATTGGGCATGGTGACTGTTTTATTCAATCACGATGCAATTTCTGTGTTTCATTAACACTCTGAGATTTCACAGATTACATAATGCCTCCAGATGTGTATTGGAAACTACCACTGGTCTTCCAGGGAACGATCAAAGCGTAGACAGTTTGAGACATTACTCCCGTGGAGGAAAGTGCGCATGGTGATTGTAGTATTCAATCCCGATGCCATTTCTGTGTTTCATCCACACTCTGATAGTCCACAGATTACAGAATGCCACCAGATGTGCATCGGATACTACTACTGGTCTTCCAATGAACGATCAAAGCGTAGACAGTTTGAGACATACCTCCCGTTAAGGTAAGTGGGCATGGTGATTTTTGTATTCATTCCCGATGCAATTTCTGTGTTTCGTCAACACTCATATAGTCCACAGATTTCAGAATGCCACCAGATGTGCATCGGAAACTACTACTGTTCTTCCAGGGAACGATCAAAGTGTAGACTGTTTAAGACATTACCAACATGGAGGAAAGTGCGCATGGTGACTGTAGTATTCAATCCCGATACAATTTCTGTATTTCAACAACACTCTGATAGTCCACAGATTGCAGAATGCCACCAGATGTGCATCGGAAACTACTACTGGTATTCCACTGAACGATCAAAGCGTATACTGTTTCAGACCTTACTCCCATGGAGGAAAGTGCGCATGGTGACTGTTGTATTCAATCACGATGCAATTTCTGTGTTTCATCAACACTCTGATAGTTCAGAGATTACATAATGCCTCCAGATGTGCATTGGAAACTACCACTGGTTTTCCAGGGAACGATCAATGCGTAGACAGTTTGAGACATTATTCCCGTGGAGGAAAGTGCGCATGGTGACTGTATTATTCAATCCCGATGCAATTTCTGTGTTCATCAACACTGTGATAGTCCGCAGAATACAGAATGCCACCAGATGTGCATCGGAAAATACTACTGGTCTTATAGGGAACGATCAAATCGTAGACTGTTTCAGACATTACTCCCATCGAGGAAAGTGCGGATGGTGACTGTTGTATTCAATCACGATGCAATTTCTGTGTTTCATCAACACTCTGATAGTCCACAGATTACAGAATATCTCCAGATGTGCATCGGGAACTACTACTGGTCTTCCAGGGAAAGATCAAAGCGTAGAAAGTTCGAGACATACCTCCCGTGGAGGAAAATGAATATGGGGACTGTTGTATTCAATTCCGATGCAATTTCTGTGTTTCATCAACACGCTGATAGTCCACAGATTGCAGAGTGCCACCAGATGTGCATCGGAAACTACTGCTGGTATTCGAGGGAACGATCAAAACGTAGACTGTTTGAGAATTACTCATATGGAGGAAAGTGCGCATGATAACTGGTGTATCCAATCCCGATGCAATTTCTGTGTTTCATCAACACTCTGATTGTCCACAGATTACAGAATGCCTCCAGATGTGCATCGGAAACTAATACTAGTGTTCCAGGGACGATCTAAGCGTAGACTGTTTGAGACATACTCCCATGGAGGAAAGTGCGCATGGGGACTGTTGTATTCAATCCCGATGCAATATCTGTGTTTCATCAACAATCTGATAGTCCACAGATAACAGAATGCCACCAGATGTGCATCGGATACTACTACTGGTCTTCCAGAGAACGATCAAAGCGTAGACTGTTTGAGACATACCTCCCGTGGAGGAAAGTGGGCATGGTGATTTTTGTATTCAATCCCGATGCAATTTCTGTGTTTCATCAACACTCATATAGTCCACAGATTACAGAATGCCACCAGATGTGCATCGGAAACTTCTACTGGTCTTCCAGGGAACGATCAAAGTGTAGACTGTTTAAGACATTACCAACATGGAGGAAAGTGCGCATGGTGACTGTTGTATTCCATCGCGATGCAATTTCTATGTTTCATCAACACTCTGATAGTCCACAGTTTGCAGAATATCTCCAGATGTGCATCGGGAACTACTACTGGTCTTCCAGGGAACGATCTAAGCGTAGACAGTTCGAGACATACCTCCCGTGGAGGAAAGTGCGCATGGGGACTGTTGTATTCAATCCCGATGCAATTTCTGTGTTTCATCAACACTCTGATAGTCCAAAGATTACAGAATATCTCCAGATGTGCATCGAAAACTACTACTGGTCTTCCAGGGAACGTTCAAAGCGTAGACTCTTAGAGACATTACTCATATGGAAGAAAGTGCGCTTGGTGACTGTTGTATTCAATCCCGATGCAATATCTGTGTTTCGTCAACACTCATATAGTCCACAGATTTCAGAATGCCAACAGATGTGCATCGGAAACTACTACTGGTCTTCCAGGGAACGATCAAAGTGTAGACTGTTTAAGACATTACC
The DNA here is from genome assembly GCF_023897955.1 of Schistocerca gregaria. Taxonomy (NCBI): domain Eukaryota; kingdom Metazoa; phylum Arthropoda; class Insecta; order Orthoptera; family Acrididae; genus Schistocerca; species Schistocerca gregaria. Next base: position 16,427,011 of record NC_064926.1, on the reverse strand, counting down.
AACAAGGAGGAAAGTGCGCATGGTGACTGTAGTATTCAATCCCGATGCAATTTCTGTATTTCATCAACACTCTGATAGTCCACAGATTGCAGAATGCCACCAGATGTGCATCGGAAACTACTACTGGTATTCCACTGAACGATCAAAGCGTGGACTGTTTCAGACCTTACTCCCATGGAGGAAAGTGCGCATGGTGACTGTTGTATTCAATCACGATGCAATTTCTGTGTTTCATCAACACTCTGATAGTTCAGAGATTACATAATGCCTCCAGATGTGCATTGGAAACTACCACTGGTTTTCCAGGGAACGATCAATGCGTAGACAGTTTGAAACATTATTCCCGTGGAGGAAAGTGCGCATGGTGACTGTTGTATTCAATCCCGATGCAATTTCTGTGTTCATCAACACTGTGATAGTCCGCAGAATACAGAAAGCCACCAGATGTGCATCGGAAAATACTACTGGTCTTATAGGGAACGATCAAATCGTAGACTGTTTCAGACATTACTCCCATCGAGGAAAGTGCGGATGGTGACTGTTGTATTCAATCACGATGCAATTTCTGTGTTTCATCAACACTCTGATAGTCCACAGATTACAGAATATCTCCAGATGTGCATCGGGAACTACTACTGGTCTTCCAGGGAACGATCAAAGCGTAGAAATTTCGAGACTTACCTCCCGTGGAGGAAAGTGAATATGGGGACTGTTGTATTCAATTCCGATGCAATTTCTGTGTTTCATCAACACGCTGATAGTCCACAGATTGCAGTATGCCACCAGATGTGCATCGGAAACTACTTCTGGTATTCGAGGGAACGATCAAAACGTAGACTGTGTGAGAATTACTCATATGGAGGAAAGTGCGCATGATAACTGGTATATCCAATCCCGATGCAATTTCTGTGTTTCATCAACACTCTGATTGTCCACAGATTACAGAATGCCTCCAGATGTGCATCGGAAACTACTACTAGTGTTCCAGGGACGATCAAAGCGTAGACTGTTTGAGACATACTCCCATGGAGGAAAGTGCGCATGGGGACTGTTGTATTCAATCCCGATGCAATATCTGTGTTTCATCAACAATCTGATAGTCCACAGATAACAGAATGCCACCAGATGTGCATCGGATACTACTACTGGTCTTCCAGAGAACGATCAAAGCGTAGACTGTTTGAGACATACCTCCCGTGGAGGAAAGTGGGCATGGTGATTTTTGTATTCAATCCCGATGCAATTTCTGTGTTTCATCAACACTCATATAGTCCACAGATTACAGAATGCCACCAGATGTGCATCGGAAACTTCTACTGGTCTTCCAGGGAACGATCAAAGTGTAGACTGTTTAAGACATTACCAACATGGAGGAAAGTGCGCATGGTGACTGTTGTATTCCATCGCGATGCAATTTCTATGTTTCATCAACACTCTGATAGTCCACAGATTGCAGAATATCTCCAGATGTGCATCGGGAACTACTACTGGTCTTCCAGGGAACGATCTAAGCGTAGACAGTTCGAGACATACCTCCCGTGGAGGAAAGTGCGCATGGGGACTGTTGTATTCAATCCCGATGCAATTTCTGTGTTTCATCAACACTCTGATAGTCCAAAGATTACAGAATATCTCCAGATGTGCATCGAAAACTACTACTGGTCTTCCAGGGAACGTTCAAAGCGTAGACTCTTAGAGACATTACTCATATGGAAGAAAGTGCGCTTGGTGACTGTTGTATTCAATCCCGATGCAATATCTGTGTTTCGTCAACACTCATATAGTCCACAGATTTCAGAATGCCAACAGATGTGCATCGGAAACTACTACTGGTCTTCCAGGGAACGATCAAAGTGTAGACTGTTTAAGACATTACCAACAAGGAGGAAAGTGCGCATGGTGACTGTAGTATTCAATCCCGATGCAATTTCTGTATTTCATCAACACTCTGATAGTCCACAGATTGCAGAATGCCAATAGATGTGCATCGGAAACTACTACTGGTATTCCACTGAACGATCAAAGCGTGGACTGTTTCAGACCTTACTCCCATGGAGGAAAGTGCGCATGGTGACTGTTGTATTCAATCACGATGCAATTTCTGTGTTTCATCAACACTCTGATAGTTCAGAGATTACATAATGCCTCCAGATGTGCATTGGAAACTACCACTGGTTTTCCAGGGAACGATCAATGCGTAGACAGTTTGAAACATTATTCCCGTGGAGGAAAGTGCGCATGGTGACTGTTGTATTCAATCCCGATGCAATTTCTGTGTTCATCAACACTGTGATAGTCCGCAGAATACAGAAAGCCACCAGATGTGCATCGGAAAATACTACTGGTCTTATAGGGAACGATCAAATCGTAGACTGTTTCAGACATTACTCCCATCGAGGAAAGTGCGGATGGTGACTGTTGTATTCAATCACGATGCAATTTCTGTGTTTCATCAACACTCTGATAGTCCACAGATTACAGAATATCTCCAGATGTGCATCGGGAACTACTACTGGTCTTCCAGGGAACGATCAAAGCGTAGAAATTTCGAGACTTACCTCCCGTGGAGGAAAGTGAATATGGGGACTGTTGTATTCAATTCCGATGCAATTTCTGTGTTTCATCAACACGCTGATAGTCCACAGATTGCAGTATGCCACCAGATGTGCATCGGAAACTACTTCTGGTATTCGAGGGAACGATCAAAACGTAGACTGTGTGAGAATTACTCATATGGAGGAAAGTGCGCATGATAACTGGTATATCCAATCCCGATGCAATTTCTGTGTTTCATCAACACTCTGATTGTCCACAGATTACAGAATGCCTCCAGATGTGCATCGGAAACTACTACTAGTGTTCCAGGGACGATCAAAGCGTAGACTGTTTGAGACATACTCCCATGGAGGAAAGTGCGCATGGGGACTGTTGTATTCAATCCCGATGCAATTTCTGTGTTTCATCAACAATCTGATAGTCCACAGATAACAGAATGCCACCAGATGTGCATCGGATACTACTACTTGTCTTCCAGAGAACGATCAAACCGTAGACTGTTTGAGACATACCTCCCGTGGAGGAAAGTGGGCATGGTGATTTTTGTATTCAATCCCGATGCAATTTCTGTGTTTCATCAACACTCATATAGTCCACAGATTACAGAATGCCACCAGATGTGCATCGGAAACTTCTACTGGTCTTCCAGGGAACGATCAATGTGTAGACTGTTTAAGACATTACCAACATGGAGGAAAGTGCGCATGGTGACTGTTGTATTCCATCCCGATGCAATTTCTGTGTTTCATCAACACTCTGATAGTCCACAGATTGCAGAATATCTCCAGATGTGCATCGGGAACTACTACTGGTCTTCCAGGGAACGATCTAAGCGTAGACAGTTCGAGACATACCTCCCGTGGAGGAAAGTGCGCATGGGGACTGTTGTGTTCAATCCCGATGCAATTTCTGTGTTTCGTCAACACGCTGATAGTCCACAGATTACAGAATGCCACCAGATGTGCATCGGAAACTACTACTGGTATTCATGGGATGGATCAAAGCGTAGACTGTTTGAGAATTACTCCCATGGAGGAAAGTGCGCTTAGTAACTGGTGTATCCAATCCCGATGCAATTTCTGTGTTTCATCAACACTCTGATAGTCCACAGATTACAGAAGCCTCCAGATGTGCATCGGAAACAACTACTGGTCTTCCAGGGACGATCAAATCGTAGACTGTTTGAGACATACTCCCATGGAGAAAAGTGCGCATGGTGACTGTTGTATTCAATCCCGATGCAATTTCTGTGTTTCATCAACTCTCTGATGGTCCACAGATTACAGAATATCTCCAGATGTGCATCGGAAACTACTACTGGTCTTCCAGGGAACGTTCAAAGCGTAGACTCCTAGAGACATTACTCATAAGGAGGAAAGCGCGCATGGTGGCTGTTGTATTCAATCCCAATGCAATATCTGTGTTTCATCAACACTTTGAATGTCCACAGATTACAGAATGCCTCCAGATGCGCATCGGAAACTACTACTGGTCTTCCAGGGAACGATCAAAATCGTAGACTCTTTGAGACATTACTCCTGTGGAGGAAAGTGCGCATGGTGACTGTTGTATTCAATCACGATGCAAATTCTGTGTTTCATCAACACTCTGATAGTCCACAGATAATAGAATGCCACCAGATGTGCATCGGAAACTACTACTGGTCTTCCACTGAACGATCAAAGCGTGGACTGTTTCAGACCTCACTCCCGTGGAGGAAAGTGCGCATGGTGACTGTTGTATTCAATCACGATGCAAATTCTGTGTTTCATCAACACTCTGATAGTCCACAGATTACAGAATGCCTCCAGATGTGCATCGGAAACTACAACTGGTCTTCCAGGGAACGATCAAAGCGTAGACTGTTTGGGACATACCTCCCGTGGAGGTAAGTGGGCATGGTGATTTTTGTATTCAATCCCGATGCAATCTCTGTGTTTCATCAACACTCATAT